>NC_090938.1:448023987-449273987 GCF_040938575.1 Ambystoma mexicanum
TGGTGGTGTAGGGCACTCAGTGACGTCTTTGCCTGCTCGCCCCCATCACTATGCAGCATTGTGTGGCTTCCTCTGCAGGCAGTGTATTCCGGGATGCCTGGGATGTTGTCTGCTGGTGGGTGGGTCGATGATTGTCCGAGGATGGTGTGCGCCGCTTGACAAAGGCTTTTACTTTGATGTTTCTTGTTATTTCCTTGCTTCAATGGTTGTGCTAGAAAAAACGCAAAAAGACTGGCAAGCATATTGTCAAGGAGGTATGGCATGAGACAAAGGTGGACGGCTCAAAACCAAACTGGCACAAGGGTGGAAGGGCAGGAAATGGTGTCCTCCCAATTGCCACTGTCCATCTCATGGGGTAGGACTGGCTCTGGAGTTCTACCGGATATGCATCCCATCTTTGGCTGAGAGGGGTTCCTGACCCTTCTTGACAAGGCATTATGCTTGTGCTGCTGTGTATATGCTCTGTGTCCTGATCACCCTTCGCCATTCTGAATGTGTTCTTGTATCGAGTTGAACATTCTGTTATATAGCATGATAACTCTTTGCATTTTATATTGCTAATTCACTGCATATTTTGTTTAACTATCTTTGCATAGCTGTCTGATGCTCCTGTAGTTCTTGTCCTTACAATAGATAACATTGCACTTATATGCTGACTTGCAACATTCCCCTTTTCTATGTTTTTTCCTTTGGTCAGTGGTATGGTTTGTGTCTTGTGATGAAGTCCCCTGTCTGGCTCTTCGGACTGCAAAGAGAGTGATCAAGGGGACATGGTACCGACTCTAGCAATGGATGATGGACCTGACGGCAGAATGGGGAGAATCTCCAGGTTGCTCTCCTTCTGTCTGGGTCGTTAGGCAGGGATCAGTCACCCTAAAGGCACCAGATACACTTGCCAAATCAGTGACCCAAAGATCCATTATCCTACTGAGAAACTCAACGAAGGGGATTTGCAGGGCCCTCATGGCCACCTGGGAGTGCAAACACACCTTTGGCACACCCCACAAGGGAATAGTTTCTTACCTGTAACTCCATTTCTCCAGCATTGGTATCTTTCATGGATTCACATGCTTAGAATATTCCCCGTCGACAGACTGGGAATCCTCGGTACACTTATAAAGCCGTTTCCCATAGGAAAACGTTTGACACTTTTGTGTCCTATCTACGTCGTTTTGGGCACGCGCACGCATGCCCTACTAGGACGTAGCGGTATAAATGCCCCGCCCCTGCGGCTCCCTTCAGATTTCAACCCCTCCAAAGCAGAATGGGGTGAAACCTAGATATATAAGACCATTGCATTCCGGGGAGGCAGGCGGGCGCATGTGAATCCATGAAAGATACCAATGCTGGAGAAATGGAGTGAAAGGTAAGAAACTATTCCCTTCTCCAGCATTGGATCTTTCATGGATTCACATGCATAGAATAGAATGCACAGCAGTGATCCTGAAAAAGAGGAGGTGTGAATGCAATCTGGTAACCTCCCAAGCATATGTATAGCGAACCACGCTTACGTAGGATGCCAATTTAAAATGCGCAACAGTACATGCACAGATGGAACAAGTTACTTACCTGTAACTGTTGTTCTCCAGCATGGGTCTGGCATGGATTCACATGCTCATGAATATTCCCCGTCGTCAGGCTGGGAATCCTCGGTAAAGAAAAAACCAGTATCAGTTTTGTTTCTGATCTGTCTTTCGTAGTAATAACCAATCACTGGTCTCTGCGTCAAACTGACCACAGCCAATGACTGCCCTCTACCTAAGCACCGCCTCTGGCAGCCATCTTCAGATTTGGAAGCACGTGAAATGGCAGTATGACCAAGTGAAGAGCCGCAGAGGGGTAGGCGGGAGGGTTCGCATGTGAATCCATGCCAGACCCATGCTGGAGAACAACAGTTACAGGTAAGTAACTTGTTCCTTCTCCAGCATGGGGTCTGGCATGGATTCACATGCTCATGAATAAAGAATACATAGCAGTACACACATGCACAACCACGGGAGGTGGCAAAGGCTCAACATTAAGCATCACATCAACTCAACATTAAGCATCTTACCTCCTCACCAGGCTCACCTCAGGCGAACAGGTTGCGCAGCACTGCTTGGCCGACCCTGGACTCCTCCCTGGAATCCCGGTCGACGCAGTAGAATTTCGTGAAGGTGTGCGTCGACCTCCACGTAGCAGCCCTGCATATGTCCAGCAGGGGCACACCAGATAGGAACGCCGTGGTAGCTGCGATCGCTCTGGTGGAATGGGCTCTCGGACGGCCAGGCAGCGGTCGGTTTGCCAACCGGTGACAGTACATGATACAGCCGGAGAGCCATCTGGAGATGGAAGCCTTCGAGAGAGCCTTCCCCTGATTGACAGGTCCAAAGTTCACAAAGAGTTGTGACGTCTTCCGAAAACCTTTCGTGCGGTCCACGTAGAACTTCAGCGCTCTAGCTACATCCAGCGAGTGCAAAGTCCTCTCAGCCGGCGACGAAGGCGACGGGAAGAACACAGGTAACACCAAGGGTTCGTTGAGATGAAAGTCCGACGGTACCTTGGGCATGAAGGAGGGGTGCGTCCTGAGCACTACCCTCGTGTCGTGGAAAGTCAAGTACGGGGCCTTGCAGGAAAGGGCCTGGATCTCTCCCACTCGTCGTGCGGAGGTGATGGCCACGAGAAAAGCTGTTTTCCACGATAGAAACTTCAACGGGGCCGAGTGCAGAGGCTCGAACGGAGGTCCCATGAGTTTGGTCAGCACCACGTTGAGCTCCCACGCCGGGGCCGGAGCCTTCACCGGCGGGAACGATCTGAACAGTCCCTTCATGAACTCTTTCACCAGACGATGAGACCACAAGGACGTCCGGCCCGTGGTTCTGGTGTATCGGGAGATCGCAGCAAGATGAATCTTGATGGACGCGTGTGCCAAACCAGCTTTGGCCAGCGTCAGCAGGTACGGCAGCACTTGGGGAGCCGTAATCCGTAGAGGGTTAATCTTCTGTGCGTGGCACCAGACAGAGAACCTCTTCCATTTGTGTCCGTAGCATTTAAGAGTCGAGGACGCCCTGGCCTTTGCAAGAACCTCTCTGCAATCGGCCGGTATGTCGTATCCTCCAAACTCTAGCGCTGCAGGAGCCAGGCCTGCAAGTTCAGCGACTTCGGGTCGTGGTGGAGGATGGCGCCTCCTTCCCTGGAGAGTAGATCCGCGTCCGCCGGCAGCTTGATTGGCGGGGACGCCGACAAGTCCAGAAGGTCCGGGAACCATATCTGCCTCGGCCACGCAGGTGCGACGAGGATCATCCTGCACCGTGACCTCTTGAGCTGGTTGACGAGCCGGATTAGCAGAGGCAAGGGAGGGAACGCGTAGAGGAACAGGCCCTCCCAGGGGAACGAGAAAGCATCGCCCATGCTCCTCGTCTGGGGAAACCTGCTGGCGAACCTCCGGCACTTGGTGTTCGTCGCCGTCGCGAACAGGTCGATCTGGGGTGTGCCCCACCGTCGGAAGAGGCGATCCACCAGATCCTGCCGTAGTTCCCACTCATGGCACGAGCGCAGCTCCCTGCTGAGTGAGTCGGCGATGGTGTTTTTTATCCCTGCCAGATGAAACGGCACCAGAAGAATCCCTTGGGCGACGGCCCAATGCCACAGGTCCTGCGCCTCCTTGGACAGCGCTGGGGACCTGGTTCCGCCCTGTTTCCTGATGTAAAACATGGTGGTGGTGTTGTCGGTGAAGATCCTCACCACCTTGCCCTTGAGGGACAGAAGGAAGGACCTGAGGGCCCAAAACACTGCACGGAGCTCCAGGACGTTGATATGCAGGGACTTCTCCGTCGGGAGCCAGAGTCCCCTTGCGTGCAGATTTTCGGTGTGCGCTCCCCACCCTTCTAGGGAGGCATCCGTGGTCACAGTCACCTGGTGGGCTGGGGTCTGGAAGTCCATGCCCGCCGTCAGATGCGCGCGGGTGCCCCACCACCGTATCGCTCGTCGGAAACTCTCGTCGAGCTTGATCCTTTCCTCGAAGCTGCCCGTCGTCTGGATCCAGCGCGCATCCAGGAACTCTTGCAACGGGCGCATCCGGAGCCTGCACATGGGAATGAGGTAGATGCAGGAAGACATCATCCCGAGGAGGGACTTGATGGACCTCACCTTGGCCGCGTCGGCCACCAACATCCGTTGCACCTTGCCCAAGATGGTCCTGGTCCTCTCCTCCGACGGGGAGGCCAGAAGGGACACTGTGTCGAGCCTCGCTCCCAGAAACAGTGCGACTTGCGCGGGCACCAGGTGGGATTTGGCGTAGTTCACGGAGAATCCCAGGTCCGTGAGGAGTTGGACGGTCCTTGCCGTGTGGACCACGGCGAGCTCCCTCGTCTTGGCGCGGATGAGCCAGTCGTCCAGGTAGGGGTAGACGTGAATCCCCTCGCGGCGCAGCTGCGCCGCCACCGGTGCGAGGCACTTGGTGAAAACCCTGGGTGCCGACCGCAGTCCGAAGGGAAGGGCTTTGAACTGGTAATGACGCCCTTGGACCACGAATCTGAGGAATTTTCGGTGCCCCTTTAGGATGGGAATGTGGAAGTAGGCATCCTCCAAATCCAACGACGATAGGAAGTCTCCTTCCTCCAGCTGACCCAGGACGTGCTGGAGGGTGACCATCCGGAACTTCTGCGCCTTGATGAACTTGTTCAGGCGTCGCAGGTCCAGGATGGGGCGCCATCCTCCCGTCTTCTTCTTCACGAGGAAGTAACGCGAGTAGACTCCGGAGCCCCGAAGCCTCTTTGGGACGAGTTCGATGGCGCCCTTTCTGAGCATCGCCTTTACCTCCAGGAGAAGTTGAGGGACGTGAAGTTCTTTCCTGGCCACGGGGGGGACGCGCGGGCACCTTCTTTGAAACTCGAGCGCGTGGCCCCGGGCCAGGGCGTCCAGCACCCAACGGTCGGTGGAGATGGACTCCCACACGCTGACGAAGCCCGCCAGCCGGCCTCCCACCGGGGTGCTTCGGTGGGGGCCCGACCCCACGGCCGGTTCAATCCTGCTTGGACGCGGCCTTGCCGCCTTGGCCTCCTTGGCGACGACGGCGGGGTCCGCCAGACTTGCCTCGTCCTCTGTAGGCCTCTTGCGACGACGAGCGGGCCGCTTGACGGTAGGAAGCGAAACCGCCGCCGGAACCTTTGGAGGCGCCCTTGCCTCCGCCGCTCCGAAAGGGCGTCCGCCGTTGCTGCAGTACTCCAAGGGCCCGGGCCGTCTCAGTATCCGCCTTGATGGCCTGAAGGGAATCGTCCACTGTCTTCCCAAACAGGTTGTTCCCGTCGAAGGGCATGTCCAGGACCCTGGTCTGGACGTCCTGCCGAAAGTCCGTAGCCTTGAGCCATCCGCGACATCGAAGGCAAACGCCGTTGCCCATCTGGCGGAACCCAGTGTCGGCGATGTCCGTCGCCACGGTGATGGCGTGGTCCGAGGCCACCTCACCTTCCTGCAGGATCTCAAGGGCCTCCGCCCTCTTGTCGTCCGGCAGAAAATCCAGCAGGGGAGCTATCTTGTACCAGAGTTCCCTGTCGTAGCGGGCCACGATAGCCAAGGCGTTGGCCGCTTTAATCGTCGTCGCCGCCGACGAGATGACTCTGCGTCCCATGGCATCCAATTTCTTTCCCTCGCCGTCCGGCGGGGAAGTCGACGTGGAGGCCGCACCACCCCCCGCTTTCTTCCTGGCTGCCGCGGAGACGACGGAGTCCGGGGTAGGCTGCGCCCGGAGGCATAGGGGGGCCGAGTCCGGGACCCGGTACTTTTTCTCGTACCGGTCTCTTTTCGCTGGCGTCGTGGAAGGGTTCTTGAGGAGGGAAAGGCCCTCATCCCAAATGTCGTCCAACAGAGGCACTGCGAGGACCGTCTTCCTCTTGGTCTCGTGCCGTTGGTAAAGGAAGCCTTCCTTTTTCTTCTCCTCAGGGCAGAGTTGGAAAAGCTCGGATGCCCTGGCGATCATTGAGTGGAACGATCCAATCTCGTCGGGCGGAGAAGCCCTGGTGGGAGGCGACGACGGAAAATCCTCGTCGTATGCCTCGTCGTCCGTACCCGTCGCTGCCGTGTCAGTCCCTGTATCATCCCCTCGGGTGGACGGGGAGGAGGGCTGGACGGGGCGCGACGGTTGAAAAGGAGGCGGTGGATGGATCCTTCTTTTCTTGGTAGGGGGAACACCAGAAGGTCCCGGTTCTGGATCCCCCGACGGGAGAGGTTCCTCCGTCGGTAACGGTAGTCTCGTCCTTATCTCGGAGCATAAGGACTGTATAGCCAACAAAATGGCCGCTGAGTTGTCTTGCGGCGCTGGCAGAGGGGAATCCGACGGGCGAGCAGGGGCCCCGTCGGTATCCTCGACGATGTCGTCGTCGTCACCTGCGTCGGGGCCCATTCCGACGGGCTGGTCTTGTTCCACGCCTAGGCCGTGGCTTAAGACCTCGATCAGTTCCTCTTCTGAGGTTGAGGCCGAATCTACGACGACGCCCTGCCCCCCCTTCTTCCCCACGGAGGGTTTCACGGGGGTCCTATCGATGGGCACGAAAGAAGACTCCCTCCGAGGAGGCAGGGAGATTCTGGGCCCCGAGGCCGCCACCACTGGTGCAGCCTCCACAGGCTGGGCCAGGGCCGCCGCGACCGTTTCGATAGAGGGCTTGGTCGAATGGATCAAGGCCTTCACCACCTTAGGTGCGCTCACCGCCTTATCCTTGAGGGAGGGGGCACTGCCACGCTCCTCCTCTGCCTTAGAGCTCGACCGGGGTCTCTCCAGGAGCTTCGCCGGGTGCTCGGCCTTCCTCTTACCCGACCCAGAGCGTTGGCTCGTGGTTGATGGTGCCGGGGAGGGTGCGCCCTGCCTGGCGCCCATAGAGCCCGACCGTTCGGCGCTCCCGGTGCCAGCGGACTCGCGGTGCTTGGCCTTATGTTGGGCCCCCGTCGCCGGGGCGCCCTCAAAGGTCTTAGAAGACCGCTCAGATTTCTTCTTCTTCTCGCCAGACGGGCTCTTACCCTCCAGCCAGCTGGCGAGACGTTGATGGCGGTCCTTCATGGTCCGTTCCGACATGTTGCCGCAAAACGCACAGTCCTTCTCCACGTGCGTCTTGTCCCCATGAAGGCAGTAAAGGCAGAAAGAGTGTTCGTCCTCCTTGAAGACGTTCTGCAGCTGGCATCCAGGGCAGGCCCTGAACAGCTTTCCGGGCGTCGAGCTTCCCTTCTCCTGGGCCATCTCCGAGACCGGGCCTGAGAAGCTTCTGGAGTCCTCCGAAGTGTAGCTCGACGAAATCTTCACCCTTGAGGGGCACAGATGAATCCGACACGGGTGCCCGTTGATTGGATGTAGGATCGGTGGAGCTTGAGGCTCTTTTGACCGAAAGAATCGAAGTTTTTGTGAAAAAGCGCGAAAAAATAGCACTAACGCTCGAGAGCAATAGCACGAGGATCCCAACACATGAACGTGCGGTAAAAATCTGAAGATGGCTGCCAGAGGCGGTGCTTAGGTAGAGGGCAGTCATTGGCTGTGGTCAGTATGACGCAGAGACCAGTGATTGGTTATTACTACGAAAGACAGATCAGAAACGAAACTGATACTGGTTTTTTCTTTACCGAGGATTCCCAGCCTGACGACGGGGAATATTCATGAGCATGTGAATCCATGCCAGACCCCATGCTGGAGAACAATACCTATATACACATATATAAATACATATATATATACATCCTTATATACATCCATATATACATATGTCAAAATAATCACAGACCCTTCTTGAAAAGGGCTTACCTTATTGAAACAGATGGCGCAAAACTGCTCTTCCCATTTGTATTTCGTCCGCATGCTGCCGTTCGAGGCAGTAGTGGCGGGTAAATGTGTGAGGCACTGACCATGCCGCCGCCTGGAAAATGTCTGTCAGCAGGATTCCTGCCCACAACGCCGTCGACGACGAAGTTGCCCTTGCGGAATGAGCTCTCGGACGCCCTTCTAGCGGTTTTCCCGATTTTGAATGACAGAAGGCAATCGTCGACGAAACCCATCGGGCCAGTCCCTGCTTTGAAATTGCTTTTCCTTTTGCCGAAGGACCATATGCAACGAAGAGTTGTTGCGTAGATCTAAGTTGCTGAGTCCGATGAAGGTAACATTTTGGAGCTCTCTTGACGTCCAAGGTATGTAGGACTTTTTCCGCAGCCGATAAGGGGGTCGCGAAAAAGGTGGGCAGGACAATGGATGAGTGCTTATGTAGTAACTTTTGGAATGAAACAAGGATTCGCTGACAGAACCACTTTGTCCTTAAAAAACCCTAGGTACGGAGGATCTATGACCAACGCTTGCAACACCGAGATCCGCCTAGCTGATGTTATAGCTATTAGAAAGGCCACTTTCCATGACAAGAACTTCATCGACGATGTGGCCATTGGTTCAAAGGGTGGTTTCATTAACCCTGCTAGCACCATATTCAGGCTCCACGTTGGTGGAAAACGTTTAACCGGAGGGAACGTCCGGAACAAACCCCTCATGAAGTGTTTCCCCAACCTGTCACTAAACAAGGGAGACGACTTCCTTCTCCTCGTGAACCTAGAGATGGCCGATGAAAAAGATGATCCGCTCTTCGCTAGGTGTAGCAGATACGGCAGAAGCTGTTCCGGAGTAACCTTTAGAGGTTGCACTCCCGTCTGTCCTTGACACCACGTACAGAACCTTCTCCACTTACACTTGTACGACTTGTTGGTGGAAGGGGCTCGCGCTGCTTGCAGGATCCTCCGACAGTCCGACGAAATGCTCAAGGCACCAAATTCTGAAAAGTCAGGAGCCAAGCTGTGAGATTGAAACTGTCTGGATTGTGATGCCACACTGTTCCCTCGTCCCGGGACAGGAGATTGGGAACCTTCGGGAACGTTATTGGTTTGATCCACTGACAGGTGAAGCAGGTCGGAAAACCACGGCTGCCTCGGCCAACACAGTGCCACTAGGATGACCTGGCACCTGTACCTGCGTATCCACTGCAGAGTTCTCCGTATCAGAAGGAACGGAGGGAAGGCGTATAGGAACTTGTCTGTCCACGGAAAGGAGAACGCTTCCCCCAGCAAGCCTTCCTATGGCCACCTGCTGGCATACATTTCGCACTTCTTGTTCGTCTTCATAGCGAAGAGACCCAGCGGAGGCCGTCCCCATTTCTCGAAGACTTTCGACAACAGAACACTGTCTACCTCCCATTCGTGAATTTGGTCCATATTTCTGCTGAGCGAGTCCGCTTGCTCGTTCCGTACCCCCAGAAGATGATGAGCTACGATGGATATATTGTGTTTGAGAGCCCAGTGCCACACCTTATGAACCTCGGTGGAAAGGGTTCTGGATCGCGTGCCCCCTTGCTTCCTCAAGTAAAACATTGCAGTCGTGTTGTCTGTCAATGCTCTCACTATGGACCCTCTGATGTGCGGCAGGAACGACTTCAGGGCCCAGCGCACAGCTCTCAGTTCCAGAACGTTGATGTGCAGGAGAGATTCCCTCCGAGACCAACAACCAGGCGTTTGTAGAGTGCCCATGTGTGCTCCCCAGCCTGTCAGGGACGCGTCTGTCACTATGGTTAGCCGAAATTCCGGCTCCTGTAGGGGTACCCCTCTGGATAGATTCTGGAAGCTTTTCCACCACTGAAGAGCTAGTAGGAGCTTGTCGTCGTCGACGGTCAGTTTGTCCGACCAGAGCCCTTGGGCCTGCGTCCACCGGTCCGCCAGAAACTCTTGCACCGGCCTCATGAACAGGCGGCAGTTGGCCACCAGAGGAATGCAGGACGCCATAGCGCCCCGAATTGACATATATTTTCACACTGACAGTCTCGTATTGATTTTCAGCTGACCTGCCAATCAATTGAGTTTGGTGATTCTGTCGAGGGATGGCTTCACTAACCCTGACTGGGTCTCGAACTGTGCGCCCAGGAACACCAGGCTTCTCAACGGCGTTAACGAGGATTTCTCGAAGTTTACCTCAAACCCCAGCCGTTGTAAGAGGTGCATGGTGGCCTGCAAACTTGTGTGAGTCGACATAGGGGAGGACCCCCTCACCAACCAGTCGTTGAGATACGGGTATACATGATGGCCTTGTCTTCTCAGCCAGGCTGCCACCGGGGCCAAACATTTTGTGAACATTCTGGGAGAGGATTTCAGCCCAAAGGGAAGTACTGTGAACTGGTAGTGAGTCCGCCCTACCACAAACCTTAGGAACTTTTTGTGTCGCTGACACATCGGTATGTGGAAGTACACGTCCTGCAGGTCCAGAGATGCCAGAAAGTCCCCTTCTTAGACTGACTGGATCACTTCTTGGAGTGTGAGCATCTTGAAATTTAGGCTTTTCAATGATTTGTTCATATCGCGCAGGTCTAGAATGGGACGCCACTTTCCGTTTGGTTTTTTCACCACAAAGTATCGGGAATAAACCCCTTGACCCCTCTGTGACGACGGAACCAATTCTATAGCACCTTTTTGTAGCATAAGTGCTACTTCCTGCTGCAACACGCTCAGATGGGGTTGAGCTACAAACGCCGGTGGAATGTGCGGAGGGTTGCCTTTGAATTGCAGGGAATGTCCGTATCTTACAGTGTCCAGCACCCATTGATCCGTTGTTATTTGCTCCCATTCGTTGATGCAGCACGATACCCTGCCTCCCAGAACGTTCCGATGCCCGTCATTGCTGGTCCTTGGTCTGCTTATCCCTCGTCGACGACGAGTAACCTGTTCTCTTCTTGGGGGCCTGGTAGTCCCAGCGTCGTTTTGCCGCTTGAGAAGCCCGTCTGTATCCCTGGGAGGAGTATGCTGGCCTACTGAAGGATCTGTCTCTCGATGCCGAGAATCTGGAATTTCCCGATGCTCCCCTGAAGGGACGAAAAGACCGGAAACTTCAACCACTTTGGAGGGCCCCCAAGGAACGCTGTGTCCGAGTCCTCTTTCATGCACTTCAGGGCCTCGTCTATCTTCTCACCGAACAGAAGGTCTCCCTCAAAAGACATATCCAGCACCTTGTATTGCACCTCTGGTCGGAAGTTGGTGCATTTCAGCCATGCCTGCCTTCGGAGAACCACACTGTTATTCACCTGCTTAAACCCTGATTCCGCGAGGTCCACCGCGATGTTTATGGCATGATTGGAGGCCTCTTCACCTTCTCTGACCAGTAACATCACCACCTTACGATGTTCTTCCGGAAGATGCTCCAGCATAGGAGCCAGTCAGTGTCGAATCTGGCTACTATGGCCAGGAATTGGCCGCTTTCACTGTGGTAGCACCTACCGACAGCACTTTTTTGCCGAAAGCATCCTGTCGTCTGGCATCACTTTCCGGGGGGGTTGTGCACTTGTGCTGGGCCCTCGCCTTTCTCGCTGCCGCTGCCGACACCACTGAGTCAGGTGTTGGTTGGGAGGAGAGACACTTGGGGTATACTCTGGAGCCTTACATTTTTTCTCCAGGCGACCTTTTATCGCTGGTTCTCAGAAAGGGTGGCGCATGGTCTGTAGCCCCTCCTGCCACACATGATCCAAGATGGGTACTGAAAACACCGACCTTCTCCTCTTTCCCATGTGGTTGAAAAGAAAACAGTCCTTTTTCTCCTCTTCCTGGGCCAGGCCGAATTCTGTACAAGCCTTGGCCATCATGGTGTGAAATGACCCAATATCGTCTGGGGGAGACGGCTGAGCCGGGCTTCTCAGGGTTTCTAATTCTGCTTCGGACTCCCAGGATGGATCCCTGGAGGGGGAGAGCGAGACATCCGATAAGGCTCTACTGTCCGAGTCTGAATCCATCAGCTCTCCTTCCTCGCGGCGTGGAGTAGAGAGGTCTGCACCTACTAGCAATGCCGTGGGGGTTGACGCAGGTGGCCGACGAGACAGGCCCGGGTCGTCGATGGCCGACCTAGCCGGAGTTGCTTGAGGTAGTCTGTCATCCAGTGTCTTCAGCAACGTTTGCAACGTGGATAAGACCTCCAGCGACAAGAGTGACTGCGGATTGAGCAGAGGAGTAGACCCCAGAATGCTCCCGGAGCGAGCCCTGGTAATCCCTCGTAACCCAAGGTCTGCAGGGCCAGCTACTCTCACATCCTCATCTCCCGAGGACACCGACAAGGCCTCTTGTTGCAGTAGTGTCTCCGGCAAAACTGGGTCGTAAACCTCTGGTCGCCAGGCCTCTTGCGCAATCTCCGTCGACGAAGCAATAGCTGGACCCGTGGCAGAGACGTGGTCGACGACTGCCCTGCCGTCGACGACGGTGGTGGTCGTGCAGGTCCTTGAGGCGTTCCCGCCTTTTCCGAACTCGACCTGCGCTTCTCTGCATCTCGACTCGAGGTCGATCTATGATGATCGCCCGAGGAGGATTTAGATTTTTCTTTTCTGTCTTTCTTCGTTGAAGATGAGGATGACGAGGCTTTCTTCGACGAAGAGTCCTTAGAATGGCTTCTCGATGATTCCTTCTCCGCCGGTCGTGATTTCTTCACCGGGGGTTCCAACGACGTTGAGCGGCACGGGGCCCCTGAAGATTTTGACACTGAGGCCACGCTGCACGTGGAGCCCACCTCCGAAGGCGGGTATGCCCCCGCTCCATCGTTTAACCATGCCAGAAGTCTTCGACTTCGATCTTTAAGAGTCTTCTGGGAGAAGCCCTTACATATGTCGCACTTGTCCGCCGAATGATGAGGGTGTAGACAATATATGCAATCCATGGGCCTCATTACGACCCTGGTGTTAACCATGGCGCTATTAGCACCATGGTTGAGGCCGGTAAATTACCAACTCTGCCATGGTGAATGGTGGAATTACTGCCCCATTCCAAGGTTGGCGGGGCGGTAATTCCCCATTCACCATGGCCCCTTCCCCATTCCCATTTTTGGCCCATAGGGCTCAATGGGAATGGGGAAGACGCTAATTACGGCACCGTAAATTACGGTGCCGTAATTAACTCCTAGGTCCCTTTGCGGGTTAGTTTTTTAACGCCTGCTAAATGCAGGCGTTAAAGTGCAACCCGCAAAGGGACCTCGTAATCAGGCGTTAAGGGTTTAACGGCGCCGACACCTTTTACGGCGCCGTTAGCCCCTTAACGCCTGGGTTGTAATGAGGCCCCATATGTCTGTCCCCCTCGTACACCTTCTTCAACCCGCACGTATCGCACGGGCGGAACAGCGCTTTTCCTGACATCAGGAGAAACTCCAACAGCACAACCTAGACAAAATAGTAGACTACACAAGGTGCTCCCACTACTTTGGAGGCGGTTAAAATCTGAAGGGAGCCGCGGGGGTGGGGCATTTATACCGCTACATCCTAGTGGGGCATGCGTGTGCGGGCCCAAAACGACATAGATAGGACACAAAAGTGTCAAACGTTTTCCTATGGGAAACAGCTTTATAAGTGTACCGAGGGTTCCCAGTCTGTCGACGGGGAATATTCTAAGCATGTGAATCCATGGTATCTTTCATGGATTCACATGCTTAGAATATTCCCTGTCGTCAGGCTGGGAATCCTCGGTAAGTTATATAGACATTTTCCATAGGAAAAATTCTGACACTTTTCTGTCCTATCTACGTCGTTTTGGGCCGCACACGCCGGCGCCACTAGGACGTAGAGGTATATATAGCCCTGCCCCCGCGGCTCCCTCAGATTTCGGCCCCCAAAGTAATATGGGGGGATCTCTGGTTTGCATGCTCAGGGGAGGCAGGCGGGCGCATGTGAATCCATGAAAGATACCAATGTTGGAGAAATGGAGTTACAGGTCAGAAACTATTCCCTTCTCCAGCATTGGATCTTTCATGGATTCACATGCTTAGAATAGATTGTATAGCAGTATCCCCCAACATTGGAGGCGTGTATGCAAACCAACATCACAATAATCACAATGCATATTTACCATGGCAACACATTACATTATAGTATGTTAACAGTGAAAGACACAACACTTTAAAGCATAGTTGCCGAAGGGTAAAACCCCTACTTGGGGCTTACTTTATTGGAACAGGTGACGTAGTACTGCACGCCACATCTGTGTATCTTTAGCATGTTGCTGTCCGAGACAGTAATGCCGGGTAAACGTGTGTGGTACCGACCAGGAAGCCGCCTGGCAGATATCCCCCAGCGGAATTCCGGACCACAACGCCGTCGACGACGACGTAGATCTCGTCGAATGGGCCCTTGGACGCTTTTCTAGCGGTTTTCCGGCCTTGGAATGACAATAAGAGATGGCCGAAGACACCCATCTGGATAGTCCTTGTTTGGAGATCGCCTTACCCTTAGCCGCAGGACCATAAGCTACGAAAAGTTGTCTCGTGTCTCTGAAGCTTTGAGTGCGATGGAGATAACATTTTAAAGCTCTTTTCACGTCCAATGTATGGAGAGTCTTCTCCGCCACTGAAGACGGTGTTGGAAAAATGTAGGCAACACTATAGAAGCGTGTTTATGGAACATGGAGGGCACTCTAGGTATGAAATGCGGGTTAGTGGCCAGCACAACTTTATTACTGAAAAACCTCAAATACGGAGGGTCGATCACTAAAGCCTTTATTTCTGACAGACGTCGAGCTGAAGTAATGGCCACCAGGAAAGACAATTTCCAAGACAAAAATTTCAATGATGTCGACGACATTGGTTCAAAAGAGGGTTTCATCAGGGCTACCAGAACCAGGTTTAGACTCCAGATCGGAGGAAATTTCTTCGTGGGAGGAAAGGTTTGAAACAACCCTTTAAGGAAGTGTTTAACTAGGCGGTCACTGAACAATGGAGTTGAATGTCTCTTCCGAGTAAATCTCGAGATGGCAGCCAGATGCATCTTTATGGATGAAACAGACAAACCGCAACAAGTATGGTAGGAGCTGTTCCGGTGTGATCGTCAGTGGGACCAAACCTGGTTGACCTGCGCACCATATGCAGAACCTTTTCCATTTGTATGAATATGAGGCGTTCGTGGAAGGTGCCCTTGCAGCTTGCAAAATGCAACGACAATCCGCTGGAATCGCTAACGCGCCAAACTCAGAGAAATCAGGAGCCAGGCCGTCAGACTGAGGCTGTCCGGGTCGTGATGCCAAACAACCCCTTTCTCCTGAGACAGAAGGTTGGGGATCTTCTGGAACCTCATTGGTTCTGCCGCTGAAAGGTGAAGTAGATCGGAGAACCACACTTGTCTGGCCCAATACAGGGCCACCAGGATCACCCGACATGGATATCTGTGGATCCATTGCAGAGTCCTACGGATGAGAGGAAATGGGGGGAAGGCATACAGAAACTTGCCCGTCCACGGGAAGGAGAACGCGTCCCCTAGCGAGTCTTGTTGTGGCCACCTGCTCGCGTATTGTGAGCATTTCTTGTTGTCTATCGTCGCAAAGAGATCGAGGGCTGGATGACCCCATTTCGCGAAGACACGGTGCAGTTGTTGGTCGTTCAGTTCCCATTCGTGTAGACGATTCATCTCCCTGCACATTTTTTACTCCTGGTAAGTGGAACGCCAACAGATGTATGTCGTGTTGGAGGGCCCAATGCCAGATCTCCTGGGCTTCTGTCGACAGGATCCTGGAGTGAGTTCCTCCCTTCTTTCGTAGATAAAACTTTGTTGTCGTGTTGTCTGTCATGATTCTCACCACTGAGCCCTTTATCTGTGATAGAAAGGATTTCAGGGCCCAACGCACCGCCCTCAACTCTAGCAGATTGATGTGAAGGGTGGATTCTTCCGATGACCAACGACCCTGAACGTTTAGGGACTCCAGATGAGCTCCCCACCCAGTTAGAGAAGCATCCATCACCACTGTCCTCTGGAACGCAGGTTCCAGCAGGGGCATTCCCTTTGTCAGATGTATGGACATTCTCCACCATTGAAGAGCCTGCACGAGCTGGCCGTTGATGGTCAACTTGTCCGACCAGCGCCCTTGACTCTGTGCCCATTGATCCGCCAAGAATTCCTGAAAAGGCCTCATGAAGAGGCGACAATTGTCAATCAAGGGTATGCAGGACGACATGGTCCACAGCAGGGACATGTACCTTCGCACTGACACTCTGGTGTCGACCTTCCATTCCGATGCCTTTTGTTGCAGTTTGTGAATCCTTTCGAGGGATGGCCTCACCAGCCCCGACTATGTGTGGAACTCTGCCCCCAAAAAGACCAAGGTCCATGTCCTTGATGGCTTTAATGAGGACTTGTCGAAGTTCACTGCGAAGCCCAAACGTTGCAGGAGGGACATGGTGGCATCTAGGTTTTCTTGTGCCCTTTCCGGAGACAATCCCCTCACTAGCCAGTCGTCCAAATAAGGGTACACATGGTGACCTTCCTTTCTTAACCAGGCTGCTATTGGAGCCAGACATTTGGTGAACGTCCTGGGGGACGATATTAGTCTGAACGGGAGGACCTTGAACTGATAGTGGGTTCGTCTGACGACAAACCGCAGAAATCTTTTGTGTTTTCGACGCATCGGGATATGGAAGTATGCGTCCTGAAGGTCTAGCGATGACAAATAATCTCTGGGTTGTATCGATCGGATCACTTCCTGGAGCGTAAGCATTTTGAATTTTAAATTCTTGAGCAGTTTGTTGAGTGCTCGTAGATCCAGAATGGGACGCCATTTTCCATTTGGTTTCTTGACGACAAAGTAACGGGAGTACACTCCCTGTCCTTTTTCTGCCACCGGGACCAGTTCTATAGCCCCTTTCTGCAGCATAAGCGCCACCTCCTGCAGTAGTATTTGAAGGTGGGGCTGAGCCGAGAACACCGGTGGAATGTGTGGTGGCTTGTCCTTGAACTGTAGAGAGTGGCCCAGATGAATCGTGTCCAAAACCCATTGGTCTGTTGTTATGCGCTCCCACTCGTCGACGTGACGAGACACTCGGCTCCCCAGGACGTCCTGAAACATGTAATTGTTGGTTCTTGGCTTGTTTATCTTTCGTCGACGAAGGGTAGGTACCCCGCCGTCTGGAGGTTTGGTAATCTCTGCCTCTACGAGAAGACTGGGCCGCACGTCTGTAGCCTTGGGACGAGTAGGAGGGTCTGTTGAAACCTCGGTCTCTAGATGACCCAAACCGGGAGTTACCAGAAGCCCCTCTGAAAGGACGAAAGGAACGAAAATTCCTACCACTCTGGAGGGCTCCGAGTGACCGCGCCGTGTCAGTATCCTCTTTAATGCCCTTCAAGGCATCATCAACTTTATCACTGAACAGTTGTTCCCCTTCACACGGCATATCCAAGACTTTATATTGCACCTCCGGTCTGAACGTAGTGCACTTGAGCCAGGCTTGTCTTCGTAGTACTACGCCATTATTGATTTGCTTAAATCCGGACTTGGCTAGGTCGACAGCAATGTTTATAGCATGGTTGGAGGCCTCTTCTCCTTCCTGTACTAGCAACATGGCGGACTTTCTATGTTCTTCGGGCAAATGTTCCAAGATAGGAGCCAGCCGGTGCCACATTTCCCTGTCATACCTAGACATAATCGCCAAGGAGTTGGCTGCTTTAACTGTAGTCGCGCCGACCGACAGCACCTTCTTTCCAAAAGCATCTTGCCTCCTGGCTTCGTTGTCCGGCGGGGTCGTGCATTTATGTTGAGACCTGGCCTTTCTAGCCGCCGCCGCAGATACCACCGATTCCGGCGAAGGTTGAGATGTCAAGCACTTGGGAGTCGATTCCGGAGCCTTGAATTTCTTCTCCAAACAACCTTTTACTGCCGGTTCCGAGAAAGGATGACGCATGGTCTTCAGGCCCTCTTGCCAGACATGGTCTAAAATAGGGATGGCGAATATGGATTTCCTTCTCTTGCCCATATGATCAAAACGAAAACAATCCTTTTTCTCTTCTTCAGGGACTATCTGCGTGATTTTTCCTTCGCGGAAATGTCTGCGACGGAAAAGTTTGCATGAGAAATGTGCGACCACAAAAGGTTCGCACTTTTTCCATGTGAACACGCATTCAAAACCCCTACATACTAACTCTCCCACCCACACCCACAACATACCCACAACACTCCCCCACCCACACCCTCAACACACCCCCAACATAAACAAACCCTACTTACCTTTTTTACACGCTGAGTCTCTGCGGCGTCAGTTCCCTTTCACTTCTGTGATCGGGAACTGGCGCCGCAGGGTCCTCCCTCCCCCCAGCCCCCTTTTTTTTCAGGAGCTGCAGGGTGTCCCCCGCATCCCCGCTCACTATACCACACAGTATAGTAAGCGGGGTGTTGCGGGGGACACCCCGCAGTCTTTTCTTTTAATACTTACCTTCAATGCTACCACCAAAGGTTCAAACGTTTGGTGTTAGAACCTTTGGTGGTAGCATTTTTCAGACTTTTTGTACGGTAAGACTTTTTTTTCCGGTCTGATCGTACAATTCCTGTAAGCCAGCCAGCCCAGTCTGGCATGCAGAGGCATGAATTGCCTCTGATTGTTCTTAAGGAGGCAGTGGCACCCCTAAGAACTCTGGCAACCCCTGTATCCTCTCATGGAATGCTTTGGCCGACGAATGGACATCAGATTCCTGCATTTCCTGACTAGGTGCATAGTTCCTGGGTCTGCTGTCCGACGCTGTCGGTGGTGGAGCCTTGGGCATTTGCAGTGGCGCTGGAGGAGGGGGGGCAGCGGTGGAGAGGGAGGAGGAGGCAGAGGCGGCTGAGGCATGGGCATGTGTGGAGCTTGTAGCCCAGAGGGCACCCATACAGTATGGAGAAAATGAGATGGGACAAAGGAGTAAGACTAGTAAGGTGGAGGAAGAAGGAGTAAGACTAGTATAGTGGAGGAACACTATACACAGTAACGTATCTGATGTTGTAAGGAAGGTGGTGCGGAAAAGTAGAAACATCCCGGTAGGCGAGCCGTGCCGCCTTAAGCCGGACCAGACAGTGAGAGGAGGAACCAGACAGGGGCAGGAAGTTTGTGTACATATTAGAGTGGCAAGGGAAGAAGAGCCAAGGGAATAGTTAGGAAGACTAAGGCATCCCTCTGTAGCTCTTACTGCTGACTATGACCACTCGCACTTTGGCCAAAGAACTTTGTGTGCTAGAGCCAGTTGTGGGGTACAGGAAATCAGAAAGCCTGAAACTGACTTAATCTGGAAAAGGATTTGGTAACTCGACCGGAAGGTAAATAACCTCTTGTGAACTGTAAGAACTCAGACTCTTGCTACAGAGCCCCCATGTACTTCTACACAACCTCAAATAAAGTGAGAGAGCACTGGAATGCTTGGTCTTGGAGTCCTTCTTGATCCTAAGTGTCCCTATGTGGCAGCTACTTAAATGCTTTGGTTTGACGTTATGTATTTTTACTCCAATGTCATCCATTTACTATTTAGCAGGTCATGCTGATATTGTTTCTATGCATCTCTTTGGCAGTTTTCCTGGTTCAAGAGAACATAAGTGTAGAGGTTCAGTGAGATCGAGCACAGGTTAGAACACACAAAAAGAAAAGCTAATTGCACCCACAGTATGTTGACTGTATTACGCATGTGCTGTTTGTGACTATATTTTTACCACATCTGGAATTTTACAGATAGGCAGCAGCACATTGTAAATCTGCCATAAATACAACTAGTTTCAATAGTAGTGGTGATGATAATTTCTGAAGGTTTTACTGCCATTCCTAAAATGATATAAAAAAAATGTATGTGTAAGAAAGAAGGGAGGCTGGCTCCTGGAGAAAGGGCAGGAAACTACGTTTATGCACACTTTCAGTTTTTGCTTAACTCTGTGATGCTTTACCTTAAGATCTCTCCTTTGTGATTTGATCCAGTCTTGAATGAACTCCTGAGGGTTGTTGCTGAAACTGAGCATGAAGTCTCTCTGAGTTTTCAGCTGGTTTATTGATTCAATTGTCTCATGGATCTAAGAATAAACATTAACATATAAATAACTTAAATTGTACTTCATGAACATTCATGTGTTTTCAAATGTTTCATTTCTCATGTGGGGCTTGCAAGTCAACTGAGCAAGACAGACACAATATTAAACATGAGCCAGCTATTCTGTGCAGAAAAAGCAGCATCGCCAATCTAGAAATAAAGGGATAGAGAAAGCTTGGCTACAGTATTATTAAAGAATTATTTTTTAAGTGAAAGATTTAATATCAATCTACTGAGGAAAACAATAAGCAATTTACCCACTAAATAAATGAAACAAGATAAACCAATTTGCTCTAAATTGTCAGCACGTACCAAGAAGTACTTTTACGGATGACTCAAAGCCAGTTATAAGGTTCAACTGTGTTTATTATAAATACACAACTAGCGATTTAGGTGTAAGAGAGGCTGCTGGCTGGATTCCAACAAAACAAAGAAATCAGGCTTATCTATAAAGTGGTGGCCATCGGTCTATCCCTCTATTCCTTAGTGTCTGCATTCCTAGTCTAAAGCAAAACGCCCTTCAAGGTGTGTGTGGGCTTTAAGCATTGCATGCATTTGTCTTGTCATATGTAAATGCTTTCTCAGACTATGTCAGTATGTAGCACTTTGCCTTAAAAAAACTGGACACCACCACGTCAGGTGCCTTGGTTCATCTAAATATCTGCCAGACATCTGACACGTGACCTGATGACGGTGGGCCATGGATTAGTAGGGTTAACCCATTGGTAGGCTGTAGCAGAACTCATTGGGTACTACTCCACGGAGCTAATAGTTCCCAAAGGTTTCAGGTCTCAACTGTTAAGGATTTTAAAGAGGCGTCACACTCCAGACCAGGACTCTTTATACTGGCCAGGGATGCAGCGCACAATCAAAATGCTTTTAAATGTATGAATTTGGATTCAGCTTTGAGATGGCAGACAACCCGTCTCACAACGCTCTTAACGTACTCCCCCTGTCGCAATGGACCATGAACCAGGCTGGTGTGTAATAATGAAATATTTATTTATTTGAATTTTAAATAAAAATCAAACACATTCAATATAGAGCAGCAATCACCAGTGTGGTGATAATTACCCAGGAAAATTATAGAATACACTTAGTTTAACCTTCTAGCACAGGAGACACAATGCATAATTAAAAGAAGGAACAGGTTACTTACCTGTAACTACTGTTGTTCTCCAGCATGGGTCTGGCATTGATTCACATGCTCATGAATATTCCCTGTCGTCAGGCTGGGAATCCTTGGTAAAGAAAAAATCAGTATCAGTTTCGTTTCTGATCTGTCTTTCTTAGTAGTAACCGATCACTGGTCTCTGGGTCATACTGCCCCCAGCCAATGACTGCCCGCTCCCTAAGCCCCGCCCCTGGCAGCCATCCTCAGATTTGGTAGCACGTAAAGTGGCAGTATGACCAAGTGAAGAGCCACAGAGGGGTAGGAGGGAGGGTTCGAATGTGAATCCATGCCAGACCCATGCTGGAGAACAACAGTTACAGGTAAGTAACTTGTTCCTTCTCCAGCATGGGGTCTGGCATGGATTCACATGCTCATGAATATAAGAATACATAGCAGTACACACATGCACAACCATGGGAGGTGGCAAAGGCTCAACATTAAGCATTACATAAACTCAACATTAAGCAACTCTTACCTCCTCACCAGGCCCACCTTCAGGCGAACAGGTTGTGCAGCACTGCTTGGCCGACCCTGGACCCCTCCCTGGAATCCCGGTTGACGCAGTAGAATCTCGTGAAGGTGTGCGTCGACCTCCACGTAGCAGCCCTGCAGATATACAGCAGAGGCACACCAGAAAAGAACGCCGTGGTAGCAGCGATCGTTCTGGTCGAATGGGCTCTCGGACGGCCGGGCAACGGTCGGTTTGCCAACAGGTGACAGTGCATGATGCAGCCGGAGAGCCATCTGGAAATGGAAGCCTTCGAGAGGGCCTTCCCATCATATAGTGGAGGTACTGGTCGGGGCAATTTGATTGCCCCGGGGTCTGTTGTTCGAGGGGGCACGTCTCCGTCCCCCCTGATCGAGTTTTGGCTGGTGGCAGTGGATACTACTTTTTATATTCGACCGCAAATATATCTCTATGGGATTTTCCCATTGTTCGAGGCTACCAACTTTAATTATTTAATTCTTATAGCCTCGAACATACCGCCGGTTTATTTATTTAATATTAATTCACCGGTTGGTATTTTTTGCCCGAACTCGATTCTAAAATTGTGTTTGTGTTCTCTTCTGTGACTCCAACCCGAGTCGAGCTCTTTGTTCCACTTTTTGGCGGGCTTCTCCACAGAAGCCTCCAAAAGTGGTGCCACTTTGTCTGTGTACCACAGAGGGTGTGGGAGGGGGTTTAGGCACCCTGGACTGAGTTACCTTGGTAACTCAAGTCGCACTCTTGTGTGATTGGCCCAAGTGGTGAGCCGGCCGGCTCACCACTTAGCATGTTTGATTGACAGCTAGGCTGAGTGAATGGGGGTTTGCTGCATAAAAGCAGGGCTTTGGGGACTGGAACTTCAGAAGTCGCCACAGGACCTAAGAATCCGAGGAGGGAGAAGCTGAGCCGACCTGCAACGACGACACCACCGGTGGAGCCCTGCTGAACCGTCTCACCACTTTTCCCCCGACGACAGAGGAGATCTCCAGTCTGGAGAGTCTTCTTCCTTTGACTGGTGGGGATAACCAGTTTCGTCTTCTTTTCACCTTCCTGGAGCATCTCGTGGCCGCCTTGCCCGTGCCAAGCACCCCAGCAACCGGAATACGACGGTTTACCACTACCACGAAGAGAAAGGTAGTGCTTTTTAACCGGAGAACTCCACGGCTGGTTTCTACCCTGGCAGTGCAACGACCTTCATCTTTCCTCCACGGCGAGACCTCTTCTTCCTCTGGACGAAACACCGACTTGCACCTGCTGCGAGGAACAACTGCCCCCGCTGGAGCTTCCTTCACACTTAAGGTACTGTGTCCCGCCTGGCTTCCCTTGCGACAGATCGTTCGGGGTGACAGTAAAGCCTCGCCTTTCTAACCTGGGTTGGCCTGGGACAACCTAGCTAACTTTTCCTGACTTTAATTTCATCCTTTTTGTGCGAACTATCTACAAAGACTCTTTGGGCATAACCCCACTGATGAACCTGGACCCCTTCTGCTTGCTCTCTCCAAGAGTGGGCCTTGCAATTGACTTCCTTGCTCTCCAGTAGAACTCTGCCTATCCTGCCTTACTGTGGTTCTTTGAGAAAGTATTGAAACTTGTGTGCTTCTTTAACTCTGCCTTTTTCCCTCCCTTTCTTTACAACTTATTAGAGTGTCATCTTATGTTAAGCGCTCAACTCTGTCTGAAAATAAGTGGTGTTTCTCACTAAGACTGGTCTAATAAGTGAATAGGGTTGTACATATATGATAGTGACTGTGTGCTGAAATTACTTACCTCTTTTTTGCTAGTGTGATTTACAAGTGTGTTTTTAAATAAATAATTATATACTTTTACACCAAAGCTCTGGTCAGTGTTTGTTTGTACTACTGTGTCTCTGTACCTATTGTTTATACTCTGCATACTGCCTAACTCTTCTTGAGAGAGGTCTGACTGCTCAGCCACAGCTACCAAGTGAATCTGTGTGGTGCAGACTGCTACCAAGTGGGTTTACTGCCAAACACCTGTAGTCTTATATCTTTTGCAGTGGTCCCTAAGGGAACTGCACAGGTTTCTGCCTAACATTCCCTTGGTTCACAGGTCCAAAGTTCACAAAAAGCTGTGATGTCTTCCGAAAACTCTTTGTGCGGTCCACGTAGAACTTCAGCGCTCTAGCTACATCCAGCGAGTGCAAAGTCCTCTCGGCCGGCGACGAAGGCGACGGGAAGAAAACTGGCAACCCAAGGGCTCGTTGAGGTGGAAGTCCGACGGCACCTTGGGCATGAAGGAGGGGTGCATCCTCAGCACCACCCTCGTCTGGTGGATAGTCAAGTATGGAGGCTTGCAGGATAGGGCCTGGATCTCGCCCACCCATCGTGCGGATGTGATGGCCACCAGGAACGCTGTTTTCCATGACAGGAACTTCAACAGTGCCGAATGCAAGCGGCTCGAATGGTGGCCCCATGAGCCTGGTCAGCACCACGTTGAGCTCCCACGCCGGGGCTGGAGCCTTCACCGGTGGGAACGATCGGAACAGTCCTTTCATAAATTCCTTCACCAGGCGATGAGACCACAGGGATGACCGTCCTGCAGTCCTGGTGTATCGGGAAATCGCTGCCAGATGTATCTTGACGGAAGCATGAGCCAGTCCAGCCTTTGCCAGCGACAGTAGGTACTTGAGGGGCCGTAATCCGTAGAGGGTTAATCTTCTGTGCACGGCACCAGACAGAGAACCTCTTCCACTTGTGTCCGTAGCACTTGAGAGTTGAGGACGCCCTGGCCTTTGCAAGAACCTCTCTGGAGTCCGCCGGGATATCGTACCTCCAAACTCTAGTGCTGCAAGAGCCAGGCCTGCAAGTTCAGAGACTCCGGGTCATGATGAAGGATGGCACCTCCTTCTCTGGAGAGAAGATCTGTGCCTGTCGCCAGTTTGACTGGAGGGGACGCTGGCAAGTCCAGAAGGTCCGGGAACCAGATCTGTCTGGGCCACGCCTGTGCGACGAGGATCATGCTGCACCGGGACCTCGAGTTGGTTGACGAGTCGCAGTAGCAACGGCAACGGAGGGAACGCATTCAGGGACAGGCCGTCCCAGGGGAACGAGAAAGCATCGCCCATGCTCCTCGGCTGGGGAAACCTGCTGGCGAACCTCTGGCACTTGGAGTTCGTCGCCCTCGCGAACAGGTCAATCTGGGGTTTGCCCCATCGTTGGAAGAGTCGATCCACTTGGTCCTGACGTAGTTCCCACTCGTGGCACGAGCGCAGCTCCCTGCTTATTGACTTGGCGATGGTGTTCTTTATCCCTGCTTGATTAAAGGGTACCAGAAACATCCCCTGGGAAACAGCCCAATGCCACAGATCCTGGGCTTCCTTGGATAGGGATGGGGATCTGGTTCCTCCCTGCTTCCGGACGTAGAACATTGTGGTGGTGTTGTCGGTGAAGATCCTCACCACCTTGCCCCTGAGGGACGGGAGAAACGACCTGAGGGCCCAGAACACTGCTCAGAGTTCCAGGATGTTGATGTGGAGTGGCCTCTCCTCCGGGAGCCAAAGGCCTCTCGCGTGAAGATCTCCGGTGTGCACTCCCCACCCTTCCAGGGAGGCATCCGTCGTCACCGTCACCTGGTGTGCTGGGGTCTGAAAGTCCGTGCCCGCCGCAAGATGCGCGCGGGTGCCCCACCACCGAATTGCTTGATGGAAAACTTTGTTAAGTGGGATCTTGTCCTCAAAAAAGCCCGCCCCTTGCATCCAACAGGCGTCGAGGAACTCCTGTAGGGGGCGCATCCGAAGCCTGCATAGGCGCACCAGGTAGATGCATGAGGACATCATCCCGAGAAGGGACTTGATGGACCTCACCCTGGCCACGTCCGTGGCCAGCAGACGCTGCACCTTGCCCAGGATGGCCTTCATCCTTTCCTCCGACGGTGAGGCCAATCGCGCTACTGTATCGAGCCTGGCTCCCAGAAACAGTGCGACCTGCGACGGAACCAGGTGGGATTTGGGGAAGTTGATGGAGAATCCCAGGTCCATGAGCAGCTGGACGGTCTTTGCTGTGTGCTCGATGGTGAGTTCCCTTGTTCTTGCTCGGATGAGCCAATCGTCCAGGTAGGGGTAGACGTGGATCCCCTACAGGCGCAGCCGCGCCGCCACTGGTGCCAGGCACTTGGTGAATGCCCTGGGCGCCAACTTCAATCCGAATGGGAGGGCCTTGAATTGGTAGTGCCGTCCTTGGACCACGAACCTGAGAAACTTTTGGTGTCCTTTTAGAATGGGGATGTGAAAGTACGCATCCTCCAAATCCAACGACGATAGGAAGTCGCCCTCCTCCAACTGACCATCCGGAACTTCTGTGCCTTGATGTATTCCACGTGCGTTTTGTCTCCGTGAAGGCAGTAGAGGTATCTAGAATTGTTTAATCAACGCCATCCTCCTGTCTTCTTTCTGACGAGGAAGTATCTTGAGTACACTCCGGAGCCCCGGAGCCTCTTCGGGACGAGCTTGATGGCTCCTTTCTTGAGCATCGCCCTTATTTCTAACAGCAGTTGAGGGACGTGGTTTTCCTTCCTGACCACGGGAGTAATGCGGGGGCACTTTTTTAGAAATTCGAGAGTGTGCTCGCGGGCCAGGGCATCCAGCACCCAACGGTCGGTGGAGATGGACTCCCACACGCTGAAGAACTCCGCCAGCCGGCCTCCGACTGGTATGCTCAGGTGGGGGCCCGACGCTACGTCCGATTCAGTCTTGCTTGGCTGCAGCCTTGCCGCCTTGGCCTCCCTGGCGACGGCGGCGAGATCCACCTGACTTGCCTCGGTTTTTTACGATGTGGGCAGAACTAAGCTATACCTACCTCTAAGAGTCAGATGGGTCAGCCTGTGGATGTCGCCGCCTCCCTGTCAGCAGATTGGACTGAAGGAAGTGACTCACTTTTATTGTGTGTGTTTTTACAATGTGCTTTGTTCTACCAAAGTTACTTTAGCCAAAATCAGTTATGGAGCAAAACACTCATTTTTATAAACGTCACCCTTATAATAAAAATTAGATAGGCAAATACCATATTTTGCAAGGAACATTTCTGTCCAAACGCCAAGTTCATGCAACATGGCTTTGTTCTCCTAGCATTCTTTTGTGATTTCTATGAAAAATACTTTATCAAACATCCTAAAAATTGAAATTCATTCTGGCAGATGCAGCTGAAGAGAGGTGTCACCAGGAATTCACACTTGCCTGTGACAAGGCCAGTTCCCCTGATCCATTGTTCTTGGTTGGAGAAATACCAGAAAGTCTGACGAGGTCGCCACATACCACACCTTTGCCCCTTTTTTCTTTCTTTCTTTAAACAGACACCAAGTCTTTTTGGGAGTACATATGTATATTTTAGAGCAAACCCCCATCTTCCATCACATTTCGGTGCAAGCACAGGGCATCATTTTAACATTTCACTTTCAAAAGGCATTTTCCTGCTTTGCAAAAAGCACCATTTTACATGTGGGTTAATTCTTCTTGGATGTCACTTTACAAATGCAGTTTTTCCTCTCATCTTTATTCTGTTCATTTCCATGGCGCAAGTCAATTTCTAATAAACATGAATCTGTTCAACACCAAGGATCTTTGAAACTGATATAAGCAAAGCGAGAGAGAGAGAGAGAGAGAGAGCTTCTTGTTGTGTAGAGTTTGCCCGTGTTATTTTGTTGCAAAAGTGAAATGCTTGCCGTATGGCCAGGAGTGCTTTTCTCTGCTATTTTCCAGATTTTGCCTGACACATAATGCCTTTCAGGGAGGAATGCACTCCTTTGCTCGTGTACAACCTGAATATGGATGAACATACATGTGTCTTACTGGAACCAAACTGTGTAATGTTGAAAAAGAAAATGGAAATGGCATCAGTGCGCAGTCCTTTTAAACGCAGAATATTTTCTTTTTCAGTGGGAAGTTTTGAGCAGGCAGCATAGCAGCGTTGCCTTTGAATTCTTTTCTTTGGTGCACATGAAGAAAATACTGGCAGCCATTCTCGGGGTGTTCCAGGTTCTATCTCGCCCCATATGTGCTCAACAGAGCCAGCGCAGCCATTATTTTTGTAACTGCAAAGCGCAGTTTTGATGCAAGAGAATAGTGCTCCGCAGAGCCAGCGCAGCCATTCTTCTTGTAACTGCTGAAAATGCAGATGGGTGATGTAGGGGAGGTTCTGCTGGGCTGGTAAATGTACCCCACACAACAAGCCCTTTGCTAGTCTCTCTCTTTGGCCACCTTATACTTTTCATCAGTCTTGTTTGCTCTGACTTTCACCTCTATGGTATGTCTGTCTCTCACTCTCTCTCCAGTCTTTACTTCCTCAGGATCCACAAAACTCGGTTCTGCTTCCCATCCTGATCGTATTCTTGTCTCTTATTTTTGCCTCCTTTCGCCAGAAGTTATACTGTTCCTTTCACCATTCCTGGTTGATGCTGTACTTTTTTTCTCTGCTCCTCCTTTCTAATAGCCTTGTCCACCTCCCCAACACCTGTCTTTGGTTTCTTCTATTCGCACCTCTGTTTTCTCACTGTTCCTTTCTACCACCACTCCTCTTCTCTTCGCTGTTCTCCCCACCTTCCATTGATTGCTCCTTTTCTCCTTGGTCACTTCCCTTCCACCTCCACTCTCTAACTGTTCGCCTTCCTCCTCCTTACGATTCCTCTTAATCTATGGCCTGCCACTCCTCCTTCTCTAGCTGATGTTCTTCCCTCCTCTGCTCCTACTCCTTCAACCCCACTCCTCCACCTTTCTTCAGCCACCTCTCCTGTTCATTCACCATTTTCTCCTCTTCTCCTCTCCAACCTCCTCTCCTACTCTTCCTTCCTGCTCCTCTCCTCCTCACCGGTCCAAAATGCATTATTCCCTACTAGACGCCTCTGAATCTAACAATCTCTTGAATTCATACCCTCATTATACTCTAATGTGCTTGCCTATTTGGTTGCTACCGGAATTATTTAGGATTGGAAAGTGCAGGAGTGACGCTAGTTATTGGCTCTCTGCATGGGATGAGAAACCCTTCAGCTGCACTGACCTGTTGGGAGTTCTGAGGGCAGCTAATTACTCTCTAGGTGGTCTTTCAGGAATAGAACACAGACATGTTCATTGCTATAGTTACTATTTTCTGAAGCATTACTAGTGAATTCTCTTATGTCAGGATTGGGTTTGAAACACATTGTGTATACGCACTATATAAATAAACTTAGGCTGAATAACAAATCCTTCAGAACATTCTAAAGGGGAAGACAACATAACATTGTGGGGGTGGGAGGTTCTTTGGTAGCTTAGGTTCCTTCTCCTGTGGGGACAGGATCTGCACTGGGCACTCATCCTTTTCTGGGTAGCAGACAAGTTGCCACAAAACACTGAGATACTTCTTGCCAGACGTTTTTCTTCCTCTGTAGCTCGCCCCCTATTGATAGTGTGCCGTAATATTTGGGCAAGTTATCTTTCGGGAACTCATTCCGTACCTATTGAAACCAAGTCTGGTGGTGGACCAAGGTGCTTGGGAGATCTTCTGTGTGCTTCTTCTGTGGCCTATACCGTATAGTGGATAGAGGCACCCAGCCCCCAAGGTCACCTCAATCCCATTACGCTGCCTCCAACTCGCCACCTGGATACCCTTTCCAATAATGATAAATCTAGGCTAGGTTTGCCTCTATGTATTCCAGAAGATGAAAGCAACTTTAAACAAGGCCTATCAATAGGGCATTTACTAAATGATTTTTCTTATGAATATACACAAGCACAACTTAACCTGGGCCTCACAGCCCTGCTTCCACCTGCCCCTAGCTTGCCATTCGATTGGTTATCCGTAGGAGGAAATGACTATCAGCCCCGGAGCCGGAAGGCGAAGCCGGTCTCACACCAAGGCTCCACACAAAGGCTCATGTTTGCTCCTGTCTTGGCCTGTCTGGGCTCTGGATGGGATCCGATCCTCCTATCCGATGCCTGCCTTGCTGATCAGCTGAAAAGACTGCAGCGTAGCACTGAACTGACTAATGCCTGCTCTCTTGGTATTTCCAAAGGTAAGAGCTCTAATACCTGCTCACAACTTCCTACCTATCTTGCTGCTTGCCTATTGTGGGGTCCTCTGTGCCCCTATCTGCTACAGATCAGCCACATTTCTGTGCTAGTCCAAGAATGCTGATTTCAGCCTTGTTTCACCGAAGGCTGCTCTCTCTAGACCGCTTTTCCTACCTTGCCCTTTTGGCTGCTCCCATAAACGTACCTCCATACAAACTGCTGCTACGAAACATTGCCTTTAGTCATCTTGTGGACTTTCGCATCTTGATGGGTCCATTTCACTATTCTGTTCTTTCTACTATTCCTAACTACATGCCTGCTTACTCACGACCTACTGCATTTCTGAACTTATCTGACCTCACCTAATGCCTGCACCAACCGCAATCTGCACCTCGCCGTGCATCCATTTCATAACCCGAGTTTAGGTGTATCCAGTAGTTGTCGTTTCCACCATTCACATCCGTGCCTTCCTAGTTTCATGTACACTATCAGCTATCATGCACAACTACATTAGCCTCCCCCGCCCGCTCCATAAGGTGCGGAAATATAAGTACATGATATTGCCAAGCTTCTGATCTTATCAAAGTGTCGTTTGTGCCATGACTGTGACTTACGTAGATACTCTACTTTTCACCTCTCGCACACCTGTACCCTTATCATATGTATGCATGCCTGTTGTAGCTGCCTGATGTAGCTCCCCGTAACATGAGGAGGTATGCATGCCGGATGTAGCTCCCTGTTACATGAGGAGAGGCTTTACCAGTAGGTATTATCTGCATATTTATTTACCAAACTCTTACCGTAACTAGCGCCTAGATGCCTGAGGGCTTTGTACGCTGTAAATAAATGCCAAATGAAAAATACATTCAAATAAATATTAGTCTTTTTGTTTCGCTGAATCTATATTAGGTTTCAAGACAGAAATGTATAAACCACAGAATGCAAACTCTTGAAGTGTCTAGTAACTCACCCTGTATCCACTCTCCGAAACAAAACAAAAGAATAATGCTAATCATAAAAATCCTAGACGGAAACACAGAATTGTTGCCAAATGAGCAGAGAAGAAACCATATGCTGTGAGGGAAGCAGTCTCATCAGTAGTGGACACCATCAGATGTCATAACTACAGTTTCATTGTCCTGGCTTGGTGGCCTGCAGTGGCATTGCTTCTCATTCCCATAGATTAATCGACCCCCACCTCCCACCACTACAAATGTGCAGAATGGTTCTCAGCTCAGCATACATTTTAGAAGTTCCACCATGCTGTTCCACAGTTTTGCCCACCAGATGGTGTGTTCTGGAGCAGTTTCCTGCTTCTAGGACTGCACGATGGAGATCTTAACTGCACTTAGCATATGTGTGAGTAGTTTTCCTTTTAGGTTTGCCAACGGGTAGTCTTTTTTGCTATCTTTTCCATCTACGAAAACTAACACAGGATCCACAAGGTGTGAGACTCCTGCCACCCTTTTAATTTTAGCCAGAATATCTGCTCCATACATTTTTATTTCAGAGCAGTCCCAACAAATATGATACACCATTCCCTCATGTCTGTATTCCCACCAACATTCTGCTGTTGTATGTAGGAATATCTTTTTCCAGTATCTGTAGTAGATCATCATGTGCACAGTCTCTTTGAGTTGTACACATGACAACGATATAACTGCCATTTCTCATGGTTCCTCCCACTTTTCTATCTCTACAGGCCTAATCAGGATGTGTTACAAGGCCTGCACATAGATAAACATTTCTAGAAGTAATTGTTGTCCATTGTCTGGTAGATCTGGAAAAGCAGGTGTCTAGATGGACTCTCCATAATCAATTTGTCAACGTCAATGTTATCCCTGCTAGAAGCCTTCACTGCTAGCTCCTCAGAGACCCAATGTCGCATTTTAAAATACCCAAATGTGTCCATTTGAAATTCCTTGTGTACTCATTATCCATCCATGTCTTGCTCACTATGCCCAGACCCCAGTCGGAAATTGTTTTAAGCTAGAACATGAACGCATATTTCTATACATCAGGCAAGGCCAATAATCTGTTCAAATGCACCCCCAATAGAACTTTTCTACTTATGCGGGGTGATTCATTGTCCCTAGAATACATTTATTTATTTATTGTAGTTTTTATAGAGCGCAACTTGCCCGTGGGCCTCAGGGCGCACAGAGAAACAGAGACAACACAGACAGCACGTCAGTAAGGGGGTAGGGGTGACAGGCCGGGAGAAGAGGAGGACCTAACCGGTTTAAGATTGAACAGATGCATCATGATCAGTTTTTTAAAGTCTTTTGTCGATTGTGTAGCCCTAGGGCCAGGGGAAGCCTGTTCCAGGCAGCAGGGGCCTGAACATCGGAAATGGTTCCACCGAACCTGGTCAGCTTGTAACTGGGCTGCACCAGTGCAGAGTCTGCTTTTGAGACCGAAGGACACGATTTGGGCAGGTGTCCTTGAGGCGTTCCATGAAGTATTGAGGTGCTGCATTGGTTCTGGCATTCGATGATGAACGGGGAGCCAATGGAGCCCTCTTCTAGCCTTGAGACATAGTCTCTCTGAGACGTGCCATGTATGGCCCTGAGAGCTCAATTCTGGACCATCTGCAGTGCTTTAACATTGGACTGTGATGTGCCCAGTAATAGACTATTGCAGTAGTCTTAGTTCATAGTCCCCTTTCCTCCATACTGACGGGAGACAGAACCTTTTTCACCTGAAAAAACCTTCTTCCCCTTTAAATTTACAGGTGCGCGGGGGGTGGGGGGGCCCAGAGCATGCGCTGACCTGACTCCGCCGCCACACCTCAGTCCCCATTGACGCGTCGACAATAGATTTAACATTGCCTAATGACACCATTATTATTAGGAGGGAGGTTGGTGGGACGTATGGAGGAAAGGGGACTATGGATTAAGAGTAAGTTAGTCACTACGGTGAGTACCTTATAATTACTCTTACATCCCGTACCCTTTCCTCCATACTGTATGGGCGTTTACAACTGATTGTAGCCCCAGAGTGCAGAGGAGACCCTCCTTAAGCAAATAGGTTACTGAGAACCGCCGGTCCGAAGCCCGCATCAAATCTAGAGCCGGCATCCAAACAGTAATGCTTGCAGAAAGTCAAGGGAGAGGCCCAAGTGGCCGCCCTGCTTATGACTTGCCAAGGGACATGGCGCTGGAATGCGATGGCCGTTGCCTTGGCCCTGACTGCGTGGGCCTGCATGTTGGCCGGTAGCGCCATGTGCTGGCCCTCATACACTTCTTTAATGGCAGAGACCAACCAGAGGGATATGGAAGCCTTAGAGGCCTGATAGCCTGTTCTTGAGCCTCTGAAAGTGACCAACAGGGTGTCCGATTTACGGAAGCCCTTGGTCCTGTCCAAGTAGAATTTCAGGGCACGCCTGACATCCAGGCAGTGCAGCACTCTCTGTGCTTCGTCCTTGGGATCGGGAAAAAACATAGGAAGGATTATTTCCTCGTTCAAGTGGAAAACAGACGGAACCTTGGCCAGAAATGCCGGGTGAGTCCGCAGGACTACCTTGTCCTTGTGAAAGGTAGTATATGGTTCCTAGGCGACCAGCGCCTGGATTTCGCTGACTCTACTAGCCGAGGAGAGACCGACTAGTAAGGCCGTCTTGATAGTGACCAGCCTGATGTCCACAGACGCCATTGGCTCGAACGGTTTGTGCATGAGGGCGCCCAAGACTATGTTAAGGTCCCACACAGGGTGCACTCTCTTAACGGGCGGGTAGAGCCATGCAAGTCCCGTCAGATGTTTCTTGACTATAGGGTTGGAGGAGGAGAATATGCCCTCCTCCAAGTTCCTGTAAGCCCCAATGGCTGCGACGTATGTGCGGCAGGTGTCCACCTGCACGCCTGAGTGGGCGAGGTGCGCCGAAAAGGAGAGCACGTCGTCCAGGGTGCATGCCAGAGGGTCGATTCCTTTGGAGTCTGCCCAGTGGCAGAATCTGGTCCATTTGCTTTTGTACTGGGCCCTGGTAGCTTTGCTCCTGGCGCCCTGTATGATCTCCAGATTGGCCTTTGAGAGGCTAAGATATCAAAGCGTTACCTGCTCAGGTACCACGCTGTGAGGGCTAGTTTCTCTGGCGCAGGGTGGATGACCCTGCCCCCCTACTGTGCCAGCAGATGTGCCGGACCCGTCGGGGGGTGAATCAGAGGCACTTCCGAGAGGCTGGAGAGCTCTGAAAACCATGGCCTGGCCGGCCACCATGGAGCTATTAGAATGATGAGGAGTTGGCGAGACTCCTTGATCTTGCTAATTACCCTGTGAATCAGGGGAGTGGGTGGAAAGGCGTAGGCTTTCATGCCGGTCCACTGGAGGTGAAATGCATCGCCCAGAGAGCCGGGGCCCTGACCTTGCCAGGATGCGAACTGGAGACACTTCTTATTGCGCCAGGTGGCAAAGAGATCCACCTGGGGGTGACACGACCTGTTGAAAATCTCCTGAATAACAAAGTCGTTTGGCTGCCACTGGTAATTGTCCGCTCCCAGTCTGCTGAGCCTGTCCGCTTCCAGGTTGGATTCCCCCGGGAGGTGGACTGCAGTAAGGTAAATGTCATTTTCCAGGGCCCATTCCCACATGCTGATCGCCAGTCTGCACAGAGGAGATCTGGTGCCTCCCTGCTTGTTGACGTAGTACATGCTGGTCAAATTGTCTGTCTGGATGAGGACAACCCTGCCCCTGAGAAGTAGTGGGAATGCCCTGAGCACCAGCCAGATGGAGTTCAGCTCTAGCCAATTGATGTGGTATTCCTGCTGCTGTCGAGTCCATGTGCCGTGGACCGAGAGATCGTCCAGGGTGGCTCCCCAGCCCTCGAGCGAGAGATCCGTGGTGATGGTGGCCTGCGCAGTGGGTTGTCGGAAGGGCTTGTCCATCCGTAGGTTGCAGTCTCTGGACCACCAAGTCAGGTCCGGGTGGAGAGATGGAGGAACGTTGATCATCTCGGATTGAGAGCCCCGCTCCTGGTTCCAAGAGACCGCGAAGTGCAGCTGAATCCTCCTCATCCTTAATCTCGTGTGTAGAACGGCTAATAGGACTGCTGTCAGTAGACCCAGGAGATGTTGGTACCACCATGTCGAAGTCACCTCTCTGCTGAGGAAGTGGGTGGTGGCCCTCTTGATGGCCGAGATTTTGTCCTCCGACGGCAAGACCTTTTCGGAGCATGTGTCCCAGATAAGGCCCAAGAATGTCAGAGTCTGCATAGGCTGCAGCTGCAACCTCTTGAGATTGAGCGAGAAGCCCAGATCGTGCAGTGTGTTCATAAGGGGATGGGAAGAGTGGTGAACCGCTTCCGGAGATGTAGCCCTGATGACCCAGGCTCTGCACTCTGAGGAGGGCCGCCACCGCGTTCATGAGCCTGTTAAAGACCCTGGGGGCCTATTTAAGGCCAAAGGAAGGACCTTGTATTGAAAATGGTAACCCATGATCCTGAACCGTAGGAAAGAACGATGGGGCTGCCAAATCAGGACGTGTAGGTACATTTGCTTCAGATTCAGGGAGCACATCCAGTCTCCCTTGTCCAATGTCTCCGCTATAAAAGCTGGCATAACCATCTTGAATTTTTGCAGGGGTAAGGAGAGGTTGCGGGTGGAAAGGTCCAGCACAACTCTCAGGCTCGCCTGGTTCTTCTTCTGAATGCGAAAATCCTGGAGTAAAAGCCCAAGCCTCGCTGGGAGGCTGCGACTTCCGCCACTGCCTGGCTCTCTACGAGCAACCGGATCTCCACCAAAAGAGTTGCTGTCCCAAACTGTGGGAGTGGATGGGAGGAGGGAGGAGAGGCTGGGATAGGAAGGCGGTACCCAGTGGATACTACGAAGAGGATCCAGGGGTCCGTGAAATTTTGGCGCCAGATATGTGCATGGAGAGCAAGCCTGCCCCCCACCGGAGACATGTGGACCCGAAGGGGCGTGTCATGCCTTCTTTTCCTTGGAGGCTGTCTCTGAGAAGGGGGACAGAAAAAGCACTTACTTCCCCCCCTTTTGTTGCTTGCGCCGGTTCTTAGACGGCGAGTGGTCCGGCTGCCTGGATCTGCGTTACTGGAAACCGCTGAACCCTCCTTACGTACGACCCCTTTCTGTGCGCTGCTGAGATTGAGTGTACGATGTGGGCGTGGTCTTTGTAAGGATGGATAAAGACTTAGCAGTTTGTGAGATGTTTTTCTTCTTGTCCAGCTCCTCGTCCATAGAGGACTGGAAGAGGCCCCCCCCCCCTCGAACGGTAGATCTAGTATGCGTCCATGGACATCCGGGTTGAATTTTGTTGCCCGGAGCCAGGCTGTTGTTCTCATGTCCGTGGCAATACAGATGGCATGGCCTGAGGTGTCAATATGGGCCACTGTGGATTCCATGAGGTCATGTGCCACTAGCGTGGCCTCGGCTAGCCCCGCCTTAAAGCGTGATTGGCTATGGGTGGGGAGTTCCAGGAGGAAGTCCGCAATTTCCCGCCATAATCTTTGGTTGGCGGCTGGCAGCATAGGATCGGCGTTGGCCTGACGCAGATGTAGAGGCGTTGGAATAGAGTTTCTTGCCATATGCCTCCAAGATCATCATCTCCTTGCCTAGCAGCGTCGCAGAGGAAGAGGCCGCGGACGACTGGGGCTTGGAGCATAGTGATGCCGCAGCTATCCCAGAGGAGTGTGGCTGAGGATGGGCCGAAAGCAAGAGTGTATCCCCCTCCATCTGCCTGGACTTGGCGTCCAGGCGGCGATTGACCGGCTGGGCTGAGAGGTTTGAGCCAACCCTTTTTGGCCAGGGAGACTACATCGGTCTGCATAGGAATCCCCGATTTAGCGGAGGGGCGTTGTCCAAGGACTTCAGCCAGAACCCCCTATGCCGGCTGCTCGACCTCGGGTTGGGGCAAGCCGAGGTACTCCATCAGACCAGCAAGACGTTCGTGGAAGGCCCTGGCTGAGGATGTTGTGTCCAGATCCTCCTCCTCATCCGTATCCTGCGGCTCTGGAGGAACCTGTGGAGGAGGAGGGGGAGTAGTTGGCACCGGAGGCTGGGGTACAGGCACCGCAGCCAGAGGCTGAGGAGGAGGCGGGGTTGAGTAGTCGGCTGTGGGGTCGGAGGAGGCGTCTGAACCAGGGTCTGGGGCGCCTGTGGTGCCGCTAGCATGGCTGGAATAACTTCCCTGATGGCGTCGTTGAGGATAACGCCCATTCGAGGTGACTTCATGAGGCCGAGGAACCTCTCAAAGAAAACCGCTTCACTGACAGAAGCGGTGGCAGGGGGTGCTGATGGGGTAGTGGGAGGATGCTGGGGCTGCTGCATACCCTGTCCATACAGACGCAAAGGAAAGCTGCCCTGCGCATAAGAGGGGTAGGCTGTAGGCCACGTACCTGGTTGAAGCCAGTCCCAACTTGACACTCGTTCTTCGCCGAACCCGGCAGCCATTTTGTCGGGCTGCTTGCCACGTGCCTGTGACGTGCTGCTCGGCCCACTGGGCCCAGCCTCCTCCAAGACTCTTGCATGTGGATCACAAGGCCTACCCTGCTCCTCTGGTCTAGGCCCGGTAGGTGAGACACCCTCGATCTGCGGTAGAGCTGCATTTAGGCGCCCCCTCGGACGTATTGCCGGTATTAGGGCATAGCCCCTCGGCCATGGTGCCGGTACAAGGGCTGAGTCTGAAGTTGGGAGAAGCCTGTTGCAGGCTGGACACCTGCTAAACCCTGTGGAAGTCGACATGCGCCGGGGAGGAAGATGACGCCCGAGGACCGAGTACCTAAATGATCAAAAGACAAACAAGAAGACAAGGAGAAGAAGTAACCACACGTGGAATAACATGGCCGAAGCCAAACCCAGGAGCGCTGGTGAATTCGGCCCGTTCCCATCGGTGTGGAAAAGGGAACTGAGGTGTGGCGCTGCAGGGCAGAGTCATGGCAGCGCATGCTCCCTGCGCGGTACCCCTGCGCACCTCTACATTTAAAAAGGGGAAGACGTTTTTTTCTGGTGAAAAAGGTTCTGTTTCCCGTCCCTTGGAAGGAACGCCCATACAGTATGGAGGAAAGGGGACAGGACGGGATGTAATAGTAAGGCCATTATCAGGAGTTCTGTTTTGCCTGTATTGAGGGCAAGAGAATTTGCCGTCATCCAAGTTTGGATGGCGTCATAGACTAAATTGATTGCATGGGCATCATGGGCATAAATGCCTGACAATTCCAGGACGACCTAGGTGTGATCGGTGTAGTTGGTATACCAGACCCCCAGGTCGTCCAGGAGAGCAAACAGGGGCATAATGTAAATGTTAAACAAGGAGGGGGAGATATATGAGGGAGTGGAGCAGGTGCCATCAATGGCCACTCTGACAGACCTAGGTCCAAGAAAGGAGGAGATCCACTGGGCAGCGGAATCAATGCAGTGCACATGATGCTGTAGCCTAGTCACAAGCAAGGCGTGCTCGACCAGGTCGAATGCCGCTGAGAGATTCAAGAGCATGAGAAGGGCATGATGACCATGATCGATAATACTGGCCAGATTAGCTTTCAGATCTAGAATGGCAGTTTATGTGCCATGCTTGGCTCTGAAGCCAGACTGCCGTGGATTGAGGATGTTGTTGCATTCAAGAAATTCTTGGAATTATAAATCGGCTACACGGTCCAAGATTTTGAGCAGAAAGGGAACATCAAAAGCAGAGTGATCCAGGCTAGTTTGAGAGATGTAGGGACGCAACTTTCCGCAAAAGATAAATTGACCAGTTTGGTGACCCACGAAGCCAAAAATTACATGCAGTTCTTGAAGATGTTCGGGGGACAGCTATCTCCTTGGCAAGCAGTGGGTTTAAGGTTGTTCACGATCTTAGAGATTTGGGCTTCGGAGCATTGTCTAAATTCGAATTGAGCAAAGCATTTTGAGTTTTTGGTGTTAAGGGGATTGGAGATTGGAGGAGGGCGGCGGCAAGATCTTGTCTGCGGGTAAGGAAAGCTGTTTGGCTAGAATAGCTTGTTGAGGGCCAGAGATGTTGGAGGAGAATTCCTCATCAATCAATTCACACCAGGCACCGTCTTTGATGGGTGCTGGTTTACAGATGTTTTTCCCCTCAAATTGTTTAAGGATTGAGACGAGCTCTTTAGAGCTCGATTTGGCTGAGTCAATTCTGCTGTTAAAACTGGCAGATTTAGTATCCCTGATTGCTGCTTTGAATAGTTTGGCAGCATTTCTATAAGATTGGCGAGTAAGGGGAGAAGGATGCTTTCGCCATTCCCTTTGAGCAGATCCTTTCATGTGTCTTCGATGCAGGATGTCTTCGCTAAACCAGGGGTTTCTGTTAGATTCTGGTTTGACTAACTTGAGTTTTTCGAGGGCGAGTTAGGAAATGGCCTTGTTGATAATAGTGGTGAGATGGCTTGCAGGGTCATCAGAGTTAGAGAAAGAATCGGGAGGGGAGAGCCTGTGTTAGGCAGAAACCTGTGCAGTTCCCTTAGGGAACACTGCAAAAGATTTAAGACTACAGGTGTTGGCAGTAAACCCACTTGGTAGCAGTCTGTACCACCCAGATTTACCTGGTAGCTGTGGCTGAGCAGTCAGACTTCTCTCAAGAAGAGTTAGACAGTATGCAAAGTATACTCAATAGGCACTCAGATACAATAATACAAGCAAACACTGACCAGAGCTTTGGTATCAAAGTATATAATTATTTATTTAAAAACACACGGTTTGAAACACTCCAGCACTCTTGTTGTAAAATATTCTAAACACAGTTACTATTGTAATATGTACACCCCTTTTTCCTTATCAGATAAGTCACTGTAAAACACCACTTATTTTCATACAGAGGTGAGCGCTTAACTAGATGGCACTCCAATAAGTTTGTGAGAAAGGGAGGGAAAAAGACAGAATATGGAAAGGTACACCACTCTAAGGTTCAGGAACACTGTTAGCAAGGCAGAAGAGCAAAAGTCACTGGTGAGCCAAAGTCCAAAGGCTGGGCCCACTCTTAGAGAGAGCAGAGCACAAATGCGCCCAAGATCACACAGTTTATCTAGGCTTAGAAAGTCTTGCAGAGAGTTCAAAAAGAGTTTAATGAGGCTTAGGAAAGTTTAGCCAGGGTGTCCCAGGCTAACTCGGGTTCGAAAGCCGGGGGCTAAATCTACCCCGTACAGTCGGTAGCAAGGGAAGCCGGGCGGGACACAGTACCTTAAGTGGGAAGGATCCTCCAGCGGTGGCAGTTGTTCCTGGCAGTGGGTGCAAGTCGCGTCGTCGTCCAGGGGAACAGAAGATCTCGACATGGAGGAAAGATGAAGGTCGTTGCACTACCAGGGAAGAAACCAGCCGCGGAGTTTTCCGGTTAAAGGTGGTACCTTTGTTCGCGGTCGTGGTAAAACGTGGTATCCCGGTTGCCGGGGTGCTTGGCACAGGCAAGGCAGCCACGAGGTACGTCAGGAAGGCGAAAAGACGGTGAAACTGGTTATCCCCACCAGTCAAAGGAAGAAGACTCTCCGGCGGGAGATCTCCTCTGTCGTTGGGAAAAGTGGTGAGAAGGTCCAGCAGGGCTCCACCGGTGGTGGTGTCGTGGCAGGTCGGCTCAGCTTCTCCCTCGTTGGATTCTTAGGTCCTGTGGCAACTTCTGAAGTTCCAGTCCCCAAAGCCCTGCTTTTATGCAGAAAACCCCCATTCACTCAGCCTAGCTGTCACTCAAACATGCTAAGTGGTGAGCCGGCCGGCTCACCACTTGGGCCAATCAGGACGGAGTGCGACTTGAGTTGCCTAGGCAACTCAGTCCAGGGTGCCTAAAACCCCCTCCACCCCTCCTAAGTACCCCAGACAGAGTGGCACCACTTTGGAGGGTTTCTGTGGAGAAGCCCGCCAAAAAGTGGAACAAAGGGCTCGACTTGGGTTGGAGTCACAGAAGAGAACACAGACTCCATTTTAGAATCACGTTTTGGCAAAAAATACCAACTGGAGAATTACTATTAATTAAATAAACCGGCGGTATGTTCGAGGCTACCGTAAATAATGAAATAAGGATAGTAGCCTAAAACAATGGGAAATCCCATAGGAAAATATTTGCGGTTCAATATAAAAAGTAGTATCCACTGCCACCAGCCAAAACTCGATCAGGGGGGACGGAGACGTGCCCCCTCGACTAGCAGACCTTGGGGCAATTGAATTGCCCCAGCCAGGACGTCCACAATATGATGGTTTGTACTGGTTCTGTTCAGAATTTAAGACTAGTAAAGTCAATGGTGACTTTACATGCCCTGGGAGACAGTAGTCAGTCCCAGGGTATGGAGTCTATACTGGGGGGTCACTATGACACCCCTGTGTCACTGCACTGAGGGTGCTGTGTAACACATATCACAAAAAAACATGAAGCCATATGGAGTAGAAGACCCTATAGCCCATTAAACACATCTAGATTCAAAGAAACACACTCAAATCATGCCCAAGAGTGACGGAAAAAGAGTCTCACTCTTGGCAGCAGAAAAAAATAAACCCCAAAAATCCAGCAAAGCTGCTGGGGGACTCACTAGGTTAGGAAATTCAGCCTAAACAGAGAATTCTCCCTAACAGCCTGGCAACAAGGAGGTCGATAAATCTCAAAGGATAGTGAGGGCGGTATTTTCATAAATTATTATTTTGGTCAGCAGGCTTTCGCAGCCTTCTGGGGAGTCATGTGCAAAGTCTTAGTTACTTACCTGTAAATGTATTTTTCCAGCATTGGTATTTTTCATAGATTCACATGCTTGAATATTCCCTGTCGTCAGACTGGGAATCCTCGGTGATAAAAATAATTATCAATTTGTTTTAAATATACACACATTGCTACATAGCAATGCATGTACATAGCCCATTATGGCCTATGAGCCATTATATTGTGTAGTCCCTCCACCTCACTTTGGTCCTTTATGACCCCAACCAATGAGGTGGCAGGGCTTATGCTCCGCCCCAGGCAGCCATCTTCAGATTTTAAACCGTAGAGACTACAGTATGATGGATGCTGAGCATAGGAGCAGCCTCTCAGGGGAGGCGGGTGGGCGCATGTGAATCTATGAAAGATACCAATGCTGGAGAAATACAGTTACAGGGAAGTAACTAAGACTTGTCCAGCATTGGATCTTTCATAGATTCAGATGCTTGAATAGAATACCAAGCAGTTAAAACATGCCATCATCATATCCATATATGCAAATACAGAAAAAACCTATTTCTGATCAAACTTTTACCATGCAGCAACACAACGGTTACATACTCCGGGAAAGGTGGGAAAAGGAGGCTGGTCCTACCTTATGCAAAGAGATGGCGGAGCACTGCCTGTCCAACTGCAATTTCTTTGTTGGTATTTTCAGCCAGGCAGTAGTGTTTAGCGAATGTGTGCAGAGTGCTCCACGTGGCAGCTCTCCGTATGTCCTTCAGGGCTACCCCTGCGTGGAATGCTGTTGATGCCGCTCTCCCTCTGGTGGAGTGTGCTGACAGTGGTTTGGAAAGGGGGTCCCCTTTCGTCTGATGGCAGCAGGTGATGCAAGAGGAGACCCAGCGCGCCAGACCTGGTTTGGAAATATGCTGGCCCTTTGTTTGGCCAGACAAGGCGATAAACAGCCTATATGAAGAACGGAACTCTCTAGTCCTTTGCAAATAAAACTTTAAAACTCTTGCTATGTCCAGAGAATGCAATGTTCGTTCTGCTTCCGAAGAATGATTCTGGAAGAAAGTTGGTAAGACAATGCGTTCTGTGAGCGTCATTTCCGATACTACCTTCAGAAGGAATTTAGGGTGTGGTCTTAAACTCACATGGTCCTTATGAAACAAGGTGAAGGGAGGTTGAGAAGATAAGGCTTGTAACTCACTGATCCTCCTGGCCGAAGTAATGGCTATTAAAAAAGCCGTTTTCCATGACAAAAACATTATGTCGCACCTGTGGATGGGCTCGTAAGGAGACTCCATGAGGGCTTTTAGCACCGTGTTCAAGCTCCAGGCTCGAACCAACGTGGGCGTAGGTGGATATGTACGTAGAATTCCTTTAAGGAAGACTTTAATGGCCGGGAGGGAGAGTAAGGACTGCGTCTCCGGGGCCGTCGTGTATGCCGTAATGGCTGACAGGTGGACATTGATTGAAGAAAGCGAAAGACCTGCTTTGGCTAAGTGCAATAAGTAGGGAAGTACTTGCTCAAGCGAAGCGATGAGGATCAATAGCGTGTGTCGCACACCACTTTGAAAAACAAGTCCATTTCCTAGTGTAAGTGATGAGTGTAGAAGGCGCCCTTGAGGCCCTGATTATATCCCACCATTCCGCAGGCAGATTGAGATTCATCAGTTTGCGCTGCTCAGGAACCAGGCCTTGGGAGACAGGCTCGCTGGATCGTGATGGAGGACCTTGCGGTTCTGTTGCGTCAATAGATACTGATGCGCCTTGAGGTGAACCGGGGGCCATCGGGACAAGTTCTGAAGGGTCGAGTACCAGACCTGCCGTGCCCAGTCCGGTGCAATTAGGATCATAAAACACTTCTGCTCCCTCAGTCTGCGCAGTATCCTGGAGATGAGGGGAAAGGGGGGGGAAACATTTTGCATTTCTTGTTGGCTCTGTTGGCAAAAAGATCGAGATGTGGATGGCCCCATAAGGCGAATATCCGTTGGGCTTCCTTCTCGTCCAGCTCCCACTCGTGAGAAGACGTGTAGTCCCTGGTCAGCTTGTCCGCTAGGACATTGTCCACTCCCGGAAGATGTTCCGCCTTGATTTGGACTCTGTGATGCAAGGCCCATGCCCATAGTAGTTGAGCTTCTTGAGACAAGATCTCTAAACTCGTGCCTCCTTGCTTTTTTGTGTAGTGCCTGGAGGTCGTATTGTCTGTTTGTACAGTGAGTACCTGCCTCGCTACTACCGTAAGGAAACCTTTCAGTGACCACCGAATGGCCCTGAGTTCCAACACGTTGATGTGGAGTTGTGACTCCTGGGGTGATCAGGAGCCCTTGGTCTGTAGGTCCACAAAATGAGCATCCCAGCCCGAAAGAGACGCGTCCGTCCTCAAGAGAAGGGTCGACGTTGGTGCCTGAAACGGCATTCCCTGTAAGAGGTTCTGTGGAGCGTTCCACCATCGAAGAGCTTTGTGCAGCGTCGTAGGAATCTGGACGATGTCCTCCCATGAGCCGAGAGCTTGTTTCCATTGGTGGTCCAGTGCCTCCTGAACTGGCCTCATGCGAAGCCTGCAATTTGGTATGAGGAATATACATGAGGACATCATGCCCAGGAGGTACTTGTAAGAGCGCACCAATGTCGTTTCTCTCCCTAAGAAACAAGAAGTCAAGTGGAGAATTGCTGATGCTCTTTCTGCCGACGGTCTCACTTTGGGGATGTTGGTGTGAAGATTGGCTCCCAGGAAAGAAACTGTCTTGCTGGGAACTAGACAGGACTTTGCTTCATTTATGGCAAAACCTAACCCTCTTAGGAGATTTGTTGTCCTTGAAACTGCCAAGCGCGCACTTGAGGCGGAACTCGCTCTTATCAACCAGTCGTCCAGATATGGAAAGACTTCTGTTCCTGTCCTCCTGAGTTTTGCAGCCACTGGTGCTAGGCATTTTGTAAACACCCTCAGTGCTGACCTCAGACCGAACGGGAGCACTCGAAACTGAAAATGAATATCGCCAACAGTGAACCTGAGGAATTTTCTGTGTGCTGGATGGATCCGTACATGGAAGTATGCGTCCTCCAAGTCCAGAGTGGCCATGGAATCATGCCTGTGTTACGCTCACCTGGCTCCCACAGGGGCGTCGATCGGAACTGGACAGCTGCGGTTTCCACCCACGTGACGCGTAATGCAGAGATGACAGACTGGACTGGCCCACCTAATCTCGTCTGCTTGACCCGAAGAAGTATTCTCCTGAAAGTGGAGAAAGGGAATTAGCCACCTGTGGATTTCAGTTATAACCCGCCCCCACTGTTCTCCCCTCTAATAACCTCCAATGTCTCTTTTTATATTCTCACCTTAGGTTTTTAAAGGATGAGCTCTCCATCCTGCGTAGAATGCAGGGGCGCGTGGGTAACCAGTTACTTCACTGGTCTGAAGGAATTGGAGTGTTCCAAACAATATTGACTCTGAGGTTCCTGCCGAGGAGCCGTAAGTATATAGTTCGTAAGAGTTCAAAATGTCTGACTTTCACTCTTGTCCGATTCCTTGCAGCTTGCAACTTGACCCTAGAGAAGATTGCCTCGTGCGGCTGGTAAAGTTCAGGTAAGAGTCTGTATTATCCAACACTGTCCGGTAAATGACACCTGTATGTAATCTGTTGGTTTCCCCCTTATTACAGGTGCAGAGTGAGAAATTATGGCGTTTTGAGGAATAATACCTCCGGCGGTAAAATCAGGTAAGTCTATTATGGTGAAAGAGATTCCCTTTGTTTGTTCTTTCGGCTCACCTGGCTGTCCTTTTGTTCCCCTTAGGTGCCGGAGTTCGGCGAATATGAATGGAGACTGTGCTGGCCCGTGGAGATGAAGAATGCCTCCGGCGGTAAAATCAGGTAAGTCTATTGTGGTGACTAATATTCCCTTATTTATTATCTCGGCTCACCTTGCTGTTCTCTATTCCCCTTAGGTGCCGGAGTTTGGCGAAGAAATGATGAAGACAGAGGTGGATCGTGGAGGTGCTGCAAGGCTGGTGAGTATAGCGCAGCGCTGCAGCAGGCGATGTAATGCGCATGAAATAACGTCGTTCTTCCTATTCAAAGGCGCGATGGATCCAGAATCAGGTGAGGAAATAAGTATTGTTCTTGTTCTAACCTTTTTCCTTCTTTCTCCCTTTTGTCTAGGAGCTCCAGACTTGCGGCGGCCGTGGCAGAAGACTGGATGCTGGCTTGCAGGCACGGTGAGCGTTACGCTGCAGGATGCAGAATAACGCGAAGCGTGAGCTGCTCTTCGGGCGTGGTTTAAGTAGCCTTCAAAGTAGTCCCAGGTAAGAAGTTCCCAAGACCACACCCGAGTAAGAAAATAGTCCCTGAAATAAAGTAGCCCCCCTTCAGACTTCACATTGGCTTGAATGCTGAGCAGCATGGTCTGCATGAGGTAAGTGATAGCAAATGAGCCTGGTGCCTATGGCGCCAGGACTGACCCCATCTATGAGCCTGGCGCCTACGGCGCCAGGACTGTACCCAGATAGCCCCTAGCTGGGGCTGCTGGGTTTTTCCCAAGTATCTGGATGCCTGCTCCCGGGACAGATGGACCTGGTCCGGATGCCCGTGGGTAGGAATCATGACAGCCTGTTTAGCCAAGGGAGCACACCTTGCAGAGTTGTCATCTTGAATTTAATGCGTTTGATATATTTGTTTAGCGCTCTCAGGTCCAAGATTGGTCGCCACTGACCATTCTTCTTTTTGACGAGGAAGAAACGGGAATAGAAACCCTTCTCCTTTTGAGAGTAAGGTACTGGCTCTATCGCTGCTTTGTGGAGCAGTTTCTGGATTTCAGACATGACTATCTTGAACATATGTACCCTGCGCGGAGCGGGGGGTAAAGAAGGGGGCTGGTCTAGAAATTCTAAGGTGTGTCCCTCGCGCACCACCTGTAACACCCATTTGTCTGATGTTATTGACTCCCAGCGTTGGTAGAACTGGCTCACCCTTCCCCCCCACCGGGGTGTGACGTTGAGGGGGAGGAGCCAGACAGTAAGTTTTGCCTGCTCTGCGACTTCCCTTGAGCGGCGCCCCGCCTTCCTCTCTGGGCATACTTTTTGGAAGATTGGTATTTGGAGTCCTGGTATGAACTACCTTGCGACTTCTGGCCATAGGAAGGGCATTTAAAACCTCTGTACTTCGAGGATGAACCTCGAAAGGGACAAAACAACCAGCAATCCTTGTCTTTGTCTTTCAAGGAGCTGATGGCACGTGCCATGTCCGTGTCCGTTTTGATTCCTTTGAGGTGGTCATCAATCTTTTTCCCAAAGAGCTCTTGACCATCGAAGGGCATATCCATAATCTGTGCTTGGACCTCAGGTCTGAAATTGGTAGCCTTCATCCAAGGCCTGTCTTCTTAGCACTGTGCTGTGGGCCATCTGCCGGAAACCTGACTCCGCCACATCGACTGCAGCATCAATCATGTGATCCGAAGCTGCTTCCCCATCGACAATAATGGACCTAGCTTCCTCCTGGAGTTCTACAGGTAGCTGTTTGGCCAGCTTGGACATACGGAGCCAAAGCTTGCGGTCAAATCTCGCCGTCATCGCCAGCCCGTTGCCCGCTCTGATTGTAAGCGATGCTGATGCGGACACTTTCCTGGCCATCCCCTATAATTTGCGACCGTCCTTGTCCGGTGGGGCTGATAGAGGTGATGCTGGATTGGCCAACTTTTTCCTAGCTGCTACTGTGATGACCGAGTCTGGTTTTATATGACCTCGAAGACAAACAGGGGCCTGGAAACTAGAGCCGGAGTGGAGACGGGTGTGGCCAATATCTTGGATCTGGACTCCCAAATGGTGTCGAGGAGAGGAATGGTAGTAACAGTTCTCCTACACTTGTCCCTGTGCTCATAGCGCACCGACTTCTTCTCCTCCGATGTAACCTGTAACTGGAACAATTCTGCCGCTTTGCCGATGATAGTGCAAAAAGAGACTAGATCATCCGGTGGTGAAGAACCACCCAGAGAATCTTTCTTTCTGGGCTTTTCGTCCCATTCACTAGCATCTGGTTCTTGTGTGATCTTGCCTTATTCCGGTTCCGAAAACTCTCTGAAAGGATCTTTTTGCCAGTCTGAGACCGAAACAGAGGATGGTACAATCATTGGATCTCTAGCTGGAGACCTTGTCCTGTGCGACGATGCCGGAGACGGGACCCTTGTCGGTGAAGCACTGAGTGTCCTGCTCCTAGACCTGCGCGGTGGCTCGGGTGAACGTACCCTTTTCTGAGGCCTACTCCTGGAAGGCAAAGGTCTTGGCGTGCTTTGTCGAGGTGAAAACTCCCTCTGCAGAGGGTTAGACTCTCTCAGTACAGTTGCCCTGCTTTTTTCATTTTGTAGTCTGTTGAACTCTTCAATGATCCTTTGCATTGATAACATTAGTACAGGATCATAAGGATCAGCAGGCATCTCTGTAGTAGGTTGCCAAGGAGGACTGTGTTCCTTACGTGTAAGACAGTGTTGTTCCTCAACAAACTCAGTATCTGAGAATTCCTCTTGGAGATCCGTGGACAGTGGCTTGCCTTTATCCGTCGACGAGTGCATGGAAGAAGATTTCGCGGACGGTACGTTCTCCTTCGACGAGTGCTTCGTGGACGAATGTCTCGTGGACGAGTGCTTCGTGGATGAGCGATGAGCCTCCTTCGTCGACGACTGTTTCGTGGACGATAAACTCACTGACGAGGATTTAGTCGTGGACGATGCGGTTTGCGTGGTGGTCGGCGATGAAGATGCCGTCGATGGCTTGGTGGACGACGGGCCTCTATCTTTACTGCCGCTCGTAGACGGCCTCTCTGCGGACGACCCCCCCACCCCCCTGGTTTTTTGCAAACTCCCCCTTACCTCTGGAGGTAGTTTTTGCCATAGAATGCTTCATCTTATGACTTGTAGAGTCCAGGGGAGGAAGGAAAGGTATAATTTCCAGCTTCCTCTTGCTCTTGGGAGAGGAGAGAGGGAGAGTTTGCTTCTCAGCCAACTTGCTGGAGTGAACAGGGGCTGTCTTCGCAGATTCCTCATCAGAAGTAAGTTTCTTAGCTTCCAAATGCAGGAGAAGTCTTCTAATGCTGTCTTGTAGGGTTTTAGTTGAAAAAGACTTGCAAATGTGACATTTATGGATGTCATGAGGATAAAGACAGTATATACAAAGATCATGGGGATCTTTCATGTAAACCACCTTTCCCTTGCACCTCGTGCAATCCATGAAGAGGGAAGGCTTCTTGGTAATCTGATGGTCAGCCATCTGAACAAAAAGTTCACTCGACGAATTCTGGGTCAAAACAACATTTTTTGGCACCGCAAAAACCAGTGGAGATAGCCCCTAGCCAGGGGAATGTGGTAGAGTATATAAAAATATACACTACTGTAGAAATTTGAAGTAAATTCGAAAAAGCTCAGAGAGCTTGAGGATTCCCTGTGTCAATTAGACTGCGGTAAAAAATCTGAAGATGGCTGCCTGGAGCGGATGTTAAGCCCTGCCACCTCATTGGTTGGGGTCAAAAAGGACCAAAGTGAGGTGGAGAGTCTATACAATAGAATGGCTCACAGGGCATAATGGGCTATGTACATGCATTGCTATGTAGCAATGTGTGTATATTAAAAACATTTTGATAATTATTTTTATCACCGAGGATTCCCAGTCTGAGGACAAGGAATATTCAAGCATCTAAATCTATGAAAGATCTAATGCTGGGGAAAGAAAGCTACACCCACATGTGCAGCCTTTTACTTGTGGGGTGCCTCCACTTCCTTTTGGTCCTTTTAGGCCCTAACCAATGAGGTGGCAGGGCTTAGGCTCCACCCCAGTCAGCCATCTTCAGATTTTGAAGCGTGAAGGCTAGTAACAGATGACTGACGGGTGGAGGAGCAGCATCTCCCCAGGGGAGGAGTGCGGGTACATGTGAATCTATGAAAGATACCAATGCTGGAGGAATACAGTTACAGGTAAGTAACTAAGACATCTCCAACATTGGATCTTTCATAGATTCACATGCTTGAATAGAATACCTAGCAGTCGTAGACCTCATAACATGCTTGATAGCCGTACAGTAGCACCGGGGGTGAGTGTGATATATATATATATATATATATATATATATATATATATATATATATAATATATACATATATTGTGTAATAATACTGCCAAAATGGGGCTACCAGTAACACATGTTATGGGACGGTGGGAACAGTCAATCAATAATCAACAACAAGGAACCAGAGGCTGCTCCTACCTTAAGCAAACAAATGCTGGCGCACTGCTTGTCCAACCGCAGATTCATTCTTTTTGTCTTCTTCCAAGCAGTAGTGCCGTGCAAAAGTGGGGAGAGTGCTCCATGTGGCTGCCCTGCAGATGTCCTTTAAGGATGCACAGTCCCGCTTTAAAGGCTGATGATGTCGCCCTTGCTCTGGTTGAGTGCACTGTGGGCGTGGCTGGCAATGGGTTGTTTCTGAGTTCATGACAGTGCGCGATGCAGCTGGATCCCAACGTGCCAGGCTTTTCTTGGATATGCATTTGCCTTTGGTTCGTCCCGCAAATGCGACGAAGAGTCTTTTAGAGTTCCTAAACACCTTGGTACGTTATAAGTAGAACTTAACAGTTCTTGCCACGTCCAGTGAATGCAGTGTGCGTTCGGCGGTGGTCTTGTGGTTGCTGAAGAATGTAGGTAGAACGATCCTTTTCGCCAGAATAGCTTCCGACATGATTTTAGGAATAAATTTAGGGTGAGGCCGTAAAACGAACGTATCTCTGTGAAAATAGATGAAAGGAGGTTCGGCAGATAAAGCCTGCATGTCCCCGAAGTGTCTGGCTGAAGTGATGGCTACAAGGAAAGCCGTCTTCCATGGCAAACATTGTAAATCACACCTGTGTATGGGCTCGTATGGTGCTCCCAATAATGCGGCCAATACCGTGTTTAGGTGCCATGGAGTGGCGATTTTCCTTTGTTTGGGAAAACGACGTGTGTGTCCTTTCAGAAAAGTCTTAACAGCTGGGTGAGACACTAGGGAACGCTGGTGAGGCTTAATTATGTAACAGGCCACAGCCGACAGATGGACTTTAATGGACAATATCGCTAGACCCTCTTTAGCTAAGTGTAAGAGGTAAGGTAGTATTTGATCAGCAGGTGCCAATAGAGGAACTGTGTTGGTCTGTAGAGACCATGATCTGAAACGCTTCCATTTTTTGGAATATGTTCACCTTGTCGACGGGCTCTTGCCGCCCGTAGTATATCCCAGCACTCAGGATCTAGTGTGAAGTTTTGAAACTTTCACTGCTGAGGAGCCAACCCCTGAGGGATAGACTGGCTGGGTCGTGGTGAAGTAGCTTGCCTTTCTGCTGAAATAAGAGGTGAGAGTGGGGTCAGAGATATGGGGGCTTCCTGATTGCTAGTTGAAGGAGCGTTGGGTACCGGAACTGGAGTGCCCACATCAGGGTTATTAGTATCATGGTGCAGGGCTGCTCGATCATTCTGCACAGCACTCGCAGAATCATGGGTGTGGGTGGAAACCCGTAAAGGAATTTTTCCCTCCATGGCACAGAGAATGTGTCTCCCAGTGAATGTCTTTCTGTGTACCTGGAAGCAAACTGATCGCATTTCGTCTTGTGGTGTGTTGCAAACAGATCTATGTTGGGTTTCCCCCACATGCGGGATAGTCTGTCGAGATCTTGGTTGTTGATCTCCCACTCGTGTGAATGTAGGAAGTGCCGGCTGAGCTTGTCTGCTAAAATGTTGTCCTTGCTGTGAAGGTGCTCCGTTCTCATGTGAATTTTGTGATGAAGTTCCCAATTCCAGAGCAGTTGTGCTTCCTGCGAGAGAATGTTGGATTTGGTGCCCCCTTGTTTGTTCGTGTAGTGCATCGACATGGTGTTGTCCGTCTGCACTGTCACAATCTGGCCCGTCAAATGGCCCTGAGTTCCAGCACATTTATACATTTAGGCGAGAATCTGTTGGTGACCATATATCGCTGGCCCTGAGGTTGCCTAGATGAGCTCCCCATCCTCAATGTCTGTCCTCAGTAGCAGGGTGCACATAGGGGATTGAAAAGGGGTACCTTGTAAAGACTGGGGCGGCTGGCCCACCATCTGAGAGCCTTGTGAAAAGTTGGGGTGAAGTGAACAATGTCTTCCCATGACCCGCTGTGCTGTGCCCATTGGTTGTCCAGCTCATCCTGAAATGGTCACATCTTTAGCCAGAAGTTTAGTATGTGAACGATACAGGATGACATCATGCCCAAAAGGGACTTGTATTGCCTGACAGTACAGTTTGTCCTGTATCAAGACCATGCAATGAGATTTAGCATTGCAGTCAGACTGTCTGCAGAGGCGCATACTCTGGGGACGCGGGTTTCGAGGTCTGCCCCTAGAAAGATTGCTGTTTGCACAGGGATAGGCGAGGGCTTGTCCTCGTTGATTGAGAACACTAGGTCCTGTAGAAGTGATGTTGTTTCCACTGCTGCCAACGTTGTGTTTACGGAGGCTCCCTTCACTAACCAATCGTCCAGGTAAGGGAAAACCTGGATTCCTGAGCGTCTGAGATGGGTGGCTACCGGGGCTAAGCATTTCGTGAACACTCTTGGTGCGGATTTTAGTCCGAAAGACGGCACCCTGAACTAGAAGTGTTGGTTGCTGACTATGAACGGGAGGTATTTTCTGTGTGTTGGATGGATGGGAATGTGAAAATACGTGTCCTCCAAATCTAGAGTGGTGAGAAAATCGAGCCAGGGGAGAACCAATTGTAGGGAAGTCATTTTGAATTTTAGTCGGCGTACACATTTGTTGAGGGCCCCCAGGCCTAGGATCGGGCACCACTGGCTGTTTTTCTTTCGTACTAGGAAGAAGTGGGAGTAGAAACCCTTTCCCTTTTGAGGAGGCGGTACTCTCTCTATTCCGGCATTTCATAGTAGTTTGGTGGTTTCTACCTTTAACTGCTGCAGCCACATTACATTTTTCTTTGGTGGCGGGGGGGGGGGTGGTTTATGTATGAATGTTAGGTGTGTCCTCCTTTTATCACTTGAAGCACACATTTGTCCAATGTTATGTTGTTCCATTGGTCGAGATGCCTTGAAAGGTGTCGCCCTAATGGGGTTGGATATGGGAGGAGAGTTGGGTAAGGGTCAATTCTTTTTGGCCTGACTCCTGCCCTGTCCCGAGCCTCTCCTGCTGTGCTGATTTTGGTACCTGTTGTAACCCTGTTGGTGCCTGCCCCCTACTGGTAGGGGTTTGAGGAAGGTGCCTCACCCTGGTAGCATTTGCCATAAGACTTGTATTTGGGGCTGTTGCCTTGAAGGTTACGAAAGGAACGTCAGTCTTTGTCTTTTAAAGAGCTAATTGCTCTAGCTGTGTCCATGTCAGCCTTGATTCCCTTTAAATTATCATCAATCTTTTTGCCGAATAAGTCTTGACCATCGAAGGGCATGTTGAAGATTTGAGCTTGTACCTCTTGTCTAAAACTGGTGGCAGTCATCCAGGCCTGGCACCTAAGCACTGTTCTGTGTGCCATCTGCCTGAAACCACATTGAGCGGTGTCCACCGAGGTGTCTATCATGTCGTCTGAAACCGCCTCGCCTTCAGCGATGATGGACCTGGCTTCCTGCTGGAATTCGTCCAGGAGATGCTTTGCCAGTTTAGACATACAGAGCCATAGCTCTCTGTCAAATCTAGCCATCATGGCCATGGCGTTGTTTGTTCTGATTGTAAGCGATGCCGCTGTTGAGACCATGCGGCCAATCGCTTCTAGCTTACGCCCCTCTTTATCAGTTGGAGCACTGAGGGGGGAAGCTGGGTTTTGCAGCTTTTTTCTTGCAGCTACGGTAATGACAGAGTCCGGTTTTGGCTGGCCTCTGAGGCATAAAGAGACCGAGTCTGGGGCCTTGTATTTTTTCTCCGGTCTAGCTACTAACGCTGTACTGGAGAGTGGTGTAGCAAGAATCTTCACACCTGCATCCCACATGATTTCCAAAATAGATTGTCATGACGGTGCAGCACCTCTTGTCCCTATGTACATAGAGAACCAACACTTTTTCTTCAGTAGCAACCAGAATCTTAAAAATGTCTTCTGATTGTATGAAAGGATACCACATCATCTGGAGGTGGTGAATCCCCTGGTGAGTCGAGTTTCCTTTGTTTTTCAATGGTCACTGACTCCCAGTTGTCTTGGTCTGTGTCAGGCGAGTCCTGTGGAAGCTCACCCTCCTCAAACTCGTCTTCCTGCCTGTCAGAGTCGGAGAACTCTTTGAATGGGTCATCAGGTTCCCCTTCTTCCTATTCGGAGTGAACTGGAGATTCCGGTCCCAATATTGAGGTAGCTGATCTTGCTCTTTGTGGAGAAGATCTCTGTGGTGATGGGGAGTGTCTCTTCCTCTGCCCTCCTCCCGATGACGCTCGCACCCCTGGTAGCTGTCCGTTGAAGTGGAGTGATGAGGCAGTGGTGAGCAGTGAGGCTTGCAGTCCCTAGGAGACCTGCTCCGATCGCGGAGCATAGGCAATGTGCTTTGCGGTTGTCTGTGCCGAGACCAACTGTGTGGAGTGTCTCGACGTTTGCCTCCTGTTGAATTGTTCCATAATCCTGCACATGGATTGTAACAGCGCTGGGTCGAAAGGGTCTGCAGCATCCTCCATTGTAGGTTGCCAGTGAGGACTATTTTCCTTGCATTGAACTGGTAAATGTCCCTCCCCATCTGAGAATTCCTCTTGTAAAATAATATTTGGGAGTTCATTCATCTCAGTTATTGGTGAGCGGGAAACTGCGCCTTCCAAGCCTTCCAATTGTGAATGGAAACTTAAAACCTCATCTTGTTGAGGCAAAAGCTCCTCGCTGACCTTCGCAGTAGGTCCTTGTAAAGACAGTGGTGTTAAAACATGTGTTTGGCTCGCTGATAGTCCCTCCGTTGACGATGGTGGAAGCTTGGTAGGTGATTGCTTGTGCGTCAAGGAGCATACCGTGAATGGGCTTTCCGTCGACGACCTACCCGTAGACGGAAGCTTCGTCGACAAGCTCTCCGTGGATGACTTAGCCATTGGCAAGTGCTTTGTCGACAAGGACATCTTCTGCTTCAACGAGTACTTGCTCGATGACTCCTTCGTGGATGAGTGCTTCGTCGACGAGTCCTTCGATGACAGCGATGACTTCCTCAACAAGGATCCTGATTTGGTAGTGGACGACGGTTTAACCCTCGACGACGGCAAAGTCTTAGTAGACGGTGAGGCTAACTTGGTCGTGGACAGTGTCCCCGTGGACAACCGCTTTGCCGACGAATGAGAGGATATAGAAAAATCTTTACCTTTTTGTGAAAATCCAGTCACCATGGCCTCCTGGGTTCTTGAGGGTTCTTTAGAGGACTTTCCACTCCTCTTCTTGCCTTGGCTGGTGGGGAGTGTGCTCTGACGACTGAAGACGCTCTCTTTTTGTGAGCTTGCTTCTAAGTGTGCCTGGAGGAGGTTGATGGTGTAGTCTGGCAGGATTCCTAATCTGAGGACATTTGCCTGCTCTCCAGGTGTAAAAGAAGTCTTCTGTAACTGTTCTCCAGGGTTTTCTTGGTGAATATCTGACAAATACTGCATCCCCGAATGTTATGAGAGTAGAGGCCGTAGATGCAGAGTTGGTGTGGGTCCCTCACAAAGATGACCTTCTTGCCAAACCTGGAACAACAGTCTTTGAAGAGAGAAATCTTCTCCTTGAAAGTTTGGCCTTGTTCAGCCATGAGGAGAGGAAAGTGAACCAAACACACAATATTTTTGATAGTGTGTTGAAACAATGCAGGCTTCTGTGAGTAGGGCTATGAAGCCCCTGAAAGAAGAAAGCTGAAAATCTTAACTTTGTTATTAAAAAAACAACAGTTAAACTGTGAAATATTTCGAAAAAGCTCAGAGAGCTGAGAGGAATCTCCTGTACTGTATGACACAGTGAAAAGTCTGAAGATGGCTGACTGGGGAGGAGCCTAAGCCCTGCCACCTCATTGGTTAGGGCCTAAAAGGACCAAAAGGAGGTGGGGGACTCCACAAGCAAAAAGCTACACAAGCCCTGTAGGGCTCTTTGGGTGTAGCTTTCTTTCCTAAGGGAAAGTTTTAATATATTACATTATATTATTTAATTTACCGAGGATTCCCAGACTGACGACAGGGAATAGACAAGGATGTTAATCTATGAAAGATCCAATGCTGGAGAAGTCATTATAACGGTTGAACTAATTCTTAACTATTCTGATGACTGTATGTCAAGGCTGAAATGTATCATAATGGATTTCTCCCGCTGCGCATCCACCCACCTACTGCCCCTCACACCTTCTCACTATTTGGGGGACACCCATTGAGCCCCTGTCCTCCCACTACCTCTTTCCCACCTATCCCCATATTCCCCCCCCTTCCATTATCTCGGTGCCATCCCGAAAGACCCGCTATTCCACTTACTGTCCTCTCTGTATGCTCGCTACTCCAAAGGTCATTTTCCTCCCTTCCCAAGCAACCACCCCCCCTCTCCACACTTAACACTTCTTCATGGCAACCTTTTGCTTTCTTGTTTGCATAATGGAGATTTTCTACATGTTGCGTGGATAACGTAATTTTTATGCAATCACCAAGGTGCACCATTCTGATAGCAAAGGCCCTGAAAACATAACGCAGGCAAGGCAGAAAAGTCATCTTGAGCTGAGCTATTATCTTTCCAGGAAAAGTCTGCTTTGCCCATCAATCAATCGTTCTATACAAATATTTTAAAAGCTTCAGGATATTGCATCTTCAGTTCTTGCCATTGACATTTTTGTATTATCGGCCAACCTAGGATTGTCTCAAAACAGCCCTTGTGGAATTTTTATTTTCCCGATCACTTATAAGCCGAAAGAGAAAGTAACGACACTTCTCCACTCTTGCGACAGTGTGGCGCTAGATGCAAACCGCACTGCTCATGCAAAAGCTTCTGGCACAGCACGTGGTGAGGCATGATGACGTGCCTGACTTCTGTTAAAGCTTATGCATGCTTGTATGCTTCTAGCGGCTTCACAGTCACAGCATTTCGTCTCCTCCAATGCATTTTTTGAATGTACATAGTTTTATTATAGCTTTGACGCCCCGGCTGGGGGGCAGACATGGGCTTTAATGTCCAACCCACTTGCAGACTGTAGGGTTTCTTGAAGATTTTTTATTCTTGACTCCTCCGAAATCAAGGCTTCTGGGACCCCTTGTGCCCCATACTGCAACCCAAACAGACATGATTCATCCGAAGATGGCTCAACATCCTCATAAATTGTGGAAAGTGACTCAAAAAAGTATTTCCTTGGTAATGGGGTGTACGTTTTCTCGGCATCCCTCAAGGGTTTTGCAATGTTGGTCGACAATGGCACCAAAGTCTTCGCCGTCGAAGTCTTCGATGGCAGTGGCATCGAGGACTTTTTAGGCACTGACGTTGAGTCTTTCAGCGCTGATGGCATTGATGACTTTATTTTCTAAGGAGTCTTTTCTCTAATCGAGGGAACCTCTGAGTTTTCTTGTGGACACCCGGGCCCAAGGGTACATAGATTTTGTCCTTTCCAACACATATGAATGCAGGAAACTCACACACTATGATATACTCAAGTATTCCTACCTCGGGACCTATCCCAAAGTACCCGTGCAACTTAGCTACCTGGAGCAGTAGACTATGGTCTAGACTAACAAGTCCCTATGAACCTACCAATAGATCTCTACACCTAGTCAATCAGAAAATTAACTACCGATTGAACCACAAAACTACTAGTACTGACCTTGCCTTTAATAGGCCCAGTACTCCTACTACCACAACCAAGATCCAGCCCATAGCTACACCAAGCCCAAACCCCAACACAATCCCCAAATTCACAGGCGCCTTAATAAATGCCAGATCATTGGTCGCCCACACTACCGAGATTTCATACCTTATACAATCGGAAAACTACGACTTCCTGGCCATCACCGAATCCTGGCTTCACGCTGCCGCCGGCCCTGCCTTTATGATGGCTATCCCTAACGGATAAACAATCTTAAGAGCCGATAGAAATGAAGCACGCAGAGGAGGCATAGCCCTCATTGCCAAAACCAATCTTGAGATAAGGTTAGCACCTTCCATTGACCTTAAATCATGTGAAAATCTCACGGCCAAACTATCCATCAACAAAACCCAGACCATTACTATCCACTTAATTTACAGACCCCCAGGCCCTCTTGGAACATTCAAGGAGGATATCAACAACATCCTCTCCAATGACTTAAAAAATTCTTCCCAAGTCATCTTACTAGGGGATTTCAACTTGGGCCTCAATGACACTAAAAACCCACACGCATCAAGCATTGCCAACATCCTAACAGACCTCGGCCTTACCCAGAGTGTGATCCAACCCACCCATATCAAAGGGAGAACACTGGATTGGATAGCTGACTACAACTGCAACAACTCCATCTCGTCCATTTCACCTCAAATTTGAACTGACCACCACCATGTGACATTTTCACTAGCAACCAAATAACAAACTCCTTCCAAACCTCAGCTTGCCCCACCTATACCAACTAGGAACAAAAAGAACATTACCCCAGACAACCTACTCCCTCTAATCCTCCCCGCGCTTAACTCTTTACCTGAAATCTTAGGCCCCGAGGCCTTGGTGAATAAGTACAATAAAATTATGTCTAGCTCTCTAGATACTATTGCACCTCTTAAAATGTGACTAAGCAAACCTAAAGCCCACATCAACACTTGGTACACACCACACCTGAAAACACTACGAGCCAAAAGAAGACAATGTGAGGTAGCCTGGAGACTACTACCCTCCAAGGAAAATAAAACTAACCTCCATAAGATATCTGCATTATACAAAAATGAAATAATCGCAGCTAAATGAGAAACCTATAACTCCAGAATTGCACAAGCCAAGTCGAGTACAAAGGAACTCTTTGCTATTGTGAAGGAATTAGAAGCCCCCATCCCAATACCGGATAATTGTGTTAAAGACAAACTCTGGTGCTCTAATATTCAGAGAGCATTATCGGACAAGGTTGCAACCTTACAAGCTAAAATCGCCATAAAAAAAGCTTCACTAAATACAAACACATCACCCTTAAAGTCCAACACACCACCCACAGAGACAGTCTGCCCCCTGCTTTAAATTCTCTAAAGTCTCCATCATCGAGACTGAAAAAATTATTCTCTCGCTTAAACCCTCTAATTTTCAGGGATTTCAATGCCCTGCCCAACTGATAAAGGATGCTGCCAGAGATCTGCCCCCTTCATCACAAAACTCATCAATGCCTCATTCTCCTCTGGCACCATGCCAAGTAACCTTAAAGAATCTTGGGTGCTCCCTTCACTTAAAAAACAAACATTAGACCCCGCCATCCCTACCAACTACCGCCCAATCACAACAGTACCCTTCCTTCTAAAAATTATAGATAAAATGGCCTATATACAAATTTAGCAACACCTGGAATCCAACCACTTGCTGGGCGATCGCCAGTCAGGCTTCCGGCCCCAGCACGGGACCGAAAAAGCTTTAATAGACCTAAAAGCCCAAATCGATGAGCTTAGCGATAAAGGAAAGTCAGCCCTCCTCCTGCTCCTAGACCTATCGGCTGCATTTGATCTCGTGGATCATGGGGTCCTTTGCAGACATCTGGATTCAGCAGCACATTTCTCTAATGAAGCCATAGTTTTGATTGAATCATTTCTCAACAGCAGGACTATGAGAGTTTTCTCCCCCACATCGGCTGCAGACCCCATCCCCATCTCTTGCAGAGTATTTCAGGGTTCTTGAGTCTCTCCTACCTTGTATAACATCTTCACCAAGCCCCTGTTTGATAATCTGGACCTTCTTGATATCACCTACACTAACTATGCAGATGATACTCAGATTCTCCTACCTCTTACTGGAGATTATGACAAGGATTTGGCCTTGGTGAACAGGGTATATCTCATCATCCAGGCATGGATGGCCCCTCACAGACTAAGCCTGACTGATGACAAAACTGAGATCATTATTCTGGGCACCTCCTCAACCTTAAAAAAACTGAAGCCCAAATACTATATGTTCAACATTGACAGCAATCCCATCACGGTCGCTACAGAGGTTACAACTCTGGGTTTCTACCTTGATTCGACCCTCTCCTTTAAGAAACAGATCAATTCAATGGCCTCTGCCACAACATATACGTGCAAATTAATCAGAGCAGGCAAACCCTTCCTGTCCAACAATTGTTGCATCATTTTGGCAAGAGCTTTTGTTCTGTCGAAGCTGAATTACTGCAACGCCCTTTACTGCGGGGCCAACAAGGATGCTAGCAAGAAAATCCAGCTCCTCCAAAACAACGCACTAAGAGCTGTCCTCTGAATCTCCAGGAGAGATCATATCTCTGAAATAAGAAAATCAAACAACTGGCTATCTACGTAGGACAACATCCAGTTGAAAGTGGCTTCTCTCACATACAAATGCCTCAATAATGCAGCTCCCTGCTACCTTACTGAGAGATTCACTATCAAAAACCGCTATAAAACCACCCAGATCTGCGTACGCCAATTGTCTTTTGGTCCCAAGATTCAAACTCTCTATAGTCGGAGGACGCAGCTTCCCAGTAAAGGCAGCCCAAATGTGGAATTCCTTACCCCCACCTTTGCGAGAAGATCAGCCTTACCTAAAATTCCGGCAGAACTTCATAAACTGGATCAAAGAATGAGATAAGCAATCTGGCCTATGCTCCTATGCCACCTCCCGCTCTACCTCTGCACATACAATATGTTACCTAAATGTATAAAGTATTCTACTCTGTTTAGTGATTAGGCAACATCTTTCACTCTGGATGCAACATCTGATTGCACCATTGTATGATAATATGCTACCTTAAATGTATATAGTATTCTATTTTATTTTGTTTAAGCATTATCTTTTCACTCCAGACTGTACTTTATGTAATATTTGATTGTACCTATGTATGAATATGTACCCTGTGTAACCAAGCAAGCTGTTTTATGCAATGCGCCCTGATGCCCCGGGTCTGGCGCGCAATACAAGTAATAAACTAAACTAAACTAAACTAAAAGGATGTTGCAGTAGTCTAGTTTTGAGAGGATGAGGGCTTGTGCTAGTGTAAGAAAGTTTAGTAGTATAGGCGGTGGAAGATAACAAGGCGTTGATGTGCTTGGTCATGGAGAGATTACCATCTAGGTGGACGCCTAGTGTTTTTACTTGTTTCAAGACTGGGATAGATGTCCCATCAATATTTGTAGTGGCGTAGCTAGCATCTAGAGATTTTAGGCGGCTGATGGAGCCTACAATGAGGATCTCTGTTTTCTCATTGTTCAGGCATAGGCTATGGTTGGCCATCCAATTTTGGATGATTGTGTAGATCTTGTTGATAGTGGCATTATCTTGTTTGTGGTCCCCCATGATCGGAATCAATATCTCTGTGTCATCTGTGAAATTCATGTAGATGATGCCTATGGCGTCAAGTGCTGCAGAGACCGACTCCTGGAAGGAGACCCCTGGACTTCCGACGATGACGCGGAGATTCGCCTCTCGAGTCATCCGTCGAAAGCCCCGTAGACCTCGACTTCCGGGGCTTAGAGACCTGACCTACCGACAGCTTCTTCTTGCGTTCCCGCAAGGCCTTGGCCGTGAGCGACTGGCAGTCGACACAGTCGTCCGTATTGTGGGCCTCCCCGAGGCACCAGAGGCAAGCGTTGTGCGAGTCTGTGACCGACATCTTGGACCCACAGTCCCCGCATTTCTTGAAGCCCGGACGCGGGGTTGAAGACGAAGCAGACATCGCCACAAACAGGTCTTCACAAAATCCAAACAGGTTCAATGAACCGAGAAGAATACAGCAAACTCCAAAGAGTCGAGGCGTACCGAGATTCACGAAGCGAACACGTTCGCGGAAAAAACGGAACTGAGGCTACGGGCGTTGTGCGTCCTACTTATCACATCGGGTGACGTCGGCCGTCAGAGGAGGTCCTCGGGGACGGCGCATTGACGTCATCGACGCAGGACGCAGACCCGAAGATTTTCCAAAGCAGCACAGCTGCTGTCATTACCTGTCATAGATATGGAATACGTCGGAGGACCCAATCCCCTCGAATAGTAGTTTTGTGTATGTATTGTAAAGAGTAGGTGAGAGGCAGAAACCTTGGGGTACACCTAGAGGAACTGTGATAGGGTCAGCCGCCTCATCGCCGATAAAGACTCTGGAGGTGCTTTCCAACAGGAATGATTGGATCCATAGGGTGGCTTCTGGGGAAAAATTGAAGTTTTCGGCCAGTGCAAAGCACAGGTTGTCGTGATCTACCAGGTCAAATGCAGCTGATAGGTCAAGCAATAGTAAGATGCCTATGTTAGCCGAGTCTCGGATGTCGTCCATCTGGATTTTTAAATCTAGTAGCGCTGTTTCGGTGCTATGTTTGGAGCAGAAACCTGATTGTCTGGCTCCTAGCAGGTTGTTTCTTTCCAAGTAGTGTTGGATTTGTGTGTAGGCTACTCAGTCAATTATCTTCAGTAGGAATGGAACAGTAGTGATGGGGTGATAGTTGGTAGGGGTGGTGGGATCAAGGGAGGATTTGTTGAGTAGTGGGGTTACCCAGGCCGATTTGATGCAGGATGGGACTGAGTTGGAAGTAAAGGAGGCATTGATAAAGTCTGTGATAATGGGCACTAGGGCTGGTGCACAGAGTTTGACCTGTCGGGCAGGGAAGCTGTCATCTTTGCAGTTAGAAGGTTTAAGGGTAGTAATTGTGGCCAAGACCTGATCTTGGGATACTTTACTGAATTTAAATTGGGATGCGGTGGTATCAGCATTAGCGCTAGGTAAGTGTGAGGGTATACTTTTGCCAGCGAGTAATTTTCTCTTGTTCTTTATTTTTTCTTGTAGGGTGGAGATTTAGTGTGCCATTGCATTTTTAATGGTAGTGCAACAAGCTTTGTCTGTGTGGGCAAGTGCTACTGTGGGGATGGGTGATCCTAATTCCCTAAGTATGGAAAATAGTTCTTTAGTACGTGAAGATGCATTAGTAATGCGGGTGTTAAGGGAGTTAGCTTTGTGAGCTACCACTGTCGATTTGTACGTTTTATTAGCTAAGATAAGTGCATTAGCGGTATTGGTGGAAGGGTTCTTTTTGTGAAGGTGCTCCAATACTCTTTTGTTACGGGGGTAAGAGTATGAGTTCTTCATCAAACCAGAAATTCCCTCGCTTGTGTTTGTGTGGTATATTGGAAGTGAGTGGGGCTACTATGTCAAGAGTGGATTTCAGACATGTATGATAAAGAGGGAAGATATTGTCAGGGTTAGTATCTGTGGGTGAGTGAGTCTTGAGCGTGTCTGCAAGTAGAGGGATGAGATTTTCTGCAGTGAGCTTTCAGGTGTTTCTGATGGAGATAGGGTTGTGACTGGCAAGTGGTGGGGTCTGCGCCTTAGTGGCGAGGAGGTCAAAACGTATTAGGAAGTGGTCAGACCAGGTAACTTCAGAGATGGATTCTACATTTAAAGTTACGTTGGACGTCAGAATCCAGTCAAGGATTCTTCCTTTAATGTGAGTAGGAGAATTGACAATTTGTGTAAAGTGCAAGTCATAGAGGGCAGAGGTGAGAGCATGGATGTCAATGGCATGAGCTTCAATGGAGAGAGCATTAATCAGGGCACATTTAAGTCTATTGTTAGTGGCTACTATGTGGGGCAGTGTGTCCATATCATGGGCAGTAGGTATGGATTGGGTAGGATTCTTGTGCGTTATCGTCCCATGTTTCAGCTGTGGAGTGGGGCGTTCCCAGTGTGCTATAATAGCGGGAGTACGCAAAAGTGTGGTTTGAGTAGTATGTAGTAGGGGGCCAGTTAAGTGAGTGTGGTGCTAGTTCGGGTGTGTGCATGATGAGTCTAGCTTGTCTCACAAACCCTTGAGTGTGTATGGTAATGTGCTGTAGGGCTGCTCGAGTTCTGGAGTTGAGGCGCGCACATCGAGTTGAGCCTATGCATGGAGCAGTGGGCCCTCTCTGTACTGTTGTAAGGGGAGTTGTGTGTGAGCATTGGGAGCGGGTTGGTAGATTGAGTAACTGTTTGGGAGAAGGGGTGTTTTACGGCTGGTCTTGGGATTGCGCTTGGTGGGCATTTTAATAGGCTTGGGTGAAGGTTGCCTGAGATGTGCAAGAGTAAGTGGCTGTTTGATTGGGGGTGGGTGTGGGAAGGCCAGAACTATTGCTTGTGGCTCAGGTGTCGGAGGTGTGACTAGTGGAGTGTTCGGGGGCTGCAGTGAGGTTGGGATTGATAACTGTTATCTGAACAACAGATAGCGGTGCGCAGGGCAGTACGAATGGGGATACTTTTGGGAGGAAGGGTGTCCGGCATGGAAAAAGGAGGTGGCATGGGCAGTAAAGGCGAGCGAGGCCGTTTCCAACCTGCACATAGGCGCCAGCAGTACAGTACAGTATGCTTGGCTTACCTTGGTGTGTGTTGTCCCTGCAGGCAGCGTTTTCTGCCGGCACACACGGCAAGCAGCTGCAAGCTGGAGGAGGGGACATTAGCCTTTCCTTCCAGTCTCCTCTTCTCGGCTTTGCTATTTGGTGCATAGCAAGCCTGTTTATTGGTCCGGGCAAGGGCCAATCATGGTCTTGGAGGCTGGAAGCTCCGGCCCCAGGTTCGGATGTAGGAATGGCAGTGGCCATCTCTGACAGGGTGATCAGCATAACGATACCAATGGGGAAGGCACACTCCTCCTGTTGGCTTGGGTGCATTGGCGGTGTAAATTACTTAGCATAAAACAGACAGTGGCGGGCAGTGATTTTGTGCGCATGCGGCAACATATAGGCGCAGTGCAGTGCAAATTACTAACACATCAACATGCGGGCGGTGGTAGGCTTGAGTGCTTTAGGCATCATACAGGTACATGTTGGTACATCATTGGCAAATGAAAGAACAAGTTACTCTCTTACCTGGTAACTTTCTTTCGATGGGATGGTCCGACGACGTATTCCATATCTATGACAGTAATCACCACAGCTGTGCTGCTTCGGAAAATTTTCGGCGTCTGCGTCCTGCGTCCATGACGTCGATACGCTGTCCTCGAGGGCCTCCGTCGAGCCGACGTCACCGGATGTTATAAGTAGGACGCACGATGCCCATAGCCTCAGTTCCGTTTTTTCCACGAACGTTTTTGCTTCGGAGATCTCGGTGCGCCTGTTCTTTCGGTTCTTCGAACCTGTTCGTTTGTGTATTTACATGATGTCTTCAGCTTCTTCCACCCCGCGGTCGGGTTTTAAGAAGTGTCGGGTTTGCGGGTCCAAGATGTCGTTGACGGACACGCACGACGCTTGCCTCTGGTGCCTCGGGTAGGACCACGATATGGATGACTGTGTCGACTGCCAGTCGCTTACATCGCAGGCCTTGTAGGAGCGTAAGAAGAAGCTGTAGGTGGCTAAGGTGGCCAAGCCCCGGAAGTCGCTATCCACTGGACTTTCGACGGACGATTCGAGGGGCGACTCTCTGCATCCTTGTCGTGAGTCCTGGGGGTCTCGGTCCAGGAGTCTGTCTCGCCATTCCTCTGCCTCTTCGAGGCACTCATGGAAGGGCTGTCACAGGTCGCCTTCCCCGTCCTCGTCCGAGGACTTCGCCCGTCAGTGGGTTGCTTGTCCCAACAAGCATTCCACTCCTGAGGAATGGGATTCGTTCCGGCAGGAGATGATGGCGATTTTTCAGTCGCAGGGCTCCGTTCCGTCCGCGCCGTCTAAAGACGCTGGCTGTGAGCGTGCTAGAGACGCCACTAGTATGCCTTCGGGCTCGAGCGGTTGTCACGACCACCAGGCGCCTTCGAGGTCCCTTCACTGGTCGCTCTAGGCATGCCCGTTCCAGGTCCCGGTCGTCGACACCCTCGAGACCGTCAGAGACACTGAAGTCTTCGAGGAAGACATCGACGCCTTTGGCCCCGAGGTCGTCGAGGGACTCTCTCGAGGCTCCGCCTCCGAGGAAGCCGTCGACGCCATCAGCGCCCAGGCTGTCGAAGGACACGCTCGGGACTCTGCCCTCGAGGACTGTGTCGATGCCGTCGTTGTTGTCGGCGCCACGCTCTACGTCGACGCCGATTCCGTCAACGCCTTTCGAGGCTGCTTTGTCAGAGGTACCCTGTGGCACGGTGGAACCCCCCAGAAAGGCTCTGGCCAAGGCAAAAAATGTCTTTGTCCCTTTTTCTGTGCCCTCCTTCCGACCTCTGGATTATATTTCTGAGGGGGATGAGGGGTCTGAGGAAGGTATGGTGCCTGAGGAGGTGCCTGATGAGATTTTGTCTGGTCATAACCAGATTGAAGACCTGCGTCAGTCGCTGTACGACGCCAGTGGTTTGGACACCTCTCCGGAGGTGGAGTTCTGTAGGCCTGAGTCTGGCACCCATGGCGAGTCCTCGTACCGGCGCCTATGTCGAGGGTCACAGAATACTTGGGGTGGTCTGCGCCACCTGTGGATTTTCTGCAGGATGACCTGACGGACATCCTCGACCAAGGTCCTCCAACTGACCCGGTACTGACTTTCCATATGGCTTTGCAAAGAAGGGTGGCGGCGGCTTGGACTGCCCCGGAGAGTCTCCCGGCAGTAAGCAACTCTTTGCTGCGAAAATACCGCCCAGCCAGTGTCGAACCCTGTTACTTGACCACGCACGCCACTCCGGAGAGTTTGTTGGTGCAGGCGGCTACGGCCCCAGCAAAGCAGGCGTCGTACCCTACCATCCCTCCTGATAGGGACGACAAGCATTTTGATGGCTGAGCGAAGAAAGTGTTTTCTTCAGGGGGTATGGCTTTACAGGCAGCCAACTCTGTGTGTGCCTTGTCACGTTTCACGCACACTCCGTGGAACTGTATTTAATTGGCGGATGAACATATTCCCGACGGGGAGGAACGGGATGGTTTTCTTGCTATTGTACAGGATGGCAAGGATGCTATGTGTGAGTCCGTTCAGTCGGGTCTGGACATGGCGGATTGTCAGTCGGTCCATGGCGGCGAGCACTGTAATACGTAGGTTTGCATGGTTGCGGAAATCGGGGTTTGCTCCTGATGTGCAAGTCCGGCTCCTCAACATGCCCTTTGATGGTGAACATATTTTTGGCAGCAAGGTTGATGAGAGCCTTGAGAGGTGGCAGACCTCAAAAGCTGCAGCAAAGTCATTGAGCGCTGCAGTTCGCCAACCTCTGCCTTTTTGTCCTAGGGGACAGCAATGGAGGGGAGGTTCCTTTCGATATTACTCATCCTTTAGTAAATCGCAAGGAGCTGCAAGTCAAAGGGGACTCCGTAGGAGTGCCAGAGGTGGAAAACAGGGTACTCGAGGTGCCCAGGCCGCTCGGGCAGTTGCCTCTTTGCCCTCAGGCACTGCCGCAGCCGCTTCAGCTCAGTCATGAGGCCATGTCCCATGGTTCGCCGGTTGGGGGAAGGCTGGCGCAGCATCTTGTAGAGTGGTGTGCCATTACTTCAAATGTGGGGTTCTGGAGATCATAGCCCACGGCTACTGTCTTCCGTTCCTGCATAGGCCTCACGACAATCCACCAGGGAATCTCTCTTTGAAGTGTCCGGATCCGCTCCTTGCGCAGGAAATTCAGTCCCTGCAAGAGAAAGGCACCATAGAACTGCTGCCTGTAGCAGAGAAGAACAAGGGATGGTATTCCCCTTATTTTTTGATTTCAAAGAAAGACGGGGGATTGAGACCCATCATGGACTTGCGCGGTTTGAACAAGCTCCTCAGGAAGGACAAGTTCAAGATTGTTACTCTTTCTCAAGTCCTCCAGGCCCTTCAACTTCAGGACTGGTTGGTGTCTCTTGAACTCAAGGATGCTTACTTTCATGTGCCGATCCATACCAAGCAAAAGTAATACCTGAGGTTCGCGGTTGGAGACTTGCACTTTCAGTTTCAGGCCCTGCCATTCGGATTGACCTCTGCCCCGAAGGTCTTCACCAAGCTCATGGTGGTGGTGGCAGTGTATCTCAGGAAAGGGGGGATTCACGTCTACCCCTACCTGGATGATTGGTTGATCAGGGCACGCTCTCCCGAGCAAGTGCTGGATCATCTGTCAGTCACCTGCCACTCCCTTCACAAGACGGGCTTCTCCCTCAACTTAAAGAAGTCCCATTTGACGCCAACACAGCAGCTCCAGTACATAGGAGCAGTGCTCGACACATCCCTGGGGCAGTGTTTTCCTCCCCAGGTGAGGGCTCCTCACATTCAGCAATGGTGCACAAGTTTCAACACGCCCAGAGTCTCCTGGCTTGAGGTTGCTCGGCCTCATGGCATCCTGAATTCTTCTGGTGCCAGAGGCCAGGTTGCGGATGAGATCTCTGCAATGGGCCCTCAAGATGCAGTGGTCACAGTCCTCCGGCAGGATGTCGGGCCCCGTTCAGGTGCCGCCCTCGGTCACCCAGGACCGTCTGTGGTGGGCCGTCGAAGGCAATCTGATGAAGGGGGCACCATTTTGGCTACCCTGGCCGGAGGTAACGATCGTGACGGACCCATCCCTCACGGGATGGGGAGCACAAGCCGACGAGTTGACAGTCAGCGGTCGTTGGTCTCCATCGGAGTTCAGACTCCATATCAATCTGTTGGAGCTGAGGGGCGTCAGGCTTGCCCTGAAGGCTTTTCTGCCGACTGTGCGAGGGAAGAATGTCCTGATTCTGACAGACAACACAGTGGCCATGCACTACCTCAAAAAAAAGGGGGCGGGGCAGGGTCACTTCCTGTGTGAAGGGAGGCGAGGCAGCTCTGGGCCATCCAGCAGGAAGTTTCGATCTCAGCAGTTCATCTGGCCGGAGACGAAAACGAGACGGTGGACTCTCTGAGCAGGCAGAGCGTGATCTCTCACGAGTGGGAGTTGGCTCAGGAGATTCTCCTGGAGATCTTCGCCCTTTGGGGGACTCCTCAAGTGGATCTCTTCGCCTCCAGTGTCAACCGGAAGTTCATCTTGCATCTTCCATCATCCCTAATCTGCCATCCAGTCCTGGTGTACTTCCAACGATCTCTGTCTCAATGCCAGCAAGACTGAGATAATTCCCACTGGGACCCCTGCACCCTCTTTTTCCCCCTCACTCTGGCCATCCTATATGGGCTCTCCCCCTGCTCATCCTTCTTCTGAATCCAGAAATCTTGGAGTCATCTCTTCTTCCTCACTCAAGCGCAGTGCTTTGCCAAGAAGTCCCACTTTCAACTCTTCCTTCTCAAAGGAATTCTCCCTTTTCTCACTTTCCCCCAGAAGTTCAATGTTACTGAGCCCTGGTTTTGTGTAGGCTTGACTACTGCAATAGCCCTCTCCTGAATCTACCTTCTTCCACTGTACGACCCCTCCAGCTAATCCAGAACAGGGCAACAAGACTTAGACTTGGCCTTAAGCCCAGGGACCGCATCTCTCCTGTCCTAAAAACTCTTCACTGGCTCCCGGTTACTACACAGATTAAATTCAAATCCCTCTGCATCATCCACAAGGTTGTCTGGGGCCTGGGACCACACTATCTGCAACTTTCTCTTACTAAATAATCTGCCTCTGGACCTCTGCGGTCCTCTGGCACCAACTCTCTATGTGTAAAGCATTGAGATAAACAGAGGCGTAGGAGGCTGATCACTCTCTTCAGCTGGCTCCCTATTATGGAACAGGTTCCCCCTCCCTCTCTGTCTTTAGCAGGACTTCCTCAAATTCCGGAAGCTCCTCAAGACTTTCCTTTTCACCTCCTCCTTCTCTTCGCCCGCCTCTGCTAATCTCACAGTAGCTGTGATTGGTGGCCAGGACCTTTATGTATCCCTCAGGGACCTGGCTAACCATACCAATTGCCCCAGCCTCTGTCTACCTCTCAGCACTTGCCTCAGCACCTACTGGTCACAATCCTGTAAGCTTGCACTTTCTTTTGTTTTTCAATATTATTTTTATTAATATTTAACATATCTAATCCAAACAAAGTCAATACAAGGTATACATAACAATTCATAATCTCATCAATTATTTTCACCTCCTCAAAATTAAGCCCCCATTTAATAAGTCATAACAGTTTGGTATCAATTCATAGACCATAACACAATCATGTACCAATACATCTATCAATAATCAATTAAAGGGAGTGAAGCATTTGAACAGTACATTTCCGGAAGTGGAGGGAGAAGGGAAAAGGGAGGAGAAGAAAAAAAGAAAAAAAAAGGAGTTGAGTCTGTGCAATTAAAGGCCATGACATCTGTATCAGGAGTTCATAAAGTGTCTCATCAAGTTCGGTTGAAAGAACATCTGCTCCTTGTCTGACACATAGTTCAAAAAAGGGTTCGAAATCCGTATGAATTTTGAGAGCTTCCCCTCAAGCATGGCAGTAAGTTTCTCAAGACCCAGCAGTTCCCACAGTTTCACCCACCAATAAGCCACCTGCGGCCCCTCCACAGATATCGAGAAGCGAGCTCTTGTGATTTGTGCAGCAGTGAGTAGCTGAGAAATTAGGGTTGTTCTGGAACCCGACATTGGGAAGGACCCATCTTCTGGCACGTCACCAAAAATTAATATGCGTGGGTCCATGGGGAGAAGTGAGCCAGTGATGTCCTTGATCTTAGATCGCACTTCCAACTAGAAAGTCTGGATAACCGAGCAATACCACCACATGTGCCCTATGTCTCCTCGTTCACCACAACCGTGCCAGCATGTGTCTGGGTAGTCTGGATTAATAGCGTGCAGTCTGCTAGGGGGGAAGTACCAACGAAACCCGATCTTAACAGTGTTTTCCTTTACCAACGTGCATCTAGAACTCTTATGGGCTCTATGCCATATCCGCTGCCAGGACTCCTACGGAATATCCAGTCCCAGTTCCCTCTCCCAGGCCAGCATATAAGGAAGCTTCTTGCATTCCAGAACATTTTCCAGAAGTTTATAACAAGTAGCCAGCCTATGGGAACACTGCCCCTCAAGAATTTTGAGTTCTATACCCAGTGGGGAACTACCGGCAGCCTGGCGAGTGACCCTATTCGTCAGCCAGTGTCGGAGTTGTATATACCTAAACCGCTCCATTTCAGACACCCCAAATTTCTCCTTACACTCCTGAAATGTCAGCGGTTCTTGATTAACGTACAGGTCCCTAAGTCTTAAGGGCCTACCCAAATTCCATCCCCTAAATGAGCTAGGATTCAGCCCCAGTGTGAACGCCGGATTTTGGACAATGGGGGACAGTGGGCCCAATCCCGAGTCAATCCCTCTTTGTGCACTTGCCTTGTCCCAGCTCCGGAGCGTTACCAGAGTCGTGGGTAATAGCCCCCTTGATAGCTTCGTACCTCTTTGGGTAAGAAAGGAAAATATTCCAATGGGAAAGGGGGGGCTGCTTGCTCAATCTCCTGCCATTTAGGGGGTTCCAAAGAGTTCCTCCAAGCTAGCATAGGAGCGATTTGCGCCGCTCTGTAATAACGCGAAACTGAAGGAAGTCCTATGCCCCCAGATGCCGCTTTTCTCATAAGGTGCTTGTAGGGAATCCTGGGCTTCTTTTTCCTCCAAACAAAGTGTCCTATTTCCTTTTGCATAGCAATTTGATCTACTTCGGGGATCAGAACCGGTAGAGAATGAAAGGCATACAGCAGCTTCGGAATAAGGGACATCTTAACCGTGCTAACTCTGCCCAGCCATGAAATTTCGTGAGAATCCCAGCGTTGAAGCCAGTCTTTGGCTTCTCTCAGCAAAGCAGGTATGTTAGCTTTAAATAAGCCTGCGAAAGTCGGGGTCAAGTTTATACCTAGATAAGAGATGTTTGTGGAGGACCAGGGGATGGGAAATGCCACTTGTACCTCTGCCAAGCCTGCAGGAGATTCAGTTAGGGCCATACCCACCGATTTGGCAGCATTTACTTCAAAGCCAGAAATTCTAGCAAATCGGGATAATAATTTCATTAGGGGCGGAATGGATTTAGGGGCATCATTCAAAAAACACAACTCAAAAACACAACAGGTCATCTGCATATAAAGCCACTTTATGACATTGTCCTGCAAATTCAAAGCCCAGTATCTCTGCATTCAGTCTAATTTGTTGTGCTAAGGGCTCCAATGCCAGGGCGAAGACTAAGGGCGACAATGGGCAGCCTTGCCTGGTGCCCCTATACAAACGTATTAATGGGGTCCAATTTGCGTTCACCTTGATTTTAGTCGAGGGGGACTGATAGTTTGAAAGGATCCATTTTGAAAAACTGGGTCTGAAGCCAAATCGCTCTAGTATCAGCTGCAGGTATCTCCAGGACATACTATCGAAAGCCACGATGGGCATCTAAAGACAATAATGATAACCTGCCTGGCAGCTTAGGGGCCAGAGCTATTAGGTTTATCGCCCGTCGGATATTGTGTATGTCGAACAGTTACGTATAAAACCAATTTGGTCTTTCTCTACTAAACCCGGAAGAACCTCACCCAAGCGCCTAGCTATTACCTTACTCAGTAGTTTCGCATTCGTGTTCAGTAAAGTAATAGGTCAATATGACGCAAAGTTCATCTGATTCTTTCCAGGTTTCAAAATCAGAGTCGTGGTGGATTCTGTCATAGAATCCGAGACCAAGCCAGTTACCCAGATATCATTAAAGAGTTTTGTTAAGTAAGGGGAGAGCACAGCTTTAAAGGTATTATGTAATTTACTCGTGAGCCCCTCTGGCCCTGGGGCCTTACCCAAGGGGAGGGAGCGGATAGCGTTCTCTACTTCTTCTACTGTAATTGGCTCCTCTAGAAGCTCCCGAGCCTCTCGAGACAGTTGTGGCAAGTGTGCATCCTGTATAAACAGGATGTGCAAATCAGTATGATGGGGGGCCGAGTGATCCCGAAAAATACCCCTCAACTATACAGAGTTTATCCTCCTCCGAAGTGACCTTTCTCCCTTCTCTATCTAGCAACGTTTCAATTCAGTTACGACTAGCTTGCTTTTTCAGTTTGGCCACCATAAGCCGATTGGCTTTATTTCCTTTAGAATAATAGTATTATTTAGTTCTCAGCATACTATACGCTGCTCAACCCATATGAAGAGCCTCGAAAGCCCTCTGAGCCACCCTAACTTCTCGCTTCATCCTTTGAGAGGGTCTGCGTCTATGAGCGTCTTCTCTTTTCCGGAGTTCTAACTCAAGCTGGGTCTGTATTCGCTTCCTAGCCTTCCTTTTCTCTGCTGAATAAGCTATAATCTGGCCCGAAGCACAGCCTTCGCGGCATCCCTATTGTGGTATAGGCCAATTCACCCGTATCATTCTCATTGAAGTAATGGAGCATACCGTCTGATATATAGGATCGGAACTGGGGATCCTCCAGGAGGAGCTCATTCAATCTCCAGGCATGTGTGTAATGTGAAGTGTCATTGAAGGAGGCCATCGTTAGTAGCACTGGGGCGTGATCAGATAAGGCTTTAGGGAGCATATCTACGCCAATTGTTTGGGCTATAAGCTTGTCAGAAACTAGGAACATATCCAACCTGGAGAATTCCCCATGTACCGCAGAATGATAAGTATATTCTCGCTCCTCTTGATGATAAAATCTCCACAATTCTATAAGGGAGTGTTCTCAAAGAAGCGTTGTAAGCGCTAAGTAATTATTTTTGTCAATGCTAGTTGGAGGAAGAGACTTATCCATTAATGGATTGATCACAACGTTGAAATCACCCCCTATCATGATTTCCCTTTCAGCATTTTCAAACAGAAGCTTAGAGAAAGAAGCAAAGAAAATGTCTTGTTGAGAGTTGGGCGCATATAAAGAAACCAAAGTCACCTTTCTCCCTTGTAACCTAGCCACTACCAGAACATATCTATCTCCCCTATCCCTCAGAGTCTTGCAAACCACCAACGGGGTCCCTCTGCGGATCAGAATGGCCACCCCACTTCTCTTAGTCCCCGAAGAAGCGCAAAATGTCATGGGATATAGTTTATTATTAAGCCTGAATTCATCAGATGGGTGGAGATGAGTTTCCTGAAGAAATAGGAGCGAGGAGTCAAGGGTGGCCATTCGATGCATCAAAGCCCTGCGTTTAATAGGGGAATTTAATGCCTGCACATTCAGGGAAAGGCAATGGAAATTCGGATTAGTCATAGACATAATATTTCCTTCTCCAGGCAAGTATCCCCAAACATCTTTTCCTCAATATCGGCCAAAGACTAAAGTTACATTCCATCCCCTTCGTCCATCTGCATCGCCTGTTTCCCTGCTCATTGACCCCAAGCGAACCAGGCATACAAAAGGACCGCTTCATTTCCCCCGCCATACCCAACATTAGCGCTTCCTCGCAGCACATTCCAGAGGGAGATTAGAAAACCTTGGGCATAGCAACCAAGAGTAATTCGTGCCATAAACCTTGTAGACTAAACTCCTTAATGTGACATGAAGTTATATAAAAAAAATAGTAAAAAGAAGACAATTGAGAAAAACAGATTACCGATTATTTGTAAAACTTTTAGTGCAACTAATTTAAACAGCAACCCTTTCAGGGTAACAGTAACGGGCATATTCCATGAATCAGGCACCAAAATTAAGAACATTTCGTATTTGTCCCAACAATTCCCAAACAATATTATCAACATACAGGGGTGGAATGCGTGAAGAGAACCAACTAGATATTATTACAACCACATACACACCAGCAGACCATCCAGAACACCCGGAGCGGGCGTAAGGTAAACAGTTATTATACCCGTTTGTTAGTGGTAGTGTCTTGACCAAGCAACCTAAGAATAAGTTCCAGCCAAGCTGCCCCTGTTACCCTGTAGTCAAAGACCATTTTGCAAAGCGGAAGCCTGTCGCATAAGGGGAACAAGTCTCCATCAGATTAAACAAACTGCAGAACTGCCGGTTTCCATCAGCAAGGACCTTTCCAGTCTTATGCCAACTGGTGTGAGCTCTTCAGACCGATAGTCCCCATCAGCTCAAGGGGGAATAGTGCTGCCCAGCTCCGAAGCCTCCGATTCTTTGGACGCTTTAATTGGAGCCCAACCCCGACCATGTCTCCCTGATACGCCGTACCATCCCATGATATGCGATGTACTGGCCCAGATGCAGCCCGTATCTTCCATCAATCCTTCAAAGTCCCGTATAGTCCCCTCCTGCCATACATCCTCCATTATCGATAGCCCGACCGTTTCCCAGTATCTCCTAATAGCCTGTCTCAGCTGCCTGTCCTTGCCCGCCATCACAGCCAGTGGGATCTGCGGGGAGCATGGGGCCGGGTTTCCCATTAACTGACACATCTCCCACCCGAGCTTCATCATCCCCGGGCGTTTCCCCATTTCCTGCCTGGGTAACCAAATCACTTCCTTTAGGAAAAATGGGGCGCTATCCCTTTGGAACAGCTTGAGTTCCGAGGTCTGCTCATCAGAGAGCTCTTTAGCTACAAATTGCAGCTGGCTGGCAGTGTAACATGCCTCAAAGTTCGGTAGTTTAATGCCCCACTTCTCATATGGATTTTGTAACTTCCACAGGGCCACTCTGTGCCTCGTCCCGTGCCATAGGAATTCCCTGCATACACTGTCCCACTTAGCGAAAAACCCTCTAGGTATCAAGTATGGAATGTTCGCAAAGCAGTGCAGCAAACTGGGCAATACTACCATCTTAAGCATTGCCCCCCGTCCCATCATTGCCAGGGGGAGCTTTACCCAAAACTTCACGCTGTTCTCTATTTTCTTAACGACTATCTCCGTGTTATGTTCATGTTCTGCTTCTACTGTATGGTATATGTTAATACCCAGATATCTAAAGGTGGTAGCCTCCCACGGTACCTGCAGGATCGGTAGCCGTTCTACAGGAACCCCCTTGTACCCACCTAAGGGGAATACACAGGACTTTCCAGGGTTCACCGCTATGCCAGAGAGCCCCACGAATCGTTCCATCACCTCCAATATATATTGTAGGTTCTCCTCTGGGTAGCGTAGGTACAACAACATATCGTCTGCGTACAGGGAGATTAACTGCGGCTCCCCGCCCAGGGGGATACCTATCACGTCATACTGCTGCCTCAGGTATATAGCCAAGGGCTCTAATGCCAGAATATACAGCATAGGGGACCACGGGCATCCCTGCCTGGTACCCCCTCTTAGTTGCCACCTCTGCGATATAACAGCCCCTGTTTTGACCCTGGCCAAGGGCGCACTATATATGAGCTTGGCCCACTGAAGATATCCCGGTACTATGCCATAGCCGCACAGCACAGCGAGCAGCCAGGGCCATCTGACCGAGTCAAACGCCTTTATCGCGTCCAGCGATACTACCACCATCTCCTCTTCATCTTCCTTCGTGTGGTCAATAATTCGGTGAAGCCGCCTCCAATTATGCGATATGTTCCTGTTGGGAACATACCCTGTCTGGTCTGGGTGTATGTCTATGACCCTCTTCAACCTGTTTGGCAGGACTGCTGTTAATATTTTGCTATCCTGATTCAGCATTGAAAGGGGTCTATACGAGCTGGCAATCGCTTCTCGTCCTATTTGGTTTAGGGAGTGGTATTATAACCGCTTCTCTCAAGGACTCTGGCAGTTTTCCCATCTTGTACGCTTCGCTCAGCATCTCTAACAGCGGGGGAAGAACCTCTTTTCCATATGTTTTATAAAATTCTCCTGGCAACCCGTAATTTCCCGGGGTCTTACTAGTAGGTAATTGTCTCACCACCTCCTCCAGTTCCTCCAGGGTAATCGGGGAGTCTAGTTCTTACCTTTCTTCTGCACCTATCTGCGGCAACACAATATCTTCCAATGTTTCCCTTATTTCCAGGTTATTGCTTACCGCTTGGTCATCATACAGCGTCCTATAATATTCTGCAAATTCCTGTTTAACATCTTCCTGGGTATCTGCTATGCTCCCGTCCCCCCTCTCAATCGTCCTGATGGTTGGTCTGGGGGTCTCATTCTTGTACAGCCAAGCTAGCATTCTAGCAGGTTTGTACCCCCCTGCATGTTGTCTCTCAATGTACTTCCTATAGTTTAGGTTGCACAGTCTCTCCCAGCATCCCGCACTTTTTTGTTGCAACTCAAGCACTTCCTCTGCATCTTCCGTGGTATTCCCTCCCCTTTTTGCAATTTTTTCTATCTTCGCTTCCATAGTCTGTAATTCCGTTACAATCCTACATTGCAACCCTTTAGACTTTGCTATGGCTATCCCTGTCACCACCACGTTGAACGCTTCCCAGAGCGTGCCCGCCGCCTGGACGCTGCCCTTATTTATTTCAAAAAAGCTAATAATTTCCTCTCTCATGTCTTCTCTATACACATTATCCTTCAAAGCCTCTGCCCTTAAGCGCCATGTTGGTATTCTTGCCCTGTGGGGCCTAAATTGCCATACTATTATCATTGGTGAGTGGTCTGAAAGGACTCTCGCCTTATACTCTGCTTGTGTTATTTCTGTCGTCTGTTCCTGTGTGACGAGTACATAGTCTAGTCTGGTATATAGGTTGTGCGGGGCTGCATAGTGAGAGTATTGTCTCTCATTCGGGTGGAGCGTCCTCCATACATCATCCAGACCAAACTCTGCTAGCAGTTTGTTTGGTGTCAGACCTATCAATTTTCGGGTACAAGGCGCAATTAAAGTCTCCCCCCAAATCACTGCTCCCCCCATAGCCCCGCCTAGTTTACCATATAAGGATCTGAAGTACGCCACCTCGTCCTGGTTTGGGACGTAGGTTTTCACTATGCATATCTCCCTGTTTTCTACTAGCCCTTTCATTATCACCATTCTCCCGTCCGGCTCAGCAGTGTGTTGCAATAGCTGGAACAGGACATGCGGCGCGACCCATATGATGACCCCCTCTCATAAGCTGAATACGCCGCCCCCACCACCGTCCCCTTCCATTTCTTACACACCATTTCCAGTTTTGCCGGCGTTAGGTGTGTCTCCTGCAGCAGGGCTATGTCAATCTTCTGCCTGCGCAGGTACATCATCACCTTATTCCTTTTCAGATAACTGTTGAGTCCCCTAACATTCCAGGTAACTACTTTAAGGTCTCCCATGGCCCATATCTCTACCAGGTGCGTAGGCTCTCACCCAAACCATGTTTCAAAGTGTAAACCCCAACTCCACACCCCATCAACAACTCCAACTCTCCCCCCCGTAACCCCTGCCCAAACTCCCACTGCACTCCCCTTCCCCCACCCTCCCATCCCCAACTGTTGCCCAGCTCCATCCCTGGATCTCAGGCACCCCCGCATCTAGCCTTTTTCCGGCCTGGGCCGTACTAGCAGCACAATGGGGAATCGTCACCCTAGTGGTGACCTAACTATTCCACTACCTGGGGGTAAGCCTTCCTCAACATATAGCTCCTGCTAAGTACCTCGGCCTGAGCGTCGTGTCCGCTGCCCATCCAGCATTTTACTGTCAACTGATTATATTCAAGTCCAACATGTCCACATGCCATAAGTTTAACTTAACTAGTGGGGGCGTGGCCTGGCAGCCATGGAGTAGGCTGTGACTCCATCGTGCTCCGTGATCCGGCAATTCATCTTCTGTAGCGTATGCTACCAGCCAACAAACTATCACACAGAAATAACAGCATGGGCGTCTAAAGGTGACGGGAAGAAGATGCGTCTACCCGCGAGCGAATATGATAAGAAATGTGGGAGATCCGATACATTGGATCATGGCTTGAATGCGGCCGTATGGTGACAAAATGGTGGCCGCAACAGAACAAAGGGACCCGGGAGACGAGCTGGCAAGTCTGCAGAACGGGCTGCTGGAGTGGCGATAGAAGGAAGAGAGGACTGGCGGAGGCTGGGTCGGAGCTGCGCTGACAGGTAGATGCAGCGGAACCCTGAGGAAAGTGCAGGCTGAGGCACGGAGTGGCACTGCGGGAGGAGCATGCGGCGGCTGATTGCCGCTGCCAGGACACAACTACAGACCCGGCCCGCTGTGCTGGTGAGGAGCTGCCGGGAGAAGATGCCGAATCTTATCCAGCAGTGATGCCGGCACCGCGCGCGCATGAATAGTGTGTGCGGCTGCCGGTGACAATCACTTGCGGATCCAGTGAGGGAGTGAAGGCTCGCGGACCGCGACTGCAAGCCGGGTCAGGAAACTGAAGAGTACAACCCGGGCACCCGAAAACACGTTGCTTGCGGGATATGCGCTCGGCCAGCAGCCAACGAGGTTGTGGGCTGGCAGCACAAAGCCAAGCGATGTAAGATGGGGAGACCCTGAAACATTGCGAGGCCTGTAAAGAAGGCACCCAGTCCCCAGTATTGCGCTCGGGGTGACTCAGCACTGCTACTGTGGGGCAGTGTGGACTGCACCCCTTCAAGGACCCAACACGAGCCAAGGGTGGAGGCGCTGCGGAAACTGGAGCGTGTGGGAAATAATAAATGCGCACTGGGGTGGTCTGGAATTCGGCTTGGGCAGGGGTGCGAGTGGCAACGAAGTAGATGACCTGGATGAGCAGCATCTGCTACTGACAACAAAGATACGTGGGAGAGCACAACCCACCTGAAATCCAAGTGCAACGCACGCTGCTGCATGCTGCAGCTCTTTGAAGGGTACGTGCCTGGGCCCGGACTGCCCGGGTGTCGCTGCAGAGCTGCAGGAAACAGACTCGGAGCGACACACAGGGGCCCGGAACTGAACACGCAGACAGGACCGCATTATGTCGGTTAAAGGACTTAGGGCTAAAAGCAAACAACCCACAATGGACGCCTTTGCTAAGACACCACGAACTCCCGCTGCCCTGGTGTCGGGCCCAGCGGTGGACTCCGCGGGCGACACTCCAGGGGGAGAAAATCATCAGGTCCTCGCAGCGATAACTGAGCTGAGGAACACATGGGGGACAGCAATGGCGGACCTACGAACGGCCTCAGAGAACAAGATTGTTGCAGTGTGAATTGAAGTTACTCTGCTTCGACAGGATGTCAGGGCGCTGGCGGAAAGAACAAATGGACTGGAGATTGCGGGGAAAAAGAATACAGAAACTAGTACGAACAATGCGAAGGAGGTCCACATATTGAAGCAGCAAGTAGCTAACCTGGAGAACCGAGCAGAGGAAGCGGAGGGAAGGGCGAGAAGGAACAACATCCTAGTGGTCGGCTTGCCGGAAGGGGGAGGAGGGCCAGGACCCCACGGACTATGTGGAGAATATGATCCTGCAGGAGATAGGGGCGGACAAGTTGTCACAAGGGTTTACTGTCGAACGAGCACATCGGGCCCTGACGAGAAAACCACAACCCGGGGCCCCTCCTCGGGCGATAATTGCGAAAATATTGAACTATAAAGACAGAGAAAAAATCCTGGAATATTTTCGCAAAGGTGGGACGATTGAAACAATGCAGCATATCCTGACTACACAATGTTAGTGCAAAGGCAGAGATAAAGCTATGTGGCAGTCAAGAGGAGACTGAGCATGGCTGGGATCAAATACATGTTGTTGTACCCTGCAAGGCTAAAAGTATTCCACAAAAGTAAAGCGTTCTTTTTTGAAACCCCGGAGGATGCAACGGTGTGGAAGGACCTGCAGGGCTGCCCAGATCGAGATGAAGAACAAGACCGTGAGAAGCGCAATAAGTGAGAGGGATGCAGTAAAATCATTGGGGTGCTGAGCAGAGGGGAGCCCATTATGTCATGTTTCAATATCCAAACTGCATTATGTCACTTTTGGACCTATTGATCCTGTTGGACTGGAATATAGATAATAATAAGTATAGAGTTGACTGGGAAATGCTAGCAACAATAAACAGGAGCAGTAGAATGGAGGCAGTCTACCCCCCAAGAATTAGTAGTAAGACAGCCACTAGGACTGCTTGACCCTGCTGAGCCCGAGTACGGGCTATTGCCAGAAAGGGCTAGATGCGGGGGTGCCTGAGATCCAGGGATGGAGCTGGGCAGCAGTTGGGGATGGTGTTGTTGGGATGGGATAGGGAGGCAGGAGGATGGGGAGTTTGTTGTGTTAAGGGTGTTTGGGGTGTTTGTGGTTAGAGGAAGTTTGAAGGGGAGAACAAGCCTATATAGACCGAGATGGAAGTGTGATCTGGACCGCACTAGTGGGAGGGGAAAGGGAGCTCTAATGAGCCATGGGGGCCCTTAAAATAATTACGTGGAATGTCAGGGGACTTAATAGTTATCTAAAGAGGAACAAGGTTATGTTGTACCTGCGCAGACAGAAGATAGACATTGCATTATTGCAGGAGACTCACCTGACGTGGGAAAAGATGGAGATGGTTGCGAAGAAATGGAAAGGGGTGGTGGCGGGCTCGACATATTCTGCATATGCTAGAGGAGTGCTCACTTGGGTATGGCCGCATGTCCCGTTTCAACTGTTGCAGGAAAAGGCGGAAACAGATGGAAGAATGGTCATACTGAGGGGATTGGTGGAGAATAGGGAGATAAACATGGTAAATATGCATGCCCCCAATCAGAATACGGCAGCATATTTCAGAACTCTGTGTACTAACCTTAGCATGTGTATGGGGAGCGCGGTGATCTGGGGTGGGGATTTTAACTGTGTACTAAACCCCAGAGTAGATAGATCAGACGGGAAGATTGATAGACCCGCCCCAGCGGCTAAAGCGTTGCAGACACTACTAGACGACTCTGGTCTGGTAGATGTGTGGAGAACGAGACACCCCCAAGAAAGGCAATACTCCCACTATTCTGCCCCGCAGCGGCTACATACAAGACTGGAATATGTCTTTGCTACGTCAGAGGTAATAACTGGGATTACTCAAGCGGAATATAAAGCGAGGGTCCTATCGGACCACTCGCCCCTCGTTCTCGGGTGGCAATACTGCCCCGCAAGGGCAAGGATTCCGACATGGCGCCTGCGGGCAGGGGCACTCAAGGACCCCTGTTTTAAAGAAGACATAAGGGAGGAGATTATAAACTACCTTGAGACAAATACAGCTAGTGTGGACTCAGCAAGCACATTATGAGAAGCCTTTAAGGTGGTGGTGCGAGGTGTAGACATAGCAACATCAAAGGGCCTGCAGGGTGGGATCTTGGCTGACCTACAGGAAACAGAAAAGGAACTGGAAAAGGCATTGAAGGGGGGAGGTGACACGGAGAGTGACATGGAGCTGATACTTACACTGCAGCAGAAATATGCGGAGCAATGGGAAAGATTGTACAACCTCAACTATAAAAAATACATAGAGAGGCAGCATGCGGGAGGGGATAAAACAGGAAGGCTTCTGGCATGGTTGTATAAGAGCGAAACAACCAGACCCCCGATTAGAACGATAATGAGAGAAGATGGTAGTGTAGCGGACACCCAAGAGGAAGTTAATCAAGAGTTTGTAGATTATTATAAGTTACTATATGGAGATAAGGAGGGGAGTAGTCATGGAGAGATAACGGAAACTCTGGAGGACATAGGACAGCCCAAGATAAGTGCTGAGGAAAGAGAGGAGCTAGATGCACCGATTACTTTGGAGGCGTTGGGAGAAGTGATAAGGCAGCAGCCTACTAGTAAGACTCCAGGGGCGGACGGGCTCCCAAGTGAATTTTATAAAGTATATAGGGAGGAAGTGCTCCCCCCAATGTTAGAAATGTTAAAAGAAGCGTTTGAGGTGGGACGGCTGCCGGAGTCACTTAGAAAGGTGATCATAATACTGCTTCCCAAACCCAACAAACCTGAGCATAGCTGTGGCTCCTACAGACCCCTGTCGATGTTGAACCAAGACAGCAAGATATTAACGGCTGTCTTGGCAAACAGACAGCAGAGAGTTATTGGCAAGCTACACCCTGACCAAACGGGCTATGTCCCGAATAGAAATATAACTCATAATCACAGACGGCTCCAACGGGTTGTTGAATGGGGAAGTAAGAACGAAGGCGAAATGGCAATCGTGTCCTTGGACGTGATAAAGGCTTTCGACTCGGTCAAGTGGCCATGGCTGTTGGCGGCCCTGGCGGGCTATGGAATGGGGCCTGGATACATGAGGTGGGCGAAGATGCTATACAGTGAACCGCTGGCCAGGTTCAAAACAGGATCAGTAATATCCAAAAGATGGCAACTTAGTAAAGGCACCCGACAGGGGTGTCCATGGTCCCCAATGCTCTATATACTAGCCCTAGAACCCCTAGCAATATACCCTGGCCAACAATACGATACAATAGGTATCGAGACAGGAGGGGAATGACACTTGATCTCCTTATATGCAGATGACCTGCTGCTGTACTTGAGGCACCCGGAGGAAAATCTCCAGTACATCCTGGAAGTGATGGACAGATATGCGAGGTTGTCGGGTATAGCGGTGAATCCTCAAAAATCCAGTATTTTCCCGCTGGGCAGTTATAAGGGAATCCCTGTGGGACGGTTGCCAGTGTTACAAACACCATGGGCGGTTGGTACTTTCCGGTATCTTGGGATAGATGTGTACCACACAGTGGAAGAGGAGCACAGACACAATACCGAGGTAGCCATTGAGAGAATCGAGAAGTGTATTCAATTCTGGGTGAAGTTGCCCCTAGCAATGATGGGATGGGGGGCAATGCTTAAGATGGTGGTCCTACCTAGGCTCCTACACTATTTTGGGAATATTCCATACCTGATACCCAAGAAGTTCTTCACTAAACTGAACAGCATGTATAGGGATTTCCTGTGGCATGGTACCCGGAATAGGGTGGCACTATGGAAGCTGCAGAACTTTTATGAAGGAGGGGGGATAAAACTGCCTAATTATGAGGTTTATTATGTAGCGAGCCAGCTGCAATATATTGCCAAATGGCTCTCAGATGAACAGACCCCCGAATCTAGGTTGTTTGGACAGGATTGTGCCCCGTTTTACTTAAAAGAGATGATCTGGCTGCCCAAGTCAGAAATGGAAGAGCGCCCTAAGATGATGATGCTGGGTTGGAAGATCTGGCGCCGGGCATGCCAGATGATGGAAAACCCATTCCAATGCTCCCCGCAGGTACCACTAGTTGCGCTGGCATGGGGAGATAGGCAGCTGAGGATGATAATCAGGAACCACTGGGAGTCGGTGGGGTTAGTGACAATGGGAGATATCTGGCGAGAGGGGACTATCATAGATTTTGAAGTGCTGGAGGAGGAAACGGGGTTACACATGGGCCAGTATATCACGTATCACAGAATGGTGCAGAGAATTAGAAGAACATGGCCCGAAACGGTACTGGAAGAAGAACCAGATGCTAGCATACATACAATTTATGACATAACGGAGGGGGGGGGGGGCACGAGATCTCTAGACTGTACGAGATGATGATGTCCAAGGTTGGGAAAGAATTAACACAACTAAGACTAGACTGGGAAGCGGAAGTAGGAACCTCGATACAGGACGGGATGTGGAAACGTGCCCTGGGGTACCACAAGAAGGTGTCAAGAAATGCGAGGCTAAAACAGATACAACTATATATCACGCACAGGGCACATATGACACCCCAGAGGATATCTAGATTTGAAAATGCTGGAAGACAAGCATGTCCCAAATGTAACGAAGAAAATGCTGGCATGGTACACATGTTTTGGTCCTGCCCGGTAATTGAGCGCTTCTGGGGTGAAATAGCACAGAAACTAGCGGAAAAGGGGGTCACAATGTTTATTGATACGGCTTGGGCATGCTTGCTGGGGGGGTTCCCTAGATCGCAGAAACTGAAGCATGTCAGTAAATTGAAAGATCTATCATATGTGCTTGCAAAAAGAAGGATTGCCATTGGATGGAAGACATGTCACAGGCCACGGGTGGAGGTGTGGTGGAAGGAGTTGCAGAAATGGGCGGAGGCAGAAACAATGGTATGGCAAGAAGCAAGCACCGTAGGGGGAGAAGAGGAGGCGGGAAACCTGATGGCATGGAAATCATTAATAGCAGAATTGTTTGGAACTCTACAGGATCTGACAGAATCCACTGAAAGTGAGACTCAACCACGCGAGGCGGATACAGAGAGCGTGGACCAAATAGGCTTGTAAGGGAGGGTGGGATAAGGGGAGCAGTGACCGAAACTATGTACGGAAGAATTGAGCTGTTGATATCTGCACTGCATGTTTGGTTTGTATTGTTTTTGTTTGAATTAACCAATAAAATTATTTTAAAAAAATGTCTAACTTAACTTCTCGCATCTCTATACTATATCACAATTCAATTGCTCTTTACTGGCAGCCTGCTCCCCTCCCACCAAATGCAGCGTTACTGTCACTTATCGTGTTCTTGTTGGGCCTGCTCCTCATCACGATCCGGACATCCATGCGCGTCCAGCCACGTTGCCGCTTCCTCCGGGGTGGCGAAGAACAGCACCTTATTCTTGTAGATAATTTTGAGCCTCGCCGGGTACAGGAGCATATATTTGTATCCAGCTGTGCATAGTCTCAGTTTAACCACCACATAGCTATATCGCTGTCTCTGCACCAGCATGGTGCAGTCCGGATATGCCGAGACGGTCGCTGCTCCTCTCTCTACTGTCCCTCCTTTCCAAAAGAATTCTAGTATCTTCTCGCTGTCTCTGTAATTTAGGATTTTCGCTAATACTGCCCTAGGAGGAGCCCCAGGTTGCGGCCCTCTCATCAGTGCTCTATGGGCTCGCTCGACCGCAAACCCCTGGGACAATTCGCCAGCTCCTATCTCCTGCAGCAACATGTTCTCCACGTATGTCGTAGGATCCTGCCCCTCTTCCCCCTCCGGCAGTACAACAATCCTGACGTTGTTGCGCCTCGCCCGGCCTTCCGCCTCCTCCGCCCGGCTCTCCAGGTTAGCCACCTGCTGTTTCAGTATATGGACCTCTTTGCCGTTGTTCGCTCCAGTGTCTGTGTTGGCCTTCACAGCGCTTTCTAGTTTGCTCGTTCTCTCCGCGAGGGCTCTCACGTCCTGCCTCGGCAAATTCACATCGATCCCCACAGCATCTATTTTATTCTCAAGTCCCGATCTCATGTCTGCCATCATTGTGCCCCACTTGGAGTTCAAATCTGCTATGGCTATTAGAATAGCGCTGTCTTCGCGCGGGGCACCCTTTTCCGTGGGTGTGCTTGCTGCCCCTTGCACTGGGATAGTAGGGGTTTGTTGGGCCTTTGCGAAAATGTCCATCGTAGGCTGTTTTCTCTTAGCTTTTCCGCCCCTACCGGTCATTGTTACACAGCAATCCAGCCCCAATGCCTTTTCCGGTTGTGGGTGTCTATCGCAGCCAGCCCTCCGTCTCTTGCCTGTACGGCAAGCTCTGATGCGCCTCAGTGGTAGTCCCTCCATGGCCTACCTCCGTGTTGGCGTTATTGCAGCCTTGTTGTGTCACACAGGCCTTTGTTTACGACTATTGTCACCTCTTCTGCGGCCATTACTTCTCGCCTTGTCCGTTGTTCCGTCTTCGACATGCCCTCCTTGCCACCCAGCTCGCTTATTACTCCAATGATCTGTAATCTGCTTCCCACTGGCCCCTTCGGATCGTTGGCCAGGGTGCGTGCTCCAGAGTCACTTGCCCAGCAATTTGCCCCACAGTGGCACCCTAGGGAAGGGGGGCTCCGCGTCCCTCAGCTTTTCTTGTTGGGTGTCAGCGTTCTTGCCAGTAACGCCGGGAGCGTTCACAGCCCGCGCTTGCCCCTTTTAGCTGAGGCAGGTGGGCAGTGTGAGTATGCTGGGGCCAGGGTGCCTGTACCGGGGTCACTTGCCCAGCAATTTGCCCCCTCCCAACATCCCGGGGGAAGGGAGGGCCTGCCCCACACAGCTCACCTTATTAGGTGTTGCTGTACTTTGTTAGGTCCACCGGGAACGTTTTAGCGCATGCTTGCCCTGCTTATCACGGGCAAGTGGGCAGTGCAAGTGTACTGTGACTCCTGTGTATCCAGTCACTGCAATGCTGTTCGGCTGTCCCCCATTGGGTTCCTCGCGCCTGCCGCGGCTTATACCGCTGTGATCAGCTGTGTGTCCTGTGATGTTCATTCCGGGCTGCCAGCCTCAGTCCGCCTCTGTGTCAGCGGGAGCGTCTGTATTGCAGACTGGCCTTCCTGCGCGGACTCGGCTTCTATCTCCTCCTCACTTCTTCTCCGCAGGAGGCTTCCACACCCCGGGTGCCCGTCAGGGTCCGGGCCGCAATTCTCCTTGCGCACAAGAACTCCCTCAGTGCCTACACGCCCGAAGTCCCCGCACGATTCGGGGGCTCGCGCCACCCGACTCCTCTCTTATTCTTGGCCGTACAGAGGAGAGCACGCTGGATTCTCACAGAGCATGTCTTCTGACAGGGATTACTCGCCGCTCCTCAACGAGCCGCTCCTTTCGCCGTGTCCGCTCACGGGCCCCTCAAACTCAGCCTCACTGCCATCTTGCCTTTGCTCTCCCCGTCGGCTCCAGCTGCGAACCCGCAACAAAGTTGCAAATCTGGCGAACGCCCTGGATTCACAGCCTACGAACGCTCGTATGCTGTTCCCGGTGCCTTCATGCACCGCTGGTGCTATTTTGTTGTCAAATGTAGCCGGCAGGCAGCTCGCGCTCTACAGGATCAGCTGGCGGATCACGGAGCTTGGTGAAGATGCAGCCTACTCCATGGCTGCCAGGCCATGCCCCACCTTTTCCCCTCCATTCTTTCCCTCACTTATCCGTAAGACAGGTGAAATAAAGTTTGTGGAGGTATCTTCCAAACAGTTGAAGTTGTGGAGATTTTCCTGAGGAGAACCAACACAAGGGGCCTCATTACACGGAAGGTGGTGAGGGTTAACGGTCACCGGTAATGGTACCGGTGACCGTTAACCCTTACCGCCTTACTACGAGGTCCCTTTGCAGGTTGGTACTTTAACGCCTGCTTTTTAGCAGGCGTTAAAACCCAACCCGCAAAGGCACCAGGGTGCTAATTACGGCACCGCAATTTGCCGTACTGTAATTAGCACCTTTCCCATTCCCATTATGCCCTATGGGGCAAAAATGGGAATGGGGAAGGGCAATGGGGGAAGGGGGAATTACCGCCCCGCCTACCTTGGAATAGGGCGGTAATGCCCCTTTCCTCCAAGGTGGTGCCGGTATTTTACCGCCATGGACCAAGGTGCTATTAGCACCTTGGTCCACCGCCTACCGTGTAATGAGTCCCAAGGACTCCTTCCAGCATGACATGCAGTTAGATTCTGAAGGGAGGCTGCCATGGAGGAGCTACACACTCAAAGTCCCATTAGTGGAGGCCAAAAGCACCCAAATAGACAACTATTTTTTCTTTAATTACTAAATGTAAAAGTTAACTGAGGATTCCCAGCTTGACAACAGGGAATGTTCATAGCATGTGAATCAGTGAAAGATCCAATGCTGGAGAAGAGGTCTTACAGACATGCCAGTACTACAAGATACAGAATCTATAAGTCAGAGGCTGTAAGAAATTACGGCTAACGAGCCTCAAAAACTGCACCCACAAAGTGCACTAAAAAATAAAATGAAGCAAAGGTTAAAGAAAACACAGGAAAATACACAAATGAAAAAGGGAGGACCGACGTTAAATAATAAAAAGAACAAAAATCTGTAAATGCTGCACAGTCAGCGATAAGACAACTGAAGATATAAGGTGCGGTGAATTAAATTAACTACAGTGTGTCAACCGAGAGTCTCCTGGAAAGACAAAAGACCTGCCAGACGTAATGTAACAGGCAGACCTTATGGGGTGTTGATGATAGGGGTGAGAAATGACCTAATGCTGAAAGAAGTGCTCGGCATATAAAGCCCTCATATCCTGCCAGGGATCTTCACGATAAATGGGAATGATGTAAACATCCAGTTGTTATTAATAAACATTTATAACCCCCCCATGAGATGTAGCCACAACCGATAATACTGAAACTATTGATAACATAATACATTATTGGCTTCAGAGTAACATAGATGGCTTATACATTGTCATGGGGGATTTGAATTATTGAAGACCCTCCTGCTCAGTTTTGGATGAATTACAGATTTGATATTGAAGACATAACTCCTGATGACACCAACAATTTAGAACATTTGAATTCTTGGAGTGGATTTATACAGACACAAAGATTGTATCAACTGTATAGTACAAAGAGTAAAACTGGTGCCATCCCTTATACTTGGTTGGATTATTTTTTGGTACCTTGGGCAATATTCACAAAGGTTACTGATTTTGTATTGATGCCAACGGAGTGTAGTGATCATTTTATTGATTAATTGACTTTGAAATATGAACAAAGAAAGAAAATTAGATTACAAGGACATTTTAAAATAAATAAGACCAGAAATAAAATGTGTTTGTCGGATATGAACGTAAAACATTTTAACCGCCATATTAGCTGTGGTAGATGCCAGCTCAAAGTTATTTGCACAGATTCTTATGGAAAGTATTAACCAGTGGATCAAAACACAGCAAATATTTAAAAATCAACAAGCTCGTTTTAGAAGAGGTTTCTGAACTTGATCTAATTTGTGGGTTTTTAAATATTTGGAAAGGGGCTAAAATGAATGGTGATCACACTCTGTATGTCTGCTTTGTGGATTACAGAGCTGCATTTGATGTGGTTATTAGAGCATGTCTGTGGCAGAAATTGGATAGTTGGGGTCTCAATCCTTGACTTCTCCATCTGCTAAAGGAATTATACACCAATACATTGGTCAGAATATGCATAAATAAGGAGGGCTTTCTTAGTAACAACATAGCCACTAATCATGGACTGAAATAAGGCTGTACCCTTGCTCCCCTCCCTTACAACTTGTACATATCTGACTTACAAGAAAGTATGTTAGCATGTCAGAATTCTCCCCCGCCCCGCATAGGCACACAACAGATATACTCATTAACCTATGCGGACGATTGTTACGCTCACCTGGTTCCCACAGGGGTGTCGATCGGACCCGGACAGCTGCGGTCTCCACCAACGTGATGCGTAGTGCCGAGATGACTGTCTGGACTGGCCCGCCTAATCTCGTCTGCTTGATCCATAGAAGTATTCTCCTGAAAGTGGAGGAAGGGATTTAGCCACCCGTGGATTTTAGTGATGGCCCCCTCCCACTGTTCTCGTTCTCCCCTCTTGTCACCTTTGATATCCCCTTTTAGTAACCTCACCTTATGTTTTTAAATGATGAGCTCTCCATCCTGCATGGCATGCAGGGGCATGTAGAGACCAGTTACTTCACTGGTTTGAAGGTGCTGGGGAGTTCCGGAGGAATATTGACTCCGGGGTTTATCAAGTTCAAAGAGTTCAATATGTCCGATAATCACTCTTATTCCATTCCCTTGTTGAATTGCAACTGTTTCAAAAGAATATTGCCTGGAGACAGCTGCTGGCGTTCAGGTAAGAGTCTGTATTACCCAACACTGTCCGGTAAAAGTTGCATGAGTTTAACTTGTTGTTTTCTCCCTTTATAGGTGCGGCAAATGAAGATGAGGCGTATTCAAGGGTAATGACTCCGGTGGTAAATCAGGTAAGCCTATGGTGGTAAGAGATTGTATTTGTCAGCTCTCTTGGCTCACCTTTTTGTTTCTTTTGTTTTCCCCCAGGTGCTGGAGTTCGGCGAAGAAAATGATGGAGGCAGCGCCGGATCGAAAAATGTTGTGAGGACTGGTGAGTATGGCACGGCGCTGCAGCTGGCGATGCGACGCGTGCAGAAATAATGTCCTTTTCAAGTTCGAAGACGTGATGGATCCGGAATCAGGTAAGGATTGAAGTAATGTCGGTGTTCTAACCTTTCCTTCTTCTTTCCTCTTTTGCTAGGAGCTCTGGATTCGAGACGGGCGTGGCTGAAGACTGGATACTGACTGCAGACAAAGTGAGCGTTACGCTGCTGGATGCAGAATAACGCAAAGCGTGTGTTGCTGATCGGGCGTGGTTTAAATAGCCTCCAAAGTAGTTCCAGGTAAGAAGTTCCCCAGAACCACACCCGAGTAAAAAATAGTCCCTGTAACAAAATAGTTCCATCCAAGCCTCACATTGGCTTGGATTCAGTTGCAGCATGGTCTGCATGAGGTAAGTAATGTCTATGACCCTGGCGCCTAAGGCGCCAGGACTGATTTCTATTATGAGCCTGGTGCCTAAGGCGCCAGGACTGAACCCAGACAGCCCCTAGCCAGGGCTGCTGAGGTTTTAATAAATATCTGGATGCCTGCTCCCGAGGCTGATGGGCTTGGTCCGGATGCCCGGGGGTAGGCATCATGACAACGATACAATATTACTAGACCAAACTCCATTAGGTCTGCAACGATCCCTTATGGTATTACAAAAATATTGTTCAGAAAATGGTTTGGATATTCATTATGGAAAAACAAAAATTATGATCTTCCAAAAAAATGGGCAAAAGAAGAATTCATTCAATTGGAAAATAGACAAAGAAAGCATTGAGATAGTTAACAGATACATATACTTGGGCTTCCCCTTCTTTCACAAACATAATGGTGAGAAGTTGGGGAGCTCAGTTCTGTTTAGTTGTAGGCTTATTGAAAATGTACATCCTAGTATTATAGCAGGTGTTGGGACTGATTGTATAGAAGGCCAACCTATATTGTGACCGAGACAACTCTGGGAGCTGTAGCCAACTCAGTTCAAGGTAACAGTGATGAGTGGTCTAGGCTAAGTCTCAAGAGGTGGTGAGCTAGTAAAGGGTCCACAATGAGTACACACAATGGGAGACACTTAGACAGTATGTATAAAAATACAGTTCTTTATGTATGGCCAAGCAACACTATTAAAAATGACTACTAACAGGTAGAAGTATCACAGAACACTAATAAGAGAATACATATATACAGTCACTAGAGTAGGGCATAATACAGATCAAACCCCTGTAAAGGAAAGTACAGATTAGATTATGCACTCCAGGACAACAGAGAATTAGCCCTAGCTTCAAAAGTCCTTCTGTAACTGGTCTGGGGCCTTATGCCCAAAAGTTCAGGAAAAGTTCAGACACAGTTTGTAATGCTGGAAAAAATGAAGATAGGGTCTCCAGTGTCCAGTGAACGATTCCAAGGGTTAGAGGACAAGTTATTCTAACTAACAAAAGTGCCCCCAACTTTCAGAAGGCTTGCACATGCAAGCAATGGCAAAGTCAAAGTGTTGTAAAAGTTTATAAAAGTTAGAAAAACTTTTAAAGGGAGTTTAGGGGCAGGTAAGAACCACTGTAACTCACCCCCGTATGCAGATTCATCATGGGACTTTGCAGGTCGATGGAAGAAGGTCCGAGGTCGCCTTTCCCATCGTCAGCCTCAGCCCTTGATTCACAGGGATTGCAGGTCTGAGCCGATCTCTGGTTGGTGTCTTTGACTGGTGCAAGGACTCTCGGTGGCAGAATGCAGCAAAACACGATGCAGGACCCATCTCAGGACTGGACTCGACTCAGTTGAGCTGTTTCGGACGTCGGTCACTGCAGCACAGCGATGCAAAGGGACTCAATTGTCGCGGTCGGACTTTCCCTCCTATCTCGGGTCCCCTTGAGGATAGGACTCCAAAATTCTGCTGAAGTAAGTCTTGTAGGACAAGCTGAGGATCCCCCAAGTTACAGTCCTCAACTCGGAACGGCGCAGTTGGCAGCACGATAGCCCAAACTCTGAGCTGGTCAGCCACAGGGAGGTTCCAAAGGCTCTTCTTCGCAGGGTACCGAGCAGACATCAGGAATGGATGTTCCCCCACTCCACGGGTCGCAGCCTCTGGGAGGACTGCTGAAGATCAACAGCAAGACAGGGCTCTTTTAGGATAGCAGCAGAAGTTGGTCGCCAGACCTCTTTCAGACGGCTCACCGGTCTCTGCACGGGTCTCACAGCTGGATAGGAGTCTTGGCTCCCTCAGGTTTCTCCAGGATCTCTCTAGGGTGAGCGCAGGGGTCCACTTCTTATCCCAAAAGCCAGGTAAGAGCAGAAACTCCCAATAGCAGAACTAGTCCCACAGACACTCCAGCAGTGGTCCAATCAGGACCACTGTTGGTAACACTCATGCATAACACTCAGACACACTGAAACCAGGTTTGTGGATTGGGACCAGACAGTCCCAGCCCACGTCTTGCCAGTAAACACACACAGCCCTCCAGTAACCTGCCAAAAGCCTCTGCTTTCCCGGGCACTGAAAGTCCATTTAAGGATTTTTCTGGCATCACAGGCCAGGCAGAAGTCTAAAAGACAAGATGGCCAAAGGACAATTGAAAAACCTTGTGGCATGGCCGTGTTTGGTCACTAGCCACGGTTAGTAGCCAAACGCAGTTAGGCCTCTCTCTGCACTTAAGAGCCACCAGAAGGCAGCCCTTTTGATTACCTGCACTTCTCCACCCCCGGCACTTATCCCCATCACTTCCCTGCACTTGCGCAATCTGAATGGCACAAGGCCTTGTAAGATTGTTGTTTTGTCCTCATTCTGTCCCCCCCCTTTTCTTGTCGCACCTAGAAACACTTGTGTACAGGCTCGTTATAAATGCCATATCATATGGTATGATTACTTATTTATAACACGCTTAATACACAGAGGTTTCTAAGCGCAGGCCCGGGGATCAAACCTGTGTTGCTCCGTGTCGTCTTGCTTCCAAAGCGAGCACGTTGCCTCTGAGCTATCCTCCCGAATCAAGGTCAATATCATATCATATAAAACGAAAGCACCAAAAAACTGTAATAAATCACTGCTGCTACAAGCCTGTCCATTTAGCACACCTAGAGTGACCAGAAATCCCCTGAGTGTTAGTCGAGGGCAAAAACAAAAGTGTACCCCATTGTACTGCATTATAAGATTTATTGTACAATGATACAAATGACCACAAGTGATAACACGTTACTAAAAGTAGTAACAAAGTAACTAGACTAAGGGAAACAATGTTTCCCAGTACCGACACCCTGAAGGACATGTCCGTTTCTGTATAACAGATGAGCAAAAGGCAGTGCAGTGAAGCTTAAGGATTCACTGCACTGTAACAAGTACAAGTCTGGATCAAAAATAAAAGTAACAAGTTTGGGGGTCCATATAAATCGAAGGAAAGGTACAGTAAAGAGAAATCTTTCTTAACAGTAGGTATACCTTATGACCTTAAAAATGTATATAAATAAGGAAATGATGTGGCTTAGAGCACTGGAGGCAAAAATGTGTAGACAAGCTTTGGGTTTGCCTAAATTTACACCAGTGGAGGCAATACGTAGTGAACTAGTTCTCACAGCATTAAGTACTATAAAAAAAAATCAATAGTGTTGCTTTTTATTTGAAAATGTTAATAGAGGAAAATAACCCAGATTCGATATATAGTCATTTTAAACATCTAATTAAGGAATATCGCCCTAATTATCCCATAGGAGTATGGATGAAGAAGATTGTAACCTTCCTAGAAGAGATTGGCTTTGATATATGAACATTTAATAATATCACACTTGCTATGAAAGAAATTAAGGAAAAAGCCTATACGTGGGATAGAGACAACAACTTTTTTTGGCTATCTTTTAAAAGCCTATATAAGTGATATGTATTCCAGGCTTTTCCTTATAATGAACCATTCAGTATTCAGAAATGTATTAGAAATGGTAAAGTCAAACAATTTATATTACCAATACGACTAGAACATTTACCTACATTATCAAGATTAGGAGCCTGGAATAAAATACCCTATGTGGAACGTTGATGCACACTGTGTTAATATGAAATAGAAACGGCAAGACATCTTTGAACACAATTTACTGCAATTAAACATATATTAGACAAGGGTTATTGTAAAATCAGCTACTCCTTAGAAATATTAAATGCAGGTCAGACGCTGGCTTTTCTTTATTCAGGTAGCAGTTTGGTATTAAATAATGTTATGTACTATATTTGGGCTGAAATTGCAAAACATTTGAAGCAAAGATAACCGAAAGCGTGATATTAACCAGTATAAGTAATTTTAGTATGATTTTATCTTTTGATAATAATACATTTTAGAGATTGAGATGGTTTTACCGTGTTCCTTTGATAAATTATATGTTTTGTGTTTGGTATTTTTAACAGTGTTAAAGGTTTTTTCTATAACACAACACTTTAATAAAAAAATAAAATCATTATTATCTTTTTGAAGCTTGGTATAGATCAGTTTATTTTCACAAGTGCACTAGTCTCGTCTCTGAATGAAACAACTCACTTTAATGCAGATTAGACACTAGACTCTCCATTAAAAAAATAAAGGCAGATGGTTCCCAAAGAATTGACTGATATTGATTCCTTTATCCAAATAGGGGCCTAAATCCTTATACAACATTCTCATACTAAGTGATATTGAAAACCTACAGAATTCCATTATCAGAAAAAGCATACGCCTTCAAACTGAAGTAGAGTCCTTGTAGGGATATCTGAGCAGGTGCTGCCACTATTTGTGTAGGTACAAAAAGATGTACGAAGTCCTTTGCTTTCAAGCTAGTATTTTGTGTCAGGTAGCTCAAAGCTCAGTGTGAGCAAGTGGCAATCTGGGATTTTTGGCAAATTATATTTTGGCAAGTACTGCCTTGTCATGTCTCGCTGGCGCCGCGGCTCCCTTTGGCGGCGCTGGAGATTGCGGACTATGTCTTTGTTTCCCTCTCCCAGCATGGCTCCTGTTACTATGGGTAGCGGTGCAGTGTTTCCGTGTTCAGTCAGATGTCCTCTGACGTCACCACACTGTTCCAGGGATCCCGGAAATGGTGCAGTGGAACCACAGCTCAGCGCGTCGCTTCTCCCCCCAGACGCTCCGTAAGTTCGCAGCTAGGGTGCATGTTACCTACATCCTCGCCTTTAACTTACTCTCTCTCTCTACCTACCTACAGACTTGTCCCTTATCCAGCCTCCCACTTCTGACATCCGAGACTCTTCGTTAGTCACCCCCTTCCAACACGCTGGGTACTGCTCTTTTCACTTCTGCCTGATTTTTCCAAATGACTATCCTTCAGCTCATACCCTGTTTGTTTAATTAGAATACAAAAGCAGTCAGAGTCACACGAATAGAATCCTTCCTGCGTTGAAGAGCGGCATACCGAGGACGACTGGATCTATCCTGCTACATCTTCGTTCCGGCAGGGTTTTCTCCCCCAGGAGGGTTTCCCTGGGATCCCTCACACAACCCCTTTTCCCTTTCTAGGAGAGGGGAGGTGTCAGGGTCCTTAGGGGGCTCCCCAAGTGCCTCATTGATTGCTGCACCATCAGGTTAGTGATTGGAATTCTTACATGCCTTGCTGGTAGATATTCAAGCGATGTAACTCTTTTAATTATTGTGCTTTGGTTTACACTCAAGCCTTTCACAATTGCACCACATACAAATCTAATGTACACATGAATACAATATAATACATTTTGATCCACATACATAACCAACAATTACAGTACAAAATTCCATAAAAGTTTCATGCTATCCACATAATATAAAAGTAAAAAAAATATAAATGTTCAAATACATAATCCATACAATTTCCAATCAATCCTTCATCATGCTGCTAATACATTATGTCAAAATTGTTTGTAAAAATGCTAAAACTGCTATCGACAACGAAATCTGCTGAGCCCTAAGAATTCTGTTCCAAGACTGGTCTGTCACTAAGCTAGTGTCATGATGAACAAATTGGCCAAGCCATCGGTCACGCTTTAAAGACTGTATCTCACACTCGATAAGTAAATGGCTAAGGACCTCTATGTTAGATTTACAGAAGCAACATAATCTTTCCATCCTTGGGGTCTTATTTCGCACCCATGAAACTTAATTTGTTAAAAATAAATTCCATTTTAATATAATAAAGTTATCTCTAAAAACGTGCAAATGGTATCGAAATTGGTAATAAGAAACCTCATTAAAAGCTTTCACTTCAACCCACAAGTGGTAAAACAAATGATATCTCATAATACATTCGCTTTTGACTATCCAATCACGCTTACTAATTGCCCTTTTTGTTTTATTTGCATTCTGGATTAGTTCATCAACATTAGAATCCACATAAAATAATGTGTTAGTACAAACCATAACTCACTGATTCAAAACCTGACACAAATTATTTGTCACTTGTTCCTAAAGATCCCAAAATAGACTATTTGGAGGAGGGCATATAATCTTGCTATGTATCTGTATCCTTTTCCAATCTATCAGGGGTGGTATAGATATCAAGCCAAATTCTTGTCTGATTACACTAATAGGCAACCTGATAGGTAGAGCTAACATCTTCGCCACAGTAAAGCCTCTAATTTACCCCGTTCTAGCCTTGAAGTCAGGGTTTCTGACCCATAAATTAAACCTAGCAGTGTTTTCGGTCTATAGAATCTCAACAATGGCAAGATAGAAAAACGCCCAAACGCTTGTCCACCGCTCTCATTTGGGGCGCAAACACCTTTATCACAGGCTGTAGTAGTTTATAAGTTTGTCTATCATCCGGCTTAGAAAAAAGGTTTAGATCCAGGCACTTAAATAGAACCACAATTTCAATCGTTTGACCCTCTAAACAGCAACTACAACATTTTGTTTTTCTTTTTTTCAGTTTTCTTGGTTTCAAAATCAAAATGTTTGTTTTTGAAACATTAACCTTCAAATCCAAATCATCTAAGTATTTAACCAGAGCATTCAAGGACCTCTGCAACCCAATAGGGGTCTGGTCAAACTGTATAAGTCACATGTTGTACCTATGCACCCAGTGGAGGTGGACAAGCATTTGCTATACTCAATGAGCTAATCACATCACTTATATAACTTTTTAATAAAAAACAGTGCCAAGACACAGCCTTGCAAGAGACCTCAGTGTGTCCTTATCGAACGAGAATTATTACCCTCATGGTCCAACTGTACCTTGACCCTGGTTTTGTGTGCACTGCCACTAAAATATTCAATACATTACAGCTTTTCGGTTATAATTTGCCCCTCAATTTGTGCCGATTAACACAATCAAATGCTTGTGTTAGATCTAAGAATGCAACATATAACGGTCTATTCATTAATACTACTTGCAATAGTAAGAGTTGTAGAATAAAGCAATTCACTGACGTTCCCACACCTTTCTTAAAGCCCGGCTGGTTTCTGTCCGATGCCCCAGCCGAAACAGCCCATGACTGTAACTCCTTTAGGAGGATCACAGATTTTTTTTACTGGAAGCACCCAAAAGGGAGATTGGTCTATAATTACAAGGATTTAACCTATCTCCCTTTTTAAAAGCTAAGATAAAGTTTGAACACTTCCACAAGGTCGAAATATGTTGTTCCAAGATAATATTATGGAATAGAGAAACCAGTATAGTGGCCCCAAGTACTGGAAAAGGCTTAAAGGTCACGTTTGACAGGTGTGAGGATGGACCTCTGATCACCTTAACCCAAAGTAGGCCCACCTCTTAAGAAGTGAGTGCATGTTCGTCCGTAAAGCAAATTTATTGTACAAACGGCCGGGAGAAGCTGGATGATGCCACAGAGTCAAACTAACCTGCGTCTCCTCAAACCACACACGTTTACACATTTTATACATTTTACAACATTTTGCAACAGTTAAAACACTCCCACATATTTTATTACAAATTATTCCCCCACACATGATTGGTCAAACTTACACAAAGAGATGTACAAAGAGATGTAATCTCCTTTAATTCCAACGCTCTCATTGGACACATTTATTTAACTACCATCCTCTTTCAACATATCTTTGCATCAGCTCATATTTACAGCACACCCCTTTTTGGGATCTTCCCGTAGTAGGTTATGACATCGTCCCATAGAAGAGTCACACAACAAACATAGTTCCAACTGGCCGGGGACCGCTAACCCTGAACGTGATGCACATGGTCTTTGCAAGGACACTTCAACAATATGAAGATGGAGAGAATTAACAAGTTCCCTTTGAACTGGCGATAAATATTTTATCTGCCCCAGACTTGCTGGCGTCCTTATTTCACGCTAATCTATACGACTACTGATTCAGCACGCATGGCCTCTGGGCACATCCTAAGAACCTGATCGAAACTCATAAACCATTTGTCAACCTGAGCTGACTCTACCAGATGGCCGGACTTCCCTGAACAATGAATAACAGGCTCCTATGTACTTAAAATGATTGCATCTCCTCTCGACAATAGTACCAAGTCATCAAAACCTGAGCATGGCCGGAGCTGACCATCTGATATTATCACAGCTACTTTCTGCCCTTCCTCAACCTTCAACCTTGCTCAACCAGTTTTCCTAGTCACACAGAGTTAATCTCGCCACTTCAGGTTTCTGGCCCTGCACAACCCCTAGCTATGAGCTGATTTGCGGCATACTGTTTTGTATGTTCACCATGTACCCGCAACTGTCCCAAATAAATGTCTCTAAAGATTCCCATGTATGTATGTCTGTGCATGTATGTTCCAGACTACTGCATACTCAGACTTTGGTTTCCCCATTGCAAATCTCCTCTCTCGCATGCGCATATAAAGCTCAACGCTGTCCAACTTTAGCCGCTACGTGGCACACCTCACACATACATTGTTCTTAAATTACATCAGCAGATTTGACATTATGTTTCTACAGGCGTGCAAATCTAAAATGTATCAACTTAAAAACAAAGTAATACTAATAGTAACACTTATTAATTCCTTATTAACTATACTAAATGCATGCTAAATCGCAACATCATGTCAACATTGCCGTCACCCCAGTCACCAATATGGCGCACGCAACGCAAATGCCTCTTTCTCACTGGGACCTTTATCGAGCACCCCAACACAGGGCATCAGGCCCCGGCACCCAGGAGGGTTTACATTTATTGATAATTGTAGTAATTTCTTCAACTGTGAACTCCAAGCTCCATTTTCATCTTAATAGACTTTAAAGTAAGGGATTCCGAGTTCAATAATTTCCCATACAATTTAGAAATATTATCCACCCAACATGACTCAGCAATAGGTTGTACTTGCAGGGACTCCTGTATACCAGGCTTTTTAATCAAAGACCAAAAGCATGTGTATCGTTATAAATGCGCTCAACATATTTTTAGAGTCTCGCTGGAATAGAAGAAATATGTGTGCTTTAAATCTGGAGACCGGCTTAATAATGGTGTATTTGCCGAAGCATGTTTTGCACTCTTTGGACGGAAAGGCTAAGCCTGTTTGGGTATCTAATACAGCTCCTAGGAACTGTTTTGATGTATTTGGTACAAGACTCGACTTTTTCTCGTTTATCGAGAAGCCCAATTGGTGGAGAAGATTTATGGTTCTTTGCGTGTTTAGTTTGCAAAGATGGGGAGTTTCTCCTGTGATCAGCCAGTCGCCCAGGTAGGGGTACACTGGGATTGCCTCGCTGCGCAGGTGCGCTGCCACAACCGCCAGTACCTTGGTGAACACCCTTGAAGCTGAGGCTATTCCGAAGGGTAGCACCTTGAATTGGTAGTGCTGATTTGCTACTTTGAACTGCAAGAGTCTTCTGTGCGCTGGGAGCATTGAAATATAAAAATAAGCATCTTTCATATCCAAGGTTGCTATGTAATCCCCCTGCTTTAGCGGAGGGATTACTTCTTGTAGCGTAGTCGTGCCGTACTTTTGTGGCTTGACATACTTGTTTGCAGGGTGCAAATCTAATACTAGGCGCATTGTCAGATCTTTCTTTGGTATAAGGAAGTATGTTGAATAGATACCCTTGTTTACCTCGTTGGACGGCACGATCTCGATGGCGTCTGAGGAGTAGCGTGTTGACTTCTTCTATCAAGATGAGCTGTTCCTATCTTGACGTGTTCCTCCCATGCGTGGGTGAAGTTTGAAATCTGTCCCCCGACTGGGGAGTCATGGGAGGGGAACTGTAGCGGGGCGTCATTGTTTGGGAGGCGCTCCTCCACCTCTGCCAGTGGAGGGTCTCCCCCGGCCACGACCTCTGTGCTGGCCTCTAGGATACACTTGGGACGCTTGACCTTGGTTGTAATTCCAAGATGTATTCTGGTTTTGTCTGTAACCCGAGCCTCTTTGATTTTGGCCACGAAAACAGCAAAAATTATTTCCCCGCCTTCGTCCGGTCTGTTTATTAGTAAGTTGGCCAAGGGACTTGAGTGTTTCATACTTGTCCTTGGCTGACTTCAGATCATCATCCACTGCTTTGCCAAATAAAACATAAGGTTCTATTGGCATATTGAGCAAGGTTGCCTGAGTATCTAGTTTAAAACCTGACTGTCGAAGCCAGGCATGGCGCTTGAGGATAGTGCCTACTGCGATAACGTGCCCGGCATTATCCGCAGCGTCAAGGTTGTTTTTAAACAGACTGCTGGCAGTGGCCCTGCCTTTGGCTGCGACAAGGGCAAGTTTAGATTTCAGAGGTTTAGGAGCAGAGTCAGCTAGGGCAGTACCCTCGTCCCATTTAGTACAGTCGTAGCTTGCCAACAGTGTGGAATTGTTGGTGATTCCTGCTTGGCAAGCTGCAGAAGTAGCCACTTTCCTACCCATGGTGTACAGCGTCTTGCTCTCTTTGTCTGGAGGCGCTTCGGAGAAGGCCAAAGGTGTACCAGCTCTCTTCCAGGTAGTTGTGACCACCAGTGAATCTGGCCTAAACTGTCTTCTTATATAGAAGGGATCAGACGGGGCCGGGTGGAATAGCTTCTCTATTCTTGGGTTAACTGCCCTTGTTTGATTGGGCGTTTTCAAGTGAAGGTTGGATCTTTCTTTGAACGGACGTCAAAATGGGTATAAACTGGGTGGCAGCTTTCGGTGGACGAAAAAAGACAGGAAGAGTACCTATTTTTAAACTTTGATAAAGTAAATGGCGTTAGCCAAAATTGCACTCCGCAATAATCTGAGGGACCCCGACGCGTGAAGGACCATGGGTACAGTGAACGTAACACTAGGGATAGCATTACGGGCACGCCCTGTCGAAGTCCCTTTTTGAATTTCGAAAACAACTGTAATACTCTGCAGCTTCCACTAGATTTCTGCATAGGCATAGATTCCACAAGCCTCAGAAATAAATAAATATATATATATATATATATATATATATGATACATTACTCACCGTAATCGTATTTCTGATGCTTGTATCTGCTTAGATTCACATGCTGTGCATAGGCCGACATCTAGTGGAAGCTGCGGAGTATTACAGTTTGTTTTTCGAAACTCGAAAATGGGCGTCGACACAGGGCGTGCCAGTAATACTATCCCTAGTGTGACGTCCCCTGTACCCAAGATCCCTCACGCGTCTAGGATCCTCAGATTGTATTTTTTCTGACATGAGGTAGCATGAGGAGTAGCGTGAGTACAGATAATCCAAGCAGATAGATAGAAAGGTAAGACTACAAGCAACCATGCACCTTCTCTCAGAGGGGAGGAAGGGTGGGTCGCATGTGAATCTAAGCAGATACAAGCATCAGAAATACGATTACGGTGAGTAATGTATCCCTTCTGAGGCTTGTGGAATCTGCTTAGATCACATGCTGTGCATAGATTAGCGAGCAGTACCTGAAGAAGGAGGTGGGATGTGAGAAGGGTCATGAGCAAATAAGTGTCTTAGAACCGCTTGTCCCACTTGTGTATCTGCCTTGGAATGGGTGTCAATGCAGTAATGCTGAGTAAAAGTATGAATAGAGATCCAAGTAGCTGCTTTGCAAATGGTGTCAAGGGGTACATTTGCAATGAAAGCCAGAGTGGCCCCAATGCCTCTAGTAGAGTGGACTCTTGGCGTGAAAGGCAGAGTTCTTTCAGAGAGTGAGTAACACAGCTGGATACAGTTAATAATCCACTTCGAGATGGCACCCTTAGAGAAGCGAACCCCCCTCTGCCTGTAGCTACGGAGACAAACAGTTGATCTGTTTTCCTTAGCGGTCTGGTTTTATTTACATAGTAGAGGACCGCCCTACGCACATCTAGGGTGTGTAGTTTCACCTCAGCCGAGCTTTGAGGGTCCTGGAAGAAAGCCGGAAGCTCGATGGACTGGTTTACGTGGAATTTAGATATAAACGTAGGTGAGAACCTAGGGTGTGTGCGTAAAACCAGTTTGTCTTTATGGACAGTAAAGAAGGGATCCTGCGCTGACAGAGCCTGAATTTCACTGACCCTTCTTATAGAAGTAATAGCTACTAAGAAGGCTGTTTTTTGTAAGTCAGGTGTTTAAGACTGTTTTTATGCATGGGCTCGAAAGGGGGGCCCATGAGCTTAGATAACACCAGATTAAGGTCCCACCCTGGTGGTGGGTTTGAAATAGGACGGTGAAGTCTCTTTACTCCTTCCATGAAGGCTTTAACTATTGGGACTTTCCACCACGAGACCTTGTTATGGGAAGTGGTGTATGCCGACAGGGCTGCCAGGTGTACTTTCAGTGAGTTAAAAACCAATCCTGCATCTAGCAGGTGGAGCATGTATGTAACAATAGTGGAAGGAGTGCAATCAACTGGGTTGATTTGTCTACTCTGGCACCAGATAACGAATCTCTTCCACTTGTCAAAGTAACAGTGTCTTGTGTTTGGTTTCCTAGATTCCTTTAGGATGTCCTTACACCTCTGTGGTAAATTGAGATGTCCAAACTCTATGACCTCAGGAGCCATGCTGCCAGGTTCATTGAGTTGGGTTGCTGATGCACTGTTTGACCTTGGTGCTGGGACAGTAGGTTGTACCAGGCTGGAAGTTTGATGGGCTCGCACACCGCCATCCTGCGTAGGTGTGGGAACCACGGTTGCTTTGCCCACATGGGAGCAACTAGGACGAGCGTCATCGACTCTCTGTTCATCTTGTTGACCACCTTCCTGATGAGAGGAGTTGGTGGAAAAGCGTACGCAAACATTCCTGACCAGTTCATCCACAGGGCGTTCCCCTGGGAGTCTGGTTGGGGGAACCTGGATGCAAATCCTGGGCATTGTCTGTTTTCGCTTGAGGCGAATAAGTCTATAGTGGGGAAACCCCACTGAGAGAAGATATCTTCTACGACCTCTCTGTGTAGAACCCATTCGTGTTCCTCTGGGAGGGAGTCTCTACTCAGAGCATCCGCTAGGGAATTGAGCTCCCCTGGAACATGTTGTGATGACAGGAAGATGTTCCGTCTGAGTGCCCATATCCAGGTTTTCTGGGCAAGCTTGGACAGATTTGAAGAACGAGTCCCTCCTTGCGTGTTCAGGTAGAACATGGCTGTTGTGCTGTCTGTCCGGATTTGCACTGACAGGTTTAGTAGGTGGGGCTCGAACGCTTGAAGCGCTCTGAATACTGCCAGAAGCTCTAGCAGGTTGATGTGGTTCTTGGCCACTGAGGGAGACCAGAGACCCTGAGCTGTGGGGTGGAGATGGTGAGCTCCCCACCCCGTCAGACATGCATCGGTAGTGACTACTGCCTGTACTTCGGGATCGTAAAAGGGTTTTCCCTGTGCAAGATTCTCTCTTGTCCACCAGTGAAGGCTTTGTACTAGTGTTGGCGAAACAACCACTAGATCGTCCCACTGACCACTTGCCTGAGACCACTGTTTCGCCAACCATTCCTGCATGGGACGCATGCGCAGGCGCGCGTGGGGGACCAGGTAAATACATGACGCCATCATGCCCAGCAAACACATTGCTTTGCGTACCGTTATTTGGTGACCGGACTGATATTGCAGAATTTGCAGTAGTATATTCCGAATTCTTTCCTCTGAAGGAAATGTCAACCCCTCTTGAGTATCTAGGATTGCTCCTAGGAACTGTATGGAGGTGCTTGGCACCAGGCTTGACTTTTTCTCGTTGATTGAGAAGCCTAATTCGTGGAGGAGGTCGATAGTCCTTTGAATGTTTGTTCTGCAAATTACTGGGGTTTCCCCCGTTATGAGCCAGTCGTCCAGATAAGGGTACACCGGGATTGCCTCCCTGCGTGGGTGTGCAGCCGCCACCGCCAGTACCTTGGTGAATACCCTTGGTGTCGAAGCTATCCCGAAGGGCAGTACGTTGAACTGGTAGTGCCGACTGTCCACTTTGAAGCGCAAGTACCTTCTGTGCGCTGGGAACATGGAAATATGAAAATAGGCATCTTTCATATCCAAGGTTGCCATGTAATCCCCCTTTTTTTAGGAGGGGGATTACCTCTAGTAGCGTAGTCATACGAAACTTTTGAGGCTTGACATACTTGTTGGCAGGCCGTAAGTCCAATATTGGGCGCATTGTCAAATCTTTTTTTGGCACAAGGAAGTAAGTTGAATAAATACCCTTGTTTACCTGGTGTCCCGGGACGAGTTCTATCGCGTCCTTTGCTAGCAGAATGTCGATCTCCTCGAGGAGAATCTTCTGATGTTCTAAAGAGTGTACTCTTTGTCGTGGAGGATGGTTCCGGGGACGCTGCAGTAGTTCTATACAGTAACCCTCGGATACTGTTGACAGCACCCATCTGTCTGATGTGATCCCTTCCCAAGCCTGGGTGAAGTTGGAAATGCGTCCCCCTACTGGGGTTGCGTGAGAAGGGACCCTGAACTGAGCGTCACTGCTTTGGTGGAGGCGTGCCGCCTCCTTTACTGGGGCTGCCTCTGCCTTTACCACGTCCTCTCCTATTACCCCTGCCGTAAACCTGGGTAGACTGTTGGCTGTTGTTCCACTGTGTAACCTGCCCCTGGAAATAGTTAGACCCTCTCTGGGAATTTTGGCCGCGTGGGCGTCGAAAATTACTATTCCCTCTCTGGTTCGGGGGTTTATTGGTTAACTGGCCAAGGTACTTGAGTGTCTCGTATTCGTCCATGGCATTCTTCAGTGCATCCTCGACCGCCTTACCAAACAACAGATCGGCTTCCACCGGTTTGTCCAACAATGATGCCTGGGTTTCTGCCTTAAAACCAGACTGCCGTAACCACGCATGTCTCTTGATAACAGTACCTTCTGCTATCAATCTACCTGCGTTGTCCGCGGCATCAAAAGTTGCTTTTAAAATGCAACCAGACACGGCTCTACCCTCTGCGGAAATCCGAGCTAACTGGCCCTTTAAGGGTTCTGGTGCAGAGGCTATGAGTGCCGCGACTTCTTCCCATTGATGGCAGTTGTAGCTGGCCAACCTGGTGGTGAAGTTTGCAATCCTTGCCTGATAGGCGGACGTTGGGGCTACTTTCCTGCCGAAACCATATAGTTTTTTGCTCTCCTTGTCTGGAGGAGCTTCGGACGATGACAAGGGAGTTCCAGCCCTCTTACGAGTGTTAGTGACAACTAGGGAGTCTGGCTTCAGGTGTCCTCTTATATAGAGAGGGTAGGACTGGGCTGCCCTGAAAAGTTTTTCAACTCTGGGATTGACTGCTCTGGTGAGGTTCGGGTTCACCAGGGACGGGTCTATTCTTCGCTGAATAGACTTGAGGATAGGGATGGTCGGGCCACAGGCCTCCCTTCTCCTACTAACTCTTCGGCGAAGTCCGTCTCCTCCTGGACACCGTGGGTGTCAATATGGAAATGTTCTGCTGCACGTGCGAGAACCTCGTTCAGGAGGGGTTGGTTATCGACAGGGGAGTCGGTAACCGGGGCTTCCTTTTCTACCGGGGAATCTACTCTGTAGGTTTCAGGGTCTTCCTCTTCCTCTTCTTGGTCCTCATCGTCCCCATAGTAGCCTGTCCCGGTTTGCTCTTCTATCATGCCAAAATCTTGGTCCTCACCGAAGGAAGTCTCTCCTTGATATAGTGAGTATGGTCGTGAGTATGGTTGTACCTCGAAGGGGTCTGTAGACCTCATCAGTGTCTCAAACCGGGGCTTCTTACTCGGGGGGATAGGATCATGAGAGCCCGAGGGTGTAGCTCCTTGTGGATCATATGAAAGGAAATGGTCTGGATTTTTATCATAAGAGTCTGCCAAAGAAGACATCCTTGACATGACTCTATCTATGTCATCACTGGACCATTTTTTGGAACTGGGAATGACTCTCTCAGAAAGTCTTGGAGATTTCTCTTGAGTAGATTTGCTCTTGGAAATATCAGCAGACCTGGTCTTGTCTGCCTGTTTAGGAGGAGTGGAGTGTTTCACAGGTGTGGAAGAGTGCAGAGGTTGCTTCTTCTGCTGTTTTCCCCCCACCCCGTGAGTGGAAAAGTGTTTTCCCTGTCCCTTTGTGGCTCCGGAGGTTTTCGACGCCTGGCGTCGAGGATCGGGGGTAGAGTCCCTGTCCTTCGAACGTGGGGCCGTGCTGAACTTGTCTCCGGGCTCCGACTCCTGGAGTGCGGCCTGGGGGTGGAAGTCGTCATCGTCTCCCGACGATCGAACTTCCGTTAGCCTAGGGAGCGAGGCACTCTTGGCAAGAGTGGATGATTGCCTGGAGTCATGCGGCAATCTCGATCTCGAACGCCCAGAGGACACCGATTCGGACCGTTCTGTTTGTGCCTCTTTCCGAGCACTCGACGTCGTCGAGTCTCGGTTGGACTTTGTGTGTTTAGTGTGGGTGGTGTGTGAAGTGCCTGTGTCGCCGGGGGTCTTCCCCATAGCCGCCCTGTCGGACGACCTTCCGAGGTCGGGGACCTGCGCTCGGCTGTCTTTCAACGCCGTAATGCCCTCGCCGTCCGAAAGCACGGCGTCGCTGCCATCGCTGAAGGCGCTCTCCGCTGCCATGGCCGCCTGCCTGGCGTGGTGGGCCCAACGCTTCGTCGAACGGTCCTTAAGTGTCTTAGGTTTAAACCTACTACACGCTCTGCAGTTCGCTCTGGGGTGGTCCCTCGGCAAGCAGAGATTGCACGTGGCGTGCCTGTCGACCCAAGAGTATTTGCGATTGCACTTGGGGTAGAATTGAAAAGGGGTACCCTCCATTCGCACCTTGAGGCAGCGGGCTGTTAAGTGTAGGAAATGTATAAGGTGTACCTATATACCAAGAGTGTAGAGTATGTACAACCCCCCACTCTCCCTACTTGCAGGGCCGAGGCCAGAGTACTTCCAAGGCCCGGGCCGAGGCCAGAGGCCTTCCGAGGCCCAAATCCGTCATGCAGCAGCCGACGGTCGATTTCTTCTCCAGCCGGCGTCGAGTGTCGAGGTTCGACGCTGGGATGGGGAAGGATGTCAATTAATCCATATTTTAGCAAAAGTATGGCTAAGTCCAGGGGACTCCGCAAAATGCTTCCGACCAGTATGGGGGAAAAAAACAATCTGAGGATCCTAGACGCGTGAGGGATCTTGGGTACAGGGGACGTCACACTAGGGATAGTATTACTGGCACGCCCTGTGTCGACGCCCATTTTCGAGTTTCGAAAAACAAACTGTAATACTCTGCAGCTTCCACTAGATGTCGGCCTATATATATGTGTAGTAAAGAGGCAGACTTTCAAAAAGAAGCTAAAATATTGGTAACAGATTTGTTGACAGAGCATATTTGAAAAGCACAGTGACGGAATGCTTCAATAAAGCTGATAAACAATCCAGGAGAGATCTGTTTAAACCAAATCCTAAAGCAAAAAATGAAACGATAAGATTCATAACAGGCTATAACCAACAAGCCAAACATACCAGAGCGATTATGCATAGACATTGGAATATATTAAAAACAGACAGAGACTTATGCAGATTATTGGAGTTGAAACCTAGTGTGACTTTTCGCAAAGTTCCAATGTTGTGATGTGCATGCTAAATTTATATACGTTTTAGAGCAACTTTATGTTAGCCTAAAATGCACTGATTTTGTATACATACATTTTTTAATCTCGTTTTTTATGAAAATCGTTTTCTACATTATTGGCACGACCCACACTCTGAAGACCCCCTGGCCAACCTATGGGCCAGGGAGAGTCTTGATTCCAGTCCCTACTAAACCCAAGAAATTGCAGCCTAGGCCTTCTTGGGGCCAGTCCCGGCGCCTTTAGCGCCAGGCTCATGTTTGGATATGGACTTGTGCTTGGGAACTACTTTTCATTAATGCCAGTCATGTGGAGGCATCCTCATAACCTGGCTCCTTGAAACTAGGCTTGCAGTGTAGTGTTTTTGGGTGTGGGGACTATTTTACCTGGACTTCTTTCTTGAAGCTATTTAAACCACATCCGAATAGACTGACACGCTTCGCGTTAGTTTGCATAACTGCAACGTAACGCTCAACGTGTTCAGCTTCAGCCACAAACCTTGTAAGAACAGCACCTGCAAAGGAAAGGAAAAGGCATCGTGAGAAAAAGGCAGCAGCTTACCTGAACTTTATCGCCAGCGGTCCGCAGCTCTTCCGACCATCATCCTGGAACCAGCGCTCCTTCGGATCCACAGACCTGTAAAAGAGAAGAAACAAGGCATTAGACATTGTACAATTAACAAACTGTGCCAAAAGGCTCACCTCGCCAGCCGCTCCTCAATCAGCATCACTACGGAAATTCCATACTCCGGCTGAGTACCGCGACCTGTGGAGAGGAAAAGATAACAGGTTAGCAAAGGCAAGGCACCTTAAGCGCAGCGCATAGCGCCTACTCACCGCATCAAGGCGCTCCAAAAACACCCATACTTACCGGCAAAACACAGATTCCGCCTTGCCACATATTGGACTTCCACGTATCTAGGAAGAAAAAGACATTGGGCCTCATTACGACCCAGGCGGTAAGTTACCGCCTGGGCCGTGACTTTACCACCATGGCGTAAACTACGTTTACGCCATGGTGGTTGGCGGACTTACCGCCCCATTCCGACCTTGGCGGGGCGGTAAGTCCCCAATCCCCATTTACCCTTCCCCATTCCCATTTTTGCCCCATAGGGCATAATGGGAGTGGGGAAGGCGTTAATTACGCCACCGTAAATTACGGTGGCGTAATTAACTCCATGGTCCCTTAGCGCCATGGATTTTAACACCTGCTAAAAGCAGGTGTTAAAAGCTCCATGGCGCTAAGGGACCTCGTACTCAGGCGGTAAGGGTCGGCGCTGTTTACGCTGCCGTAAACCCCTTACCGCCTGGGTCGTAATGAGGCCCATTGTTTAAAATACATGCAAGAACAGCAATATTCACAGCAATAAGACCTACCTGAAAGACTCAAGACTGGCCGGCATCAGTGAAGCAACTCGATCGCCATTGCCCACCAAGCTCAACGCGCCCCTGCCAAGACAGCAGGACGGAGAACCTGCCAACATCTAAAACAAGGTGAGGAGAAGTCCAGAAGGGTCGCAGACCTACAGGGAGGTGGGAGGCTGTTTACTACGGTTGCCCAGTCCTGAACATAGCTTACCTGTATTCCAGACAGAACGCTTCCGCTGGTCGCATCTGGGCATCGCAAGGAGGGACATCTGAACCCCAACTGCTGGGTGGCGCCCCCGTGGAACCAGGTGAGCGTAACAGAACGCGAATCCTCCAAAACTAAATCCACCTGGGTGCCATGGAAACCTCAGAATTAGACCAATTGGCCCAACTAATAGGAGAAATGCGCGCTGAGGTTCATTATGCCCGTCAGGAGACTAATGCTCTCCGAAGAGAATTAATAGTGACTAAGGAGTGCATTGAAGACATTAGCAGACAATACTTGCAATCACAAGCGGTCCAGACCCCCCTACCGGGAAGCAACCCAGCGATGCAGAATCCTACCCTGCCATCCACTTCTTCTACTCCAGTGCAAGTCGTGCTACCAGGAACAGTTCCTTTGGCCCCACCGGAGCGATTTACGGGTGATCCACGTAAATACGCCACATTCATGAATCAATGCCGCCTTCACTTTCTTTGCAGGCCTGGAGCATTTCCAAATGACCAGGCTCAGGTGGCCTTTGTCTTGTCATACCTGAGCCGTAGCGCAGCAGACTGGTCCGTTCCATTGGTGACACATGATGATCCTCTGTTACATGACTTTGGGGGATTTCAGAGGGAAATGGAGAAACTTTTTGATTGTCATACCCGAGAACAAGCAGTGGACAATGAACTCCTTTCCCTCCGACAGGAAAATCAGGACCTGTTAACGTACACTGCTACTTTCAACAGATTGGTCGCTGAAGCTAGGTGGCCTGAAAACAAAAGAACCACGTTGTTTCATATGGGTTTATGAGGCGAATTAAAAGATGTTCTAGCTCAAGTAGTAGACCCTCCTCGAGACTGTTCGGAGTTCATAAATTTGGTTGTACAATTAGACCACCAGCTACAAGACCGAAAAGCCGATCGCTCCAAAATGGATCCACGGGCGGTGTATGTTCGTTCTAGAGACAATGTAACTCATGCACAACAAAACCCTGCTGAGCCCATGCAACTTGGAGGAGTGCGACCCCCATTAACAAAACAAGAGCGAGATAAAAGAAGGCAACAACAACTGTGTCTGTATTGTGGAAAATGTGGGGACTTCCTGAAGGACTGCCCCGTGAAACCCCCTAGGAATGTTGTTGGGGCCACGGAAAAAGACCAAGAAAAAGAATATCAATCGGAAAACTACCCAGCTCGGCAAACGTAGAGGTCAGTTTGTCGAGTGAGGGAAAGGAGCCACCGACCTTACACTTTGCAATACCAGTGATCTTGATCAATAACCAACGGTTGTCCAGAATGCATGCCATAGAAGCTTACATCGACAGTGGGGCAGTCGGGAATTATATTGATCAAGATCTGGCTGCAGAGATGGGACTTCCCTTATGTTCCAAGCCGATTACAGATAAGGTGACTAAGTCTATGGGACTGAAATCGCTTCCGGACCCGTAACCCAATACACAGCTGAGATAACAATGCTGTGCAAGGACGGGCATAGGGAACTCATTTCGTTCGACCTCATCAAGGCACCTCAATTTTGGCTTATTCTAGGGATGCCATGGTTAGTCGCTCATAATCCTTCGATTAACTGGCGACCCAGGAAATTAACCTTCCCCAGTGACTGCTCTCCAGCCTGTTACAATCAAGAACAGAAGACTGCTTTCAGTAATTCTACGACTCCCGGAACCACAACATCTATCTTAGGTGTAACCAGTACTTTACCTGAGGATTACTGCGATTTCCAGGATGTATTCCAGAAGGACCAAGCCAATACCCTGCCACAGGCCCTACAACTGTCAAATCGACCTTGTTCCTGGTGCCCAAGTCCCCTGTGGGAGGATCTATGCTCTGACTGAACCTGAAAATCTTCACCTGAAGTCCTATCTAGACCAGCACCTCGCAAATGGATTCATCCATCCATCGAAGTCCCCGGCAGCCAGTCCTTTGTTCTTCGTGCCGAAAAAAGAAGGGGATTTAAGGACCTGTATTGATTACCACGCATTAAACCAGATCACGGTGAATAACCGTTACCCTTTGCCAGTTATTCCAGAAATGCTGGACCAGGCCAAGGACGCTTATCACCTGGTTCGGGTCAGAAGCGGCGACGAATGGAAAACCGCTTTCCGTACTAAATATGGGTTATTCGAATATCAAGTCATGCCCTTTGGGTTATGCAACGCACCGGCAGCATTCCAATACTTCATGAATGACGTCCTGAGAGAGTTAATTGATGTCTGCGCCCTAGTGTACATAGATGATATCCTGGTGTACTCAACTTCTAAACAAGATCATATCAAGCACGTCCGTTCAGTCCTCGCCAAGCTCCGTGAACATCGTTTATTTGCCAAGCTGGAAAAGTGCCTTTTTCATGTAACCGAAATGGAGTTCCTAGGCTTCATCCTTACTCCCGGAGGCATCAGGATGGACCTGCACAAGGTCGATGCCGTTCTGAAATGGCCATCACCGACGTCAATAAAGGGAGTACAAAGTATGTTAGGCTTTGCGAACTTTTATCGTCGGTTCATACCAGACTTCTCCCAAATCGTACACCCAATCACTGTGTTGTTATGAAAAAATAACAAGAAATTCACCTGGACCAAAGACGCAGAAAAAGCCTTTCAGGAGCTAAAGAAAAGATTCACCTCAGCACCGATCTTACGAGATCCACGTCCTGACCTCTATATCGTAGAGACGGACGCTTCCAGTATAGCAATGGGAGCTGTCCTCTCACAAAGAGATCCCGAAGCTGGTCAGCTACATCCAGTGGCCTTCTGGTCAAAGAAGTTTTCACCTCCAGAAATTAACTACGCCATCACCGACAAAGAACTCTTGGCAATCAAATCCACCTTCAAAGCCTGGCGACACTACCTTCTGGGAGCCAGACACACCATTACAGTTATTACTGACCACCGAAACCTGCAGTATCTTAAAACAGCAAAGGCCCAATCTTCACGCCAGCTGCGATGGGCTCTCTTCTTCGCTGAATACGATTTTGTCATAACTTTTCGACCAGGCGCCAAGAATGGAAAGGCTGACGCACTTTCTCGTACTGGAACATATGACTTGGTTTTTACAGCCCCAGATCCAGTCCCCATCATACCTGAAGACAAACTCTTAGGCCTGACTACAGCCTTAACACACATGGAACTGAAAAAGGAAATTCAACAAATCATGAATCCGGATACCCTCCTTGCATGGCAAGCGCAAGGAGAACAATATTCCATCCAAGACCGCGTACCCCTTTTTAAGGGCCGCCTATACATACCCACCAAGAACCTACAACAGCAAGTAATTTCAGGTTACCACGATTCCCTAATCGAAGGGCACCCTGGAATCACCAAGACCTTAGCCAAGGTTAAACAGAACTTTTGGTGGCCTACCTGGCGGAGAGATATAATCCAATGCATTCAATCTTGTGGAGTCTGCGCACAAAACAAATCGCAAAAACATAAACCATCTGGTCTTTTGAGACCTTTGGACATTCCTCCAGCGCCATGGCACACCCTTTCCCTCGACTTCATCACAGATCTGCCTACCAGTCAAGGGTTTAACACCATTCTTGTAGACCTATTCTCGAAGATGGCCCACTTTATTCCACTCAAAGGCCTTCAAGATGCATCCACTCTAGCCAAGGTATTTCTGGACGATATTGTTAAATTACATGGATTCCCATCAGTCCTGATCTCTGATCGAGGTAGTCAATTCATTTCCAACTTTTGGAGAAAGTGTTGTGCAATGGCGCAAATTGACGTCCGGTTATCCACTAGCCACCACCCCCAAAAGGACGGTCAGACCGAAAGGACCAACCAGACCCTTGATCAATACCTACAGTGTATATTGCATCACGAGCTGAGAGACTGGAAGGACTTACTATGGATAGCTGAGTACGCATATAACAACTCCTTACATTCCAGTACTGGGCAAACACCTTTTCAGACCTTATATGGTAGACACCCGCATACCTCAAAATTGGATCTCCCAACCAAATTGGAAATGCCTGCGGTTAAAATCCTTCACACCAGCATCACTCAGGCTTTCAAAAAGGCCAGAGAACATCTGATTCACGCCAAAGCCAAGCAAAAACAATTCACCGACCAACACAGGACGAAGGCCCCCGATTATGAAGTAGGAGACAAGGTTTGGCTAGCCACCAAGTTTATACCCATCAAAGGAACCCAGACCTTTCAACCCAGGTATTTGGGACCCTACACCATCAAGACGATTATCAGTCCAGCGGCCGTCAAGTTAGATTTACCATCCAATCTACGCATCCATCCGGTATTTCATGTGTCCCTTTTAAAACCAATGCAACCTGGTACACGGATTGAAGAAGCTCCGAAACCCAGTCTTATCGATGGAGAACTTGAATTTGAAGTTAAAGGCATACTCGATTCTAAGTACTCAAGGGGGAGACTATACTATCTAATAGATTGGAAAGGTTTTGGACCCCAAGACAGATCCTGGGAACCCTGTGAAAACGTTCACGGGCCGCGTCTGATCAAAAGCTACCATCGAAACTTCCCAACAAAGCCTGGGCCGGACAGAAGGAACACCTTGAGTGGGGCCTTGGGGGGAGTGCTGTCACGACCCACACTCTGAAGACCCCCTGGCCAACCTATGGGCCAGGGAGAGTATTGATTCCAGTCCCCACTAAACCCAAGAAATTGCAGCCTAGGCCGTCTTGGGGCCAGGCTCATGTTTGAATATGGACTTGTGCTTGGGAACTACTTTTCATTAATGCCAGTCATGTGGAGGCATCCTCATAACCTGGCTCCTTGAAACCAGGCTTGCAGTGTAGTGTTTTTGGGTGTGGTACCATGGGGACTATTTTACCTCTACTTCTTTCTTGAAGCTATTTAAACCACACCCGAATAGACTGACACGCTTCGCGTTAGTTTGCATTACTGCAACGTAACGCTCACCGTGTTCAGCTTCAGCCACCTGCAAAGGAAACGAGAAGACATTGTGAGAAAAAGGCAGCAATTTACCTGAACTTCATCGCCAGCGGTCCGCAGCTCTTCCGACCATCATCCTGGAACCAGCGCTCCTTCGGATCGACGGACCTGTAAAAGAGAAGAAACAAGGCATTAGACATTGTACAATTAACGAACTGTGCCGAAAGGCTGACCTCGCCAGCCGCTCCTCAATTAGCATCACTACGGAAATTCCATACTCTGGCCGAGTACTGCGACATGTGGAGAGGAAAAGATAACAGGTTAGCAAAGGAAAGGCACCTTAAGCGCAGCGCATAGCGCCTACTCACCGCATCAAGGCGCTCCAAAAATACCCATACTTACCGGCGAAACACAGATTCCGCCTTGCCACATATTGGACTTCTGCGTATCTAGGAAGAAAAAGACATTGTTTAAAAGGCATGCAAGAACAGCAATATTCACAGCAATAAGACCTATTGAAAGACTCAAGACGGGCCGGCATCAGTGAAGCAACTCGATAGCCATTGCCCACTAAGCTCAACGCGCCCCTGCCAAGACAGCAGGACGGATAACCCGCCAACATCTAAAACAAGGTGAGGAGAAGTCCAGAAGGGTCGCAGACCTACAGGGAGGTGGGAGGCTGTTTACCCGGTTGCCCAGTCCTGAATATAGCTTACCTGTATTCCAGGCAGAACTCTTCCCCTGGTCGCATCTGGGCATCGCAAGGAGGGACATCTGAACTCCAACTGCTGGGTGGCGCTCCCGTGGAACCAGGTGAGCGTAACAATTATATATATGCATCATCTTGCACTTTAAGAGTGAACTAACCAATTGTGATACTGCACATATTAGGTTAGACGTTCATTGGAACCTATTGTCTTTAGAATTGATGATCCAGGATCATGTTGCTTAGTTTTAGCGTGTCTGTCGCCCAGTGTTGGGAGATATTTAGGACACCTGTCCAAAGAGGCCATTTAGGCCACTTTAATGTTGCATTAGCACTTTATACATGCACTGAGATTGTGATTTCCATCAGTACTGTATTATCCTAAATGGGACAATATGCACTTGCACTTTTTCTCATGTTTTGCACTTCTTCTCCCAAGATGCACTTGCATTTTTTGGTGAGCTGGGGACTAGCAGGCCCCTAATGCACTGCGTATAGCCCCATAGTGTATTGAGAGATACACATGTTATGCCCAAGTGGGGTCCTTTTCTCTCTCTACACACATTGTGCAGGCGGACACTGTTGAAATTGAGCTGTGGTAGCTGCAGCCGTTTTTGTGCACTCACTCCATCATGCAGATTGTTTGCTGCACCGCAGAGAATTATTCTCTTAAGGTGAGGCAACAAATATTATAATTGCGCACTGGCGCGAAATCTCGTAATGATGTTGGTATATCTTATCGTCGCATTGGCCTGGGGTTGGACTCCTCTCACACCTGCTGCTCGCGCATAATAGCTAATTACCCAGTTGGCTTTTGAGCATTTGAATTCCCCTACAAATACACCTATGTTCCATTTAATAATGACACTTCAAGATGGCGGATTTCCACCACACTGAACCATAGAGTTCGTTTTCAGCATATACAAACTGGCGATCACGTTACGCGTGAATGGCAGTTGGGAGGAGCCCACCACACGGCCTGAGAGCCTATTTATAAACGAGAATACATTAGTTGGGAACAACTACAAGTCTGAGGAAGCTCGCGAATCGAGCGGAACGCGTGGCGTTTTTCCACCCTTTGGGGTGAGTGCTGCTTCATGCCTGGTCTGACCAGGTACTGTCATGTATGCTTTTTATTGAATATTTGCACTATTTGTGATTAATAAAGGAAAAACATTTTTTTTAACTCAGTAATTGGTCGTGAGTGCTTGGGCAAAGTTTTGGCTAAAGTTGGAGGTACTGTGTATCCGCCACTCTGCATCTTTTCCTGACATTATTTTGAATCTTTAGAGCCTAGCCCGCTCTAGCCCAACAGCACCAGCTCAATAATGAGGCAGAGCGCAGTCTAGGTTTGTGGCTTGGCGAAGGAGTATGGGAGTCGAATGGACCTGAGAGGCGAAGGTGAAGGTAGCATTCCAGAAGTTTCCAAATTGTTGCTATATAAAAAGGTGCGACAGGCATTTCTGTTACTCTCTTACGAATAGAGCTAAAGTGTTATTTCAGGAGTAGCTGTCAATTAAATTGAATAATCAGATTCAGAATATGCTTCCGGGCACAGTTACTGAGTACAACTCGATCAATAGGATGGTGGATGCCGACAAAGCCGTAAACTATCCAACAAGATTCCTCAACTCGCTCGACCCCCCCGGGAATGCCACCACATCACCTTTGACTGAAAGATGAGTCACCCATCATGCTGCTTCGCAATCTCGACCCACCTAGGCTGTGTAATGGCACAAAGCAGTGCGTTAGAAATATTGCTACCCAACATAATTGAAGCAACAGTGCTGAGCAGGAAAAGGAGAAGATGTATTCATCCCTGGTATTCCACTCATTCCGACAGACATGCTGGTTAGTTTCAGGCGCCTACAGTTCCCGGTCAGGCTGGCATTCGATATCGTGATCAACAAGGCACAGGGCCAGTCAATCAAGTGCACTGGTATCAACTTGGAATTACCATGTTTCTCTCTCGGGTAGTTATACGTTGCGTGTTTGAGAGTGGGTTCACCGAATCAGTTATATATCTTTGCTCCAACTGCAAAAACAAAAAATGCTGTTTTTAAACAAGCCGTACAATGAACATGTACTTTGGAAATATTAAACTTTAGGTCCATAGTTGTTGGCACCGTCGGCATCATGTCACCCATAATGCTGCTCAGGAATCGCCATGTTGTTCTCACGTAGTTATAAGTTTCAGAATGAGTTTTTAAGAACAAAGAATTGTTTTGTGTAGTCTTTATAAGAAAATATTTTTAAAATATTAAATAACCAAAATATTTTGTGAATTTATCTTCTCCCCTTTCTTACAGAGCATTTCCAAAAAGCGTAAAGCTACTTTAAGGTATTTCTAACAAATAGTACCTATGAGAAAATGAAATCCCTGGCAACGCCGGGTATATCAGCTAGTTTATTATATAATTGTTGTATCTCAGTTCAACAAGCAGTGATCACTTTCCAGATGCTCTCTTCATTTAGAACAGTTGTCGTATAGGGCGCTAAACACAAACATACAATCCAAGGTAGAATATGTGCTGGAGTTACTCCAGGTGTACTGCGAAGGATAACTCCCTATTTGACCATTCAAAATGATCATATTCCATGCCACAATTTCAAAGCAAATAATATCACCTTGTGCTTTTGATTGTTGGAAAGAGCAAGAGCAGGGGTTACCATTATATCAATCTGAATCCAAAAATGTTCTATTGTAGTCCCCAATTACAATAATATGACCATAACAGCCTGCATACCACTTGTCAAAAATATCCGACAACACTGCTATAAATGCTTCTGCTGACACTTTTCTAGGATTTAAATACACATTTAGCAACAAACATTGCTGATGTTCATTTGCTCCAGTATTCCTCCAATGTCTGAATGTCTGATTGCACCACATGGCAATCCTCTACTGTAACTCCAATGTTATTTCACACTGCACAAAGTAGGTCCCCAAGTAGGTCTCCCAGCAAGTCCCCTTTGCGCCCTAACCTGTGTCAGAGTAAAACCATCTATTACAGGAGTATCAAGCAACCAGGTTTCCTGCTAACAAATAATCGAGTAACTGCCATCATGGAAATTCCTAAATAAATCAGTCAACAAATGGGAAAAACTGATCGTATTATGTGAGGCAACACTTAATAAGTTCTCCCCTTATCTAAATTATTTGATAACTTCTCAGACTTGCTCATATGTAAGGTATTTAAAATCGGCAACCAATCCAAAATTTGCCACGTAGACCACTGACCTTTTGAAGGGATATCTACTCTAAATCCAGACTTCTCATCGGCAGGAACTCTTATTCTAAGTGAATAAGTCTTATTCCTGATATCCTGTGTACCCCGAGCATGCACCATTTTAGGAGCTACCTGATGATTACTTACCAAATGTTTGTCTCCCAAGGTCTGAAACACATCATACCCCAATGATAGAAAAACAGACGCTTCTTCTAGCACTACATACATTTCTAACTATACTGGAAGCAAAATGTAACAGCACTAAGTCAATGCGATGCCCAAACACAAATTCTACTTGTGATATATCCACAGATGTAATTGATCGTAAGCGAGGTATTGCATACAAAACTGGCAAAACATTTTGTCTATTCAATGGAATGGTAAGATTATTGTCAAACATTTGTTCCAGAAATACGTCAAAGGTGTTAGGCTAGGAGGTTCAGATCTCAAACCCTGCGATAACCTGGATGCAGAGTCACAAGGCAGGGTCAGCTTTTGAACAGCATTCTCATCTTGTCCACTAACACCATTAATTAAATTCCCTCTTCACTCATCCAAGATCCTCTTGTACTTGTCGTTAGAGTCATCATGTGCACCTGCAATATTAGTTATAACGTGGCCCAACATGTCAGATCTCATAACCGGCCTCTCGCAGACTCATTCCCTATAACCACTCCCCTCTTATTTAAATATGTCACACTCTTTGAATCACCAAATTTAGACCCCAAGTTTGCTATTATTTTTGGTCTTTTTTCTTCTAATGTTAGAAATGCTAGAGAAAGCGGGAGACACAAGTCTTCAGTTACAACAGATGCCTATGGATGCACGGGACCCACACAGATCTCCACAGTACTAGTACCCGAATCCAGATCCATTGTGATCACCATACCATCCGATCTAGGTGAAATGTCCACCAGACCATCCAAATATTCTGTTAATATACTGAGGTTTAAATACATTTCCTCCAGCACATGAATAATATTTGTAAGCTTCTAGAAGTGAATTGTAGAGTGTTTTCCCCTCCGATGGCTTACTGCCCTTCTTAGCAACTTTCCACCCATACCTTGTCTTTTTAGGCAATCTACTATTCTGTATAACCTCCTCCGATATATGAGCACTTTCCTCCTGCAACTGTTCTCCTGCACTAAATTCCCTCCTTCATTAATACAGGACAAACACAGTTTCAGACATTGAAGGAATTTACAAGACCCCTTATTTCTTGGCTCCTCATTACTCTTTAGAATTTTCGAATTCTTTTTTTTTTTTGCCAACAGAGCCTTTTTGCCACTTTCAGATATTATGCTAAAGCGTCCAGCAGACTCCCTCCTAGCAATTGATCCAGCCTTAGAGCAGGGTACTGAGGCACTTGGTTTCACAGCTTCTAGGATAACAATGGAAGCGTCTTGAGGGCCCAGTGTGGGATCTCTCTCTCCATTCCAGATTCTTCAGTATGACTTTCAATAATGGACTTGGCCACCTCCCTTTTCTCACTAGATTTAGCAAATATATATGTCCTTCCAGAAATTTCAATCTCGTCATTATCGTCAAGTGAGTTTTCCTGGGCCTTAAAGTCCTCTTGTATTATTTGATATAATTTTACTAACAACGTTAGGGCAACATTTAAAGCATGTAGTGCAGACGCTGAGTCTGGGCTCACTGTACTGAAATCTGGACCTGGATTGATAGAAAGTGTCTGCGGCGGCGAAAGTTGATACGAAAAAGCTGATGCCTCGAATATTTTTAAGCTTTCTGATGCATACAGCGATGGAGAGTGTGATAATCGTGAAGCTCTAATATCATTTTCCTGTGTCACCACATGTATAGAGATGTTGTGCAATTGAACATTTATGTCAATCTCCTGCATCCCTCCATCCCCTCGCTGAGCCGCAAACATCACTTGCAGGTCACTTATCAACTGTTCTGTCACCCCTTCCAATATAGAAGAGTCGACTACTATATGCCGGTTTATTTTTAACCCGTCACCCTCCGTACTAACTTGCACAGTCGGGACCTTTGTGTTAGCCGTGGCCAGTATAGGCGTACTACGAGGGGGCATAATCCTTGTGTCCTCTTGAACCGGCGAAACTGCCATCATCCCAGCCAAATTGGCCCCTAAGTGTGCATCGGCAAGGCAGCCAGTGCTCTACTTCGCAGAGCATAAGCATACATATGTGGACCACAAGAACCACAGACAGAACTTACAGTAGTAATGCAACACCTCCAATACACTGGGAGGTGCCATTTGCACCCTCTGTGGACTGCCGCTCTCCTCACACTCCGCTCTGCACATGAGGCTGCTTTTCAAGTGCTAAGTGTTGGGCTGAAAGTGTTCCTTCTCTGCAACACAGGCTGAGACAAAACAATTCCCCCCAACTATGGATCCTCAGCACTGCTGCAAGACTGTAATTTAATTTGAGTTACACTCCGGTCGGTGCTCCCCGCCCTGAAGTCATAGATAATGTCTGGAAAATTCGACCTACAGAATACTGAAATCCAGTAATTTTTTTTTCTTTTATTTGTTTTAGTTGTAATACAACTTTTTCAAATTAAACATTTCCATTCCAAATAGACAACAACTTACAAACATATTATAATGTCTATTACAACACACAACATAAAACACTCATTTACATCTACTTCATAAAATTATTTCATTCACTTTCTAAAATGTCTACAATTCCTCTTTCTTTAAGAACCTTACTGTTGCCAAGCTCAAAGATAACTTATGTGCACTAAATATTATTGCCCACATATCATTCTGTGAGTGTCCGAAAGTCACAAAGATGGTTATAGAAATAATCATGTCTTAAATCCTTCAAACTTTCACATTCAACTAATAAATGTTTAAGTGTTTCTCTATTGTCTGTTTTGTTACAAAATCTATAAAAAGCATCTATAGGTGTTCGAGATCACGATGCTAACAAGGACCTAGTTTGCCACAGGTCAAATCTAAGTCTCATAATGTCTGATCTAAACATCCGATCTGGGAATTTCATCAGATAAAGGAGGATATTATTCAATTTGGAGCAGCAAAATGTCCAGTGTTAAATACCTTATACTTAGAACACTCTTCTGTAGTATATTTCAGTTATTATGCCACCATTTCAGTTTTGCGTTCACATGATTAAATATTAACAAATCTAAGTTTATATCGGCTGATTTCATTAACTCACTTCAAACATTGTGCCAGGTAGCCAAGGGTTTATCTTCCATCCCGGATTCAATAGCTGTCAGCAAAGATGCCTGATAGCGCTCTTAAGTTTTGCATTTAGCATAAAGCATCAAGGCATTCCAATTTACTATTGCCCGTAAAGATAGTAGTCCTAATTTGAATCTCACCCCATGTATTGGATAAGATCTCGGAATAGGCAATAAGGCTTTCCAAAATACCCCTCAAGGAGATTCCAATCCAGCTGGCACTCAGGGAGCTTAGTATGGGTTCTGTATGTTATAACTGGCACCACTTTGCCTTTGTAGAATTTGATTGTTGGGATATAAGAATATTTCCCATACTTTGTTTGAAGCAGTTTGGCTCGTGAGACCAGAGCCTGGATTTTATGCTGTATAGCAGATAAGGGGTTTCATTTTTTGTGTCACTAACTACTTGGCCTAGGTACTTGTACTCATGAGTTATCTTAATATTACACCCACTAGCCGTCCGCTTTGAAAGCAAGTTTCGAATTTGTATTGTTACAATGGATTTCATGATGTTTGATTTGCTTATGTTAATTGATAGCATGTTTGCTTCTGCATATCTAGTTACATTTTGAAGTTGTCTTTGAAGGCCGATCAGAGTACCATCGATGATAAGGTAATCTGCCTAAAACAGAAGTGTAAGCGGATATATGCCCAATTTAGGGGGAAAGGCATGGCAATTGTGGAACATGGCGCTCATGTCTTTAATATAACAATTAAATAGCGTGGCTGCAAATATGAAGCCTTGCTTTAGGCCGCCATTTGTGGGAATTGATTGCGATAGGAGTCCCTGTTGTGTCTGTTTAATCGGAATTGACGTGTCCGAGTAAAACTGTTGTAAAGTCATGTCATATTTGTATGATATCCTTAATGAGTAGGTATGAGGAAAATTGCACATAATGAATCTCAACAGAGAATATTTTTATGTTTTTTATTATTCTGTACACTGACTGGGTGTATCTATATACCCAGCCCTACATAATTATGCAAGAGCTACAAAAATACAGTAGAACCTTTATGTGGAATCCTGTGAACAAGAACACTCGATTAACCAGCACATTCTATTGTCAGTAATAGAAAGGAAATGTTGGATTACAAGGTTTTGGAGCTGGAAAACCAAGATTCCAGAGGGCACAGTTCCGGTAAACAGAGCAGAAGACAAGATATCTTTGATATCCTGTCGTTTTGCTCTGTTTTCCAGCTCACTTCCAAATCTGAAATTTGGTTAACTATTATATTTAATTTTCCAGCACCATTCGGTTCCCATTGGAGCCGGATAATCAAGCTTTTACTATAACTAGCTAAATATTCACTATGTATTCCTACGCTGGCCAAAGGGGTCACTGGGAAACCTGTTAGTTTTGCCAATTGTCTCAAATGTGCATCATGAACCAATTGGTACAGAAGAAACCAGTTATAACAATTTGAAGAAGACATCAGGCGTCAAGAGGTGCAAAAGAGTGTGGGATGAGGGGAAGAGATGAATGGGACTATAAGTAGAAAGGAAAAGGACAAAACCAGGTATCTTCTGTAAAGGGTGTTGGCAACCAAAGAATGACAGAAAAATAAAATATTGTGTTCCTGTTTATGGTGGAGATTTTGTAAAATGTTATATCACTTGGCCTTTGATGAAATTAGGCAATCTGCAAATGTTATACTTGGTCAGGTTTATTCAAACATGCACACAGACATCGAAAGAGTGCATACCTTTGCATCCAGGGATGCGATTTCCTGCTGATTAGTTGTTGAGGCAAGGAAACTGCTCATTTGAGCTTTCAAAGGATCATCAACCTCCACATCAATGTCATAGCATGCCGTTTTCTTTTGGTCATTTGGATCCACACTGTTGGAAACAAAGAATGAACGCCATAACTTTCACACTTTGAAGAGCTAGCTGCCAATGAGTAACCCTGAGCTCACAGTGCAGAAATGCTATTCTAGCTCTGAGGTAATTGAAAATACTGCTTCCTGTTTCACTTTACCCCACTATGCAGAACTAACCTTCAACTCATTCTATGTGATACAGGCTTCTCCTACGCTTACATTGAACACCTTCACATTTTAGACATTATTGCAACCTCCTCTATACTAGCAGGACACCATGATCATTCATTCAACTGCTTCCTAAAGTGAACAATATTTCCTTCAGTGTAATATTAAGAAATATCAAAAAGCTTTAACTTCATTTGTTCCAAACACTGTAAAATATTGAAAACCATTTCAAAGTAAGTCAAAGATTTCTAGTCAGTCAGTCAATAAAAACTTTATTTCAAGTGAATAAATCACGTAAAAGTACAAAGAAATAAATACAATAAACACATTGGCAATCAAATATTAATACAAAATGTCCAGTTACATTTTCAGTGCATTACCTCACATGATCTTCAGTAAAAACAGAAGCCAAATATGTTAACTCAAGTAAAGTGCCATTTGATAAACAATCCTAACATAATACCCCTCTTCTTGCAACATAACCACCAGACCAATCGTAGGTCAACATACCTACAAGAAGGTTAGCATTGGAGCATTTGGTAAAAGGGAAATCAGAAGGCTAAATTCCCAAAGCTTTATTCCGAAAACAAGGTGCAGATTGCCAGCATTGTTGCAACACCTGTGAGCCTTGATTCAGACCTGCTAACAATAGTTACAGCAGTGCAGGTCTGCTTTCATGAAGGAATAAGGTACCTACATGTAACTCCTATTATGCAGCATTGGTATATTTTATAGATTAACATGCTGTTTGGATATTCTTTGTCAGAATCTTTGGTAACAGTAAAGTGGTTTGCCTTTAAATTTGAAGACTGCTGTCCCTTTATTGATCTATCAGAGTAATTTTAGGTCATATTGTTCCACAGACAAATGACACATTTTCCTTAGCTCCACCCCTGGAGACCATCTTCAGATTTGCAGTGTAAAGAAAATGTTCTGCATAAGGACGCGCTTGTTACTGCGCTGGGTTAGTGGATCTTGGAAAAGATAAAGTAGTAAATGCGGAATGCGGCGTACGCACAGGTTCAGTGGCTGTGCCCTATGAAACTGGAAATAATAGTTGAATGGTGGATACCTGTCCAGTGCATGCGCAAAGCCCTTCCTAATGTAAATAGGGTATTTCCATATACAAACTAAGCAAAAAACAATGTAAGCCTTATACGTTAAGCATTATAGTCCATTTAATACTTAGTTGTTGTTGCTGACACATGTTTTCGACCTGTGAGGTCTTTTTCAAGGCTCTGATTTCCTTAGGTCTTTAGCTATGAAGAGACATTATTGTGGTGCAGATGGATCTACAGTCAGATACCAAGTGTCATTGCGTTGATATTCTCGAAGTTCCTTCATGCATCTGTTAATGCTGGTATCTATCTATCTATCTATCTATCTATCTATCTATCTATCTATCTATCTATCTATCTATCTATCTATCTATCTATATATGATGCATTACTCAACGTAATCATATTTCTGATGCTTGTATCTGCTTAGATTCAAATGCTGTGCATAGGCCGACATCTAGTGGAAGCTGCAGAGTATTACAGTTTGTTTTTCGAAACTCGAAAAGGGGCGTCGAACTAGGGCGTGCCAGTAATACTATCCCTAGTGTGATGTCCACTGTACCCATGATCCCTCACGCGTGTCGGACCCTCAGATTGTATTCTTTCTGACATGAGGTAGCATGAGGAGTAGCGTGAGTACAGTATATCCAAGCAGATAACATAGATAAGACTACAAGCATCCATGCGCCTTCTCTCAGGGGGGAGGAAGGGCGGGCGCATGTGAACCTAAGCAGATACAAGCATCAGAAATACGATTACGGTGAGTAATGTATCCCTTCTGAGGCTTGTGGAATCTGCTTAGATCATATGCTGTGCATAGATTAGCGAGCAGTTTTAAAAGAAGGAGGTGGGATGTGAGAAGGGTCATGAGCGAACAAATTTCTTAGAACCGCTTGTCCCGCTTGATTATCTGTCATGGAATGAGTGTTAATGCAGTAGTGCTGAGTAAAGGTGTGAATAGAGCTCCATGTAGCTGCTTTGCAAATGGTGTCAAGGGGTACATTTGCAATGAAAGCCAGAGTGGCCCCAGTACCTCTTGTAGAGTGGGCGCTTGGCATAAAAGGCAGTGTTTTATCTGAAAGGGAGTAGCACAGTTGGATACATCTGACTATCCATTTAGAGATGGCACCTTTAGAGACGCAATCTCCTTCTCTGCCTAGAGCTATGGAGACGAACAGTTGATCTGTCTTTCTTAGCGGTCTGGTCTTGTCTACGTAGTAGAGGACCACTCTCCTCACATCTAGTGTGTGGAGTTTCACCTCAGCAGAGCTTTTGTGTTCTTGGAAGAAAGCCGGTAGCTCAATGGACTGATTAACATGGAATTTTGAAATTAACTTAGGTGAAAACCTAGGGTGAGTGCGTAAAACCAGTTTATCCTTATGTACAGTAAAGAAAGGATCCTACACTGACAGATCTTGAATTTCACTGACCCTTCTTATGGATGTAATGGCTACTAAGAAGGCAGTTTTATAAGTCAGGTCTTTGAGACTAGCTTTATGCATGGGTTCAAAGGGAGGTCCCATGAGTTTTGCAAGCACCACATTAAGGTCCCAACCTGGTGGTGGGTTAGAAATTGGAGGGTGGAGTCTCTTTACCCCTTCCATAAATGCCTTGACAACTGGCACTTTCCACATGACACCTTGTTATGGGAGGTGGTGTAGGCTGACAGCGCAGCCAGGTGTACCTTAAGTGAATTAAACACTAACTCTGCATCCAGTAGGTGGAGCATATAGGTGACAACATTGGAAGGAGTACAATCAATTGGGTTGATTTGTTTATTCTGGCACCAAATAACGAATCTTTTCCACTTGTCATAGTAACAGTGCCTTGTGTTAGGTTTTCTTGACTCTTTTAAGATATCCATACATCTCTGGGGTAAATTGAGATGCCCAAACTCTATCACGTCAGGAGCCATGCTGCCAACTTCATGGAGTTGGGTTGAGGATGCACTGTTTGTCCTTCGTGCTGGGAGAGTAGGTTGTACCAGCACGGGAGTCTGATGGGTCGCACACCGCCAGTCTGCGAGGTGTGGAAACCATGGTTGTCTTGCCCACATAGGAGCAACCAGGATGAGTGTAATCGATTCCCTGTGTATCTTGTGGACCACCTTCCTCATCAGAGGGGTTGGTGGAAAAGCGTAGGCAAACATCCCTGACCAATTAATCTGTAGATCGTTCCCCTTGGAGCCTGGCTGGGGGAACCTGGATGCGAAGTCTGGGCATTGGCTGTTTTCGCCTGTGGCGAATAGGCCTATAGTGGTGAAACCCCACTGAGAGAAGAGATCTTCTACGAATTCTTTGTGTAGTCGCTACTTGTGTTCATCTCGGAGGGATTCTCTGCTCAGAGAGTCTGCTAGGGAATTGAGATCCCCTGGAACATGTTGGGATGACAGGTAAATCTTCCGTCTGAGTGTCCATTTCCAAATTTTCTGGGCAAACTTGAACAGATTTGGCGAACGAGTGCCCCCTTGTTTGTTTCAGTAAAACATCGCCGTCGTGCTGTCTGTTAGGATCTGCACTGACAGGTTGGATAGGAGGGGTTCGGATGCCCGAAGCGCTCTGAAGACTGACAGAAGTTCTAGTAGACTGATGTGGTTCGGAGCCACTGTGTGAGACCAGAGACCCTGAGCTGTGTGGTGAAGGTAGTGAGCTCCCCACCCTGCCAGGGAGGCGTCTGTTGTGACAACGGCCTGTATCTCTGGATCGTAGAAGGGTTTCCCCTTCGTAAGATTCTCTCTTGTCCACCAGCGAAGACTCAGTACTAGTGTTGGCGAAACAACCACTAGATCGTCCCAATGACCACTTGCCTGAGACCACAGTTTCGCCAACCATTCCTGCATGGGTCGCATGCGCAGGAGCGTGTGGGGAACCAGGTAAATGCAAGATGCCATCATGCCTAGCAAACGCATCACTTTGCACACCCTTATTTGGCGACCGGCCTGATATTGAGGAATTTGCAGCAACAGATTTCAAATTCTTTCCTCTGTTGGAAAGGACATCCCTCTTGGGTGTTTAGGACAGCTCCTAGGAACTGTTTTGAGGTGCTTGGCACCAGGCTTGATTTTTTCTCTTTGATCGAGAAGCCCAATTGGAAGAGGAGGTTGATAGTTCTTTGGATGTTTAGTCGGCAAATTAGGGGGGACTCCCCTGTAATGAGCCAGTCATCCAGGTAAGGGTACACTGGGATTGCCTCCCTGCGTAGGTGCGCCACCACCACTGCCAGTACCTTGGTGAATACCCTTGAAGCCAAGGCTATTCCGAAGGGTAGCACCCTGAACTGGTAGTGCTGTTTGTCTATTTTGAAACGCAAGAATCTTCTGTGCACTGGGAACATTGAAATATGAAAATAGGCATCTTTCATATCCCATGTTGCAGTGTAATCCCCCTTGTTTACTAGGGGGATTACCTCTTGGAGTGTAGCCATGTAGAATTTTTTTGGCTTGACATACTTGTTTGCAGGGTGCAAGTCTAATACTGGGCGCATCGTTAGATCTTATTTTGGCACAAGGAAGTAGGTTGAATAAATACCGCTGTTTACCTGGTTGCCCGGGACGAGTTCTATGGCGTCCTTTGCAAGTAGAATGGCGATCTCCTCGAGGAGGATTTTCTGGTGCTCCAAGGAGTGTACTTACTGTCTTGGAGGATGGTCGCGGTGCCTTCTAATAGTTCTATACAGTATCCTGCGGACACTGTGGACAGCACCCATCTGTCCGAAGTGTTCCCTTCCCATGCGTGGGTGAGGAAATGCGCCCCCCTACTTGGGATGTATGGGAAGGGACCCGGAGCGGAACGTCACTGTTTAATGGGTGGCGTATCACCTCTGCCGGGGCTGCCTCTACCCCTAGTGCGGCCCCTGCGCTGACCTTTGGTGAAACCCTGTGTTTCCTGAGACTGATTGTTGCCCCATGAGGTTCCTTGATTTTGATAGTAGTTAGAACCCCTCTGGGAGCCTTGGCCGCGAAAGTGACGAAAATTATTATTTCCCCTCTGACCTGATTATTTGTCAGTTGCCCGAGAGATTTTAAGGTCTCGTACTCGTCCTTGGCGTCTTTAGTGCCTCTTCCACTGCTTTGCCGAATAGAAGGTCCGGCTCTACCGGCATCTATGAGCGTGGTTTGAACCCGGACTCGGGTTTGAACCCGGACTGTCTTAGCCAAGCATGGCGTTTTATTACTGTGCCTTCCGCTATCAATCTTCCAGCATTGTCTGCTGCATCAACATTTGTTTTAAAGATGCATCCAGACCTTCTGTCTTCTGCAAGTTGGGCTAACTGGCCCTTTAGTGGTTCAGGTGCAAAGGCTACTAGAGCAGCTACTTGTTCCCACTGATGGCAGTTATAGCTTGCTAAAAGAGTGGTACTGTTAGCAATATGTGCCTGGTAGGCTGACGTGGAGGCAACTTTCCTCCCCAGAGCATATATCCTTTTGCTCTCCTTATCGGGAGGTGCTTCTGAAGAAGCTAGTGGTGTACCTGCCTTCTTTCTGGTGGTTGTTACTACCAGGGAGTCGGGTTTTAATTGACCCCTTATGTACATGGGATCGGAGGGTGCGGCCCGGAATAATGTTTCCACTCATGGGTTAACTGTACGTGTAAGATTTGGGGTTACCAGCGAGGGATTGATTTTAATATTGGGATGGCTTGGGTAATGGCTCTCTTGTCCCCTAGGATTTCTTCCGCGGAATCCCTATCTTCTTTGACACCCTGTGTGTCTATCTGAGAATGAGCTGCTGCTTTAGCCGGTACCTCATTGAGGAGTGGATGATTATCAATCGGTGAGTCATGCACCGTGGGGTCCTTAGGAATAAGGGAGTCAAGATTGTAGGCCTCCGCCTCATCTTCCTCTTCCTCTTCCTGGTCCTCGTCGTCCCCATAGTAAGAAACCCCTGTCTGGTCTTCCAGCATATGTGTTTCTGTTTCCTCACCATATGACTCTGGATGGGAAGGTTCAATTAGCAAAGGGTCTGAAAACGAGCCCTATGCCGGAGCCTCAGAGCGAAGCCTTTTAGTAGGGGGTTGAGAGGCCTTGGACCACGACGGGGCAGAGGTAGCTGGAGTGCTGGCATAGCTCTGGAAATAATTAGGGTCCTTCTCATAGAAGTCTGCCATACATGACATTCTTCTCATTACCCTATCAATGTCCGCAGAATTCCATTCTTTTGAACTAGGAATGACTACAGGATCTTCATCCTCTTCCTCTATGCCCATATCTTGAGCAGTGGGAGGAACAATCTTTACCTTGATGACAGGGTCAGGGATCTTGGATTTTTCTAAAGATTTAGGGTTTTTTTGTTTTTCCTTTTCAACCTGGTGTTCTGAGGGTTTTTTATGTTGTTTTTCCCCCTTCCCATTTATTTATTTATTTATTTGCATTTTTAAAGCGCAGCAGCTGCCCTGGGGCATCGTGGCGCTGTTACAAGAAGGTTTACTTGGCATGTTGAATCGGTTACAGGAATGGCTGTGGTTCCAGGGTTGCATAGGAACCATAGCCATGATACAGTAGTAATTTACAGACAATATTGCATGCGATACAATTGGAAACTGGGTTTCACTTAAATAGAGTGGTTTTCAAGGCTAGAGGAATGTTTTCCAGAACTCTTAGGGGCCTCTGAGGGATTAGACGCCTGGCGTCGAGATTCCGAGATGGCTTTCGACACATCGTGTCTAGGCTCGGAGGTGGTACGAGATTCAGAAGTTTTGGAAGATGGATGCTGAATCTCGGGAGTAGACGTTGAGCGTCTTCGGACGACCGGGCCTCAATAACTCTTGGTAATGTGTCACCTTTCCCAACCGTGGACGGTTGTTCTTTGTCGTGAGGCGAATGTGACCGAGAACGCCCAGAGGACGCAGATTCAGTGGACCGCTCTCTCAGTGCCTTTTGTTGCCGATCGCTCGACATAAGTGTCGAGTCGCGGCTGGGGCTAATGTGCTTGGTGGAAGTGGTGTGTGCTTATGCCGCCAGGTGTTGTCCCCATAACTGAGCCGCCGGTCGGTCCTCCGAGGTCAGGGACTTGCGTATGGGTGTCTGAAGTCACCACTGTGCCCTCGCCATCCGATAAGGCGGGGTTGCTGCCATCGCTGAAGGATCCCACGGCATTCATGGCCTCTAGCTGCCTGGCGTAGTGGGCCCAGCGCTTCCTCGAGCCGTCCTTCAGTGTTTTGGGCTTGAAGAGCCTACAAGCTCTACAGGTAGCCTCGGGATGGTCTTGTGGGAGACACAGGTTACATGTATTGTGTTTGTCTACCCAGGGAAACTTCCTGTTACACTTCGGGCAGAATTTAAAGGGAGTTCTCCCCATATGTTACTAATTGGCGTCGGCGGGTATATGTAGGAATTGAGTGTATGACCACCTCCCATTCTCCCTACTTGCACAGGGCCGAGGCCAGAGGCCTTTCAAGGCCCGGGCCGAGGCCAGAGACCTTCCGAGGCCCAAAGTCCGTTGTGGAGTCTCGACCGCTGGTTTCCTCGATCTCGATTCACCAACGTCGATCTTCGGCATAGGGAGGGAGAAACGGGGAAATAGTGTAATAAATATTGATAAATGGCTAAAGCCAAGGGAACTCTGTGATATGCTTCCGACAAGTATGGCAAAAAAAACAATCTGAGGGTCCTACACGCGTGAGGGATCATGGGTACAGCAGACGTCACACTAGGGATAGTATTACTGGCACGCCCTAGTTCGACGCCCCTTTTCGGGTTTTCGAAAAACAAACTGTAATACTCTGCAGCTTCCACTAGATGGCGGCCTATGCACAGCATGTGATCTAAGCAGATTCCACAAGCCTCAGAGATATATATGGGATACATTACTCACCGTAATCGTATTTCTGATGCTTGTATCTGCTTAGATTCACATGCTGTGCATAGGCCGACATCTAGTGGAAGCTGCGGAGTATTACAGTTTGTTTTTCGAAAGTCGAAAATGGGCGTCGACACAGGCGTGCCAGTAATACTATCCCTAGTGTGACGTCCACCGTACCCAAGATCCCTCACGCGTCTAGGATCCTCAGATTGTATTTTTTCTGACATGAGGAAGCATGAGGAGTAGCGTGAGTACAGATAATCCAAGCAGATAGACAGAAAGGTAAGACTACAAGTAATCATGCGCCTTCTCTCGGAGGGGAGGAAGGGTGGGTCGCATGTGAATCTAAGCAGATACAAGCATCAGAAATACGATTACGGTGAGTAATGTATCCCTTCTGAGGCTTGTGGAATCTGCTTAGATCACATGCTGTGCATAGATTTAGCGAGCAGTACCAGAAGAAGGAGGTGGGATGTGAGAAGGATCATGAGCAAACAGGTGTCTTAGAACCGCTTGTCCCACTTGTGTATCTGTCTTGGAATGAGTGTCAATGCAGTAATGCTGAGTAAAAGTGTGAATAGAGCTCCAAGTAGCTGCTTTGCAAATGGTGTCGAGGGGAACATTTGCAATGAAAGCCAGAGTGGCACCAATGCCTCTAGTAGAGTGGACTCTTGGCGTGAAAGGCAGAGTTCTTTCAGAGAGTGAGTAACACAGCTGGATACAGTTAATAATCCACTTCGAGATGGCACCCTTAGAGAAGCGAACCCCCCTCTGCCTGTAGCTACGGAGACAAACAGTTGATCTGTTTTCCTTAGCGGTCTGGTTTTATTTACATAGTATAGGACCGCCCTACGCACATCTAGGGTGTGTAGTTTCACCTCAGCCGAGCCTTGCGGGTTTTGGAAGAAAGCCGGAAGCTCGATGGACTGGTTTACATGGAACTTGGATATGAATTTAGGTGAGAACCTAGGGTGTGTGCGTAAAACCAGTTTGTCTTTGTGGATAGTAAAGAAAGGATCCTGCACTGACAGAGCCTGAATTTCACTGACTCTTCTTATGGAGGTAATGGCTACTAAGAAGGCCGTTTTATAAGTCAGGTGTTTGAGACTATTTTTATGCATGGGTTCGAATGGGGGTCCCATGAGCTTAGCTAGCACCACGTTGAGGTCCCATCCTGGCGGTGGGTTCGAAATAGGAGGGTGAAGTCTCTTTACTCCTCCATGAAGGCTTTAACCACCGGTACTTTCCACCACGAGACCCTGTTATGGGATGTGGTGTAAGCCGAGAGGGCTGCCAGGTGTACTTTCAGCGAGTTAAAAACCAACCCTGCATCCAGCAGGTGGAGCATGTATGTCACAACGTTGGAAGGAGTGCAATCAACCGGGTTGATTTGTTTATTCTGGCACCAGATAACGAATCTTTTCCATTTATCAAAGTAACAGTGCCTTGTATTTGGTTTCCTGGACTCTTTTAGAATGTCCATACACCTCTGTGGTAATTTGAGATGTCCAAACTCTATGACTTCAGGAGCCATGCTGCTAGGTTCATAGAGTTGGGTTCCTGATGCACTGTTTGACCCTGTTGCTGGGACAGTAGGTTGTCCCAGGCTGGGAGTCTGATGGGCTCGCACACCGCCATCCTGCGTAGGTGTGGAAACCATGGTTGTCTCGCCCATATGGGAGCAACTAGGATGAGCGTCATCGATTCCTTGTTCATCTTGTACACCACCTTCCTGATGAGAGGAGTTGGTGGAAAAGCGTACGCAAACATCCCTGACCAGTTCATCCACAGGGCATTCCCTTGGGAGTCCGGCTGGGGGAACCTGGATGCAAATCCTGGGCATTGTGTGTTTTCGCTTGTGGCGAATAGGTCTATAGTGGGGAAACCCCACTGAGAGAAGAGATCTTCTACTACGTCTTTGTGAAGGACCCATTCGTGTTCTTCTGGGAGGGAGTCTCTGCTTAGAGCATCCGCTAGGGAATTGAGCTCCCCTGGAACATGTTGCGATGACAGGAAGATGTTCCGTCTGAGTGCCCATATCCATATTTTCTGGGCAAGCTTGGACAGATTTGGCGAACGAGTCCCCCCTTGCTTGTTCAGATAGAACATGGCTGTCGTGCTGTCCGTCCTGATCTGCACCGACAAGTTCAGTAGATGGGGCTCGAACGCCTTTAGCGCTCGGAATACTGCCAGAAGCTCTAGCAGATTGATGTGGTTCTTGGCTACTGAGTGAGACCAGAGACCCTGAGCTGTGTGGTGGAGATGGTGAGCTCCCCACCCAGTCAGGCATGCATCTGTAGTCACCACGGCTTGTACTTCGGGATCGTAAAAGGGTTTCCCCTTTGCGAGATTCTCTCTTGTCCACCAGTGTAGGCTCTGTACGAGTGTTGGCGAAACGACCACTAGATCGTCCCACTGACCACTTGCCTGAGACCACTGTTTCGCCAACCATTCCTGCATGGGACGCATGCGCAGACGCGCGTGGGGGACCAGGTAAATGCATGACGCCATCATGCCCAGTAACCGCATAGTTTTGCGTACTGTTATCTGTTGACCTGACTGATAATGCGGAATTTGCAGAAGTATATTCCGAATTCTCTCTTCCGAAGGGAAGGTCAATCCTTTCTGAGTATCTAGGATAGCTCCTAGAAACTGTTTTGAGGTGCTTGGCACCAGACTTGACTTTTTCTCGTTGATAGAGAAGCCTAATTCGTGGAGGAGGTCGATAGTCCTCTGAATGTTTGACCTGCAAATTCCTGGGGTTTCCCCCGTTATGAGCCAGTCGTCCAGATAAGGGTACACCGGGATTGCCTCCCTGCGTAGGTGTGCAGCTGCCACCGCCAGTACCTTGGTGAATACCCTTGGTGCTGAAGCTATCCCGAAGGGCAGTACCTTGAATTGGTAGTGGCGACTGTCCACCTTGAAGCGCAAGTACTTTCTGTGCGCTGGGAGCATGGAAATATGAAAATAAGCATCTTTCATATCCAAGGTTGCCATGTAATCCCCCTTTTTTAGGAGGGGGATTACCTCTTGTAGCGTGGTCATACGGAATTTTTGGGGCTTGACATACTTGTTGGCAGGCCGTAAGTCCAATACTGGGCGCATTGTCAAATCTTTCTTTGGCACAAGGAAGTAAGTTGAATAGATACCCTTGTTTACCTGGTGTCCTGGGACGAGTTCTATCGCGTCCTTTTCTAGCAGAATGGCGATCTCCTCGAGAAGGATCCTTTGATGCTCTAGGGAGTGCACTCTTTGTCGTGGAGGATGGTTCCGGGGACGCTGCAGTAGTTCTATACAATATCCTGCGGATACTGTTGACAGCACCCATCTGTCTGAGGTGATCCCTTCCCAAGCCTGGGTGAAGGTGGAAATGCGTCCCCCTACTGGGGTTGCGTGACAAGGGACCCTGAACTGAGCGTCACTGTTTTGGTGGAGGCGTGCCACCTCCCTTGTTGGGGCTGCCTCTGCCTCTTCCACAACCTCTCTTGTTACCCCTGCCGTAACTCTGGGTAGACTGCTGGTTGTTATTCCATTGTGTACCCTGTCCCTGGGCATAGTTGCCTCTTTGTGAATTTTGGCCGCGTGGGCGACGAAAATTACTGTTCCCCCTCTGGTTAGGGGGTTTGTTGGTAAGCTGGCCAAGGGATTTGAGAGTCTCATATTCATCTTTGGCATTTTTAAGTGCGTCTTCGACCGCTTTCCCAAACAATAGGTCGGGTTCCACTGGCTTGTCTATTAAAGAAGCCTGGGTTTCTGTCTTGAATCCCGACTGCCGTAACCACGCATGTCTCTTGATAACAGTACCTTCTGCTATCAATCTCCCTGCGTTGTCAGCGGCGTCGAAAGTTGCTTTTAAAATGCAACCAGACACGGCTCTCCCCTCTGCCGAGATCCGAGCCAGCTGGCTCTTTAACGGTTCTGGAGCAGAGGCAATGAGCGCCGCGACTTCTTCCCATTGATGGCAGTTGTAACTAGCCAACAGGGTGGTGGAATTCGCAATCCTTGCTTGGTAGGCGGACGTTGAGGCTACCTTCCTGCCAAACCCGTAAAGTCTTTTGCTCTCCTTGTCGGGAGGAGCTTCTGATGAAGATAAGGGCGTGCCAGCCCTTTTTCTAGTGTTGGTAACCACTAGGGAATCTGGTTTAAGATGTCCCCTTATATACAGAGGGTCAGACTGGGCTGCCCGGAAAATCTTTTCAATTCTGGGGTTGACAGCTCTGGTGAGGTTAGGATTCACCAGGGAAGGCTCTATTCTACGTTGGATGGATTTGAGGATAGGGATGGTCTGAGCGACCGGTCTCCTCTCTCCTACAAACTCCTCCGCGAAGTCCCTTTCCTCCTGTACACCGTGGGTGTCGATGTGGAAATGTTCCGCTGCTCGAGCGAGAACCTCGTTAAGGAGGGGCTGGTTATCAACTGGAGAGTCGGTAACTGGGGCTTCGCTTTGTGCTGGGGAATCTATTCTGTAAATTTCCTGCTCATCTTCTCCCTCCTCCAGGTCCTCAACATCTGCATAGTAATCTGTCCCGGTTTGTTTTTCCATAATTTCAAACTCCTGGTCCTCTTCAGGGAAAACTTGTCCCTGGTAACTGGGGAGTGGAGTAGAATATGGAGTGGAGTAAGGTTGAACCTCGAAGGGTTCAGGTCTTTCGAACCGGGGCTTTTTACTTAGCGGGATAGGATCGGAGGAGCCTGAGGGTGTGGCCCCTTGAGGGTTATATGAAAGAAAATGTTCTGGGTTCTTATCATAAAAATCAGCCAAGGAAGACATCCTAGACATAACCCTGTCTATGTCTTCACTGGACCATTCCCTGGAACAGGGTATTACTTTAGTAGGTGTTGATTTATGGGACTTTTCAAGGGTAGACTTGTGTTTGCTTGTCTGCCTAGGGTGAGAGGATGGCTTTACAGGAGTGGAAGGCTGTGCTTTCCGCTGTTTCCCCCCCTCCCCGTGCGTGGAAAAATGTTTTCCCTGTCCCTTGGAGGCCCCAGAGACTTTCGACGCCTGGCGCCGAGGGTCTGGAGAGGTATCTGTGTGCTTCGGGCGTGGGGCCTCACTGGTGTTAACCGCGGTCTCGGTATCTTGGAGCGCGGCCTGGGGGTGGAAGTCGTCTTCGTCTCCCGACGATCGAACTTCCGTTAATGTGTGTAGCGAGGCACTCTTGGCAAGAGTGGATGATTGCCTTGCGTCGTGAGGTGATCTCGATCGAGAGCGCCCAGAGGACACCGAGTCGGACCGTTCTTTTTGTGCCTCTTTCCGGGAAGTCGACGTCGTCGAGGTCCGGTTGGTCTTAGTGTGTTTAGTGTGTGTTAGGTGTGTAGCGCTTGCGTTGCCGGGGGTCTTCCCCATAGCCGCCCTGCCGGACGACCTTCCGAGGTCGGGGACCTGCGCTCGCCGGCTGTCTTTCGACGCCATAATGCCCTCGCCGTCCGAAAGTACGGCGTTGCTGCCATCGCTGAAGGCGCCCTCCGCTGCCATGGCCTAATGCCTGCCGTGGTGGGCCCAACGCTTTGTCGAACGGTCCTTAAGTGTCTTAGGTTTAAACCTACTACACGCTCTGCAGTTCGCTTCGGGGTGATCCCTCGGCAAGCAGAGATTGCACGTGGCGTGCCTGTCGACCCAAGGGTATTTGCGATTGCACTTGGGGCAGAATTGAAAAGGGGTACCCTCCATACGCACCTTAAGGCAGCGGGCTGCTAAGTGTAGGAATATATAAAATGTAACTATATATCAAGAGTGAAGAGTATGTACCACCCCCCACTCTCCCTACTTGTAAGGGCCGAGGCCAGCGGCCTACTAGGCCCGGGCCGAGGCCAGCGGCCTTCCGAGGCCCAGATCCGTCGTGCAGCAGTCGACGGTCGATGACTTCTCCAGCCGTCGTCGAGGTCGAGGGTCGACGTAGGGGTAGGGAAGGGAATGAATAAGAATTATAATTATAATAACAGCAAAAGTATGGCTAAGGCCAGGGAACTCCGCAAGATGCTTCCGACCAGTATGGCGGAAAAAAACAATCTGAGGATCCTAGACGCGTGAGGGATCTTGGGTACGGTGGACGTCACACTAGGGATAGTATTACTGGCACGCCTGTGTCGACGCCCATTTTCGACTTTCGAAAAACAAACTGTAATACTCCGCAGCTTCCACTAGATGTCGGCCTATGCACAGCATGTGATCTAAGCAGATTCCACAAGCCTCAGAAATATATATATATATATTCATGACTCATTGGTCAATCATGTTTGGTCTGAAATTAATGTTGAAGGCCGCTTTCGACGCTCCGCTAGTATTCGAATGAGGAAGTGATCGTGGGCTAGAGCCCAAGTCTACAGGGCCTGAGTTTCCATCAACAGAATGGCGGCCAGGTACTGCCATGTTTGCAGGAGTAAAACATTGTGGTCGTGTTGTCGTTAAACACCCGGACCACCCGGCCTGGAAAGTGCGGGAGAAAGGACTTGAGGGTCCAGAACACAGCATGCAATTCCAGGATGTTAATGTGCAACGCTTTCTCCTCTTGAGATGAGAGACCCCTGGCATGGTGTTGGCCTGTATGGACTCCCCAGCACTTCAGAGATGCGTCTTTTGTGATCATGACCTAACATTCCGGCAGACGAAAGGATGCTTGTTGGGTGAGATTAGAGCAGAGCATCCAACAGCAAAGAGTGTTGCGAAAGGGATGCATCAAAATACTGTCCTTCCATGTGCCAGAGACATGTTTCCATTGCGCATCGAGGAACTCCTGGAGAGGCCTAATACAGAGCCTGCAGTTTTGTATTAGAGGAATGCAGTATGACATCCTCCCTAGCAGGGACTTCAGGTCGTGGAGCGACGCCGACATCTTCTGTGAAAGCAGTAGAGTCTTAGCAAGGATGGCCTTTACTCTGTCTTCTGATGGGGTAGAGATGAAAGACGTATCCAGCCGCCCTACTAAGAACAGAATGTGTTGCGAAAGGGTCAGGCAGGATTTTGCATAGTTGACAGAGAACCCCAATGATGTGATGTCAAGCAACAGATTGTGGCCTCTGCATGCCGAAGATCCAGAGAAAGAGGCTCTGCCCGAAACAGCCAATCGTCAAGGTATGGGTAGACGTGAACCCCCGAATGATGTAGATGAGCCGCCACCGGGGCCAGGCATTTTTTAAACACCCTTGGCGCAGAGCAAAGGTCCAAGGGCAAGGCTTTGAACTGGAAGTCGTGTCCTGCAACAGTAAATTCTGTGTCATAGATGGATGGGGATGTGAAAGTATGCATCTTCTAGGTCTAAAGACGAAAGGAAATCCCATTCCTGCATCTGTGTTAGAATATGCTGCAGGGTGACCATCTTGAAGGTTTGAGCCAGCAGGAAATTGTTGAAGAGGCGCAGATCAAGAATGTGTTTCCAGCCACCAGATTTTTTCTTGATGAGAAAGTATCTTGAACACACCCGTTGGCCTTGTTGTTGAAGGGTGACACGCTCGATAGCTTCTTGGAGTGCGGGGGGGGGGACTGAACTTCTCACAGTAGTAATGGCAAGTGCTTCCCAACCTTTGACAAGGGAGGAACGGAGGAGGGGCACCCGATGAATTCCAGCCTGTGTCCCTGCTTTATCAGTGACAACACCCATTCGTCCATGGTGATGGAATGCCACTGTTCGACGAACTTTGTGAGATGCTCTCCCACTGGGGTGTGAAGTGGAGGGGTGGCTTCGGAGTCTGCTCAGGCCTGTTTGAGGATTGGCCACTGGTATGCGAGGAGCCATGTAGGCGCTGAATTCCCCTGTAGTCCTGGGACTTCCCCTTGTAGATGTCCGATGCAGAGTAGGTGTTGGAGCGGTAAGGACCGGTCAGAAGGTCTGTAGTTGCAGGACGTCCTTGAAAAAGGAGTCTACCTGGACTGAAACGACTGATGCCATTGCTGCAGCGTGCCCAGGTAACGGGTGGTTTCCATGTCTGCCTTGATACCTTCAAGCGTGTCATCCCCCTTTTTGCCAAATAGGTTCTCTCAGTCGAATGGCATGTCTACTACCTTCCATTGCACTTCCAGAAAGAAATTGGTGGTGGTTTTGAGGCAGCCTTGATGGTGTAGAACAGCACTGTTCCCTATCTGTCTGAATCCAGTATCTGCAATATCCACCGCCACAGAAATTGCATGGTCCAAAGCGACCCCTCCCCCCATGAAGTTGGGTGAAAGCCTTGTCATCCTCATTATCTGGAAGGAAATCTGTTATTGGGCCCATCTTAAACCAAAGCTCCCTGTCATAGCAGGACAAGTTAGCCATCCCATTAACCGCCTTAAGTGTGGTTGTGGCAGTGGAGATGATGCGTTTCCCGAAGGAATACAGCTATTTGCTTTCCTTGTCAGGTGGAACTAAACACAGAGAGGAAGGATTAGCAGAACACCTCCGGGCTGCCACTGACACCACTGAGTCGGGGTTGGGCTGCGTTCATTGATACTAAGGTGCTGTATCAGGAACCTTGTACTAGAGGACAGATAGGGCCACCACAGACTTTGCTGGTATACGAAACCTTCCTTCTTTTGTTCCTCTGGCATGAAATCAAACATCTGGACAGCCCTGGACATGATGATGTGGAAGGAATCAATTTCATCAGGGGCAGAGTTTCTGAGGGGAGGGTCCTCCAGTTCATCATCCCCTGGTATGACATTATCAAACTGGTCCGAGGTACTGGTGTGAATAGACACATCACCATGAGAGCGGTCATCCTCCGTATCAGTATCCATGAGGTTGGCAGTAGGAGGAAAAGCAGGTGTGTGGGTGCGTGAGGGACGCCCACTAGGAGCGGAAGACCAGACAACGGGCCAGCAGGCAGCTCCTGGTGTGGTGTCAAATATGGAACAGGAATCCTATGCTGCAACTGCGAGACCAGAGTCTGTAGGATGGGTAGAATTTCCATAGAAAGGTCACAAGGCTCTGGTTGAGTGGGAGTCAGCCTTGGAGATGGATCACTAGGAACAGCCTGAATCACCTTAGGCCCAACTGAAGTAGATAGTAGAACCTCCATGTAGGTGTTGTTGTCAAGATGGGTGTTGTCGTCATCAGAAAAGAAACCTTCTTGCTCAAAATCTGCCTCGCTGACACATTGTAATATGTCCTTGGAACTATAGCAGAACCAGGAACGAGCGGAGGAACATATGGGGCCAGCATAAACAACGGATGCATGCGCATAGGTCTTGCTAGTGCTGACAGTGCAGAGGCAGAATCCCCAGCATGAGAGACCGCTACGCTCGCGGCTGTGGACAATGAGGAGTGCTACTTTGTCGTGGTCAGGGTGGACACAGGCATCGATGGGATCCGATGCACCGTCGATGCAGTCCTCTACAATTCCAGAGAACTTGGACTGTTTGTGAGTCATTGATGGGTTCGTAGACGAAGATGTCGTCGACCGGCCAGAAGGATGTGTCGATGAGTGCTTCTTGGCCGAAGACAAGTGTAGACCAGCAGGAGATGACGTCAGGTGTTTAGTAGTAGAAGACGATGAAGCAGTTTTAGCTGACGAAGTCGCTGCTGACAGGATCGCAGACGATGGCGTTGACACTGTCGTGGAAGAGGTGGCAGTCCAAGCTTCGACCATATGACCCTTCATGCTCTTTACCCATGGGAGCAGTTATTGTGAGACATTGAGCTCTTGGATGGAGAGGCAAGCTCCAGGGGTCTGCTCTGCCTGAGGAAAGAATGGTGCGATGGATCGCAGGATTCAATTACTTCTCCCCAGAGGGGAGCATTTCATTGTGAGGCTAGGGAGGTAAGCCCACTATGCGATATTCCCACTAGGGGTAGCAGCCAGCGGGACCTCACAGGGACAGACACCCACCTTGAGGACAAGCACTCCCATTCTGCAAAAGAACTCTGAAAATCCCTCCTTTTTAGACAAACAGAGAAATCAAGACTTCCAAATGGCTCTTCAGGTTAAGCTACTGTTTGTTATTGTGCCACAATGTCTAAAACTCAACATGAAGAAAGACATAGTCAAAATACAATGGCGAAGAAGAGTGAGCGAGTAATGCTGAGCTCTCAGTTGTTGGAATTCAACAATACTGCGACTAAGAGGAATGAGCGAGAGATGACGAGTGCTAAGCTAAAAGAGAAAAAGGACTATGATCCTCTGCTGGGGAGGGATCAGGAAGGGATCATAAAAAGGAAAGAGGACTGGTTTGTGAGGAGAGAAGCCTGGGAGCTTCAGATCAGCTGTGAGAGGGACCCTGATCTAACGATGCAGAGCCGGTTTCCGGAGACAGAGGAATCCATGGGAAACCAAGTCCCACACATACCTGCTTAAGAGGCAGGATATCCAGAAGCTGCAGAGTAGATGTCAGTCCCAGAAGGGACCCCCAAGAGAAAACCAGAAACAGCAGGCTAGCAAATGCCAGCCAGGTAACATTTACTCCCAGGAGGGACACAAGAGTAACCTGAAGAGCAGGCCGGCTAACAAGAGCCTGGGAAGGCGATAACAGTCCCAGGAGAGACACAAGGAGAGGGAGTGGTGGCCGGAACAGGGAATGCGAGGAAACCCTCACCGAAGCCGAGACCACTCATACAAGCACACGTTGGAAGGTATCAGGTAATAATATCCTTATATACATGGTCGCCGTATATAATGTCGCCGATAAAAGGCTGTGGTGACATTATATAGGTGCCCATATATATAGGGACAGGGGCATGCAGGGGTGTCACCCACTCGCCATGAAAAATAAAAAAGGGTTTGGCGGGTGCAAGGGTGTCCCCCAAATGTCCCATGTTATAATGTCCCCACAAACAACGGCAATTTTTCTGCAATTATTTAGCATGGCGATATTTTTGAGGGGAAATTATTACATGGAACCCGTTGGAATGGGTAGCCAGAGGAAAGCTAACAATGTACAGAGGACATCCTGACAAAAAGAAGAGAAGTTGAGAAAAAGAACGCCGACTAAGTGACGCAACCCCACCACAAAAAAGGTAACCGGGAGAGCGGGAGACCTGGGGAGAGAGGAGGTGATAAAGATTCATGTATCGAGGATTATCACAGTTGGAAAAACCAAATATTTTTTTTTTTTATTTAAGTGTATTTGGTTTATTTCAAACCTTTCACAACAATAAAACATTGCATTTCATGAAGAGATCTGTCATAGTAAAATCACATTGAGCTCTACGCAGAAACCATTAACAATAAGTAGTAATAAAAGATGACAGAGTATTCGCTGCCGTTTAACTCAAGAATAAATAAAAATCAAAAAAAAAGTTAAATTCATTTAAAACTTCACTACATAATCGAGTGTAATATTTACAATAAATTTTCAATTACCAACAATATTGAATAAGATAAAATTGTTGGAGTAATGGTTTTGAATGCCAGGTAAGTTTCTAGCATTGGTTCAACACAACCCTTCATTCATTCCAATTCTTTGGTTATGATGTAATTTCCTCGTCAATGTGATCAAGTCTTTTTAGGGTGTTTTCTAAAAATTTGACTGTTGCAAAGTTTATTTTTGGGGATTGACAAGTATATATTAGACTCCACCATTTCTCTGCGTCTAGATCGCATAGATCAGAGATATTATTTGCTAGAAAAAGATTTCGCAAGTCTCTTAAATCTGGGCAGAATAGCACTAGATGAATCAGAGATTCTTCGCTTCTTTTACACAATCTGCATTTTGTGCATATTTTGTCTTTCGTGTATCTTGCTTTTGTCGTCCTGTTTCGTAGGATATTCAATCTAAAGCGTAATAACAGATCTCTTTGTTTTGAACTAGGACATTTTTTCAGGTAGTCTGGTATGATGGTCATCACATTACAATTAGATTTCAGAAGTGTGTGTGTTTTCGTCAAAGCTCGTTGCATTTCAGTGTTCGACCAGTCCTCTGCCCACATCGCTCTTTTTACAGCTATTGGGTTCTCTGTTAGTGTTTCGATTTTGATTCCGAAGTCTATCAGGATCTGTTTATTTTCATTTTTCCAATCTTCTATTACTTTTTCCTCATAATTGTTAAATTTGCTCAGTATTTCGAATTGTGGGAGTGTCAGGTTGGTCAATGTTTTTCTGTACAGCATCAATTGGTTATAGCGTATATGTATATATATTGATGTTAAGCCTAATTCGTGGCGGATTACCGAGATTGGAATCGCTTTTGGTATCGAGAGGACGGTCTTCCAAAAAAGGCCTTCTAGAATTGACCAGAATTTCTCTGGGATGTTTGTACAAGTTTCTGCTCCATATATTAATGTGGGAATTACTTTTAGCTTGTAAAATGTAATCAGAGGGCATAGAGAAAATTTTCCGTATCTTTTATTGATAATGGTTGCTTGGGCTGTAAGCTGTTTAGTTTTTGTCTTCAACATCTTTTTCCAAGGTTCCTCATTCTTAAACCCGCTTATTTGAATCCCCAAGTATCTCATTTCATCACAGGGTTTTATCCACGTTTCGTTCACTTTCCATTCTTCATTTTTGGTCTTTTTCCATCTTCTGTCACTAATTATTAATATTTCAGTTTTATCTGCATTTATTTCTAGCTCGTTGTTTTCTATATATTTTTCAACCTGATTTAATGTGCGTTGTAGACCAATTTGTGTGTGGTCTAGGATTATCAGGTCGTCTGCATATAGCAGGTGATTAACTGGTTTGCAGTTTAATCTCGGCGGGAAAGACCTGATGTTTTCAAAACATTGTTGCATGTCTTCGATGTAAAAGCAGAATAGGGTCGCTGCTAGCGGGCATCCTTGTTTAAGACCCTTTGCTGTTTTTATGTTCTTAGATAAATTTCCATCTTGGTCTAGTTTAACTCTTATTGAGGTTTCAGCGTATAGATCTCTTATTGCTTTCAAAAGATCGGGTGGACACCCTTTGGAGGCCAATTTTTCCCAGAGGCGACTTCGGTTCACAAAACCAAATATAATGATCAGAGTAATCTTGCTTGTACCAGTGAGAAAGAGACATACCCAAATACTGTGAATCGTTGCTGGCATCATCCTGATCTGCTCAGTGACAGAGTGATCAGGAGACTATAAATTATTGTTAGACCCACCATACTTGTCCTAGTAAAGGGGTGGAAAGTGAAAAGACTGTAAATCACGATTTGGGACATACAACTCGTCACAGCGGTACACTGGAAGGAATAAGTAAGAAGGAGAATCATCACAGGACTCAGCCTACTCGTCTCAGGAACAACAATGAAAGGGGAATCAATACGGGACTCATCCTACTCGCCCCAGTAATAGCAATAAAAAGAGAATAGGAATCATTACGGGACTTGTCCAAGTGATATACCAAGAGACCAGGGGTATAAGAATAACTATGGGGCATGTCACATGCAGCCCAGTGAGATAAGAAGTAAACCAGAGAATGAAAAGTCTTCCATAGGATATCTAGCTTGTCCTAATGAGGAGGTAAAGAACTGGAGGAAGATAGAGAGCTGGCATCACCCAAAACAAGCTCTGTTGGCACAGTGGTAATAAAGCAAGAGAGACTTTCAGCGACACTTGAGAAAAACCTCTTTAAGGAAACTCAAAAGAACATAGAGATATTTGTGTACAGAGAAGGGCTTTGCTTGTTGCTGGCGCTTGGATATGTTGCCAGGACAGTGTTATACAAATTGATTGTAAAGGTATACTTTTCTACCCTTTGATGTCTGTTGGGAGAGTTTAATAAAGTTACTCACCGTAGTGACTACCTTACTCCTAGTCCATAGCCCCCTTTCCTACATACGTTTGGGACATTCCGTCCTGTGGGACGGGACCGGAGCACTTTTGTAAAAAAGCATCAAATTGAAAATGTGTCCTTCTTCTCTTTTTACGCGGGGTACAGCACGCGTCCATAACCCCGCCTTCCTTAGCTCCGCCCCGCACATCGCGCTTCAGTCCTTTTCTATCACCAGATGATACTTATTAGAGGGGATGGCAGGCGTATGGAGGAAAGGGGACAATGGACTAGGAGTAAGGTAGTCACTACAGTGAGTAACTTTATTATACTCCTACGCCCCGTCCCCTTTCCTCCATACTTTTGAGAGATTACCAAGCACTCCTTACAGAATAATGGGTGGATGGAACTCCTTTATTGAAAGAGGGTTTTAAGAACAGCTTGCCCAAACTGAGCATCAACCCTGGAGCTCAGATCTAAGCAGTTATGTTTCACAAAAGCTGATGGGGAAGCCTATGTAGCTGCTTTGACAATGGTTTCCCAGGGAACATATTTTTGGAAGGCAATGGCTGCTGCCTTGCCCCTCACAAGATGGGCATGAATTCCCTTCGGAGACTGAAGGCTCTAAACGGTATAGGCTTCAGAGATACAGGACGCAATCCATCGGGAGATTGTTGCTTTCGAGGCCGGCTTTCCTTTCGGGTCTCCGAAGGTCACCAAGAGTTGGGAAGAGCTCGGAAGATTAGATGTTCTGTCCGAATAAAACTAAAGAGCTCGCCTTACATCCAAATTATGCAGAACCCTCTTGGCATCGGAAGCCGGTTCTGGAAAGAAGACTGGTAAGGAAATAGACTGGTTCAGATGAAAATCGGATACCACCTTTGGAAGGAAAGAAGGATTGGACCGGAGGACAACCTTATCCTTGTGAAAGGTGAGGAATGGATGCTCTACCGGCAAGGCCTGAAGCTCACTTACACGCCTTGCCGAAGTTACCGCAATCAGAAAGGCCATTTTCCATTAAATGAATTTCAAGTCTGCCGTAGCCATGGGCTTAAAGGGTTTATGGCATAAAACAGTAAGGACCACATTAAGATCCCACTTGGGATGGGGGTTGCGCACAGGTGGATATAGATGCAATAGACCTGCAAAGTGCCTTTTAATGACAGGGTTTGTCAAATAAAAAGGAGCACAGTCCGTGGACAGGTAAGCAGCAATAGCTGACAAATAGGTCCTGCAAGACAAGACATGCATGCCCGAAGCTGGCAAAAGAAAAATGAAAGCCAGGACCGTATCGATGACAGCTTCTCTGGGGTCCAGCTTTTTCGCTAAACACCAGTGACAGAAATAGAGCCATTTGCTCCTATAATGAGACCTTGTCAAAGGCTTTCTGGCCGCCTGGATGATATGCACACTATCCACGGACAAATTGAAGCTTTATAAAGATTTGAATTCAGGCACCAGGCCGCCAAGCTGAACGATTGTGGGGAGGGGTGCCACATCTTGTTGATCGCTCTGGTGAAGTAGGTAGGGAATCAGTGGAAGCCTGATCTGTGAGCAGACTGACAGATGCTGAAGCTCTGAAAACTATAATCTGGCTCGCCACCACTGGGCTATGAACAGGAGTGCAATTTGACGTGTTCCTGAGCTTGCATAACGCCCGGTGAATCAGAGGAAGAGACGGGAAGGCGTGGGCCCTCATGTTGTGCCACAGAATCTCAAAAGCATCCCCCAGGGAAGACTCTCTGAGTATGTTCCAGGAAGCATAAAGAGGAAGTTTCCTGTTTGATGACGTCGCAAAGAGGTCCACTTCTGGAGTGCCCCAATTGCGAAAAAGGTCAGAGAGGATCTCTGTGTTCAGTTCCCACTCGTAGTTGACCACCGCTCGCCGGCTGAGTCTGCGGTCGCATTCAGCTGGCCCGGAATGTGTACCGCCAACAGCCAAACACTGTGCTGAATGGCCCATTCCCAAATCTGAATGGCTAGGTCTACAAGGGGAGGTGACCTGGTACCCCCTGCTTGTTGACGTAAAACATGGATACCGCATGGTCCGTGCGGATGCAGACCACTTTGTTCACAATTCCTGGCTTGAAAGCTTTGAGCGCCAGGAAAATCGCCAGAAGTTCCAGATAATGTATGTGAAATTGTCTGTCCTGCAGCGACCACAGGTCGAAAACCTGAAGATGATCCATCGTCGCACCCCACCCGATAAGGGAGGAGTCAATCATAATGGTCACCTGAGGGAAGGGCTCCTGAAAAGGCACACCCACCGACAGATTGCTGGAAGAAGATCACCAAAGGAGAGTCATCATGTAGGGTGGAACCGGGATCATTTTGGTGTCCGGGTCCACTGCCTGGAGCCAGGAGCTCCAAAGAGCCAACTGCTTAAGTCGCATCTTGAGATGCGCCAGGGGAAGAGCAAGCATGCACAAGGCCATGAGGCCCAGAAGCCTCTGGAACCACCAGGCGACATGCTCTCCGACTGAATGAAGACTTGACATGTGGTTAACAGATCCACCATCCTGTCCACCATCAAGTACACCCTGTAGTCGAACGTGTTCCAACGGAAACCCAGGAATATCAGGTCCTGAGAGATTCTCATGGAGGATTTCTGTCAGTTCACTGACAGCCCAAGACTGAACAGGAGCTTTAGGAGAGACTGAAGATTGCTCGAGGCTTTCACCTGACAGGGACTGCGCAGAAGCCAGTCGTCCAAATATGGATACACATGAATACCCTGTAGCCTTAAAAAATCTGCAATGACTGACATCATCTTTGTGAAGACACGCAGTGCAGAGTTGAGACCAAAAGGGAGCACTCGAAACTGATAGTGCTCCTGTCCCAAGGAGAACCGCAGAAATTTCCGATGCAGGCTTCAGATCAGGATATGCATATAAGCATCCTGAAGGCGTGCGTGGCTAAATGGCCGCGTGAGAGGATGTTTTTGTGAGGAGCTCCCGAAGATCCGTCATCGATCTGCAGGAAAAATGAAGTTTCCAGTGGACAATGCAAGCCAGTAGCATGTTCTTGGGTGCATGAATATTGGGTGCAAAATCAGAGCGCTGAGAGGGCCCGAGCGTTAACAAGGACGGGAAGTTACGGCTACTGATAATAAGACGGGTGCTTGTGACTAAGAAACGAGCAAGATGGTGGACAGAGAACAAAGGGCCAGCAACTGACCGCAGTGCCGTGCCAGGAACGTAGGCGGATGCGGCCGTGATAAAGCCCGCTGTGGCCGTACAGATCGAGTGATGCCCACCCCGAGAGCCGACTAGCAGGCCCAACCAGAGGGGGGGCCTGCGGGACCAAGGAGCAGTAACCGAAGCCCGCAACGAGCACGGGAGAGATAAGCGATCTCTGCCAACTCTGTGTGGTGCTGGAGCAGAACGCCCCCATATGCGCTGATACCATCGAACGTGGGAGGCGAAACAGCTGGCGCTGTGTGGTCGGAGCCTGGCGGTTGGACCAGGGCGCTCCTGGCAGTGTGGAGACCCCCGAAGTGTCTGAGCCCAGGGGTTGGGGGGGCAGGGCGCAACGGAGGACGCCGACTGACACAGAAATCCGGATCAGCATCGGGAGGGTGCCGGAGCCTTCCCCGCACAGCCGCGAAGGGATCTACGGCAGATGGACTGAACAGGAGGCAAGATTGGCGGTGTACAGACTCATTACACCTGAGATCCGGATAGTGGAGGTGCAGGAGGGCCTAGAGGGGTGAGGTCCCCTGGATATTTCATACAACGGGAGTGCCCTGAAGGCTGCACCCAGCTGGCCCTCAGCGGAGCACCCAGCAAGAGTGCAGGAATGCGCCCCAGGTCCTGGATACACATGAAGGCATAAGCCCCCAACGGGACACAACACCCACAACAACCGAGCAAGGCGCAGTCTGGGGAGAGAATGCCTGGGTGCCCAGGCCCGGGGACGGGCGTGAGGTACACCAGAGCTGGAGGAACCGTGTACATAACGCCAGGTGACAACCGAATGCTCGGCCTGCTTGGACACGCCGGACACGACCGCCTGGTGCCCGAACCCCAGCGAAAAACAGCAGATCAACGGGCCACCACGACTGGGTCCCGGTAAGGAGAGAACACTTGCGGTGGCACCTTAAGGACCCACGCAGTGGCAGTACATAAGCCCGTAGAGCCACATTAACACCAGGCGGAACGCCTGGCACTAGTAACTGAGGGAAACATGGTGCGGGCCTGCGGAACAATACTGAGCTGGAGCAGGCACGTGGGAGGACACAGCCCATTCCAGGTGCGCAGCACTCAGTAAGCATATACCCCCAACACAGTCGAAGGGAGCCCCACACAGCGAGAATAGTCCGACAATACGCAGACCTTCATGCAAGAGGTTGCTGTGTGGGCCCACACCTAGTTGGCGCAGCACAATGTCTAACAAAACAGTAAGACCGAAGAGCAAACAGCCCACGCTGGATGCCTCTGCCAAGACATCTCCAGGAGCGGAGGGGGCAAGGAGTAAGGACAAAACTACCACTGTGATGGAGGAAGCTCCGGCACAATCCAGGAGGTGCTGGCTGCAATTGCGGACCTGAAAGTTGCCTGGGAGACTAAACTGGTCCTGGCTATGAATGAACTGAAAGTGGCACTGGACCTTAAGGTCGGAGCGGTTCAGGAAAATGTGAACTTACTAAGACAAGATGTGAGAACACTTGCGGAGTGCATTGGGAACCTGGAAAAGGAGATAGCCCCGAACACGGCGGAATGCGCCGCCAACAGATCGGAACTCCACGCCCTAGTGCAGCGAGTGGACAGCCTAGAGTGGTGTGCACTGGGGTATGGTTGGGGAAGGGGGGGAAGGGGAAGCTGTTGGGGTTGGGGAGGAAATGAGCCAGAAAACGAGCCACCGGGAAGAGTGACCAATTACTAATTGCACCACAGCCATGTATTCCTTGAACAAACAGGGTGGTACTGACTCTCCAGGACTATCCAAACTGGCGACACTGTTGACAGACCTTAGACTGGAGGATGTGTGGAGACGGTTGCATCCAATAGACAGGCAATACTCGCATTACGCAGTGCCACAGGAGCTGCACACTAGGCTGGATTATGTGTTTGCTGCCGCCGAGATAGAGGGAGAAATGGTGGGCGCAGAATATAAAGCCAGGGTACTTTTTGGACCATTCAGCTTTGGTCTTGGAGTGGCGGCACCACCCCCCTAGGGCGCGAATCCCGACGTGGAGGCTCAGAGCTGAGGCCCTACAGGACCCAGGATTCCGGGAGGACCTGAGGGAGGCCATCACGGAATATTTCGACATTAATACCGGCAGCGTACGATCTATGGGAACAGTATGGGAAGCATTCAAGGTGGTGGTGCGTGGTGTAGCCATATCAAAATCTAAGGGGCTCCAAGGGGGTATAGAACGAGAATTGCAGGAAACAGAAAGAGAGTTAGAGGACTTGATGCGTAGGTGGGGGGACCACCCGGGAAGACAGTGTTAAGACAAGAGAGTTACAAAAGGCTAGCAGGGAACTCTGGGACAGGTTATGTAAGCTGAATTATAAGAAATACACAGAAAGGCAACATGCGAGTGGAGATAAGCCGGGCAGGCTGCTGGCCTGGTTATACAAAAATGAGACACCCCGACCGGTGATTAGAGAAATCAGGGATGCGGAAAGCCAGATCTGCAACACCCAGGAAGGTGTAAACGAGTAGTTCCTCAAATATTATAAACGTTTGTATGAGGACACAGGTGGAGACATGTGTCAAGAAATTCTGGAAACACTAGAAGATATAGGCCTGCCCACCTTAGACGACTTAGGACGAGCAGATTTGGAGGCCCCAATTACCTCAGACGAACTGGAGACTGTGATCCAACACCTACCCATGTGTAAGGCGCCTGGGTCGGATGCGTTACCCAGCGCATTCTATAAAGCGTACAAGCAGGAGCTACTCCAGCCGCTGCTGGCCATGTTCAATGAGGGCTACGAACGGGGGGAGCTGCCTGAATCCCTCAGAGAAGCAGTGATCATCCCGCTCTTGAAACCAGGCAAGCCGAATGTGGACTGTGGGTCCTACAAGCCCTTATCGATGCTTAATCAAGACAGCAAAATACTCACAGCGGTGCTTGCCAACATGCTTAAGCGAGTAATTGGCAAATTGATACACCCAGACCAAACAGGCTATGTCCCCGGCAGGAATATCACAGACAACCATAGGAGGCTACACCATATTATTGACCAAACTGAGAAAGACCCGGGCGAGCTGGCCATCGTGTCGCTGGATGCGGTCAAGGCCTTCGACTCAGTGAGGTGGCCTTGGCTGATGGCGACCCTGAGGGGGTTCGGGATAGAGCTGGGGTACATTAGATGGATCAAGATGTTATATAGCTCCCTGATTGCAAGGGTCAAAACAGGCACTCTAATCTCAGACAAGTGGCGACTCAGTAGGGGGACTAGACAGGGATCTCCCTGGTCGGCCATGCTATATATTCTAGCGCTGGAGCCATTGGCAATTTGCCTTAGGCAGCAATACGGAGAGGTAGGGATTCGTACGACAGGAAACACACACTTGATATCACTGTATGCAGATGACATGTTCCTCTATCTGCGCTTCCCGGAAGCTAATCTGCAGTATGTGCTGGAGGTGATGGATCGCTATGCCGCCCTTTCTGGCAAATCGGTAAACTTCGGGAAGTCCAGCGTATTCCCTTTGGGGACATACAAAAGTATTCTACTAGAAAAATTTCCCATTCTGCAGATACCCTGGCAGACCGAGAGGTTTCGATATCTATGCATAAACATATACCACAAGATAGAGGTAGAGCACAAACACAACACGGAGAAAGCTGTCGAAGGTATTAAAAATAGCATGGTGTTTTGGTCCAGATTGCCCCTTGCCATGATGGGAAGAGCAGCACTGTTCAAGATGGTGGTTTTGCCCAGACTGCTACACTTTTTTGTAAATGTCCTGTACTTGATCCCCAAACGTTTCTTTGTCAGACTTCGTAGCCTGTGCAGGGGGTTCATATGGCACAATTCCAGGAGGGTGGCCCTTTGGAAACTACAAAGCCCGTGTGATAAGGGGGCATGAATCTGCCGAATTTCGAATTGTATTACTTGGCGGGACAGCTACTATATGTAGCTAGGTGGTTGTCCGAAGAGGAATCTGCGGAAGCCAGGCTTTTGCAAGGTGATCCTGCCCCATACTTCCCAAAAGAGACAGTGTCGCTGCACAAAACGAAGGTGGCGGGGATGGGGAGACTGTTGGTGCTGGGCTGGGAGGTCTGGCGCAGGGCATGGAGGATTGTGGGTAACACGGACCCGCTCTCTCAGCAGGTCCCGTTGGTGGCGTTATGTGGGGGAGACTCCCAACTGATTAAAGGGGTCCGCAGATACTGGGAACCGGTGGGCCTGGCCACCCTGGGAGACATATGGCAGGAGGGGGAGGCATTGGAATTCCAGAGGTCAATGGAGGAGACAGGGGTGCATAAAGGCCAATATATCACTTATTCCCGGATTATGAAACGGGTGCGGGAATTGTTACTCACCGTAGTGACCACCTTACTCCTAGTCCATAGTCCCCTTTCCTCCATACCTGTGGGACGGGACCGGAGCACTTTGTAAAAAGCATCCAATTTCCCTCCTCTCTTTCCTGCGCGGGGCCCGGCACGCGGCCGTAACCCTGCATACCTTGGATCCACCCCGCGCATCGCCCATCAGTCCTTTTCTATCACAGGGTCAAAGACCCATTAGCAATAACAGAGGAACCTTATTAGAGGGGACGGCGGGCGGGCATATGGAGGAAAGGAGACTATGCACTAGGAATAATATGGTCACTACGGTGAGTAACGTGGTAATACTCCTACGTCCCGTACCCTTTCCTCCATACTTATGGGAGATTCCCAAGCACTCCTTACAGGAACTATGGGTGGATGGAAATACCTCTTACTGAAACAGGTTCTTCAGCACAGCCTGGCCAAACTGAGCGTCAGCTCTAGAGCTCATATCGAGGCAGTAATGCTTACAGAAAGCAGATGGGGAGGCCCAAGTAGCCGCTTTAGCGATGGACTCCCAGGGAATATACTTCTGAAAAGCAACCGCGGCTGCCTTGCCCCGCACCAGGTGTGCATGGATACCTTTAGGAGGTTTCAGCTTTTGGACGGTGAAAGACTCTGTGATACAGGCGGCAATCCATCTGGAAATAGATGCCTTAGACGCCGGCCTGCCCTGAGGGTTACCGAAGGTCACAAAAAGTTGGAAGAACTCCGAAGCTCGGAAGTCCTGTCCAGTTAGAACTTAAGAGCTCTTCGGACATCCAGGCAGCGTAGAACCCTTTCCGCCTCCGAGGCAGGGTTCGGAAGTAAGACCGGAAGGGAAATCGACTGATTCAGATGGAAATTGGTCACTACCTTTGGTAGGAAAGCTGGGTTTGTCCGAAGGACCACCTTGTCCTTGTGAAAGACCAAGAAAGGATGCTCCACCGACAATGCCTGGAGCTCACTCACTCTCCTCGCTGACGTAACGGCGACCAGAAAGGAAACTTTCCAGGACACGTACTTGAGGTCAACCGTAGCCATTGGCTCAAAGGGTTTATGGCACAGCGCCGTCAGGACTACATTTAGGTCCCAAGGCAGGTGCGGACTACGAACCGGAGGGTAGATGCGTGTCAAGCCAGCAAAATGTCTCTTCACCACCGAGTTAGTTAGAGAAAAAGAACACCGGTCTGTAGAGAGGTAAGCGGAAACCGCTGAGAGATTAAGTCCTGAAAGACAGAACATGAACCCCTGACTCTGCTAGGGAGGATACGAAGGACAGCACCGTGTCAATCGTTGCCACCCTCGGGTCCAATTCTTTCTCCAAACACCAATGACAGAACCTGAGCCATTTACTCTTGTATTGGGATCTGGTCGAGGGTTTCCTGGCTGCCTGTATAATGCGCATGTTATCCGCAGACAAGCCCAAACGCTCTAGAGACTTGAACTCAGGCACCATGCCGCCAAGTTGAGCGATTGTGCGGGGTGGGGGGGGTACCACATCTGTTGTTCCCCTTGGTGAAGAAGATCGGGAGTTACTTGTAACCTGATCGGCGGACACACCGACAGGTGTTAAAGTTCTGAAAACCAAAACCTGGCCTGCCACCACAGAGCTATCAGTAGAAGAGAACAGTTGACAGAGCTCTTCAACTTCCAAATTGCTCGATGAACTAGGGGGAGAGGCGGGAAGGCGTAAGCTCTCATGTTGTGCCATGCAATCTCGAGAGCGTCCCCAAGAGAGGAGGCTCCCAGCCCCCCTCTGGAGGCGTACTGAGGAAGCTTCTTGTTTACCGCTGTGGCGAAGAGGTCCACCTCCGGTGTGCCCCAACGCGAGCAAATCCATGAGAGGATCTCTGCCTTCATCTCCCACACGTAGCTGACCACTGTCCGCCGGCTGAGGGCATCAGCAGTGACATTCAGCTGACCCGAGATGTGCACTGCAAGCAGCCAGACCCCATGAAGCACGGCCCACTCCCAAAACTAGATGGACAGGTCTACGAGAGGGGGAGACTTCGTTCCCCCTTGCTTGTTTATGTAATACATTGATACCACATTGTCCGTTCTTATGCGGACCACCTTGTTGACAATGAGCGGTCTGAACGCCTTGAGCGCCAGAAAGATCGCCAGAAGCTCCAAATGATTTATGTGCAGGAGCTTGTCCTGAGGCGACCAGAGGTCCGAGACCTGAAGAAGATCTAACGTCGCACCCCACCCCAAAAGGGAGGAGTCCGTCGTGATCGACACCATGGGGGCTGGGTCCTGAAATCCCGCGCCCACTGACAGGTTGCTGAGAGATGACCACCAGTCCAGGTCCACTCTCATGGAATCCGGAATCATTATCCGCTTGGTCCACAGCCTGACGCCAGGAACTCCGAAGAGCCATCTGGGTCCGTCTCATTTTGAGACGAGCAAGAGGAAGAGCCAGTACACACGAAGCCATGAGGCCCAGAAGCCTCTGGAACCACCAGGCCGACATGCTCTCCGACTGCGCAAACATCTGACACGTGGCCAACAGATCCGCCATTCTGTCCCTGGTCAGATTCACTCGGCAGTCGATCGTGTTCCAACGAAAACCCAGGAAAGTCAGGTCCTGTGAGACCGTCATGGAGGTTTTCCGCCAGTTCACCGACAGCCCAAGATGGAACAGGAGCTGAATGAGAGACTGGAGGTTGCCCGCTGCTGCCAACGGACAAGGGTGCGTAGGAGCCAGTCGTCCAAATAGGGATACACATGGATACGCTGGAGACGAAGATAGGCCGCAATCACCAACATCATCTTCGTGAAGACACGCGGTGCCGAGCTGAGGCCAAAAGGAAGCACCCGAAACTGGAAGTGATCCTCTCCCAAAGAGAAGCGGAGGTATCTCCTGTGTGGATTCCAAATCAGGATATGCATGTACGCATCCTGAAGATCCACCCCGCTGAGCCAATCGCCCATCTGCAAAGAGGAGCGAATCTGGCCGGGCGTGATCATCTGGAATTTCTCTTGGGGTAGGAAAAGATTGAACTGGGAAAGGTCTAGGATGGTGTACAGGCCAGCCTGGTTGGGTTTGGGCACCGTAAACAGCCGGGAGTAAAAACCATCCCCTCGCTCCCCAAGGGGAACGGGTTCCACAGCTCTGAGGTGCAGAACTTTCTGAACCTCGGCCTTGAGGGAGGATGAGCCCGACAGCTGAAAAGGAGGGTTGAGGGGTGGGGTAGGGGGTAAAGGTAAGCAGAAGCCCGCTCGAGCGACTGACAAGACCCATCTGTCTTCTGTGATGGTCTGCCACGCCTCTCAATGAGATGCAATGCGTCCTCCCACCGGGGTCTCGTGCGAGCGCGGAAAACCCTCATTTGGCAGGCTTATCGGTGGCGGTGCCACCTGAAGCTGATGAGGAGGCTGAGGAGCGGGAGAAAAACCGCATACGCTGTTGTCTACGGCGGTTATTCCCTGCAGGAGTATCCACTCTGCGAGATTTGTGGTCGAGGAAGCCCCTAAAACCAGAGGAAGGTCTACTTTGCGACAACGGTCTTTGGAACTTGAAAGGAGCTTTAACCAGAACAGACAATGATTTAGCCGCCTGAGTGCTATCTTTGGTTTTGGTGAGCTCTACATCAGTAGAAGAGTGAAAAAGCTCCTTACCATCGAATGGAAGGTCCAGAACCTTGGCTTGGACTTCCTTCGAAAACTTAGTGGCATGCAGCCACGCTTGCCGCGAGAAATCAACCCCAAGCATCAGGCCCCGAGCCGAGGTTTCTACGTGATGAGCCGAAGCCTCCAGGAGATCCTGGGACAAGACCCTGGCATCGGAAAGGCCCCCTCTGAAATCTTCCAACTTCTCGACCAGAATGTGCTCCTCAATCTCCGACAGACCTCTCCACATCCGCATGTTAGCTCCCACCAAAATCAATTCTGCATTGGCCTGCCTGAGCTGTAAGGCCGAATTGGCAAACATTTTCCTCCCTAGGGAGTCCAGGAGCTTGTCCTCCTTTCCCAAGACCTGAGTAGCCATCGTGGAGGAGGATGCTGCAGGCCTGGATTGCAACGTAGCTGCAGCCACCACTGTGGAGGAGGGAGGCGGACAAGACGACAAGGCCACTTCTTCCGAAGAATGCAGCCCGTACCTCGCGTCAATCTTTTTATTGACAAAAAGTCCCGAGTGTGGCTTTTCCCAAACTCTTTGGACCTCGGCTAGAACGTCCTTCTGCAAGAACAGGTCGGTACGCTCCAAAGGAGACAAGGTGAACGCCCCATAAAGCATGTCCTCCTGAGGAGCGGGTGCCTCCGGCACCGGAACATCTAAGAAACTCATCATGTCCAGTACCCGGTCATGAAAAGCTCTGATAGAGCGGGGAAGGTCCTCGTTGTCCTGATCGCCTTGAGGGTCATCTGACAGGTCAGGATCCTGCTGAGCTGTGTCAGGCACTGCCTTGTCCACTGGAGACAATGGCGGCAAAGGCGGAAGCGCATGGGGAGACACCACGGGCAAGGGAGGCGCCAGCGGCACCACCGGCGGAACGGGTGGAGCCGCAGGTGCAGGTGGACATATCTCCTTGAAAAGCCCTTTGAAATATTCCCTCATGGGGTCGGTGCGCATAAGCACTTGAAATTTACCGAAAAAGGCGTCCTCAGGAGATTGTTTTGGAACCTGAGGAGGCCTCTCATGAGGTGGACAAATCCAGGGACGTAACGGGGAAGGGTGCCACACCGGCCCCTCCACCGACGTATCCACATAAATCAAGGGAGCCGCCCACGCGGGCAACGAAACATTGTGCGGAAGAGGCATCCAGGCGTTCCAATCATAAACGGCCGGTAAGGATGCACACAAGGGACCTTAGGTTCACCCAAAGGACCGAACCCTACACCAGGGGCCGATGGCGTAGTTGTAGGGGTAGTACCTAAAATGGCCGCCGTGGTCGTGGTGGGAACGGCTGCCATTTTGTCCTCATCTGAGGGGAACTGCGGCACGTGAGGAAGAGAGGCAGGGGTCCCCGTCGATGGGTCAGGGGTCTTAATTTTAGCCTTAACGTAAGGAACCTTGGCAGAGCCGGTACTATGAGGCCTGGAATGTTTCTGCGACATACCAACCGCCAACTGAGCCTTCGAAGGAAGGGCCTCGGCACTGCCGGTAAAAGAAGAGACTTTCTTCTTTGCCCCCTCAACAGATCTGGTGTCACCACAAGAGCGGGAACAGTGAGCATCCGCTTTCACCGACAGGGCCTTGCCCGGCCCCTCAGAACTGTTGGTAGCCTTAGCCTCTGTACGAGGGACCTCGGACCTAGGCCCGGTAGAAGCCTTATCGGCACGGGCCTCGAACATCCGTTCGGTAACCTCAAGCCCAGCCAAGACCTCGGGGCACACCCCAGTGTTTTGTTTTTGAGGGAAGCCGAAAGAGCGGCCTCAGAGCAAGCTCCGGTACCCCACGATTCAGTAGAACTGGGTCTACAAACAGCCCCCACAGGAGGGGCCTCGGAGCGTACTCCGGTGAACACAGGCCCCTTACGGAGACCCTCGGAGAAAACTTGGGTAGAATTATTAGGCCCGACAGACACCTCAGGGCGAACCCCGGTAACAGAGCGATCAACGCCCCTCCCGGCCCGAGAGGAACCCAGAAAGGTATCCCCCGGCCGGGGTGCTCTGAAAAGTAAAGGGGCGGATGCGCAGACGGAGCCAAGGTGTGCAGGGTTACGGCCGCGTGCCGGGCCCTGCGCAGGAAAGAGAGGAGGGACACATTTTTGAAAAAAATGTTGATGCTTTTTACAAAGTGCTCCGGTCCCGTCCCACAGGACGGAGAGATTTCTATAAGTATGGAGGAAAAGGGACGGGAGGTAGGAGTAAGATGGCCTGAAACAGTATTGGCGGAAGAACCTTATGCCACCATAGAAATGATGTACGATGTCTTGGAGGGCGGGCATGAAATATCTCAGGATATATGAGCTCCTGAATACGAAGGCGGGGAAGGAGCTGCTCCAACTGAGGCTTGAATGGGAGGAGGAGGTGGGGAACCCATGACGGATGGACAATGGGATAGAGCCCAAAGGTACCATAAGAAGTTGTCACGGAATGCGAGACTCCAGCAGATCCAGCTATATGTCACCCACAGAGCTTATTTGACCCCCGGCAGGATAGCCAGGTTTGGCGGCTCGGCTATACAGAAATGCCCCAGATGCGGGGAGGAGGAGGCTGGGCTGTTGCATATGTTCTGGGCTTGCCCGGAGGTGAATAGATTCTGGGTAGAACTGAAGACAAGATTGGCCAGCTGTGGGGTGGTGCTTGACGTGGGGTCGGCCTGGGCATGTATGCTTGGGAACTTCCCTAGACCACGTAATCTAAAGCATATTAACAAGATGAAAGACTTGGCTTATATCTTGGCCAAGCGTAGAATTGCAATGTGCTGGAAAACGGCCTACCGGCCTAGAGTGGAGATGTGGTGGGCAGACCTCCTGAAATGGGCTGAAGCAGAAACTGTGGCCTGTTATGAAGCAGTCACTAGAGGGGGGGGAGGAAGAGGTGGGTCCCCTGATAGCCTGGAGACAATTGGTGACCTCGATGGCAAACCCCCATCAGGTCATACACGAAACTGAAGACTGGGATGATTTGACAATAATTGAGACTCCTGAAGATGCTCAGGTGGATGGCACGGATAAGACGGGTCAAGTTATTGGGGAGGGGGAGGAGGACGGAGGAGAGCATTATATGATGTAATGTTTTACAATGATTAGAACGTCCTAAATGGTTGTAATGTTTGGAGTGTTGTTTGTTTAAAAAAATAATAAAAACTGTTCAAAAAAAGCATCCTGAAGGTCGACAACGCTGAGCCAGTCGCCCTTCTGAAGAGAGGACTTTATTTGGCAAGGCGTAATCATCTTGAATTTCCCTTGGGGAAGAGAAAGGTTGAACTCGGAAAGGTCTAGAATGGTGCACAGGCTAGCCTAGTTGGGTTTGGCACCGTAAACATTTGAGAGTAGAATCCCTCCCCTCGTTCCCTTAGGGGAACGGTTCCACCGCCCTGAGATCTAGCTGCTTCTGGACCACGGCTCTGAGGGAGGGCGTCCCCGACTGCTGAAAGGGAGGATTGAAGGGTGGGGTAGGGGGAGGAACAAGCGGAAGTCCGCCTGAGTGCTGGGCAAAACCCACCGGTCGTCGGTGATGGTTTGCCAGGCCTCCAGATGAGATGAGATTCACCCTCCCACCGGAGCCTCGTGCTAGCGCCAAAAGATATCATTTTGCAGACTTTTCGGCACAGAGACTACCTGTCCCTGAAGTGGAGGCTGACGATCGAGAGAAAAACCGGCCACGTTGCTGCCTCCGGCAGGAGTTACCCGGCGGAGGATCAGTCCTGCGCGATCGTGGAACCCTCTAAAGCCTTAAGAGGATGGAGATAGTGACCCAGATCTCTGACCTTTGACTGGGGCCTTCACGAGCAGCGACAGAGACTTAGCAGTTTGCGTGCTCGCCTTAGTCTTGGTGAGCTCATCATCCGTTGAAGAATGAAATAACTCTTTGCCATCAAAAGGCCGGACTAGAACTTTATCATGGACCTCCAAATTTCATTGCATGAAGCCACGCCTGACGAGAGGTGTCCACCCCAATCATGAGGCCACGAGCCGAAGTGTCAACATGGTGCGCAGCGGTTTCTAGCATATCCTGCACCAACACCCTCGCATCTGACATGCCGCCTTTAAAGTCTTCTAGCCTGCCAACAGGAATGAACTCCTGGAAGTCAGCCAAATCTCTTCACAGTTTCATATTCGCCGCCGCCAGGATGAGCTCTGCGTTGGCCTGACGCAATTGCAACGCCAAATTGGCAAAAATCTTCTTGCCCAAGGAATTGAGCAATTTGTCCTCCTTGGACAGAACTTGAGCCCCAGCTGCGGAAGACGCAGAGGCTGGCTTGGATTACAGAGTGGCGGCCGCTACCTCCGTCGAGGACGGGAGCGCACATGACGCCAAGGCTACTTCCTCAGAGGTATGAAGCCTGTAACGGGCATCAATCCTTTTATTAATGTGCAACCCGGTGTGGGGGTTTTCCCAGACCTTGCAGGCCTCGGCCAGGTTGTCCCTATGAATGAACAGGCTGGTACGCTCCTGTGGAGACAAGGTTAGCGCACCCGAAAGCACCCCTTCCTGCGGAGCGGGTGCCTTAGGCACTGGTATGTCAAGGAGTGACATCATGTCCTGTACCTGGTCCGAAAAGCTTGTACAGAGCGGGGCTGGTCCTCACTGTCCTGATCTGCCAAAGGGTTGTCTAGAACATCCAGGTCTCCCGACTGTGACGCGACCAGCTTCAGATTGACAACACGCTCTGCCGGAGCCTTGTCCACCGGTGACAAGGGAGGCAGAGGCGGAAGAGCTGGAGGAGGGCCCGGAGGCAGAGGAGGTGCTGCTGCCGGGGCGACAGGTGCTGTGACAGGAACTGTCGAGGCAGGCAACAGAGTCTGAGGGCAGATTTCTCTAAAAAGGCCCTTAAAGTACTGGGATCAGAGTTCATTAGACTATGACATTTCCCAAAAAAGGCATCCTCTGCCGAGACTTTAGGCGCTGGAGTGGGCAGAGGCTTCTCATGAGGAGCATAATCCCACAAACGCAGTGTGGAGGGCTGCAAAGAGGGCCCGCCACCAACCGGATCTACATAGACCAATGGGGCAGATGTAGGAGGAAGCAAGACGGAATGTGGTAATGGCATCCGAGCACGCCAGTCATAGGAAGGGCGGAACGGATTCACTCTGTCACGTGGAAAAGGTTGTCCACCGTAAATAAGGTTCCCAGCACCCACCGTCAATAGCGTGAGTGTGAGGGAAGAATCCAAAATGGCCGCGATACTCCAAGCGGGAAGGCCCGCCGTTTTGTGAACATCTGAGGAGAACTGCGTTACATGAGATGAGGCAGTTGACTCCATAGATTGCTCAGGGGACTTGACAGAAATTTTAGCCTTGACACAAGGATCTTCGGCAGAGCCGGTACTATGGGGCCTTGGATGTTTACTGGACAGCCTGTCCCTTGAATTAGCCTCCAAAGTAGGAACCTTGGCAATGCCGGTAACAGAGGAGTTACAGTAGAAGACCTCTCCCTGTGCCCACTCAACAGAACCGGTACCTACGCGAGCACAGGAAAGTTGAGGAATCCAACTCACAGCCAAGACCTTTACAGGCCTCTCAGTTCTGTTGGTACAGACCTTAGCCTCGTTAAGAGGAACCTCGGAACAGAGTCCAGTCTTAATAGCTCCCTCGAAAGGGGCTTTGAACCGTGGTTCGGTACAGAAAGCCTTAACAGAGGCCTCAGGGCGCACCCCGGTGTCTGTGTGGGAAGCTCCAGACAAGGAGACCTTGGAGTGAACTCTGCTACCCAACGCCTCAGCACGACTATGCTGGCTATTAGCACCTGATCGGTGAACCTCGGATCATGATGCGGTATAGGCAGGCCCCTCGTGGAAACCCTCGGAGAAAAACCCAGTACGCCTATTAGGCCTGCGAGGCACCTCAGGGATAACCCCGGTAGCAGAGCTTTTGAAGCCCCACCCGGACCTGGAGGACCCCGGGAAGGCGTCCCCCGGCCGGGGTGCCCTGAAAAGTAAAGAACTTACCGGGTGTCTCTTCTTTCCGTCAATGAAGAGTTGGAAATGCGATGGAGGAACCTTCTGGAAGATTTCCTCCCACCTACAAAGACGACGTTGAAGTGCCCGGACCGAAAGGGAGTCGCAGAAGAAACACGAGTCCCAACAGTGATCCGGTACCAGACACTCTAAGCAGAGAGAATGGGGATCCACCCTAGCGAAGCGACGCTCGCAAGAAGAACAAGTGGCAAATCTTAGACGCTCTGGCATAGACAGAGAACTACGCAACCGCAGATCCGGAGCAGGAGATAAGGACCACGAGAAAGAAAAAGGTCTTCCCGTTGATGGTAGTGCATCCAGCCCTGACCACGCGGAGAAAAGGACTGAAGGGCGATGCACGGGGCGGAGCTAAGGAGGGCGGGGTTACGGCCGCGTGCGGTACTCCGCATAAAAAGAGAAGAAGGACACATTTTCAATTTGGTGATTTTTTACAAAAGTGCTCCGGTCCCGTCCCGCAGGACGGAATGTCCCAAAAGTATGGAGGAAAGGGGACGGGACATAGGAGTAATTCAATTATTGCGTGCAAGTGCCTTAATTTGTATGAGTGTAGTGTGTTTGTTTGTAGAGGTCGAACAGGTTAGGGCAGAGAGGTTAGTGGAGGGCCTGGTGAGTATTACAATATTTCACAAGCAAAAGAAATCAGACATGATCGTTTTCCCCAATCCGCATTCCCAGTAGCTCACAAAAGGTGCCCTGGAGCCCTTTTGTTTCGTTGAGTTAATGAGTACTAAATGCTTCAAATGAAATATGAAATTTTGTGTTGATGCATCCTGCATGCGTACAATTGTACCGAAGCCCCTACGAACACCAGAGAGAATTCAAAACAACAGTATTCTATTTCAAGAACAAAGCAACTTTACAGGCCAGGAAAACTCTCATTTTGTATCCCAATGTTCCTGTACCTGATTGTGTGGTTGATGATAATAGGGTCAGGATGCTGCAACAGGCTGGCCAGCTTTACTGGAATCTCAGAGAATCGCATTCGTATGCAGTTGAAGATCTGAAGTCATGGGAAAAAATTTTGGATATTTTCAATTAATTGTCCAAGTCACCCTTTGTGCTCATATAAAAATAACAGGACTTCAGAATATCTGTAAAAATGACTTCGTAAACTATGTAAATATAGAAACAATTCAAGACAGCAAACATGCAAGTGGCTGATTTGCTACTGGTGTCATCAGTAAAAACAATCAATCTAAAGAAGTATCTAATTTTGGGTTGTGTTATTTGCTAATGAAAAGTGGAAAGTTAAAAAGAACCATACACTTGCTCTTTGCATTTGTAAATTGCCATTAACCAGTGATGTTTAAGCAATTTGACAAAGAACATTCAACATTGTTGCCTGTGATTTATTATTGTGGTTACATTATTTAACACTTCTCATATTTCTCGATATGCATCTTTCATGCTTGTCTCTAAAATGTGCCTCTGCAAGATCAACAGTTTCCTTGTATTGTCTGTTTTTCCCCATGCCTTCACTCCGGCCTTAGTTTCTTGCAATCTTTTTCGTGAATGCTTTGCATTTTGTTTATCCTTTTTTAATTATGAATAAATCATCTGTGGATGGCCTCCTGAGTTAGTATTAATTAGACTGAATACTTCCAAAGTGAGTTACCTTTTTTACACACATACATATGTGGGCATCATCCTAAAGTGCAATGCAAGGTATCACTTTCTTTTTAAACCAAAGTCATCACCAATGCCGCATCAGCTGTTAGAAGGGAATTTCAGAACCAGTCCTCAGGGAGGGTTCTGAGAGGCCAACGTAGTTGTTGAGCAAGGACTTTTCTTGCTTGGTCTAAAAAACACTTTCAAGATAGCGTATGCTGAGGAGTAAGGCAGACTTTCAAGATCTAGGACTGGTGTGAAAGTACAGTGAACAACACGTAGAAACTGCCATCTAACAGAGATCCACAAAGAAGTATAGAACATACTGGGCCTCATTACGACCCAGGCGGTAAGTTACCGCCTGGGTCGTACCTTTACCACCATGGCGTAAACTGCGTTTACGCCATGGTGGTTGGCGGACTTACCGCCCCATTCCGAGGTTGGCGGGGCGGTAAGTCCCCAATCCCCATTTACCCTTCCCCATTCTCATTTTTGCCCCATAGGGCATAATGGGAGTGGGGAAGGCGTTAATTACGCCACCGTAAATTACGGTGGCGTAATTAACAACAAGGTCCCTTAGCGCCATGGGCCTCTTTAGGACCCAGGCGGTAAGGGGTTTACGGCGGCGTAAACAGCGCCGACCCTTACCGCCTGATTCCGAGGTCCCTTAGCGCCATGGAGGATTTAACACCTGCTTTTAGCAGGTGTTAAAATCCATGGCGCTAAGGGACCTTGTTGTTAATTACGCCACCGTGTGTGACAACAGGAGCCACATAGAGCACCCAGGACGCTCTCCACTGACTCCAGGGCCCAACAGGAGCCAAGACTACCAAAAAGGACAGCCTTCAAACAACAGAACCAGGACCCCAATGAGGGCTCACAGCAATTTCACACTATGTTATGGGCACAGAAGGACACTGCCTAAAACCACCATTGGACTACCCACACAGTAGTCTGAAACCATTGGGACTTGAGAAAGACCCCCAGGGTCGAAACACTTGTCGGCTGACCGAATAGGTACATAAGTCCTAACAGTGTTTCGGAAACACCAACAATTGTACTAACAAAAGCCACCCAAGAAAATCACCAATAAAAAACGAATTGTTTCGTATCTACAAGAGTGTTTGAACTAATCATTACAGCAGATCCAAGCAAGATATCCAGGAGAAAAAACTCTTCTTCTGTTAAAAACAAGCATTGACAAAGTCAACAGTTTTGTTTTGTGTATATGTATTAGAAAGGCATTTGCCAGGCACTGCTATCACCTGCCCAGGTGTGTGCACCATTTTACAGCTGCTATGATTAATTTCCCATCAGTACCATTACAGCAATGCCTGGCTAATACGTTTCCCATGTCTACACAAAAGCCAAAACTGTTCGCATTTCCAATGCTTGTTTGGTACTGTGTGCGTGTTGTAACTTGTCAATCATCTCTGCCATGTGCAATGCTCAGAGCATGCACGTGGTGAAACCAGCAATGTTGGGCACAATTGTTGGGCATCATTGTAAACCCTCTGCCATTCAATTAGAAGGAATACACCTGCAGCAAACCCACGTACAATCCGTGAAATTGTCTAGAGGTCGCATCCATTAGAGTATGTATGCGTTATGGCATGCACTAACACAGCACAAGGGCACTCAAGCACCGGCACAACAAAAAGGCATTCTTTCTTCAATCGTACAGCGCCAATATGTACAGCGTTGGACTGAAAGCGCGATTGAGGGAAATATTTAGTCATTTTGCTCAGTTACTTCCGACTCTCCTGAGGCTGTTAGAGGCCGTCTTCCACCTAACGCATGGAACAAATGTGAGTTGTATACATACACAAGATATTGCTACGTCAGATGAGATGATTTACAGCGCCTTGGTGTAAAGCGCTCTATAAATAAATAAATCAATCAATCAATATCCTTCACCTGTTTGAAATAGCGGTTGCAGTTGATGAACTCCTTCTCGTGGCTGTCCTGCAATTTGTTATTTTTGATATAAAGCCATAGGGCCTGCATGATGCTGGCACGGGTCTGGGTATGGACTCCCAGCAGCCGAGCCAGTCGGGGGTCCAGTTTGTATTGGGGAGGCTGGGGAAAAACATTTATAGAAAGATGAATTGCCAGTATTTCAAAGTCATGCTGCAGAAGATGGGTATCAGTAGGTAGCATAAACAGATGCAGACGCATTAGACTTCAAGATACAAACAAGTTGACTAGTCTGTAATGTTAGTGCAACAATTATTACACATTCAGTTAATCTTGCATGAACACAAATGATTTGTGTCACATCCAAAATCTATTTGTACTATTACTTCTAGACTGCCCTTATCACTGGGCTTCCTATTTCACTAGCAGCATTACGGGCACAAATACTTTGTGCAAAGAACAGCAAACCACAGAAGAAATATGAGGGAAACGTGTGGAAACACAAGGGTTGAACAATGACCTGGACATTTATTTTTCCAGCTATTTCACTTCTGATGATGATAGCAGGCGAGGAAGTGCTCTTACCTCATATTTATTTATTTTAATTTTTATTTTTGTTATTTGTTATACGCCCAGAACCGGAGGTATCACGGTTTAGGTTACAGAATGCTTGCTTATCAGGTTACAATACAAGTGTTACAAAATGCTTATGTTTCTGGTTACAAGACACAATTAATATAAGAAATTGTAATTATACATGAGAAAAATTATAATTCTGAGCAGAATTCGGTTGCAATAGTGGATCACATGATAGAGGGCGAGATGGTTCATTCATGTTGGTTGAAAAGCCAGGTTTTTAACATTTTCTTAAATATCTGGTGAGAGGATTCGCCTCTGAGGGGGAAGGGTATTCCATAATTTCGGGGCTAAAACCGCAAAGCTATTAGCCCCTGCCCTGAATGTTTGGTAGCGGGGAACGCAGAGAAGTGAATTGTTTCTAGATCTGAGGACTCTGATGCTCTTTTTTATAGGCAATGGCATTGTTCAGGTAGGTGGGAGCTGTGTTGTTGCAGCATTTGTGTGTGATGCAGAGTGTTTTGAAGGAGATTCTGGCTTTGATAGGGAGCCAATGGGCCTCCCTTCTGATCTAAGAGATATGGTCGGATTTTTGTTCTTCCCAGTGCTGCTCGCAATGCTTTATTTTGTAGGAGTTGGAGTTTTGTGATGTTAGCTTTGGATGCGCCTAGCAATAATATGTTGCAATAGTCTAACTTGGACAGGATGAGAGCCCTGGCTAAAGTAATGCTGTTTTGAGGGGTCAAGAATTTTTGACTCAGTGCAATGAGCTTTGAAGTTTTAGAGGTAGCTGAGGAGAGAGCATTGACATGTTTGGTTAGTGTCAAGGTGGACCCCTAGTGTTCTGGTTTGGTAGAGATTTGGGATTGGTGTGCCATTGATGGTTATGGAATTATAATCTTTGTGGAGGGCTTTGATTTTTGCTGGTGATCCCACAATGAGGATCACCGTCTTTTCGTCATTTTGCTCATGGTTACCCATACTTGGGATAAGAATCTGCATGTTGGCGGCAAAATTCGTATAAATCACGCCCATGGCATCTAGTGCTGCAAAGAGTAGCTTGGTGTAAGCATTATAGAGTTGGTGGTAGGCAAGAACCTTGTGGCACTCCTATCGGGACTGGGATAGGGTCAGCTGCTTCTTTACCAATGCTGACTCTAGAGGTGTGATCAGATAGAAATGATTTGACCCAAAGTGTGGCTTCTCGGGAGAAGTTGAAATTGGTTAGCAGGGTGTTACATAATTTGTCGTGGTCCACCAGATCGAATGCGGCAGAAAGGTCTAATATTAAAAGAATGCTGATGTTTCCGGTGTCCCTTATAAAATCCATTTGGATTTTTAGGTCTAGGAGAGCCGTTTCAGTGCTATGGTTAGGCCGAAAGCCTGATTGTCTAGCACCTAGGAGTTGGTTCGCTTTCAAGTAGTTTTGAATTTGGGAGTGGGCTATTTTATCAATTATTTTGAGCAGAAAGGGGACGGTCGTTATTGGGGATAGTTTGTGGGTATCGCCGGGTCCAGGGATGTTTTTTAAGCAAAGGGGTGACCCAAGCTTCTTTTATGCAAATGAGGCGTTGACACATTTTGTGATGATGGGTGCTAGAGTGGGAGCGCATAGTTTGACTGGTTTGGCTGGGAAGCTGTCTCCTTTACAGGTATGGGCTTTGAGATGGTGCCAGGGACTTGCTTTTGGCTGATCTGAGAGAATTTTAATTCTGCACTTAGGTTTCTGGGCTTGAGGCCCAGCGCTAAGGTAAGGGGTTCTTCGCTGCGCAGTAAAACAATTTTGTTTTGGAGCATATCAATTTTAGATGCCAGTGCATTCTGTATGGTGGTACACCAAGCTTTACTGGTATTTATGGGGGAGGATGTGGGTAGGGGACTTTCCAGTTCTTTCAATATGGGAAATAGCTCTTTGGTGTTTGATGCTGCATTATTTATGCGTGTATTGAAGGCATGAGCTTTTTGTTCTATTAAGGTGGATTTGTAGTTTTGGTTCGCTATGGTGAATGCCTTAGCAGAGTCTATAGTTCTGGTTTTTGTGTGGATGTGTTCCAGCGGCCTTTTGTTGCACCTTAGCACTACCAGCTTATCGTTAAACCAGAAGTTGGAGCGTTTAGCTGGCCGTGGTACTTTTGTTTTGATTGGTGCTAGTGCGTTGATGGTGGTCATGAGGCAGGTATGGTAGATATCTGTGAGACAGTAAGCATCTGAATCTATGCAGGTTGTGTAGAGAGTGCCTCTAGCAGGACAGGGGTGATGGTGTCAGTTGACAGGTTTTTTGTATTCCTAATTTCAATGGGGTTAAGAGGTGTTATGTCCCTAGATGCTGTTCCTTGTGTGAGAATTGTGAAGCAAATGAGGTGGTGATCAGACCAGTCAATGGCTGAGATGTAGTCGATGGACACGTTTGCATTAAGGGTAAGTATCCAATTTAGCGTTCTGCCTTTAACATGAGTGGGTCCAGTCACAAGTTGTGTGAAGTTCATGTCGGAAAGGGAGGAGTCTAGGGCGCTTGCTTTGTGATCAGATGCATCATTGAATCCTAGATACAGCCTCTAGAGGTTTTGGACTATCCAAATCACTTTACTTTATCCTAGAAACTATCAGAAACCAGGTTCTATGTGTTGTATGATCTCCCAGTATCAGATAAATGATAATGATTTACCAAGAACGAATTTCCAAACCATATATTATTTATTTTTGTTTTTTCAACTTCTCTCTATTCTCCTTCTGAAAACCCATCCTTGAGTGATATCCTCTCTAAGAACATAAACATGTAAAGCCAACCTGTGGCTATCACTATTAAAACAATGACATAATGGCACAGGCAGAATTGTCCTATTCATTTTTGCTTTATTCAGGACAAACCCATTTTTCTTTAATTCAACATTACAAATCAACATGAACATTAACCATACTATAATGTACACAATTCCAAACGAATAAAGCTGCTTTCTTGCTAAAAGAGAAAAAAATCAAAAATGACCTATAAGATGCATTATTCTATATTAGCAGATGTAAGTAATTATTGTCCTTCTCTGAGCCAATCAGAATGTTCACAACGCAGTCAACAGCTACCAGTATTGACTGTATTCCAGACATTATAACTTCAGAAGCAGCCAGGGAAACAACTAGAAACAATGCCATTTCCCAGGAAGATTTATTTCAGCAAGTCAGTCAATCCTAATTTAACATACCAAAGTGAAAGCTAAAATATTGAAAAAGGTTTTCACAATTCTATAGAAAAAACGTTCCCTTTAACATCGCACCTACAGCAAGCTCATTCTAAAATGTCCCAGTTCAACCAAGTTTACAGTTAAAACGCTTACATTATAAAGGCATCATTGTTATTTAAATATTACAAACTAAAACCTCTTTTGATTTACTTACACATTTTGTGTACTTTCCACACTATTTAGCCAACTTGTTTTATTGCTATTGCAACCATGTGCTAATAGCCTTGTAGACCTAGGGAGAGGTAATTATCGCTTGGGATAATGACCCTTCCCCAACTGATGGTTTGGTGGAGGGTCATTATCCATCGATAATGACTCCTCCCTCGGTCGATAAGGCTGTATAAGAACCATGGCGAATATGATGCATTTACTCTTGCCGGCCACTTTCTCCCCCTTGGGCTTGCTATTTGCCATGGAAATAGAAAGGGAGCTAATGCCTTAGCTATCTTTTCTTTCTTCCATGACAGCTGTCTTGATTTGGGTGAGGTTTTCTTTTATGAAACTAGTCCTGAGCAGCTTTTCATCAACATAAACATTTTGTATGAACTATTAGCACCACAGATTTTTTACTGGGGTGAGTAGGATGATAAACACCACAGGGCTAAGCCATATCAGTTGTTAACGCTACTGCAGCAAAATTCGAAGATTATGCATAAGGGTCCCTGAGAAGAGTAGGTGTTTTGCAGTGCCTTACTGATTGCCTTTCTTTGGGGCTGTCTTTTAAGTTAGTCTTGATCTAGTTGAGGAACTTCCCAAAGTTTCTATGTTCAAATTCTCTTTCGTGCAGAGTAATAACAGCCACGAGAGCCTTTCGCCTGTCAAACTTCATTTAACCGTCTCTACACTTTAGTTGCTGACTCTGGTGAATCCACACTAGAACTGTACTGTGGGTGTATGCATTGCATGCACGGACATCTTTCTATTCAACACTGAAGCATCTACAACGTAAAGTGGATGCATTCCAACTCTCAACGTATATCTTGAACTTTAGAGCAATTTCTTGTATTTTCTGTTTTACAATGTGATACCTGTTGCATTGTTTGTTGTCCTTATAAATCCTCCAGTGAATAGCCATAGAAGTAAAAAACTTGTAATTATCTAACCCCTGAGTATAATGCTGATGCAAAATAAACCAATATGGCAATGGTATCAAGCGTTTTTAACTGTCTCCGCCTCATAACAGCATTTGCTTCCACTGCTTGTGTGGCTTTTTTATGTAATTTTGTATGTTTTGTATGATTGAATACTTACTGATCTTTTGTTGGAAAAGATGATGGTTTGACTCATACTTTGCCTAAATAATCAATGAGTTTAAAAACAACGGAACATTTTTCATAACACATTCTCAATATTCTTCACTTTTGAGTGGATGTGTCTTGTCTTTGTCTTGCAAGGCAAATAAAGCTGTTTCTGATTTCCACCATTCTAAATCGATTTGTGAGCCTGGTTTCTGTGACAGAATCTGCTGCCCTCACAATCAAAGTCAGCCCCGATGTGGATCTCTACAAATCTCAGCTTTCTGTAACTTCCCTTGCCCAAAAAGGAGCTCTCCTGGTCCTCTCTGTCTTCCTCCCAACCTGACCCCGCCACTGCCATCAATGTTGCATTAGAATGTAATTTTGTATATGTATACAGTACTCGTCTTTCTTTTGAAGCATCTTCCTCTCTAGCTTGATGTTACCCTTTTTTAATCACCTGTTAAATCACCTGTTTCTTATATACGATTTTGCTTGTTGTGGGATGTATTTACCCATGCATCCGGGCCCTACCTCAAAACTGTGCAGTACTGGCATTGAAAACATCATAATGGCCAGAGCTCCCCAGAAAATGCACAGGGAAATGCATGAAGAATAGGCTGCCACCCATTTTTGCCGATGTTATGGGCACAGAAGGACACTGCCTAAAACCACCATTGGACTACCCACACAGTAGTCTGAAACCATTGGGAATGGCAATGCTGATTGCCAAATGCAACCTAGAATTGTTGGGAATTCATTTTCTTAAATCCCAAAAATGGGTGCAGTACCAGTACTCACCACTATCCAAAAGCCGGCATTTTAAAACCACACCAGATTTTACTTTTTTGTGTAAAACTGAATGAACCCAAAGCAGGCTAAAGAAAGACTTACTGAGAGGTGGATACAATGTAAAGTGATATTCTGAAGTGACTTGAAGGTTTATAACAAGACTGGCTGCGCTGTGGATTTCAGCAGTTTAAGTAAATTTGGACTGAAAGACACTAAAAAAAAATCTAAATGTTTAAATTGACTGAGTGACCTACTTTTGAGTGTCACATAGGTTGCAATTGTTTAAATGTCATAGTTTTAAACTTAGAATCAGCCTTCTAGCTGCATATGTGAAAATGTTTAGTTTTTTTATCTATCTGATAATTGAATTACCTGTGATCTACAGGAGCTCTGAACAAAGCCCTGTCCTGGCTCAGGCAAAGGTTTTATTGGCAGGAGTCGTAAATGGTCGTAAAAAGTGGCTTCCTCCTGAGGAAAGGGGAGGGGCACTGCCTGTGAGAGCAAGCTGGCTTGGCAGAACTGGATAAACCAGTATTTCTACCTTGTGCTGAGAGGAAACCACACCCCTTTGTAGCCAGAATATTGTTTAGAAAAAGATGGATCATTCATAGAGCGGACATGTGAAAATTTTATAAATGATACCATAATTCTTGTGATTTTTCTGCCCACAGTTTAAGAGGTTTTTCGACCCGGTGGCGTGTTCAGGGGGGTTTTAGCGGAAAAGTGGATATTACTCTAAATGTATGCATGTTAAAAATCTGAAACTTCATCAGCTAATGTCCATACTCCCTGCGCACATGTATGTAAAGTTGGGTCAATGTCAGAAATTGAAAAATCAGTTAAAAAGTCAATTATGTGCCATTTCTGAATGCAAGCTCCCAGGAAGAGCAGAGTTTGAACAGGGGATACCTCCTGTAATGCATGATGGGTGCATATGATTTTAAAACAATATGTACCTCTGCAAATATGTATTTGTTTCAAATCTAGATTTGTGTGTAAGTTGACAGGAGGAGTGGACTTTCTGCAGGCTGTAAAATGACATCACTCTGACCCAACCTAGCTCCCCCAATCAAATGATAAATGGAAGTTTGACCAATTAGAAGCTGAGAGAGAGGTAGGGTCAGTGATGCTAGAACACACCCACATTCTAAACACATAAAAGCAGACAGACAGGACAGATAGGGACCTTCAATTCCATTTGCTGCAACGCGCTCTGCCGGACCATACAACATCCAGAGATCCAGACTTCAAATTCATCAACCTCCAGAAAGCCAAATTAGAGACCAGACCAGAGAGAGAAAGCAGTGCTGTACCCAGAGAGAAAGCAGTGCTGTGCCCAGAGAGAGACCCGAGCCCAGTCCAAAACCCTGACCAGATCCGTGATGAGGCCCATTTCACTCAAGAATATAGTGTGAGTACCTAGAAAACTGTGCAGAACCAATCTCCTAGTTAAAATAATATAATTCAATCTATTTAATCTAAGTAGAACTGCCTCCTAACTGTCACCTGTCATTTGTAAAGCTGTCACTTGTCATTTCCTAGTTGCAAGCTGCACTTGTCTTTTTGAATTTTAAAATTTCAAATCTGAAAAACGACCTTCACAAAATCGCTCATATCTCCGCAACCGTTTGTGCTAGAGACTTGCAGTAACTTTCATTTTGAAGCTGAGATCCTAGGCTTTCCTAGGACCCCAAAACGATAGAGATAGTCCTTGTGGTTCCTCTGTAATAGCGCTCGGCGCATCCGCGAATTTTGCCGCGATTTGCAAATTTCTTCACGTGTAAAAAGACAGCAGTTTTGCTTTTCCTTGCCAAAAACTTCGTTTACCTGCTAGTTACTACTAAAGCATTGTTAAGGTGATCCTGAATTCATAGAGAGTAGCTATCACTCACCCTGAACCTCTGAAAGGGAATTAAAAGCATTTCCAGCATTTTTCTCATCCATTGCTAGCACATATAAAAGAATTTGGGCCTGTGTTTTCAAAACTCCTATCTGTTTTCTTTAAGCTTGCTGGGGATTGAACTGAATTACATTGAATTGCATTTCTGAGAATTGTGTGTCTTCCTTCCACTTCCTTGCATTGCATAAAAGGGGGGAGGGGATTGCCAGAGAAAAGTGATTACATTGTTTTGTTGAAATCATATTGAGTATTTTCTATACTGCATTTCATTCATTCAACCTTGCATTTCCTTGAACCCTGTAAAGCATTCTCTACCACATTATACTTCTGTACCTATTTACCACTGTGCTACCTTATCCATTTCATGTCAACTCCTTATTGATTATAGAGAAGCGTGTTAGTGCCAGATTCTCTGTTGTTCATCTTTATCATATCAGATTAAGTGTGCTATTCAATTATTAATTTATTATAAAGTGTGACATATATATATCTATTGTTTAAATTATCAAATAAACCTTTTAACTTGCAAAACAGAACTACTTCTTGGCTCAGTGGGGTCAGGGGGATTCCAAGAGAGGGGTGTTATATAGGGGTAGTCATCCAGAACGCATGAACTGGACATAAAGATATATCAATAAGGGTTTTCATTCAGTATTCTAGACTAGGCGTTAACTTAGCTGTAGTGCTGAATTGAATCCTCTTACAAATTGGGGGCTCGAGCCGAGACGTTGGGTTAGATTTACCACTTGTGCAGCTTAATACAGTGTGCTAACTGACGGGATACATACATCCGGTCGGATCACCACGCTGCATTACGCTGTGAAGCATTCCTCAAAAGGGACACTCCAAGAAAAGTTCTGTTCTGCAAAAATAAAATACTAACTTCTGTAAGTCAGGACAGAGACCAATCTCTAGAATGACGACCTTAGTAGACATGAAAATAGCCAGAGAGCACTTCTTACATAAGTTATTTGTGAGAGGTGAGTGGACTCACCAGGACCAAACAGTCTGGTTGCAGGCCATCACGCAACAGGTCACTGAAACAGGGTCAGACTTATGGAGAGATCAGGGTCCATTACATGTGGCCCTGAGTGAACTATATATGGCTCCTAAGGCCAAAGATGAACACGACAAGATTGTTAGGATAGCGGCATACCTGTACCTATATATGGGAGACATGCAGGATAGATGTGCTGAAAGCCAAAATCTGGCAAATAGGCAACAGATGGCGTTAGAGAAGGCCCAATCTGACCTGGTCTCTTCTGAGCAGAGGCTGCAGAGGAGCCAGGAGTCAGAAGATGATAGTAGGCAGCACATCATCAAAATAAAGAAGGATATGGATGTGCTGCAACAGGAAAAGGTAGAACAGGATACCAGATTTCTGGCCTTGCAGAAGGAATACCAAGAAGGTTTGGACTCCCTACTGCAAAACCAGAAAAAGCTGGAGCAACAACTGGACTTCAACAGGGTATGTGCTGAGCAGGTAGTCACCCTGCAAGGCCACCTAGATAGAGTGAAGGCAGAGAGCAACAAACTAATTCTGAAAGACCTGGATACCCAGGCAGAGTTTGATCAGGAGCGCCAGAATGCTGGTGCCTTCCAAAGGCAAAGGGACGACCTGGCAGCACAGATGCAGGCTCTCAGTCAGGAAAGGGATGCCTTAGGCCAGGAAGTCTGCCATTTAAAAAGAAAAATGGAAGAAAATCACCTGACCCACCAGGGACTGGGTGACCTCCAAAAAGAACACCAGAACTTGCTAGAGCACACCAGGAGGGTGGAAGAGGCTTTGGCAAGAAAGGAGCAGGCCAATAGGGACATTGCCCAGGAGGTAACCCTCCTGCAGCAAAGACTGGCCCAGTACTCCAGGACCAATCAGGAAGCACAGAGAGAGAATGAGGCTCTCTGCCAACACAATGATAGGCTCCAGCAACAGGTAGCGATGCAGGAGAAACTGATAGAGTCGAGTAAGGCCTTAACAGAGGAACTGAAAGCACAAATGCAGGCTCTTGCATTGCAACAGGGAGCAGGGGCGGATAGAGATGAGGTCCGCTGGGAAAGAGAGATTCCTGACCATAACCGCAGGAGCCCTACCACCAGGGGCCTTCATCTCCCCCAGTCCCTGGACTCTACCACCCCCATGTCCCCTGGCGCACATGAGCACAGGGCCACAGGGATGGCAGATTACTATCCAGCTAAGAGTATGGGGCTCATAGGCCAGTACCGCTCAGGAATGGAGGGGTGGGCATCCGGGTATGGGCACCCAAGTACAGTACAGTTCAATGGGGAACCCCAGGAGAGTAGGCCCATTAAGGGCATCCTGAAAACCTCTGCCCAGTTAGGTCAGTGGAGGGGGTACCCATCAAATCCTGGCAGCAAGGAGGAATCTGAAGACTCCTCTGAACTGCGCAGGACACAGGAGACCAGGTCCCCACATTCTGCCAGCCATTCCCAGGCTCGCAGAATCCGGGAAAACCTGGAAGAACAGACGGGAACCTCTGGGAGCAGTGCCTCTGAGTCCGAGGAAGAATGGACAAGGGTTACCCGAACCAAAAAGGCCAATAAGGCAAAAAGGGCCTTGCTTAAGGACCCCTTAAAGCAGATTAAGGCGATCAGGAGCGTCATCACGCCTTACCATAAGAACGCTAAGTATTCTGTTTGGGAGCACTTAGAGTTGTTTGAACAAATGATGGAGACTTTCCATTTGAAGGACAGCCAAAGCTGTATTCAATATGTAAAGTGGACCTTCTCCCCGGAATACTCCAGTTTCTTTGCGGGGCTGGAGGACCAAAATCATTTAAGATGGTCCACCTATAAGGCGGCCATCTTGAAACATTTTTCTGTTCACAGAAATCCTCAAGAGGCTCGCAAGGCAGCCTACAATTTGCAATGTGGGGAGGATCAGGCCCCACAAGAATTTGTGCAGGAGTTAAAGCGTGCTTTTGCACAGACCACAAGAAGGGTGCGCACGGATAGCAGGGAATTTATTAATACGTTTTTCCATGCCTTGCCCAAATATATCATGACCCAGCTCGTGAGGGATTTTCACGAGAAAAGATCTTTAGACTGGGTCATTGAACAGGCTACCCGGATCTATGAGGTGCAGAAACCGGTAGATAGCAAAAGTAATGCCCAGAAAAACCCCAAAGCCAACACCACCCCTGCTGCTGCCAAGGTGGCAGAGGTAAAGGTCACCCCCGTTTTAGATTTGGAGATGGGGGGGCCTAAAAACCTACCTGCACCTAATAATGCTAGGCCCAGAAGGTCCTCGGGCCAGTCACAGACAGGGAGCCAAGGAGGCAGCCCCACAAATGGGGTCCCTCGCTCTCCTGATTATGTAAGTCCCCGTTACAAGGGAAATCGACCCATCCTGGGTTATGTGTGGACTCCTCCAGCCCAAGGGGGGGATCCAGCCAAGCACCTAACCCAGGGAACTTCCCTCCAAACTTCCCACAGGAGGGCAGAAATTTACCAAACCCTGGGCAGAACTTTTTCCCCAGATATCCACCCGACTTTCAGCCCCAAAACCATCCATCCTTCTTTCCCCAATTCCCTGAGCCCAGACCACTGAATCCGGGAGAGGGGAGGCCAAGGGTGGAGGGGTACCCAAATCTTCCCAACCCGGGGTATTACCAGAGGAGGGACAGCTACCCTTCCCGGGATCAGCCCAGGGGAGAAAACAGGGCCCCGTATCAGCCTGAGCGGGTTTCCCAGTTAGAGCGCCAGGTTCAAAACATGGCGCGGGACCTGGGTCACATACTGAGGGCTCAGCAGAACCCTCAGATGGGCGTGCCGGCGCAGAACGCACCCAACTCTGGACCTGGTGCTCCAGAACAATGACGGGGGCAGCACCCCGATAACTCACCGGTTCCCAGGGAGGAGGCACAAAGGGAAGGGGGGTGTAAAGCCTTGGAGGAAGCTTCCTTCCTCACTTGTAAACAGCCCCTGGAAACCCAGGAACCGGAAACGAAATCTCTTGCCCCTGAAAGTCTGCCTCCTAAGGAGCAGAGGGGGGGTAGGAGAAACAAAAGACCCAAACAGACTCAGTTTGAGGAGGAGGTACAGATCTTCCAATTTGAGGGAGAGGGATCCTCAGAGGATCCTGGGAAAAGGATCTTCTCCTTCAGAGAGGGGGGAACTCCTCCCAAAGAAAAATGGGTCCCTAGGGATGCAAATCCAGACTGGGGAGATGTGGAGACTGAGCTACCGCCGCCCACCATCTCATCCCAGAACCAACAGCAAGAAAATCCCCTGGTTCAAACCCATCCTGGTGACTGCCTCCAAAAAGGGGGGGGCGGCCCAGAACCGGAACCAGGGGAACCCACAATGGCTCTGATCTCCAGTTGCCAACTTTTTCTTTCAGATTCCCAAGGCTCTCCACAGAATTCTGCCCAAATCTCTTCGCTATCGATGTCAAAAACCAGAAAGTTAGCCCACCAGTTGTCCAAAAATGTGCATTATCTGTGCCCCCTTGAGGAGAAGGAGGGAAGATATTATGCCCCGGTACAAGTACAGGGGCAGGGTACAATCTCGGCACTGGTGGACACTGGATCTCAAGCTACCCTTCTGTCCAGAAGGGCCTTTGACGAACTGAATGCAGGAAGGGGAGAGAATTACCAAATTCCTCTCACCTCTCTTCCGGGACAACTACAGAACTTTGACGGGAAGGAAATTCCCGTTGAGGGGACTGCAGACTTGGACATTAAAATTGGGCGACACAAGTTGAAACACCCGGTCATAGTTGTGACCCCAGAGGGCACCCCTTGTTTACTAGGGAATGACCTCCTGAGAAGGTTGTCACCCCTAATAGATTGTGTAAACGAGGTCCTCTGGACCCAGAGTAGCCGACCAATAAAATTAAAACAGAGTGTCAACCATGTTAGTTTAAACGGCACCTGCCACATGGTTGAACAAAAATCTGACCAAGTAGAATTTCACTTCCAGAATAACCAAATTCCAGACGTGACAGTAATAGCAGTAGGACAACAGACTGGTGATGGGGGGTCCTCTCTATTTCTGAAAATCAACCTTCCTTCCAGTCTAAAGTGGTATTCCACGCTGGAAGGAAACACTCTGAAATTCTATACTAATCCACAATCAGAAACTCCCACTCCTATAGTCCAGAAAGATGTGAAATCAGCTCAGAGCCTGGCTGATATTCAGCAAATTGGAGAGCAGTTGTTCATCCCTGTTCAGTTAAATGATGGGAAGGACTCTGTTCTCGCTCGAGTGTGTGTGAACAACGGTAAGAGCTTCATCAGCGAAGCCATGTTTCGCCAACTCCCAAAAGATCCAGCCATTCCCACCTTCAAACTGATAGACAAATGGGAAATGGACCTGGAAGCACCTAATTCCAAACATCTCCTGCCAAGCAGGTGTATGCTCAAAATCTCCATTGGCAACAAGAGCATAGTCCACAATTGTTGGGTCGTGCGAGACGTCCCTGCCGCCTTTTACTTAGGCAGTGACATTCTCAATCGCTTTGCCATTAGTTTGGACCTAATAAACTTCAAAGCTTGGTCCCGATTAGCGGATAATCCCATGGGCTTTGATGATCCAGAAAAAGCATTTAGGTCAGCTCAATTGCTACCTTATGCAGTTGAAATTCAGGTTAAAGAGGAAGTCACCATCCCAGAAAGGACCCGACAATTCTCCCTGGAAGTGAAAGTTAAAAGGGGACAAGAGTTGAAAAACCCTGATGCTTACATACATCTAAACGCTTCTCTCCAACAGCAAGGGTTGGGGGTAAACCCAACTCCATTAGTCAACATAGAACATGACACCATTCCAATAGAGGTGGATAACAGCGACTTAAAGAGTATTACTCTAGCCGCAGGCACCATTATTGGAATGGCGGTTGATGACCGACATTTTTCCATCGACTTAGTAAATGAACTGTTAGGACCAATCCCCAAGGACTGTTTTGACAGTGACAGTGATGACAATACAACACCAGACAGGATTTTTACCCGGCATGGGGGGAACTTCCTGGTGTACACTTCCTGCCCCTATGGTAAGGAAGATGTGACTTGTGACTTCAGGAGGGATGAGGTGATTTTCCAGGTCCATGAGGGCTGCCTTTCCCACCTGAAGCCTCCAGTCCAAATCAGCACTCTAACCAGGGACTTCTCCACCCAGCTGGAGGAGGCCGCTGAAATAGCCAAACCAGAAGTCTTTCCAGGCTTCAGGCAGATGGTGGAAGAGAGAGTCAACCTAGCTGATGCCTGTGTGACTCTGGAACAAAAGCAAAAGTTGAAACAAGTTTTCTTGGATTTCCAAGATCTCTTTGCGGTAGACTCATATGACTGTGGTCGCACCGACATCCACACAACAACAATCCCCATGGACCCTGGCATGACTCCAGTGTTTGTGAAGCAATATCGCTTGCCTCTCGCATCAATGGAGTCCCTTACTGAAATAATTAAGAACCTTGAGTCCCGGGGAATAATCCGTCCAGTCCACAGCACCTTCAATAATCCGGTGCTGGGAATATTGAAGCCAAACGGCCAGTGGAGACTCTGCGCTGACCTCAGGGAGCTCAACAAACGGGTCCATACTTCCCGATGGCCTCTGCCCTACATTGACCAAGGGCTGGCCCAGATCCAGGGGTCACAGGTATTCACTGCAATAGACCTGACCAATGGATACTGGACTGTGCCTGTCAGTAGGGAGGACCAATACAAGCTGGCTTTTACCTTTGGGGGCCAGCAGTACACATGGACCCGGACTCCCTTCGGATACCTCAACTCCGGCAATGAATTCAATATTTTCCTACATAAGGCCATGCCCGACCTGGGTGCGAGGGGTAACCTGGCTTATGTAGATGATGTCCTCATCAAAAGTTCATCTGTGGAGGAACATATAGCGGAGATCCGTTATGTTCTGACACAGTTGAGGGCCGCCGGAGCAAAACTTTCCTTTCAGAAAGCACAGTGGTGTAGAACCCGTGTTAATTTCTTGGGGCATGAGATTACTCCTCAGGGTCTCTGTCCCCAGGAAAAGAAAGTGGAAGCACTTCAGAAACTGAAAGACCCCACAACGCTGCGGGAACTAACGAGCCTCCTTGGACTGACTAATTACAGAAGAAAGTTCATTGAGGGCTACGCAGAGATCACCAGACCCCTGATTCATCTCCTGAAGGGGGGGTCAAGTGGGAATGGGGTCCAGAACAAGCCGAGGCAGTAAAACAACTCAAAAGAAGCCTCTCACAAGCGCCTTGCCTAGCTTACCCGGTCAGAAACAAGGAGTTCTTCCTGGAGACAGGGTTCTCTAATACGTGCTTGACGGCAGTATTATATCAAAAGCATGACAAGGTCAATAAAGTAATCTCCTATGCGAGCAAAACTTTATCCTCTGTGGAGGAAAAATTCAACGATTGTGAGAAGGCACTCCTGGCAACGGTGTGGGCATTGAAGAATTACCGCCCGTTTATCCAGGGGGAACACATCATAGTGGAGACTCCACACCAGCCTCTGCAATATCTCCAAAGTGACAGAATCCGGGCCGGAAATGTGAGTAATTCCCAAATTACTTCCTGGATTCTGTCAATGCAAGGCTTTCCTGTGGAGGTCAGATATGGCCAAAACAAGAAGAGTCCCCTCGCGCAAGGTCTGGCTGACTTGCATGATTGTGCCAGAGAAAACTGTCTCGAGGACGAAAGTCTAAAAATAAAGGACAACATGGAGGCATACCTTAATTCCCCACACAAAGTCTTTGAAGAAGACAAGTGTGAGGGAATGCCCACTGTCTATGTGGATGGATGCTCTTACCATGTTGACAACGACGGGGAGAAAGAACTGGTGGCTGGCGTAGGGAATGCATGGGTGAATGAGTCCCCAGAACCCTCCGCTGGATACAAAATTGGTCCCCGAAGTAGTCAGGTGGCAGAATTGATGGCTGTGCATCAGGCCATCCTCACTGCTGTCCAGCATCAACTCCACGAACTGGTCATAATCACAGATTCGGATTATGTACGGAACGGGTTCGTGGAGCACCTGGTTAATTGGAAAACCAGAGGCATGTTATGTGCTAACAACAAACCCTTGAAACATGGGAAGTTGATCCAAAACATTGATGATCTGGCCACATCGAATGGGATGACCATCTACTGGAAAAAGATCAAGGGTCATTCCAAAGTAGAGGGACCAGACAAAACTGGAAATGACTTAGCTGATCAGCTGGCCAAAACCGGGGCCATCCAAGGGGATCTAATTGAGATTGAGTCCCTATTGGGGGAAATCCAGGTCACTGCTATCACTAGGTCCCAGACAAATGCTCACAACGACCTTTCAATTGCACAATGGAGTAAGGAGACCCCTGATGCTGATTTGATTACTGCTCAGAAGGGGGATCCAATTATTGGTAAATTTTACCAGCACCTTGAGGACCCTGAGAACTTTCCCCTGACGGATACCGATTACATTGGGAAAGAGGACCTAAGAGTGTTGATGAAATGTCCAAAAATGTTCCGGATTCAAGACGGTTTGCTGGTAAGGAAATCCAAAGCTGGCCACGATCAGTGGGTGGTTCCTACCTCATTCCGAAGCCTGATGTTAAGTCACGCCCATGATGCGGCCACCGCCGGTCATAGGGGGTTTCACACAACACTGGAAATCTTAAGAGAGGTTGCATACTGGCCACACATGGGGCAGGACCTCGACCAATACTTGAAGGGGTGTCTTGTGTGTGCACAATTTCAGCCGACATCCCTCGCACACCGGGCGCCTTTACAAAAAAGGGGGATGACACTGCCATGGTCAGATTTACAAATCGACTTTGTAGGCCCTGTGATTCGCTCGGCTAGGGGGAATAAGTACATGTTGACTGTGACATGCTTGTTTACCAAGTGGGTGGAATGTCTCCCAGCCCCAAACTGCAAGGCAGAAACGGCAGCTGCCTTGATGATTAACCACATCTTTTCCCGTTTTGGTCTACCTCAAAGGATTGAGTCAGACAGAGGTAGCCACTTCACCAGTGAAGTAATGACAAAGATGTGGGAGATACTGGGGGTCAAAAGGAAGTTGCATATTGCTTATCGGCCAGCTTCTTCTGGGGCAGTAGAGAGATATAATCGGACAATTGTGAGCATATTAAAGAAGTTTGTGGCAGATTCTGGGCCAAGTTGGGATATCCGATTACCTCTGGTCCTAATGGCCATCAGATCTACCCCTTCATCTGCAACCAAAATGTCACCATTTGAGTTGATGACTGGGCGCAAGATGGTGCTTCCTCAGCATTTGCTCTACAGGACCCAAGAGCAGACACTGATAAATGCCGACACTACTCATGAGTATGTGGAGAATTTAAGGAAACACCTTCAACATGCTTTTGCTTATGCTCAGCGGAATCTAGAAAGATCAGCTGATAGCATGAAGACCCACTATGACCTGAAAACTTCCAGGAAGGAATATCAGGTGGGAGACCGGGTCTATCTATACAACTTCCAAAGGAACCAGGCCAAGCAGCGCAAATTTTTGCCTACATGGAAAGGACCCTTTGAGATCATCGACAAGATCTCACCTGTGGCCTACAAAATCCACATCCCCAAAGGCGGTTCGGCAGAGGGGGAAGACAAGTGGGTCCACATAAACCAGTTGAAATGTTGCCATCCCAGGCACACTCTGCAACAACTGGAGGAATCCTCTGGAATCCTAGCGGGTACTGTCTCAGACTAATTCAGTTCCAACCATAAAACATACCACATCTAGTCTCTAAAATATTGTGATTTGCATGAAACTGTCTCTTAGTTATACTGTTTTTTTTTAAAATAAGAATGTAATGTTTCATTATGATGAAATGCATATGCTGCCCCACTATCTCAACAGTGGTGGAAAAAAAAAAATCGTCTATGAGTAGATATTGCCGCTTTTGCTTTATCATCCTAGGAGAGATGAAACCATGAAGAATGACCAAGAAGGACGATCCGGAGACCGGGAACGAAGATCCAATGGGCCCAGTGGACCGCCCAATACTCCCATCAGGACCGGCGAGGAGAACCGATCGATCCGACCGGATGGAGGAAAAGATGCTGGACTGTGCCATTTATCGGAAGAAGAGGAGAACTACATCCCAGATCTTGCGGGTCCCATTAGTGAAGGATCAGATGGCCACCGCAAGAAGGGGGGCTTGTGGGATGTATTTACCCATGCATCCGGGCCCTACCTCAAAACTGTGCAGTACTGGCATTGAAAACATCATAATGGCCAGAGCTCCCCAGAAAATGCACAGGGAAATGCATGAAGAATAGGCTGCCACCCATTTTTGCCGATGTTATGGGCACAGAAGGACACTGCCTAAAACCACCATTGGACTACCCACACAGTAGTCTGAAACCATTGGGAATGGCAATGCTGATTGCCAAATGCAACCTAGAATTGTTGGGAATTCATTTTCTTAAATCCCAAAAATGGGTGCAGTACCAGTACTCACCACTATCCAAAAGCCGGCATTTTAAAACCACACCAGATTTTACTTTTTTGTGTAAAACTGAATGAACCCAAAGCAGGCTAAAGAAAGACTTACTGAGAGGTGGATACAATGTAAAGTGATATTCTGAAGTGACTTGAAGGTTTATAACAAGACTGGCTGCGCTGTGGATTTCAGCAGTTTAAGTAAATTTGGACTGAAAGACACTAAAAAAAATCTAAATGTTTAAATTGACTGAGTGACCTACTTTTGAGTGTCACATAGGTTGCAATTGTTTAAATGTCATAGTTTTAAACTTAGAATCAGCCTTCTAGCTGCATATGTGAAAATGTTTAGTTTTATTTGAATGCAGAAACTGGGGAACAGAAATGACAGCTTAAAGAGATTCCAATTTGCCTGGCAACTACCCCCATCAGGAGTGAAACTTGAGTCACAGCTGTGTTCCCAGGCCTAGCTGCCCTTTTGCTGCTCACACTAAGGATATGCCATCTATCTGATAATTGAATTACCTGTGCTCTACAGGAGCTCTGAACAAAGCCCTGTCCTGGCTCAGGCAAAGGTTTTATTGGCAGGAGTCGTAAATGGTCGTAAAAAGTGGCTTCCTCCTGAGGAAAGGGGAGGGGCACTGCCTGTGAGAGCAAGCTGGCTTGGCAGAACTGGATAAACCAGTATTTCTACCTTGTGCTGAGAGGAAACCACACCCCTTTGTAGCCAGAATATTGTTTAGAAAAAGATGGATCATTCATAGAGCGGACATGTGAAAATTTTATAAATGATACCATAATTCTTGTGATTTTTCTGCCCACAGTTTAAGAGGTTTTTCGACCCGGTGGCGTGTTCAGGGGGGTTTTAGCGGAAAAGTGGATATTACTCTAAATGTATCCATGTTAAAAATCTGAAACTTCATCAGCTAATGTCCATACTCCCTGCGCACATGTATGTAAAGTTGGGTCAATGTCAGAAATTGAAAAATCAGTTAAAAAGTCAATTATGTGCCATTTCTGAATGCAAGCTCCCAGGAAGAGCAGAGTTTGAACAGGGGATACCTCCTGTAATGCATGATGGGTGCATATGATTTTAAAACAATATGTACCTCTGCAAATATGTATTTGTTTCAAATCTAGATTTGTGTGTAAGTTGACAGGAGGAGTGGACTTTCTGCAGGCTGTAAAATGACATCACTCTGACCCAACCTAGCTCCCCCAATCAAATGATAAATGGAAGTTTGACCAATTAGAAGCTGAGAGAGAGGTAGGGTCAGTGATGCTAGAACACACCCACATTCTAAACACATAAAAGCAGACAGACAGGACAGATAGGGACCTTCAATTCCATTTGCTGCAACGCGCTCTGCCGGACCATACAACATCCAGAGATCCAGACTTCAAATTCATCAACCTCCAGAAAGCCAAATTAGAGACCAGACCAGAGAGAGAAAGCAGTGCTGTACCCAGAGAGAAAGCAGTGCTGTGCCCAGAGAGAGACCCGAGCCCAGTCCAAAACCCTGACCAGATCCGTGATGAGGCCCATTTCACTCAAGAATATAGTGTGAGTACCTAGAAAACTGTGCAGAACCAATCTCCTAGTTAAAATAATATAATTCAATCTATTTAATCTAAGTAGAACTGCCTCCTAACTGTCACCTGTCATTTGTAAAGCTGTCACTTGTCATTTCCTAGTTGCAATCTGCACTTGTCTTTTTGAATTTTAAAATTTCAAATCTGAAAAACGACCTTCACAAAATCGCTCATATCTCCGCAACCGTTTGTGCTAGAGACTTGCAGTAACTTTCATTTTGAAGCTGAGATCCTAGGCTTTCCTAGGACCCCAAAACGAAATAGAGATAGTCCTTGTGGTTCCTCTGTAATAGCGCTCGGCGCATCCGCGAATTTTGCCACGATTTGCAAATTTCTTCACGTGTAAAAAGACAGCAGTTTTGCTTTTCCTTGCCAAAAACTTCGTTTACCTGCTAGTTACTACTAAAGCATTGTTAAGGTGATCCTGAATTCATAGAGAGTAGCTATCACTCACCCTGAACCTCTGAAAGGGAATTAAAAGCATTTCCAGCATTTTTCTCATCCATTGCTAGCACATATAAAAGCATTTGGGCCTGTGTTTTCAAAACTCCTATCTGTTTTCTTTAAGCTTGCTGGGGATTGAACTGAATTACATTGAATTGCATTTCTGAGAATTGTGTGTCTTCCTTCCACTTCCTTGCATTGCATAAAAGGGGGGAGGGGATTGCCAGAGAAAAGTGATTACATTGTTTTGTTGAAATCATATTGAGTATTTTCTATACTGCATTTCATTCATTCAACCTTGCATTTCCTTGAACCCTGTAAAGCATTCTCTACCACATTATACTTCTGTACCTATTTACCACTGTGCTACCTTATCCATTTCATGTCAACTCCTTATTGATTATAGAGAAGCGTGTTAGTGCCAGATTCTCTGTTGTTCATCTTTATCATATCAGATTAAGTGTGCTATTCAATTATTAATTTATTATAAAGTGTGACATATATATATCTATTGTTTAAATTATCAAATAAACCTTTTAACTTGCAAAACAGAACTACTTCTTGGCTCAGTGGGGTCAGGGGGATTCCAAGAGAGGGGTGTTATATAGGGGTAGTCATCCAGAACGCATGAACTGGACATAAAGATATATCAATAAGGGTTTTCATTCAGTATTCTAGACTAGGCGTTAACTTAGCTGTAGTGCTGAATTGAATTGTTTTGTTTTGTCCCTGGTTTATGTCCCAATTAGTTCACACCCTCATGACCTGTTTCACCAATTGTTCTCATCCTTGCTCTTTTGTAAAGGCACCCTTTCAGGGGATGCCTGTACATGTGCTTTTTTATTTTGTTATTTCTAATCGAAATTGATATCCCTGTTCTTCAAATGAATGCACATGAGATGTTTCTGCATTGTGGCAGTTGAAACGGAGAGGCAGGCAGGTTGGGACAATGCAGCAACGGCTCATCTTCAATGCAGGTGCACCCAAAAAGACCAAAACAATGATGCAATCTTCTTCCGCAGACAACATTTCTTCAATACCAGGAAGTGGACGAAGAATGCAGTTTTTCTTCTGTATACTGAAGCTGAGAGTAGTTGACAGAAGGGAAGGAACAAGTTACTTACCTGTAACTGTTGTTCTCCAGCATGGGTCTGGCATGGATTCACATGCTCATGAATATTCCCCGTCGTCAGGCTGGGAATCCTCGGTAAAGAAAAAACCAGTATCAGTTTCGTTTCTGATCTGTCTTTCGTAGTAATAACCAATCACTGGTCTCTGCGTCATACTGACCACAGCCAATGACTGCCCTCTACCTAAGCCCCGCCTCTGGCAGCCATCTTCAGATTTGGAAGCACGTGAAGTGGCAGTATGACCAAGTGAAGAGCCGCAGAGGGGTAGGCGGGAGGGTTCGCATGTGAATCCATGCCAGACCCATGCTGGAGAACAACAGTTACAGGTAAGTAACTTGTTCCTTCTCCAGCATGGGGTCTGGCATGGATTCACATGCTCATGAATAAAGAATACATAGCAGTACACACATGCACAACCACGGGAGGTGGCAAAGGCTCAACATTAAGCATTACATCAAACTCAACATTAAGCATCTTACCTCCTCACCAGGCTCACCTCAGGCGAACAGGTTGCGCAGCACTGCTTGGCCGACTCTGGACTCCTCCCTGGAATCCCGATCGACGCAGTAGAATTTCGTGAAGGTGTGCGTCGACCTCCACGTAGCAGCCCTGCATATGTCCAGCAGGGGCACACCAGAAAGGAACGCCGTGGTAGCTGCGATCGCTCTGGTGGAATGGGCTCTCGGACGGCCAGGCAGCGGTCGGTTTGCCAACCGATGACAGTACATGATACAGCCGGAGAGCCATCTGGAAATGGAAGCCTTCGAGAGTGACTTCCCCTGATTGACAGGTCCAAAATTCACAAAGAGTTGTGACGTCTTCCGAAAACACTTCGTGCGGTCCACGTAGAACTTCAGCGCTCTAGCCACATCCAGCGAGTGCAAAGTCCTCTCAGCCGGCGATGAAGGCGACGGGAAGAACACAGGCAACACCAAGGGTTCGTTGAGGTGGAAGTCCGACGGCACCTTGGGCATGAAGGAGGGGTGCGTCCTGAGCACTACCCTCGTGTCGTGAAAAGTCAAGTACGGGGCCTTGCAGGAAAGGGCCTGGATCTCTCCCACTCGTCGTGCGGAGGTGATGGCCACAAGAAACGCTGTTTTCCACGACAGAAACGTCAACGGGGCCGAGTGCAGAGGCTCGAACGGAGGTCCCATGAGCTTGGTCAGCACCACGTTGAGCTCCCACGCCGGGGCCGGAGCCTTCACCGGCGGGAACGATCTGAACAGTCCCTTCATGAACTCTTTCACCAGACGATGAGACCACAAGGACGTCCGCCCCGTGGTTCTGGTGTATCGGGAGATCGCAGCAAGATGAATCTTGATGGACGCGTGTGCCAGTCCAGCTTTGGCCAGCGTCAGCAGGTACGGCAGTACTTGGGGAGCCGTAATCCGCAGAGGGTTAATCTTCTGTGCGTGGCACCAGACAGAGAACCTCTTCCATTTGTGTCCGTAGCATTTAAGAGTCGAGGACGCCCTGGCCTTTGCAAGAACCTCTCTGCAGTCGGCCGGTATGTCGTATCCTCCAAACTCTAGCGCTGCAGGAGCCAGGCCTCCAAGTTCAGCGATTTCGGATCGTGGTGGAGGATGGCGCCTCCTTCCCTGGAGAGTAGATCCGCGTCCACCGGCAGCTTGATTGACGGGGACGCTGACAAGTCCAGAAGGTCCGGGAACCATATCTGCCTCGGCCACGCAAGTGCGACGAAGATCATCCTGCACCGTGACCTCTTGAGCTGGTTGATGAGCCGGATTAGCAGTGGCAATGGAGGGAACGCGTAAAGGAACAGGCCCTCCCAGGGGAACGAGAAAGCATCGCCCATGCTCCTCGCCTGGGGAAACCTGCTGGCGAACCTCTGGCACTTGGAGTTCGTCGCCGCCGCGAACAGGTCGATCTGGGGTGTGCCCCACCGTCAGAAGAAGCGATCCACTAGCTCCTGCCGTAGCTCCCACTCGTGGCACGAGCGCAGCTCCCTGCTGAGTGAGTCGGCGTTTTTTATCCCTGCCAGATGAAACGGCACCAGAAACATCCTTTGGGCGACGGCCCAATGCCACAGGTCCTGCGCCTCCTTGGACAGTGCTGGGGACCTGGTTCCGCCCTGTTTCCTGATGTAAAACATGGTGGTGGTGTTGTCGGTGAAGATCCTCACCACCTTGCCCTTGAGGGACGGAAGGAAGGACCTGAGGGCCCAAAACACTGCACAGAGCTCTAGGACGTTGATATGTAGTGATTTCTCCGTCGGGAGCCAAAGGCCTCTTGCGTGCAGATTTTCGGTGTGCGCTCCCCACCCTTCCAGGGAGGCATCCGTGGTCACTGTCTCCTGGTGGGTTGGGGTCTGGAAGTCCATGCCCGCCGTCAGATGCGCGCGGGTGCCCCACCACCGGATCGCTCGTCGGAAACTCTCGTCGAGTGTGATCCTTTCCTCGAAGCTGCCCGTCGTTTGGATCCAGCGCGCGTCCAGGAACTCCTGCAACGGGCGCATCCGGAGCCTGCACAGGGGAATGAGGTAGATGCAGGAAGACATCATTCCGAGGAGGGACTTGATGGACCTCACCTTGGCCGCGTCGGCCACCAACATCCGTTGTACCTTGCCCAGGATGGCCCTGGTCCTCTCCTCCGACGGGGAGGCCAGAAGGGACACTGTGTCGAGCCTCGCTCCCAGAAACAGTGCGTCTTGCGCGGGTACCAGGTGGGATTTGGCGTAGTTCACGGAGAATCCCAGGTCCGTGAGAAGCTGGACGGTCCTTGCCGTGTGGTCCACGGCGAGCTCCCTCGTCTTGGCTCGGATGAGCCAGTCGTCCAGGTAGGGGTAGACGTGGATCCCCTCTCGGCGCACCTGCGCCGCCACCGGTGCAAGGCACTTGGTGAAAACCCTGGGTGCCGACCGTAGTCCGAAGGGGAGGGCTTTGAACTGGTAGTGACGCCCTTGCACCACAAACCTGAGAAATTTTCGGTGCCCCCTTAGGATGGGAATATGGAAGTAGGCATCCTCCAAATCCAACGACGACAGGAAGTCTCCTTCCTCCAGCTGACCCAGGACGTGCTGGAGGGTGACCATCCGGAACTTCTGAGCCTTGATGAACTTGTTCAGACGTCGCAGGTCTAGGATGGGGCGCCATCCTCCCGTCTTCTTCTTCACGAGGAAGTATCTCGAGTAAACTCCGGAGCCCTGAAGCCTCTTTGGAACGAGTTCGATGGCGCCCTTCCTGAGCATCGCCTTTACCTCCCAGAGAAGCTGCGGGACGTGAAGCTCTTTCCTGGCCATGGGGGGGACGCGCGGGCACCTTCTTTGAAACTCGAGCGCGTGGCCCCGGGCTAAGGCGTCCAACACCCAACGGTCGGTGGAGATGGACTCCCACACGCTGACGAAGCTCGCCAGCCGGCCTCCCACCGGGGTGCTTCGGTGGGGACCCGACCCCACGGTCGGTTCAATCCTGTTTCAACGAGGCTTTGCCGCCTTGACCTCCTTGGCGACGACGGCGGGGTCCGCCCGACTTGCCTCGTCCCCTATAGGCCTCCTGAGACGACGAGCGTGCCGCTTGACGGTAGGTGGAGAAACCGCCGCCGGAGCCTTTGGAGGCGCCCTTGCCTCCGCTGCTCCGAAAGGGCGGCCGTCGTTGTTGCAGAACCCCAAGGGCCCGGGCCGTCTCCGTGTCCTCTTTAATGGCCTGAAGGGAATCGTCCACTGTTTTCCCAAACGGGTTGTTCCCATCGAACGGCATGTCCAGGACTCTGGTCTGTACGTCTTGACGGAAGTCCGTAGCCTTGAGCCATCCACGCCGCCTAAGGCACACGCCGTTGCCCAACTGGCGAAATCCCGTATCGGTGATGTCCGTCGCAATAGTGATGGCGTGGTCCGACGCCACCTCACCTTCCTGTAGGATCTCAAGGGCGTCCGCCCTCTTGTCGTCCGGTAGGAAGTCCAGCAGGGGAGCCAGTTTGTACCATAGCTCCCTGTCGTAGCGGGCCACGATAGCCAAGGCGTTGGCCGCCTTAATCGTCGTCGCTGCAGACGAGATGACCCTGCGTCCCATAGAGTCCAATTTCTTTCCCTCGCAGTCCGGCGGGGAAGTCGATGTGGAGGCCGCACCCCCCCCCGCTTTCTTCCTGGCCGCCGCGGAGACGACGGAGTCCGGGGTAGGCTGCGCCCGGAGGCACAGGGGGGCCGCGTCCGGGACCCGGTACTTCTTTTCGTACCGGTCTCTTCTAGCTGGCGTCGTGGAAGGGTTCTTGAGGAGGGCGAGGCCCTCATCCCAAATGTCGTCCAGTAGAGGCACCGCGAGGACCGTCTTCCTCTTGGCCTCGCGCCGTTGATAAAGGAATCCTTCCTTTTTCTTCTCCTCAGGGCAGAGTTGGAAAAGTTCGGATGCCCTGGCGATCATGGAGTGGAACGATCCAATCTCGTCGGGCGGAGAAGCCCTGGTGGGAGGTGACGACGGAAGATCCTCGTCGTAGACCTCGTCGTCCGTACCCGTCGCGGCCGTGTCAGTCCCCGTATCATCCCCTTGAGTCGTGGACGGGGAGGAGGGCTGGACGGGGCGCGGCGGCTGAAAAGGAGGTGGAGGGTGAATCCTTCTTTTCTTGGGAGGAGGAACGCCAGAAGGTCCCGGTTCTGGGTCCCCCGACGGGAGTGGTTCCTCCGCTGGCAACGGTAGTCTCGTCCTTATCTCCGAGCATAAGGACTGTATAGCCAACAAAATGGCCGCCAAGTTGTCTTGCGGCGCTGGCAGAGGGGAATCCGACGGGCGATCAGTGGCTTAAGACCTCGATCAGCTCTTCCTCCGAGGTTGAAGCCGAGTCTACGACGACACCCTGCCCCCCCTTTTTCTTCTCCGCCGGAGATTTCACAGGGGTCCTATCGATGGGCATAAAAGAGGACTCCCTCCGAGGTGGCAGGGAGACTCTGAGCCCCGAGGTCGCCACCACTGGCGTAGCCTCCAAAGTCTGAGCCAGGGCCGCCGCGACAGTCTCGATATAGGCCTTGGCCGGATGGATTAAGGCCTTCACCACCTTAGGTGCGCTCACCGCCTTATCCTTGAGGGGGGGGACACTGCCTCGCTCCCCCTCCGATGGGGCCTTCGAGCTCGACCGGGGCCTCTCCAGGAGCTTCGCCGGGTGCTCGGCCTTCCTCTTACCCGACCCAGAGCGTTGGCTCGTGGTTGATGGTACCGGGGAGGGTGCGCCCTGCCTGGCGCCCGTAGAGCCCGACCGTTCGGCGCTCCCGGTGCCAGCGGACTCGCGGTGCTTGGCCTTGTGTTGGACCCCCGTCACCGGGGCGTCCTCAAAGGTCTTAGAAGACCGCTCGGATTTCTTCCTCTTCTTCTCGCCGGACGGGCTCTTCCCTTCCAGCCAGTTGGCGAGACGTTGATGGCGGTCCTTCATGGTCCGCTCCGACATGTTGCCGCAAAACGCACAGTCCTTCTCCACGTGCGTCTTGTCCTCATGTAAGCAGTAGAGACAAAAAGAGTGTTCGTCCTCCTTAAAGACGTTCTGCAGCTGGCATCCAGGGCAGACCCTGAACAGCTTTCCGGGCGTCGAGCTTCCCTTCTCCTGGGCCATGTCCGGGACGGGCCTGAGAAAACTTCTGGAGTCCTCCAAAAGCGTAGCTCGACGAAATCTTCACCCTTGAGGGGCGCAGACGAATCCGACACGGGTCCCCGTTGATCGGATGGAGAGTCGGTGGAGCTTGAGGCTCTTTTGACCGAAAAAAACGAAGTTTTTGAGAAAAACGTGAAAAAATAGCACTAAAGCTCGAGAGAAATAGCACGAGGATCCCAACACATGAACGTGCGGTAAAAATCTGAAGATGGCTGCCAGAGGCGGGGCTTAGGTAGAGGGCAGTCATTGGCTGTGGTCAGTATGACGCAGAGACCAGTGATTGGTTATTACTACGAAAGACAGATCAGAAACGAAACTGATACTGGTTTTTACTTTACCGAGGATTCCCAGCCTGACGACGGGGAATATTCATGACATGTGAATCCATGCCAGACCCCATGCTGGAGAATAGGAGGAGGCAAAATAGGTCAAGGAGTTGGCCAGGTGATGGCAATCCTAGGTAAAGGGACATGGCCATGGGCAGTTGATGGCAATCAATGGCAGTGGACCGAGTACCTGGGAACTTAATAGCAATCAGAGGAAATGATGCAAGTAACTAAGCAGATGAAGGCGATCATTGGCAAAGAAGCAGATTTCTGTGTTTTTAATGGCAATGGCAAATCCTTTGTGATAGTGCACATATCTGGGTATTTGATAGCAATCCTTGGAAATAGGATAAGTACCTGGGAATTTTATTATAAACCTTGGCAATGGTGCATGTTCATGGGTAGCATAGAGGACATTAGAAATAGGCAAGATGCCAGGTATTTGAAGTACATCTTAGCATTGGGGGCAGATATCTGGGTATTTGATATTAACCGTATGAAATTACACATGTACCTCTCATGTAAATGACTATCCTTGTACATAGGGCAATCTTTTTTGAAATCAATACTTGGCAACGGGGTAACTAGTATCATACCATGGCATACCTCAGAACACTTTTGCCGGTTGAATACGAATTGTTCGAGTCACAATTGCTCAAATGACAATTGACCTTTTCACAATTGACCGAATTGTGAAGGTCAATTGTTACATACGTTTGGGGGGAAACCCCCGCAACCCAACACCCAATGCAAAACCCCCCACCAAAACCCCTTAATATATATATATATATATATATATATATATATATATATACATACACACATATATATATATATATATATATATACATATATATATATATATATCATCAAATATGGTACTTCAATAATAGGAGAGGGTAACACACAGTCATAGTACTTATCATTGCTGCCCCCCTTTTTTCTAAATTATAACAGTGATCTTACTCCAGTGTTTGATTTGAGCTAGACACCCGCAAGGGTAACAAACTGTCTATGCTCTGATTATGGCATAATACCACAAATCCCTTCTTGTGTTTGTTTAGAAAGCCTTATCAGGCTGGTCAATTTATTTTGTAGAGGCGCCCACGAGGGTAACACACAGCCTCCCTTGTCCCAATATTATCAATTGGGCCTTACAAACAGCTCATGTTCTGATTATGGTATAACATCACAAATCCCCTTTTGTTTTTGTTTTGAAAGCCGTTATCTAGGCTCGTTAATTTATACTGTAGAGGCACCAGCGAGGGCAACATACAGCCTCCAATGTGCCAATAGAATTATTTGGGCCATAGGATCCCTAAGTATTTTTAGTATTTTTAAGTACACACAGCACATTTTTAGACCGATTGAGGCACCCGTCAGGGTAACACACAGCCTCCCAGGTCAATATATGAATTATACATATTTTACTAAATATGCACTTTGATAGCACATAGCACCTTATCATTGAATAGTTCACATGTGTTTACATAGCACGCAGCACTTTATTATTGAACAGTTCATCTATGTTTACATAGCACAAAGCACTTTAATATATATTGATACATATCAATCTATATGTATCATTCGAAGCTTTATAACATGCACCTTAAAAGCACATAGCACTTCGCTGTATTATGCAGTACCAAGTTACTAATTTACCCATTTGGGAAGATGAATACTTGGTCAGCATAAATGAAAACGCAGAACAACCATCTCGATGTGCAAATTTCAAAATGTCGGACATTTGAACGGATATGTGTATAATATTAAAAAACAAAAAAACTATTTTTTTTAAAAAACATTGACAGAGAACAGAAGTAATGTTCACTATGTGCCAACATGTCTGCCTGCTTGTTTGTTTGTTGTTTCTCTACCAGCTAACTCACTTAAGTGCCAAACACCGAAGATGGACTTACATATGATAGCCTATATTACTGCAGTCCTCTCTCCATGTTACACACCAGACGAAGCCCGAGCAGGGTGAAACGCGTCGTTCCTTTTTTGTTTTAAACTGCTGCTGCCTTCCTTTGTCCAAGTACTTTTAATTAATAAAGGACGCTTTGGCTGCACTAAAAAACACCGACTGTTTGTGGATTTGTGAAGAAGATTGATGTTTTTCCTTACGAGCACAGCCGGAGTGCCGTTGCGTCCTGGATTGGATTCCAGTCCCTCTTTCTGTCTAATGTTTTCAACGTGGTCTGGCCCCGTTTAGCAATGAGCACCCGTGTGGATTCTTAAAAAGCTGCAGCAGGAGCGCGACGCGACCCAGCCAGATGTTTTTTTGAAAGCCGCAAACTTTCAGCGTACGCAGCCCTGCTTTCCAATGCAGCGGAAGCCCTAATCTTGCCGTGTGACAGATAACATTTCTGCCAGAGGTCAGCAACCCCTTGTGCTGCACGAGTCGGAGGACCCGAACAACACAGGTAAGGCAGCTGTTTTCCTGACTTATCCATTGGTGCCCAGTACAATGGTCATATTCTGTCAATAACACACACGGCATAGCACAGGCACGGTGCATATGTATAGAGCTTCCACAACACGTGGCAATATCCTCTACTTTTTTGAAATACTGGAAATGGACTATCAGTATTAATAGTCATATTCAAAGTATAGAGGAAGAAAAACACTAACAACATCCACAGCAACAAAGTGTTTTTTGTTTGTCTACTTAGTAAATCAAACACGCTACAATGGCAGACAAGGAAGGCAGCAGGGATGCTGAGGCGTCTATTTTATTTAATGAAACCTTGCAACTTTTGCCTAAACAGAGTGATAATGTACAACCGCAACAAATGAAAACGATACAACAGAAAATGTTCAAACTGGAGAAACTACATAAAAAGGAAACCAATAAATGGTGGGAAAATCCCTACAAAATTACCTGGACAATCGGAGAATACCTAGAGGTCTCAGAATATTTACCATACCAACGTATAAGGACCCCGACACTGCAATGTTGAATGAATGGGGGGAAGCAACCAGTGAATGTTCCTTTAAAATGTTAACAATATTGGTTAAATATGCCAAGAGTGATAGAATTAAAGCACTCCAGGAGATTGAAGCGCTTGAACAAGATGTATACAATGGCCCAGATGCAGAGTCAGCAAATAAAATCAAGATTCAAATGCAGACTAACATAAGTAAATATGAAGAAGAAATTAAAGAACGGAAACAGAGAAAGTTTTTGAGAGATAAGGAAGACTACGCGACAGGACGCATTTACACTATCGCAAGAAAATATGACAGTGTCCGCAAAGGTATCCAAAAGAAAGCAGATGTCAATAGTGAAAGTATAAATCTACCCGAATCGGAACCAGAGGAAGATGCCAGCACTTCCACAGATGTCTCAAACTCCAGTAGTGAAGATACCCCTATTAGGTTGAATGTTTTAGAGGAAATGAGACTATTACATCAGGTGGGAAAAACAGCACAAGTGCGAAACACAAACAAAGGCAAGCAATCCCAAAAATCAATGTCAGCAAAAGGAGGTCAACAAGGGGGCGTCAGGGACAGAGGAAGAAAACGGGATCAATCAACAGGCCATCAGACACGCTCTGGAAAGAACAAGAAGAACACTCAGGAAAAGACGCAATGCAAGTAATCAATCTGTCAGACAGAAATTTGACTCAACACGAACATGAAGTATTGGGAAAGGGCCTCTCTTTCTGCCCCACTGCTAAATTTGATTATTCCCAAGCAAGAATTGACTTATACTGTTTCATTCGCAAATTAAAACTAACTAAATTTCATGCTAATCTGGATAATACACAAATGCCGAGTTTAAAGTTAATTCCTTCACCTTTGAACATCAGTGAGATAATAGCATTAAGGGATTTAGCAAATATAGGAGAAAGTGAAGCCACCCAGACTTTGTTTCATGCAGCACAAGATGAGTGGCAAATTGAATTACCAACAGAAATAGACACTGGCATGGAGGTTCCTAGCGGAATGAAGAATAAATCTAAATACAATCCCTCGAATATCTTTTGTCCAACAATAGATCTGTTTGAGGACCTTGTCACGGACGAACTAAAAAAATTGGCGATTAGACTAGGAACAGTTTACAACTTAACTAAATTACAACATACAGCTATGGGAAATCTACAAGCAGATACATCTATCACAATAAGATCATCAGATCAAGGTGGCAATGTTGTAGTCCTTAACACCAAGGACTATCAAAGAGAAGCAGAAAGACAACTGAATGACATCAGCAATTACGTCAAATTATCATGTGACCCATATTCGGAATACAAAGTACAATATGACATAATGTTGGAGAAATGGTATAATTTGGAACTCATTTCAATCAAAGAGAAACAATATTTAACTAAAAACTATCCCAAAACTCCAATTATACATTTCATACCTAAAATTCATAAATCAATGTCCAGACCCCCAGGAAGGCCAAATGTGGCATCGATAGACTCCTTATTGGAAAATACCTCGAAGTTTGTAGACAAATTTCTGTTTACCTTTGTGGAAACTCTACCTTCCTACACTAAAGACACAACAGCATTTTTGAATCAAATAGTACACATTCCCTGGCAACCCAATTTTCTTTTGGTTACGCTGGATGTAGTGTCTCTTTATACCTGTATCACACATTCTAAGGGCATCCAAGCTGTAAAAAGGTTTTTGTCAACCAGATCTCTAAGTTATCGAGAACATTCACTTATGCTTTTGGATATGCTTTCGTTTATTTTGACCCATAACACTTTCATGTTTGATTCCAAGTATTACAACCAGATTTGTGGAATGGCAATGGGCACAGCAGTAGCTCCTACTTTTGCGAATCTATATATGGGTGCATGGGAGGAAGAACTTTTCTCGAATGATAATCTGAAGGTACATACAGACAAAGTCATTATGTGGCAAAGGTACATTGATGATTTATTCATCATCTGGAACGGGACGGCTACGGAGTGGACAAGTTTCTTTCACATTTTGAATCAAAATCAACAGAATCTGCAATTTACAGAACATCACAGCAGGACGAAAATAGTCTATTTAGACATAAAGGTGAAAGGTATTGAAAACAACATAAGTACATAGTTACACAGAAAAGAAACAAGTACTAATACACTTTTACATGCCACAAGTGCACATCCACAGTGTCTTAAAGATAGTATCCCTTATGGTGAGTTCTTGCGTATTAAGAGAAACTGCAGTGAAAACGAAGTATGGAAAACTAACGCTAAAAAGACTGCGGCCAGATTTGTAATGAGAGGTTATAAGAAGAGAATCATAAAAAAAGTCTATGACCGCAGCTGTAATAAAACCCGGGATATGATTTTGGCCAAAAACAGCATGTCTAAAAAACAGACCAAAGATCAACCAAATGAAGATAGCTCACTTAGGTTTATTACTACATTCATTTCTGGAGCTAAAGAAACCAAACAGATCTTGAACAAACATTGGTATCTTTTGAAACAAGATCCTGATATTAGCCCTCATCTTCCCGTTGCATGCCACTGTAACGTATAGGAAACCGCCATCTATACAAACAAAACTATCTCCCAGTATGTTTCAATCGCCCAAACTAAGCACTAATACCTGGTTAACCATAAAACTATCAAGTTTTTACACCTGTGCCAAATGCAAAGCATGCCGTCATGGAATCAACACCAAAGTTTTCTTACATCCTCGAACTAAGAAAGAAGTCAAGATTAAACAAGATTTGAGGTGTTTTACACAATTTGTTATTTATGTGATTACTTGTGCATGCAATCTATGGTACATTGGCAGCACCAAATTGGAAGCCAGGTTACGAATACTGCAACATTTACGTGCAATCAAGAATCACAATATGTCCTACCCACTTGCTAAACATTTTGAAGAGGCTCACCATAATGACATTAGTTCATTTAAGTATTTTATCATTGATTCAGTGGGAATCCACCTAAGAGGAGAGGACAGATTGCGGACATTGAGACAAATGGAATCAAGATACATAGTTGATTTTAACACCAAATATCCGAGAGGTCACAATCGTGACGAAGAATTATATGTATTCCTGGGATCTTAAACCCTATGTCTTTCATGAATATTATATTATATTGTATGTATATTTTCGTTTTTGCCATGTTTTTTGACTGTGAAACTTTTCCACCAGTTTCCAATTCTCTGTAAGCGGTGACGAAAACACAACAAGTGAAGGTGTTTAGTACACTATGTACGATTTGGACACCTACTCAGCAGAATGCAGTTTTTTGCATTTATATTTTATTGATTTTTCCAATAAGTAAATTTTAATCACAGTTCTATATATGCACTTTTTCTTGGAAAATAGGAGAGAATGGTATGCATTTATAGACTAAGTGCTTTGCTGTCATTAGTATACAAAATATGCGTCATCTTTAAACATGTGCTCTTTGTGGAAATTTTAAGAATATATTTGGATTGTAGGGATCCTATCAATATGACTAATGAGATCAAGAAAGGGATAATGTGATACATTTTTATGCTAAAACACTGTTATCGCAATGCTCCAAACATGTAGATTTTAACATATGATTGTATTATCCAACATCTTGTTTCTTAATTTGTAACCCTCCGTTGTTTTTAACCATTTAGTGATTCTATTTATGAAACTGTGGGCTATTTATCTCAACATGTTTGCTTCCCAATTATGAGATATAATTCTAATATATGGCATTATGCACCTTAACACATTAGAGATAGTACTTCAATAATAGGAGAGGGTAACACACATTCATAGTACTTATCATTGCTGCCCCCCTTTTTCCTAAATTGCAACAGTGATCTTAGGCCAGTGTTTGATTTGAGCTAGACACCTGCAAGGGTAACAAATTGTCTATGCTCTGATTATGGCATAATACCACAAATCCCTTCTTGTGTTTGTTTAGAAGCCTTATCAGGGTGGTCAATTCATATTGTAGAGGCACCCGCGAGGGTAATACACAGCCTCCCTTGTCCCAATATTATCAATTGGGCCTTACAAACAGCTCATGTTCTGATTATGGTATAACATCACAAATCCCCTTTTGTTTTTGTTTTGAAAGCCGTTATCTAGGCTGGTTAATTTATATTGTAGAGGCACCCGCGAGGGCAACATACAGCCTCCAATGTGCCAATAGAATTATTTGGGCCATAGGATCCCTAAGTATTTTTAGTATTTTTAAGTACACAAAGCACATTTTTAGACAGATTGAGGCACCCGTCAGGGTAACACACAGCCTCCCAGGTCAATATATGAATTATACATATTTTACTAAATATGCACTTTGATAGCACATAGCACCTTATCATTGAATAGTTCACCTGTGTTTACTTGCTAAACATTTTGAAGAGGCTCACCATAATGACATTAGTTCATTTAAGTATTTTATCATTGATTCAGTGGGAATCCACCTAAGAGGAGAGGACAGATTGCGGACATTGAGACAAATGGAATCAAGATACATAGTTGATTTTAACACCAAATATCCGAGAGGTCACAATCGTGACGAAGAATTATATGTATTCCTGGGATCTTAAACCCTATGTCTTTCATGAATATTATATTATATTGTATGTATATTTTCGTTTTTGCCATGTTTTTTGACTGTGAAACTTTTCCACCAGTTTCCAATTCTCTGTAAGCGGTGACGAAAACACAACAAGTGAAGGTGTTTAGTACACTATGTACGATTTGGACACCTACTCAGCAGAATGCAGTTTTTTGCATTTATATTTTATTGATTTTTCCAATAAGTAAATTTTAATCACAGTTCTATATATGCACTTTTTCTTGGAAAATAGGAGAGAATGGTATGCATTTATAGACTAAGTGCTTTGCTGTCATTAGTATACAAAATATGCGTCATCTTTAAACATGTGCTCTTTGTGGAAATTTTAAGAATATATTTGGATTGTAGGGATCCTATCAATATGACTAATGAGATCAAGAAAGGGATAATGTGATACATTTTTATGCTAAAACACTGTTATCGCAATGCTCCAAACATGTAGATTTTAACATATGATTGTATTATCCAACATCTTGTTTCTTAATTTGTAACCCTCCGTTGTTTTTAACCATTTAGTGATTCTATTTATGAAACTGTGGGCTATTTATCTCAACATGTTTGCTTCCCAATTATGAGATATAATTCTAATATATGGCATTATGCACCTTAACACATTAGAGATAGTACTTCAATAATAGGAGAGGGTAACACACATTCATAGTACTTATCATTGCTGCCCCCCTTTTTCCTAAATTGCAACAGTGATCTTAGGCCAGTGTTTGATTTGAGCTAGACACCTGCAAGGGTAACAAATTGTCTATGCTCTGATTATGGCATAATACCACAAATCCCTTCTTGTGTTTGTTTAGAAGCCTTATCAGGGTGGTCAATTCATATTGTAGAGGCACCCGCGAGGGTAATACACAGCCTCCCTTGTCCCAATATTATCAATTGGGCCTTACAAACAGCTCATGTTCTGATTATGGTATAACATCACAAATCCCCTTTTGTTTTTGTTTTGAAAGCCGTTATCTAGGCTGGTTAATTTATATTGTAGAGGCACCCGCGAGGGCAACATACAGCCTCCAATGTGCCAATAGAATTATTTGGGCCATAGGATCCCTAAGTATTTTTAGTATTTTTAAGTACACAAAGCACATTTTTAGACAGATTGAGGCACCCGTCAGGGTAACACACAGCCTCCCAGGTCAATATATGAATTATACATATTTTACTAAATATGCACTTTGATAGCACATAGCACCTTATCATTGAATAGTTCACCTGTGTTTACATAGCACGCAGCACTTTATTATTTAACAGTTCATCTATGTTTACATAGCACAAAGCACTTTAATATATATTGATACATATCAATATATATGTATCATTCGAAGCTTTATAACATGCACCTTAAAAGCACATAGCACTTCGCTGTATTATGCAGTACCAAGTTACTAACTTACCCATTTGGGAAGATGAATACTTGGTCAGCATAAAAGAAAACGCAGAACAACCATCTCGATGTGCAAATTAAAAAATGTCGGACATTTGAACGGATGATATGTGTATAATATTAAAAAACAAAAACACATTTTTTTTAAACAAATTTAAAAAATTCCATATAAACCATCCTGTTCTAACCCACTTGGGATAATTAAGTTCTGGGATGACTTTATCAATAGCTATAATAGTGAACTGTTAGCACTCTACACAAGCACAAACACTGACAGAGAACAGAAGTAATGTTCACTATGTTCCAACATGGCTGCCTGCTTGTTTGTTTGTTGTTTCTCTACCAGCTAACTCACTTAAGTGCCAAACACTGAAGATGAACTTACATATGATAGTCTATATTACTGCAGTCCTCTCTCCATATTACACACCAGACGAAGCCCGAGCAGGGTGAAACGCGTCGTTCCTTTTTTGTTTTAAACTGCTGCTGCCTTCCTTTGTCCAAGTACTTTTAATTAATAAAGGACGCTTTGGCTGCACTGAAAAACACTGACTGTTTGTGGATTTGTGAAGAAGATTGATGTTTTTCGTTACGAGCACAGCCGAAGTGCCGTTGCGCCCTGGATTGGGTTCCAGTCCCTATTTCCGTTATATAGATACCTACGCGAAACGTGTCGTAGTGTTATTTCATGTTCCTCTTTCCTATGCACTTTTGATAAATAAAGAACATTTGGTGCTGCCTGAATTTGCCGTCAAGCCTTTCATTTTGCTGAAGATTGGATTCTTGAAATTAGGTCAATTGTTCATTCGAACAAATTGGGTAATACCCTTTTACCAGGTGTCTCCCGTCATGAAATCAGCGACTCACCCACCATTAATAAAATGATTTGTTTTCATCTGCTATGATAGACACCAAAGGTTGGGTTGTATGCCATGGACCAGACATCCTGGGTTGATTGTTAAAAGAATATATTCTTGCTCATTATGAATTACTGAACAGAAAAAAGCAATCAAGTATTTGCAGGACTTGGTCTAAACTTAATAATAAAGCCCTTCTCCAGGAAGGAATTGGGCCTATTTGGCTTTTTCTTCAGAACTCTGTATTACTCCTCCTTGGGTCAAGACTTAAGCAAAGAAGTCCAGCATAATGTCAGGAAAGTCTTTTGTCAACTCTTTTTTCAAGAATGTGGGTTTCTCCACAATGCTGTTCCCCAATTCTGTCTCCAAAATGCTGTTTCTTATTTTCTTTTTTTACAGAAGTAGAAATGTTGTCCGACTTCCCCCTCTTCTGATGTCAAACCCACTGTCCTGTGGTACACCCAGGAGCTGTCCGACAATAAATGCACCTTCCGAGCGTATAAAAAACGTTGGTGCAAATCTCAACAGTCCAAGGTCCTCCTCTCCCTTACGGCACTATGTACTACGCGTTGGGCATTCATCACTGAAGCCAAAGCATCCTACTACTCTGCGACAATTGCCAAAGCAACCTTTAACAGGAGCAAAGGCCTCTTTGCTGCAGTGAAATACTGCTCCAACTCAGTACCAGACCCAGAAATATCAGAAGCACCAGAGAAATGCAACTCCTTTATTAATTCCTTTATCACTAAAATCCACTCAATTAAACAGCACATTTCTTACAATCTCTTTCAATACCACACCTTTTCTTATGCCAAGAATGGTACTCACGAATCTTCGGGTTTAGCTGAAGTTCTGTAGAGAAGAGAGGCGTCCCCCGGGAGTCCAGAGACCGTGAATAGTGCTCTGTGCACCCAGGGGGCCACCCCCTGGGAAACCCTCAAAGGGAAGAAAACCCAGAATCAGACAGGTATCCGACTGTATTTGTATGGAAGTCAACAGGATCAATGAAGAATGTAGACAGGAGGATGCTTGCTGTTTAGTTCATAAGACTGGATGCGGAATTCGAGTAATCCAAGGTAAGTTTCAGAGGAGGTACTAAACAATGCCAGAATAAGGAAACTGAGAACCGGGAGGTGAACAAATGTTCAGAGAGTGAACCGGAGTCGGATAAATAGAAAGAGGTAAGGTGAAGAAGTGACAGAAGGAGGAGAGGAGCCGTGGGTAGTAAGTGCGGCAGACGGCGGAAGGAAGAAATGAGCAGAAAGAGGATTGCACGACAGAAGCCGAGCGGAGGAAAGAAGCCGAGAGCGGCTAGAGGCGGCAGACGCCGAGCGGAGAAAAAGAGCTGTGGGCAGCTAGCGCGGCAAATGCCGAGCGGAGAAGAGAAGCCGCGAGCGGCCAGAGGCGGCAGACGCCGAGCGGAGGAAAGGGAAAGGAATATCGAGCGAAAGGACTGCAGGGAGAACACAGAACAACGGTTCAGGGTTCCAAAGGACAGGGAGCAATGCATACAAGGGAACGAGTAGCAACGAAGAGAGTCAAAGTGAATCAGAGTATAAGTACGAGTGATCAAGCTGATTCTCTGCGTGTGAACTAGACCTGCACTGTCAGAAAATGGAAACGTGATCCAACGGGCGCCATCTTGAATTCCACTGAGTGCGCCGAGGATGGTGAATCTTCCAATGTTTCCAAAGACTTCTAGGAGTTTTCCTAACAACATTGCTGCATCGAGATCCGCTGCATCATCTATACCATCTGACCTCACATATACAAACCCTGCACTGCCTTCACCCAACCTTCTCGATTCGAGCCTCACTAAAGTCAACATCTTCCAGTGAGAACGTCCTCATCGCTCTACACCAAATAATGAACACCTTGCTTAGTTAGGGCATTTTCCCAATGTGCCTAAAAACAGGATTGCTCTGCCTGCTCCTTAAAAAACCCATCATGGTCCCAGAGGACCTCGTCAACTACCAGCCATTCACTAGCCTAAAATGTAAAATCAATGAGAAGGCAAAGGCCAATCAACTCCATGAGTAGGTCAACTTTACAGCCTGCTCCAGGATTACCAGTCTGGGTTCCATCCCAAAAGGAGCAGAAACAGCTTCTATCCAGATGGTTGACAATGCTGTCCAGATCATGGACAAACAGGACTCTTGCCTCCTACTCATTCCAGACCTTTGTGCTGCCTTCAATACGGTCAACCACCACCTGACAGGCCTAATCGTGCAAAGAATGAACTTTTTAGGCACAGTACTCAATTGGTTCTCCTCTTACGTATCAGACAGACAAAGATGTTCAGATGAGCACCTTCACATCTGACCACCCTGGTTAGTTGCAGAGTTCTACTGGGCTCAAAAACCTGTACATGGACATGCTAGATTCACTCCTCAATGATCCAAACATATCTTTACACCAATGCACAGGTGATATACAGCAGTCTGTGGCAGGATCATGGACATGACCCTGTCAAGAGAGGGGAGCGGTGGGGTGGGAGACTGAGTGGGGCCCTAGTTCCTGACTCCCCAGAGTGTTTGAATATATGTAGGGCCATTGGTACCACTGTCACTCACTTTGTTCTGGCCAGGTCTGTTTTTTTTTTCTTTCCAGAAAACCCAAAGTCCTGCAAGCACCTGAGCCCTCTGGAAAGCTGATAGGAATCATGGGTTCAGTGAAGAAATACCAGCTGAAAGGAAAACTTGAACTACCACTACCCGAATGCACGTGGGCTCAACTGACAAAATCTAGCCTACGGGCAGGGGAATTTATATAAATTCACAAACTAAAGGAGACACCAAATACCAAGAACCCCAGATGGACTAACAGGGAGCTGTGGAGCAGCAACCAAGGAACTGCAACTGGCAAGAGACTGCAGACGAACAGGGGAGACCCAGAAACATTCCCTAACCATATTAGCACAGAGATTCAGCCAGAACATAAGAAATCTGGCTGCGCACATGGATACCTGCATGGATAGAGAGCCAGAGGGAAAAGGTTGCGGGGCTAGGAGGTTTCTTAAGGATAGGGGAAGTACCAGCCAGCAGGGGAGTAGCACAGATACAGATTGGAACAGGGGAACTGCTTACACAGAACCAATGGGAGTTGAAGGGAACATTTAAGCACAAATGATAGGGCTTCAAAAAGTCAGCAGTTGTAGTAAAGAATTAAAGGTTTAAATGTGAGGTCAGGAGGAGAGTATTTGGACCTAGAGACCAGCAAGGAGGGTGTACCAGGTGGAGGAGGACTTGGAGGAGACAGTTGTAGTATAGGGAGCCAGTGAAGATAAGGGCTAAGGGTGGTACCAATTGGGTTGTGAGGGAGAGTTTGATTTTGCAGGTTTGGAGGCTGAGACGGAGTTGAAAGTAGAAAGGAGGTTTGTGAGAGAGAGAGAGAGAGAGAGAGAGAGAGAGAGAGAGAGAGAGAGAGAGAGAGAGAGAGAGAGAGAGAGAGAGAGAGAGAGAGAGAGAGAGAGAGAGAGAGAGGGAGAGAGAGAGAAAGAGAGAGAGAGTATATATATCACAATCTGACGAAGCCCGGTTTGGGTGAAACGCGTATTGTGTGTTTGTTTTCTTCATGTGTCCACCTACTGAACAATAAAGGACTTTTTACACGAAGATGATGGCCAAATGTGATTCTTTGGAACCTAAATGGAGGAATGCCGCTGTGAACCGCGCAATTGCAGTTCTTGTTTTCCATATATATATATATATATATATATATATATATATATATATATATATATATATATATATATATATATATATATGATACATTACTCACCGTAATCGTATTTCTGATGCTTGTATCTGCTTAGATTCACATGCTGTGCATAGGCCGACATCTAGTGGAAGCTGCAGAGTATTACAGTTTGGTTTTCGAAACTCGAAAATGGGCATCGACACAGGGCGTGCCAGTAATACTATCCCTAGTGTGACGTCCACTGTACCCATGATCCCTCACGCAGGAGCCTCAGATTGAATTTTTCCTGACATGAGGTAGCATGAGGAGTAGCGTGAGTACAGATTATCCAAGCAGATAGATAGAAAGATAAGACTACAAGCATCCATGCGCCTTCTCTCAGAGGGGAGGAAGGGTGGGTCGCATGTGAATCTAAACAGATACAAGCTTCAGAAATGCGATTACGGTGAGTAATGTATCCCTTCTGAAGCTTGTGGAATCTGCTTAGATGACATGCTGTGCATAGATTAGCGAGCAATGTTAGAAGAAGGAGGTGGGATGTGAGAAGGGTCATGAGCAAATAAATGTCTTAGAACCGCTTGTCCCACTTGTGTATCTGTCTTGGAATGGGTGTCAATGCAGTAATGCTGAGTAAAAGTGCAAATAGAGCTCCAAGTAGCTGCTTTGCAAATGGTGTCAAGGGGTACCTTTGCAATGAAAGCCAGAGTGGCCCCAATGCCTCTTGTAGAGTGGGCTCTTGGCGTGAAAGGCAGAGTTTTTTCAGAAAGGGAGTCACAAAGCTGGATACAATTTATAATCCACTTAGAGATGGCAGCTTTAGAGACGCGATCTCCCTCTCTGCCTGTAGCTAGGGAGACAAACAGTTGGTCTGTTTTCCTTAGCGTTCTGGTTTTGTTTACATAGTATAGGTCCGCCCTAAGCACATCTAGGGTGTGTAGTTTCACCTTAGCCGAGCTTTGGGGGACTTGGAAGAAAGCCGGAAGCTCGATGGACTGGTTAACGTGGAATTTAGAAATAAACTTAGGTGAGAACCTAGGGTGTGCACGTAAAACCAGTTTATCTTTATGAACAGTGAAGAAAGGATCCTGCACTGACAGAGCCTGAATTTCACTGACCCTTCTTATAGATGCAATGGCAACTAAGAAGGCAGTCTTAAGTCAGGTGTTTGAGACTGCTTTTATGCATGGGCTCGAATGGGGGGCCCATGAGTTTAGATAGCACCACATTAAGGTCCCATCCTGGTGGTGGGTTAGAAATTGGAGGGTGAAGTCTATTTACTCCTTCCAGGAAGGCTTTAACCACTGGTACTTTCCACCATAACACCCTGTTATGGGAGGTGGTGTATGCTGACAGAGCTGCCAGGTGTACCTTCAGTGAATTAAATACCAACCCTGCGTCCAGCAGGTGGAGCATGTAGGTGACAATAGTGGAAGGAGAGCAATCAACTGGGTTGATTTGCTTATTCTGGCACCAGATAACAAATCTTTTCCATTTGTCAAAGTAGCAGTGCCTCGTGTTTGGCTTCCTAGATTCTTTTAGGATGTCCATACATCTCTGAGGTAAACTGAGATGTCCAAACTCTATGACCTCTGGAGCCATGCTGCCAGGTTCATTGAGTTGGGTTGAGGATGCACTTTCTCACCTAGGTGCTGGGACAGTAGGTTGTACCAGCACAGGAGTTTTATGGGTTCGCACACCGCTAGTCTGCGTAAGTGTGGGAACCACGGTTGCCTCGCCCACATGGGAGCAACTAGGACGAGCGTCATCGATTCCCTGTGAATCTTGTTGACCACCTTCCTGATGAGAGGAGTTGGTGGAAAAGCATACGCAAACATCCCGGACCAGTTCATCCACAGGGCGTTCCCCTGGGAGTCTGATTGGGGGAACCTGGATGCAAATCCTGGACAGTGTCTGTTTTCGCTTGTGGTGAATAGGTCTATAGTGGGGAAACCCCACTGAGAGAAGAGATCTTCTACCATTTCTCTGGGTAGACACCATTCGTGTTCCTCTGGGAGGGGATCTCTGCGCAAAGCGTCCGCCAGAGAATTGAGATCCCCTGGAACATGCTGAGATGACAGGTAGATGTTCCGTCTGAGTGCCCATATCCAAATTTTCTGGGCAAGTTTGGACAGATTTGGCGAACAAGTCACTCCCTGCTTGTTCAGGTAAAACATTGCTGTTGTGCTGTCTGTCAGGATCTGCACTGACAGGTTCAACAGGTAGGGCTCGAACGCTTGAAGCGCTCTGAATACTGGCAGAAGCTCTAGCAGATTGATATGATTCTTAGCCACTGAGTGAGACCAGAGACCCTGAGCTGTGTGGTGGAGAAGGTGTGCTCCCCACCCTGACAGGGATGCGTCTGTTGTGACTACAGCCTGTACCTCTGGATCGTAAAAGGGTTTCCCCTTTGACAGGTTTTCTCTTGTCCACCAGTGAAGACTTCGTACAAGTGTTGGCGAAACGACCACTAGATCGTCCCACTGACCACTTGCCTGAGACCACTGTTTTGCCAACCATTCTTGCATGGGACGCATGTGCAGGCACGCATGGGGGACCAGGTAAATACATGACGCCATCATGCCCAGCAAACGCATCGCTTTGCGTACCGTTATCTGGCGACCGGCCTGATATAGCAGAATTTGCAGCAGTATATTCCGAATTCTTTCCTCTGATGGAAAAGGCCAACCCCTCTTGTGTGTTTAGGACAGCTCCTAGGAACTGTTTGGAGGTGCTTGGCACCAGACTTGACTTTTTCTCGTTTATGGAGAAACCCAATTGGAAGAGGAGGTTGATAGTTCTCTGAATGTTTGATCTGCAAATTACTGGGGTCTGCCCAGTGATGAGCCAGTCGTCCAGGTAAGGGTACACTGGGATTGCCTCCCTGCGTAGGTGTGCCGCTGCCACCGCCAGTACCTTGGTGAATACCCTTGGAGCCGAGGCTATACCGAAGGGCAGTACCTTGAACTGGTAGTGCTGACTGTCCACCTTGAAGCGCAAGAATCTTCTGTGCTCTGGAAACATGGAAATATGAAAATAGGCATCTTTCATATTCAATGTTGTCATGTAATCCCCCTTTTTTAGGAGGGGGATTACCTCTTGGAGAGTAGTCATGCAAAAGTTTTGGGGCTTCACATACTTGTTTGCAGGCCGTAAGTCCAATACTGGGCACATTGTCAAATATTTTTTTGGCACAAGAAAGTAAGTTGAATAAATACCCTTGTTTAACTGGCATCCCGGGACGAGTTCTATCACGTCCTTTGCTAGAAGATTGGCGATCTCTTCGAGGAGGATCTTCTGGTGGTCTAAGGAATGTACTTTTTGACGTGGAGGGTGGTTTCGGACACACTCTAACAGTTCTATGCAGTATCCTGCGGACACTGTGGACAGCACCCATCTGTCTGATGTGATCCCTTCCCAAGCTTGGGTCAAGTTGGAAATGCGTCCCCCTACTGGGGATGCGTGAGAAGGGACCCTGAACGGAATGTCACTGTTTTGCGGCAGGCGTGCCGCCGCCTCTGTTGGGGCTGCCTCTACCCTTACCACGTCCCCTTTTGTTACCCCTGCAATAACTTTGGGTAGACTGCTGGTTGTTGTTATTCCATGGTGTACCCTGCCCCTGGGAATAGTTGGAGCCTCTTTGTGAATTTTGGGCGCGTGGGTGACGAAAATTGCCATTCCCTCTTTGATTAGGGGGTTTGTTGGTTAACTGGCCCAGGGATTGGAGAGTCTCGTACTCATCTTTGGCATTTTTTAATGTGTCCTCTACCGCCTTGCCAAACAGTAGATCAGGCTCCACCGGTTTGTCTATTAAGGATGCTTGTGTCTCAGGTTTAAACCCAGATTGTCTTAACCAAGCATGCCTTTTGATAACAGTGCTCTCTGCTATCAGTCTTCCGGCGTTATCCGCGGCATCAAAGTTTGCCTTACGGATGCAACCGGACACGGCTCTTCCCTCCTACGCAACCTGTACCAACTGGCTTTTTAAAGGTTCCGGGGCGGAGTCGATGAGTGCCGCAACTTCTTCCCACTGATGGCAGTTGTAACTCGACAGCAGGGTGGTGGAGTTGGCAAACCTTGCTTGGTAGGAGGAAGTGGAGGCTACCTTCCTTCCCAACCCATAGATCATTTTGCTCTCCTTGTCGGGGGGAGCTTCAGACGATGATATGGGCGTTCCCGCCTTCTTTCGGGTATTAGTCACTACCAGGGAGTCCGGTTTCAGTTGCCCCCTTATGTACAGCGGGTCTGACAGGGTTGCCCTGAACAGTTTTTCGATCCTGGGGTTTACTGCCCTGGTGAGATTGGGATTGAGAAGGGAAGGGTCTATTCTCCTTTGTATAGACTTGAAAATAGGGATGCCTGGGCAACGGGTCTCTTTTCTCCCACTAGTTGCTCGGCAAAGTCCCTCTCCTCCTGTGCTCCCTGAGTATCTATGCGGAAGTGTTCTGCCGCTCTAGACAAAACCTCATTTAAGAGAGGTTAGTTGTCGGCAGGAGAGTCGGTAACCGGAGGTTCTTTGCCTACTGGGGAGTCTACTCTGTGGGGCTTCTGAGTCATCTTCGTCCTCCTGTTGGTCCTCGTCATCCCCATAGTAATCCATCCCACTTTGGTCGTCCAACGTGGCCAATTCTGGATCCTCGTGTAATGGATCCTCAGCATACTGAGAGTATGGCTGTACGTAGAAAGGGTCAGAAGACCGACTTTGCGTTGGCGCTTCAACTCGAGGTTTCTTACCAGGGGATTGCGGGTCCCTAGACCCTGAGGGGGTAGCCCCATCAGGAGTATAGGAGAGGAAGTGCTCTGGATTCATGGCACAGAAGTCTGCTAGGGATGAGATTCTAGACATAACTCTGTCTATATCCTCACTAGACCATTCTTTGGAGCTGGGGATTACCCTTTACTGGGAGGGTTTCCCTGCCATATCCTGACTGGACCTATGGCCTTGTGCAGGGGTCTTGGAAATCTTTACAGAAGACTGTAACCTGTCTTTATGTTTCTGTTGTGCAGAAGAAGGCTGAGAATGTATCTTCTGCTGCTTTCCCCCATCCCCGTGAGTGGAAGAGTGCTTCCCTGGTGTTTTCACCTTTTCGGAGCTTTTCGACGTCTGGCGTCGAGATTCGGGGGTAGTGTCCCTTTCCTTAGAGTGTGGAGGTCGGGACACAGGAGAAGCCGGTACGCGGTCTGCTGACGCCGTCTCCTGGAGTGCGGCCTGGGGATGGTGGTCGGCTTCGTCTTCCGACGATCGAACCTCTGTTACTTTAGTGAGCGAGGCACTCTTGGCAACAGTGGATGGTTGCCTGGTGTCATGCGGCGATCTTGTCCGCGAACGCCCAGAGGACACCGATTCGGTGGACCGTTCTCTGTGTGCCTCTTTCCGGGAACTCGACGCGCGCGTCGAGTCACGGTTGGACTTCGAGTGTTTAGTGGAAGCGGTGTGGGTAGCGCTCGTGTCGCCGGGGGTGTTCCCCATAGCTTCCCTGCCGGACAACCTTCCGAGGTTGCGGACTTGCGCTTGGCTGTTTCTCGATGCCACGTTACCCTCGCTGTCCTATAGCATGGCGTCGCTGGCATCACTGAAGGCGCCCTTCGCTCCCTTGGCCTCTCGTTGCCTGGCGTGGTGGGTCCAACGTTTGATCGAACGGTCCTTTAGAGTTTTCGGCTTGAACCAACTACACGCTCTGCAGTTCGCCTCTGGGTGGTCCCTCGGCAAGCAGAGGTTACAGGTGGTCTGTCTGTCAATCCAAGGGTACATTTGGTTGCACTTGGGGCAAAATTGGAAAGGGGTACCCTCCATACGCACTTTGTGGCAGCAGGCTAGTGTTTGTAGGAATATATAAGAAAATGTATATATATATATATATATATATAAGAGTGTAGAGTATGTACCACCCCCCACTCTCCCTACTTGCAGGGCCGAGGCCAGAGGCCTTCCAAGGCCCAGGCCGAGGCCAGAGTCCTTCCGAGGCCCAAAGTCTGTCATGCAGCTCTCGACGGTTGTTTTCTTCTCAGGGCCGGCGTCGAGCGTCGAACTTCGGTGACTCGACGTTGGGATGGAGAAATGGTGAAATATTATGATATTTTGCAAAATTATGGCTAAAGCCAGGGAACTCCGTGGGATGCTTCCGATCAGTATGGCGGAAAAAAACGATCTGAGGGTCCTAGACGCGTGAGGGATCATGGGTACAGTGGACGTCACACTAGGAATAGCATTACTGGCACGGCCTGTGTTGACGACCATTTTCGAGTTTCGAAAAACAAACTGTAATACTCCGCAGCTTCCACTAGATGTCGGCCTATGCACAGCATGTGATCTAAGCAGATTCCACAAGCCTCAGAAATATATATTTATATATATATATATATATATATATACACACGACAATGCATTACTTACCGTAAAAGCATTTCTGATGGTTGTATCTGCTTAGATTCACATGCTGTGCATAGTTCGACATCCAGTGGTCACTGCGGAGTATTGCATTTTGTTTTTCGTAGTCGAAAAGGGGACGTCGACAAGGTGTGTCTGTAACACTATCCCTATAGTGACGTGTGGTACACCCACAATCCCTCACGCGTCGAGGTGCCTCTGTTTGTATTTTTTCTGCCCTGAGGGAGCCTTCTAGACGTGAGTACAGAAAAGAGAGATAAATGATGTCTATGTTCCTTCCATCCGAGCGGGGAGGAAGGGTGGGCGCATGTGAATCTAAGCAGATACAACCATCGGAAATGCTTTTTTACGGTAAGTAATGCATTCTCTTCTGATGTTTGTTAATCTGCTTAGAATCACATGCTGTGCATAGACTATCGAGCAGTACCCAGAGTTGGAGGTGGGTTGTGAGAAGGAACAGTAGAGAAAAGATGTCTTAATACTGCTTGTCCCACCTGGGAATCAGATCTAGAGTGGGCATCTAGACAGTAGTGTTTTGTAAAGGTGTGTACAGAACTCCAGGTTGCCGCTTTGCAAATGGACGCAAGGGGAACATTTGAAATTAATGCTATGGATGCCCAAGTGCCTCGAGTAGAGTGTGCTCTTGGCTTGAAGGGTAGTTCTCTCTTAGCAAGAGTGTAACAGAGAGTGATGCATTGAACAATCCATCCAGATATAGTGGACTTTGAGACTGCATCTCCTTCTCTTCCTGCTGCCACCGAGACAAAGAACTGATTAGTCTTTCTCAGTGGTCTAGTTCTTTCCATACAAAACATGACAGCTCTGCGCACATCAAGTGTATGCAGGCTTTTTTCTCCCAAATTTGAAGGGTTTTGAAAGAACGTTGGTAGTTCTATTGACTGGTTGACATGGAATTTCGAGATGAATTTCGGTGCAAACCTCGGGTATGTGCGTAGAACCACCTTATCTTTGTGAACCGTTACAAAGGGGTCTAGAACAGAAAGAGCCTGTAGTTCACTTACTCTCCTAATGGAGGTGATAGCTATTAGGAAGGCAGTCTTAAGAGTGAGGTCTTTAAGAGTTGCCTTGTTCATGGGTTCAAAGGGTGAGCCCGTGAGCCTGGTAAGTACTACATTTAGGTCCCAGCCGGGAGCTGGGTTTGCTATCGGAGGGTGTATTCTCTTTACCCCCTCCATGAAGGCTTTAATAACTGGGACTTTCCACCCTGACACTTTAAGATGGGAAGTGGTGTATGCAGAAAGTACCGCTAGGTGGACTTTAATAGAATTGAATACTAGACCTGAGTCCAGTAAATGGGTCAGGTACAGAACAATGTGTGTGGGAGAGCAGTCAACAGGGTTGATGTTTCTTCCTCTACACCAGATGACAAATCTCTTCCATTTGCTAGAATAACAGTGACAAGTGTTAGGCTTTCTTGCCTCCCTGAGGATGTCCATGCATCTCTGCGGGAGTTGTAAATGTCCAAATTCTATGATCTCAGGAGCCAGGCTGCTAAGTTCATGGTCTGAGGGCATGGATGCAGTGTCCTGCCCTTGTCCTGTGACAACATGTTGTACGGGCAGGGAAGTTTCACTAGAGGAGATAGAGACATCTCCATCAGGGGAGCGAACCATGGCTGCCGGGCCGACATAGGGGCCACTAGTATCATGGTAACTTGTTCCTGGTGCATCTTGTGCACAGTCTTGTTGAGAAGGGGAGTCGGGGGAAAAGCGTAAACAAATTTCCCTGACCATAGAATCGATAGACCGTTCCCCTTGGATTGGTTCTGGGGGTACCTGGAGGCGTAATCTTGGCATTGTGAGTTCTCCAGAGTGGCAAACAGGTCTATTTCTGGGAATCCCCATTGTGTGAAAACGTCGAAGACGATGTCTTCGTGTAAACGCCATTCGTACTCTGAGGGCAGAGGGAAGTCTCTGCTGAGTTCGTCTGCTAGCAGATTGAGTTCCCCTGGTACATGATGTGACAGTAGGAACATGTTGTGTCTGAGAGCCCACTTCCAGATGTTCTGGGACAGCTTGGACAGTCCTGGAGAGTGAGTGCCCCCTTGTTTGTTGAGGTAGTACATGGCTGTGGTGCTGTCCGTGAGGACCATCACTGTCTTCCCTTGTAGGTGTGCCTGGAAGGCTTTTAGTGCCTTGAACACAGCCAGTAGCTCCAGTAAGCTTATGTGCTTGGATGCTACGCTCGGAGTCCAAACTCTGTGAGCAGTCTGATGGGATAGGTGAACCCCCCCCATCCTGTTAGGGATGCGTCTGTGGTTAGAGTGGCTTCCACTGCGGGGGTGGCGAATGGTTTCCCTATTACCAGGTTTTCCTTCGACCACCACCGTAGCGAAAGAACCAAGGCCTGCGAGACCACCACTAGATCGTCCCATTGTCCGCTGGCCTGACACCACTGGCTGTTGAGCCACTCTTGCATTGGGCGCATGCGCAGGCGCGCGTGAGGTACCAAATAAATACATGACGCCATCATTCCTAGCAAGCGCACTGCTTTGCGTACCGTCACCTCTCGACCTGCCACATATTGAGGGATCTGAAACAGCATGTTTTGGACCCTCTCGTTGGAGGGGAAGACGAGGCCGTCCTTTGTTCGAATTAGAGCCCCTAGGAATTGTTTGATCTGGCTGTGGTCTAAGCTGGACTTCTTCTCGTTGATGGAGAAGCCCAGTTGGAACAAAAGGTCTACAGTCTTTTGGGTATTTGAGAAGCATGTTTCGTAAGAATCCCCTGTTATGAGCCAATCGTCGAGGTAAGGGTATACTGGGATGGACAACCTGCACAGTTGGGCCGCTGTCGCTGCCAGTACTTTCGTGAATACCCTCGGTGCTGATGCTATCCCGAAGGGTAGCACTCTGTACTGGTAGTGTTTGCCCTCTATCATGAACCTGAGGTATTTTCTGTGCACTGGCAACATTAAAATATGAAAGTATGCATCTTTCATGTCCAGTGTTGTCATGTAATCTCCTTGTGATAGCAGGGGGATCACTTCCTGTAAGGTCACCATACGAAAGTTTTGAGGTTTGACAAATTTGTTCGCTGGGCGCAGATCTAATACAGGGCGCATGGTTAAGTCCTTTTTGGGTACAAGGAAGTACACTGAATAAATACCTTCCGTTACCTGAGATAGAGGCACGACCTCTATAGCTCCTTTTTCCAGTAGCTGGTCCACTTCTTGCAGAAGGATGGCGAGGTGTTCTGGTGTCATTCGTCGTCCCCTTGGGGGTCTGTACGTTGGGGAACTGTTGAATTCTATACAGTAGCCGCGGGCTATGGTTGATAGTACCAGCGGTCTAATGTTATTCCCTCCCATGCTGGAAGAAAGGATGTTAACCGGCCCCCGACCGGGGATGCATGGGAGGGGACCCGAATCTTCGAGTCATTTGGTGTTGGTGGCTTGGGAACCTCTAGGGGTGGAACCCCGACCTCTCCCTTTGCCACGACGTTGTCCACTCGGGCTGTATTGCCCACTGGTACCTTGGTTAGAGGACCAGTTGTTTGCAGAGTATTGCTGCTGCTGATTTTGCTGCTGACGTTGGCCTCGAAAAAAGCGCCTATTACCATAGCCACGTTTGTTAGGAGGCCTAGAAATCTGGTCTAGGGTTTTGATGGTGTCAAACACTATCTTTGCCGTTTCTAGTGCCTCATCAACCGCCTTTCCAAAGAGGTTGGCATCTTCTATAGGCTTGTTGATTAGAGATGCTTGTGTTTCAGGTTTAAACCCCGAATGACACAGCCAGACATGGCGTTTGAGGAGTATTCCTTGGACTAGGGAACGGCCAGCCGTTTCAGCAGCATCCAGAGTGTTTTTCACAATGCTTTGGTTGGCTAGGGTCCCTTCAGTAATCATGGCCAGAAGCCGTGAACGTAGCCCGGTGTCCTTACGTAGCTTGCTCCATTGTGCATCTGCGTAACTTGTTAGCAAGGAGTTGATGTTTGCAATCCTTGCGGAAAAAGCAGCAGAGGCTGTGATCCTCTTCCCTAGGGCATACAATTTTTTACCCTCTTTATCTGGTGGTGCCTCGCAGGTAGACAGCGGGACCCCTGCTCTTTTCCTTGTATTTGTCACCACTAGGAAGTCTGGTACAGAGTGGCCCCTGATGTACAACGGGTCTGAAGCAGAGGGACTGAATAGTTTTTCTATCCTCGGGTTGACCTCTCTGACCAACGCGGGTGTAGATAGTGAAGGGATAATTTGTCTCCTTACTGAGGCGAGGAGGGGAATGGTTTGGCTGACAGGGGGTTTCTCCTTGATTACCTTCTCCACAAAGTCAATGTCAGGAGAAATCTCCCCAGTGTCTATTTCGAAATGCGCTGCTGCCTTGCGTAGTAGTACATTAAATGTAGGTTGATCGTCAATAGGTGACGTGTTCCTATTAGGCGAGTCCTTGGGAGGGGACAGGTTTAGTGCATCAGGGTCCAAAAACGCTGATGGGGACTGCCAGGGCTGTGAAGCACCTTCCTCTGGGTCTTCTCCGAAGCCCCCCCCCATATCTGGATTATCTTCAAAACCCTCCTCCTCTAGGTTTTGTTCCTCTTCGTTGCCTAAAAATTCGTCCTCCTCCTGAAGTGGGGGTCCTCTTCAGTGAGGTCCATCTGAGGTTCCTCTCTTGCCCTTTTGGGTGGTGGTAGGTTTTGAGTCTCCACATAAACCTCTCCATCTTCTCCATACAGAACTGTAGTCTCTCCAAGGTCTCATGAGGTACCCCTGAGCGGTCTGGGGGGAGGGGGGGAATAGGGTTTTCGGCCTGAAAACGCTTTGACCTATCCCATAACGTCGAAGAAAGGTTTCCATCACCGTCTGAAAAGCCTTCTGGCAGGCTAGGAGTTCCTTTAGATGAAGGGGGCAGTTTCTGCCTTCCTTCCGGCCTTTTCTGCGTTTCTCTAGCCTTCTGAGCGGTATTCGATGTATCTTTCACTGTCCGCCTCTGGTTATAGGTGGAAATGATCCTCGCCAGGCTCTCGACGACTAATCTGTCTGTGGAGGGCTCTGGTCTTGACGTTACGGGCATCGCGTGTTCTACGGCGACGGGCGCTCTCTGAAGGAGCGCTTCATCTGGCGGTTTGGGGATAGCGCCCTTATCTGGGGGAAGCCCAGTCGCTGGTTGCGTCTGCGGTTGCGAGGGGGGCTTAAGACTCTTACGGTCTGAGGAGGACGCCGGTGGAACCTGCGTCTCCGTTGGCGCTGATGGTTTCTTCGTCTTCGACGAAGAAGAGCCGTGGGTTATGTGTTTATGGGAGTGTTTTTTGTGTGCGTCAGTGTCGCCGGGGTGTTCATCCCCATAAGCAGGGCGTGAGCCGAGCTTATCGGGGCCGGGGACAGACGACGAGGAGCGCAAGCGCTCCTTAGAGAGGTCTACGACTTCCGAAACGGATGTCGGGTTATCACATTCCTCGTCACTTTCTGCGGCGGCGGGTGAGGAATCGGACCTCGACATGGCGTAGGCCGCCCACCTCTTGACCCTGCGGTCCTTTAAAGTCTTAGGCTTAAGAAGCTGACAAGCCGCGCAGCCGTCTTCCTTGTGGTCGAGGGGCAAGCAACGGTTACATTGTTTATGCTTCTCTTTACAGGTGAACTTGCCCTTACAACGCGGGCAAAACCTAAAGGGTGTCCTCTCCATAGCTGAGGAAATATTTCGCTGTGATAACAACCCCAAGGGAAAGGGAGGGGAAAAGGAAAGGCATTCTCAGAGAGAAACAAGAAATGTCCCACAACCCCACTCTCCCTACTGTCTTTTGGCCGGCGAGGCCAGGCCAAGTGTTCGGCAGCGCCGAAGGATCTCCTCCGTCTGTCCCCGCCGTCAAAGTTCTTACTCGGCGGAGAAACAGCTTCGCAGCTACGTCGAGGGAGGGATCTATGTAATAGATATTAATAAGTACCGACCAAAGGTCGAGTAAATGAATTTGCAATGTCTCTCGAGGAGCTCCGCGTAAAGCCGACCAATATCTGGGCGGAAAAAAACAATCTGAGGGATCTCGACGCGTGAGGGATTGTGGGTATACCGCACGCCACTATAGGGATAGTGTTACAGACACGGCTTGTCGACGTCCCCTTTTCGACTACGAAAAACAAAATGCAATACTCCGCAGTGACCACTGGATGTCAGACTATGCACAGCATGTGATTCTAAGCAGATTAACAAACATCAGAAATATGGGATACATTACTCACCGTAATCGTATTTCTGATGCTTGTACCTGCTTAGATTCACATGCTGTGCATAGGCCGACATCTAGTGGAAGCTGCGGAGTATTACAGTTTGTTTTTCGAAACTCGAAAATGGGCGTCGACACAGGGCGTGCCAGTAATACTATCCCTAGTGTGACGTCCACTGTACCCAAGATCCCTCACGCGTCTAGGATCCTCAGATTGTATTTTTTCGGACATGAGGTAGCATGAGGAGTAGCGTGAGTACAGATAATCCAAGCAGATAGACAGAAAGGTAAGACTACAAGCAATCATGCGCCTTCTCTCGGAGGGGAGGAAGGGTGGGTCGCATGTGAATCTAAGCAGATACAAGCATCAGAAATACGATTACGGTGGTTAATGTATCCCTTCTGAGGCTTGTGGAATCTGCTTAGATCACATGCTGTGCATAGATTAGCAAGCAGTACCAGAAGAAGGAGGTGGGATGTGAGAAGGGTCATGAGCAAATAAGTGTCTTAGAACCGCTTGTCCCACTTGTGTATCTGCCTTGGAATGGGTGTCAATGCAGTAATGCTGAGTAAAAGTGTGAATAGAGCTCCAGGTAGCTGCTTTGCAAATGGTGTCAAGGGGTACATTTGCAATGAAAGCCAGAGTGGCCCCAATGCCTCTGGTAGAGTGGGCCCTTGGCGTAAAAGGCAGAGTCTTTTCAGAGAGTGAGTAACACAGCTGGATACAGTTAATAATCCACTTTGAGATGGCACCTTTAGAGACGCAATCCCCCTCTCTGCCTGTAGCTATGGACAAACAGTTGATCTGTTTTCCTTAGTGGTCTGGTTTTATTTACATAGTAGAGGACCGCCCTACGCACATCTAGGGTGTGTAGTTTCACCTCAGCCGAGCTTTGCGGGTTCTGGAAGAAAGCCGGAAGCTCGACGGACTGGTTTACATGGAATTTTGATATGAATTTAGGTGAGAACCTAGGGTGTGTGTGTAAAACCAGTTTGTCTTTATGGATAGTAAAGAAGGGATCCTGCACTGACAGAGCCTGAATTTCACTGACCCTTCTTATAGAAGTAATAGCTACTAAGAAGGCTGTTTTATAAGTCAGGTGTTTGAGACTGCTTTTATGCATGGGTTCGAAAGGGGGGCCCATGAGCTTGGCTAGCACCATATTAAGGTCCCACCCTGGTGGTGGGTTTGAAATAGGAGGGTGAAGTCTCTTTACTCCTTCCATGAAGGCTTTAACTACTGGTACTTTCCACCACGAAACCTTGCTATGGGAAGTGGTGTAAGCCGAGAGGGCTGCCAGGTGTACTTTCAGTGAGTTAAAAAACAATCCTGCATCTAGCAGGTGGAGCATGTATGTAACAATAGTGGAAGGAGTGCAATCAACTGGGTTGATTTGTCTACTCTGGCACCAGATAACGAACCTCTTCCACTTGTCAAAGTAACAGTGCCTTGTGTTTGGTTTCCTAGATTCCTTTAGGATGTCCATACACCTCTGTGTGAGGTGTCCAAACTCTATGACCTCAGGAGCCATGCTGCCAGGTTCATTGAGTTGGGTTGCTGGTGCACTGTTTGACCTTGGTGCTGGGACAGTAGGTTGTACCAGGCTGGAAGTTTGATGGGCTCGCACACCGCCATCCTGCGTATGTGTGGGAACCACGGTTGTCTTGCCCACATGGGAGCAACTAGGAGGAGCGTCATTGACTCCCTGTTCATCTTGTTCACCACTTTCCTGTTGAGAGGAGTTGGTGGAAAAGCGTACGCAAACATCCCTGACCAGTTCATCCACAGGGCGTTCCCCTGGGAGTCTGGTTGGGGGAACCTGGATGCAAATCCTGGGCATTGTCTGTTTTCGCTTGTGGCGAATAAGTCTATAGTGGGGAAACCCCACTGAGAGAAGAGATCTTCTACGACCTCTCTGTGAAGAACCCATTTGTGTTCCTCTGGGAGGGAGTCTCTGCTCAGAGCATCCGCTAGGGAATTGAGCTCCCCTGGAACATGTTGTGATGACAGGAAGATGTTCCGTCTGAGTGCCCATATCCAGATTTTCTGGGCAAGCTTGGACAGATTTGGCGAGCGAGTCCCTCCTTGCTTGTTCAGGTAGAACATGGCTGTAGTGCTGTCCGTCCGGATTTGCACTGACAGGTTTAGTAGGTGGGGCTCGAACGCCCGAAGCGCTCTGAATACTGCCAGAAGCTCTAGCAGGTTGATGTGGTTCTTGGCCACTGAGTGAGACCAGAGACCCTGAGCTGTGTGGTGGAGATGGTGAGCTCCCCACCCCGTCAGACATGCATCTGTAGTGACTACTGCCTGTACTTCGGGATCGTAAAAGGGTTTTCCCTGTGCGAGATTTTCTCTTGTCCACCAGTGAAGGCTTTGTACCAGTGTTGGCGAAACGACCACTAGATCGTCCCACTGACCACTTGCCTGAGACCACTGTTTCGCCAACCATTCCTGCATGGGACGCATGCGCAGGCACGCGTGGGGGACTAGGTAAATGCATGACGCCATCATGCCCAGTAAACGCATTGCTTTGCGTACCGTTATTTGTTGACCGGACTGATAATGAGGAATTTGCAGTAGTATATTCCGAATTCTTTCTTCTGAAGGAAAGGTCAACCCCTCTTGGGTATCCAGGATTGCTCCTAGGAATTGTTTTGAGGTGCTTGGCACCAGGCTTGACTTCTTCTCGTTGATTGAGAAGCCTAACTCGTGGAGGAGGTCGATAGTCCTTTGAATGTTTGTCCTGCAAATTCCTGGGGTTTCCCCCGTTATGAGCCAGTCGTCCAGATAAGGGTACACTGGGATTGCCTCCCTGCCTAGGTGTGCAGCTGCCACCGCCAGTACCTTGGTGAATACCCTTGGTGCTGAAGCTATCCCAAAGGGCAGTACCTTGAATTGGTAGTGGCGACTGTCCACCTTGAAGCGCAAGTACTTTCTGTGCGCTGGGAACATGGAAATATGAAAATAAGCATCTTTCATATCCAAGGTTGCCATGTAATCCCCCTTTTTTAGGAGGGGGATTACCTCTTGTAGCGTGGTCATACGAAATTTTTGGGGCTTGACATACCTGTTGGCAGGCCGTAAGTCCAATACTGGGCGCATTGTCAAGTCTTTCTTTGGCACAAGGAAGTAAGTTGAATAAATACCCTTGTTTACCTGGTGTCCCGGGACAAGTTCTATCGCGTCCTTTTGTAGAAGAATGGCGATCTCCTCGAGGAGAATCTTCTGATGTTCTAAGGAGTGTACTCTGTCGTGGAGGATGGTTCCAGGGACGCTGCAGTAGCTCTATACAATATCCTGTGGATACTGTTGACAGCATCCATCTGTCTGATGTGATCCCTTCCCAAGCCTGGGTGAAGTTTGAAATGCGTCCCCCTACTGGGGTTGCGTGAGAAGGGACCCTGAACTGAGCGTCACTGCTTTGGTGGAGGCGTGCCGCCTCCCTTGCTGGGGCTGCCTCTGCCTTTACCACGACCTCTCCTATTACCTCTGCCGTAACCCTGGGTAGACTGTTGGTTGTTCTTCCACTGTGTACCCTGCCCCTGGGAATAGTTAGATCCTCTCTGGGAATTTTGGCCGCGTGGGCGACGAAAATTGCTATTCTCTCTCTTGTTAGGGGGCTTATTGGTTAACTGGCCAAGGGATTTGAGTGTCTCGTATTCGTCCTTGGCATTTTTCAGTGCGTCTTCGACTGCCTTACCAAACAACAGATCGGTTTCCACCGGTTTGTCTAACAATGATGCCTGTGTTTCTGCCTTAAAACCAGACTGCCGTAACCACGCATGTCTTTTGATAACAGTACCTTCTGCTATCAATCTGCCTGCGTTGTCCGCGGCGTTGAAGGTTGCTTTCAAAATGCAACCAGACACGGCTCTACCCTCTGTGGAAATCCGAGCTAATTGGCCCTTTAACGGTTCAGGAGCAGAGGCTATGAGAGCCGCGACTTCTTCCCACTGATGGCAGTTGTAGCTGGCCAACAGGGTGGTGGAGTTAGCAATCCTTGCTTGATAGGCGGACGTTGAGGCTACCTTCCTGCCGAAACCATATAGTTTTTTGCTCTCCGTGTCGGGAGGAGCTTCTGACGAAGACAAGGGTGTCCCAGCCCTCTTACGAGAGTTGGTGACAACTAGGGAGTCTGGCTTCAGATGTCCTCTTATATAGAGAGGGTCAGACTGTGCCGCCCTGAAAAGTTTTTCAACCCTGGGATTGACTGCTCTGGTGAGGTTTGGGTTCACCAGGGACGGATCTATTCTCCGCTGAATGGATTTAAGGATAGGGATGGTCTGGGCAACAGGCCTCCTTTCTCCCACTAACTCTTCTGCGAAGTCCCTTTCCTCCTGTACACCGTGGGTGTCAATGTGGAAATGTTCTGCTGCGCGAGCGAGAACCTCATTTAGGAGGGGTTGGTTATCGACCGGGGAGTCAGTAACCGGGGCTTCGTTCTCTACCGGGGAATCTACTCTGTATGTTTCCGGGTCATCCTCTCCTTCTTCCTGGTCCTCATCATCCCCATAGTAGCCCGTCCCGGTTTGCTCTTCTATCATACCAAATTCTTGGTCTTCACAAAGGGAAGCCTCTCCTTGATACCGTGAGTATGGAGTTGCGTAAGGTTGTACCTCAAAGGGTTCAGACCTCATCGGGGTTTCAAACCGGGCCTTCTTACTCGGGGGGATAGGATCAGTAGAGCCTGAGGGTGTGGCCCCGTGTGGATCATACGAGAGGAAATGTTCTGGATTTTTATCATAAAAATCAGCCAAAGAAGACATTCTTGACATGATCCTATCTATGTCTTCACTGGACCATTTTTTGGAACTGGGAATGACTCTCTCAGCAAGTCTATGGTATTTTTCTTGAGTAGCTTTGCTGGTTGTGGACCTATCAGCAGACCTGGGCTTGTCTGTCTGTTTAGGGGGGGTGGAGTGTTTCACAGGTGTGGAAGAATGTACAGGTAGTTTCTTCTGCTGTTTTCCCCCCTCCCCGTGCGTAGAAAAATGTTTTCCCTGTCCCTTAGTGGCTCCTGAGTTTTTCGACGCCTGGCGTCGAGGATCGGGAGAGGTGTCCCTGTCCTTCGAGCGTGGGGCCTCGCTGGCTTTAATTGCGGGCTCCGACTCCTGGAGCGCGACCTGGGGGTGGAAGTCGTCATCGTCTTCCGACGATCGAACTTCTGTTAGCCTAGGGAGCGAGGCACTCTTGGCAAGAGTGGATGATTGCCTGGAGTCATGCGGCGATCTAGATCGAGAGCGCCCAGAGGACACCGAATCGGACCGTTCTGTCTGTGCCTCTTTCCGAGAACTCGACGTCGTGGAGTCTCGGTTGGACTTAGTGTGTTTAGTGTGTGTAGTATGTGAAGCGCTTGTGTCGCCGGGGGTCTTCCCCATAGCCGCCCTGCCGGACGACCTTCCGAGGTCGGGGACCTGCGCTCGACTGTCTTTCGACGCCGTAATGCCCTCGCCGTCCGAAAGTACGGCGTCGCTGCCATCGCTGAAGGCGCCCTCCGCTACCATGGCCGCCTGCCTGGCGTGGTGGGCCCAACTCTTCGTCGAACGGTCCTTAAGTGTCTTAGGTTTAAACCTACTACACACTCTGCAGTTCGCTTCGGGGTGGTCCCTCGGCAAGCAGAGATTGCACGTGGCGTGCCTGTCGACCCAAGGGTATTTGCGATTGCACTTGGGGCAGAATTGAAAAGGGGTACCCTCCATACGCACCTTGAGGCAGCGGGCTGTTAAGTGTAGGAAAAGTATTAGGTGTACCTATATACCAAGAGTGTAGAGTATGTACCACCCCCCACTCTCCCTACTTGCAGGGTCGAGGGCAGCGGCTTACCAGGCCCGGGCCGAGGCCATCGGCCTTCCGAGGCCCAAATCCGTCGTGCAGCAGGCGACTGTCGATTTCTTCTCCAGCCGGCGTCGAGTGTCGAAGTTCGACGTTGGGGTGGGGAAGGATGTGAATAGATTATTATTTTATATTTTAGCAAAAGTATGGCTAAGGCCAGGGGACTCTGCAGAATGCTTCCGACCAGTATGGCGGAAAAAACAATCTGAGGATCCTAGACGCGTGAGGGATCTTGGGTACAGTGGACGTCACACTAGGAATAGTATTACTGGCACGCCCTGTGTCGACGCCCATTTTCGAGTTTCGAAAAACAAACTGTAATACTCTGCAGCTTCCACTAGATGTCGGCCTATGCACAGCATGTGATCTAAGCAGATTCCACAAGCCTCAGAAATATATATATGTTAGCTGTGGTTAGCTGTGGTAGTAAGGAGTTTTGAAAGGGGGACGTCAGATTGGAGTTGAAGGGCAGAGGTAGGAATGTGGAGAGGGATAGAGAGAGGTAAGCCTAGGAAGCTAATTGCAGGTAAGACCAGAGAGAGGGGGAGAGACTAGTTGGTCTGAGAAGATAGGAGGTGACAACAGTTAGATGCCCAGAATGCGAATAGAGAAAGAGAGAGAGAGAGAGAGAGAAAGGGAGAGGTGGGTGTGAGAGAGGAGAGGGGAAAGGCAAGTGAGGAAAAGCTGAGGAATTGCCCATGAGGAGACACGACAGCACAAGTAGACTACCCAGTTAGGTCGCTAAGGAAATCTCTGAAGGAGTTAGTCAGAGTAAGCCTAGGCCTTTAGGCCTCGCTAAGCTGAAGGATGGAACCAGATAGCACGGGTACCTTGGCTGTATTTAATCAATCTTGCAGAAACTTTGTGATTGAAAAGGGAACATGGACTTGGGACATGGAAGCGCACTATAAGGTTGAGAAGAGAAGTGGGTGCATTGAACATTCCTAGACTGAGAACCCCAATTACCTCGATGATGTATGTTTTTCTAACAAAAGGTTGAAACTAAGTAGGGCCTGATTTATGGTAGTGTTTTATAATGGCGCAATCCCAAAGGGAAATGTTCCATGAATTAGGCCCTAAGTATCTGTTCAAGATTATTGGGCACCCTGTCACAAGTCCCTCAGAATGCACAGCTCCCACATCAAATGCTTTGGAAATGTTTTGTCTCCACTGAAACGTGGATCACAAGTGAATACCTAAACTCAACCCAACCAAAATGGAACTTGTTCACCTCTGGCACACATCCAAACAGGAAATCATCTAAACATGGCTAAATGACATGCACTTGAATGGGTTCACTCCTCAACTCGTCCCCTCCAACAAATCCCTCTGACTCAGAGTCTCTAACATCTCCTTCCAGCAGCATATTAAGAATAGAGCTCAGGCGGCTTTATATCAGCCGACCCGGCACCACAAGATGAACCCTTCCATCCACCTCAGAACTTCCGGAACACGGTACAGGCCATATGATTGCACACACTGATGGGGTAAACACTCTCCCCATTGGGCTCCCTGCCTTACACTTGGCCCCTCTTAATGTGAGCATTAAGCCAGAACATTACATCATTCATATCTTGTCTCATGCCTCCTATCTGACAAATGTCCATAGTTCTAATGTTTCTATCAGGTGTGCACTTCGGAGCCACCACTGAGTCTATTCACTTATCGTATTGGCAGATGACCTCTCTTACCAAGTTATCTCTGCTAGGCACTTAACAGATGTTTGCAACTTTTTCCCTAGCACTTTCCTGACTGGAACCCCTAGCACTTTCCTGCCTCCCCCGCCCCCTTTCTCTTCTCTGCACATGCACACTGTGAATGCTCACAAGGCTTAGTAGGACCGCATCTGTCTTTCTCTTCACTGCTATTGTATTTGCCTTCATTCCCATGTTCCCTGCCCGTTGCCCTGTGGGCGCTTTGAAACACAATTTACTTGATGTATAAGCGCCTTACAAATGCAAAATAAATAAAACCAGTCCAAGACCAGTCCAAGTAGGTCATCGGCCACTAATCGAACCAGGTCTGAGGACCACAACACAGAAACAATTAACCAAACCCCTGCATGCTTAGCCCAGATCCCTCCCAACCCCCTTCTTGATGCCGGTAAGTAAAAAACTGACCCTAACGGAGATTATACCTTTCTTCCAGCTCCGGGAAGCTTACCAAAATGCCCTCATTACACAGAATCCCCAAGGTGATAATCCCATTTGGCTCCCAGTGTCGTCTGAAACTGCAAACCTCACCTCAATCTCTCTCCCCTATCGCGGTTAACAGTATGTTGTCAGAATATCGGTCTGGTCTACCCACTGATCTCCACAATCTATTCCACATCCTCTGCCCTAAACGCAATAGCGCAGACTTCCCTGTATAGAATGTCTCTCTCCACCCAAAGAGTCTCTTTCAGGTAGTAAGGTTTAGCAGCGTCGTGCAGTAGATCTGTATCCAGTGAGGCCTCATCTGCCAACCAGGTCATGACAAATTGCAGCTGCCCTGCAAGATAATAGAATTCAAAGTGTGGCAGTTTAACTCTGCCATCCTTAAAATCTCTACACAATGTGCTCAGCAAGATCCTGCTCCTCCTCCCGCCCCAGATGAACCCTCTAATCGCAGAGTAAAGCCCACCAAAAAACAGCCAGGGGATATCATACAGTATATTTACAAAATGGTACAAATGTCGTGGGAGCACTATAATTTAAGGAGCGGCACTCTGCCAATCATTGACAGTGGAAGCTTGCGTCAGAACTCCATGGATCTCTCTATTCCTTTCCATGTGCGTAGAGTGTTCATCTCACGCTCCCGCCTGGGGACGTGGTAAACATCTACCCCCATATACCAAAATGTGTCTGCTGCCCACTGCAACTCTAGGTCTGGCAGTGAATCCCGCCGTAGCCCCACTAAGCCAGGCAGAGGGAATAGCCTCGACTTGTCCCTATTCATGGTCATACCCGAGAGTCGCGCAAAACCCAGAGTCTCCAGTCTGGTAGATTAACCACCGTCTTCTGTATATAGAGTATATCATCCGCATACAGGGAGATCACATGCATTCTTCTCCTTACCGGTATACCAGTGTCCTTAAAGTCTGCTCTGAGGAAAGCCACCAGGGGTTCCATAACCAAAATGAACAGCATGGGAGAGAGCGGGCACCCCTGTTTGGTCCCTTTGAACAACTCCCACCTGTCTGAAATATGTTCCCCTTCCTGGCCATTGGTTTCGCGTAAATCAATTTTACCCACCTCAAGAATCTCGGTCCTATCCCAAACTGTTGCAGGGTAGCTTGCACTGAATCAAACGCTTTTATCGCATCAGGTGAGGCCACTACACAATCTGTCTTGGATCCGCTAGTTTGGTCTATCACATGATGCAATCTGTGTAAACTCCAGGACGTGTTCCTTCCCTGAACATATCCAGATTGATGAGGATGTATTAGGACACTAATCACCATGCACCGCCTGTTCGCTCGGAGCGTTGTGAGTATTTTGCAATCCTGGTTAATCATTGAGAGCGGTCTATATGAGCTGCACTCTTGTGGGGACTTATTGGGTTTAAATATTGGCACAATTATGGACTCCCTCAGGGATTCAGGAAATTGGCACTTTTTAAAGGCATCCTACAATATCTGTAAGAGTTGGGGCGCTAAAGCGCCTGCATATTCTTTATAAAATTCTGCTGGGAGGCCATCTGCCCCTGGCGTTTTACCCGTAGGCAGTGACTGTATAGTCATTAACAGCTCATCTGCAGTAATCGGAGCATCCACCATTTCAGCCTGTGCTCGTCCCAGGCAGGGCTGCAAGTTCTGCAACAGGGCGTCCTCTATATCCGCTGCACTACCCACATCCGCCACACTGTACAGCCGCTGATAATAATCACTAAAAACTACTTTTATCTCGCTTTGCACCTTCCATTCCTCCCCACACTCTTCTTTGATAGAACGAATGGTCTCCCTTCTCTCCTCTGCGTGGAACAGCCACGCTAGCACCCTCCCACGTTACTTTAACTTTCCGATACTCTCTTGATTCCATCCTTACTTCTTTTTTGTATAGTCCTGTGACTTCTTGTCTTCGTGTGCGTGTCAAGCCCTGATGCTTGCGAGCTTCGGCGCATTACAAATATAAAAATAAATAAATAAATACCTGCTTTCATGGAGTTTATCTGTATATTTGGTGTAGTCATACCTCCCCAATATCTCCCAATCCACAATACATGCCTGCCCCAGCTCAATAAGCTCCCTCTCACGCCCCTCCATTGGTCCTACTCCTTCCATCAAATCTTAAATCTTATTTATTTATTGTTTGCTTGTTAGGTGCTTATACAGCAAATACATTTTGTTTCAAAGTGCACACAGGGCAACAGGGAATGAACATGGGATTGAAGTACATACAAATATACATAAAGTGGGGGAAGGAACATACAAACCTACTATGCCTTGTGAGTATTCAGAACATGCAGGTGCAGCAAGGAAGAGGGCAGTGTGGTAAGTACTGGGGTGTCTGTGCTCGTGGATGAGCCACAGATGAAGTGCAAGGTAAGGTAAGTGCTAGACGGCATTGGATGGAAAAGTGTGAGTCTCCAGGGCGGAGGGTGTGCCGAAGCAAGTGCTGAAGGTAGACAGAAGCTGGGAAGATTAGGTGTGAGTGGTCAGGGGCCCAGAGGATTCATGAGGGTCCAAGACACCAATCACAGCAACTGTGAGATTAGCAGAGTAGGGGAGAGGGGAATGAGGAGTAAAAGAGGAAAGTCTTAAGGTGCTTTTGGAATTTAAGAAGGTCCTGCTCAAGACGCAGCAGGAGGGGGAGGATGTTCCATAGGAGGGATCCAGCCGAGGAAAGCGATCAACTTCCTGCTTGCTGTTTAGCAAAACGCTTTACACACAAGGCGTTGGTGCCAGAGGAACATAGAGGTCTAAGAGTAGAGCATTTTGTAAGAGAAAGTTGCAGATAGTGTGGTCCCCGGCCCCAGACAGCCTTGTGGATGATGCAGAGGAATATGAATTTGATCTGTGCAGCAACCGGGAGCTAGTGAAGACATTTTAGGGCAGTAGAGATGTGGTCCCTGGGCTTAAGGCCAAGGATAAGTCTTGCTGCTCTATTCTGGATTAGCTGAAGGGATCGCAGAGTGGAAGAAGGGCAATTGAGGAGTAGGCTATTGCAATAGACAAGCCCAGAGAGAACGTGGACTTGGGAAACATTGAGCTTCTGGGGAAAAGTGAGAAATGGGAGAATTCCTCTGAGAAGGAAGAGTTGAAAGTGGGACTTCTTAGCAATGTCCTGAGTGTGAGGGAGGAAGGAGAGCGAGGAGTCAAAGATGACTCCAAGGTTTCTGGCTTCAGAAGAACGAGCAGGGAGAGATGGAGGGAGGCCAGAGAGAAAGGAAGAAGGAGGGAGCAGGGGTCCCAATCGGAAGAATCTCAGTTTTGCTGGCATTGAGGCAGAGATTGCTGGAAGTGCACCAGGCCTCGATGCCAGATAGGCAGTCAGGGATGAAGGAAGGTGCGTGAGTCAGCAGGAAGTCTGAAAAAGAGTTGAGTGTCATCTGCATATCACTGGAAGTTGGGGGAGAAGGAGGATATGAGGAGTGCCAGCTGAGCAAAGTAGATGTTAAAGAGCCAGTGGGAGAGGATAGAACCCTGAGGGCTACCACAGGTGGAGATAGAAGTAGGAGAGGAGAAGGTACCCAGGATGACTTGGGAAGAGTGGTCCGTTAGGAAAGACCTTCTTTGTCGGAAATGCTGTACGCCCCCTCCATCTTGCCAATTGCCTCTGCCCTCATTACCACATTAAAAGATTCCCATAAAGATCCCGCACTATCCACACGCCCTGAGTTTATCACAATTCACGCACTTCCATCAGGGCACCGTTGATGTTCTGTCTATTTACGTCTGCCTGAGTCTCTACCATCCGTACCATGTCAGCCCAAGCTTGGACATCTTGTCTTAACAGACCTACATCTATTATGACCTCATCTATCTTTTTCTATAATGTTGTCTGGAGCACAGCAATGGCCTTCAGGACCAGACTCTCCTCTGTCTGCACCACCGGGGGCGGCAACATCTGCGTGGCTTCTGGTGCTTCCTGTGTCATGCCGTTCCCTTCACCCTTGCGTGCGAACGCATCCATTTTGGTCTGCCTGGAATTCCCCTTGTGCTGTTTGCTCTGCATGTACACAATGGCGCACCCAGGTGGCACAGTAACTAGAGGTATCTACACCACCGGTATCACAACCTCACTTCGGTCGCCTACTCAGGACTCAGCCAGCAGGGCCAGCATCCACAAACAGGAGGCAGCAACGGGCTACAGACCTCCTTTTATGCAAGTGTCCTCCCTAACGGCCAAGCACAATTCTCTGACGGCAGCACCCCAGAGAAGCCCCTAGCTAGGCCGACAGAGGCTCCAAAGAAAAAGGGCACACACTTCTCGAGCTCCCAGCCAGCAGCACTGATGTAGGAGCCAGGCCCAGCGTGCCAAGAGAGCCCCCGGCCGCAGAATTATGTCCACTGTGTCTCACCAACGCTAGGGCGCACCTGTGTCCGCCTCCAGGAATGAGGTGGTCCTCAGCACAGGCTCACGGGGTATCACCGCAGCATGGGCCAGACCCCATGCACTGTCAAGAGTCCTCCATTACAGAAGTGCATGCATTTCACTTCCCGAGCACCGGGGCACTCATGCTCCAATTTCACTTAGGCAATCCCTGTCGGCAATTGTCAAATACTGTGGGTCAGCAAGAGATCCCAAATGATGGTTCAGAGGTACCCCCAGGCACTTCCTTCACCAGCCACCGCAGTTTGCAGGGCTTCAATGACTCCACCGGACACAGATGGCAGGGGGGCACAAGCAAGGTCCCACGCCGCCCATATCCCTTGTTGATCTCAAGCTTGGGGCCAGGCCAAGCACCTCACACTGTACTCCCACCACACCGGGGCATGTGACACCAAGCTGCACTGTCCCCCAGGGCTCCCTCAACCCAGTGTGTCGAGCTGGTCTATTCAGCCAGTATGAGAGGATCCACCAGCCCACCAGGGACTCTGTCCAGCCAGTCCTTGCCCAAAATCTCCTCACTCGCCCCTCTGGCTGAAGAGGGGCAGTATACTCAAGTCCACAGCCTGCCTGTTACTCCTGTCTATGGAGGCTGCGGAACACTGCCGCCAAGTAACTGCATTCAGTGCGTCCCTCAGCTGCTTCGTACTCTGCCGCCTGTACTCGTCATGCGCACCCCCACAGAAGCACTCCTGCTCAGGTTGCGGCTCGCAACAGAGCTCCCGCCTTCGTGCCAGTCTCGTTCACGGCTTCAGCACATCTTCCCACAATATCTACCGCAGAATGGCGAGCGTTCGGTTGACAGCAGCCGCCCACTGTGCAGCTCTAGCACCACCCGTGCCACGCATCTTCTTCTGGGTCAAGCCGCGGGTACCATGACGGGCCCGGGATCGGCCAGCTAGTCCTCCGCCCTCACAAACCTCCGAGTCACGAAACTTCGCTCTGCAGCTCCTGACACGCTCCGGTCTTGGATATCACCATAAATACGGCATGTGATCGTGTGGAAGGCTTATCATGGAGCGGATCTTGCGGGAGCTCACAGGAGACTCGTCTCTACTCCATAGCTGCTAGCCACGGCTGCAGTTATTTAAAGTATATGATATTGAAAATGCCATTTAAAAAGAATGGTGCATTGTAGTACACTGGAAAAACATGTAAAACACGGTTCACTTTCACAAGCCTGTACTGTGCACACCATAGATGTTCCAAAAATGTTCCTAGGCAAAAAGAACACTAGACCTAAAGACACCCTGTAACACTCCACTGAACGAAGCTTATGTTACAATGAAAAATAAAGGAAAAAGTAAATGGGAGAAAAGCTCTCTCCATGTGGCCAGCCTTAGGGACTGACCAGTACCCCTGAAAACATGTTAGCTGAGCAGGTGAGTGAGGAAAAAGACCTCACTCGCCGTGAAAGCGGCCAGTATACCAAATCCATGACAGATATGGTGGGGGATCCATTGAAATCAATGGAACGAAATTTCCAAAAATGAAAAATATAATTCACAACGGGGCATGTAGGCAGCGCCAGGGGAGTGTGGGGACACTACACTCACCAATAGCAGACATCCTCCTTCAACAATATTGTCCATGTCCCCATTTGCTTAGTTAGGGAAAAAGGATGTACTCTTCAAGGCCATCATAGTTGGCTATTCAAAAGCCAAAACGGTTGGGCTGTTACAATGTTTGTTTCTCTTCAGTGTGTGAAGTAGAGGCATATATTGAGGAGAACTAACTCAGCTCAAGGTTTATATGTGTTTTCTTTTATGGTGCAGTTTGGAAATTGGAAGGCAGTACTAAAAAGAGTATGTGTCATGTAAAGCATCGTGATTTTGTGGGTTCATGTTTTCACCTCATGATGTCCAACAAAACAGAAAACATTAAAACAGGGGTGTAATTTGAGAAACTGTTGTATATTGCTACATATATTGCCTACAGTAATGAGAACGCTGCAGTATTTGCTGCTAGTCTTCACATTTCCACCACAAAACAGGACGGGCATTTTTCATATGCTGCCAGCTTCCCCAAGTGTAGTGAGCCTTTTTCTAACCCAAGAAAGTACAGTCTTACCTGGTGATCCAGCATTAGTAGCAGAGTGCATTTTACATTGACATCGCCCGGTCTCTTCACCTGGAAACCATCTGTCTCCTGAGTCGTTGCCATTCGATGCCACTAAGGGAAACATTGGTGAGAAAATTTACTGCTAGTTTTATGGAACTATGGTAGCATTACGAAAACAATGCTGTGGTTAATGGGTTAATATATAACTCAGAGTAACCAAACATATGTCAGCTCAGCAATTACACAAAACTTTCTTAAAAATGCTCTAGTTTAAGAGGTCAGCCATTGTCAGCCATTCAGTTTACTTAACCACCATCTCGCCAACAACCACTATCTCGGCATCAAAAGTTGGAGGTTTTGGGATGTATTTAATTTCATAAAAAATGTGAGCACTACTGTTGTTAACCTTTATACATAAAGCTGAATGTATGTATGTATGTGTGTATGTTTGTCCGGCTATACAAATCCACACCCAGGGGTGTAGAAGACCCATAAAATCTGGTGGGGGGACAGGGGACACTTTGGGGACTTTGCTTTTTTAATTTATTTATTTAGAACTCGACTTTTCACAAAATTAAAATAGCAGTTTGTATTAAATTACAAATATCATCACTCTATAAAACAAGAGAAAAGAAGAAAAGAAAACCGAAGAAAATTAAGAAAAAGAAAAGCAGTTCAGAGTATAAAATCCTCCCAGCGATGGACATTTAGAAGAACAAGTTACTTACCAACTGTAACGTCCTTTCGGCTGGATGTTCCTCCCACGTATTCCTCATCTTGTGAAAACTCGTTATCGCCAGCTTCGCTGGTTCGGAAAAAAACATTTCGGTAGAGGGCACTCTGCTCGAGGTCGTGGCGTCGACTGTCGCTCCGTATCGTGTCGATGTCACTGATGGTATAAGTAGCTCGAGCCGCGCCCGTTGGCTTCAGTTCTGTTTTTTCGAGGAAATACTCGTGGAACATCCAGGCATATGCTGTGACTGATAGGCCCATCGTGAGAGGAAATTGTAAGAAAAGACATAAACTGTACTGCGGGGTAGTCTGGGAGGGTTGATGAGGAATACGTGGGAGGAACATCCAGTCGAAAGAACGTTACAGTTGGTAAGTAACTTGTTCTTGGAATGGATTGTGTCCTCCCACATATTCCTCATCTTGTGACAGACTCCCATAGCAGTGATGAATTTGGAGGTGGGAGTGCTAGTTTTTGTTTTCATGGACAGAGTGAAGTACCACTCTGGCAAATAGTCCCTCATTGGAGGAAGAGGCATCTAAGCAGTAATGTTTGATAAAAGTATGCATTGATGCCCATGTTACAGCCGAGTAAATATCTTTTGCAGGGACACCCCTCTTCAAAGCCGCAGAAGTAGCCATTCCCCTAGTGGAGTGAGCACGTAGCCCATCTGGTGGGTCTTTTCCTGCTAATCTGTAGCATTCCAATATAGCTAGAATGATCCAGCGGGATATAGTTTGTTTTGTTACCGCTAACCCCAATTTACGACCTCTGCAACCCGCAAAGAGTTGGTCATCTTGACGTAATTTTGTCATTCTTGAAATGTAAAAGCTAAGGGCCCTCTTGGGGTTCAGCCTATGTAATCTCTCCTCTTCTTTTCCCAAATGAGGAGGAGGATAGAATGTTGGTAAAACAATTTTCTGCGACAAATGGAAGTCGGAAACTACTTTCGGTAAGAAGAACAAGTTACTTCTTACCTGGTAACGTTCTTTCGACAGGATGTTCCTCCGACGTATTCCTTATCTTTGATAATACGTTTCCAGCTTGCTGGCCTCGGAATTTTTTTCTGTAGAGGGCGCTGCGCGTCGACGTCCGCCGAGTCGATGTCCCTCGACGGCCACCGTATCAGCGCCAACGTCATCATGCCCATAAATAGCCACGTGCTGCGTCCGTTGCTCAGTTCTGTTTTGTAGCATAAGAAAAGACATGCCTGAATTGGATAGTGACCTTGAAGGAGCGTAAGCTGCAACCACAAGGGAAGTTATCACTGCGGGGATGGATGGTAGGGGCGATAAGGAATACGTCGGAGGAACATCTTGTTGAAAGAACGTTACCAGGTAAGAAGTAACTTGTTCTTCGAAGGGATTGTGTCCTCCGACGTATTCCTTATCTTTGATAGACTCCCATAGCAGTGGCATGTAATTGGAGGAGGGAGTGATAGTGTTATGTATCCCTTTAGGGATGGACCGAATGTAATACGGCCTTGCCAAATCTGGTCTCTTGAGCAGTGGAGGAATCCAGATTGTAAAATTTTGTGAATGTATGTGCGGACGACCATGTGGCAGCCGCACATATGTCCCGGACCGGTACCCCTCTCTGGAGAGCCGAAGAGGCTGCGATACCCCTGGTTGAATGAGACCTGAGATTTTGGGGTGGCTCTTTCCCTGCTAGTCTATAACATTCCAGGATGGCCAAAATAATCCACCTGGAGATGGTTTGTTTTGTTATGGGTAGTCCCAACTTGTGACCTGAGTATCCTACAAACAGTTGGTCTGCTTGCCTGATCCTAGCCATTCTGCTGATGTAAAAGCTGAGAGCTCGCCTAGGGTCCAGCCTATGTAGCCTTTCCTCCTCTTTCCCCGGATGGGGAGGAGGGTAGAATGAAGGCAAGGTAATTTTCTGAGTAATATGAAATTCAGAAACCACCTTTGGGAGGAAATTAGGCTTCACCTGTAGGACAACTTTGTCCTTGTGGAAGATTGTATGTGGGGGTTTACAGGAGAAAGCTTGTAGCTCACTCACCCTCCTAGCAGATGTTAGTGCTACCAATAGGACAGTTTTAAGCGTGAGAAATCTCAACGCGCAAGAGTGAAGACGTTCGAATGGAGTGCCCATTAAGAAGTTTAAGACTAAATTTAAGTCCCATAAGGGAACCTGGAATGGTTTTGGAGGGTAAACATTAGTTAGACCCTTGAGAAATTGTACCACTAGAGGAATTTTGAAATACGATGGTTCCTCCGCAGTGCGCTTGAAGATAGAAAGCGCTGCGAGATAGCCTTTTTCAGTGCCAACTTGAAGGCCTGAGTTTGCCAAGTAGAGTAGAAACGATAACACCGTTGGTGTACCACATGAAAAAGGGTCGATATTTTCTTCCCTACACCAGCTGCAAAACTTGTTCCAAAGGCAGTGGTATAAAGACTTTGTTGCTGGTCTTCTGGCCGAAAGCAACACCTCCATGATGTCATCAGGGAGATCCCAATCCTTGTACCTCAACCTTTCAGAAGCCAAGCGTGAAGGTTGAGGGTTCTGGTGTCTGGATGGAGAACCTGACCTCCCTTCTGCGAGAGAAGATTCTCTTTGAGTGGAAGACGGATTGAGGGCAGATGGACATATCTAGAAGGTCCGGGTACCACGTTCTCCTGGCCCAATCCGGGGCAATTAGGATCATGGTTTTCCGGAATCTTCTCAACCTCCTGATCGTTTGAGGAATAACAGGGACTGGTGGGAATTCATAAAGGAGTGGAAACTCCCAGTCCACTACGAACGCATCTCCTAGAGCTCCTCTCGGGGGAAATTCCCTGAAACAGAACAGATCGCACTTCCTGTTGGTGCTTGTGGCGAACAGATCCACCTGAGGGGTTCCCCAAAGGGCGAAGATTTCTTGAAGGACTTCCTGAGCTAGCTCCCACTCGTGGGAGACTGTGCTCTGCCTGCTCAGAGCATCCGCTGTCAAGTTCTTCTCACCGGCTAGGTGGACTGCCGATAGAGAGATTCCTTCCCGAATTGCCCAAAACCAGAGCTGCACTGGCTCTCTGCACAGTGGCAGTGATCCTACGCCTTCTCTTTTGTTGAGGTAGTGCATGGCCACCGTGTTGTCCGTCATTATCAGGACATTTCTCCCCTGTACTGATGGCAGGAAAACTTTCAGCGCTAGTCTGATCGCTCTCAGCTCTAATAGGTTGATGTGTAGTCTGGACACCGTGGAGACCAACGACCGCTGATGGTCAAGTCGTTGGCATGGGCTCCCCACCCTGTGAGCGAGGTGTCTGTGACTACTGTTATCTCCGGCCATGGTTGCCAAAACAGTTCTCCTTTCAAGATGTTCTCTGGATAGGCCCACCATTGAAGGTCGTGGGCTACCTTGCCCGGAATCCGGAGGAGATCTGTCATTCTCCCTGAGAATTGTGACCACTGACTTCTCAGTGCCCACTGAAGAGATCTCATTCTCAGGCGAGCCTCTGGCACAAGGAAGATGCAGGATGCCATGAGGCCTAGCAACCTCAAAAAGTCGAAGGCTGGGAGACGATGGGCATTTTGAAACTGGGTGACCATCTGTAGAATATCTTGAGCCCTCACCTCTGGTGGCGAGTCTTTTCCCAGGGAAGTGTCCAGGACGGCTCCAATGAACTGGAGTCTCTGTGATGGTATCATCTGTGACTTCTATAAATTGAGGGAGAAGCCCAGTCTGTGAAGGAAGAGGCAGACATAGTCTAGCTGGGTCTGGGCCTGTTCCGCAGATACGGCCCTGATCAGCCAATCGTCCAGGTAGGGGTAGACGTGGATCCCTTCCCTCCTTAGACTCGCCGCCACTACCGACATCGGCTTGGTGAAGACTCTCGGGGCGGAGGTCAGCCCAAATGGCAGAACTCGAAATTGATAATGAGAGTCGCCAATTGCGAACCTCAGGTGTTTCCTGTGTTTGAGATGGATTGGCACATGGAAATAAGCATCCTGAAGGTCCAGAGATACCAGCTAGTCCTGGAGCTGGAGGGCCTGAAGGATCTGAGAGAGAGTTACCATCTTGAACTTGTCCTTCCTGAGGAACTTGTTCAATTCTCGTAAGTCCAGGATGGGTCTCAGTCCTCCCTCCTTCTTTGGTATAAGAAAGTAAGGGGAGTACCAGCCCTTGTTCCTGTCCGCTACAGGTACCGGTTCTATGGCACCTTTCTCTAGCAGGTCTATAATTTCCTGCAAGAGGAGCGGATCTGGAACTTTTAGAGAGCTGTTCCCCGGTGGATGACTCTGAGGGATGTGTAGAAAGGGTAGGCAGTATCCTTGGGCATCTGTCTCCAATGCCCAAGCATCTGACGTTATAGCCTGCCATTCCGTCAGATGGTGAGTTAACCTGCCCCCTACAGATGTATTGTGTGGGAAGGCCTCAGAGTGGTTTGGGGGCGGCTGATGCAGATGCCGAGGGTAAAGAGGCACCTGCTGCTGCTGCGGTTTTAGTACTTTTGACCCGTCCACCTCGGGTGGATCTCCTTTGGCCTCTTTGAGCCGGCTGTCCTCTGCCTTTCCCGAATGCGGAATAATAGCGAAAGGACTTTCCTCTCCCAGAGATTCCTGAGGGGCGAAAAGGAGTTTGGCGGATAGCAGCTCCTAAGGATTTTGCTGCTGCTTTAGAAGTCTGCAACTTTTCCAGACTGTCATCAGCCTTTTCCCGAATAATGAAGAGCCGTCAAAGGCCATATTCAAAAGTCTGGCCTGTACATCAGGGGCAAAGCCCGACTTTCGCAATCACGCATGCCTGCGGATTGTTGTACTTGCCGCCATGACCCTGCTGATACTGTCAGCGGAATCAATGCCAGTTTGAAGTGATTCGCACATGGCATCTTTGCCATCTTTAATAATGTTAAGGAAGGCTTCCTTTTCCTCTCCTTCGGGTATGCAGTCAGCCGCTGATGAAGCACACTCCCATAGTGTGTGACTGAACCTGGCGAGCGTACAGGTGGCGTTGATGGACTTCAACGCCATACAACAGGCAGAGAAGACTTTCTTTGCCATAGAGTCGTACCTCTTGTCATCCCTATCCTGTGGGACAGTAGGGTAAGCAGTCCTACTGCTGGATGAAGTTGCCGCTTGAACCACCAGGCTCTCTGGGGTTGGGTGTTTTGACAGGTATTCGGGGTCAGCAGCCGCTACCCTATACTTGGTTGACAATCTTTTATTGACTGCAGGGATAACTTCGGGAGTTTCCTAATTAGATGCAATTTTTCCTTGTAGGGCTGCATGGAAGGGGACCACCGGGTCCTCCTGTGGGCCTTTGTCCAATATATCTGTTAGGTCATCCTGTTGGAAAACAGGTGAAGGCGCAGACCAACCCATAAACTCAATTATTCTTGCCATCAGGGTTCTATATGGTGTTTCGGCATGTTCCCCTGGGTCTGGCTTAACAAATTCCACTTCTGGGGAAGTGTCCAGCCCACTTGCCTCATGTAGTGACTCCTGTAGTTCCTTCAGCCTTCTTTCCTCAGAGGTGAAATCCTCTGCAGTAGGCAGTGTGGTTCTCTGTAATCCGAATGTTTCCTGGTCAGAATCTTCCACTTCTTCATAAATTGAAGAAAGTCCAGGGTATTCTGACCTTTGAAATGGAGTAAAACCCATTTCTAAGGCAGAAGGAGCCAGACTCGTCGTTATTGGACGAGAAAACGTCAATGTCGTTGACGCCGATGTAACAGGCTTCGAAGGCGCCGAAAACGGCGTCGAAAAAACTGGAAGGGGTCTCGAAGAACTCGAGAGGATCGGGATCCTACTCGAGGGCATCGACAACGGTCTCGGCGTCGTGCCGGAGGCCCTTGAAATCACCGTTGGCTGTGGGGTGGCTTTGGTCCTCTCTTTCATCAGCGTCGACGTCGGCGTCGACGATGGCGTTGAGTCGATCGACCGATGCGTCGAGGAACCCTTTGACAACGGCTCGATGGCGCTGATCCGTGCGTCGAAGGAATCTTCGACGACGGCGTCGAAGGAAACCTCGACCACGGCGTCAAAGACGGTGCCTTCTTACCCGATGGCTCATGGCGTTCTCGGGTGGAATGTTTCGCCGGGTGCTGCGACTCACGGCGTTTTGATTTTTTGGGGTTTTCACCCGGGGTATCACCCTCAGCTGTCTTCGAGGGGGTTGAGGCCGCGTTCTCGAAGACGCCTAACATTTTCTTTCTGAATTCCTCCCACTCAGCTTGAGAACTGTGTTTGGTGGGACAGGAGACTCTTTCTGGGGACACAGAAGACGACGAGGAATGGGACCTTCGACGTCTCTTTTTTGAGTGTCTAGATCTCGACGAATGGTGGGAGCTGCTTCGAGATCTAGAAGAACAAGTTACTTCTTACCTTGTAAAGTTCTTTCGACGGGATGTTCCTCCGACGTATTCCTCATCTTAGATATCTCCTTCCAGCTCTGCTGGCCTCGGAAAATTTTTCTCTAAAGGGCGCTGCGCGTCGACGTCCTCCGAGTTGATGTCCCTCGACAGCCGCCGTATCGACATCGACGTCATCCTGCCTATAAAGGCCGCGCGCAGCGGCCGTTGCTCAGTTCCGTTTTGTAGCCCACAATAATTCTTTCTGGACTAGACTAATCACCCTGAAGGAGCGTAAACTGCAACAACAAGGGAAGTAGAACTGCGGGGATGGATGGGAGGGTCGATGAGGAATACGTCGGAGGAACATCCTGTCGAAAGAACGTTACAAGGTAAGAAGTAACTTGTTCTTCGAAGGGATTGTGTCCTCCGACGTATTCCTCATCTTAGATAGGCTCCCATAGCAGTATTCTATTATTGGAGGAGGGAGTACTGACTTCACGCTGTCTTCTATTGATGAATAGAATGCAGTACAGCCCTTCCAAACCTAGTCTCTTGACTGGAGGAGGAATCCAAGTTGTAAAATCGTGTAAAGGTATGGACAGACGACCATGTAGCGGCCGCGCAGATGTCTTTAACCAGCACACCTCTTTTTAGGGCCGATGAAGCTGCAATACCTCTGGTCAAATGAGCCCTAAGGTTTTGAGGGGGCTCTTTCCCTGCCAGTTTATAACATTCCAGAATGGCTAGAATGATCCATCTGGAAATGGTCTGCTTAGTTATTGGTAACCCCAGCTTGTGACCTGTGTAACCTACAAACAGCTGGTCTGCCTGTCTTATCCTGGCTAGTCTACTGATGTAAAAACTTAAAGCCCTTCTAGGGTCTAGCCTGTGTAACCTCTCTTCCTCTTTCCCCGGATGAGGAGGAGGATAGAAAGATGGTAGGGTAATCTTCTGAGTGATATGGAATTCGGAAACCACCTTTGGGAGGAAATTAGGCTTCACTTGCAGGACAACTTTGTCTTTGTGAAAGATTGTGTGAGGGGGTTTACAAGAAAGAGCTTGTAATTCGCTCAACCTTCTAGCAGATGTAAGTGCTATTAATAAAACAGTTTTAAGGGTAAGGAATCTTAACGAACAAGAATGGAGTGGTTCGAAAGGTGTGCCCATCAGGAAAGTTAGGACTAAGTTTAAATCCCATAGGGGAACTTGGAATGGTCTTGGGGGATAAACATTGGTTAACCCCTTTAGAAACTGTATTACCAAGGGTAACTTGAAATAGGATGGTTCTTCCGCAGTGCGCTTAAAGATGGATAGCGCTGCGAGATAGCCCTTAATGGTGCCAACTTGAAGGCCTGAATTCGGCAAATATAGTAGGAAGGACAAAACCATTGGTGTACCACATGAAAAAGGGTCGCTATTCTGTTCTCTACACCAGCTGCAAAATATGTTCCAACGGCAGCGGTATAAAGACTTTGTTGCTGGCCTCCTTGCCGAAAGCAACACCTCCATAACATCATCAGGGAGGTCCCAATCCTTGTACCTCAGCCTTTCAGAAGCCAAGCATGAAGGTTGAGGGTTTTGATGTCTGGATGGAGAACCCGACCTTCCTATTGCGAGAGAAGATCCTCTCTTTGTGGAAGACGTACTGGAGGGCAGATGGACATGTCCAGAAGGTCCGGGTACCACGTCCTCCTGGCCCAGTCCGGGGCAATTAGGATCATGGTTTTCCTGAATTTCTCAACCTCCTGATTACTTGAGGAATCACGGGGACTGGAGGAAACGCGTACAGCAGGGGAAAACCCCAATCCACTACGAACGCGTCTCCTAGAGCTCCTCTCGGGGGAAATTCCCTTGAGCAATACTGATCGCACTCCCGGTTTACTGTGGTTGCGAACAGATCCACTTGAGGGGTTCCCCAAAGGGCAAAGATCTCCAGAAGAACTTCCTGAGCTCACTCCCACTCGTGGGAGACTGTGCTCTGCCTGCTTAGAGCGTCTGCCGCCGTGTTCTGCTCTCCGGCTAGGTGAACTGCCGATAAAAGAGATTCCCTCTTGTATCGCCCAGAACCAGAGCTGGATTGCCTCTCTGCACAGAGGTAGTGATCCTACGCCTCCTCTTTTGTTGAGGTAGTACATGGCCACTGTGTTGTCCGTCATTATCAGGAGATCCTTTATCTGTACGGAGGGCAGGAAGGCCTTCAGCGCTAGTCTGATTGCCCTCAGCTCCAATAGGTTGATGTGTACTTTGGATTCCGATGGAGACCAACGTCTGCTGATTGTCAGATCATTGGTGTGAGCTCCCCACCCCGTGAGTGAGGCGTCCATCACTACTGTTATCTCCGGCCATGGTTGCCAAAAAGTTTCTTCCTTGAGGATGTTGTCTTTGCAAGCCCACCATGATAGATCCAGAGCAACTGGCTCGGAACTTGCAGCAGATCTGACATATTCCCCGAGAATTGGGATCACTGAGTTCTGAGGGCCCATTGGAGGGATCTCATTCTCAGTCTGGCCTCTGGCACCAGAAAAATGCAGGATGCCATGAGGCCGAGCAACCTCAGGAAATCGAAGGCCGGCAGATGCTGGGCTTTCTGGAATTTTGTTACCATCTGCTGGATGTGGAGAGCTCTCACCTCGGGCGGCGAGGCTTTGCCCGAGGAAGTGTCCAAGACTGCTCCGATAAACTGGAGTTGTTGGGATGGTATCATGTGAGACTTCATGATATTGAGGGAGAAGCCCAGGTTGTGGAGGAAGTGGCAGGTGATCGACAGATGTTCCTGAGCTTGTTCTGGAGAACGTGGTCTGATTATCCAGTCATCCAGGTAGGGGTAGACGTGAATCCCCCCTCTCCTGAGACTCGCTGCCACTACCGCCATCAGTTTGGTGAAAACCCTCGGAGCGGAGGTCAGCCCGAATGGCAGAACTCAAAACTGATAGTGAGAACCTACAACTGCGAACCTCAGGTATTTTCTGTGCTTGGGATGGATTGGCACATGAAAATAAGCATCCTGAAGGTCCAATGATACCAACCAGTCTTGGAGTTGGAGAGCCTGAACGATCTGAGAAAGGGTTACCATCTTGAACTTGTCCTTTCTGAGGAATGTGTTCAAATTTCTCAAGTCCAAGATGGGTCTCAATCCTCTGTCCTTTATGGGGATGAGAAAATAGGGGGAGTACCAGCCCTTGTTCCTCTCCGCTACAGGTACATGTTCTATTGCACCTTTCTCTAGCAGGGTTATAATTTCCTGCCAAAGGAGCGGGTCTGGAATGTTGGTAGAGCTGGCTCCTGGTGGATGATCGTGAGGTCTTTTTAGGAAGGGAAGGCAGTTTCCAGTGCCCAAGCATCTGAAGTAATGCCTCGCCATTCTTTCAGATGCTGAGAGATTCTGCCTCCCACTGGTGTTTTGTATGATAAGACCTCAGAGAGATTTGGAGGCGGCTGCAGGAGCGGCTGAGGGCATAGATGCCGTTCCTGAAGATATCTTTGTAGTCTTTCCTCGTCCACCACGAGAGACATTCCTTTTGCCCCTTTGAAAAGCCTGTCCTTTTCCTCTACCAACAGAGGAGTAGTATCGAAAAGGACGACCCCTCCAGGAAAATGAGCCCGAATAGGGTTTCTGAGGCTGTCGCATGGAGGCACTAAGAGATTTAGCTGCTTCTTTCGATGTCTGTAGTTTTTCTAGGCTCTCATCAGCCTTACTACCAAACAGCCTCGAGCCATCAAAGGGCATGTTGAGAAGTCTGGTCTGCATATCTGGTGCAAACCCCGACTTTGTCAACCACGCAAATCTGAGTAGCACTGTGCTTGATGCCATGGACCTGCTAATACTATCAGCAGTATCCAGTCCAGACTGGAGACATTCCCCATTGCCTCCTTCCCGTCATTAACTATATTCAGGAAGCCTTCCCTTTCCTCACCTTCTGGAATATGTTCAGCCGCCGCCGAAATGCATTCCCACAGGGTATGTGTGAACCTGGCCAGGGTACAGGTGACATTAGTCGATTTCAAAGCCATGCTACCCGAAGTAAAAACTTTACAACCCCATGCATCAACCTTTTTATCCTCCCTGTCCGGAGGTATGGTTGGGTATGCTGTCTGCCTGGAAGTAGTAGCGGCCTGAATAACCAGACTTTCTCGTGTTGGGTGTCTATTCATGTATTCTGGATCAGTAGTAGAAGTTCTGTACTTCTTTGGAAGATTGCTGTCTACTGCAGCAATGCTATCAGGTTTTTCCCAGTTCCTTTCAACTGTCCTTTGGAGCGCCCTATGGAAAGGGAGAACTGGGTCTTTCCGGGTCCCCGGACTATAATGTCCGTCATATCGTCTTGCTCAAACGTTGGGGAGACTCTTCCCCAACCCATATATTCAATCACCCTACTCAAATTCCTATACCCTGAGTCTGCATGTCCTGCAGGATCAGGTGCAGCAAACTCCAATTCAGGTGATGTGTCCACACCACTAACAGAATGCAGAGTTTCACATAGGCTTCTCATTTTTGTTTCAGGGTTTATAAGTTCCTCTGGAACTTGCCTAGTGCCGCCTAGTGCCATATTTTACTCCAAAAGGAGTGACATCTTCATCCTCTGAGCCAGATTCTTCAGAAATTGAAGACATGGACCTAAAAAAGTCCGATTTGGGTAAAGGTGTAAACCTTCTCTCTTCCTCCTGATTTTTCATCAAAGGAATAGGTGTTTTCTTCGAAGGGGTCGAAGGAACCTTCGACACACTCGACACAGCCTTCGATAAAGGCGTCAAGGATAATATAGGCTTTGTTGCGAAGCTGTCGGCGCCGATGGCGCCGACGAAGTTGCACTCGACTTCGACAATTTCTGCCTTTTGTGAGGGATCGGAGAAACACTCGATCCTCGAGGATCTCTCGACGATTTGTTGACTCGAGTTTTATGGGTACTACTGGGCTTTACCTTTGTAGTTCCCGACTTCCCTGCGTCGTCCTGTGGAGCGACCGGCGTCTGGCTTTTCTGAGGTTTCTTTGAGGCGCTCGAGGCCGCGTTCTCAAAGACCTTCTAAATCTCTCCCATTTTGAAGAGGAATCCGATCTTGTTGGACATCAAACCAATTCCATTGATGTATCGGATGATGACGATGGAGATCTATGTCTCCTTTTTAGCTTTCTAGAAGAAGAGGAAGAAGATCGTCTTGACCTGCTACGAGATCGGGATCTCTTCGAATGTTTTTTATGATGTTCCGATTCTTTTGAATCAGACAATTTCTTATGTTTTTTGACAAGGCTGTCGAAGAGCCCTTCGACGCCTCCCGCCCCAACGCTAACTTACTTTTCCTCTCAAGGAGGGCCTTCTCCGTCATTGACTGACAGGAGCCACAGTTGCCATTTGGATGGTCTGAGCCCAGACACCAAAGACAGATACGGTGAGGATCGGTGATAGACATCTTCGACCCGCAGTCGATACACTTCTTAAACCCAATTTTGGGAGTCGATGTGGTTGATGAAGAAGACATTTTCTTGACAGAAAATCTCGAAGCGCGCCGTTCACGAGAGCAAAGCAATCGGAAAAAACGGAACTGTAGCCAACGGGCGCAGCTCGAGCTACTTATACCATCAGTGACGTCGACACGATACGGAGCCCGTCGAGGGACAGTCAACGCCATGACCCCGAGCACAGCGCCCTCTGCCGAATGTTTTTTTTTTTTCCGAAGCAGCGAAGCTGGCGATAACGAGTTATCACAAGATGAGGAATACATGGGAGGACACAATCCATTTGAAAGATATTTTATAATACTCTCACCTGCGCTTTAAGTGCAGATGCTTAATGGAGTTTCGCCAACCCATCCTATCCTATTCCGCTTGAGCTCCTTTACAGCAGGGTATGGGCTGCAATTATACCTCGGCACCAGGGTATTCATTGGATTTACATGGATAGCGGAACAAGTGCTGTTTTGAATCTCGAGGCTCTGCTTTATTTTTTCTGGGTCACCAAGATGGCTTATGGTGGCCACTATTTAAACATGTCTACAATGCATTAGTCAGCTGGTGGTGGGTACCAAAAATGCAGTTTTAAAACACGCATTGGCAAGGCCAAACATTTGGGCTTTAATGTAGGCATGGAAAAGGCACTTGCCAAGTACCGCCATAGTGGTATTAGGTACCCACTGATGGTAGCAGCTGCACAATGGTGCAAGTACCTGGACATTTAATAGCGGTGCCTGGCAAATGACCAATAGGTATACACAAGCAAACACTTGCCATTGCTGGTTTTTAGCAGGAATTCAGTGAAGGTAATCCATAGTGCTAATATACTTGATGAAGGCATTCCTGGATAAGACATTTGTATTACACCAGTAGTATTTACCCAGCTACAATTAAGCTATTAACTACACAGGGCTTTGTAGTAAACATCCCTAAGTCAGTGGCTTTATCTAAACCAGAACTGCCACTTTGCGTGCTCTTTATAGAACATTCTAGTGTTTTTAAAGTAATAGGTTATGGCGTAAAAGGAGTCTGCTGCCCGTGTGGCATCCATACACCAAAAACCCATGAAAGTTGCTAAGATAGCCCAAATAACATGATGCTGTGTCGCAAGTCAAGAAGCCACACACCCTGGCACCAGCTCCCATTACAGGACAGATCAGAGGTGAATATATACCTCATTTAAGGTTAGTCCAGACTTCAGACTCAGGCTGCAGGTAGGATTGAGTGAAAAGGGAGTTGATGCAGGAACAGCCTGCTGTGACTGTCTCTTCCTGGAGAGGAACAATACAGGAGCGCAGATGACAATGGGGCAGTGGGAGAGCATTGAGCCCGAGCTCCCACGTTCACTCTAATAAATCCTTCCCATGTCCGTCTGCACATGGGAGAGCGGGGGCACTCTGTGTATTATCAGGCCCAATCAATACGCCGACAGGTATGCACCCCACACCAAGTCATTCCTTTGACACACTGCCCTCTGCACCTTCTCCTTACTTGCCCGTACTTCCCTCTCATGTGCAAAACCTGAAGCACCTCCTATGCCATTTCTGCCCTACACCACTCTCTCTGTGTTCTGGTCTTTCCTACATACCCCCCTCCCCTGCACACACTGGTCATCCCATGCTGCAAACCATCCCTATCTTTCATCTGCAATCCGTTCTTGTTCCCATCTCTCCCCTCCCTTGCTCCTCTCTTTATCTGTCCTCTGCACCCTCTATACCCTTTTTCACTTTGCAGTCCCACACTCTACTGCAGCTCAGTCCCTCCCTTCCCATCCCCCCATGGCCAGCACCCCACAACTCTCATCTGTACACTTACTCAGCACTTTCTCCTCAGTCTTCAAAGCACCCTCAATATCCTGGCTTACATTTCACAGGATTTCTCTTGCATGCCTTACACCACTCCATATAGCTTCTCAGAATAAGCTGGAAGAGGCATGCCAGATCCATGACCTTTAAAGGGCCCATTGATACCTGCAAGCATTAACTCTTAATAAATAGTCAGGAGCATGGATATTTATATGATATATTTTATTTATATCGCGCTCATACACAGGTGTTTCAGAGCGCGGCAAGGCAAGGGAGGGGAACAGGGGAGAACGAAACAACGATCTCACTAGGCCCAGGGACATTGAGAACGTGCAAGTGCATGGGAGAGGAGGAGGGGAAAAGTGCATGGAGGGGAGGGAGAAAGTGGAAAGTGCAGAGCAAAGGAGAAACAGGATAAATAATAATAAAAATAAATAAATAATAAAATCAGCACAAAGTGGCAGTGCAGCCAAGTGGCAAGTGCTAGGTTTGAGGCAGAAGATAAGGTGGGTCTGATAAGTGCAGGAGGGAAAAAAGGGATGGGGGGCTGTATGGGTACAGATACAAACCCAGTGCAAGAGGTGTCCCGGAGGCAGTGCGGTAGGGTGGCAGGGTGAGCAGGAATCTGGGATCAGAGACAGAGGGTGTCCCGATGCAAGGTGCCAAGAGAGCAGATGAGCAGGGGAGAGGGAGGGTGAAGGCAGAAGCAAAGAGGAAGGTCTTGAGGTGCTTCTGGAACCTGAGATGGTTTTCCTCAAGTTTTACTGTAGCAGGGAGGCCTTTCCAGAGGAAGGCCCCAGCCGAAGACAGAGATCTACCCCCAGCTTGTTTCTTTGAAAAATGACTGACCTTGAGGGAGTTGGAGGAGGAGGAGCGAAGAGCTCGAGAAGGGAGGTATTTACGGGGGGATAGCTGAAGATATTTGGACCCAGGCCTCAGAAAGCCTTCTGGACAATGCAGATGGTTTTAAATGTAATCCTTGCATCCACTGGGAGCCAATGGAGAGATTTCAGAGCTGGAGAGATACGATCCCACGGCTTGAGGCCAAGGACAAGTCTTGCAGCCTGTTCTGGATTAGTTGCAGAGGGCGGAGAGAAGAGGCAGGTAGATTTAAAAGGAGGCTGTTGCAATAATCCAACCTAGAGAGAACCAGAGCTTGGGAGACAGTGAGCTTCTGGGGGAAAGAGAGGAAAGGTAGAGTACCTTTGGAAGGGGGGACAGACAGAGAAGTCACTAAATCCACATACTGCTGAGGCTCTACCCCCATAATCTGATCACATTGCGACCACTCAAGTACGCTGACAGAAACAGACAGGCTGAATAAAACAGGGTGAAGCTTAGCCAAGACCTACAGAAGATTAGCGCTTGATTTCTTTTGAGAGATGCGCAGGATGGGCACCAAAAAATGGTTTATTTTGGGCAGGGACAGAGTTCAGGTCTGTGCTGGTAATAGTTTGTTTTATTGAATATAATAACACTTTGGTCATAGTGCTTCATGCTAGATGCTTTCAGCTTTTAGGCAATGTAATAACAGGTATTATTACCCTCATTTGAACATTACTGAATTTATGAAAGGTTAAATGGACTCGGTTTGAACTAGCGAAATGCAGGTAGCCCTCATGTTAGAGACCAAGCTTTAGTTGTGGTACCATCCAAACTTCAAGCAGGTGTGAGTTGGTGGGAAGAGGTGGAGGGGTGTGTCTTAAGTGACGCCTACAGATATTAGAGTATACATCACATGTTTTCCCTTGCCTACCCTAGACATTACTATGGAAAAGGGCACACATCCCACGTAGCGGCCCTTCTTGAGATTGGCTCATCCTCATTTTACTTGATATGGTTTTATGAGGATTTCGTATGCTATGTCAGGCTGATATCTCAGGCAGTGTCTGTACTTTGCAAGCCAGGACTGGGGTACAGGGACATCTTGGAGAAAATTCAGTCTTTGCCACATTGTGGGATACTGGGCGAATCGTGTGTCCTCGCCACTGTGCATTTCGTTTCTCTATATGTTTACTTGGGATCACCTAGAAGTGACTCAGTTGGCAGTGTACACTATAATGAAATGCCTCAATCGTAAATATTCTAACAGTGTTTCTTGTTGCTCCATGTATGCTAAGCATGTTGAGTGAGTGCTGAGTGAGTGCGAAGAGGGACAAAGTGTCACAGCAATAGATGTCACCTTCAGCTGGGGGACCGGGTCTCATTTTGGGAAGCAGTTATAGATGCATTCATAGAATTTGTAATGTTTTTTTGCAGAGAAACGTGTCAGGTGCGGTCAGCTTGATCCAACTCTAAGGAAATAAACTATAAACAATCTCAAAGTAACCTGACGGTTAAGGGGCACTTGTGTAAGCAGCAAAAATAATCATCATGCCCTTCTCCTTAAAAAGGCACTACATAATATATTAAACAGTGTTGTGCCTGGCATTTGTATAGAAACTACATGCACATGTCAATATGGGCTCCCATTGTGCACCCTTGATCCTCTGCTGTATCTGTGAATGGCCTCCGTATTTTGTTTGTGCAGCCTTGCAAGCCTGTGTTGGCCAATGCTTGGAGCTTAAATGTGAGCCCTGGCTGCCCATAAGTAAGGAAGAGCCATTCCAATGTGATGTTCCTCTTTGGCAGGGGCACAGGTTTTTCAATTCATGAAAGTGTGACAACGTCAGCTATACAGTTTCTAAACTTGCGCGGCACGTTGCAAACTGATCAGGAATCCTGGCCTCTTGTTTCATGATGAAACATTAAGAGGCCAGGATGCCCTGATCAGTTTTGCAACACGCCACGCGTGTTTAGAAACTGTATACCTGGCGTTGGCAATGGCACTTTGCCTCTAATAAATCCTCCCCATGCCGCCCTGCACCTGGGAGAGTGGGACCGCACCACTTGACTTTCCTTACAGTAGCTGAGGACTCAGGTGGAGGTCAAGTAGCAGTCGGACTAGGAGTCTGTCTCAATCTGTCTCCCTCAATAACACACGCTGTCACAGAGTCACTGGAGCACGTGTCGATGCCTGGCTTCTACTTCGTTCAGGAAAAACAAAGGCTGAGGCTGCGCAGCAGTGCACTGCGCAGGCAGGGCATGTGCAGTTTGTCCCCCAGCCTGGGCACTTTCATTATGCGCAGGTGAGGGGCACCGCAGCAGAAGTTGCAGACAGTCTACTTTAACTTTTGCAAGCTGACATCGTATTTTACACACTGCAGATACTTGCCTGGTGTTCCAGGGACAGCTAAACCACCTGACCCTTCAAGATGGCCGAATTCAGATGTTGGTAGTGGTGATCCCATTAAAAGCAAATTAGATCACATATATTCTGGAGGTAATGAGGGATTACTAGTCCACCCACACTATTCTAGATTATGAAAAACATTTGGTTTTTCGTGAAGGTGAAGGTGATCCCAAGGAGGGTGGCACCCCTCAATCGAGTATTGTGATGTGAGAGGTGTGGGGCTTCCTTTTTGCGCTGTGCATAAACAATTTTGGGGAAATCTTTATTATATTTTGACCACTTTGTCAGGGGCGCAATGAAGCCATTCTAGTCGGCATCATTTGAGATTGGCCTTAAGTACTACCTTTTAGGGAGCCTGCAGATGTTAATATTCCCCATTTCAATCTCTCTCCTTTTACTGTTCTGAGATAAAGGGCTCCGTTGGGCACATGTGACATGTGATTGACTCCTCTTCTCTACTGGTCTTTAAGAGAGAACGGTGCCACCTGGGTGCATCGCCTATGTAGAGGGGCTGCTTTCCACATAGGTTTACGCTTTATAAAACCCATGCATTCATACATTACACAATTCCATGGCAGACATTTGATGGCTGTCACAGGAACAGAAGGTTGTGTAGGCACAACCAACATGTAACTGCCCCAGCCCTAGCACAGTCTCTGAAGTACCAGCCTCTATAATACTTCTGGAATATTATAAACCAGTTTTTCTTTTACTGCCCGTAGAAAGATACATGGACGCACCCGACCCACCTGACACGTGACTGCCTCTACTCCCCCAGTTCCGCCTTTCAACGACAGCATAAGAAATGCATGCATTTCAATTTTATGTGACACCCCCTCCACCTACCAGCGCTGTGCTGTAGTTCCATTATCCCCTCCCCCTTCTCTCTCCCGGCCGTGTATCGCCTCCAGTTTGTACGAGGCAGCGTGTGCTGGTTCTCCAAATAGTGGACTGAGTATTGTATGGTGGCAGGAATATACAAAAGCGCTAAAATATCGCCACAAGTTGAAGATTTTTCTTTTGGGTCTAGGCTCATTTTTCAAGGTGAAGAATTTGTTATCAAAATGCTTCCAAATATATCTCACAGGAGGCAACATAGAATGTCGGCATGGTGACTGATGTGGCCAAGAAGGGACAACAACACCGACACAGCGGCCTGGCAACAAAGAGTGTACCCTGGCATTGACCGGCCGAGGGATTGGGGGCATCCTCGCAGTGGCACATGCAGCTCTCCATGCAGAGGCGATGGAGCGCCTGGGGAGGGGCAAAGGTGGCACCACTGCAGTGGAAGGGGGTGGAGCGCACACGGGTGCTGCTGTGGAACTGCATACAGCAGGGAGCGGTGGGCGAGTTACCTTGTGTGGCAGTGCATGCATTGTGGCCAAGGGGTGAAGGGAGGAGGCAGGGACCGCAATGGGGCATTAGGGTGAAAGGAGTCAGAGGGGTGTGTGTTCTGGCATTACATGCGATGATGGGGGGAGAGAAAGGGTGTGTCTTCACACAATGCGTGTAGTGGGGTGCAGTGAAATAGATGGGCTGTGTTTGGTCACTGCATGTAAGTGTTAAAATGAGCTAGGGTGCGTGGGTTCTGGGGGTGCTTTCTTTATGCATTGTATGCATTATGTTGGGGAGTGTGGGTGATCTAACACTGCATGGATTGGGGGAAGAACGTTATATGGTGTGTGTCCTGGCACTGTATGCACTGTTGGTGGTAGAAATATGGTGTGGTTTGCCACTGCATGCAAGCAAGGAAGATGGAGCGAATGTGAATAGGGGCAGTCAGCAATGCGCCGCCTTCCTCGCCACAGCCCTTGACCTAGGACTACAGCGACAAAGACACTGGATGAAAAGGTGTGTGTGTTCTGGCACTGTGTGTACTGGGCAGCAGGGAGAACACCCGGTGTGCTCTGTTACTGCGGGCAAGCGGCAGGGGCGTTCTGGTCCTGGACCCAGTGAGGTGCTTAATGGCACCGCAGGAAAGACACACAAACGTGGCATTGAGGTGAAGGTGCTAGAGCAGGGGTCTCCAACCTTTACGTTAGCTAGAGCTACTTGTAGTGGAGGCCAACAGTGGAGAGCTACGAGCGGGTGATATCGGGGTGAGGATATTTATAAACCTCAGAAGTTTTACCAATACGTTTTTGGCCCTATTATTGGACTACCGCACAAATATCCTGTAATTTTTGTGTCTCTTCCTTTGCGTTTTATGCAGGAATTCTACATGCTAGGCCCACTATTGTTTTCCAAATGTGCATTTCACACTTTCATTAAAAAAAAAAGTTATTTCCAAATAGAAAAATGCTGCTTGCGTTCACTAGTTTTCTTTGAAATATTTGTATTCTCGGATACCACACATACTCTGTTATTTTGTGTGCCCCTCAGTGCTTTAGCACAGGTTATATTTATAAAGATGTTATATGCTTGTCAAACTGGTTAATCACAAATAAATGCTTCCGTTGTGCTGACAGCAGTTTTTATGAAATTAAACAGTAGGTTCATGGGTGCCAACTTTTGCTTTTCACTACAGATGCAGAAATATCCCCACCTCCACCCTGAATATAAGCAAGCAACCAGCCAACCCATACCCTGGCCAAACACATTTTATAACACTTTTTTATGAGGCATTGCAAAAAGTCATAAGACTAACAACCTGTAGTTTTGAATATATAACATCTCAACATCGGTCTGTCAACCTGCTGAGCTACCCTGGTAGGCTTCTACTGTACAGTGTGTCTATGGATCGTTTAATGTACTAAAAGTGGGTGTACATGTGTCATGGAACTGATTTAAAGAGGAAATGTACAGTGTGGAGTTTGGAAAGAAGCCACATGAAAGAAATTGCACCATTTTTAAAATATTATTTTGAACATTTCCAGGCAAGCGGCAGTGCTACTGTGATATTTTAATTGCGTGATCACAATGATCCTGATCTTGTCCCAGCCCCTCCGACATCTCTGGCAAACAAGAGCAGCTTGCTTAAGCAAGACAGTGTCGTGGGGGCGCACAAGGCCAACTGTGGTACTACAGGTGGCCCGCAAAAGCAGAACGTTTTACTGACATCTGTCAGCGAATTTACAAGCAGCTCCACATGGCACAGCAGCCAAGATCTCCGCCCGCAATTGAGACAACCAGGGTTCAGATCCTGAACACGAAAATAGCCACAAAACACACCATTAAATAAACACTTTCTTAAGTTAAATTAAGAGAAACAAATTCTGGGGGGGATACAAGCTATTATATCCTCCCACTTAATATTGTGGGGGCAGGATTTGTCCCCCCATGTCCTATGCCCATGTCCACACAGTTGAACCCACGTCTACCAAATTTTGCATGGATTCCTCTTTTGTCTGGGGCAAGATCGAAGCCTATGGTTGGATGCAAAAATCTTATATGCAAATAAAATGTTTGGTGTGTGTGTGTATGTTTGTCCGGCTATACAAATCCACACCGCTGAACCCAGTGCTACCAAATTTTGCATGGATTTCTAATTTGTCTGGATGCAAAGAATGTACTCTTTACTGATGCTCACCCGGATTCACTACAGTAGGTACTAGAAGGAGGCAAAATTTGGAAAAGTGTCTGAAGCAAAATGTTCGATATGTTGGTTATTCCTTCAAAATGTATTACTACTGTATACACTTCAAACGTGTTTATTAAAGCATTTTTAAAGGGAATAAAAAAAATAATTAAAACATGTTTTTATCATGCACTCCAAATATGGGAAATGGCAAGGTTACAGTTTACTTAAGTTCATTTACGATAAGAGATAACAATCAATCTTTCTTGGACATTTTCTCAAATGTGCTGAAGCCTTTTAATGACAGAAACATGGTGCACAAAAAACGAACATCACTTGGAAAAGCTCCATCTGATGCAAAGCAAAAATCAATATCAAGAGCTTCAGAAACACAACAACAACCAACAGCACAACTTGCCAACCACAGGACAAAAGCAACTTTCTCCAGGGCAAATGAGATGCCAGAGCAAACTGAAGCAAGACTTGCTGACATGAGGACAAGAGCAGCGTCCCCCAGGGCACATGAAACACCAGAGCAAACTGAAGCAAGACTTGCCGACAAGAGGACAAGAGAAACATCCTCCAGGGCACATGAAACACCACTCGATCAGGACATGGCCAACGCCATGTTGTTTATAAACATTATCTTTCATCTTAAGGAGATATCTAAGACACTCTGCCCAAATAACTCTAAATGTATAAAGCAATTTTTACCTAAAACCCACTCACAGGCATTCATATATGGAAAAGCCTTCAGTGTTTTTTTTTTAAAATAGCAACAGGACGAGGACAAGAGGTACTATCTCATTGCTGGGAAAGGGCGCATCACTGTGCAGATGCCATTACACCAGTCAGGCAGGGCATGGTTGTTAGGGTAACAGGGGAAACTCTATGGGCCTGGGCAAACAGGACCAGGAGGGGGTTGGGATGAGAGGACCCTTATCTCCACTTGCCCCCTGACGCACCACCCATGGTTATAGTGATGGTGGAGGTCCTTCTCTTACTGGATTGTTCACAAGAAGATCCAAAGTCACAAATATACAAGTCGGCACACTGGCTAAACCCTAATGCTATATTTTTATGCAGCAAGGAGTGGGGGAAAGTCCAGGGACCATCTGTTTATTAGTGTGACTAACATTGCATGACACAGATGAGAGAACTCCATTCAGTTGTGGAGGTAAAGATACATAATAAATGTGGCACTCCTTGTACACAGAGGCAAGTTCTCCTACTATTAATGCAACCACATTTGAAAACAATGCGGCAGGTGAACGATGCCAAATGTGTAAACTGTCGTACCTGCACTGTGCATGCTCTGTCTGCCTAGCACCAGTAAGTCCTTCCTTAATTTTAGGGCATCAGCAGAGGTAAAGGGGCGTGCCCCACAACAGGAACTCTGCAGGACTAACACCGAATGCTATAGAGAGTCATGGTTAGCTGCAGAGAAGAGTCCCTGTGAATGCAGTGAAGCTTGCCAGGAGGAGAGTGCACAGGGCACGCTGCTTGGAGGCGCCCAGACACCCATTCGAAGAACTAAGCAGTGAGTCCTGCACTTAGAGGCGGATGGAAAGTAGTTTTCTTCAGAGTCTGCCATGTGTATTAAAATGATTGAATGCACATAAATCCTGAAGGTGGACAATATTAACTATTCTGATACAGGCACTCCAGTAATGCTGGAAAATATGGTGGCCAAATATGGTGGCCATCTTGGTTGACCACTTGCCTAATTTAGTATTGCGTGTGGAATTATCACACTCAATGCAGGTATAATCTCCACTGTGCTTGCTGGACAGGATGCTCATTAACAAGCGGGTATAAAGCTGGATCTGGGTACATGAGTAGGACTGTTCAATAGCTATTACCCCAAATCTGTTTGTTTCAGGTTTTTTTAATATAAAGTTAAACAATCAATGCATAGGAGTATTAAGAAGCACATGTACACTTCAGGTGAGAAGATATTTAAGCAGTGTGGAAAGCAAAACGAGTGGTGTTTATGTTTATACTTTTGTTAAAATAGGCCTGAATTAATTGTTATATAGGTCAATGTGTTTGAGAAGTGTAAGAATTAGCAACATTTGATGGTGCCATTGTACGTATGTATATAAAAGGTTTGATGATTTTGAAGGATTGATTAAAACTATTTGTATACTAAGATGTGCAGAGGTAGGATTATTTGCTATCAATCAGGTACAGTGGGTTTTTGGTTTTTCAGAAATATTACCCAGAATCTATTCATCTTTGAAGCACAACAGCATATCATCCTTTGGTCGATCACACTTTAATTGACGACAACGAAACAAGAATGCAGAATGTCTATAATGCCTCCTGCACACTTTACTTATACTGATTTGGTCTGACAGAGCGACGGGTAGAGCTAAATCAGATACTCTCCTCCCCAAGAAGGCACACCTCATTGGGCAACTGGACCCCTTTCATTTATAAGAGAATGGTAATGGAAGTATAAATTCAGTGCGCAAATCCCCAGAAATTCTTGTTATAAGTCCATAAAACAGGTGAATTTGGCTTCAGATCCCAGTTTATTGGTTACTAAACAGCCGACACGTGTTTCGACCTTTGAGGTCGTTTTCAAGGCGTGATTCCAAGTAAGTAATGAACAGATTATTGTGTGAAGCAATCAGAATGTTTCTCTCCAATGGGTGTTAAACTTTAGGACTGTATGGGTGGTCTGTAGTTGGATAGCTTATGTGTATGCCTCCTGGTTCTCCTTGACCTCTCAGCAGCATTTGACACAGTTGACCACTAACACTCACTGACAAGCTACATTGCTGCATGGGGATCAGCAAGATCGGCCTCGGCTGGTTCAAATCCTACCATGCGAACCGCCGACAGTTCATAGAAATGCATTCTTCCAAATCACCAACGCTACCCATCACCTGTGGAGTCCTGCAAGGATCCATCCTGTCCCTCGTGATGTTCAGTCTTTACATGGAACTGCTCGGAACCCTCCTCCCTCCACACAACATTCACCAATAAGCAGATGACATGCAGATCTACTGTGAAGGCATCAAGAAGCAAGACAAAGACAATAGACTTAAAGTTCAAAACAAAAACGTTATTCACTTAAATGTCGAGATGGAAAAAGGCCTAACTTGTCCTATACTAAGGTGAGATTTCTCTACCTAAACAAAACTAAGGAAAGTCTGAGTCAAAGAGTTCAACTTAAAAATCTGTCTGTGTCCAAAACATATACTTACCCTCACAACTAAATCAAGAGTAACCAAAGAAACACTGTTCAAAATAAAGTTCCGAGCTTCTTCCAGTTCGCAGCTTTCTTTCAATTCCCTTCCCCAAGTGTAAAACAGTTCCACAAAAAGTCTCAAGGTGATACAACTTTAAACAATCCTTAGGGCTCTCTTCCACAAGTTCCAAGCAACACAGTTCAAAACAGAAAAAGGGCCTTAAGGCTCCGTCCTCAAGACAAGGGTAGTTCCACAGGTCTCATGGTTACCTTCCCTAAGACTTGCATTTCATCAACCCAAACAGATGGACATCTTGGCTGTTCTCGTTATTCCCTTAGCCCATAAAGTTTTATTTCCTTTCTTCATGTAATAGGGTTAACATCAAGATTTCATTTGATTCTACTTTCCTCTGTATATTAATATAATTTGTAGCTTTCAGTTAATTTAGAATTCAACATGCAATGGCTTGGCTTTATTTGAAAGTTCCATTCACTTAGAAATTCAACCTACAGTGGTTCTGCTTAGTTATACAATTCCATTCACTTCCGAGTTCAACACGAGGTAGCTTTGCTTAATTGGTAAGTTTTTATTCAGTTTGGTATTCAGTGGGCGGTGGTTTGGTTTAGGTTTTAGTTTTCATTCAGCCCAATATGTAATATTCATGTATTTTATTTTAAGTGAACATCGCAGTACTCAGACTTTCGAAAGCTTTCTTCTTTAATACACGCGACCACTCCGATACAAAGTAGTATTCTTGCGCTTTAACATTCAACAATGGAAAAGATCTGAGACTGCAGACCTTTCAAAAATGCTCTCTTCTGAGACACGCGACCACTCTGATGCAAAGTATTTCACAACAATGGAAATGTTTAGTCATTCGGGCACTGGGTTTCTCATCTAACAGAAACGCACCAGTCTATTTAGTAGCTTTCCCTGCAGCGTGGAGCAGACAAACTGCAGCTTCTGCTGTCAGGGGTCAAACTCCTGCCCCTTAGACACTCCTGTGTCGGCTTCTTGACACAGGGGAACAAGCACTTCGGATAAAAGGGAAAGGGGCAGCCTCTCCACACGGCTCTCTTCTCTGCCGTCAGTCCGCTCCACGGAACCCCAGCTCCCACACCACGCTTCCTGAGACCCTCTCTCTGCAGAGCTCAGCGTCTTGGCGTGCTGCACACGGCGGATCGACTAACAGCAGTTTCCTCCGCGGCTCGACTTCCCTCCAGCAAGGTCCCCTGCTGATCACACAAGCCTCCCTGCTGCTCCTCTCTGTGTTGCTTTCTCCTTCTCATTTTATACACCTGCATCCTTCTAACAGGTTGCAGGTGTGCTTTCTCAATTAGACTTGCCTGATCATGGTTAAGGGGACACGCCTGACCTTCACAACATTTTGCAGGCATCCTCTTCGTCCCAGTACTAAAGTGGTGTAATGGCATAGTGTTCATTACTCTCAGTTGCTTCTTCCTCTTTTCAGTACTGTCAAGTGTCACAGGAGGTAAAATTATGGGAGCTGACTTACAATAACTGATAAAGGTCGGGGGAAAGGTTGGGTTGTTTGTCAATAGAAAAAGGGGGATACCATGTCTCGCCTGGGTGAACCTCGCTCCCAATCCCTAAGGACTCTCCACCCAGGTGATCCTCCCTCACTTCTCCACCCCGGGATCGGGATCCAAGAGTGATAGCCTTTCCCTGGCCACCGGAGAAGAGAATGCAGGGGGGTTTTGAGTGAGGATACCCTCAAGTTTCTCACAGTACCTCAAGATATCCTTCAGCGAAGACATCCACAGGCTCGAGGACTGCCTCACATTGATACAGTCCTGGAATTCCTACTGCTGACCAACAACACTGAACACCCTGTCATTCAGACCTGGCTCTCTGCTATGAACCTGGACGAGTTCACATTTCAGCCCTTTGGGATCAACATCGATAGACACCTCACGTTCAAACAGCATATAGCGGAAAATCATAAAGGGGGCGGAAAATCATGAAGGGTGGAAATTCAAGTCTTTCATCCCAGAAAACAACTTCAGATCTGCCGTCAAAGCCTTGGTCCTCTCCCACCTGGATGGCGGCAACACCCTTTTGGAAGGCCTTCCAGCGACTACCCTGGCACCCCTGAAATGTGTCCTGCATGCTTCAGCAAGACTCAAAGGACTCTGCAAATTCAACCACATCACCCAACCCACATCGCACTGCACTGGCTCCCAATGCATTTGATGTAGGTCGTGGCCAGCGGTTTAAACGGCTTCTTCATAAGTCCAGTAAGTACTGTATTTAGACTTCCATCTGGAGGAGTCGGTTTTGTTGAAGGGAAGACCCGAAACAGTCCATTTAGAAAATGCTTTACTAGCCTATCACTAAACAATGGCGTTGCCTTTCTTATTCTTGTGTATCTGGAAATAGCTGCCACATGGACTGAGGCCCTCTTTGCTAGGAATAATAGGTACTGTTAAAGCAGTTCTGTTATTATGCAAAGCAGTTGCAACGTGCCTTGCCCCTGACACCACTCGCAGAATCTTTTCCACTTGAGCTGATATGACCTGTTTGTAGCAGGTGACCTTGCTGATTTTAGGACTTTTCTGCCTTCCTCTGGACGATCTAGCCTTCCAAACTATACAAAGTCAGGAACCAGGCTGTTAATTGCAGGGATTGTGGACCGAGTTGTAAAATATTCCTGTGATTTGTATTTGTATTTTTATTGTACTTTATATGGCGCCTTTGTCCAAAGCGCTTCACATAGATAAGAACAACAGTACAGAGTAATGATCAATGCTGCATGTAAACAATTCAAACAATTCTGGTAACAAGCAATCAAAGGCGATGAAGCAGGTGAGCTTTCAGGGAACAACAGAACAAAGAATAAGTAGTGATAGAACAGAGAGACACAGGAAAAGTGTTCCAGTGAAGAGGTGCGAGGAGCTGGAAAGAACAGAACCGGGATTGAGCACAGGGAGACAGGGGACATTCAGCCTGAAAAGACAGGAAGAGCGAAGAGAGCGTAAAGGAGTGTAGAAAGAGGGAAGGGAAGCAAGATAGTCAGGGGCGAGCCCATTGAGAGATTTAAAAACTAAACAAAGAAAGTTACATTTGAGTTGGGAGTGAAAGGGTAGCCAACCAAGAGAGATGAGAGATGGTGAGATCGAATCCCGATAGGAAAGAAGACAAAGTAAACAAATAGAAGAGTGATAAATTGATTCAAGAGGGGCAAGATGTGAGCAAAGAAGACCAAAAAGCGTGACAGAACAATAAAATAAACGTGAAAAAATAAGTGAAGAAATTAGACGTTCGTCGGGACATACAAGATGAGAAAGGGACGAACTCTGCGAACATTATAGAGATGAAAGTGACAGGAACGAGATGTGAGAGGACATGGTAAGGAAAGGAAAGATTAGAATCGTGATGAAGACCAAGATTACGCGCAGTAGGAGAAATAGGAAGGATAGAAGAAGGAAAATAAATAGATAAAGGAGGTTTATGTGGAGGCAGAGTGTTAGCAGGAAAGAATAAGACCTCAGTCTTGCCTGCATTTAGAGTGAGGAAATTAGAGGCCATCCAAGATTTGATGGTGGAAAGACATGTTGAAAGAGTGTGATGGATTTCAGGAGTGAAAGACGAAGAAGATAGAAAAAGCAGAGTATCATCAGCATAAAAGTGATACGATAATCCAGAGTAAGAAATTATAGGAGCAAGTAATTAAGTGTATAAGGAAAATAGGAAAGGGCCCAAGACTGACCCTTGAGGGACACCGCGTTCAAGAGGAAGTGGTGCAGACGCCTTACCACCCCAGGAGATAGAAAAAGTTTGATTAGATGAGTAGGACAAAAACCAGGATAGAACAGAACCCCGGAGACCAAATGAAGAAAGATAGTCCAGAATCAAGGAGTGATCCACAGTGTCTAAAGCTGCAGGTAGGTCGAGAAGAATAAGAACAGAACAGTGTCTAGAATAGCAGGCTGAAAGAAGAGAGTTAAGCACACAGGTTAGAGCCGTCTCAGTAGAGTGACAGGAACGGAAGCCAGACTGAAAAGGGTGAAGAAGGAATAGACCAGTTACTAACACTGAGATTTGTGAATAAACAAGGTGCTCCAGAAGCTTAGATAGGTAAGGTAGAAGAGAAATAGGACAGAAATTTGAGACAAGAAGAGGATTGGGCGCTATACCAGCAGCTGCTGCTGGAGGTCGTAGTACTATGTTTGCCTTGGCCAATCTGCACGGATGTGCCATGATCTTCTGCATGTCCGATGTATGATCGGAATTGGAGGAAATGCGTATGATCGGAATGTGATGAAATGTGTAAGCAAACAAGCCTGTCCACAGGCACGAGAACGCGTCCCCCTAAAGCCTTTATGCTGAGTTCTGCACATGAATGCTGGGCACTTCTTGTTGCTGGCTGATGCTAATAGGTCTATGTCAGGGCGACCCACTGTTTGAATACTCTCTGCAGTTGTTGGTGGTTGATCTTCCATTTGTAAGATTGTGCAAACTGTCTGCTCAGGTAATGCTATTCTGGACTCCTGGCAGGTGAAAAGCTTGAAGGTTTATTTGTTTGGTTATTGCCAATTTCCAGATGCGTTGGGCTTCTTGTGATAATGTTCTGGATTTTGTACCCCCTTGTTATCTGATATAAAAAATAGTGGTCATTTTGTCTGTTAATACCTTAACCATGTTCCCCTGTAGGACTGGGAGGAAGGACTTGAGAGCCCATCGAACTGCCCTTAACTCTAACAGGTTGATGGCCATTTTAACTTCTTCAGCTGACCATAGGCCTTTGATGTCTAGTTGACCGACATGTGCCACCCATCCTGTCATGGATTTGTCTGTGATCATTGTTTTGGTCGGGGTCCGGTTCTTGGAATGGGCTCCCTTTAGTCAAGCTGTGTTCATTCTTCCACCATTGCAACTTGCAGACGATGTTGGAGGTGATGTGGACCTTGTCCTCCCACAAGCCTGACACTTGTGACCAGTTTCTGGCTACAAACCCTTGCAGAGGCTGCATATAGAGCCTGCAATTTGTGATATGGGGAATACATGACAACATTGTGCCTAGCAGATGAATGCACTTGCGTACTGAGGTAAACGTCTTTGGTTTGAGTGTTGGCGCTAGTGTGAGCAACACACTTATCCTCTGTGAGGAGGGCTGTACTCTATGTTGCCGTGTAGGGAAGTATGCCTCTTGGAAAACCAAATTCTTTGAAGGCTGTAGTGAAGATTTTTTGTAGTTTATGGCAATACCCAATTCCTGGTGTGTTCTCACCGTCTCTGATATGGTGTGTTGCGCCTTGTGGAATGATGGTGCTCTTATTAACCAATCGTCTCAATGTGGGTAGACGTGGTGGCCCTTCTTCCACAGGCAATGTTGGGCAGTTTTTTTGGTCAAAGTGAGACACTTTTTTTGCCAATGTGGCCAAGTTTGATGAGTTACTTCACTATGCGGCTAATAGTTTTGACCAGTGATGCTGAATATACATTCTTTAAAATGCACAATTTGCATCACATTTTATCAAAAAGCTCCCCCTTCGGTACTATGGAATGAATAGCCATTTACAACTGTGGGACACCTTTTCATTGGTGCCTGAGATAATTTTGTGGCTCAGTCCGACCCTGTCTGCAGGGCAGCTGCAATGGGTGCTAGACATTTGGTGAATGTCCTTGGTGCTGACTTTAAACCGAATGGCAGTACTCGGAATTGGTAATGTACATTGTTGACCACAAATCATAAAACTTGTCTGTGTCTGGGACGTATTGGAATGGGGAAAAAGGCATCCCACAAGTCCAGGGATCCTAGGAAGTCGTCCCTTTGAATGGAGGCAGTTACTTTTTGCAGTGTCACCATTTGACATTTTTGTCTTTTATAAACATGTTGAGACTGCGCAAGTCTAAAATTGGACGCCAAGTGGCGTCTGTTTTTTTTTTTTACCAGGAAGTAACGCGAGTACACTCTGCGCCCCCTTTGGCTGATTGGGACCCTTTCAATCGCTTTTTTAGGCAGCATTTGCCGCACCTCCTGGACTAGTACCTGAAGGTGACTTCGAGTTTGAGCAGTGGGTGGTATGTTGGGATGGGTTTTCATGAACTCTAGGAGGTGTCTGACTTTAATTGTTTGAAGGACCCACCCGTCTGTGGTTATGCAGTGCCATTGGTGGACATGATTGGACACATTCCCCTCCACCCCCACTTGTCCCTGGGCGAGGGCATAGTCACGGTGAAGGCTTTCCTTGTCTCCCCTACTGGGGGCTAGCTCTTGTGGAAATCTTTAGATTTGTTATATCCCTGCAAGGACCTCCTATATCCCTGGGAGTAATATGTTCCTTTGTTATATGATTGGCCACCCTTGGTAGAGGAGGAAGTTTAGTTCCTTACAGATGCCCCTCTGAAGTGATGATCAATGTTTCTGCTTTGCAAGTTGGTGAGTGAGGAGGCTGTGTCGGTATCAGTTTTGATTGCCTTAAGGGCCTTGTCGATCTTAGTGCCAAAGAGGTCATCCCCCTCAAACGGCATGTCCACAACCTTGTGCTGGACAACCTGTCTAAAGTCTGTACACTTTAACTAACTTTGGCCCTCATTACGAGTCTGGCGGTAGCCGTGCTGGTAAAACCAGCAGGCTGCCGCCGTACCCCTAGTGAATTACCGGCGCCGGACTTGCCGGATTTACCAGGGCATTACAACCCCGGTGTTCCGGTAAATCCGGCGCCAGCAATTCTGTTAAGCCCCATTACTGTGGAATAGAATAGGACTCCATGGAATGAGGACCGCAGAAACACCGGCACCATGGTGTAGTGGTGCCGGTGTTTACGTGCATCTCTGCGGCCGGGTGCCGTTCCGCCAGCCTGGTCAGAACTGGCGGGCGGTACGGCACCCGCTCTCAGAGCTTGTAGTTTGCCGGTCCAGAAAATGGTGCCGGAACGGTTTTACCGGCACCGTTAATTCCGGACCTGCAAACTTGTAATGAGGGCCCTTGTCTTGACCACACCCTTCCCGAGTTGCTTGAAGCCGGTTTCGGCCAGGTCTACTGCCTTATCTATGTTATGGTTGACCACTTCCTCTCCTTCTTTAAACAGTGCCATTACTTCTTTCCTTTTATCATCTGGCAGATGATCTAGCAAAGGGTCCGTTATATGCCACATTTCTCGATCGTAGAGAGACATAATTGCCAATGAGGCCTCTGCCTTAACTGTGGTTGTCGTAATTTTGATTACCTTCTTTCCAAAGGTGTCCAACTTACGCCCCTCCTTTTCTGGCAGTACTGCGCATTTCTGTGTTTGAGAATGTACCTTCCCGGCTGCTGCCGATGACACAACAGATTCTGGAGTGGGTTGTGAAATAAGGCACTTGGGGGTTGAGTTTAGCCCATCTGCCTTTAACAGCTGACTCGCTGAAAGGGCGTTTTAGGGTCTGTAATCCTATGTCCCATATATTGTCTAGCATATTGTCTAGTACAGGAATGGACACTACTGATTTTCTTCTCTTGCCCTTGTGATCAAATAAGATACATGGGCCTCATTACGAGTCCGGCGGTAACATGCCAGTTTTTCCGGCTCGGTTACCGCCGGACTCGTATTACCATTCCGCCTCCGTGATTCCCAGGGCATTACAACCCCGGTGACCCGGGAATTCCAGAGACGAAATTCGGTAAATCCCCATTCCCATTGAGTCCCATAGGACTCAATGGGAATGGGGACCATGGAAACACCGGCACCATCTCGTGATGGTGCCGGTGTTTCCACGTCTGCCTGAAGGCTGGTGGTGTTAAACCCGCCAGGTCAGACCTGGTGGGAATGACACCTCCGCCTGCAGGACTCGAGATCACCCGGTATGGAAACAACAGTGGTGGCGGGTTTACCGTCACCGTTATTTCCATACCGGGTGACTCGTAATGAGGCCCATTCTTTCTTATTTTCTACAGGGACTAGACTGAATTCCTGACATGCTTTAGAAATGGTGGTATGGAAAGCTCCTATGTCGTCAGGGGGAGACAGGTTTGTCATTTCCTCCTGTTGGTCTTCCACCGGGGTATCAGTATACCATCCCATATGTGTGGGGGATGCAGTGGTGGTCTTGTCTGTGTCCTGCAGCTCTGTGTCTGTTTCTGGATGCTCACCTTCCGCTTGCTTCCTAGCACTACTTTATGTTTACGGTCTTGTGGTCTCTCTTTGCACTGGTGTCCTTTAAGACTATCAAAAAGAAGAGTTACCATCTGACTTAGTATATGTGACCACACATTCGCATCTAAGTCCATAGATCAAGCAAATACTTACATCTAATTGGAGTATACTACAACTAGATCCAATATTGATTGATTTATGTCCATCATTACCAATTTTCGCTTATAGAAAAGAGTCGAACTATAAGAGATTTTGTCATGAGAGCTGACATAAATGCACCCAAAAATATGACTAAAGAATTCAAAGGAACAGTTCCTTGCATGAATTGCCAGCACTGTAATAACATCATTAGGGGAGATACCATCAACCACTCATATACAGGCAAACCAATTTCTTTGAAACACGCTTCTACTTGTGCTTTCGCCAACGCAGTCTATGGCATACAGTGTCCATGTGGGAATTACTACGAGGGCATCAATACACACAAAGCCAAGACACATTGGACGGAACACAAATCCAAGATCAGAACAAGCTCCGACAAATCCCCAGTATCTCAACACTTCTCTGAATTGAATTATTCTGTAGTACAAATGCAGGTAGTTATTTTCGAACCATAGAAGCATTGGGTAACTAAGTTAGGCTGCGCTCCAGCAGGCACATAATTATAATTATGTACATCACTTTATACATATTTTTAAATTAATTGTGTTACTTTCCCTGTTTTTATTATGCTTTTTATGTTTTGTCTTTACAAATAATTACTTTTATTTTATTTGTATACATTGCTTTTATTTATTTTTAACGTTCAAATGTTACTTGACATTGTAGAGGAATTTGGCATGTCTGTATTGAATTGTAAATGCTACAAGGATAGAGGCTATATAATTAACAATCACAGTCTATGCATAGGATGAATTTCAAGAATTATCCTAATGTTTTCTTATAATTGTTATTCGACAACAGTTGAATAGATGTTGCTTTACATATGTGTGATAATGGTTTATAAACTAAAGGAACATTATAACTTGGGATCCAAATGCATGTAGAATGACAGAACTGGTTCATTACATTTTTCGGTATTTACGCTTATCTGTACTTATCTTTAGGTGTTAGACCATTAAGTCTATCATGTTACCACAAGATTACATACATTACTATAGGTGTCAGTGAATAAGTGAGTATAGATTGCACTTTCACGCATTAGCGGGAACACCAAGTTTAAAAACATGCTTGAACATGGACGACCAAATTGTACTGTCTTTGTGACATGTTCCAAAAGAGAGCCATCTGATTACGCTTTTGCGCAATTCGCGCAGCTGTCACTTGACCGTAATACCCATTGCCGGGTCTTGAACGTGAGACTTTCCTGGTGTGGGTGGTCTTGACCTCTCGGAATCAGACGATTGTGATAATTGTTCCTGCTCTGCCACTAAATCTGAGTCTATTTCGTTTTGGAGGATATCCTCTGGCATTACGTCTAAGTAAACTATTGGGGACACTGGTGAGTGTACACTTGCTCTAGTTGAAGCTGTAGTGGACCCTCTGTGTGCCTGGCTGCAATTTCTTTATGCTTTTTCATAGCCGGCAAAGGCTCCACTTGCCTTTGTTTTTTTTTATTGTCCTGCCAAAAGGCGATGATCTTGTCGACGGCAGCGGCTTGGTGGATTGCCTGGCTTCCTTGGTTGCAGGCGACTTTCTTATAGCGGCCGTGGATGATGAATGCCCTGGCGACAAAGAGTGTGCCTGGGGTTTTGTGAGATACGCTCGTCGACGGGCAACTGTGTGACTTTTTTACTGACGTTTTCACTGGAAGATGCTCTGTTCCGGAAGTGGTTGACAAGGGTTTTGTCATTGACAAGCATTTTGCCGACCAAGCCGTGGACGGGCTCGCAGATGAATGACCTCTTTTGTAGACGACAAGGTTTTTGCTGTCGTCGGGCTTTAGATGAATTACCTGCTGTTGCGGTTGTGGATGGAGGAATTTCCTTGGGTTTTGATGTACCCCTTGCCCTTACAATCGACGAGTGTGTCTTCGATGACGGGTGTGTCTTCGATGACAAGGGTAGCGTTGATGATCCCTTGTTGACGTACTCACCATTGCCGCACTTGACATCAACGGTTCTTCACCGTGGTGATCTTGAGCTTTTTACGGTGGAATGACTGGGATAAAGGCAGTAGATACACTCACTGTGTCTGTCGCCTTCATAGACGTGTTTGAATCTGCAGGAGTTACAGGCCTTAAACAGAGGCTTCTTTTTCTCTTTCTCCATGCTTTCTCCAACTGTGCTTCTTCCGACGACGACGCTGTGGAGGAACAGTGACTCTTTTGATGAAAATTAAACTTTTCCTTATGAAATTGAGGTTTCACCTGAGGAAAACAAACCTGAGGACTCCATCCAGTTTGACACATGGGGCCTCATTACGACCCAGGCGCTAATGGGTTAACGGCGCCGTAAAAGGCTGCGGCGCGGTTAACCTATTAGCGCCTAATTACGAGGTCCCTTTGCAGGACCCGACCTTAACGGCTGGTTTTACCAGGCGTTAAAGTAGGGACCCGCAAAGGGACCTTGGTGCTAAGTACGGTGCCGCAATTTGCGGCACCGTACTTAGCGCCTTCCCCATTCCCATTGAGCCCTATGGGGCAAAAATGGGAATGGGGAAGGGCCATGGAGGAAGGGGGAATTACCGCCCCGCCAACCTTGTAATGGGGTGGTAATTCCCCCTTTCTCCATGGCGGAGTCGGTAATTTACCGGCATGGACCATGGTGCTAATAGCACCATGGTCCTCCGCCTGGGTCGTAATGAGGCCCATGGTTAGAATCTGAGGTAGGCTGGGTGGGAGGATACTTACCCTTCATGTCCGTCCGATTGGATGGGGCTAGTGCACCCATAACGAGGTGGATAGCACCCACAATTTTACTTTAAATATATCTATAAGGTAACCGAGGATTCTGCCGGGGAATATTCACATCATGTGAATCTATGAAAGATGCAATGCTGGAGAATTATTGAATCTCCTGGGGATTCAAACTTTCAAACTGAAAATTATTTTTTTTAAAAGATCATTGATGTCCTGAACTTTTCACATCTGATTTCCAAGGAGGTGAATATTACAAGCACCATCATCAAGGAGGTAAAAGAGACATATTTTCACTGAGGCATGTCGGGGCTTGAACCTTATCTAATATGACCCATCCCATTTCTAGGAAAACTTTGGTGTGAAATTTTGATGAAATGTTACTTTTTACCAATTCTGTTGCAAGATGGTCGAATGATAATTCTGACAAGTGTCCCTTTTGTCATAGTCATTCTGAAACTATAACGCACTTCTTGTTCACATGCCTCCTCTAGAAGGATGTGAGGAGAATTTGTTTAAAAACAAATGTATTTTATTGTTTAAAGAGCGGACCTAGCTTGAGAGCAGCGGAGCACTGTACAGGGTATGGGTAGACAGCATTTGGGCTGCAATCTTTTAACAGTAGGGCAGTACGGTGAGTTGTGGTCTGTGCACCCGTTCAGATTCGCCATTGGTTGCCCCCACCCTGCAATCAGAGGGTAAAAGAACTCTGAAATTAGCCCTACACCTTACTAAGTAAAACAATACTGAAGCTATGGATTCTGCTGCCTCAGGTCATTTATTAAGTTTGCCTTTGAAGGACCACATACTCAGAAGTAGCCTTAGGCAAAGGACATCTAGTCAATTTTCAGAGTGTAATGTTGCTGTGGATTTTAGCTTTTATTTTATTTAAGACAGGTGCTCCTTCAAATTTGACCTGTATTAGTTTTAGTATTGTATGGATTGTTTTATGTTCATTGTCTTCTTCTGAGTAATTTATTTATTATTTGATGTATTTATTATAGTGTTCTTCAGCATCTATTGTATGTTTATGTATGATGATTTATGGCCCGAAATAAACATAATTAGCTTTCAAGTCAGGTGTACATAGCTACCAATCAAGCACTTGTTTTTCAAATACCACTGCCTCTGCACTATGGCTGTGTGTGGGGGGAGTAAAGTTTGAAGGAGGCTTTAGTCAGGAATTATTAGCTACAGTTTCACAAGTTTCTTTGTTTCCTGATCTAAAAAAGATCTTCCATTTGACCCCCTTCTTCTTCTTCCTCTGCGTCCTCTAGGTCTTCTGTTGTTGTAGGAGCCTCTGTAGTTTCTACCTCTGTAATGGTTCTCTTGTTCATGAATCATGTTGTTACGCTCACCTGACTCCCACGGAGGCGCTGGCCTGGTTTGCGCTGCTGTGACCTCTTCTAAGGTGATGCGCAGGGTTCGGAAGACGGACTGGACCGGGCCCCCAAATCTGGCTTGTCTGGCTCACAGAAGTATCCTTCTGTAGGCGAAAATAAGGGATTAACTGTCTGCGGGGTAATGCAATCAGTCTCCCACTTTCCCCTCTCACCCTCCTCGAAACCCTTCTGTGATTCCTCGTAGCGTCTCACCTTAGGGTCTGGAAGGACGAGCTCTCCATCCTGCTTCTGATGCAGGGGCGCGTTGGTATCCAGTTACTTCACTGGATTTTCGGATTGTCGAGAACCAAACTTGCTTGGCTTCCAGGTAAGTTTTTTGATAAGAGGTTCCTCTTGTGTCCATGCATTAATGTACTAATGCTAGTGTCTTTTTCCCCATAGGGGCCGGGGTACGGAATGCCGGGGAACAGGCACCGACCCGAGATGAGAGGTGAAATCCTTGTAGAAATCAGGTAAGTCTTTAATGAGCGTTTTTTGGCAATGTCTTTTCATTCGCTCATTAACGCTGATGTCTCTTTTTCCCCTTAGGGGCCGGGGTCCGGAAATGCCAGGATGCGGCGCGGACCCGAAATGAAGAGGGAATGAATCAACAGGTAAGTCTTAACATGGAGATTTAGCTTTCCTTATTCCCTTCTCTCTCTCACCTTTTGTTCTGGTCTTTTTCTCCCTAGGCGCTGGGGCGTGACTGCGAATCCGGATGATTGCTGCTGAACATGGAGGCGCCCTGTAAAGGTGGGTGGAATGCGGCGCTGCAGCGATCGACGCGATGAGCTTTTAAATAAAAGTTTTCCTTTTCAGGATTGTCGGCGAGATGTCTCCGGGATGCGGATTTAGCAGGTAAGGACTTTTCCTTCTTCTGTTCTCTTCTTCTTTTCCTTTGCAGGTGATCCAGGATGCTGGCAGGCGTGGCAGAAGTCAGGATGCAGGAGCAGACACGGTGAGCGTCCAGCTGCTAGATGCAGAACAACGCGAAGCACGTGTGGCTGTTCGGGTGGGGTTTAAATAGCCTTGGAAGAAGTTCCAGGTATGTATCCTTCCTCCAATCAGGTATGTATCCTTCCCCGACCACGCCCGGATGGTAAACTAGTCCCACAGGTAAAGTAGTTCCTTTCAGGCCTCAAGGAGGCCGGGATCCTGCTGCATTGTCTGCATCAGGTAAGTGCACCCAAGCACTCCCATAATGAGCCTGGCACCTATGGCGCCAGGACTGATGTCTTTTATGAGCCTGGCGCCATAGGCGCCAGGACACTGTCCAAAGGGCCCCTATATGGGGTTGCTGGGTCCTTCCTTGGGGACTGGATGTCCGCTTTTGGGGACGCAGGGCTTGAACCGGCTCCCTGGGAGCGGGCATCATGACAGCACTCCCCCCCAAGGCCCCTCCCAAGGTTGTTCCCTCCGGGGGTTTTGGTTTGTCTGGGAAGAGTCGGTGGAATTTCCTGACTAATCGAGGTGCATGCACATGGTCGCTGGGTTCCCACGACCTCTCCTGAGGTCCGTACCCCTTCCAATCAATTAGGTAGAACAGTTTTGACCTAAACATTTTTGAGTCTAAAATGTTCTTCACCTCGAATTCGGGCTCCCCATCTATTAGAATAGGTTCTGGAGGTTTGAGTAGTCGGGTTCCGGGTACCACTGGTTTCAGAAGTGACACATGAAAAACAGGGTGAATTCGCATACTAGCTGGTAAATCAAGTTTAACAGCCACTGGGTTAATTATTGCCGTAATAGAATAAGGTCCCAGAGATTTTGGGTTAAAAGTTCGAGGCCCTTTGAGTGGTAAATGTCTGGTAGCTAACCACACTTGATCCCCAATCTGATACGGAGGTGCTTCACTCCGATGTAGATCAGCATTCTCCTTGTATTTTCTCTTGGCTTGTCGTAAATGCGTAGTTGCCTCTTTGAAGGCTTGGGTAATTGTAGAATGCAGATGTTCTACTGCAGGCATTCCGAGGTTCTGAGGTGAGTCAAGGTTTGAGGTTCGAGGGTGATGCCCAAACAAAGTATAAAAAGAACTGTGGCCAGTTCCAGAGTGTACCGAATTATTATATGCGTATTCGGCTATCCAAAGAATGTCTTTCCAGTTGCTTTCAGATTGCTGTAACATACACCGTAAGTACTGCTCAAGGGTCTAATTTGTCCTCTCGGTCTGACCATCGGTCTGAGGGTGGTGACTGGTCGATAATCTTACGTCGATCTGCGCCATTTGACAACATTTGCGCCAGAAGTGGGAAATGAATTGGCTTCCCCGGTCAGAGATTAGTATAGATGGGAATCCATGTAGCCGAACAATATTTTCGAGGAATTCTTTGGCTAGGACAGAAGCTGAAGGTAAACCTTTCAAAGGAATAAAGTGGGCCATTTTGGAAAACAAATCCACAATTACCAGAATAGTATTGTACCCCGAACAAGGAGGCAGGTCCGTAATAAAATCCATTGATAGGGTGTGCCAGGGTGCTGGCGGTATGTCTAGAGGTTGAAGGAGACCGGCTGGTCTTTTCTTTTGACTTTTATTTTGGGCGCAAACACCACAGGACATCACAAAAGATTTAACATCTTTTCGCCAAGAGAGCCACCAAAATTGTCGTTTCACCTTTTCCTCTGTCTTGGCAATACTGGGGTGTCCCTCTATTAATGTATCATGATAACCGGAAATAACTAGTTCGTGTAATTCCTTATGTGGCAGGAATAAGCGTCCTTGGAAATAAGGTAAACCATTATCTATGGTAAAGTCTGATCCCTTTTGTATCCATTCCTGTAAGGTTGTAGGGTCCAGGAGTTGTTTCACTCTGGCTTGAATGTTTTCAAGCGTCTGTAACGAAGTCATGCCTAGAATCCTCTGTTCGGGAATTATTGGTACTGGTTCTGAGTTTGTATCAGATTCTCCCATTCCAATTCGGGATAAGGCGTCTGCTTTGCCATTCTTGCAGCCAGGTCGATAGGTAATCACGAAATCAAATTCAGCGAAAAACAAAGCCCATTGGAGCTGTCGTGATGACTGAGCCTTGGCGGTTTTCAAATACTGTAAATTCCGGTGATCAGTGATCACTGTGATGGTATGTCGAGCGCCAAGCAGATAATGCCGCCAGGATTTAAAAGCGGACTTAATGGCTAACAGTTCTTTGTCCGTGATTGCATAATTAACCTCGGGTGCCGAGAATTTTCTGGACCAAAATGCTACGGGATGCAGTTGGTTGGTTTCGGGATCTCTTTGGGATAGGACAGCTTCCATGGCTAGGCTGGATGCGTCAGTCTCGACGACATAAGGGAGATCTGGACGCGGGTGTTTCAATATAGGTGCGGAGGTAAACTTAGCTTTTAAATCCTGAAAGGCCTGCTCGGCTTCTTCAGACCATTCAAAATGTTTATTTTTCCTCAAGAGTGCAGTAATGGGTTGTACCACGCGTGAGAATTCCGGGATAAACCTGCGACAGAAATTGGCAAAGCCGAGCATGCTTTGAACCCCTTTTACAGAGCTAGGTGATGGCCATTTGAGGATGGCATCCACTTTTCTTGAGTCCATTCGGACTCCTTTGAGTGTCAGGATAAAACCTAGAAACTCGACTTCTGTGGTATGGAAAACACATTTCTCCAATTTAGCAAATAGTTTGTGTTGGCGCAGTTTTTCAAGTACTGCCCTGACGTGTTTTCTGTGATCAGATTCCGAAGAGGAGTACACCAGAATGTCATCGATATATACGACAACACAAACATCGATGAGTTCCCGAAGGACATCATTCATGAAGTATTGGAAGGCAGCCGGCGCGTTACAGAATCCGAAAGGCATCACCTGGTACTCGAATAATCCGTATTTAGTACGGAAGGCAGTTTTCCATTTGTCGCCTTCTTTAACTCGTACCAGATGATAAGCCCCCCGGAGATCTAACTTGGTGTATATGCAAGCGTCCTTCACCTGGTCAAGGAGTTCAGGGATCAGAGGCAGAGGATAACGGTTTTTAACCGTTATCTGGTTCAATGCGCAGTAATCGATACAAGTTCTAAGGTCGCCTTCTTTTTTGGGCACGAAGAACAAAGCCGAGGATGCCGGCGACTTTGACGGGCGAATAAAACCATTAGCTAGGTATTGATCCAAATATTGTCTCAAATGCAGATTCTCAGGTTCGGTAAGGGTATAAATCCTGCTACAAGGGGGTTGTGCACCGGACACCAGATCGATTTGGCAATCGTACGATCTGTGAGGAGGTAACGTGTTGGCCTATTCCTTTTGGAAGACGTCCTGAAAGTCTTGGTATTCCGGAGGTAGTTGCATGGAGGCAGAGGTTATAGATGCTAGATTAATCTTCAGGTTTTCTGGGTAGCAGGTTTGTGTACAATCCGGGAAGGTTATTCTCTTAGCTCGCCAATCAATTCGAGGAGTATGTGTCTCTAACCAGGGGATTCCAAGAATAACCTGAAACTGTGGAGCCTTGATTACATCAAACACAACACCCTCCCGATGGCCGTCGGGACCAATAAGAGTCACCTCAGTAGTGGAATGTGTTACCGGTCCAGAGGCAATTTCAGTTCCATCGACTGTGGTGATGACATCTTTGCTGGTTTTAGGACGGAGAGGGAGGTTAATCCTAGAGACCAATTCACGATCCACATAGTTTCCAATAGCCCCACTATCGATGTATTCCTTTATTGCATGCAACCGCTTAGGCTGTTCTGGATCTACGAGAACCATTGGCACAATGAAATGCGAGGTCTGAGAGTTAGTTTTCAAGCTCGGCAAGCGGACCCCTACACTTGTTGGGCGGAGTCGTTTCCCGAAACAGAGTCTTCATGGTTTTTATCAGCGGCTCCTACCGCCTTTCGGGGCGGTTTTGCCGGGCAATCTCGTAGAAAGTGTCCAGAATTCCCACAATAAAGACATAATTTTAACTGCTGCCTCCTTTCACGTTCCTTTTGAGTTAAGGGTCCTTTAACCCCTCCAATTTGCATAGGCTCAGAGACATCAACTCCCTTGGGATTAGCATGGGTCTTGGCCAACACCCGGGTCTCAAACCTGGACCAATCTGCTTTTCTGTTTTGAAGTCTGTGATCCAATTGGACCACTAAGTCTATATACTCTGTGCATTCTTGGGGCGGATTTACAACTTGGGCCAAGACATCTTTAAGTTCGTCATCCAGAGCCTGCCACTGAGAGTGTCGAGCAAATAACCTTTCCATGCTTGCTTGAAACCTTTGAAAATCACGGAGAATCGAGTCATCTTGAGTAACCAGTGGAACTGACCAATCGGCAGCGCAGCCGCTGAGATATGACAATACAAAGGCTACCTTGGTCTGATCATTAGGGAAGGCCCCAGGTCTGCATAGGAAGTGCAAACGACACTGATTCATGAATACGGCGAATCGTTTGGGGTCCCCAGCAAAGCGTTCGGGTGGGGCCAGTGGCATGTTACCAGGTAGATTAATCTGCACAGGGTTACTGGAAACCACAGGAGCGGAGTTCCCTCCGGAACCGGGTAGAGGAGTTTGCCCAGCTTGACCTTGCAAAAGCTGTCTGGCCAGGTCATCAGTTCTTTCCTTTGATATTATTAATTCCCTCCTGAGGGCATTAGTCTCTTGACGAGCGGCATGTACTTCGGCCCATAATTCCCCCAGTAATTGGGCCAACTGATCAGTCTCAAAACTTTCCATAGCGCCTGGGTGGGAATTTGTAGGAAGGCTTTGCGTTCCGTTACGCTCACCTGACTCCCACGGAGGCGCTGGCCTGGTTCGCGCTGCTGTGACCTCTTCTAAGGTGATGTGCAGGGTTCGGAAGACGGACTGGACCGGGCTCCCAAATCTGGCTTGTTTGGCTTGCAGAAGTAAGTAGGGGATTAACTGTCTGCGGGGTAATGCAATCGGTCTCCCACTTTCCCCTCTCACCCTCCTCGAAACCCTTCTGTGATTCCTCGTAGCGTCTCACCTTAGGGTCTGGAAGGACGAGCTCTCCATCCTGCTTCTGATGCAGGGGCGCGTTGGTATCCAGTTACTTCACTGGATTTTCGGATTGGTGAGAACCAAACTTGCTTGGCTACCAGGTAAGTTTTTTGATAAGAGGTTCCCCTTGTGTCCATGCATTAATGTACTAATGCTAGTGTCATTTTCCCCATAGGGGCCGGGGTACGGAATGCCGGCGAACAGGCACCGACCCGAGATGAGAGGTGAAATCCTTGTAGAAATCAGGTAAGTCTTTAATGAGCGTTTTTTGGTAATGTCTTTTCATTCGCTCATTAACGCTGATGTCTCTTTTTCCCCTTAGGGGCCGGGGTCCGGAAATGCCAGGATGCGGCGCGGACCCGAAATGAAGAGGGAATGAATCAACAGGTAAGTCTTAACATGGAGATTTAGCTCTCCTTATTCCCTTCTCTCTCTCACCTTTTGTTCTGGTCTTTTTCTCCCTAGGCGCTGGGGCATGACTGCGAATCCGGATGATCGCTGCTGAACATGGAGGCGCCCTGTAATGGTGAGTGGAATGCGGCGCTGCAGCGATCGACGCGATGAGCTTTTTTTTTTTTTTTTAAATTGGGTTTTATTGGTTTTGAAACAACAACAAAAACAGAATGAAAAAAGAAAAAAAAAAAAAGAGCAGTTGAAGTATTTCACTTGTTACATCACTGTTAGCATATGGTTACATTTGAGGAACAGCATTGGATTCTCATCATTCAATAAATTGTTGCTATATTCAAGTCTGTTCCGTGGTTGTAACAGGGAAAATAATATAACCCGTACCCTCCCACCTCCCTCCCCCTAACTGGGCAGACATCTTTGCGACACTCCTTTTCTCTGTCGGTATGATCACAGTGTGTAGAGTTCTACCCACTTATCATGTGGTCTTCTACAGTTCTGGGATCAACATCATTTCTCAATGAGGGCTGTAAGATTTCGTATTACTCAGGGTCCAGTGTCATCCTCTGTTTGGGAGTCCATCGTCTCTGAAAGATGTTTACTCCGGAAGTCTGACCATAAGGTCTCGCATTGGGCCGCTTTGTTGTGTAAAGAAGCAGTGATTGTCTCCATTGTGTAAATGTTGGTTGATAGACAGACCCATTCTTTCTTACTTGGTACTGTTTTGGATTTCCATTTTGTTGCCAGCAGTGCTCGGGCAGCGAGGAGTAACTGTGGGGCAAGACCTCTGAGTCTGGTCCATCCATCCTCATCTCTCTCCAGTCCAAAGAGAATCAGACGTGGATCAGCGTCCCTTTGTACGCCTTGATCCATGTCAGGACTTCCTCCCAGAATACCTTTATGCGTGGGCAGCTCCACCACATGTGCCAGTAGTCGGCTATCCCTCCACATTCTCGCCAGCATCTTGGGCTCAGTGTCTGGAACATCCGGGACAGCTTAAGTGGATCGTATTGCCATCGATGTAAGAGTTTAATGGCGTGTGATTTATATTGGGTGGATAAGGATGTTTTGGATGCAGCTTTACACATCAATTCCCATTGGTCCGGGTCTATCTCTTCCCCCAGGTCCTTTCCCCATCGGCTCCTGAGACGTTCCGTGGACCCAGCACCTGCCTCGATAAGTTCCTTATACATTAAGGATATCAGACCCTTGAGTCCAGACTTTGAGTCCAAGATTTGTTCGAACGGGGTGAGTTCTCTCTGGAGCTTTTCCTTCCACGTAGGTTTTGTGAGGACTCCTTTAATCTGAATGTATTGGAAGGTGGATAGTGGGCCTATCCCTAGGGCTTCAGTTAAGTCCGGAAGAAATATGAAACTGTCTTTTCTTTGGAGTTGGCCTACTCTTTCGAGGCCCGCCTCGTACCAGGGTTGGAATCTACCTACGTCCGGTATTTGGTCGTTCATACCAGGGGACCATAGGTGGCTCAGTGGAGATGGCCAGGTGGTGATCTTATTCATTCCTTTGCCTGGTTGCCAGATTGTCCATATAGTGTTCAATATTGGGTGGCCCTTGATTCTCCGCTGGATTCTCTTACGGGGGGTCCATAACCATTCTGACACTGTGGCTGGGGAGAAATAATGGTTGTCCATGTGGATCCACTGGAGGTGATTGTGGTCCCGCAAGTGGGGGATAAGGACACGTAATTGTGAGGCTTTATAATATCCTCGCAGGTCGGGAAGGCCCACTCCTCCTTTGTCCTTGGGAAGCGTCAAGGTATCATACGCGATCCTCGCCTTCTTCCCCTGCCAGAGAAATCTCAGCATGAGCCTTTTGGCCTCCACGAAGAACTCATTCGGTAATTCTATAGGTAACATCTGAAAAGGGTACAGAAATCGGGGGAGGCATACCATTTTAATGGCGTTAATCCGCCCTAGCCACGAAATCGTGAGCTTGTCCCATCTTTGCAGGTCAGCTGAAAAACTGCGGAGGAGCGGGGGGAAGTTAGCCTCATATAGATCCGTTAGATTTTTAGTGATCTGGATGCCTAAGTATTTAAGCACAGAGTGTTCAAGTCTTAGGCCAAGGGGAGAATACCTAGTTTCGTTTTCTTCTTGCGTACCCTGTAAAGGGAACAATATTGATTTAGACTTGTTTACTTTAAACCCAGAGAGTTGACCATATTCCTCTAACAGTTGGAGAGCGTGCGGGACAGATACAGAGGGGTTTGTAATGTGTAAGAGTATGTCGTCAGCATAAAGTGCTAGCTTATATTCTTTAGTCCCCAAGCGCATGCCTTCTATTCTGGGGTCGGCTCGTATGTTTTGGGCTAGCGGTTCCAGGGAGAGCACGAAGAGAATTGCAGAGAGGGGACATCCCTGTCTAGTACCTCTTCCTAGTTCGAACCACCTGGAGTATTCCCCGTTGACCGAGATAGTCGCTTTGGGGGATGTATATATCGCCTGTATACCCTTCCTAAATCTCGGCCCTATCCCCACTTTGCAGAGAACCGCCCTCAGAAATCCCCACTCCACTCTATCGAAGGCTTTTTCTGCATCTATCGACAATAGGGCAGGGTTTCCTGATAGCTCTGGTGATGAGTGGATGAGATGGAGAGTTTTGCGCATGGTATCTGCCCCTTGCCTACCCAGTATAAATCCGACTTGATCAGTGTTTATGAGGTGGGGGATTAGTACTTCCAGCCGAGCAGCTAGTACTCTAGTATAGATTTTGGCATCTAAATTAAGTATAGAAATTGGGCGATATGAGCTACAGTGTTTGGGGTTCCTTCCTTCTTTCGGAATCACGGTTATGAGGGCCTTTGTGAAGGAGTCGGGGGCTGTCCCTGTCTCTAGTATCTCATTGAAGAGCTCGGTTAGAAATGGTGTCAGTTGAGCGCTGAAGGTTTTGTAAAACCCAGCAGTATACCCGTCTTCTCCCGGGGCCTTGCCTACAGTGAGTCTTTTGATTGCTTCTCGGACTTCGGGTTCAGAGATCCGGGATTCTAATAGGTCAGTTTCAGAGTTCGAGATTTTGGGCATGTCCACCAGGGAAAGATACCGATCTGTATCTGATTGGCCTGGGGTCACTTCCGAGGTATACAATCGCTCGTAGAAGTTGGAAAAAGTCTCCGGTATGGTGTAGGGGGTGGGGGGGGGTCGTAGGATTTTCTTCGATTATCTCTTTCACTGTTCGCTCGGCCCTTTGTTTTCTTAATCGAGCTGCCAGTAGTGCATCGGCTTTGTCCCCTTTCTCATAGAATTTCTGTTTGAGAAATCTAAGTTTGCGCACAATTTGTTTGTGTTCCAATAGTCTCAGTTCTTCCCTTTTGCGTTGTGCTGTGCTAATGTTGTCATGATTTGTTCCCAGGTGTCCCCTGTTTTCACTTTCAAGTTCGCATATGTCAGACCTAAGCCTGTGCTCAATGATTTTCCTTTCTCTTTTCTTGGTAGACCCTTCACGTATCAGAATACCTCTCCAGGTGGCCTTACCCGCGTCCCATACTATTTGTTTGGAGACTTCCCCATTGTTGTTTAATTTAAGGTATTCCTCAATTTCAGTCGCCATTTCAGTCTTAAATACTGCATCTTTCCACAGGCCTTCATTACAGCGCCACTTCCCTCCCGGAACCGGCAGGTCTGCCCATCGTATGTCTGAGAGGACCATATCGTGGTCTGACCACGTTATTGAAATAATTTCTGACAATGTTGTGGATTCAAGGAGGTCCTTGGTGAGGTACAAGTAGTCAATCCGGGTATAAGTTTTGTGCGGGTTAGAATAAAATGTGTAACCCCTTTCATGCGGGTGTTTAGCCCTCCATACATCTTGTAAGTCATATATTTCCATTATGTCGGAGAGTCCCGTGTGATCACTTCTCGGTTGGTTTCTTGTCTCGGGGTTACCAGGTTCCCAGTCTTTGCTCGGGTCTGCTCACAGATTAAAATCTCCTCCGAGAACAACCTGGCCAGATGCTTCTGACATTATTTTGGGTATTGTTCTCTCTAGAAACCTGGATTGTCCTATGTTGGGAGAGTATATTACTGCCACTGTTATTTTAACCTTTGCGATTGTTCCGGATATCAGGAGGGCGCGCCCACTCACATCAGACCAAGTCTTCTCCACTTCAAGGTTGATTCCATTTTTGACCAGGATTCTGACCCCTCCTTTCCTGAGCGGGCCTGAGCCCCAGAATTCTTGTCCCCCTCGTTTCCCCAGTGTCCCCCTCTCTTCTCCCTTGGCGAACTTCGTCTCTTGTAGAAGGAGGATGTCAATTTGAGATCTACGGAATTCCCTTGCCACCAATGATCTCTTGGTTGGTGAATTGAGGCCTTTCACATTAAGCGTTCCTATCCTAAGGGACTCCCTGCCCTTCTGTTCTTCAACCGGTGCCATTTTCGAGGTATGTCAATCGGAGATTCGTGACCCGCATTGAGTAAATGTATCTTGCATGAAGACTCACATATTCTTGAGTAGTCTTTTGTGTTGCCGCTGGTGCATCATATTCTATGCATTTCTTGTCCAAGCAGCCCCCCCACCCCTCCCTAACTGACGGCGTTCGTGCAGACCCAGGCGAAGGCACAGATCTGGCATCGAACCACCCTTGGGGACCGTTACTGCACGTCCCCGAGATCGCTATAGCATCATAGTCTTGACTGAGCCCCCAGTTCCCCCATTCCCCGTTTACATGTCCCAAGTCTCTTTAGAGCCCATACATTCTTAGTAAGTTCGGGTCATGGACATATGTATTAAAAATGTATGCCATCTTACCGTTGTTGCGATTCATCATTTCTCCCCCCCTGGAGGGGTATTACTTCTCCGATATTTTCTTGAACCCTTGACTCGTTTCCTTCTGGGTCCCTGTATACGCCACCCTCTTTCTTCTCGACGCGGGTCCTCTCGACCATTTTCTTCCATGTTTGGACCAAGGAGGTCTAGAATACAGGCCTTGATCTCCTTTTCCGAACTCAGCTTGATTTTGTTCCCATTGTATTCAAAGAGCAGAGAGAAGGGATATCCCCATCTGTATCTTATATTCTTTTCCTTCAGATGTTTGGTTAGGGGGGCACACATGCGTCGGAGCGCCAAGGTCATAGAGGATAGATCTTGATATATCGTAATTTGGGATCCTTGGAGGGTAATTGAGTCACTGTTTCTTGCTTTTTCTAGGATCCTTGCCTTGTCATGGAAGCGGTGAAATCGAGCTAGGACTGATCTAGGCCCGCCCGGGGGTCCTCCGGCTCTATGTATTCTCTCTGTCTTTGGTTCATCAACCTCATCATCAGCAAGTAAGAGTTTGATGATGTCATGCAATGTGTTCTTCAGATCGCTCTCCGTTTCCCCTTCTCGTTCCGGGATCCCGAAGATTCTCAGGTTGTTCCGTCTCTCCCGGTTTTCCAAGTCGTCAAGCTTAAGTTTGAAGTTCTCTTCACGTTGCTCCAGTTCGGTCATCCGCTGGTTTAATTGTACCTCTAGGGTATCTATGGATGCTTGGCTATTCTCAACACCTTCCAGCCTTTCCTCCATGGTGTCCAGTCTTTGGGTGATTTTGTCAATTTTGGATCCGATACTGGCACCCATATTTTTAATTTCTCCCAGGAGAGCAGCGATGTCCCCCTTGGTAGCCGCGGACTCACTCACCGAGGGGCCTTGATTCGCCATAGTAGAGTCCAGATTTTCGGTAGGCGTCGGGACGTAGGAGTATGTGGCTAGTTTACCCTTTATGTCCATTGGTCTCCCGAAATGCCGTGGTGTTGCTTACGTTGTGCCCACGGCGATGAGCTTTTAAATAAAAGTTTTCCTTTTCAGGATTGTTGGCGAGATGTCTCCGGGATGCGGATTTAGCAGGTAAGGACTTTTCCTTCTTCTGTTCTCTTCTTCTCTTCCTTTGCAGGTGATCCAGGATGCTGGCAGGCGTGGCAGAAGTCAGGATGCAGGAGCAGACACGGTGAGCGTCCAGCTGCTAGTTGCAGAACAACGCGAAGCACGTGTGGCTGTTCGGGTGGGGTTTAAATAGCCTTGGAAGAAGTTCCAGGTATGTATCCTTCCTCCAATCAGGTATGTATCCTTCCCCGACCACGCCCGGATGGTAAACTAGTCCCACAGGTAAAGTAGTTCCTTTCAGGCCTCAAGGAGGCCGGGATCCTGCAGCATGGTCTGCATCAGGTAAGTGCACCCAAGCACTCCCATAATGAGCCTGGCGCCTATGGCGCCTATGGCGCCAGGACTGATGTCTTTTATGAGCCTGGCGCCATAGGCGCCAGGACACTGTCCAAAGGGCCCCTATATGAGGTTGCTGGGTCCTTCCTTGGGGACTGGATGTCCGCTTTCGGGGACGCAGGGCTTGAACCGGCTCCCCGGGAGCGGGCATCATGACACATGTTTTCTTGAAGAGAACTGTCGTCCGTGGCGCTGTATGAGGTGTTACCGAATCTTACACGTTTTTTAGTCTGTAATTGTCCGAATCTTTCTCCTTCTTGGTACTTGTAATCCTCGCGACTAAAATTGTTGAGATAATTTTTCATTCTGGGAATTCTTTCTTTTGTTGTGAATTCTTTGAACTCTGCCATTTCTGCCTTGATTTCGTTCAGCTGTTTTTTAAAAACTTCTAGTGGTACTAGTTTTTTTTAATTCTTCCTCTAGTTTGGCTAACTCAATGATTACTTTGTCTGACATTCCCTTTGCTGTGTCTATAATTTGAAGGACCCAGTCACGGCCGCATTAGTTGGCTATAAAGCTCCGTTGTATCCTGAGCAGTTGAGTAGGTTTGGTTATATTGAAAAACATATGGTTAATCACACCTGTAGTGTACCACATAGACAATTACTCACACCTGGTCAAACATTGTATTGAAAGGTAAAGGAGCTGGTACAAACAGATGACCTAATCAGCTGCCACCATCAAGCAATCCTATCTACCTTTGGAATGAGTATTGGGCACCTGTTATAGGGTCTTTATAGTCTTCCCATTTTTACTCAGTTCTTCGAAGCCCTGTCTGATCTGGGCCTTCACCAATTTCTTACTGAGCCCACCCATGTTTTAGGCAACACTCTTGATTTAGTGCAAAACAAGGGGGGGTCTGGGAATCTCTCTACCAGCACGAACACAGCCCAATGACCTGTTCTTGGGTGAGTAACCCCTGGGAGAGACTCTACCAAGTCTTTAGCTCACTGTACCTTTCACAGAGAAGACATTTCCCAGCATATCAGTCTTTGTCCTGCCCAGGAGCAGTCCAGCACCGAAATACTAGGCAATTCTCCTCTGAACAAGAGTACCAACAGCAACCCCATACACGTGTTTCAGCCTTGTTGGACATCATCAGTGAGGTGAAGCTGAGCCTCTCTAAGAACAGTGAGCAAGGGGTCCACGTCTGGATTGCCCTTTTAACCTAGCGTGATTTAGTGTTTTGCAATTGGTTTAGAATCACTGCCCACCCAGTGGAGCCAGTGGTTGGTCAGATCCCCACTTAGTGCCCTTTATGCCGATGCTTACTGGTCCTCCTCTCAAAAGTCCTTCCATTACGGCCATGCAGCGCAATTGGCGCTCTGTGGACTGGAATGCCCTACTATCTATTGTTGAAAAAGAGTGCAGCATGAGCTCTATTGTCAGCCTGCCTCTATTGACAAAGTGGCTGGGAGAAGCGGCTAATGTTGTCGCACCCTCTAAGCTTACCTAGCTTCGTAGACGCCCCTCGTAACCGTGATTTCAGGACAATCTTAAAGCCGCCCTCCTTGAGGCGAAACAGGTCAAATGCAAATGGCGTTGCACGTATGGGTGTTGGAGAAGGCGGTTTACCGCAAACTCGCTAAAGTTTATCATACGCCCATCTATCTGACCAAGCAAGCTTTCTTTACCCAGAAAATTGAAAATGCTCTTCACCAGACCAAGGAGCTGTTCTCCGTTGTCAAATCCCTGTCATCCACTACAAACTCTATGCCCACAGTTATGCAGACGCAGAAACTCTGCGACTCTTTGGCTGGATACTTTATTACTAAAATTGACACTATACTGGCTGATATCCACCTGGCACATCTGAGTGTTGCCAGCACGGACCATGCTGTGGCAATAGTGTGCTGTCCTCATGTTTGGTCAGAGTTTCCCATGTTCTCTGAGGAAACCGTGGGGAAAGCAGCTATGCAGCTTAAATCGGTGGCCCTCTCTGATCCCGTCCCATTGGAGGTCCTCAAGGACATCTTGCACGTCATGAATGCATCGCTCTACTAAGCAGTTGATCTCTCATGCCAATCTGGTCATATTCCAGTGGAGCTCAAACAGGCCATTGTTATCCCCCTCTTAAAGAAACCGTCACTTGACTGCTTGGTTCTTCTTAACTATCTCCCCATCTCTCTCTCTTGCCCTTCTTCATGAAACTGTTGGAAACTCTGGTATCTCCTCTTCTTACCTGAAATCTACTCGGTTGTTTGACCCCTTTCAGTTAGGTTTCCGTCTGTGGCGCGGCTCAGAAAGTGTCCTAGTACCGGTTGTCGATGACATGGCCAGGCGGGTGGACGACGAAGGAGTGGGTGCCCTGATATTATTAGATCTTTCAGCAGCGTTCAACACTGTCAACCACCCCATCCTGCTGTCCCGCCTGGCCTTGGCAGGTCTCTCCTGGCCTTGTTTTCCACTTTCCTGACTGATAGGGGCCAATCACTTTCTCTTACTCCCTTCTCTTCTCTGTCCCACTCTCTGTCTTGTGGTGTTTCTTAGGGCTCTGCCTTGTCCCCTATGCTTTTTAACATCGAAATGTAGCCTCTTGTTTGTCTCATCCGCTCCTTCGGCCTCCACTGCTATTCATACATCGAGGACAATTGGCTGAAGTTGAATGGGGACAAGACTGAGGTCCTGATGGTGGGCTCTCCCCCTAATCCCACTCTCTGGACTTTGTCTTTCTGGCCTGCTGCACTTGATGATTTCCCTCTTCCAGTGACTGCCCCTCGCCTTTAGATGCACTTCCAATCATCTGGAATGTAGACGTCCCTGGAAGACATTATTCTTTTAAACTAGATCTGGGCTCACTGTGTCAGGTGTCTCCAGCGGCAAGATCTTGCCCTTGGGCGAACAAGCGCTTTATGAAACCAGCCAACATAACATAAGATTGTCCCACCCTCCCCTATTTGCTTACGTTAATTTCTACCCATCAATTCTTCTAATTGTTCAAATGCATTAGAGTCACCATTGCGCGATCTTGAAGGTCCTATGAAATACATTGATCAGCATAAATGTTATTTGACAAATGTTCTTTGGTACCTCAAAGTTTCTATGAGGATTTGGGTCTCAATGCTATGCCACATCTGACGGTGTTGAAAATGTGTAAATGAGGCACCACTACCACACAGTAGTTTGGCATGGTTTAGTTAATGCATTAGTAACATTAAGTGTGTCTGATTGCTAAGTTGCCGTAACTGAATGCTGTTCTCTTTCGAATTACCAGCCCACCGCTTACCTCCACCAAATGATTATCCGGCCCATACAGCTCCTTATCCAACTCGATTACTAAGCTTTTGAAGAAAGAGGAGAACTTCCTCTTCTGCTTACTGGCCTGAAAATATGAAAGACACACGGGAAAGAAGAACAAGGAAACCATTAGCCATGAAAGGTTCTCTTTTACATTAAAAGCACAAGGGCGGGATAACTATTTTGAGCAATTCTCTGTATGCCATAATTAACATTAAGCATGCAGTAATGTGACAAGCACCGCTAGATTATAAATTAACTACTGCAAAGGTGGAAACTACTTGCAGCTACAGTTCCCTTGCATTAGTATATTTCATAGATTCACATGCTGCTGTATACTCCCCCATCGTCAGACTGAGAATCCTTGGTGCAATGACAAAGCAATTTATATGTGCATAAACAAACAAAAAAACATTTACTTTAGTGCTCTATTAAGCTCATTTCAGGACTTTTAACATCCGGATAGTGGACAGCCACTCCCTAACAATAGTTCTCCCGGAGGCCATCTTCAGATTATGGTACATATTGGAGTGAGCCATACTGAGCCTCATACACAGAATCACTTTTCTTGTTGTAGCACCGTTTGGCAGATTGGAGCTCTTGCTGATGCTAGAATATCTCTGAATTCCTGAGCCATTTTAAGTAACAAAACACTTGGAACTTAGGAGCCACGCCTGCTGTTTGGACAACAGGTTGTGTTTTGAACGTAGGAGAATGGTTGAAGTCTGATATAGCTGGAGGACATCCGAGTACTGTTGGGCTGATGCTGATGGCAATGAGAATCATTATGCATGACTGCATTCAGATAAAGACAATAGTTGGCATTTTCTGACCCTGTTTCAATTCCCACTCGGTGAGTTCCCTGATGAGCGAATTGGTGGTGGTGTTCTGGATGTTTGGAAGCTTAATTGGCATCAGGTACATCCTTTGCACTTGGGCCCATTTTCACAGTTCTTGGGCCTTTGTAGACATGATTTGGGAATGGGTGCCCCATGCTTTCAAATATAAAGCATGATGGAGGTATTGCATGTGAAAATCCTGATGTTCTTCCTTTGAGCTGCCGCAGTACAGACTAGAGAGCACAATGGACCACATGGAGTTCCAGTACATTTTAGTGCAAGTGTTTCTCCACCTCTGACCACAGGACATTTGCATGAACTTCTCTTAGTGTGCTTCGCAGCCCTACCTGGAAGTATCTGTAGGGATTGGAGCAGAGAAATACATGTCTGTGAACAGAGCCCTTTCTAACAGATTTCCTTTGTCCTGCTGCAAACTGAGGCCATTGTGTACCATAGGTCATGGTCGTATTTTGCCAGGATGGCCAGTGAGGTTGCTTCTTTTGCTGTAGTCACTGAAGGTGGTGATCACTCTTTTCCCAAAGGCATCCAATTATTTCCCTACCTTGTGCAGGGGAACTGCAAACTATGACGAACGGTTGGCGACCACTTCCTGACTGCTGCTGATACTACGGATTCCTGGCTGGGCTGTGTTCGAATGCATTTAATTGTATCTGGGGGTGGCTTTGCAGCTCTTTTTCATCCAATACCTCCTTGCGGGGGCAATAAAGGGATGGCACATAGCTTCTAATCCATCCTCCAAAACAGTATAGGATTAGCCACTATAATCTTTCTCGGCTTCTCGCTCCATTGATAGAGGAATCCCTTCTTTCTCTTCTCTTTAGGGATGAGGTCAAACATTATGCTTAAACCATGGTGGGGTGGAAGGGTCCAATCTATGGGTTGGTATTCTTCCAGCTCCCCGTCAGTGGTGATTATTTTGGGTTTGTGTTATTTCAGTGGCAATTGAAGCAGCTCCTCAAGAGTGCCAACAAAAAGTCACTAGAGCACTAAGGTCAATGCCGTTTTTTGCTTCTGTACATGGAAAATGCTTTGCTATTGTACGAGGTTTCCGAGCCTGACAACGGAAAATATTGAACAGCATGTGAATGTAAGAAAGAGACAATAAGCACAAGTGCAATACAGAGTCTTTGGTAGGCTTTGTAAAATCACACATTTTAATCTTTATGCAATTCGCCACTCCTAACAGATCTTTGTGGAGATGGCGGATGTAAAACTGAGGACCACCGATGAGCAGCAAAGAAGGCAACATGTACCGACCCAGAGCTGTAGGTACTGTTCAAGGATGTGCCAAGGTTGTCTGGCAACCTGATGACCAAAACTGCCCCTTGCAAGCAGGCCGCAATTTGGATGAGACTCCCCTGACCTCTGGAGTATGGAAGAACATAAAGCGAGCACTGCCAAAACCAATAGGTTTTGTCTGCGCTATACAAACAGTAATTCCATCACATGGCTTGTACTATTAGCATATACAATATACAAGCTTTTATGTGCTAGGGCTGCTTGGGCTGCTATCATGTGCCAAGTGCAGTATCAAATACCAAAATAATGCCACTATATGGCTGTCAAGTCATGATATGTAAGGTATAAAGTCGCCTTTGTTGCCATGTAATGTAACAGGGTATTTGCACCTGTCATTAAACTCCAAGGATAGCAATGCCCCAATAATCCCACAATGTGCCAAAGAGGTCACCATTTTTAAGGCATACATTTGCAGGGGCTACCATCATATGTCAACTGCAGCCTCAATAATGGCATAATATGTAATGTAAATCAACATAACTGTTTGCCTCAAAGGCAATGACCCATATGTCAACTGACACCACAAATGATCCGCTAATACCCTCACCAGCACTGCTGAAATTATGTATAACCTCCTGCAGGCGAAGGCCTCAAAGCATATGTTAATGTGTTTCTCAAACAACCTCCCCTATTCTGTGAAACATAATATTTAGGGCCTCATCACTATTAGCCCTACCGCCAAATCCCCCGGCGCTATTAGTGTCGGATCACGGGTTTGGCGGAACGGTTAGTGCCCATTCCCCATTGGGCCCATTCGGGAATTCCTCATTCCCCATTGGGCCCAATGGGGGAAATTCGCACTAGTAACGGCGGCGGATTTCCCGCCTGCGGTAATAGTGCCGAAAATTGGCAAATTTGCCGAGGATTTCCCCCCAGCTGAAAGCTGGTGGGAAATCTGCCAAGGCCATGTTCTGGAGGACCCTTAAATGCGGCGGTAATAGCGCTACCGCCGCATTTAAGGGTTATCGCCAGACACGTGATGAAATCACTAGGATCCCTTCAAAGAAATGAAAAGAATGCCTGCCTACGGCGCAATAGCTTCCCATTCAGGAGTCTGTAAATCATTTTAGGAGTGCTAAGTATTATATATTATGCAGCTGGCTTGTATGCATACGAATAGAAAAATAATATTTTGATGCACACAAGCCAAAATAAATGTAATTCAGAACTTTCAAACCACCTAGGGCTGCAGGTATTTCTTCCATTTTATTAAAGGAGTCCCACTGCACATAACATTTTGTCTATGTCTAACTGCACCAGTGAGGTCGGGGTGAAAGGACCACAACAACAAGGCAGCATTTACCTGACTGGCAGTGTATGGGGAGGGGGAGACATTACACAAGGGGAAGTGGGGCAGATGGCAGTGACATGGCACATGGGGAACATGGGGGAACATTGACACAAGAGAAGTGGGGATGAGACGTGACATGGCAGAGTTACTCTCCCTAAGCTAGTCGGTAGTGGTACTACTATTACTGTTGCGCCCTCCTGAAGGCGGGTCATAGAGATACATACAGCAGCACCTCTTGCAAGTCACAATGCCCGATTCCTGCCCTGCATCCCTTCAGTCTCTGCCATGTATGGCAGTTGGGCTGGGAGAGCGCATTTGTGGAAGGTATTCACACAAATGCACAGTTCCACAAAGGAGACAAAGTACGACCAGCACACAATCAGCATGATAAAGACCAGTGGGGTTCAGCCCAGCACCTGCTGGCTGCACTTGCAGACCTGTGTAGGCACTATTTTAGTTCCAGTGTGCGGAGTGGAGTAGAGTTTTAAGTTCAGTGGAGGTTATTTGTTGGAGAAGGTGTGACTCACCACTAAGTGTGTGATGTCAATGATTACCTAAATTGAATGAGGAAGACAGGGAGAACCTGGATGCTCCAATCACAATAGAGGAATTAGAGACTGTGGTAATACATTTGCCCACAAGCAAAGCCCCTGGGACAGACGGGCTCCCTAGCGAATTCTATAAAACGTATAGACAAGAAGTGCTCCCCCCGCTACTGGCAATGCTAAACGAGGCCTTTGAGAAAGGGAGACTGCCGGAATCTCTGAGGGAGGCGATGATTATTCCACTCCTCAAACCTGACTGTGGGTCGTACAGACCTCTATCCATGCTAAACCAGGATAGTAAAATTCTCACGGCTGTACTGGCGAATAGACTGAAGAGGGTAATAAACAAACGTATACACCTCGATCAAACCGGATATGTCCCAGGTAGAAGCATATCCGATAACCGCAAGAGGCTCCACCATATTATTGAACAGGAGGAGTGCGACCCAAGTGGAATAGCAATAGTCTCGCTAGATGCAGTGAAAGCCTTTGACTCCGTAAGGTGGTCCTGGATGATGGCGGCCTTGAAAGAATACAGGATGGGACCAGGGTACCTGCGGTGGGTTAAAATGGTGTATAGCTCCCCAACAGCCATGGTCAAAACGGGAGCGATCATTTCAGACAAATGGCAACTTAGCAGACGCACGAGACAGGGCTGTCCATGGTCCCCGATACTGTACATCTTTGTGCTAGAACCATTAGCGATCTGTTTGAGACAGCAGTACGAAGAAATAGGGATATGCGGATGATATGCTGCTATACCTGCGGTACCCAGAGGAGAACTTGCAATACATCTTGGAGGTGATGGAGCGCTATGCGACTGTGTCGGGCATAGCGGTGAACCCCAAAAAATCGTGCATGTTCCCTTTGGGGAGGTATAGAGGAGTTCCACAGGAGAATTTACCTATTTTGCAGATAGCCTGGGAGACCAGAACATTCAGATACTGTCATGACCCTTAATCCTGGCCTTCACTGGCAAGTCAGCTCTCCAGTTAGGGCCAGGTCAAAGGTCTTAAAACCTTATCCAAGACTCTCGTGGAGTCAGTCCTGGTGCCTTTGGCGCCAGGCTCATAACCATCATGAAGACCAACATTAGAATGGGACTATTTACTTGGGACTATTTAACTTGGGGGGTTCAGCCAACCTGGAGGCACACACAAAGCTCAGTTACAAGGAACTGAGCTATGCGGTCTAGTCTTTTGGGTGTGGCAGGTCTGGGACTACTTTCCCTGGACTACTTTGGGTGTGGCAGGCATGGGACTATTTTACCTGGACTACTTTACCTGAGACTATTTAAATCACAACCAAACAGCAGAACACGCTTCGTGCTATTCTGCTGTGGGCAGTGTAACGCTCACTGTGTCCAGTTCTTGATGCCAGTTTACCTGAAACCAAGGACCTGCAGAGAGAGAAATGGGTGTGGCAGGCCTGGGACTACTTTCCCTGGACTACTTTGGGTGTGGCAGGCATGGGACTATTTTACCTGGACTACTTTACCTGAGACTATTTAAACCACAAATAAACAGCAGAGCACGCTTCGTGCTATTCTGCTGTGGGCAGTGTAACGCTCACTGTGTCCAGTTCTTGATGCCAGTTTACCTGAAACCAAGGACCTGCAGAGAGAGAAAGAACACTACGAAACTTACCTGGAATAGTATCCTATCTTCAATCCATCGCCGACTTCAGTTCCACTCACCTGAAGGTACGAACTCCATCATCCGGCACCGCATGCATCCTGGAATACCATAACCTGGAAAGAGGAGGAAGAAAGACAGCATTAATAAGCGTTTACTCACGTTTCCTCCCGAACGAAGAAAGCCACACAATTCTTACAAGGGTAGTCATCTCCTGGTCAGTATCATTGCTGGAACATCCCGGCGCTCGATGAGGAACATCGCGATCTGCAAGGCGAGAAAAGACACAGGTTAGCAATATAAAAGGCAAAACAGCGCTGCACATCGCGCATTACTCACCGGACAGCATCGCACACACACCGCGCTTTAGCCTACCGTCCCATGCTCATCTTCAAATTGCATGACAACACCAAAATACCTTTCCATACCTAAAAGGAAAGAAGCAAGACATTATTATTCGAACTAAGAGGAACATAAGAACGGCATATATAAAGACTGTAAAGCAGCAAACCTAGGGAGTCGCAGCAGGCCTGGATTCCCACAGGGGGCTTGCACCAGTGAAGTAACTTGGTCGCTGCTCGCCCACCACATCTACGGGCCCCTGCCACGAGGAGCAGGACGGAGAATCCACCTTTTACAATATTAAGGTGAGGAGAAGGCCCAAGGGGGAGGAAGGAGATGAGGCCAAGGAAGGTGGGAAAACATAAAGACAATCTGGTATTGAATCCAGCTCTCCTATATTGTAGACCCAGCTTTAACCAGAGGCCTTACCAAGGGACCGGGAGAGGGTTCGAGAGTGCAAATCATCCAACCAGGGCTGGGTGGCGTCCCCGTGGATACCAGATGAGCGTAACAGAACACAAAGCCTCAATAATATTATCCACCTGGGCGTCATGGAGACTTCAGAGATTGACCAGTTAGCTCAGTTGTTGGGACAATTACGCGCTGAAGTACATTCAGCCAGGCAAGAAACCAATGCTCTTAGGAAGGATTTGATTGTTACTAAGGATCGTACCGACAAAAAAAGTAGACAACTGCTCCAATCACAGGCAGGACAGACCCCATTGCCTGGTAACATTCCGCCAGCACCTGTACCCACTTCTTCCACCAATCCATTACAAATAACCCTTCCTGGGGCAGTTCCTTTAGCTCCACCTGAACGATTTACAGGGGAACCCAACAAGTATGCAATGTTCATGAACCAGTGTCGTCTTCATTTCCTTTGTAGACCTGGGGCTTTTCCTAACGACCAAGCGCGGGTTGCTTTTGTCTTGTCATATCTGAGTGGCAGTGCTGCGGATTGCTCGGTACCATTGGTAAGTCAGGATAACCCGTTGTTACATGACTTTGGGGGTTTCCAGATGGAAATGGAAAAAGTCTTTGCTCGTCATACCCAAGGCCAAGCATTAGACAATGAACTTTTGTCACTCCGTCAAGGAAGTCAAGACTTGCTTACATATATAGCAACTTTTAACAGACTAGTCGTTGAAGCTGGGTGGCCTGAGGAAAAAAAAGACCACACTATTTCATCGGGGTCTACGAGGGGAACTAAAGGATGTCCTTGCTCAAGTGGTTAACCAACCTAAAGACTGTGCAGAATTCATCAACCTTGTGGTGTAATTAGATCACAGATTACAGGACCGAAAAGCGGACCGGATAAGGTTAGACACTCGAGCTGTGTATGTCCGGTCAAAGGATAATGTTCCACGTACATTGGAAAACAAAGTAGAACCCATGCAAATCGGAGGTGTACAGCCCCCTTTAACTAAAACTGAAAGAGACAAGAGAAGGCAACAGCAATTATGCTTATATTGCGGAAAATCAGGCCACTTCCTCAAAGAATGTCCAGTGAAACCACCAAGGAAAACTGTTGGAGCCACAGAGAAGGAAGATAATAACAAGGAGTTGGAAAACTACCAAGCCCGGCAAGCGTAGAGGTCCGCTTGTCTAATGAGAAGGATGAGCCACACACCTCACACTTTGCATTACCAGTTATTTTGATCAATCACCAACAACTGTCTCGGATGCATGCTGTCGAAGCATTCATAGACAGCAGAGCAGTTGGGAATTATGCAGACCAAGATCTGGCAGCAGAGATGGAACTTCCCTTATGCTCTAAGTCGACTACTGAAAATGTTACTAATGTTGATGGGACAGAAATAGCTTCCGGGCCAGTAACCCAATGTACAGCAGCACTAACCCTACTGTGCCAGGATGGACACCGAGAATCTATTGCATTCGATCTCATCAAAGCTCCTCAGTTTCGACTAATCTTGGGGATGCCATGGTTGGTAGCTCACAACCCTCTAATAGATTGGCGTGCCAAGAAGTTGGCCTTTTCCGATGATTGTGCTCGCACCTGTTATTACCAAGCAAAGGGGAAAACAGACTTATGTACATCTGCTACTCCCAGTACGGCGGCGATTGTACTAGGTGTGACTAGTATTCTACCAAATGAATACCAAGATTTTCAAGACGTGTTCCAGAAAGAACAAGCCAATACTCTACCACCGCACAGGCCCTACGATTGTCAGATCTACCTCATACCTGGTGCGCAAATTCCTTGTGGCTGAATCTATGCACTTACTGACCCAGAAATCCTCCATTTGAAATCTTATCTTGATCAGTACCAGGCAAATGGATTTATCCGCCCGTCTAAATCACCGGCAGCCAGTCCCTTATTCTTCGTACCAAAGAAGGAAGGAGATTTGAGGTCTTGCATCGACTATCGCGCATTAAACCAGATCACAGTAAAAAAAACGTTATCCACTGTTAGGAAAGATTTCGTAATTGTAAGTAATTTTCCTTCCATGTGGCAACCCCTAAACTTTTTGCTGTTGTTTTTCACCTTGTTCTTGACTTTGCCAGCGAAGTGCAGCCTTCTGCTGCACTCCTCTGGGCTTTCGCTCCTTTTCTTACGGGGATACTGACATGCCCTTAAGACAGTCAGTACCGGGGAACGCTGTTTCCCGTAGTTTCTTTTATCATGTTGCGGCTTTAGTGCAACATGACACAAGAGGGCACTGTAAGCTAAGTTACAGCTCTCTTGGGTCTCTAGCCTTCTACGGGCCCTAGATACTCTTTTAGGATGGTATTTTGATCGGTGCAAGTCATTCAGGGACTGGAATGGTGGCAGCGATCGATTTGTGTATTTTGAGCTCCTTTTGGCGTTCTGAGCGCGTTTTTCGCACTGAACCCAAAATGGTGGCTTGGCTCCCAAAATGGCCAGACCACGAGGCTCCTTTGTCTTGTCCACTGACCGTCTTGCTCCCTTCACCTTCCCCAGGTCGAGCGACCCGGGGCCTTCCTTATTTGGGCATGTACGTTCCCGCGAAACGTGGTTGCTTTCGCGGGCTTCTACATGTCGTTTGTGTGCCTCCAGGGTGTGGGCTGGGATGTCTGGTCCCAATACACATCCTGGGTGCCAGAGAGTCTAGGGTGGTGTGAATGCCTGGGACCACCGTGGTCCGTGATTGGTCCACGTATGGTATGTGTGTTGATGAGCGGATCTCCCATTGGCTCCTCTCCGTTTTGGCGCGAAGGGAACCGTGGATAAGAGGGGGCTGGAAACACCACTACCATGTCGATCTCCTGAGTTCTCACGAACGAAGGAATACAGGAGCCAAGTATCCTGCAACCAAGAGGCTGGACCGAGGAATCGCTGGTGACCCGCTGAAGGACTCCTCCTTTGCACTGCTGTCGTCCTGTGAAACCCTTTCCTCCTTTGATCGAACCAGAAGGCCTGTACTGGTGCTTCGACCTTTGGAATAGCAGGAACAGCTATTCTCGGCGACTTCATCATCTCCTGCCAGTAAGCCTTCGGAAGCGTCTCTGGGCCATCCAGTTGACTGACCAGCTTACCCGGGAGTCCTGCTCTGTAACCGCCGCCAGGTTGTGTTGTATTTCGAGTCCTGGTCACTCTCACACGCTTCGTACACTTGGCGTTCCCAAGTCTGAAGTGAGTAGTGTACATTTGGCTCGGATACACACGGCCGCTCCGTTGCCCTGCGGTGGTGACAAAACTGTGCAGGTTTCTTCGATTGGGACGTCTTTTTTCTCTACACGACGACGAGGCATTCCCGACTGTTCTGAACCTGCCAGCTGCTGAAACTAACGTGGAGAAGCCTGGGTCTGCTTGCATCGGGGACCGGTGAGTAGTATAGCTAGGATCTGGTCGCCCTCCTGCAGTAGCCCATTGCTTTTCCCCGCTGTGTAAAAACAGCACCCTTTTGTCCGTACTCGCGCTCTGCTTCTGCTCACTGTGGAGGCTGCGCTTGAGTCGCGGAACCTGTTCTTCTTCTGTTGTGCACTAACCCGAGCTGCCTGACTTCCTCCGAAGAGCTTCTCCTTTTGCCCGTTGGCACCAGCGTGTGCAGGTACTTTGAGCACAAGGCTCCACTCTTCGCAGGGCTCGGACTTCCATCTAGTTAGGTGCCTCTGAAGGCGAACTGAGTCTAAAGCATTATCGCACTGCCTGTTTTCTTTCCCTTTCAGGTGGACTACACATTTCGTGCCTCTAATGCTTGCGACTGTCGTATTTGTATATATATTGTGTTGATATGGTATGTGTTGGCTTAGTATTGTGATATTGTGATTTTCTCGCTACGGTCATTATTTTAAAGGCCTTAAAATAAATGTGTATATATTTTTGATATAACAACTGTTTGGAGTAGTTTGTAAGCGCTCTTGCTTTGTGTGCTCATTGCGGGCTTCCAGTCACCCTCACCCCTCTTGAGACCTAGTCTTGACCGCCGCGATCGCTACCTTGATTGGTCTGGCTCGTCCAGAGGTTACCCTGTTCCAAGTAATTAGGTTGGCCTTCTGAACTTCTGCGCCACCAGGACAGAGTTCAGAAATCCGTCTTAACATCCACTGCCCCTTATTCCCGAATTATTGGATCAAGTCAAAGACGCCCAAATCTAAACCAAACTGGACCTTAGGGGGGGCGTACCATCTTGTTCGAGTGAAGAAAGGAGACGAATGGAAAACCGCCTTTCGTACCAAATACGGCTTGTATGAATCTTAGGTTATGCCTTTTGGACTTTGCAATGCTCCCGTTGCATTCCAGTACTTTATGAATTATGCTTTGATGGAGTTAATCGACGTTTGCGCCCTGGTTTACATTGATGACATCTTAGTGTATTCTGCTACAAAAGAAGACCATGTCAGGCATGTCTGCTCCGTCCTTACTAAACTCCACCAACATAAACTGTATGCTAAACTCGAAAAATGCTCTTTTCATGTCACCGAAGTGAAGTTCCTCGGTTTTATCCTCACACCAAAAGGTATCAGAATGGATAGGTACAAGGTAGATGCCATTCTTAACTGGCCGTCACCAACTTCATTTAAAGGAATCCAGAGTATGTTGTGCTTTGCAAACTTTTACCGCCGATTCATCCAAGAATTTTCCCAAATAGTGCATCCAATTACATCCCTATTGCGAAAAAATAATAAAAAGTTCCATTAGGCCGAAGAAGCAGAGAAGACCTTTCAAGAACTTAAGAAAAAATTCACTTCTGCTCCAGTTCTATGGCATCCTCGCCCAGACCTCCTTTATATAGTTGAAACAGGTGCCTCTAGCATGGCTATGTGAGCTGTTCTCTAACAAAGGGACCCAGGAACTGGGCAGTTACACCCTGTGGCTTTCTGGTCACGAAAATGCTCACCTCCCGAACTCAACTATGCTATCACAGACAAAGAACTATAAAATCAGCTTTCAAGGCATGGCAACACTATTTCCTTGGGGGCAACCAGACGTGGACTCCCTGCTCACTGTGCTCAGAGGCAAAGCTTCACCTCACTGATGAGGCCCAACAAGGCTGAAACACGTGTATGGGGTTGCTTTTGGTACTCTTGTTCAGAGAGGAATTGCCATAGCATTTAGGTGCTGGACTGCCCATGTGGGCGGGACAAAGACTGATATGCAAATGGATATTTCCCATCTGTGAAAGGTACAGTGAGCAAAAAGCGTGTGCTGCAAACTCTCATCTCAGAGCAGGTTATCATGCCATGTTCTTTCTGGAGAGGACCGCCTGCTACCTTTTTTGAAATATTTGCAAGGAACTTGGGGTTGGTCACCCTGAGTTAACTGGGGGCAACCAGACGTGGACTCCCTGCTCACTGTGCTCAGAGAGGCAAAGCTTCACCTCACTGATGAGGCCCAACAAGGCTGAAACATGTGTATGGGGTTGCTTTTGGTACTCTTGTTCAGAGAGGAATTGCCACAGCATTTCGGTGCTGGACTGCCCATGTTGGCGGGACAAAGACTGATATGCAAATGGATATTTCCCATCTGTGAAAGGTACAGTTAGCAAAAAGCGTGTGCTGCAAACTCTCATCTCAGAACAGGTTATCATGCCATGTTCTTTCTGGAGATGAGCGCCTGCTACCTTTTTTGAACTATTTCCTTGGTGCTAGTCATACTGTCACGGTCATAACTGATCATCGAAACCTGCAATACCTAAAAACAGCAAAGGCTCAATCATCCCATCAACTGCGGTGGGCTCTTTTCTTTGCTGAATATGACTATGTGATCACCTATTGGCCAGGAGTCCGAAACGGAAAGGCAGACGTCTTGTCCTGCATGGGTGTTGATGAAAAGGTATACATAACTCCAGATCCAGTAGCCGTCATTCCAGAAGACAAACTCCTGGGTCTTACGACAACATTGACACAGGGTGAACTCCAAAACAAGATCCAACTCTTAATGGATCCCACTCTCTCACCCCTCTTAACTTGGTCAAACGCCCTACAAAAGTCAACAAAAAGTATATACAAAGTAGTATTTTTGTTGCTCAGGGTGTTATTAATCAGTAAATCCAGGACCCTGATGTTGTGTGCTGTCCCCGAACCAGGTCTAAACCCCGTCTGTGCGTAGTTCAAGATATTATTTGTTGTAACCCAGGTTTCAAGTTCCTTAAGGACAAGTGTCATGAAAATGTTACTAGTAATGTCTAACATGGAGAGAAGTCGGTAAATACCAGCATTGCATTGGTCTCCCTTTTTATGCACTGGTATAAACACCAACCTTCTCCATGAAGACGGAATCACAGCCGATCTATAAATACGCGAGAAGAGAGTCAGAAGTACATGTGCCCAATTATCCGGGTAGCTTTTTAATACCACGTTTGCTAGCCCATTTGGGCCATGGGCTTTAGAGGGTTTAAGTGCTACAAAAACCTGCTTTATCACGTTATGGCTGATAGGCAAGGGCCACGGGTTTATGCTTAATACCATGGCGGAAGCGGGTATATTTGCATTAAAGAACTTATGCTTAATGTGTGTAACCAGGGCCAGTCTTTGTATCAGGAAGAGCAGGCAGCTGCATGAGGTGTCAGCCTCTAGGGGGCGCCAGTAGTCCGACTCCTCCAATGCTGCAGTGCATCATTTAACTTTATTGTGATAACATGTATTATTGTACAAAAAGGCAAAGTGCTACTATGACAATACGAAATCATAAGACTCAGTAATTGAGAGAGCAGAGCACTGCATGATGCCAGCCAGCCTGCTGTCAGCAGCAGCGGCGTGCGGGCAAAGCCCAGGCTAGTAGGGCACTTGTGGTCTGCAAGCCCAGGATGCTTGATTTTATGATCTTCTAGTAAATGCAACATTTCTTGCTTAAATTCAATCCCTGGGACGGCCAGGCCTGACCCGTTCGCTGCTGAGGGCTCTGCTGGATGGCTGATTGCAGACACACACACCTGTGCACTACACAGTGCACAACACCAGGCAGCAGTACAATGAGTTTAGAGACAGTGACCAGCAAGCTGCAGCACAAACCCAAACTGATTGTACGTTGTCATTAGACAGCCCAATTTCATTCACATAGAGATCCCTTTGGTCTGGTACAAACAGCATCAAACGATTGGGCGGGTGGTGGGGGTTTGCGTCCTTGCGTGTAATCCTCAACAAGCAGCCGGACTCAATTAAACCTAGCCTTCCGGACAATCACACGCCCACACTGCTTCTCTTTATGTCCCAACCCGGGAATGCTGAAAATGGCGCACAACTGTACATTGAGCAGCTGGAAGCACATAGAGGCCATTCTGTGGGAGTTATGCAAATACATGCAGGGATTAGTACGACCCATGGATACAACATAGCAAGAACATAAGTATGACTTCTTAAAGTGCAGTAACCAAGGCAACTCCCAGAATGTATCTTAAATTAAAGTCCATGATTGAGAAGTGGTACACCATGAGTCTTCTGGTCACCCTAATTCAAGGTCCACTACACCATCTTAAAGGCATGATGAGTTAATGCGCCTGCTGCAAGGATCAGCATGCAATATGCATACCTGAGATTCAAATAACTACAGTGAGTGAGCTCAAGGGGATGCGTTGCACTGCAGCCGAAATCCGCTCTGTGCACCTGTGAGTCACAGATTTGAATACTGCTTTGCTGTCATGGCTAAGTAGGTTAGGCTGCTGCGATTTGTGTACGACCTGCAAGCTACAGATTCAAACCTTTGCTCGTGGGATAGTTCAGTGAGTTGTGCGGCTGCAAGCTCGTGCTAATATGTGTGAGCAGCCTACAAGACAAAGGACGGAATCTAGCTTAGATAAGATAGCTTGTTAAGTGAAGCTGCTGCGGTACATGAGCAAACTGCATGGCAAAGGTGTCTCCGCCTGGTAACAGTCCAGGCCCACTCCCTGCCCAATGAGTATGGGCATGTGAATTAATGCACCTGCTGCAAATATTACTATGCAATCTACAAGTGATACACTTGAATTCTGCTTGGTAATGATAGTTTAGTGGGTTACTACTGCAACCAATCTGCAGTGAATGCTTGCTGAGCCAATTTGTGGGTTGAGCTGCAGTCGCAGGTGAAACGCCTGCTCGGTGGAAATTGCTGCGTTGTTTAAGTTCATGCAACCCACAGCAACCTGCACATCACTGGGTTCAATCAGTCTTGTACTTGTGTGCAGGGCAATGCTAGAAGTGCAGGCCCAACCTGCTAGTGTGGGGCAGTTTTTTTTTGTCAAAGTGGGCCAGGTTGATGAGTTACTTTGCTGTGCAGCTTGGCGTTTTGATAGTGTAACGGATCAAATATACTTTAAAATATGCACAACAATCTCAAAAAAGGAGCAAATTGACTTTATTGACTGGGGGACCCTTTTAATTGTGGTCCAAACCAATGTTAGGCCCCAGTCTGGCCCTGGGTTAAATTCTTCTTTTTAAGAGAGCTCAGCATTTCCTCATCTTGAGATCCTAACACGAGGTGCTTGGTATGGGTTAATAATCATTTATTTTTTGTATAGCGCTACACACCCATAGGTCTCACAGTGCTCAAATTACAGAAGACATTATTATCCCACATAGGGGTACTCATTTTATCGACCTCAGAAAGCTGAAAGGCTGAGTTCACCCTGCCGGTATTCGAACCTGCCACAGCATGCTCCACACACAGATATCGGGGGTGAGTGCTTAGCTCACTGTGCTATCTGACTGGTTAAAATCCCAGAGAAGTTCATTCAGCCTTTCATCCCTCCAAGGTCGCTAGCGTGGGCAACATGGAATTGGAGAAAGAAAAAACACATGGAACCAGATTGCAGATCTTTTGCCCCACTGCACGTGCAATTGTCCACATTGTTAGCACTAAAGCAAACATGGCTCTAGAGCAAAACAAGTATTCATTCAATGCATTTTTGCACCAGGGCAAAGATTGTTCACGTTCTAATAAGCAATGTTATTGCCCTAGTGAAAACATGTATTCTTTCAGTGCCTTTTTGCACCAGGCCAAAGCTTGCCATATCATTAGCACGAGGGCACACTTTGCCCTGTGCCCTGTTGCAAAAAGGCATTGAAAGAATACTTTTTCTTATGTGTATTTCAATACTTTTTTTGCCGATGGCCAATTTTTGACCTAATATTGTGCAAAATTGTACTTCAGCTGGTGCACCATTTCTGTAATGTAGGCATGGGATTTACAGTAACACGAGGCTGTAATCGTGCGAGAGAATGTAGGGTATCAAAAGTACATTCTTACAGTTATAACAGCCCACGCTCAAGGTTGGTGGGACAGGGTTGTAAGCAACACAGTTTCAAATTTCTGAGGAGCTGGGTAATAATACCATAGATGCTTCAATTGAGAGATAGCTCAGTGGGTTCAGGACCCACTGCAGAAATATGGCTGTAGTCTGCAAGTCAGAAGTACTAATCCCAACACATAGAACTCAGCCTCTCATCATTGTGAAGAAGGTGAAAGGAGGGCCATTCAGTCAGGCAATAATATCTACTATTATTCCAGCACCAAAGGACCTTGCAGTATGTTCGCTGTGCAATACAAATGGTGATTACAACTGTGCGGTAATGTCGGCGCTCCCTTTACAATGAAGAACCCCAAAACCGGTAGTCCAGTTTTTCATTGTACTGGGCGTACTTTTTGCCAAAACGTTACCAATTTGTGACCAGCTTTCTCTGCTTTTATTAGTCCTACCATTCAATTGGATGTCATATGTGCCCCTCAACCCTACCCCTAAGGTTTACTAAGGTTTTGGGGTCACAGCAACCCACCAGTGTGGTATTTTGTTTCAGAATTGCAGTGCGTGGGGACAAATGGAAAAGCGCAGGCAAATTTGAAACCCTTTTAGCGCAGATGGAAATGTTATTTACTCTTCCGTTTTTAAACTCTTAAACAACCTTGGTTTCGAACCGAACATTGTAACATTCACTTACTGTACAATGCAAAACGCATGAGTGGAAACATTGCTCTGTTTGCAAGAGCAGATATGCACTGAGCTCAGGTCTGGCCATGTGTTAGTTCTGATAATACGGTGTGTCAAAAGGAAGTTCCTTCAACAGCAGCATTCTTGAGTATAATTAATCTTTGCAGTTCTTTATCTCACTTATGATTTTTTTTAATATTTTATAAGACTTTTTATAACTTCATGAAGACCTCTTTGCCATATGCTACCTGCGCACGCATTGCAGCGCATCATCAAATAGCACTCAAGGAATGCTTTTAGAGTTCACAATGGGTGGTGTTAATGGGCACCTTCATTTCCGAAGAGTAACAATTAGGAGACGGGTCCAACCACATTTGCAGGAGACATGCCCCAGTCTAGGACAACTCCAACAAGCTTTGGCAATGCCAACAGTTTGGGCTTTTGTGTAGGCATGGGAAAGGAACTTGCCAATGGTATTAACTACCCATTGTTGGTAGCAGGTGCAAAATGGTGTGAGTACCTCGGCATCTAATGATAGTGCCTGCCAAAAGCTTAAAACCTATGCACAAGCCAAAAATGCTGGCTTTGCCAATGCTTGTTTTAAACAGGACTTGCATGGTTTGCCATGTCTTGTTTTTACCAGGACCTCACTGAATGAAACGCATAGTGCTTATAAACCGAGTGGCTGTATTTCCATCTAGCTCTTTATTGAGTGTCCCTATTTATAACATTTATAACATACCATTTTTGTCATTGTCATTTTGGGGAGGGGGTGCCAATATTGCTTCCCGCCTGGGGTGCAATCTGGTGTAAAACCGGCCCTTTGTGTAACCCACTGCTCCTCACCAATAGGGTTCAATGTTCTTAATCCCTGGTCCCCTCCTGCTTCTCCTAATATTTCCCAGATTCTTCTGGTATTTCTACTCATAAGGATCTGTATGAAACTCTCCCATTTTACGCGTTGTTGGGACTTACGATAGTGGTAGAGCCATGTACGGTATTGCCGCTTAATGTGCTTGATCTCAGACAACCTCTCCTGCAGGCTCCTGTTGTTAATAGAGGTCAGCCTGCAGGTTCGGATTTCTCGCCTCATTAACCTTTTACGATCCCGGATCCTAATATCAAACTTACCCCTTTCAACGGCTTTCCATTTAGTTTTAGGGACCTGGGTATGCTTAAAGAGGGACTGAGTGAGAGATTGTACCCATGCCTCTATCTCCTCAGGGGATTTCCCCTTAATTCACTCTTCAAACAACAACCCTCTGGAAAAATCAGGGTCCTCATTCTTTCAATGTTGAACTGGGACCATCGTATCCGATTCCCTTGATTGGTGGTAATCACATCACTACAAACATTCCCAAATACCTTTCCCCTTCCCCACTCAGGGTCAGGGTAACTGGGGCGTGGTCACTATAAGTTTTAGGGGCAATATGGATACCCATGACTTTACTCGGAACACATTCAGAGACCACCATATAATCCAATACTGCCCTCTTAGTGCCCATAATCCACGTGGACTGTCCGGGATTATCTCTGGTTGTGCGCCCATTCAGGATAGTGCACCTCCATTCATTTAAGTAATCTACCCATACCTTGCCTTTAGTATTAGAGGTGGTTTGTGGCATTCGGCTGTAATCAAATACGTTATCATATTTACCACAACCATCTAAGTCTACACATCTCACGTTCAGATCCCCACATAATATGATAGGGGTCCTTTCATGATCAGCATCCCAGTTCAATAATATGGTATCCAACTGTTCGAGAATAGACTCAGACTTCGATGTACCCAAAGGATCGTAAATGTCGATAATTAACAGGTCTTAGTGTTTTCCTCCTATCTCCGGTAAGGTCACTGCCACAGCTAACACATTACTACCAGGATTAGGATCATTTACCAATCTCGGTCTGTATGATGACTTTATTCCTATTAAGAGGCCACCCTTGGGGCGTCCGCATTCCCCCTTGGTGGCCTCTACTTGGAAAGTCACATGCCCATCAAATTCCACCTCAAATGTGAGCCAAGTCTCTTGTAAAACAAAAATGTCATGCGAAAACAATATTTCCTGCGTGCTACCCCCAGTGAGCCAATGACTATACCCCCTGGTGTTCCAGCTCATAACAGACCAATTTCAATCGTGGAAGTAAAGAAGAACAGAAATGCCCCAAGTGCGGGGAGGTGGACGCTGGGATGATCCATACATTCTGGGCGTGGCCAGAGGTGGGAACATTTTGGGAGGAAGTTAAGCTACGAGTATCTGAAAAGGGAATCAAGTTAGATGTGGAATCTGTATGGGCATGCATGATGGGGGGATTTACCAGACCATGCAACCTGAAACACGTTTGAAAACTCAAAGACCTGGCATACATCCTGGCCAAAAGGAGAATAGCCAGGAGCTGGAAAGCAGCCCACAGACCCAGATTGGAGGTATGGTGGAATGATCTCCTGAAATGGGCAGAAGCCGAGACAGTAGTATGGTACGAGGCAGCCAGCAGAGGGGAGGACAACGAAGTGGGACCTCTGAAAGCATGGAGACAAATGGTAGCCACATTGTCAAGATCCTCCCACGCCAACTCTAGTGAATATGATACGTCCAAGAACGGCGAAGGGGATTAACCTCAAAAGAAGGGTAATCCGATGAACTGAGGTGGAAGCTCAAGTTAAAGGGGGGGGGCAGTAACAAATAATATGCAAATGTATGCTAAGAAGCTTGTAACCACAAATGTTGGGTGTGATGGTTGTGTTTTGTTTGTTGTAAAAATTTATAAAATTATATTTTTTTAAAAAGTGTGTGATGTCAGTGCACCGCTCAGACAGAGGAGGAGTCTGTTGAATTACTTTGTAGAGATGATATTACGTGCCACGAAAGAAGTGGAAGCAAAGGCATCTCAACCAAGGTTATGGGCAAGCTGAGTTTTAGAACCAGAAATAATATTTTTCCACACTAAGATCGTGGGATTCACAAATAAAGCCAAAGGGATTTAGCTAGCTTTCCTCCCACCGCAGATGTAGGGATGCCATGCTATTTATTGGTTTTTGTATAGCATTGGTTTTTGTATAGCACACCATTGCCATTTTCATGGTATCTTGATGTTTTGCGACCTGCATGAAATTATGTTAATTTTGATCAGCAAGTCAGAGCACAACAAGTTTGATTTGCTGTTGGGTTGATGGGTGCAGATTAGAAAAAACTTGTCTCTGTTTACAGGGTAAGCTTCTAAGGAACAGATTTTCAAAACCTTTTTGGGCGTAAGTGAGCTGCCCAATTCACTAAGGGCATCTGAATGAGCGCATCCATTGAGATGCTCTTTTTCCCCACTTTGTGCATTTGCATACATATGGGGTTGTTTCTGGGCATTTAAAATCACTTCCCGAAATCAACTAACTGTATGAGCTTTCAAATGCGCAGAAAGGAGGGTCGTTCTCCTGCGCCATTTGAAACAAGCGCAGGGGGGGGGGGCAAATTATGACAAGGAGATTCGTAACACTGTCTTGAATTTTATTTAGTGTGACAGTTATGGTTTAAACTGCGAATATTTCCATTTCAAGGGGCCTTCTCAGTGAAATGAGGCAGCAGAAGCAGCAGAGGCAGAGCAACAAGAGGGAACCCGTGTGAACCCTCATTAAGCCTGGGGAGGGAGCCAAGCGCTAGCTGTAGCGGGCTGTTCACCGAAGTGAATCGCCGGAACTACAAGGACCAGCAGGCGCCTGGCATCGACGTTTGGCCCATGGCAGTGGACTTTGGCAGCTGGGCTGATTTGGATAAATCCGCCTCCCGGGGCGGGATTGTGAATGAGAGAGCAGAGTACTGCGACTTGCAAGCCGTGCTGAAGGAGCCTTGACGGCAGAAGGCAGCAACATTGTTATCAAGAGCACATGTTGGGCGAAGTAGCCCGCTGTAATCTGCAGGACATAAAGCTGAAAGCTCTGAAGGCCCAGTGAGTTTAATCGTCCGCATGGTATAGCTGCACCATTGTGTCTCCTGCATGAACAGGCAGGGCCGGTGCTATCGCTAGGCAAGGTTAGGCGCTTGCCTATATGTGGAAATGTTAGAGCGGCAAAATGCTGCTTAAACACCTCCACACTAATTGTATAATACTAACTGCCTTGCCTGGGATAGCACCGGGGTTGACTGTCTGCAGGCTGAGGCTTGGCCCCGGAAGGTTGCAGTCGGGTCAGGGTCACGAGTGGCATGGACGTGGCAGCACTGGCACGGTCCGGCACCTGCTCGTTTGCACTCCTCGTGGCAGGCCATGAACAAAGCACCATATGTGCCCCCTCGAGTCTTGACCGGTCGTCGTGATGAGCATGGTGTGAGTCTCTCAGGGAATGCTGCAATGCACTCTGCATCATGGCTGATCCCCCAGCCCTGAGCCCATTAACTTGAATTGGTGCACTGCCCGGACCGTCTATCAGACGTGGTGGCCTGCTGACCCTGGCTGGAGACCGGCAGCAGCCTTTTGCTGTGCGGCGCTGGTGCGCCAGGCCTGTGAGTACCTGTCGCGTAGGCCACCCATTCTGGATGCAGCAGCCCTTGCTGTTCTGTGAGAGCGCCCGTGGGGCTGAGCCCTGCCTGTACTGGAGCCTATGCTGAGAACAGTCCGACGTCACACAGGTGAGGACTCTGCACTAATTGTATACTGCCCTTCCTTGATAGGATCAAACCTGCTTCCTTTGCACACTCCCTCTTCCAATCCCCCTAGCAGGAACTGGTACCTGAGTTAACATGTGTGCTCTGCTGTACTGCACGTGCAACGCTAGGAGACTGACACTGTGCAGATTGCATGCTCGTGTGTGCCCTGTGTCTCCTTCACACTCCACTACACGAAAGTCAGTGCGTCCCCTGCAAACACCTTTAAAACATAGTTCGGGTTGCATGGCCATTTGTACCCTTAATCTAAATGCACTGACTATAACAGTGGAAAATAGCACGGAGTATAGGCAGAGGTGCGTGCGTGCAATATATTATGCATTAACTTACCTCACTTTGTTAACACACCTGCTGTAGACGCCCCGAATGTTTGCAGTGCAAACCCTTCCGATCAATGGCACTAATGCAAGCAGGATCGACTCCACCTTTCAACCATACAAGGTCAATGAATAACATGGCTGATATTTCCTTCCTTGGGGCAACACTTCTTCTTGACAGAGTCAGGACCTTGAATAATGTAGCCAGTACCCCACGCTATCTATTTGGGGATTTGGAATATAGCTTTTCAACTCATCCAGGGGAGCTGGAGGCAAGAATTTCACGGAATTCCCCACGTGGAATAAATACGGGATGTTTACTGAGACCCTGGAATGCAGGCAATCCCAGTGTCCCTGCAGGTCGCTGAGTCTTCCTGATTCTCAGACATTATTTTAGTGATTACATCAAATGCGAGGAACATGGGCGGGCCGAGTTGTCCCATCTGTCTTCGTGGGACACCTGTGCCCATTTCAGCTTGCAGTCCATTGACTAGCTAAGGCCATGCTAATCCCTATGGCCAGCAATTCCCAGCCACTTCCTGCCAAAAACGCATCCCCTCCTGGGATGTCTTTGAGCTCGCTTTACTCAAGCCAGTAGCCCCATATCGCACGAGGTCATCTCAGAGTCAGCCCTCGGCCCCATCAGTCAGGCTGCACCAACAGCAACAAATGTTTTGAGTAAGTGCAGTTCATTACTGCTCAGTCGCAGCTCTGTTCAAGTAGGTCACTTTGAAACACAGCTGTTGCTTAAAAAAGAAAAAGGGGAGTTGGGGGCTGTGAGGAGTGCCGGCTCATCACACTTCCTCTAGTACTGGAGTGCAAGGTAACCTATTTGAGGGAACATCATGACACTAATTTATTTATTTTTACTTATTTCATTGTTCATTTATACACCGCTTATACACAGGTGGAGTGCTTCAAAGCGATTCAAGGCGGGAATGGAAAAAGGAAATACAGTAATCACTCGTAGGCCTTGAAGTTTCTGAGTGATTGACAGAAAAACTAGCATACTCAGGCTGACGGCATTTCACCTAGTGCAATTGCATGAAGTGTTACAGTAGCGACCAAGCTAGGGCGAAGGGACGCAAAAGGGGGAGATGGGACAGGACGGCATGTAGTGATTATCATGAATACCAAAATAACTAATACCATTATAACAAACCTAAAATAACAAATTCAAATTATTGAATTCGGGAAAAGAAAACACAAAAACAACGATAAATTAATTTGTTATTTGGGAATTCATTATTATGGTATTCGTTATTAAGGTGTTAGTTATTTTGGATTTGTTATAATTACATATAACCGACAGGACAGAAAAACAAACTAGTGCTGGTACATTTAGGTCATGTATGCATACAGATGGAGGTGCGAGGAAGGGAGGACTGGAGGGAACAAATAAGTCCAGTCCAGCAGGACCCTGGGTTAAGTGCAGAGAGGTTGCCCCGCTCATGGAGCGTGATTTGAAAGTACAGTAATGCTGAACATAGTGCAGTGGCCCGTAGGCAAGTGCAGAAAACTGGAGGGGCAGCCTGGGACCTGTAAGGCTCTGGAGGTGAACTAGGCAACCCCTCTGCAAAACTGAACAGAGTTAGGGAGGAGAAAGAGGGTGGAGAGAAAAAGAACATAGATTAGCAGGGGGAGAGGGAGAGAGAAGGAGGAAGAGAAGAGGAAGGTCTTGAGGAGTTTACAGAACTGTGTGGGATGTTTTTACCCTTGCATCCGAGCCCTACCACAAAAACTGTGCAGTACTGGCATTGAAAACATCATGATGGCCAGAGCTTCCCAGAAAATGCCCAGGGAAATGCATGAAGAATAGGCTGCCACCCATTTTTGCCGATGTTATGGGCACAGAAGGGCACTGCCTAAAACCACCATTGGACTACCCACACATTAGCCTGAAACCATTGGGAATGGCAGTGCTGATTGCCAAAAGCAACCTAGAACTGTGGGGAATTCATTTCTTAAATCCCAAAAATGGTTGCATTACCAGTACTCACCACTATCAGAAAGCCGGCGTTTTAAAACAACACCAGACATTTGTGTAAAACTGAATAAATGAACCCAAAGCAGGCCAAAGAAAGACTTACTAAGAGGTGGATACAATGTAAAGTTATATTCTGAAGTGACTTGAATGTTCATAACAAGACTGGCTGAGCTCTGCAGGTCTGCAGCAGCCTAACTGAAACTGGATTTAAAACTACCAAAAATCGAAAATGTTTAAATTAACTGAGTGACCTACTTTTGAGTGTCACATAGTTTGTCACTGTTGAAATGTCATAGTTTTGAACTTAGAATCAGCATTCTAGCTGCATGTGTAAAAATTGTTAGTTTATTTGAATGCAGAAAACTGGCTGCCAAAGAGACATTTAGCTGAGGCCTGGCTTAAAAAGAGAGGGAATGTTGCCCACCAGCTACCCCCGACAGGAGTTGAGACTTGAACAACAGCTGTGTTCCCAGGCCTAGCTGCCTTTTGCTGTTCCCACCAAAAGGGATATGACACTTCTCTGATTGAATTACCTGGGCTCTGCAGGAAATTGAACAAAGCCCTGTCCTGACTCAGGCAAATGTTTTATTGGGGGGGGTCGTAAAAGTGGCTTCCTCCTGGAAGGAAAGGGGAGGAGCACTGCCTGTGAGAGCAAGCTAGCTTGGCAGAAACTGGATAAACTGGTTTCTACACCATGTGACCTGGGAAACCACACCCCTTTGGGGCCAGAACATAAATCTAAAAAGATGGATCATTCATAGAGCGGACTTGTGAACATCTTATAAGTGATATCATTATTCTTGTGATTTTTCTGTGCACATTTGAAGACGTGTTAGGACCCGGTGGTATGTTCAGGGGGGTTTTTAGCGGAAAAGAGGATATTACTCTAAATGTATGTATGTTAAAAATCTGACACTCCACCACCTAATGCCCACATGCTTTGCGAACATTTGTGTAAAGCGGGGCAAATCCAATATTGGTAACCCGACCAAAAAGTGAAATATGTTGCCATTTTTTAACCCAAGCTCCTAGAAACGACAGAATTGGAACAGGGGCTACCATCAGTAAATGCATGATGTGTGTATGCAATGCCAAACAACTGTCTATCGGCGAAGTATGTATTTGGATCAGATATAGATTGTGTGTAAAGTTGACAGGGGTGGGTTCTCTGTATCATAAACAGACCTCATCATGATGACACTTCATTTCATTCCCCCAATCAAGGGGAAGAGGAGGAAGTGGCCAATGACAAGTGGAGAGGGGTAGGGCCTAGAAAGCTAGCCTCTCCACCCACTTTCAAAACACATAAAAGCAGACAGTCAGGACAGATAGGGAGATTCTATTCCATCTGCTGCGGGACGCTCTGCCGGGAAAATCCATACTTTACCTCCATCAACCTCCAGAGAGCCAACATAGAGACTTCAATCTATCCACCTTCAGAGACCAAGACTTTACTTCAGAATTTGTAGCAGAGAGGTCAACTACAAGCTAAATCCCTCTTTAGCAGGCCTCAAATCATTGCCACTATTCACAGCCAGGCGAGCTGTTTGAATTCTTTGCAAGAACTCTTGCCATTTGCCAGAGAGCAGTGTTGTATCCAGAGAGAGACCAGCTGAATCGGAGACCGCTGTTAGCAGAACCAGAGAGCTGTCCCAGATCACTGTGAAGTGCCGAGACCAGACCGGAGTCCAGTCCAAAACCTGACCAGATCCATGGCGAGGCCTAATTCAAAAATATATTGTGAGTACCTAGCAGAACTGTGCAGAACCAATCTCTTAGTGAAAATAATATAATTCAATCTATTTTAATCTAACCAGAACTTCCTCCTAACTGTCACCTGTCATTTGCAAAGCTGTCACCTGTCATTTTCTATCTGCAAGCTGTAACCTGTCGCTTTGAACTTTTAAAATTTCAAATCCAAAAAACTACCTTTATTTAATCGTCCGTATCTCTGGAACCGTTTGGGCTAGTGGGCTAGGAACTTGGTTTAACTTTCCTCTGAAAGCTTAGAATCTCAACTTTTCAACAAGCCTAGAACCGACTTCCTACTCCTCATACTTTTGCCGTAATCACGATTCTCGCACTCGCGAATTTTACCGCGATTTGCGATTTGGTTAAAAATCCAGCCACGTGTGAAAACAGCAGCTTCCTTGCTTTCCTTGCTAAAAATTCGTTTGCCTCTTAAGAACCATCCCTGAATCATTGCAAGAGTGAGCCTGGACTAATATTAACTAGATACCACTCACCCTGAACCTCTAGAGGGAATTAAAAGCATTTTAGCATATTTTTCACTTCATTGCCAGCACATATAAAAGCATTTTGGGCCTGTGTTTCAAACTTCTGTAGTCTAAGCTTGCTCGGGTGAACTGAATTACATTTGATTGCATTTCTGAGAACTGTGTGCTTTCCTTCCATTTCCTTGCATTGCATAAAGGGGGGAGTGGATTGCCAGAGAAAAGTGATTACATTGTTTTGTTGAAATCATATTGAGTATTTCTGTACTGCAATTTCATTCCAACTTGCATCCATTTGAACCCATAAAAGTATTGTTGCTATCTTATCCACCCTATAACCACTCATCATTGATTATAAAGAAGTGTGCTAGTGACGGACTATCCATTATTGATTACTGCTCAGATTAAGTGTGATATTCAATTATTAATTTATTATAAAGTGTGATATATATGTCTATTGTTTAAATTATCAAATAAACCTTTTAAACTTGCAAAACAGAACTACTTCATGGCTCAGTGGGGTCAGGGGGATTCCAAGAGAGGGGTGTTATATAGGGGTAGTCATCCAGAACGCATGAACTGGACGTATAGATATATCAATAAGGGTTTCCATTCAGTATCCCAGACTAGGCATTGACTTAGCTATAGTGTTGAATTGAATCCTCTTACAAATTGGGGGCTCGAGCCGGACGTTTGGGTTAGATCTATCACTTGTGCAGATTAATACAGTGTGCCAGCTGACCAGATAACATATCCGGTCGGATCACCATGCTGTGTTACGCTGTAAAGCACTCCTCAAAGGAACGCTCTAAGGAAAAGGTCTGTTTTGCAAAAATAAAATATAAACTTCTGTAAGTCAGGAAGGAACTCAAATTCCAGAATGACGACCTTGGTAGATATGAAAATAGCCAGAGAACACTTCTTACATAAGCTATTTGAGAGAGGTGAGTGGACTCATCAGGACCAAACGGTCTGGTTGCAGGCAATCGCGCAACAGGTCACTGAAACAGGGTCAGATATATGGGGAGATCAGGGTCCCCTACATGTGGCCCTGAGCGAACTATACATGGCCCCGAAGGCCAAGGATGAGGACCACAAGATTGCCAGGGTAGCGGCATATTTATATTTACATATGGGAGCCATGCAGGACAAATGTGCTGAAGGCCAAGATCTGGCGAGTAGGCAACTGCTGGCACTACAGGAGGCCCAATCTGATCTGGACTCTTCTGAGCAGAGGCTGCTCAGGAGCCAGGAGTCAGAAAATGACAGCAGACAGTACATCACTAAAATAAAGGAGGATATGGATGTGCTGCAACAGGAAAAGGCGGACCAGGATACCAGATTTCTGGCCTTGCAGAAGGAGTACCAAGAAGGTTTGGACTCCTTACTGCAGAGCCAGAAAAAGCTGGAGCAACAGTTAGACTTCAATAGGGCATGTGCTGAACAGGTAGTCACCCTGCAAAGCCACCTAGATAGGGAGAAGGCAGAGAGCAATAAACTGATTTTGAAAGACCTGGATACCCAGGCAGAGTTTGACCAGGAGCGCCAGAAAGCTGGTGCCTTCCAAAGGCAAAGGGACGACCTGGCGGCACAGATGCAGGCTGTTAGTCAGGAAAGGGATACCTTAGGCCAGGAAGTCTGCCACTTAAAAAGGAAAATGGAAGAAAATCACCTGGCCCTCCAGGGACTGGGTGACCTCCAAAAAGAACACCAGAACTTGTTAGAGCACACCAGGAGGGTGGAGGATGCTCTAGCAAGAAAGGAGCAGGCCAATAGGGACACAGCTCAGGAGGTAACCCTCCTGCAGCAGAGACTGGCCCAGTACTCCAGGACCAATCAGGAGGCACAGAGAGAAAATGAGGCTCTCTGTCAGCACAATGATAGGCTCCAACAACAGGTAGCGATGCAGGAGCGACTGATAGAGTCTAGTAAGGCCTTAACTGAGGAACTGAAAGCGCAGGCTCTTGCATTGCAACAGGGAGCAGGGGCGGATGGAGACCAGGTTCGCTGGGAAAGGGAAACTCCTGAGCATAACCTCAGGAGCCCTAGTACCAGAGGCCTTTATCTCTCTCAGTCCCTGGACTCTGCCACCCCCATGTCCCCTGACGCACATGAGCACCGGGCCACAGGGATGGCAGATTACTATCCAGCCAGAAGCATGGGGCTCATAGGCCAGTACCTCCCAGGAATGGATGGGCGGGCATCCGGGTATGGGCACCCAAGCACAGTGCAATTTAGTGGGGAACCCCAGGAGAATAGGCCCATTAAGGGCATCCTGAAAACCTCTGCCCAGTTAGGTCAGTGGGGGGGTACCCATCAAATCCTGGCAGCAAGGAGGAATCTGAAGACTCCTCTGAACGGCGCAGGACACAGGAGACCAGGTCCCCACATTCTGCCAGCCATTCCCAGGCTCGCAGAATCCGGGAAAACCTGGAAGATCAGACAGGAACCTCTGGGAGCAGTGCCTCTGAGTCAGAGGATGAATGGACAAGGGTTACCCGAACCAAAAAAGCCAATAAGGCAAAAACGGGCCTTGCTTAAGGACCCATTGAAACAGATTAAGGCAATCAGGAGTGTCATCACGCCTTATCATAGGAACGCCAAGTACTCTGTTTGGGAACACTTGGAGCTCTATGAGCAAATGATGGAGACTTTCCATTTGAGGGACAGCAGTATCTGCATCCATTACGTCAAATGGACATTCTCCCCAGAATACTCCAGTTTCTTTGCGGGGCTGGAGGACCAAAATCATTTAAGATGGTCCACCTATAAGGCGGCCATCTTGAAACATTTTTCTGTTCACAGAAATCCTCAAGAGGCTCGCAAGGCAGCCTACAATTTGCAATGTGGGGAGGATCAGGCCCCACAAGAATTCGTGCAAGAACTGAAACGTGCCTTTGCGCAGACCACCAGAAGGGTGCGCACAGACAGCAGAGAATTTGTCAATACATTTTTCCATGCCATGCCCAAATAAATAATGACCCAGCTCGTGAGAGATTTTCATGAGAAAAGATCTTTAGACTGGGTAATTGAACAGGCTACCCGGATCTATGAGGTGCAGAAGCCCATAGAAAATAAAAGCAATACCCAGAAAAATCCCAAAACCAACAGCACCCCTGCTGCTGCCAAGGTGGCAGAGGTAAAGCTCACCCCCGTTTTGGATTTGGAGATGGGGGGCCTAAAAACCTACCTGCACCTAATAATGCTAGGCCCAGAAGGTCCTCGGGCCAGTCACAGACAGGGAGTGAAAGAGGTAGTCCCACAAATGAGGTCCCTCGCTCTCCTGACTATGTAAGTCCCCGTTACAAGGGAAACAGACCAATCCTGGGTTATGTTTGGACTCCTCCAGCCCAAGGGGCGGGATCCAGCCAAGTACGTGACCCTGGGAACTTCCCTCCTAACTTCCCCAAGGAGGGCAGAAATTCTCCAAATCCTGGGCAGAACTTTTTCCCCAGGTATCCACCCAATTTCCAGCCTCAAAATCATCCATCCTTCTTTCCCCAATTCCCTGAGCCCAGACAACCTAATCCGGGAGAGGGGAGGCCAAGGGTGGAGGGGTAGCAAAATCTTCCCAAACAGGGGTACTACCAGAGAAGGGATAGCTACCCTTCCCGGGATCAGCCCAGGGGAGAAAATAGAGCCCCGAATCAGCCTGAGCAGGTTTCCCAGTTAGAGCGCCAGGTCCAAAATATGGCACGGGATCTGGGTCACATACTGAGGGCTCAACAGAACCCTCAGATGAGCATGCCACCGCAGAATTCCCCAAACTCCTCTGGACCTGGTGCTCCAGAACAATGACGGGGGCAGCACCCCGATAACACACCGGTTCCCAGGGAGGAGGCACAAGGGGAAGGGGGGTGTAAAGCCTTGGAGGAAGCTTCCTTCCCAACTTGTAAACAGCCCCTGGAAAACCAGGAACCGGAAACAAAATCCCCTGGCCCTGAAAGTCTGCCTCCAAAGGAGCAGAGGGGGGGTAGGAGAAACAAAGTACCCAAACAGACCCGTTTTGTGGAAGAAATACAGGTCTTCCAATTTGAGGGAGAAGGATCCTGGGAAAAGGATCTTCTCCTTCAGAGATGGGGGAACTCCTCCCAACGAAAAATGGGTCCCAAAGGATTCCAATCCAGACTGGGGAGATATGGAGACTGAGCTACCGCCGCCCATCATCTCATCCCAGAACCAACAGCAAGAAAATCCCCTAGTTCAAACCTATCCTGGTGACTGCCTCCAAAAAGGAGGGGGGGGGGCAGAACTGGAACCAGGGGAACCCACAATGGCTCTGATCTCCAGTTGCCAAATTTTCCTTTCAGATTCCCAAGGCTCTCCACAGAATTCTGCCCAAATTTCTTCTCTTGCAATGTCCAAAACCAGAAAGTTAGCCCTCCAGTTGTCCAAAAATGTGCATTATCTGTGCCCCCTTGAGGAGAAGGAGGGAAGATATTATGCCCCGGTACAAGTACAGGGGCAGGGTACGATGTCAGCGCTGGTGGACACGGGATCTCAAGCTACCCTTCTGTCCAGAAGGGCCTTTGATGAACTGAATGCAGGAAGGGGAGGGAATTACCAAATTTCTCTCACCTCACTTCCTGGACAACTCCAGAACTTTGACGGGAAGGAAATTCCCGTCGAGGGGACGGCAGATTTGGACATTAAAATTGGGCGACACAAGTTGAAACACCCGGTCATAGTTGTGACTCCAGAGGGCACCCCTTGTTTACTAGGGAATGACCTCCTGAGAAGGTTGTCACCCCTAATAGATTGCGTAAACAAGGTCCTCTGGACCCATACTAGCCGACCCATAAAATTAAAACAGAGTGTCAACCATGTTAGTTTAAACGGCACCTGCCACATGGTTGAACAAAAATCTGACCAAGTAGAATTTCACTTCCAGAACAACCAAATTCCAGACGTGACAGTAATAGCAGTAGGACAACAGACTGGTGATGGGGGGGTCCTCTCTATTTCTGAAAATCAACCTTCCTTCCAGTTTAAGGTGGCATTCCACACTGGAAGGAAACACCCTGAAATTCTTTACTAATCCACAATCAGAAACTCCCACTCCTATAGTCCAGAAAGATGTGAAATCAGCTCAGAGCTTGGCTGACATTCAGCAAATTGGAGAGCAGTTGTTCATCCCTGTCCAGTTAAATGATGGGAAGGACTCTGTTCTCGCTCGAGTGTGTGTGAACAACGGTAAGAGCTTCATCAGCGAAGCCATGTTCCGCCAACTCCCAAAAGATACAGCCATTCCCATATACAAACTGATAGACAAGTGGGAAATGGACCTGGAAGCACCTAATTCCAAACAGCTCCTGCCAAGCAGGTGTATGCTCAAAATCTCCATTGGCAACAAGAGCATAGTCCATAATTGTTGGGTCGTGCGAGACGTCTCTGCCGCCTTTTACTTAGGCAGTGACATTCTCAATCGCTTTGCCATTAGTTTGGACCTAATAAACTTCAAAGCTTGGCCCCTATTAGCGGATAATCCCATGGGCTTTGATGATCCAGAAAAAGCATTTAGGTCAGCTCAATTGCTACCTTATGCAGTTGAAATTCAGATCAAAGAGGAAGTCACCATCCCAGAAAGGACCCGACAATTCTCCCTGGAAGTGAAAGTTAAAAGAGGACAACATTTGAAAAACCCTGATGCTTACATACATCTAAACGCTTCTCTCCAACAGCAAGGGTTGGGGGTAAACCCAACTCCATTAGTCAACATAGAACATGACACCATTCTAATAGAGGTGTATAACAGCGACTTAAAGAGTATTACTCTAGCCGCAGGCACCATTATTGGAATGGCGGTTGATGGCCGACATTTTTCCATCGATTTAGGAAATGAACTGTTAGGTCCAATCCCCAAGGACTGTTTTGACAGTGACAGTGAGGACAATACAACACCAGACAGGATTTTTACCCGGCATGGGGGGAACTTCCTGGTGTACACTTCCTGCCCCTATGGTAAGGAAGATGTGACTTGTGACTTCAGGAGGGATGAGGTGATTGTCCAGGTCCATGAGGGTTGCCTTTCCCACCTGAGGCCTCCAGTCCAAATTAGCACTCTGACCAGGGACTTCTCCACCCAGCTGGAGGAAGCCGCTAAGATAGCCAAACCAGAAGTCTTTCCAGGCTTCAGGCAGATGGTGGAAGAGAGAGTCAACCTAGCTGATGCCTGTGTGACTCTGGAACAAAAGCAAAAGTTGAAACAAGTTTTCTTGGATTTCCAAGATCTCTTTGCGGTAGACTCATATGACTGTGGTCGCACCGACATTCACACAACAACAATCCCCACGTACCCTGGCATGACTCCAGTGTTTGTGAAGCAATATCGCTTGCCTTTCGCATCAATGGAGTCCCTTACTGAAATAATTAAGAACCTTGAGTCCAGGGGAATAATCCGTCCCGTCCACAGCACCTTCAATAATCCGGTGCTGGGAATATTAAAGCCAAACGGCCAGTGGAGACTCTGCGCTGACCTTAGGGAGCTCAACAAACGGGTCCATACTTCCCGATGGCCTCTTCCCTACATTGACCAAGGGCTGGCCCAGATTCAGGGGTCACAGGTATTCACTGCAATAGACCTGACCAATGGATACTGGACCGTGCCGGTCAGTAGGGAGGACCAATACAAGCTGGCTTTTACCTTTGGGGGCCAGCAGTATACATGGACCCGGACTCCCTTCGGATACCTCAACTCCGGCAATGAATTCAACATTTTCCTACACAAGGCCATGCCCGACCTGGGTGCAAGGGGTAACCTGGCTTATGTAGATGATGTCCTCATCAAAAGTTCATCTGTGGAGGAACACATAGCGGAGATCCGTTATGTTCTGACCCAGTTGAGGGCCGCCGGAGCAAAACTTTCCTTTCAGAAAGCACAGTGGTGTAGAACCCGTGTTAATTTCTTGGGGCATGAGATTACTCCTCAGGGTCTCTGTCTCCAGGAAAAGAAAGTGGAAGCACTTCAGAAACTGAAAGACCCCGCAACTCTGCGGGAACTAAGGAGCCTCCTTGGACTGACTAATTACAGCAGAAAGTTCATTGAGGGCTACGCAGAGATCACCAGACCCCTGATTCACTTGACCTCCTGAAGGGGGGGGGTCAAGTGGGAATGGGGTCCAGAACAAGCCGAGGCGGTAAAACAACTCAAGAGAAGCCTCACACAAGCGCCTTGCCTAGCTTACCCTGTCAGAAACAAGGAGTTCTTCCTGGAGACGGGGTTCTCTAATACGTGCTTGACGGCAGTATTATACCAAAAGCATGACAAGGTCAATAAAGTAATCTCCTATGCGAGCAAAACTTTATCCTCTGTGGAGGAAAAATTCAACGATTGTGAGAAGGCACTCCTGGCAACGGTGTGGGCATTGACGAATTACCGCCTGTTTATCCATGGGGAACACATCATAGTGGAGACTCCACACCAGCCTCTGCAATATCTCCAAAGTGACAGAATCCGGGCCGGAAATGTGAGTAATTCCTGAATTACTTCCTGGATTCCGTCAATGCAAGGCTTTCCTGTGGAGGTCAGATATGGACAAAACAAGAAGAGTCCCCTCGCGCAAGGTCTGGCTGACTTGCATGATTGTGCCAGAGAAAACTGTCTCGAGGACGAAAGTCTAAAAATAAAGGACAACATGGAGGCATACCTTAATTCCCCCCACAAAGTCTTTGAAGAAGACAAGTGTGAGGGAATGCCCACTGTGTATGTGGATGGATGCTCTTACCATGTTGACAACAACGGGGAAAAAGAACTGGTGGCCGGCGTAGGGAATGCATGGGTGAAGGAGTTCCCAGAACCCTCCGCTGGGTACAAAATTGGTCCCCGAAGTAGTCAGGTGGCAGAGTTGATGGCTGTGCATCAAGCCATCCTCACCGCTGTCCAACATCAACTCCACGAACTGGTCATAATCACAGATTCGGATTATGTCCGGAACGGGTTCGTGGAGCACCTGGTTAATGGGGGATGACACTGCCATGGTCAGATTTGCAAATCGACTTTGTAGGCCCTGTGATTCGCTCGACTAGAGGAAACAAGTACATGTTGACCGTTACATGCTTGTTTAACAAGTGGGTGGAATGTCTCCCAGCCCCAAACTGCAAGGCAGAAACAGCAGCTGCCCTGATGATTAACCACATCTTTTCCCGTTTTGGTCTACCTCAAAGGATTGAGTCAGACAGAGGTAGCCACTTCACCAGTGAAGTAATGACAAAGATGTGGGAGATACTGGGGGTCAAAAGGAAGTTGCATATTGCTTACCGGCCAGCTTCTTCTGGGGGCAGTAGAGAGATATAACCGAACCATTGTGAGCATATTAAAGAAGTTTGTGGCAGATTCTGGGCCAAGTTGGGATATCCGATTACCTCTGGTCCTAATGGCCATCAGATCTACCCCTTCATCTGCAACCAAAATGTCACCATTTGAGTTGATGACTGGACGCAAGATGGTGCTTCCGCAGCATTTGCTCTACAGGACCCAAGAGCAGACACTCATAAATGCCTCCACAACTCATGAGTATGTGGAGAATTTAAGGAAACACCTTCAACATGCTTTTGCCTATGCTCAGCGGAATCTAGAAAGATCAGCTGAGAGTATGAAGACCCACTATGACCTGAAAACTTCCAGAAAGGAATATCAGGTGGCGGACCGGGTCTATTTATACAATTTCCAAAGGAACCAGGCCAAACAGAGGAAATTATTGCCTACTTGGAAGGGACCCTTTGAGATTATAGACAAGATCTCCCCTGTGGCCTACAAGATCCGCATCCCCAAAGGCGGTTTGGCAGAGGGGGAAGACAAGTGGGTCCACATTAACCAGTTGAAGTGTTGCCATCCCAGGCACACTCTGCAACAACTGGAGGAATCCTCTGGAATCCTAGAGGGTACTGTCTCAGATTAATTCAGTTCTAACTTAAAATATCCTATATATCGCCTATCAAATTCTGAGTTTCTCAATGTAGGTGTTTTCGTTTTTGAATGCAAAAAGAAATGTGCATGTTCATATGTTTTGACTATAAATTTATATGCCACCCCACTATATCAATGGTGGGGGAAAAATGTCTATGAATAGGTATTGCCGCTCTTCCTTTGTCGTCCTAGGAGAAAGAAAACCTTGAGACTGGCCAGGGAGGACGATCCGGAGACCGGGAGCAGAGACGCAAGGGGCCCGGGGTACCGCCCAATCTTCCCATCAGGACCGGCGAGGAGAACCGATCGATCAGTACCGGATGGAGGAAAAGATGCAGAACTGTGCCATCTCCCGGAAGAAGATGAGGGAAACATCCCAGATCTTGCGAGTTCCATCAGTGAAACAGAATGGCCATCGCAAGAGGGGGGCTTGTGGGATGTTTTTACCCATGCATCCGAGCCCTACCACAAAAACTGTGCAGTACTGGCATTGAAAACATCATGATGGCCAGAGCTTCCCAGAAAATGCCCAGGGAAATGCATGAAGAATAGGCTGCCACCCATTTTTGCCGATGTTATGGGCTCAGAAGGGCACTGCCTAAAACCACCATTGGACTACCCACACAGTAGCCTGAAACCATTGGGAATGGCAATGCTGATTGCCAAAAGCAACCTAGAACTGTGGGGGATTCATTTCTTAAATCCCAAAAATGGTTGCATTACCAGTACTCACCACTATCAGAAAGCCGGCGTTTTAAAACAACACCAGACATTTGTGTAAAACTGAATAAATGAACCCAAAGCAGGCCAAAGAAAGACTTACTAAGAGGTGGACACAATGTAAAGTTATATTCTGAAGTGACTTGAATGTTCATAACAAGACTGGCTGAGCTCTGCAGGTCTGCAGCAGCCTAACTGAAACTGGATTTAAAACTACCAAAAATCGAAAATGTTTAAATTAACTGAGTGACCTACTTTTGAGTGTCACATAGTTTGTCACTGTTGAAATGTCATAGTTTTGAACTTAGAATCAGCATTCTAGCTGCATGTGTAAAAATTGTTAGTTTATTTGAATGCAGAAAACTGGCAGCCAAAGAGACATTTAGCTGAGGCCTGGCTTAAAAAGAGAGGGAATTTTGCCCACCAGCTACCCCCCCAGCAGGAGTTGAGACTTGCACAAAAGCTGTGTTCCCAGGCCTAGCTGCCTTTTGCTGTTCCCACCAAAAGGGATATGACACTTCTCTGATTGAATTACCTGGGCTCTGCAGGAAATTGAACAAAGCCCTGTCCTGACTCAGGCAAATGTTTTATTGGGGGGGGGGGGGGGTTGTAAAAGTGGCTTCCTCCTGGAAGGAAAGGGGAGGAGCACTGCCTGTGAGAGCAAGCTAGCTTGGCAGAAACTGGATAAACTGGTTTCTACACCATGTGACCTGGGAAACCACACCCCTTTGGTGCCAGAACATAAATATAAAAAGATGGATCATTCATAGAGCGGACTTGTGAACATTTTACAAGTGATATCTTTATTCTTGTGATTTTTCTGTGCACATTTGAAGACGTGTTAGGACCCGGTGGTATGTTCAGGGGGGTTTTTAGCGGAAAAGAGGATATTACTCTAAATGTATGTATGTTAAAAATCTGACACTCCACCACCTAATGCCCACATGCTTTGCGAACATTTGTGTAAATGCGGGGACAAATCCAATATTGGTAACCCGACCAAAAAGTGAAATATGTTGCCATTTTTTAACCCAAGCTCCTAGAAACGACAGAATTGGAACAGGGGCTACCATCAGTAAATGCATGATGTATGTATGCAATGCCAAACAACTGTCTATCGGCGAAGTATGTATTTGGATCAGATATAGATTGTGTGTAAAGTTGACAGGGGTGGGTTCTCTGTATCATAAACAGACCTCATCATGACACTTCATTTCATTCCCCCAATCAAGGGGAAGAGGAGGAAGTGGCCAATGACAAGTGGAGAGGGGTAGGGCCTAGAAAGCTAGCCTCTCCACCCACTTTCAAAACACATAAAAGCAGACAGTCAGGACAGATAGGGAGATTCTATTCCATCTGCTGCGGGACGCTCTGCCGGGAAAATCCATACTTTACCTCCATCAACCTCCAGAGAGCCAAAATAGAGACTTCAATCTATCCACCTTCAGAGACCAAGACTTTACTTCAGAATTTGTAGCAGAGAGGTCAACTACAAGCTAAATCCCTCTTTAGCAGGCCTCAAATCATTGCCACTATTCACAGCCAGGCGAGCTGTTTGAATTCTTTGCAAGAACTCTTGCCATTTGCCAGAGAGCAGTGTTGTATCCAGAGAGAGACCAGCTGAACCAGAGACCGCTGTTAGCAGAACCAGAGAGCTGACCCAGATCACTGTGAAGTGCCGAGACCAGACCGGAGTCCAGTCCAAAACCTGACCAGATCCGTGGCGAGGCCTAATTCAAAAATATATTGTGAGTACCTAGCAGAACTGTGCAGAACCAATCTCTTAGTGAAAATAATATAATTCAATCTATTTTAATCTAACCAGAACTGCCTCCTAACTGTCACCTGTCATTTGCAAAGCTGTCACCTTTCATTTTCTATCTGCAAGCTGTAACCTGTCGCTTTGAACTTTTAAAATTTCAAATCCAAAAAACTACCTTTATTTAATCGTCCGTATCTCTGGAACCATTTGGGCTAGGAACTTGGTTTAACTTTCCTCTGAAAGCTTAGAATCTCATACTTTTGCCGTAATCACGATTCTCGCGCTCGCGAATTTTACCGCGATTTGCGATTTGGTTAAAAATCCAGCCACGTGTGAAAACAGCAGCTTCCTTGCTTTCCTTGCTAAAAATTCGTTTGCCTCTTAAGAACCATCCCTGAATCATTGCTAGAGTGAGCCTGGACTAATATTAACTAGATACCACTCACCCTGAACCTCTAGAGGGAATTAAAAGCATTTTAGCATATTTTTCACTTCATTGCCAGCACATATAAAAGCATTTTGGGCTTGTGTTTCAAACTTCTGTATTCTAAGCTTGCTGGGGTGAACTGAATTACATTTGATTGCATTTCTGAGAACTGTGTGCTTTCCTCCCATTTCCTTGCATTGCATAAAGGGGGGAGTGGATTGCCAGAGAAAAGTGATTACATTGTTTTGTTGAAATCATATTGAGTATTTCTGTACTGCAATTTCATTCCACCTTGCATCCATTTGAACCCATAAAAGTATTGTTGCTTTCTTATCCATCCTATAACCACTCATCATTGATTATAAAGAAGTCTGCTAGTGCTGGACTATCCATTATTGATTACTGCTCAGATTAAGTGTGACATTCAATTATTAATGTATTATAAAGTGTGATATATATATCTATTGTTTAAATTATCAAATAAACCTTTTAAACTTGCAAAACAGAACTACTTCATGGCTCAGTGGGGTCAGGGGGATTCCAAGAGAGGGGTGTTATATAGGGGTAGTCATCCAGAACGCATGAACTGGACGTAAAGATATATCAATAAGGGTTTCCATTCAGTATCCCAGACTAGGCATTGACTTAGCTGTAGTGTTGAATTGAATCCTCTTACAACTGAAGGTGCTCCGGCTCAAGACGGAGAGAGGCAGGCAGGCTTTCCAGAGGGAGGTACCTTCAGAGGATAGAGATCTAACCCCAAATCTCTGTTTTTGATAGTGGCTCACCCACAGAGTTGGAGGAGGACAAGTGGAGGACTCTAGAGGGAGAATATTTAGGAAGAGAGCATTGTAGATAGTGCAGGCTCCGGCCCCAGAAAGCCGTGTGGATTATGCAAAGGGTCTTGAACTTGATCCTTGCTGCCACAGGGAGCCAGTGGAGGGATTTCAGTGCCAGTGAGATGCAGTCCCTGGGCTTGAGGGCAAGGATAAGTCTTGCGGTCCTGTTCTGGATGAGTTGAAGAGGACAGAGAGTAGAGGTAGGAAGATTGAGAAAGAGACTGTTGCAATAGTCCAGCCTACAGAGAACCAGGGCCTGCGAGGTGGTGAGTCTCTGGGGAAAAGTGAGAAAAAGCAGAATACCTCTCAGGAGGTGCAGTTGGTAGTGGGACTTTTTGGGGATGTCTGAGATGTGAGAGGAGAAGGAGAGATGACCCCTAGAGATTTTGCTTCATTGGTAGGTGAGGGAACAGGGCATGGGGAGGTCGGCCAGTGTGAGAGTGGGAAGGCGGGAGCAGGGGTCCCAATGAGTATGATCTCTATCTTACTGGAATTCAGGCAAAGATCGTTAGCAGCAAACCAAGACTGAACTGCAGATAGACAGTCAGGAATGAGCGGGGAGGAGGAGGCAGAGGGAAGCCTGAAAGAGAGCTGCGTGTCATCCGCATGACACTGAAAGTTAGAGGCAATGGTAGAGATCCTGTGCTAAGGGGGCCATGTAGATATTGAAAAACCAAGGGGATAGGTTAGATCCCTGGGGGACACCACAAGTAGAGAGAGTAATAGAGGAGAGAAAGGACCCAAGTTCCACCTGGGAGGGCGGGTCAGAGAGAAAGGAGGTGAACAACGCAAGGGCATGATCTGCGATACCCAGGGTTTCACGGAGACGGATGATCAGGATATTGTGGTTTACCATATCGAAAGCAGAAGAGAGGTCGTGAAGAATGAGGAAAGAGGGAGAGTTAGAGTCAAGATTTGAGAGCAGGTCTTCACGGGTGTTCAGAATAGCAGTTTCTGTGCCTCTGGATGCTCTAAAGCCAGACTGATGGTCATGGAGACAACCAACAGATTCAGTGTGGAGGTTAAGTTGAGTGATAGCAAAACAAAAGAAAGTCAGGCGTGTTTACTTTACTTTATCAGCCAGCCTCAGTCATCAATTCAAGCAAAGCCTGCAGTGTGCATCCCTGTGCACAATAAGTGTCACACTGACATGAATGCTGCATGCACTGTGAAAGAGTCCCTTTAAATAATAACCCTGCACAATCAGTTAGCTCTCGGTTGCTGTTCCTGACTATCTCTCAACCTGCCATCACCCGCTGTGAGCATGTGTGCAGCTGACACACAACCACATCCGAGAGCCTTCACAAGGCAGCCAGCCTGCCTGGATACAGTGTACCAGCGACATGCTAGTGCTCTTACAGTTTAATGTGAAGAAAGTGCATTGGAATCCATACCCAGCAGAAGACGTGAGCAATGTGTTAGGTGAAGGTAATGTAACGGGTTGCAGCAATCAGTAACAAAATGGTGACGGTTGGTTGAGAACGATTAGGACCCGGAAAGATCATGGGGGGGGGCGCCAATCTGACAGTTTGCCTAGGGTGGCAACATTCCTTGCACCGGCCCTGTGAACAGGAGCTTCTATTTTATTAGATATTTGGGTGTGTAAATTAAGCAGATGTGCACTTGCTCTCCGTTAGCGACTGACGACGCTGCAAGTACATTTGTTCATCATGTCGGGCTCCATTTAAGCCAGCTGATGATTGTCGATTAAGAGCCATGAATGATGCAAGCATACTTGGCCAACCTTATACACGAAAACCGGGCCTCTAAACAAATATAAACGTTCACTTTTTTCTTCTAAACCCAGACCTTTGTAAAAAGGTTGACGGTTATGATGTAATATGCTGAGTCATTGATAATGCGCCTGTACACATGTGTTTCAAGGCGGGACAAGACAAGGAGGGGAAGACAGATGGAGAACAAGACAAACAATCTTACTAGGCCTTGTGTCATTCAGATTGTGTAAGTTCAAGGGGGAAGGGCGAGGAGAAGTGCAAGGGGGACGGATGGGAGAAGTGCAATAGGGCCAAAATGCTCTAACTAAATGCAACCGGGGTGGCCGGCTCTGGGTAAGTGCAAGGATGCAGGTGACTGTAGGGTTTCAGAAACAGCCATTAAGTGCACAGTAAGCCAGGAGGCAGTGCAGGGGCTACTGGTCGTGTAGGCACCTGGTGCCCATGGAGGTCCAAAGGAGGGCCAGGCAACCAGTTAGCGAAGCAGACAAGTACATCAGCAGGGAATAGAGAGACAGAAAGTAGAAGCGAAAAGGAAGGTCTTGAGTTGCTTACAGAACCTTAGGTGGTCCTACTCAAGTTTGAGAGGTAGAAAGGCTATTCCAGAGGGAGGCACCTGCAGAGGAGAGAGATCTACCCCCCACTAGATGCCTGGAGAAGCTTCTGACCGTCGGAGAGTTGGAGGTGGCTCAGAAAAGAGCTTGAGAAGGAAAGTGTTTAGGAAGTTAGAGTCGGATGTAGGGTGGTCCCCGGCCCCAGAAAGCCTTGTGGATAATAAAGAGGGTCTTGAACTTGATCCTTGCAGCCACAGGTAGCCAGTGGAGAGAATTCAGGGCTGGAGAGATACGATCCCTGGGCGTAAGGCCACCAAGGACAAGTCTTGCACTCCTGTTCTGGATTAGTTGCAGAGGGCGAAGAGTAGAGGCAGGTCGATTTAGAAAGAGGCTGTTGCAGTAGTGCAGCCTAGAGAGAACCAGGGCTCTGGAGACAGTGAACTTCTGGGGGAAAGTGAGAAAAGGAAAAATACCTCTGAGGAGGTGCAGCTGGTAATGGGACTTTTTAGTGAGGTCTGTGATATGAGGAGAGAAGGAGAGAGTGGAGCTGAAGATGACACCTAGTTTTTCTGCCTCACATGAAGGCGAAGGGAGAGGACCCAAGCAGGGCGGCAAGAGTGAAAGAGGAAAAGCGGGCAGAGGGGTGCCAATGAGAAGGATCTCAGTCTTACTGGCATTACGGCAGAGATTGTTGGAGGTGCACCATTCCTGAATCGCGGAAATACAGTCAGCGAGAGAGGAGAGGAGGCTGAAGGAAACCTGAAGGAGAGCCGAGTGTCATCCACATAACACTGAAAGTTAAAGGAGAAGGTAGAGATGAGGTGGGCCAGAGGTCCCAAGTGGATGTTGAAAAGCCAGGGTGAGAGGTTAGACCCCTGAGGAACACCACATGTGGAGAGAGGTGGTGGAGAGAAAGGACTCAAGTTGAACCTGGGAGGGTCGGTACAGGAGGAAGGAGGACAGCCAAGCCAGGGCCTGATCCGTAATGCCCAGGTTTTCACAGAGACAATTGATCAGGATGGCGTGATTGACCGTGTCGAAAGCAGAGGAAAGATCAAGGAGGATGAGGACAGAAGGAAGGCTAGAGTCGAGATTAGTGTGACCTTCACAGGTTTTTCAGGAGAGCAGTTTCCATGCTTCTGGCTGCTCTGAAGCCAGACTGATGGTCGTGGAGACAAACAACAGATTCAGTACGGAGAGTAAGCTGGGAGATGGCCAGCTTTTCCAGGAGTTTGCCCAGGAAAGGAGTGATAGAGATTGTGCGGTAGTTTGCTGCAGAGGAAGGATCAGAGGAGGGCTTCTTAAAGAGGTGGTGCATAAGGGAGTGCCAGTGGCAAAGGAGTGATTGCAGAAATCGGCAAAGGCTGGAGCGAGGGTGTCGATGTAGTCTTTGATGGTTCTGAAGGAGCAGGTGAGCACCTGCTTGGACGACACTTAAATAGATCGGACCATTCTAGAAACATTGTCAGGAGTGAACACAGAGAAAGGGGAGAAAGGATGAGTAGAGAGAGAGGCGGCCATAGAGGGGCCAAGAGAGGTAGAGGGGTAGGAAGAGGAGAAGAGAGATAGGATGTCCTGAGTTTTAGTGGTGAAGTGGGAAGCCAGTGCCATGCAGAGGGTCTGGGAGGGAACATGAGAGGTGGAGACTGCAGTAGGATTGGCCAGCTCCTTGCAGATTGAAGAGTTTGGCCATGTTGTTAGAGGCCGCAGTGACACAGGCTTGATATAAGCTCTCCTCTTGTTCAGGACGGAAAGTCTGTATTGCCTTTGCAGCAGGTGGCAGGCCAGTTTGTCTGAAGATGCACCAGATGCCCTCCTCCTCTCAGTCACCCTGCACTTGCGTTTTAGAGTGGCGAGGTTGGAGTCATACCTAGAGTTGCACTTGGAGGTAGGCTTCAGGCGGATCCTCATGACAGGGGCAAGTACATCAAGAGGGTTAGAGATAGAGAGATGCAGGTTAGCGAGGTCTGTGCCAGAGTGTGAGTGAGCCACGGGCATAGGAGGAGGAGAGAAAGTAGTGGCAAAGGCCTCCACTGACACACGCTTCATGGGCCGGATGACCGATAAGGTGGGTGGCAGTGCTGGGGTCGGCTTCACCTGGGGGACATATAGCTTCAGGAGGGAGGAGAGAAGAAAGTGGCCAGTCCAAGAGAGAGGAGTGGTTAGAGGGCTAGAGGGGGATGTCAGAAGAGATGAGAACATCCAAGGTGTGCCCAGCAGAATGTGTCAGGCCAGAGGGTAGAATAGGAAGGGAGTGAGTGTTGCAGAGATTGTGAAAGAGCCCCGAGGAGGATGTTGAGGTCTTGGAGGAGGAGAGATTGAGAGGGAGAGGCAAAAATAGAGGAGGCAAGGTCAGTCCACTCAGAGAGGAAGAAGGCGACCCGGTCATGTGGCCTGTAAATGGGGACCACAGTCAAAGAGAGGCCAGGAGAGATGGTGAGCATGCAGGCCAGACATTCATTGGTGGAGTAGGCCTGTATAGGAATGACAGAAGCAGGGATGCACTCTGGAAAGATCAGGGGTACTCCACTTGCGAGATGGATGGTTCTGGGTTCAGAGAGGATTTTATAGCCATCAGGGAGGAGAGTGTCCAAACTCGTGACAGAGCTGGCCGTGAACCATGTCTCGGTGAGAGCGAGGACATCCAGATCAAGTTCTTTGATGAGTCAGTAGATGTCAGAGGAGTGTTGGACAGCAGAGCAAGAGTTGAGAGTAGCGACATGAAGCAGGATGCCACATTTGAAAGACTTGCGTGGAGGGGTACCGGCATGAGGTACACACTGCAGAGGTGGTAGAGGGGCCCGAGAGTGGGCAGTGGAGGAAGAAGGAGATGGCAAGTAGCCAGAGAGGTAGAGGCGGGTGCCAGAGAGGTGGCGGAAGAAGGAGGTGGCAAAGGACCCAAAGGGGTGCAGGTAGGAGTAGCAGGAGATGGAAGGAAGTTAGACGCGGGAAACGCCTATCGAAAAGGAGGAGCTTGGGCTGATGGCCTTGGACCAGGATGATGCCATTCACATAGACATTAATGATGGTCTTGGAAGAGTGGAAGGAGGCCAGGAGGACCTCCCACCGAGTGCCGCCATTAATGGAAGAGGAGGAAAAAGGGGTGAGAACAGAGACAATATGGGGGGTTCATAGGCCTGGAGAGAGAACAACAAAAACGATATTGGTAAGAGTCTGTCTGGAGAAAGCACTCGTGTAGGTATTAGCGATAGGGAGGCCTGGGTTGGAGAACAGGATGTCCCGCTTGAAATTCTTCCTTCCGGACTTAGTGAGAGGGGTAGGATAGGAGACAGAGTAGCAGTTAGAGAAGATAGGGGAGACAGAAAGCACCATAGAGTGTGCGTAGAGGAAGTAGAGGAGGGGCCAGCCCGAGCAGGAGGGTGAGGGGGGAGGACACACTAAGGGGAGAACAGGAACACTGAACACTAGGGACACACAAAGGGGAGAGCAGGAACACTCAACAGTGACATGTACTCACAGATAGGGGAAGAGGGGGTACTAGAGAGAGGGAGCGAGCCTAAGGACACAGAATACAGTAGCAACAGTAATCACAAATGGAAGGGGGGCTAAGAGTGGGTGAGAGTCTAAGGATACAGAAACAGTAGCAACAGTAATCACAAATTAAGAAGGCTGACAGTAGTTTAAAGCAACACACATACTGTCCTATTGTGAATTTGTATTGGCTGACACAGGCTTACCTAGCGGAGATGAGCTTGTGAGCATATATCTTGATTATGGTTTTAACATTGCATTCCCATTCATAGGACTAACGCCTAGAAGGGAAGGGCTGTGACTCAAGAAGAAATTGGCCAAACACCTCCCCCCACTGCGCTTACCCCCTGCGCAGCCAAGTTAATCATAATCGGCACGTAGATAAAAGGAGTCAGTCTATGCCAAAACCACATCGCTTACAGGCGCCACTGGAACCCATTCTCCCTATGGCTGACATATGTACTGAGGAATTAATGCCCTGCACAGAGGGAGGAGTAATCCCAGAGGTTCAGGAAGGCTTGAGCAGTGTTAGATTGACACGATCTGTGGATAGATTGCCATGGGAACAACAGAAGACAACTAACTTCTTTCCAATATTTGCCTCGAATAGACCAGTGTGTCTCCCTGTAGAGGGTAGCTCCCCAACTTTATGGCTAATATTGACAACAACAATTCCTTATTTAACATGTGCCTGAACCTTAGAATGCATAATTATCAGGAGGCGGGTGCCAGAGAGGTGGCGGAAGAAGGAGGTGGCAAAGGAGCGAAAGGGGAGCAGGTAGGAGTAACAATGAAGTACCAGCATCGCTACCTCCAACTAATCTGTCACCCACACCTGAGCTTCAAAATATAGTGAATATGCATCTGGCAGATGCAGTAGACTCCTTAGAAACTACTATTCAAGATGACACCAATCTTAATGACTCCAACTTTAGGCAACATACTATCGCTGTTGTAATGGATGCAATGTTTGGCCTATGTTCTACGCTGGCCAATGAACAGCGAGCAATAAAAAAGATGTTGGTCAGGTAAGTGGACGTGATACTGCTGAACAGTGTGGCTGAAAGGGACCGGACGGGAGAAAAAGTAGACATGGACTTTGGGGATGTGGGCGAGGCCTCTTTAACCGAGTCTAGTACTGCATAATACTCCGCCCTCAATCTCTAAACAGTCTATATCGCTTCTGGACATGAATCTAAGCAAGGAAATGCATGATCAGCCGGCAATTCACCCCCCAATAGCCAGCGCCATGCTATCAAAAAGTTACCCAAAAAGGGCAAGGAAAAAATGGGAGAAAATAAAGCCATACTCTGGCTTAGCTGCAAAACACAAGCTCATGCGAAAGCTCCTAAGATTATTTCTTCATTGGCAGCTATTCCTAAAGAAATTAAGATTGCATCAACCGTGAATGGTACAACAGCAAAACCTGGCAAAATAACCCACAAAGCCAAACAGCCTAGGTGCAGAACCTTGGATAAATGGCTTCAATTCCTTCCCTGAGGAGGCCTCATTACCCTTGATTGAAGTGAAGGGCGCAGAGACATCTATGCAAAGTGACAAAGGTCAGGCCATCGAATTAGAGCAGACAAAAGCTGATATAGGTATACAATGTGGGGCAGACACGGCTACTGAAACCCCACAGAACAACGTAGAAAAATTGGAGCTGAGGGCAATCCTTCGGCTAGTGGCAGAGAGTGGGATGGCCCACACATCTAACCATATGTCAGCGATAACTGCTGATCAATTTGGCCCCATACAAGCACGCCATGTGGACAGGCATCACACAAGGGCCCTCATTACAACCCAGGCGTTAAGGGGTTAACGGCGCCGTAAAAGGTGGCGGCGCCGTTAAACCCTTAACGCCTGATTACGAGGTCCCTTTGCGGGTTGGGTAATTTAACGCCTGCTTTTTGCAGGCGTTACAAACCAACCCGCAAAGGGACCTTGGTGCTAAGTACGGTGCCGCAATTTGCGGAACCGTACTTAGCGCCTTCCCCATTCCCACTGAGCCCTATGGGGCAAAAATGGGAATGGGGAAGGGCCATGGCGGCATGGGGAATTACCGCCCCGCCAACCTCGGAATGGGGCAGTAATTCCCCATTCCGCCATGGCGGAGTCGGTAAGTTACCGGCATGGACCATGGTGCTATTAGCACCATGGTCCAACGCCTGGGTCCTAATGAGGGCCAAGGTGTTATCCGTACAACCAGCAGTGCGACAAGTCATCCAAAACTTCATCAAGCTACCCACGTTGTGTGTGTGTTGTGGAAATTGAGCCTACAAGCCATAGCCCGTTTTTAAACAGAGGAAACCTGATGCTACTGTTCCATCAAATTGAAGAGCTCGCTATTATGACGTCCCAAGACATTGGAAGGATAGAGCTACCCACCTTTCATAGTCAATCCAATTGGGTGGTGGCAAAATGTGACCGTTCTATGACTGTTGAAAGGCTAATGTCCTTTTCCAACAAATTTTACAACATGGGCTATTGTATGCAACTTTATTATGGCTTGTTTAATGAGGAGCGATTTAAGTCCCCTATGTATACCATGGAGGGTCAAGTGACAACCAAATCTACCTGGGTGAAAAAGAGGGTGGGTAGTCAAGCACAACAATTGAAATATGTTCAGCTAGCTCAGCCTAGCCTAATGAGTTCCGGGCATCATTTGTAGAGTATACATTGAATTGACCACCCCTACAGAATCTTTCGTGCTCTGTTTTATCATGGAACACAAGATGATTTAGATTGTTTACCTCACAATTAACAGGCCATGTTACTCTGACCATGACGGACATGACATATTTCTTTTTCCAGAGACTTGGCTGACGATGACCTTTTCAATGGATGGCTATCAAATATGTATACAACCAGCTACCAGAGTTCGGATGGGGAGACCTAAGGGTGACATATGTACAGGCCTCTGACATGGTTATGAGGCGTGGGTTATAGCATGGGAATAGATTTAGAAAATGCTTTAGTAATTAAAATTAAGAATTTTCTTGATAGGAACTTTAGTGCTTAATGTATACGATCTTCCGGATGGAACGCATAGTGACATGCTGTTGAAATGGGTGACAGAGACACTGTACACGTGGAAGTTAAATAATCCTAAGGGATGCATAATGATAGCTGGTGACTTCAATGCCCAATGTATACATTTGGAAAGCAAAGTGTTAACTGATGAACAATGGAGGCAACTGTCAGAAGACTCAGACTTTTAATACAGAAGAGTCTCAGGTGGGTGAATGCATTAATTGAATTTAATCTTGTACCCCTTCTGCCTAGTAAGAATTAAACATTGCTGGAGGTTGTTACATGGTCTAATGGGAGCAGTGTTTCATGTCTGGATTGTATTTTGATTACTGATATGCTGCATTGTAAAAAATGGAAGTATGAAGTTGTACTCACTCAACTTAGTGACCACGAAATACTGAAAGTTATGTTTCAAGCCTATGACAAGAAGACTAGTTGGGTTGAACTAGGCAAAGCGTCAGCCACTGCCCAGGGCAATAGAATTGTGTGGACAGAGGCTAATTTAAAAATGGCTAATGAGTATATTGCGCAGATAGCTTGTCCCCCCTGAGGAAGTATTTCATCAGTGTAACAGAGATTTGGGTGAATTATTTGCGACAATAGATCCTTGGCTTAATATGGCAGGGGTAAGAGGATAGTACAGGGTAAGGATAATTACCCAATTTTTGTCTATAAAATCCATATGGAAAAGCAGCAGCTATGTGAGAAAGGGATGGCCATTAAGAAACATAAGAACATGAATGATCATGAACAAAAAACTGAGATTGGATCTATGCATTCCAAATATAATTATTGGCTACTTAGCTATAAATCCAGCCTTGAATGAGCTAACTGGAAAATGGTATATGAGCTGATTTGAACACACGACTCCTGGAAATTATGGTATCTTTATCGAACTTATCTGGCTGCGAAGGCTCCTAAGGAAATCTGTGCCCTAGTGGAAGAAGAGTGGAAGGCGCATGTAAGGGGTTTATATTGGGATCAATGTAATGTGAAACATGAACCCTTTTTGTGTATATGGGAGTTCCGGTATTGAATATTGAAATGATTGATAGTCTAGATATATTGGCATGGCTAAAATCATCCAGGAACCCCTGGACCGGATGCCTTAGCCAATGCCGTATTGAAATCTAATCCTCAGTTTTCAAGATGTTAGCGGCCCAAGGAAGTGCTTTTCAAAGGAGCAATGGGACCTTCTCAGTACTCCCCTTAATGGCGTTTTACAAGCAAAATGTTGTGCAGATTTTAACCTATGGAGCAGAATTCATGCTGAATCTGTTGTGGAAAGTATGGGGGCTTCTGGAAGGGTACTTCTGGCGAAAGGTCCTAAGACTGCCCAACTCACTGCCAGTAGTTGCCATTCGATTCGAGCTGGCACTCTAATCTGTGGAGTCAATTGTAATATGGAAAACCATCTCCTAATTCAGAAAATGTGTCACCATTGATAATACTTGTCCGTTGCATATCCTGAGACATAGTGATTTAACACCATTGGATGCGTGGTTTGGAATTTGGAAAGGGAAATGTATGGCCCATCTTAGATCTTATGACATTTCATTAGAACTGCTGATTGATAATCCATTAAAGGTGAAAAAAAGAATGAAAGACAGGGATTGGATCTCTACCCAGGAAATAAGAAAGAAATACAAGCTGACACTATGGACCGATCTTGGAAATAAATTGCTAAACCAAATCCCCATTTATCTATAAAAGTTTCCTTCCGCTCATTACCGTGAGATTTTTATGCGATTTTGCCTTAACATCCTCTCAACAAGAAAGGTTTAGTTGGCTAGGCGGCAAATATTAGGTGAAGGGTGTACATATTGAGGAGATAGCAGGAGTAAATAATCATTATTCCACTTGGTGGTGAGCTGTAGAGCCTTAGTCGAAATAAGGACTCAATATATGGAAGCTCTGATTTGGATTGGTGGAATATGTTTTTAATTGGGGAAAAAACGAGTCTGGATTTAGCAGGAATTACGCTTATTGAATGTATTCTTAAAGATTTTAAGGATGAATGAATTGTACATTTCAAATGATGATGATTTGGTGTGAATGATGAATGCTATGGCTTATGTGGAATTTTAAAGAACTGCCTTGCGAAACCGACATTGAAATGGAGATGTTGTTTAGTTTGTAAAACGTTTATCTAATTAAAAAAAAACATAGAAGACAGACAATGTGCTCGTACAAGTACTGTCTCTCCTATACAGGGAGGGCTCAGTGAGCAGGACTCCCCTCTGTAGATACAATAAAGGGATTTCCCAGTTAACCGCAGAATGAGCAAAAACTTGAAGAATTCTACTTCCTAAACTAAACTTTAGCCTAGTCCTGCATGTTGTTTTGGCACACCTTAATTAAATTAAATATCCTATTTAAAATGAGATACAGCAAGTTGGTTTATCTAAGCTTCCAATTTATGAGTATGCTTGAGGTGCATCTCCCACCCGCGGCTTCCTGAGTTCGAATGCCCGCAGTCCACTTGTCTTTCCTCGCTGCCTTGGTCCAAACATGCTGAAGTAATCCACACAGGATGGGCAGAGAGAAGAAAGACTTGTAACCACATCGCGGTGTGCGAGCAGTGTGACTGGTGGAGAACTGGTGGACAGACCGCTGTGCTTTTGCTCCTTTGCTTCGTGAGGACAGTCCGCTTTCTACAGCAACTGAAAAAGTTCCCAGCTTCCATCTACAAAAACACTGCGCATGCGCGGAGCGCTGCGGGGTGTGCGAGCAGTGCGTCTGGTGTCCGGAGTCGGGAGTAGCGGTAATCGGGCCCTACCCTCTTTTGGCTTCTCCCCGTATGCAGTGAATCTACAACAGTACTGTCTAAATCACTTAACTCAAACACGCCCGAGAATAATCTACCCAGGTTGTCTACAAAAATAAACACAACGTCCTGCAGCCTCGTACCTCGGACCTACCCTTTTTCCTTTTTCTCTGCTCCTCCAGATCTGCCACTTCCAATATGCCGCTGCCCATTCCAACCGAGGCAACCCTTGAGAAACGGTGGCTCTGAAGCGACACCCTCACAAATGAATTTGGGGTGAAAGTCTCCTGTCAGCTGTACCCATGATTGCTTTGGATAATGACTTGGAAACGAGCCCGATTGTGGCGAATCCACCTAAGACAACGGCGGCTCAAAAATCTTTATTGACAACAAAACGCCATCAGACAACTACATCACTCCGCTCTAAATTAGGTGGCGAAGAAAAAATGGGCCAAACACCGGGGTGTGGAGTGGATATATCAGCCCAGGGGGGAGTTCTGCCCCCCCGCGGACGCCTGGCAGGCGGATGATGAGGACGACAGTAGGAGCAAAAGGCAAAACCAAATGGCCGTCACGGAAGAAGAGCGAATGATCGATCAAATAGATCTACAGACCCCCATCCGTTCCACCGTATTGACGAGTGGTCTCTTGCCCGGGCAGTCGGAGGACGGCCTCGGCAGGAACCTCAACGGCGGGGGTCGAAAAGCGTGTCTCTTGCTTCTGAAGACTCCCGGCTACACCAACCTCAAAACCCCCTGACTGCGGAAAACGGGGTGGAAATAAAAATTGGAGATAACGAAAATCAGGTACCTCCACGAATAAATGCCCAAACGACTGTAATGATTCATAGAAGTGCCAATCCACATAGTGGAAATCAAATACTACTTTCTCCATCGAGCGTCTCTTTGGCCTCGGACCAAGAAGATTTATCTACAATTTACAATGTTAGGACCTCGGATGAGGAAGCGTTTGAAGCTTGTTCGTCAAAAAAAGAAAGACCCCTGGACTAACCTCCAGCACCCTCACGGTTGGTGAATCAAACCCAGAAACCTGAAGACTTGGCAAATGTGACCACCCCTAAAGATAAAAACCCAATCTTGGCAATGGCTTCCCTAAAGGCTCAGGGAATCTGTAATCAAGTTGAAAACAAGCCTGCCGTCTCTGCAACAATGGAGCCAAACACAAAAGGACTGGCAAAAATAAAGTCAACTCCAAATAAAATATACACGAAAAAACAAAGAAAATTGGGACCTAAAAACCAAGGGAGTGCAAAGTGTCTTTCAACTCCCCTAATATCGTCCTCCCTTAAAGAATACTTTCTGAACCAACACAAAAGGAAGCTGGATCATGATTCAGAACTTTCTGACGCAGAGATCTTGGAGGCGATACAAGACCCCTTGCCTGTAAGCAAAGCCAGAAAGACCAATCAAAGTTTCTCAAGGCCGGACCCAAAACCAAAGGCACTAGGCCAAAAGGAAAAAATGGTTGAAAAAACGACAAGCACACCAGCCCAGGATCTTTGTGCGGAGCTGCCCCCTCAGCTACCAGCTCCTTTAAGCCCTCATAGCAGCAGTGAGAGGCCTCCTATGTTACAAGCAAAGGAAACATTAGCGGCTCCCCGGACTCAGGGTGTAGCTAGTCTTCCTCTGCCAAATACTCCATTAGAAGCATGGTGTTCTCCAAAACAGGCAGCGAGACAAATGGAAGATAGACACGCATGGACTAAAGCCCATATACCAGAACCCCCATAAGGCCGCAAAACAGAAGAAGAACTTCGTACACAAGATTTACTACTGCCCATAAACAGAAGAAGTATGGACAGGGTCTCTGTACATACTAATGACAAGGGCTTTCATACGCCGGTCTCTAGTCGAAGACTAAGTGAAATATCAGCGCAGGCTCGAAAGGACTCCCCCAGCAAAAAAATAGATCTGCTGCAAATAATGTCATCATTTACAATCGCCTTAAATCCCTTTGCTAAGCTCTACAAGTCCATCAATGAAACTCTCAAAGATAATACCTCTTTGTCATCGGCAATGCTGGCTAAATTGACCTTCATTGAAGGCTTTATAACAGCCCTGGACAGAAAAAGCACGGTATCACAGGCGACTATGGAGAAATAAATTACCAAATTAGAAGCCCAACTTATGGAAAAGCACAACTCCGCTCAAATACCATTACCTTCAATCTCTATTGGCTCACAGACTGGTGAATGGCCTATCCATAAGGATTTGGGACCCATTTTCGGAATAACACCATCAGGGAATCCATCTGAAATATCTGAATCGAGGACCAAAAAAGAGCGAACAGAGCAGGTGTTGCGAAAAACAAATCAAATTCAAACTCAGCAAGCAAAAAATGCACCGATACTTGAACCAAAGAAAACTGAAGAAAAGTCAACCCATCCAGACCAAAGTAAGAAAAACTGAACGCTCTCAAATTACTCCATCTGCTAAACCGTTTCAACAGTTTATGCCTACATCTCCAAAAACAATTGAGGAATTTCAAGAAAATAGCGATCTAATGAACCTGTCCCAGCACCACGATAATTTTGAAGATTCCCAAATCATGACAAAATCACCCCAACCAGAAGCCAAATCAGCTCTAGCAGCTGTAACCAAAACAACCTTATCGAATGACCTTGAAGAAGTGGAGGATGACAAATAAGCTCCCATACAAAGACACCGGAGCACCGAGGCTGCTGAGGACCAAACGGAACCCAAAACACATTACAAAACGAGCCTTAGAGATAAAAGACAAAAAAAGGCGATGACCCCAGAAAAACAAACTGAAGAACGTGAGATCGCCCGAAGGCACACAAAGCATGTAGAAAACTCATGGACGTTTAAAGGATCAAAGGAACCTGATGAAAAACTCGCAGGAACCACAGTCTATAAAATTGAACAACCGTCATCTAAAGAAGGGTACATGGTCCTAAACAGAAAAATGGTTCTCAAAACCATAGCCAAAATTAAGAATTTACAACATCTGACGACAAATGATGTCAAGTTGGTAGAACCTTATCATCGGGACCATTGAGCAAAAGCATTCATTCATATAAAAAACAAAGCCCTTGCAGAAGTCACCTCAGAAGTTTCCAAAGATTTACATAAATTAGGATTTGACCAAACAGGCAAGAAAGCAACCAGAAAAGGAAATTCGGAAGAGGACTTTTCCAGCAAGGGCCCACTACATCTCAAGAACTGAAGCATTGTATAATCAAAATCGCAGGCAAGACTCCTCGAGGAGCAAAATTATTCATCATCTGTTACTGAGCAATGGCCACAAACACATCGATCGGAGAAAAGAAGACAACAGGTTTGAATCATCATCAAAATGGGAAAAATACCGGTCGGACCCCGCATCACCGAAGCAACTATAAAACCATGCGGACCCCAACAGCCAGAAACAACCCTATCGACAAATGGGAAGACTCCACGAAAAATCAAACATGCCAGCAAAAGCGAAAAGTCTCAGAGGGGCCATGGAAGTGGTTGGTGGACACTTTTGGTCGATCCCATAAGAAATAGCAACGAACAAGAAGTCCTTTAGAGCTTCCGACGTCTACAGAGAAATTGACCCTTAAATTGGCCAATAAACAACTGGTTATGGCATCGTGGAACACTAGAGGCTTCAACCATCTGACTCGCCCGAGCGACATAAACTTAGGGAGTTTCGATATCCTGCGTTTACAAGAAACCTGGCTAACAGACCCTCCGACATTAGATGGATTCACAATAGAAATCTCTCCAGCTTACAGATCACTATTGGGAAGACCATCTTCAGGCCTTTTAACGGCTATTCGCACAGGCTCAGGGATTACGCCGAAAACTAAAATCGTTGAAGCATATGGTATGCTCGGAACCCTGACCTCATGGCAGCGCTTTGACCCAGGGCAGGCTGCATGGATCACTTCAGACCTTGTGATAATAAACCTATACTGGAACCCGGAGAGAACTTCATTAAAAAAATTCTTCAGTACAGTGGCTCAAGCAATCAACACCATCACCGCAGACTTCATAGTTTGCGGTGACCTAAATGCTAAATGCAAAACTTCTACAATATCTGAAAAACTACTGTCGACTCACTCTCTGGCAGACAAAAGAGGTTCCGAATGGTCAAAGTTGATGAAATCAAGAAACCTTTTCAATGCAGCCACGTTAAAAGACTATGGGCCTCATTACAACCTGCCAGGGCCGGACCGCGGTAAATCCGTGACGGCGGTAAAAAAGTTTCTGTGTCCGCAAGGTTGCGGAAAGACCGTCCGATTACATGTTGTCAGTCACGCGCACCACACGGACGCGGAAACGTTGTTACTGCCATCACGGAAAAAGTCACGGAAATGGACATAGCGCTGCCACAAGTAGCGCAAAACCCGTGTCCGCCTCCGTCGCCACGGACACGGAACCGGAAATACCATGATCGCCAAAAAAGGAAACAGAGAGGCGGCCATCATATAAAAGCACAATCCATTGCCATCCAGAGTCAGCACAAGCACAATCCATACTGTGAGAAGGCAAAAGGAACCACCAGCATGTCTGCCAGGATTCCAGCTCAGAGTCAGCGCAAACAGCGCTTCAGTGAGGCGGAGCTGACTGTCCTGGTGGAGCATATTGTGGAGAATGCAGAGATGCTGTTCAGCGCCGATCAACGGCGTGACACACAGCAGCGGAGGAAAGAACCAAGGACTGCCACAAGCGGTGGGACGACCTCAGGCTAAGGGTACGCAACCTGATATCCACACACCGCCAACGCAGCAGTGGTACAGGCGGAGGACCCCCTTCCCCACTGAGGCTGCAAGCATGGGAGGAGCGTTGCAGCAGTGTCCTCCACCTTAAGGGCATCCATGGGATCGGGGAGGCTGAGGCAGGAGTGAGCCCACCTGCAGATGCTGGTAAGTGGTGAAACCTGAATGCCATATGAGAATATGTAGATGGCAGTACTGGGCCAAAGGACCCATTAACAACCCCCCCCCTCCCTCCGGCAGTGCATGACTGGCCCATAGGACCCATTAACAACCCCCCCCCGGCAGTGCATGACTGGCCCATAGGACCCATTAACAACCCCCCCCGGCAGTGCATGTCTGGCCCATAGGACCCATTAACAACGCCCCCCGGCAGTGCATGACTGCCCCATAGGACCCATTAACAACCCCCCCCTCCCCCCGGCAGTGCATGTCTGGCCCATAGGACCCATTAACAACCCCCCCCGGCAGTGCATGACTGGCCCATAGGACCCATTAACAACCCCCCCCGGCAGTGCATGTCTGGCCCATAGGACCCATTAACAACGCCCCCCGGCAGTGCATGACTGCCCCATAGGACCCATTAACAACCCCCCCCCCCGGCAGTGCATGACTGGCCCATAGGACACATGATCCGTATGGCAACCAACATCAGAAAAATGCATACCCCCAGCAATCAGATGCATGTAACTAACACTATTCAATGTCCAACCTGTATGACGCATATGATGCACCCATCAGCCACCACCACAACACTAATTGCATGTCCTTTGTGTCCCCACAGACGTATCAAGTGACAGTGACACTGCAGAACAGGCCAGGCAATGCCCAAGCCACCGCCACCACACAAGAGGATGCTGCCGGCAGTTCGGCATCTCTGCCCACATTACCAACTGCAAAAGATGTGCCGCCCACCACCACCGACATCCCCACCGTCTCCACACTGCCTGAGGCAAGACAGGTGCCACGGGAACCCATCATGGCCACCCAACCCAACACAGAAGGCAGCAGCACTGCAGAGGGGGCGGCCTGTAGTGATAACAGTGCCCCGCAAGAGCACTCTGATACTGGGCAACAGGGGGAGATGCCCACATTTGAGGACATGGGTTCCTTCCATCAGCTGGAGTTCAGCCCCACCTCACTCAGGAGTCCCATGAGGTCACCCACCCCATCTATGGCCGAGCTGAATACCCGCATGCAGCGGATGGAGGAGCAGCAGGCTACCCTCACCCATCTGGTGGAGAGGCAGCTTGAGGAACCTAGGCTGCAGAGGGAGAGCTATAGCACCTCAGTGCGTCGCCTGTCAAGGTCTATTGGACGCTTTGCAAGCACAATAGTCACTCTTGCACGCCATGTGCGGGAGGGTAACGACAACACCTCCAGGCTCATAGAGGCCATGTTGATTGGGCAACAGGCAAATCTGGCACGGATGCCATCAATACCAGATTCAGTGCCATCAAACACCACCACCCCATCCAGCTCCACTACTGCCAGTCCAAGGAGGCGCTCGAGTAGGCTAACGGGGCCCTCGGGCAAGGTTGCACAGGTACAGAAGCGCACACGGAAGTGATGGCATGTGTGTGGGGCAGTGCAGGACACACGTGGACTCGAAGGGTGTGAGAGGGGTGGGCACGTTTGGGTGGTGGGGGAGGTAGTTTTGGGGGTTAGAACAATGGGGCCTGGGTTGGGGTGGGTACGTTTGAATGGTGGGGGAGGTAGTTTTGGGGGTTTGAACAATGGGGCCTGGGTGGGGGTGGGTACGTTTGGGTGGTGGGTGGGCTCGGGTGTACAGCTTCCCTAACCAATGCACCTCCTTCCCTGTTGTGTTTACATCAATATATCACCATTTGAAATCAAGACATACATGTGTGGACATTGATCATTTCATTGGCAGTGCAACTAATCATTTATTGTCGTCACCATGTTCGTGCATTGCTGTGAATGTGCTGTGTCTCAAAAGTAAATGCGAATCAGGCCATCCCGTGCTCTCTGGCCATCAAGTGGACCCCCAGGGGGAGGTGGTGCCATCCCATCCCCATCCCCATCCCCAACCCCATCCCCATCCCCATCCCCATCTTCCTCATCTGCGTCTGGTGGCATTGGGATGTTCCTGCACAGGCATTTATTGTGCAGATCTTCCTCATCTGCATCTGGTGGCATTGGGATGTTCCTGCGCAGGCATATATTGTGCAGCATGGCACATACGAGCGTGATTTTACCCGTCTTCACTGGGCTGTACAGCAGTGATCCGCCAGATCTGCTCAGACAGCGGAAACGTGCCTTCAGCAGTCCGAATGTCCTCTCAATCATTCCACGTGTGCGGACATGTGCCCTATTGTATGCCTCTTCATGCCTGTTCCTTGGTCTCCGTACAGGTGTCATCATCCATGGCGTGAGTGCATATCCGCATCACCTACATGGGATGTAGATGGGGGAACATGTCAGTGTTTGTGGCATCATGTACTCATCTGATGCTGTGCAATCTTGTATCATTGTTCATTCATGCATATGTGCCATGCAGTGTTTGGAGGTGTATATTGGGCATCAGAATGTATGTCGGAAACTGGATATGGGCCAACACATTAACGTGCATGTCTACTGTGCCCTGCGGGTGACATTTGATTGTGAGCATGTCACAGTGCAGTGCTGTCCACACATGGCAGAGTGACTCCACTGTACTGAAGTAGTAAATGCACGACGTCTCATTTACAGGCATCTCGTGCATTTTGAGGGCAGTGTTTCATTTGAGGGTGGGTGTCTGCAGTGGCACAAGGTTCATGGGACAGTGACGGGATGGGCTGTGGCAGGGTGTGCACGGGCACATTGTGGTGACCTGTCATGTCTTCCTTTGTGATGTTTGGTATCCGCTGTGTATTTGGCAGATGGAAGGGGGGGTGATGCATGTGCGGTCACAGCGGCACACTCACAATGCTCATTGGCCTGGACACACACACACCACTTCGACAGGGTTGGTGCATTGTCAGCTGTACCCACCCAATAGCCATGTGCTTTGTCCAGCATAGCGTTCCATGTACCGTGGAATTCCGCAGTACCATTGAGTCATGGGTTGAGCCTGGGAAACGTGCGAAGCAGTGTGTGATCAGTTGCATGGCATCACATACCATCTGTACATTCAACGAGTGATACTGTTTCCTATTGCGGAACACCAGCTCAATTGCACGTGGTACTGTCAGCTCAACGTGGGTGCAGTCAACTGCGCCTATGCAATTTGGCATGCCTGCTATGGCATGGAAGGCCAACTTGGTGGCAATGACCTCGGGGAGGGTGCGGGGTAGGGCTATGTGTTCCGACACATGGCGCAACAGGGCATCCAGTACCTGTACCATGATTTTTGAAAAACAGGGTTGTGATATGGCGTGCAGCTCACCAATTGTGTGTTGATAGGTGCCAGTGCCAAGGAAATGCAGTACTGCCACAACCTTCAGGAGGGGGGGGGGGGTGGCGGTGGGGTTGTCAATTTGGCTGCTGATGTCGTCCTCAATCATGGCGGCGATGTGCAGTATTGTTGCACGGTCCAGCCGGTATAGTGTGTGGATCTGTCCTGGGGTGAGGTTCCAGGGTGAGGCCCTGATGCGTGGTATTGCTGGCTGCCTGCGGGGTAGGGCCGGCTGGACAATGGGGTTTGCCATAGGTGCAGGGTTGGCTGGTTGCCGCCTGCGCCTCCTCCGCCTCCTCCTCCTCTGCGCCATTACTGCCAACATGTGCAGTGCTGCCTGTTGGTCGAGTAGGCCCAGTCCCAGTGCTACTAGAGCTGCTTCCTGTATGGTTCTGTGTTGTGTTGGGCTGGTTGTGGCCCTTTTGTAGGCTCCCAGTGGGCTGCTAGGTCCAGCTGGGCTGATTTGGTGCACCTGTGCCCTGATTCAGTTCAGCAGGCAGTGTTTAACGTCATGTTCGCGGTGGCGGCGGTACCGCCACCGTGATCACGGTTTTAACGGCATTTTTCTGGTGGTGTTTCCGTGTCCGCGCTAGTTGTGATGCTCGCAGTGTTTCGTGTTGCCGGTAACGGAGGGGTTTCCGTGCAGATGGACTTAACGGAACACTTATTTCCGCGGTGGCGGATGGGGGTGGTGCTATGTCCGGGGCCGCGGGTCATGATTGGGCGGATGTGGAAACGGTGCCGGTATGGTTTTACCGGCAGTGTTAATTCCGGACAGGGGTACTTGTAATGAGGCCCTATGAATCCCAGATTCCTACGTGGGAAAGAGACAAATCCTCTGCTACCTTGGACTATATCTATGTAACTGAGGGTCTGATTCCCTTTGTTTCATCTTTCAAAGTCATGAAAACTCTGGAAAGCGATCACAATCTGCTACAATTAGCTTGGGGAGCACATGTACCGGAAAGGCCCATATACGCTTCAGAAGTGGAGCCAAACAAGCAACAATCGCGACTGCGCCTTACGGCTGAGAATATCAGAGCCATAAAGGCCAGGCTGAGTACGGATCCTCAGTTCAGAACAACTAGCACAGTTGCTAAAAGACTAGACTACATACCCCTACTGTCGCCCCACAGGGTGGACTTCTCAGGAACAAAGGGTAAGAAACCCGCACATAATCATACCTATAACCGGTTGGTGCTGACCAAGAGACATGAAGTAAGAAATCTGAAAAACTTTGCAAGAAGGCACCAAACAGCAGAGGCATGGTCCAAGTACCAAAAGGGTGCAATCCACTATAAATCGTGGATAAAACATCACGCAGCGAGCTTGTATCAGAAGGACGCAGAAGCCATGCAGAAGTCCCTCGCCTCAAAAAATACAAGAGACTTCTGGAATTTATTAAAAACTACCAACGGGCAAAGAGCACCCTCTATCGCAAATGCAGTCTCGGAACAAAGCTGACGTCGTACTTCAGTGCCCTTTTTCAGCCACCACCTACATCCGCAGAGAGGAAAATGCAGCAGTCAGATGATCATTGGATCCCGCTGACCGACGTGGAAGATATCTTGAGAGTAATAACACAACTAAAAACCTCAAGAGCCACGGGACCTGATGGCCTGACCAGCACTGACATCAAAAAACATCCGGAAGATTGGGCCGCAGTCATAAAGGAAATCTTTATCTATTGCCACAAAACCAAACAGATCCCGGCATCCTGGACGGAGACGGTACTGGTCCCAATTTTTAAAAAGGGATCTAGGGAAAACCTGTCCAACTATAGACCTATTGCTCTGTTGGACATTTTGGGAAAAATATTTGCGACTTTGCTACTCACGCACTTTCAGAAGTGGGCAAGAGCCTCCCCTGGAACTGATATTTTCCAGACAGGTTTCCAGAAGGGCACAGGGACGTCGATAAACATCTTTATTCTAAACATCATCAAAGCAAGGGTGAAATCAGGTGCCCCTAAAGTTCATTTGGCCCTGGTCGACTTATCAAAGGCTTTTGATATGGTGGATCGCGAGAAACTCTGGGAAAAACTGAGAACCTGGAACTGCCGACCCCTATATTGGATCCACGCTCAAACTTCCATGCGAGTTCGTCGGAGCCAGCAAGGCCACCTGTCAAACAAAATTCTCACCAACCGTGGGGTTAAGCAAGGTTGCCCCCTGGCCCTGGCTCTGTTCATTGCCTTTATGGGCGACTTCCAGTACACCGAAGAAAAAATATGCTAATTTCCACCAAAAGTGGGATTGTCAAAAGTACCCAGGCTATGGTACGCGGACGACCCGATCCTGATTGACCAGACAAAAATAGGTCTACAGCGACAATTATCAAATCTCTCTGCCTATATGAAAGAAAATAACTTAGAAATCAACACTCAGAAAACAAACATTTTGCTCTTTACCAAATCGACAGTCGACCGAAAAACCCCATTGGCCTGGTTCCTGGAAAACAACAAGTTGGAAGTTGTCAATGAATATAAATATCTTGGGGTGTGGATAGACAACTCCCTGAGAGAAAACACCACTATGGAGGCTTTGTGGGATAAAACAAGAAATCTGACTGCCCAACTAAAAGCTGTTGATAGAAAATTTGGAAAGTTCTCATGGACACCAGCTTTGAATTTTTATCAGTCTAAAATAGTCCCTGCTCTAGTTTATGGAATGTGCGCAAATCTAAACCTTCCAGAAGACCTATGGCAAAAATTGGAAGGCTTTGTGTGGAAGACGGTATTGGGCCTCCCTAAGTCAGCCCCCATGGCGGCGATCCGACAGGACCTTGGTCTCACGTCCCTTGCCTCAACAGTGGAGCAAGGGGCACTTCAACTCTTCAGAAAAATTGTCTCGCCAAACGCCCTCCCCATCTTTCAGGTGGTAGCAGAAGAAATCGAAAGAGGCGGATGTAAACCTCTACTTGTTTGGGTCAAGAAACGGAAAGACAAACTGGAAGAGATAGCCTGCACGGAAGAGCTTCTAATCTCAAATCCTGGCAGAGAGAAGGAAAAAATAGTACAGCAAGACTGGATCATGACAAATGAAAAAATTCTGTCATATAAACTATTGAAAGATCTTCCGCCTGGACACAATAAACCAAAAACCCCACTGAAATATTGCGAAAAATTCCCTGAAAAAGCTCTGAGAAAAATGTTCATGCGAGCACGGTTAAATACCCTACACACAAGGGAAATTTTGTCTATTAGATCAAAATCTACAATAGCCTCATGTCGATTATGTGAGATCCCTGCCCAACTTGAAACTGTGAGACACCTGCTAACGTCCTGTTCTGCGCTGTCTTCGGAAAGAGAGGCGTACTTGGCACCGCTACTGTCCCATCCATCTGTAGTAAGCGAAGAGATAGGCTGGTGTCGGCTTATTTCTGGCGACTCTGCTAGATGGTCGAGGGCTGCAGCCAAACTTTTGGACATTGCTTTAAAAAAAGCAAATCTGGGAAATCTCAAATGTCAAATGGTCATAGATCAGTCTGATGGCGATAGCGGAGTAACTGACTTTTGACTTTTGAAAAAAAGAAACAGAGCGGTGTCCCAAGTAGCCTCATCAGAACTTTTCAGCAAGAACTTTTTTAGGAAGAACGCTAAAAGTCTTTTGTAAAAATCTTTTATTGATTAAATGCAAATAATAAAAAAAAAAAGTAACCACATCAGGCTCTTTGTCTCCCGGCAGACTACAGTGCAAAGGCGCAGGAGCTCCCAATGCGCATGCTCAGCACATGGGGGCAATGCAACAAAATAATTTGCTCATGCTGCATAGTCACAAAGAGCGCAAGAACTATAGAATAAAATAACGTTCAGTTATTATCCTAGGAGTTTCATAAAAAAGGGCATATTTGCATTACTTTGGACACTTCAGCCGACGGCCCACGTTTCAAGTGTTTTAAAGTGGAATGCTTAAAGTTGAGTGGGCTTCCAAACCTCTCAACATTAGAAAGTTGAAAAGAGAGGCAATATACGTCACAGCCCTGCATGTTGCTGTCTGTACCCTCAAAAGGGGCTGCAGTTTAGAAGGTCAAGCAGAGAATATCTCGAGAGCCCGTTTACCAAGGAAACATAATTGTCATATGGCCCTCATGGTAACCAACATGCGACCTCAGGGGCATAAAGATGGTAAGTAAGCAAAGGAAACCCTGATGGGTGTGGTTTAGGAAGGGTTGGGCAGAGAATAGATGTATATTTCCATAGGCCATAGCATAGCGATAAGTGCTTCATGTGCGGCATGAAGGAAGGACGCTGCAAGCTGCGTCCTTCCTAATATCTCCCCTTTAGCCCTCACATGCCAATAGGTTTGCCACAAAGGTTCTGCTTTTAGCGCTACCTTCCAGCAAACTCCTAAAAAGGTGGAACGAATTTAAACATCAAGTGCTGCGCATCGTAGCTGAGCAAAAGAAGGAAGCCTCTATGCCTTAAATTGGTGGCCTGAAGTAATTTGGGAGACAGGATGTTAGGACTGGACACAGCAACGGAGGAAGAGATTACATTTTCAAAAAGTGAACTTAGTTCATGTACTTCGCATGACCATATTTCATATGGCGACGAACTTGCATATCTTAGGCCGCTTTAGATGTTACAAATCGTCCCATATCTCGCCCACCATCTCTGCAACAATAACCTCTGCCACCAACGCATCACCTTTGCCACCACCTCTATTAATACGTTCCACTCAGGAAAGAAATACACTGCAATTCTATCTGTGGTAAATCTCCAGTGAGAATCAAGGTCAACCGGTAGATAATTCAGGAGATAAAAACAGCAGTTTTGCTGCTATCAAGGAAAGAAGAACTCCTATTCTTCCCCATTCAACACAATGAAGGTAAGGAAGCAGTTCTCTCCAAAGTCTGTTTAACTCAGCTTTATCAGTGTAAGATTACTTAGGCAATTACAGAGGGATCACAACAATCCCACATTTACTCTGATATATACATTGGAATCTGGATTTAATGTGATAGATTTAAAACACCTGACTCCTAGCAGCTCTAAACTGGAAATCAACATTGGAAACATAAAATACATTATAATTGCTGGGTCGTAAGAGATATTTTTTCTGACTTATATATTGGTAATGCGATATTACATCAATTCACAAGTAATTTGGATTTTATTCATAACTAAGTCTGGTTTAGAATCAGGGGAAACCCAAAGGACGTCAATGATTTTGAAAAGGCCTTTAGGGCAGCTCAATTGCTGCCTTATGCTACTGATGTTCAAATCAAAGAGGAAGTGAATATTCCACAAAATACTCAGCAATACACTTAGCCAAAAAATATCTGAAAAAGACAGACATTGTTCAGTAAAGAAGCTGTTATTAATTATAAAAAAAATATTCTTCAGCAACAAGGCCTGCCGCTACACCCAACTCCATTGGTAGATCTCAAAGATGATACCATCCAAATATTGGTTGACAATAATGACCCACACAGCATCATTCTATCCCAAGATACCTCCATCAGGATAGCTGACGATTTTCATGGATTTAACCAATCCTACCATTGGTGACATAGTTTATTATTGTTATAGTAAAAAAAAGCTAAACTGATGCTACTGATACTAAACAAAATTCTGATGTTTTTGCAGAATTTCTATTAAGTGCCCTAATCGGAGCACAAGTGAACTTAAACATCTCTTAAAAATTCAAATAAATAATTAAACAATAATCATTGCCGAAATTCTTAATGTACTGTCCCATCACAGTGAGAATAATTAAGGTATCTGCTTTGCTCAGTAATTTAGTGAAAGCTGTTATCAATTTTTAAACACATTAAATAAAATGGCATTTCAATGGATTATTATTCAGAATTGCTATTGACTGAAATCTACTTATTATCAAATTCAACATTTTAAGTCAAGGAAACAGAAAAGGTAAGTCATCCAAGATCCTTACATCATCTAGCAGCTTTCCTTCGACTCTGAGCTCCCATGAGGCAACTTTTTCCGTTTCGTCTCCCTCAGGCTTGCCTGGAGAAAAGGTGTTGGAGATGTATATTCTTAACTTGCGCTTTTGCTGTAGAAATTTCAGAAAAATAAAAACAAAGAGCAATAAGATGCTTGTAGGAATGATAAAGCTAAATGTGGGAATCTCCATTAGAATTGGTTGCCTTCTGATTCCATTTGTTTACGACATTCAAATGCCAAACTAAATCAGTGAATAGAAACACTGTCACAGTTCAACTTGCCAGCATAGAGACCAGGCATACCTAGGTAAATCAGTCACTTTCTCGTGTTCTGCTATGAACTTTGACTCCAAAGTTTCAGGATGCAATGCTCCTCCAATCCCCCTCTTTCTCAATACAAACGCAATTCTCAGTTGCTGACTCAAAGTTTGCCAAATTAAACTTTTTCTCATGTAGCATCTGACTCCCAGTTCCAGATTCGTGCTTCACAAACAACATTTTTTTCTTTTGGTCACTAGGAACATGAACTCCCAAGTTCCAGAATTTAGGACTCCAGTTATTCTTTTATTTATGTGAGAGGAGGAAGAACACGTTACTTGCTTGTTATCTTAGTTCTCCAGCATGGTGCTTTCATTAAACTCATACACATTGAATATCAATGCCTGGGAGAAGGAACTCGGAACATTTTACTGAAGAATCTCTATTGTCAAGTTAGTGAAGTATGAATTATTTTGCAAGCTTATGTGCCATATTTTGTAACATCTTCTCAAACACAAGCTTGGGAAGTTCGATTTGACTTCATAGATACAGAACAGTTTCCCTCTTGTGTGTTCTATCTTTCTTCATGATGAGATACCTTTTGGGCCCCTGTGGCAGTTTGTTAGACTGGGGCCCATGCAGTCATGAAGACTAAGAGGTGGACTTGAGTAAGGGTGTTGCAGCAGAGAAAGTACCAGTGTGGCAAACTATGAGACACACTAACTAGTCTCTCTCACCACTTGGATGCAATGCATTGGCACTGCAGACTATACTCATGACATTAAGACACATGATGACCTGGGAAACAGCAGCGGGTGGGGGTAGAGGGGCTCCAGGGAATCCCATGTACACCTTCTCCAGGTAGAACTTCACACATTGGCTGGGCATCACTGGTCCCCAGATGATGACCCAATGTGACTTTGGTACACAGGATTACAAGGAAGTCATCTTTCCTTTACCACAATGAGCTATTCCTTAATATTCAAAAATACTGAATAGAAGCAGAAGAGAGGGCAAGGAGCAATGAATGAAAGAAGAGCGAAAAAACAAACAGAAGACTTATCCAAAAAGGTTACTTAAGGATGCTTGACCTATATGGGCATCCAAATAAAGACTGCTGCAAGCATATAGAGTGATCGCCCGAGAGTTGTAGTGGTTGCCTTTCCTCTTACTGTGTGAACTTCAGAGTTACCCAGAAGGGATTGTTAGCTTTCCGATAACATAAAATAATATATAAAACAATCTATCTAGATGTAGACTTTTTGGTAGCAGGGACATCTGTGTTTATGAGATCACAATTCACAAACAGTTGATATGTAATTACTTTAGTCTTGGCTTAATAGTATCTCGGGGTCCTCTTAAGTATCTAGGAATCTTTCAGCAGGCAAAGAAGGGTTAGAAAAGAAAGATTGTAATACTGAAGTAATCATATATACTTTTCCATGCAACATGTGAATAATCATTTAAGGTTCCTATAGGCAGAGTTTACATTTTACTAACCCTCCTGGCTGATGTTATGACCACTAAAAAAGGAACCTTCCAAGAAAGGTGTTGCAAATCAGATTAATGCATTGTCTCTGAAGGTGGGGTCCATTAATTTAACTAGGACAATATTCAAATCTCATGGGCGAAGAAGGGATGCCTGACATTAGAGTAAATCTTCTTACAGCCTTTTGAGAAATCCTTGATCATCCGAGCTGTGGAAAAGAGTTCACGAGAGAGGCAATTTCTGGAAACAACGATGGCTTCCAACTGTAACTTTATGGAAGAAAATTGTAAGTCAGATTTTTCCAAATAAAGAAGATAAGTACTTCCTCTTCTTGGCACAATGATATATTTGCCCCTATATCTATTCACAAGACATTGGAGTAGCCAGGGAGGAAGCCTCAACTGGCTCCAACATGGTGCCCTTTGGTCCCCCCTGCCCACTGCTGGGCTGTGGCACAGACGTGCCATTCATTTAAATACGGTCGCCCGCACGGCCGCGCACGCACAACACACTGTCGTGTCTGGTCTCTGATGCGGCTGCGGCTACTCCGGCAGCAAGCCGACTAGAGCAAGCTCAGAAGCACACGTGGCAAGAGCTACTTCTACATATATTATTAATATGAACCAACCTTGTCTTAGAAGAATTAGAAATCAGGAGGCCGGAATAGGAAAATTAAGCCATTCATTATATGATAGGATATGTCATTTATAACGCGCCTGTACACAAGTGTTTCTAGGCGCGACAAGACAAGGGAGAGAAACAGGGGGAGGACAAGACAACGATCTTACAAGGCATTGGGCCTCATTACGACCCTTGCGGAAATCGGAAAACGATGGCGGAAATGCAATACCGCCATCGAATAGCGCTCGGTGCGACTATGACCCGTCACCGCAAAGTACGAAGCCATTAGCGACACCGTAGTGAACGCCAACGCTAACTGCACCAAGCACGCGCGCGCGCGCGCCATGCGAAACCGCAAACACCACCATGGCGCAAGGGTACGCCAATTCCGACCCAAGCGGACATGTACCTAACGCCATCAGGCATGGCGTAATGTACCATTCCGCCATGGTGAGAAGTACGGCATCGCGAATCAACCGTAAACGGCCCCACTGAGTGCCTGTACACCGCTCCCTGCCCACAAAGTACAACTCCCCGTAGGTGCAATGAAGTCACAATGCAACAATTGAAATGTACAAGTCACCCATGCATGGCAACGAACAAAAGAAACACAAGAGGGGCCAATGGGAGCTGCAGGGCACAGATGGCACGAATACAGAAGCCATCCCAATGGACATGACCACAGTCCCCCACCAAGAAACGCACGCAAACACAGGCACCTGTGACCAGCAATATTCCGAGAATCACATCATTCCACCAGTCCACCTGGCTGACCGGCATCTGTTACACAAAACCCAATCCCCCGCCCCTGAGCATGACAACATTCAAACTGTCATATTGGCAGCCCCCATCCCTGACCTCACGGGCTTAGTAGGCAAACGCGCCCAGTACAGTACCACGCAACTAAACTCCGAAGCTGGAACCCAATGCAGATCTCCTCACAATACATCGCCCCCCAAATAGGCATATGCCACATCACTTGCAAAGAAAAACGCTACACGGGCCAAATCAGAATAGAAATTTCATGCACATCAAAGTCACCAAGGCCATACAGCCATCAGGCCATGAACTCCAAAACACTAATCACCATTGTGGGCTGCATCCGCAAGAAATGACCAGCCACTACTTGTGTGTCGCCCTGTTCCCTCATGGTACACAGAGCCACATTCACGTACGAAAAGGCAACATGGAAGCGCACAGAACCGCAGGGCCGTCCCAATGGGGAGGCACTAGTCCAGCTGAAAGGCCGAAATGTTGCTCCGAGCCACCAGTACTGCGTAAGGGCATGTGGGCCATTGGCGATCGTCCCATAAGATCGTAATGCTGCTCCACTGATTAACACGAAGCAGCAGGTGTCGGGAGTAAAACCCATCTGCAGGAGTGGCATACAGATGGCAGTGGCAAAAGGGGAGGAGATACCTGTCAACCAAAAGAAAAGAAAAAGAACAGAATGGCCATCAGAACTACATTCGAACAACTCACTTCAATGATCACACTAAATCCACAGCCATATGCATGCTAGCCCACTCCAAAGGATCATCACCACCCCAAAACCACTTGCGACTCATAACCATCTATATCGAGGTGCAAACACCATCACAAACGAGTGTACCTGTGCATGCGTCTGTCAAAACAGAATCCATCAGATGGGAATGTTAACGTGCATGGACACAAGTGTCTGAGGGCGCGTCGAGACAGGGAGGGCTCAACAAGGCCAGATAGACGATGGTCCCACTATGGCAGCCCTGCATCACATAGCGTAGGGGAGGCGGATAGATCCCAAGAAGCCCTGTACATGGCAAACTCTGTATCAAATCACCTGCCCATGCATCCATTCATCATTCCCTCATCCCGGGATCAAAACGCCTGAATAATTACTCACATAACATTAGAAACATCCATTGAGTCTGTGCGTTATGCAGCCTGCAAAATCCACAGTGCCCCAGCCCGTAATTCCAGTGTTGTGAAGTAACATGTATTTGGGAACGGCCGGCCTCATCGCCCACGTAGCTATTGCGCATCCCAAACTATTCATATCAATCATTGCTTCCTCGCCATGGGCCCTGTCTCAAGGACATTGAACAATAGAACGTTATATTTGCAGTCAGACCTGTGGGCATCTCCTCGCCGCTAGCTGGAAACCGAAAGCGCCGCCCTTCGAATTCCTCATTTGCAACATCACGTCGAAAAGGCATCTGTGGCCGTTTGAAATCACTAATTAATCCATCGAGTGCGGCTGTGTGTGAAAATGGCAACTGCCTTCACCCACAAATGGGACGCCCCGCCCGTCGTTGCAACTCGGTACAGTGATGCATGAGGGCCCACCGTTACTCGAGTACTACGTTCCACTGACCCTTCACAAGTCTGTTCGCGACTGCACAGATAGTATGTGAAACAATGGGACCACAGCAGAATGAACATATCAACCAATCTTACACGGCCATCGGGTACAAATACATGATTGCAATAGCAAGATGCCATTCCCCGAATTGCAGCGTTGTGCGCGGGACGTGCTCGGCCAAAGGGGAGAGCAGTTTGCACAGGTGGAATGAATCACCACAGGTGGAGGCCATACAGCCTGAAAACACATAAATTGCACACCCAGTCTCCTCCCACAACCACACCGAAATGCTACCGGCAGGACTCGCGATGTTGGCCCTGGGGGACCTGATAGCACTGCAAGTACTCCAACTCCAAGAAGAAGACGAACACCAACTACAACCAGCCGCACGGAGGAGACGCAGGAGGAGGAGGAGGCCAAGGCAGGGCCAGCAAGGCCCACCAGCACAGCTACTACCACCACGCAGGCAGCCCGCAATCCCACGCCTCCGAGCACATCCGTTCAACCTCACTGATGAGCAGATCCACACCCTCTACCGTCTGGACCGGGACACCATAGCCGCCATTGTGGACATGACACAGGCTGACCTTGTCAGCATGATAGATAGCCCAACCGCCATCCCACCCCTACTGAAGGTGGTGTCTGTACTCCACTTCCTGGCCACAGGCACCTACCAGCACACAGTCGGACAGTTGCATGGCATTTCTCAGCCACTGTTCTCACGGACACTATTTCAAGTGCTCGATGCCCTCCTGCAGCACGCAGACGACTACATCTCTCTACCACGCTCGGAGCAGGAAATTACCAACACAAAAGTGGGATTCCATGCACTTGCCGGCATACCGGGTTGCATTGGTGCCATCGACTGCACCCATGTGGAATTGGTCGTCCCACATGCCATGGAGGCCCAGTACCGCAACCGAAAACAATTTCATTCCCTGAATGTACAAATGGTGTGTGACTCCAACAGGATCATTACACATTGTTGTGCCCGATTCCCTGGATCAACCCATGATTCTATGGTCTTGAGGAACTCTACAATACCACGCTACATGGAGCGACACGCAGGGAACAGATCCTGGCTACTCGGTGAGTCTCATTACATGCATGATTATGTGGGGTATGTGATTTGGCAATGACCTGGCAGGAAGGGGGGGGGTGTGCGTACGTAGCAATGGCATTCCACATCATACGTTTCTCGTCCACATACAGGTGATGCTGGATATCCACTGAAGAGATGGCTCCTCACACCAGTCCGGAACCCACGGGACCAGCATGAGGAGGACTACAACCATGCCCACTCACGTACCCGTGTAGTCATTGAACAGGCATTCGGCCTACTGAAGACTCGTTTCCGCTGCCTCAGCAGGTCTGGCGGGGCACTCCTGTACCGCCATGAGAAGGTTGCAAAGATGGTCATGGCATGTGTCATGCTCCACAACATGTGCGTACGTAGAAATGTGCCCATGCCCCCTGACGCAGAACTGCAAGCACCTGATGATGGTCATGATGAGGGTGGGGATGTGGCAGCACCTCATGGAGTCTGCGAGGCACCGGAGGCCCGTGACATTCGTCAGCATCTCATTGATGCATGCTTCTAGTACTCACGCCTGGTGGCTGATACATGGACACGGGACTCGTGGCACTGCGTGTGTCTGGGACATGCACAATATGGACTGTACGCCTATGATGGCCTAGTACACAAAGATCAATGTCCACACATCTCATTGGTTGATCGTGCACTTTTTATGGCATATGTGATGTCATGTTGAACACCCTATCGACCCGCCACCCAAGTGAGCCCAACACACCCCCTCCACCCTCCTACCTCCCCCCCGAACACCAGTGTCCAAAGATGCTCATTGTCAGTGGGCTGTCGCTATTGCAAGCCCCCTCTGCGGGTATCAGGGGCACCCCTGCCTGTGGAGCGCAGGTTCCTTCCAGATCTACGTTGGGGGCTGCCCTGGACGGAACTTGCAACGGATGATGTGTCTGCCTGCTCACGTCCATGCATGTCCCTAAGGGTTTGCGAGAGCTCAGTGAGCACACGGCGCACTGCGGCAAGTTCGGCACATACGTCTTTGGACGTCGCATGCAGTTCCCCCCTCAGGCTCTCGGTGCTTCTCTCCATTTGGACTCTCAGGCTCTCGGTGCTACTCTCCATTTGGACTCTCAGGCTCTCGGTCCTACTCTCCATTTGGACTCTCAGGCTCTCGGTGCTACTCTCCATTTGTGCCCTTAGCGTCTCTGTACCTCTCTCCATTTCTGCCCTAAGTGTCTCAGTTGATGTTTCTATGTCTGCCTTAGTGCCCCCACATTCATCGGCATGGTCCTTGAGGAGTGTGGCCAGTTGCTGCTGTTGTACGATTAACTGGTCGAGGGACTGTTGCCTCTGCTGGGCCATGGCCATTTGCGGGGGTGTCACAGAGGGGCTGTTGTCCTCATGTTGCCTTGCCACAGGGCTTGTGGGGGATGGCCAGTCGTCGTCTTGTGGGTGCCCCTGCGTGGTATCCTCATGTTGTACGGGATGGGACAGACAGGGGGATTGGGACAGGTCATGGATGGATCTGACTTCGACATCCCCGTTTTCTGTGTCCGAGCATGCTGCCATCAATGGGGTGTCACCTATGGTGCTGCTGCCACCAGAGGCAGTGCCTTCTGTGGCATCCATTGGGGGGACCTGTGGTGGTGGTGTTGTGGGCATGCTGGCTGCTGGGGTGCCTGTTGATGTTCCCTCCTCTGTGCTGCCACCTGATTTGTGCTGCTGCCGTGTCTTGATGCGTGCAGCTGAGGTGGAGGGTCTCTGGCCGTTGGTCTTGGCCCTCTTTGCAGGTGTGCTGGTAGGGGTGTCCTGTAGCTCGTCGTTTGGATCGGACCCTGTGGTGGAGTAAAGGAGGGCGAGGGTTATTGATGGGTCTGTGGGAATTGGAATGGCATTGTATCACATGCTTTGGGGTGGTACCTGAGGGTGATTTGGGTCGGGGCCTTGGAGGTGCTTTGATTTGTGTGTGGAGTGAGGGTGCAGTTGTTTGGCAGCCTGCAGTTAGGGTGTGCCTGCTGCACGTGTAGTGCGTGTATTAGGGGTTTTTAATTATTTATGTATTTATTGTGGGTTTTAACGTGCGCTATCAGGCCGATGTGTGTGGACGTTCTCCTGGACATGTGTTTCTGTTGCACTATGTGGACGCATGGTACTTCACATGGATGGACTGTGTGGATTTGGCATTGTTTTATCTGGCCCACCTACCTGAATCTTCGGATGTCTGCACTCCTTTCTCCATCCCTCCGACTCCCTCTATGCTCTCCATTCCGATGGTGGAGGCACAGATTTCTTCCCAGGGGGTCAACTTGATGGGTGATTCAGGACCTCCCCCGGTGGCTGTGGCAATGTTGCGGTTGGCAGAGAGTATGCTGCGGACGCGTATCCGCAGGTCGTCCCATCGCTTGCGGCATTGCTGTGGGGTGCGGGGTGCGGTCCCCACCGCACTTACCCGCTGTGCCACCAGAGCCCATATGGTCTTCTTGTTTGTAAGTGCCGTTCTGGTCATTTGCGTGGAGAAGACGACGGCAGCATTCTCCTGGAGGGTCTCTGTTAGCACGGTGAGTTCCTCACGGGAGAAGTGGACCTGCCGCTTGCGGTCGCACGCTTTCTTCGCTACTTTTCCCATTTGTCTTGGTTTCGCTAGGGTGGGTGACGGGTTGGGGTGTGTTTCAGGGTAGTGATTTTAGTGGTTGTGTGGTTTTAGTGGTTTTATAGGTGTACGGCGGGATGTTTCCCGTTCCGGGCCCATGTTTTTACTTCCGTTTCCGTATATTTCCGGTCACCGTACTTTCCGGTAGGCGCACACTGCGGTGACCGCTAAGAGGGGTGGCGGTATTGCACCTAAGGCGCCGTACGGCGGCGGTGTGGGCCGTTTTGGGGTCATTTCCGCCATCGCGGACTTTGCACTTCCGCCGTGGCGTGGTGCTCGTGCCCGATGGGTCGGAATGGGCCGCACTTTGCTCCTTCGTGCAATGGCGGAAACGCTATTTACGCTGTGGCGCTCCGGTCAGTCACTTTCCGCCAGCGTCGTAATGAGGGCCTAAGTATGTGCACAGGCCACTCCTGAAATAATTACTGGAGGAAGTGGTCTTTTTTCCACTGCCCATGGTCCATTCTTTTTTGCATAAAACACATGTGATCTGAATGCAAAGATCTGCCGGCTGTTGCAGTGAGTTTGGAACAGTCCACAGCTTTGAAGCAGATCTCTGTTAAACGTAGGTTAGCAGTATGGTGCATAGCTCTGTTTTGTGAAGCACTATGACGGCATGTGATTGGGGTTGATTCTGCATCATCACAAGGTTGTGCTCTTGGGTTGCACCCTAGTGGCTTGCTTCATCACTCCAAAGACATGCTTCGGTATCCAGCAGCCACATACCATGCTTTATTATTATTTATTTATTGAGGGCAGCCTGCCAGGCCAGCAGCCAGCCTGGGATGATGACGATGATCCCATCCGGTATTATCACGTAGGGCAGGCCGCAGGCCGAGAATTTGATGTTAGGGTGCTGGACCCTGGCGGCGCTGGCCTGGGAGGGGTGGAGATGCTGATGCATTGCCTGCAGCCAGGCTGATGCTAATGCGATAAATGTCCTCTTAGCAGTACCCAATGGGACTTCCCTGCCATTTGAACATAGAGACTGGACCAGGCCTGCTGTGCTACTTCTGTGATACTGGATGCCAGAAAGAGATGCTGTGCAGCAGCATGTGGGGGCCAGTGCCACTGCCACAGCAAACCGTTCTCTATCACAGGTTGAGAGACTGAGCACACGGAAATAACCGCAAACTATCAAACTAACAAATGTATCCGATTTGACCTGTAAGGTTAATGTCACTCCTCGCATTACTGTATCTGTGACTATCACAGCCTCGGTTAATATGCATTTCGAGGAGCAACTAACTACACAGCTGCCTGCCCTCTCTCTTTGTAGGGCACTGTCAGCAACAGTCCCATGATGTTTTAGCTTCGGTACTGAAATCCATTCCCCTAATTGGTTTTGATTTTGTGTTGGGCAGGTATGAATTCAGTAGCGCCGTCGCGTAGGTCCTCAGTGGTAACATGGGGGCAGTCTAGGTGCTGGAGGCCCCCCGAGGCCCCTTTCATCAGACAAGGTTAACAACAAGACACTCATTACAACCCAGGCGCTAATTGCGCCAACTTTACCACCATGGTGTAAACTACGTTTACACCATGGTGGATGGCGGATTTACCGCCCCATTCCAAGGTGAGTGGGGCGGTAAATCCCCATTTCCCATTTTCCCTTCCCCATTCCCATTTTTGCCCCATAGGGCATAATGGGAGTGGGGAAGGCGCTAATTACGCCACCGTAAATTACGGTGGCGTAATTAGCATCATGGCAGGTTAGCGCCATGGATTTTAACGGCTGCTAAAAGCAGCCGTTAAAATCAGAATAGGCGTTAAGGGTTAACGACGGCGTTAACCCTTAACGCCGGCGTTAACCCTTAACGCCTGGGTCGTAATGAGGCTGACGCCGCACCCTTGTAAACCTGTAACATGCAACTGAGTTTTCAGTCTCAGAGTACACGTTCAAGTCAACAAGGTGTGTTGCAGTTACTGGAAAGACTGTAATGCCCACAAAAGGCTTCTTAGCACTTGCACAAGGCCTTTAGTAGAACTAAATCGTCACTGTCGTCACTGTCACGACACCCACATGCGTCAGGGTTTTATTGCCTACATGGATAGAGTCCAAATGGGTGGGTCTCTCTATAATGTAGAGGATGAGGCTTCAACTAGGGAACCTCCCCTGAAGGCACTACAAAAAGACAACCGGTCCAAAACAACGTGTACTGGTCATGTGACCTTAAAACGCCTAAAGTGAAACTCTGGCAAGACAGGCTTGTAACATTTCATTTTCCCTGTCTGATTACTTGTTTTTTTTCCCTGATGAGTCTCAACTTGATGCCTCATCAGGGGTGCAAATGTTGTTGATGCGCCACTGCAGCCAACTAAGCTCCTTAAAATGAGAGTAAACCATGGGCCTTGTTTTGTTCTTTGTGGGTCATGACACACTCAGTTGGTCGTAGAGTCCCTGTAGTCAGATTACAAACTGTATTCGAGGCACGAGGCATTGCTCTGTCGACCACGGTACCACGCGTCGACCACGGTACCACGCTGTTAAGATTGAGGGCGAGGTTTTTGATCAAATCTTAGGCCATTTGTGCCTTTTAAAGAATATTTATACAGTAATACTGGTCAAAACTAATAGCCGCATAGTAAAGTAAATTATCAAACTACTAGCCCACAAATAAGTAACCCACTTTGAGCCGAATGGCTACCCCACACTGGCATTTTGTGTTCTTCGTTCAGACAGGGCGTTGCCCTATTGCCCTATAGGCCAATCCGAGCCTGCCTCTGCCAGCCTTTAGTGCGATCAAGCCTATGTACCTGGGAGGTAATACATGAAAAAGTATGCCTCCCTATAAACAGTTCCTAGTAAAGGTAAGGAAATGGTAGTGACCCGCCCCATGGCATCAAAACCTGGCTCTACCACTGTCACAAGCTCTAGCACTGGAATGCATATCATGAGCTAGCGTAAGCTGCATCCGATGCAGGACCTAGGTAACAGTCATGGAAGAGGACCCCCCACTTAGAGGATATGGAGTCCCCAGAAAGGGATATGTTATCCTCCCTCAACCGCAGACTCCAATACCTTTGTTGGCTATATGGGAGTTAAACTGTATGATAATCTAAAACTTCCTGTTAAACTGGCAGGCTTGCTTTCTGTCCCCATGTATTCACTGTCTGTGCCTGGGACAAGAGAACAATGGATAAACCAACCCTCAGAGGGAGTGGCAGATAAAGGGCCATCAGAACAGGAAAGGAGAGGGAGGCCCATGAAGCTGGAGAGGGCTGGAAACATTGTCGTGAGATGCGTGGCAGGACAGAGCGTGCGCACGCCTGAGGTGGCAAGCCCAAGGGCCGCCAAGGCCCCAAAGTGCTCCCAGGACGGGCAAAGCCAGGAGCCGGAAGTATCCGGCACAGAAGAGCAGGGAGGAACGATTGCGTCCCGAAACAGAGTAACCAGCACACAGGAGAGCAGTCGCTGTGGAAGCAGCCAAAGACTAGCGTAAGCTGCGTCCGATGCAGGACCTAGTTAACAGTCACGGAAGTGGCTCCCCATTGGACAAACTCATCGAGCCTCCCGTGGAGCACCGTCTGGAAGACAAAAGTATGCAGTGCCTCCGGGAAACTGGCAGGAGGATAGCAAGGCCTGGGAAAGAGACCCTATAACGGGGCGAGACCTGAGAACCCCCAAGGCAGGGTGATCCCAAAGAAACCACAAGGCAGGGTGAGACAGACAAGCCCCAAAGCGGTGTGACCCAAAAGAAACCCCTAAGGTGGGTTGAGAACAAAGAGACCCCAAGGTGGCGGAGACCTGAGAAGGTCCAAGACAGGGGTGAACCCAAAGAAACTCCAAGGTGGAATGAGAGCGAAGAAATGCCAAGGCGACATGAACCCAAGAGAGGGTGAGAGCAGAGAGGCACCGGAGGGGGGTGTTAGGGGGGGAAGGGTTAACGAAAGACAAAAAAACAAGGCTGGGTGAGAGCAAGGTGACCCCAAGGCAGGGTGAGACCATAGAAGTGCCAAGGTGGCTTGAACCCCAAGATGCTCCAAGGCGGGGTGAGATCAGAGAAGCCCCAAGGTGGGGTGATTGTAAAGGGATCCCAATGCGGCGTAAGTAAAAGGAAGCCCCTAGGAGGGGAGAACACGATGAGACCCCAAGTTGGGGTGAGAAGAGAGACCCAAATGTGGGGTGAGGACCAAGAAGCTCCAAGGGGAGAGAGCGTCCATAGTGCCCAAAGCGGGGAGTACAAGGAGAAAACTCAGAGTGGGGAGAAATACAGAGAACTCCAGAATGGGAGACATGAGTGAAACAAGCCCCAGTGTTGGGATTTGAAAAAAGGGTTCCCAAGTGGAAAAAGAGGACGATGACAAAAGAATGAGACAAAAATACCCTGGGTGGCGAGAGTGATAAATCATAGACTAACAAGAGAACCACTGAGAGAAAGACAGAAGCGACATTTAGTGCACTTGATTGAGCTGTACTTCATGGAGAGGAGACCATTTTGATGAAGAGACACTAGAGTTGGGGTCAGAAACTAGCCACCAACCCTTTATTTGGGCAGTGGCCTTACGTGTATCTTTATTGTTTTTGTGTTGTCCTTTTCCGTTAAAGTGGTAGGGCAGAACTCAGGCTAGAATAGGATTCTGGACAGAGGTAATTTCTGCAATGTGTACCCCTCTAGGATTCATGCCTGCCACAATCCATCTTGAAATAGTTCACCATGGAGACTGCAGAGCCCCTTATTTGCAACCCCAAAGGTTACAAATAACTGAGAGGATTTTCTGAAGTCTTTGATCCACTCCAATAAAAATATTTGGGCTTTCCCTCTTAATGTCCAACCAATGAAGGATTCTTTTAGGCTCAGATTCTGGGTATGGAAACAATACTGGAAGGGATATCTTCTGGTTATTATGGAACTCCGACTGTACCTACTGGCGGAAGGATGATGAGTGCGAAGAACCACTTTGTCTTCATAAAAGATCGTAAATGGTTCATCAGCCGATGGAGCTTGCTTACCCTTCGGCCACACATAACTGTCACCAGGAAGGCAGTTTTCGAGGAAATCAGCCTCAGGTCAGATGTTGCCGCTGGTTCAAACGGCTTGTGAAATATTGCAGCGAGAACCACTGTGAGGGGTCAGCAATGCGAGGCGGACAACTGTTTGATAATTAATCAACATATGCCATTTTATTAAAGAATACATGAAGAAAAATACCTCAGTGTCCCTACTCTGCTGAGGATTTCCCTGGCTAACCAAAGCTAAAGGGAAACACTATAATATAAGGCATTTCAAATAGCATCATCAACATTCACAGTTTCTTGATAACCTCTCAATATCCTGGGCGAGTTCCCTTCCCCAGGATTCAAAGTGAATTCTGCTTCAATGTTCAAATAAGGAAATCCTTGTATGTAAGATAGTCTCAAATCAGTTCTTGGTGTTTAAATGGCAAAATAAAGTTTTGTTAACCAAAGTTCCAACACTAGCAAATCCTTTCTCCTTGGTGAAATATGGTCTTTCCACTTCCTCTCAACAACACAATGGTAGTCCCAGCCACAATGCTTTATCACCACTTTCAGTAATCCAAGCAGAGTTGCCACAGTTCAAAAGAAATTTCACTTCTACATCCGTTAAACACAGTTCTTAGTTAACAGTTAGTATGTCATTAGTTACAAGATTTGGATTCACAGTAGGTAGATATGTCAGGATGACTTCACAGTGCTGCTGCTACAACTTCAACAACTTCACTTCTACTCACGTTTATCATGAGAACAGTCTCCTTTGCCTCATAGTACTCCACTTCATTTAGGCTACTGAAATGTTGCATCTACTTTCAACCAGATAAACCACCACAGCCTCAGTACTTTGGACTACTACCACAGCTTCAGTAAATTGTGCTTAAAGACAGGTTTTGACAAGAGCCACTTCAAAGGACTTCAACACCTTCAAGTAGGCATGGCACTCTTCCTCTGAATATCTCTCTTCAAAAAGAGCAGCCTCTTTGCCTCTCTGCCACAACAATAACTTCAAATAATGTTCATCAACAGCAAGTTTCCCTTCCCCAACTTTTCCTTCACCCCTCTGCCAACTGTTAGCCCAAGTAATTACCCAGAAGCCTTGGTGCCACTCTCTTGGTTCCAGGTAATGCGTGCACACTTGTATCTTAGGCGACGTTGAACTGCTATTGTGTTCGCAGTTATAGTTATATTGCTTTTTGTCTCTGAGAAAGGCTACTTTCAATCTTAGTATGGGGAGATTCTTGGCTTGGGCACTGCTTGCTCTTCTCTTCAATTGTAGATACAGTGTTTATCTGTTTAACTTCTTTTACAAGAGATGAATGTCCATGTGAAATAAAGGAAAGAGTTTGGTCTTCCATTGGAAAGCACAATAAGGCACACGTGACCACTTCTTCATGTAGATTTGTAAGGATAACGGTTTAACAATGGTCTTAATGACGTTAAATGTTCAGCAATGGCCTTTGCAACATTTAATCTTCATAATGAGCGGCAGGCGACCACTTCTTCATAAGGTTTACGGTCTGTTAATGGTTTAACAATGGTTTCTCGCAGGATTTGCTCTTGAAACGAACAAATGAGAATTACCAAATGTACGCAAGTGCTACATTTCCATTGTTCCCTTATTAATGCTTCAACAAACAACTTCAGCTCGCTTCTGACTATACACAAGTGAATAGGAAACTGCATACTGCTGCCGGCAGTGCTTGCGCAAGGAATCAGAACGCCAGGTTTCACTCACCGGCTTCTGAGTACCTTGTTCGGCGGGTTTCACTGCTTCCACGACTTCTGCCCTTCTGCCACAACTTCTACTGCTTCTGGCAACACGGGGATTTTCACCCTTCCTCGCTAAAGGTGTCTCCAGTCCGGCCACTCGTTTAAGGAGCCCATCTCGCTTCCGAGACCCACAGCTTGACATCAGCTCCTCGCTTTGGTCTCCGAAACGCTCTCTGCACCTCAACCACAGCAATCAGGCTCACATGGAGAAGACAGTCTTCCTGCACGTCTTCAGCACAGCCTCTGCACTTCAGAGTTTGGAGGAACCTCTCAGAACAAGCAGGTGAAATCTCCTGCTTCCACATTCCGGCATCCTTCTGGTTCTCCCACTTCCGCTTTGTTTACCAGCTTCATGCCTTCTTCTTTCTGCTTCTACTGCTACAGCACGTACTACAGGCACAGTTCCTGCTCCTTTTGATTGCCTGCATCTGAGGGGGCCTTTTATGCCTCACAGGTTCCTTCAGGTGTGGGCTGTTAGGCTTAATTGTCTGACTACTACGACAGCATACCTCTTCAGTCCTCTTCCTCGTGCCAGTAATCATGTTATTATGGGACCCGTAGTCCGCAACAACAACGTTAGTTCTTTTAAATAACTTTCGATTTTTAAGGGTAGATTTAATCCCCTTAAAGTTAATTAAGGAGAAATCATTAGAATTTGTAGTCACAGAGGAAGACAGTCTTTTTAAGGCAATACTTTTAGATTCCTTTGCATATACCTTTGCGAGTAAGGAAGGTGTTTATCCTGAAATACTTCGAAGGATCTTTCTGTGGGTAAGGTTTCTTCAGGTTTTATAGATTTGATGTGTGGTTCCTATATATTATAATGGCAATAAGCCATTACCTGTTTTGGTAATTTAGAAAGATGTTACCTTTAAAAGGACACAAACCGTGTCTCATTCCATGCGATTTCATCACCACCCTATGCCTTGTCTCCTCCCAGGTGATCCTCCCACAGTACAGCACCACCAAGGTCCAGATCAGGATGCACCTGCCTTTCCATGGCCACCTGGGAGGAGACTTAGGCAGGGTTTCAGTGAGGGGTCTGTAGGATTCTTCACACCACATATAGATTCCATTTGGGATGCAGGGGCTTATCTTTGGGAAAAAGTCAACACAAGCCATCAAAATGTTGTTTTACTACTGGATTCAAGATCGAGAAACATTGCTCATCCGAACTGAGGTATGCGCCTAGCGCCAATAGATACGTTCTGCACACTTTTACACTACTACCAGCGGCCGCTAGGCCCGAAATGAAGGAAAACACATTATCCTATGAGGCAGAGAGAGGATTCTTGTGTTTTTTCAAACTCCAGTGGTAAAACCGAAGCCACTTACTTTTATATTGGGTTTTCTTGGAAGTTTTCGTTGTCACCTGAAGAATTAGCATGTTATCCTCTGAGGTCCTCAAATGGCCTAGGAATCTGGCCTCGGATACCATGCTGCCAAGTTCAATGATTGTGGGAAGGGGTGCTGAATCCTCCACTCCTCCCGAGATACTAAGTCGTGTACATCTGAAAAGATTATCAGGAAATCCCTGGAAAGGGTCATTTGATCCGAGAACCAGAATCTGTCTTGCCACCATGGGGACACAAAAATGAGGAAGCATGAAGCTGCCTCCAGGAATGTCTGAAGGGTAGAGGAAGAAAGACATAATTCCATCCTGAGGGATCTCCAGAGCGTGCGTCTCCTAGATTATCGATTCCCCATCCCTCTCTGGGTGCATATAAAGGACACGCTTTGTTCAATATGATGGCAAAGAGGTACACTTAAAGAACTGCCCACATGGTGAACAGGGTCGAGACCACTTGATGAAGTAATTGCTTGGATTCCATTAGGCGGCTCAAATGATCCACTTCTGTGTTCAAAGCACAGTAGATAAAGCGCTTTTCATATATCATGATGGATGACGCACTCCCGTATCTTCAAGGCTAGAAGGATGACCTGAGGCGATCTGTTCCCCCTTGCTTATTTATGTAAAACAACAAAACCAAGTTGTCTGTTCTTAGGGGCACTGCCCTGTTGTGACTATTGCTCCGGAAAGCCTTCAGTGCAACAAAAATGGCTTTCATTTCCACGAAATGTATCTGATGTGCCCGGTCTTCCGCTGACCACAGGTTGAATATCTGCAGATGATCCATGGCCCCCCCACCCCCCAACAACCCAACAGGAAAGAATCTGTAGTGATGATCACCTGAGCAGTGGGGTCTCGGAAAATAACTCCTTGTGTCAGATTTTGGAGAATAGACAACCAAATCATATCCTGATGCAACTCCTGAGGAATTCAATATTTGTTGTGATTGAGGATCCAATGGTTGACACCAAGACTGTCTCATCACGAGTTGAGCTCTGTGCATCTTTATTTCTTTTTATTTTTTTGTTTAATGTGATTTCGTTTATTAAAACCTTTCACAACAAACCAAACAACAACGCACACATTCACAGATGACATTGCCCCCTCTGGCCCACTCGCTTCCCTCTCCCTTCATTTCCTTTGTTATGCAGATGACACTCTGACACTCAGCTCTCCTTCAAGCTTCCCTCCTCTTCCTCCTCTCTGATTTCTGACTGCCCGACTGCTATTCAATCATGGTGCACCTCTAATGATCTCTGTCTTAATGCCAGTAAGACCGAGATCCTTCTCATTGGGACCCCTGATCCCCGCTTCCCTTCCACTCTCTGGCCACCCTCCTTAGGAGCCCTCCCCTCACCATCTTGTGAGGCAAAACATCTCGGTGTCATCTTCGACTCCTCTCTCGCCTTCATCCCTCACATTACGGACATGGCCAAGAAGGCACACTTTCAGCTTCACCTCCTCAGAAGCATTCTCCCTTTCCTTAACTTCTCTGGGAACTCAACATCTCTAGAGCTATGGTCCTCTCTAGGCTTGACAACTGCAACAGCCTCTTCCTCAATCTGCCTCTTTCCTCTCTTTGCCCACTTTGACTAGTCCGGAATAGGACAACAAGACTTATCCTTGGCCTCAACCCCAGGGACCGCATCTCTCTAGCCCTTAAATCTTTCCACTGGTTCCCGGTGGCTGCAAGGACCAAATTCAAGACCCTCTGCATCATCAACAAGGACTTCTGGGGCCTGGGACTCCGCTACATCCAACTTCCTCTCCCCAAATGCCTCCCTTCTAGAGCCCTTCGCTCATCTTGCTCGAAATCTGTGCAGATCAGACGCTTTCCCAAGCAGAGAGAGGGGGTAGATCTCTCTCTTCAGCAGGTGCCTCCCTCTGGAATGGCCTTCCTGTCCCTCTCAGACTTGAGCCGGACCTTCTTAAATTCTGGATGCTTCTCAAGACCCTGTTCTTCTCTACCTCCTTCCCTTTCCCCCTCCCTTGCCAACACCCCCACCTGCCGCTCTGACTGGTGGGCTGGTCACTAATGAGTCTCAAAGAGTACCAAGCCCTCCCTGACGAGTCTGCCAGCATACCCCTAACTAGCATTCCCCGTCCAGGCATCCTCCCTAACTAGTCTGGTCTGGTGGGTCAGGCATCCCTCCTGAGTCTGGTCCACCCCCTGTTCCTCGCACTTAGGCAGCAGTCCACATCCACTTGCACTTAGCTCCCCTTTTTAACCTGCTAGTAATTGCCTAGCCCCTGGGCCCTTACTTCTTCCTCCCCTCCCCCCTTCATGATGCCCCTGCACTTATGCCTCTTCCCTGACCATCACTAGCCTCCCTGCCCCTTAATGCACTTGCACAATCTGAATGTTACAAGGCCTAGTAGGACTGTTATTTGTTGTTAATATCCCCTGTTCCCTTCCTCTTTTTCGCCTTGTGGCACCTGGAAACACTTTTTGCTGCATAGTGCGCCTTATAAATATTGAATAAATAAATACATAAAATAAATAAACCTGTCCACCAGAGGAACCCCTAAATCTCAAAACTGATGTTAGCAGCTTCCTGGTGGAACTCCCACACCTAAAAGGTATGACGAGTTCTCTTTCAGGATCCACTTGCTGATTGCGGGCCCCTGTAGTAGATGATATAAGTTCTGAGAGATTATTTACTCACAGATGCCCATCACATGTGTGCAATGTGACAGAGTGTGAGTGTTGCTATTCTCTGTTGTATGGTAAGGAGCACGTTACTTACCTGTAACTGTTGTTCTCCAGCATGGGTCTGGCATGGATTCACATGCTCATGAATAAAGAATACATAGCAGTACATACATGCACAACCACGGGAGGTGGCAAGGCTCAACAGAAGCAATCTCTTACCTCCTCACCAGGCTTACCTTCAAGCGAACAGCTTGTGCAGCACTGCTTGGCCGACTCTGGACTCCTCCATGGAATTCCTGTCGACGCAGTAGAATTTTGTGAAGGTGTGCATCGACCTCCACGTAGCAGCCCTGCTAATGTCCAACAGGGGCACACCAGACAGGAACGCCGTTGTAGCAGTGATCACTCTGGTAGAATGGGCTCTCGGATGGCCAGGCAGCAGTCGGTTTTCCAACCGGTGACAGTGAGTGATACAGCCGGAGAGCCACCTGGAAATGGAAGCCTTGGACAGGGCCTTCCCATGGTTCATAGGACCAAAGATCACAAAAAGCTGAAAAGTTTTCCAGAATCTCTTTGTGCGGGCCACATAAAACATCAGCGCTTTAGCCACATCCAGCGAGTGCAAAGTCCTTTCAGTCGGCGACAAAGGTGTTGGAAAACACACAGGTAACACCAAGGGCTTGTTGAGATTAAATTCCCACAGAACCTTGGGCATGAAGGAGGGGCGCGTCCGCAGTACCACCCTCGTCTCGTGAAAAGTCAAGTAAGGCTGCTTGCATGAAATGGCCTGGATCTCACCTACATGTCGTGCAGAGTTGATGGCCACGAGGAAAGCTGTCTTCCACGACAGAAACTTGAGCGGAGCTGAATACATAGGTATTCAATGGAGCCCAAATGAGCCTAGTCAGCACCACATTGAGTTCCCACGCCGGGGCCGGAGCCTTCACCGGCGGGAACGAGCTGAACAGTCTCTTGATGAATTCCTTAACTAGCCGGTGCGACCACAGTGAAGACCGTCCCGGAGATCTGGTGTAGCGGGAGATAGCTGCCAGATGAACCCTGATGGAGGCATGAGCCAGCCCCGATTTAGCCAATGACAGTAAATACGGAAGTACTTGAGGGGCTGTGACCCTCAGAGGGTTAATCCTCTGCGAACGGCACCAAATTGCGAAGCGCTTGCATTTGTGTCCGTAGCATTTTAAAGAAGATGACGCCCTGTCCTTGGCGATTATCTCCTTGCAGTCCGCTGGAAGATTGTAACCCCCGAACTCGAATGCTGCAGGAGCCAGGCCTTCAGGTTCAGAGACCCTGTGTCGTGGTGCACAATTGCGCCTCCTTCTCTGCCGAAAAGATCTGTGACCATTGGCAGCTTGACTGGAGGGGACACTGACATGTTGAGAAGGTCCGGGTACCAGATCTGCCTCGGCCACACTATTGGGACGAGGATCATCCTGCACCGGTACAGTCTGAGTTATTGATGACTAGAAGAAGTTTGTTTGTTTGTTTGTTTTTGTTTTGTTTGGGCATTTATATAGCGCTACAAACCCTCAGGTATCTGAGCGCTGCTTATTTCCCACAGTGTGTGGTGCTCATTTATCGACCTCGGAAGGATGAAAGGCTGAATTTGGCTCTGCCGGGATTCAAACCTGCGTCAGCAGGCTCTGCACGGATGTCAAAGCGAGCGCTCTACTCGCTGTGCTATCTGACCAGTAATGGCAACGGAGGGAATGCATTCAGAAACAGGCCTTCCCAAGCGAATGAGAATGCGTCCCCCATGCTCCCTGGCTGGGGGAACCTGCTGGCGAACATCCGGCACTTGGTGTTCGTCGCCGTCACAAATAGATCGATCTGGGGACTGCCCCATTTGAGGAAAAGGTTGTTCAATTGGGCCTGCCGAAGTTCCCACTCTTGGCAAGAGCGCAGCTCCCTGCTGAGAGATTCAGCAACAGTGTTCTTTACTCCTGCCAGGTGAAATGGAATGAAGAAAATCCCATGGGAGACAGCCCACTGCCATAAGTCCTGTGCCTCTTTGGAGAGCGCTGGGGATCTGGTGTCCTCCTGTTTCCAGATGTAAAACATTGTGGTGGTATTGTCCGTGAAAGCCCTCACCACTTTGCCATTGAGGGATGGCAGAAACAACTTGAGGGCCCAAAACACTGCCCGTAGTTCCAGAACGTTGATGTGTAGCGTCTTCTCTTCTGGTAGCCACAGGCCTCTGGTGTGAAGACGCCCGGTATGGGCTCCCCATCCTTCCAGGGAAGCGTCAGTCATGACGACTTCTGGTACGGGGGGCTCTGGAAATCCGTGCCTCTGGCGATATTGGAGCGCGCGCCCCACCACCTTATCGCCCGACGGTACTCCTTGTCGAGCGCAATCCTGTCATGGAAGGCTCCGGACACCTGGACCCAACGGGCGTCGACGAACTTCTGCAGAGGGCGCATACGCAACCTGCAGAGCTGAATCAGATATATGCATGTCAACATCATGCCGAGTAGAGATTTCATGGTCCTCACCATGGCGATCCTCAGTGCTAACAGCCGTTCCACTTTGCCTAGGATAGCCAATATCCTCTCCTCCGACGGTGACGCCAGGCAGGCAACTGTGTCGAGCCTGGATCCCAGGAACAGCACGTCCTGCAATGGAGTCAAGTAGGACTTTGCATAATTCACAGAGAACCCCAGTTCTGTCAGCAGGGGGACGATCATCGCCGTGTGGACAACGGCGATGTCCCTTGATCTGGCCCGGATGAGCCAGTTGTCCAGATAAGGGTACACGTGAACCCCTTGCAGTCGTAGATGGGCCGCCACCGGAGCCAGGCACTTAGTGAAGACTCTGGGTGCTGACTTCAGCCCGAAAGGAAGAGCCTTGAACTGGTAATGCTTCCCTTGAACGACGAAACGCAGAAACTTGTGGTGTCCTTTGTGTATGGGGATGTGGAAGTATCTGTCCTCTAGATCCAACGATGACAGAAAGTGTCCCTCCTCCAGCTGGCCGAGCACGTGCTGCAGCGTGACCACCCCGAACCTCGGGGACTTTATGTACTTGTTGAGTCATCGTAGGTCAAGAATGGGCCACATTCCCCCAGTCTTCTTTCTTACCAGAAAATACCTTGAGAAAACTCTGGAGCCCCGGAGTCGCTTTGGAACCAGCTCTATCGGCCCTTTCTCTGACATGGCACGAACCTCCAGCAGCAGCTGCGGGACGTATTGTCCCTGTCGGCCCATCAGTGGTATCCGAGGTCACTTTCGTTGAAACTCCAAGTGTGTTTGTGGGCCAGAGCGTCCAGCACCCATCGGTCGGCAGAGATGGTCTCTCACATGCTGACAAAGTTCGCCAGTTGGCCTCCCACCGGGGTGCAGCAGTGTGGGGCCGACTTCTTGGCCGGTTCAGTCCTGCTTGGCGGTCTCAGTGCCGCCCTGGGAGCCTTGACGGTGACCACCTGCGAAGGGCTTGGAGCGACCCCTGTTGGCTTCCTGGGTCGAGGAACAGGAGGGTTGGCGGTAAGCGGGAGAGCCCCCGACCGAAAGCCTTCAAAGACCTGCTAGACTTTCCTCCTGAGGAACTAAAGGACAGCCTGTGTTGTTGCAGGGTGCCTAAGGCACAGGCTGTCTCTGTGTCAGCCTTGATGGCCTGGAGGGATTCATCGACGGTCTTCCAGAACAGGTTGTCACAGTCGAACTGCATTTCCAGGACCCTTGACTGGACCTCCTGTCTGAAGTTGGTGGCCTTGAGCCAGCCACGACGGCGAAGGCAAACCCTGTTGCCCATCTGGCAGAAACCCCTGTCTGCGATGTCCAGTGCCACTGTGATGGCGTGGTCTGACACCATTTTGCCTTCCTGGAGTATCTCCAAAGCATCGACCCGTTTGTCATCTGGGTGGAAATCCAGGAGTGGAGCTACCTTGAACCAAAGCTCCCGGTCGTATCTGGCCACGATCGTCAATGCGTTGGCCGCTTTCACCGTCGTTACCGCTGTGTAGATAACCTTCCTATCCATGGAATCCAGTTTCTTACCCTCATTGTCCAGGGGTATGGATGAAGATGACAAATAACTCTACGACTTCTTCATGGCGTCCGCAAAGACCACAGAGTCTGGTGACGGTTGAGACCGGAGACACTTGGGCGCAGAATCAGGCACCCAGTACTTTTTCAAGCCGGTCTGTCTTAGCTGGAGCTGAAGCAGGATTCTTCAGTAACACTAGCCTCTCATCCCAGACGTCGTCAAGGAGCGGGGTCCGTAAGGAGAGTCTTCCTCTTCACCTCCCAGCGTTGGTACAGGAAGCCCTTCTTCTTTTCCTCTGGGGTGAGCTGGAAGAGCTCTGACGCCCGGGCAATCTTGGAATGAAAGAATCCCACCTCTTCCGGTGGAGAAGCTCTAGGTTCCGGTGATGCAGTGTCGCTGTGTCCCTCGCCCGACAGTTGCAATGGAGGCATAGGGTGTCTCCTCCTCTTCTTTGCCCCCGTTGACACTTCTTTGCCAGTGGTGGCCCTGGTGTCAACGGGGTCACCGGCGGTGCCGCTGGTGCTGATGGGGTCGTCGGCAACCTCCTCTGAGTCTCCGACACCAACGCGTGGACCGTCGAGAGGATATCCTGTGACAAATCTCTAGGTGGCACCTGGGGAGTCGGGTCACTGGGCCCAGTCCCCATGTCGTCATACATGTCGGTATCGACGTTGTCACCGTCGCTGCCGTCACCTTTGGTGGCCGTCTCCTCGACGTTCCCATCGTCGTCATCATTGACAGTGTGGACAGAAAGTCTATCCTCGTCGGATTAAGAAATGTCCGTACCCTGGAGTTCTTCTGCCCCCCCCCACCCTTCTACGGGTTCTGACAGGTTGGTCTCGGACTGAGGTCCGGCATCCTCTTCCCCAGAGTCTTCACTATCGGCTTGATCGAAAACACTCTCCTGGCCGGGAGAGATATTCTGGCCGTCGCTGGGGGCATCCTTGTCGGGGTCCGCCCCTTTTACCTTTGAAAGGGAGGCCACCACCACCTCGATCGAGGAGGATGCTTTGGCCTGGACCACCTGAACCTTCACAGGTAGGTCGGCCATCTTGGCCTTCTCCTTCACGGGCAGCTCGGATACCTTGTCCTGCTTGGCCTTCTCCTTCACGGGCGGTTCGGACACCTTACCCTTTTCCCGCAGCTTCCCAGGGGTAGCTGACTTCCTCTTGGACGAAGAGATGGAACGGTGGCTGGAGAATGAGGTAGATGGAGACGATGAACGCGCCCTGGCCGTCGCAGTACCCGCGGGAGAGGCGACCCCGACGGAAGCGGACTTGCGGTGGTTGGCCTTGTGTTGGGCCCCCACGGATGGAGCGACCTAAAAGGACATAGAAGCCTGCTCAGGTTGGCTGGATCCGGAAGAGGCATGCCGCTGAGAAGCACCTGGGGTAGAGGCCTTGGACTGGAGCCACGCTGCCAACCAGACGTGCCGATTTTTCAAAGTGCGCTTAGTGAAACCACAGCAGCTCTCACAATCGTCTTCTTTATGCGCCGGTGTAGACAATACAGGCACTGGAAATGCTTGTCATCTGAATAAACATTCTGCAAACCGCAGCTGGTGCACAGCTTGAAGAGGGAAGCTCCGTCCTTCTTCTCCTCTGACATGATCTGGCGCGGTGAAGGCCTGAAGAACTTCTGGAAGGTTCCAAGAAGAACACTCGATGATTTCTGCCCTTGAGGGGCGATGAAAGAAGAATAAGCAATGGCGCACACAGGCTCGATTGACCGAAAAATAGAAATTTCCGATCACAAAAGCAAAAAAATGCAAAGAAGCTCGAAGAGCAAAACACGAGGACTCCCAAGAGTTGAACGTGCGGTAAAAATCTGGAGATGGCTGCCAGAGGAGGAGTTTAGGTAGAGGCCAATATCCCAGCTTTGCTGCCTTGGAATTTATTTTTCAGCAGGGGGTGCTGTGCATCAATGCCTGTCGAGTCGATGTCCCTCGGAGTCCTCCGTCTCAACGTTGCCGTCACCGCAGGTATATGTAGCACGCGCAGCACTCGTTGGCCTCAGTTCCGTTTTTACGAGTGGAGCATTACCTTGTGTTCAACAGTAACTCCCCTTGAGAGCGTAGATTGCAACTGTAAGGGAAATTCTACTGCGGAGTAGGTTGGGCCCATCCAGTCGAAAGAATGTTACCAGGAGTAAGTAACTTGTTCTTCAATTGGATTGTGTCCTCCCATGTATTCCTTATCTTTGATACACTCCCAAAGCAGTTTGCGTAATTTTGAGGTGGGAGTAGAAATTAGTGTGTCATCAATATTTTGCAGACTCTAGAGTGGGTACCTTCCCAGACAGGCCATTTTTGCCATGTTCGTTGTCATAGAGGGGCGCCCATGAATAATTTTTGATTTTTTTAAAGGCCTTAGGTCTAGTCACCTTAAGTGTCCCAGGGTCATCCACACTTGGAACCCTTGCTCACTGTGCTCAGAGAGGCCCAGCTCCACCTCACTGATGATGCCCAACAAGGCTGAAACACGTGTATGGGGTTGCTGTTGGTACTCTTGTTCAGAAGGGAATTGCCATTGCATTTCGGTGCTGGACTGCCCATGTGGGCGGGACAAAGACTGATATGCAAATGGATATTTCCCATCTGTGAAAGTTATGTATAGTGAGCTAAAGTGTGGCTGCGGACTCTAGAGTGGGTATCTTCCCAAGCAACAGGCCATTTTTGCTGTGTTCATTCTCATAGAGGGGATCCCATGACTAATCTTTTGATCAATATTTTATGGTTGTGTATGCACTGAATGCAATACTGCTTTTCCAAAAGCAGAATCTTGGCCCGAGGAGGAGTCTAAACTGTAATGTTTAGTAAAGGTGTGCAGAGACGACCATGTGGGAGCTGCACATGTATCTTTTATCGGAATTCCCCTCCGCAAGGCAGACAAAGTTGCAATGCCTCTGGTCGAATGGGCTCTTCGATGTTCTGGAGGGTCATTACCTGCCAGTTTGTAACATTCCGATATTGTTAGTATAATACATCTGGATATAGCTTGCTTGGTAATGGGCAGTCCTAATTTGTGACCTGAATAGCCCACAAATAACTGGTCATCCTGCCGCACTTTTGCCAATCTGGATATGTAAAAGCTCAGTGTACGTCTAGGGTCAAGCCTGTGAAGTCTTTCTTCTTCCTTCCCCAAATGTGGAGGAGGATAAAAAGATGGTAATGTAATCTTCTGAATGATATGAAACTCAGAAACAATTTTGGGGAGAAAAGTAGGCTTCACTTTTAGTACCACTCTGTCAGTATGAGGAGGCTTGCAGGATGAATCCTGCAGCTCACTCACCCTTCGAGCTGATGTAATTGCCACTAAGAAGAAAGTTTTCAGAGTTAGAAGTTTTAATGGACAAGAATGTAGAGATGTGAAAGGAGCTCCCACCAAGCCGTTTAACACCATGTGTAGATCCCATAGTGGGACCTGATATCCAGATGGAGAACCCGACCCTCTTCTCGCGAGAGATGGTCCTCTCCTTGTGGAAGACGTATCGGAGGGCAGATGGACATGTCCTGAAGGTCTGGGTACCACGCCCTCCTGGCCCAGTCCGGGGCAATTAGGATCATGGATTTCCGGAACTTTCGCAACCTCCTGAATACGTGACGAATGACGGGGATCAGAGGAAACGCATATAGGATTGGTAACTCCCAGTCCACCACGAACGCGTCTCCTAGAGCTCCTCTCGGGGGAAATTCCCTTGAGCAGTACAGTTCGCACTTCCGGTTGGCATTGGTCGCGAACAGATCCACTTGAGGGACTCCCCAAAGGGTGAAGATTTCTTGAAGGACTTCCTGAGCTAGTTCCCACTCGTGGGAAGCTGTGCTCTACCTGCTCAGAGCGTCCGCCGTTGTGTCCTTCTCTCCGGCTAGATGAACTGCTGATAGAGATATTCCTTCTTGTATTGGCCAAAACCAGAGCTGCATTGCCTCTCTGCACAGTGGTAGTGACCATAGACCTCCTCTTTTGATAAGGTAATACATGGCTACTGTGTTGTCGGTCATCATCAGGACATTCTTTCCCTGTACAGATGGCAGGAAGGCCTTCCACACTAGTCTGATTGCCCTCAGCTCTAAAAGGTTGATATGTAGTTTGGACTCCGATGGAGACCAACGACCGCTGATGGTCAAATCGTTGGTATGGGCTCCCCATCCCATGAGTGAGGCGTCCGTCACTACTGTTATCTCCGGCCATGGATGGCAAAAATGTTCCCCTTTTAAGATGTTCTCCCAACATGCCCACCACTGAAGATACAGTGAGACTCTGGGATTTATAGGAGATCTGACATTCTTCCTGAGAATTGTGACCACTGGGTCCTGGGAGACCACCAGAGCAATCTCATTCTCAGGCGAGCCTCCGGCACCAGAAAAATGAAGGATGCCATGAGGCTGAGCAACCTCAGAAAATCGAAGGCCGGTAGATGTTGGGCATTCTGGAATTTTGTCAACATCTGCAGAATATCTTGAGCCCTCACTTCTGGTGGTGAGGCTTTTCCCAGGGATGCATCCAGGACTGCTCCAATGAATTGAGTCTTTGTTATGGTATCATGTGGGACTTCTTGAAGTTGAGGGAGAAGCCCAGCCTATGAAGGGAGTGACAGGTGGAGCAGAGATGTTCCAGGGCCTGTTCTGGGGAACTGGCCCTGATCAGCCAATCATGTAGGTAGGCGTAGAAGTGAATCCCCCCTCTCCTGAGACTTGCTGCCACAACCACCATTACCTTGGTGAAAACCCTTGGGCGGAGGTCAGCCCAAATGGCAGAACCCGAAACTGATAATGAGAGCCACCAACAGCGAACTTCAGGTACTATCTGTGCTTGTGATGGATCAGCACATGAAAGTAAGCATCCTGGAGGTCCAATGATACCATCCAAATCCTGAAGCTGGAGGGCCCGAAGGATCTGAGAAAGGGTTAACATCTTGAACTTGTCCTTCCTGAGGAACTTGTTCAAGTCTCTTAAGTCCAAGATGGGTTGCAATCCTACGTCCTTCTTGGGAATTAGAAAATATGGGAAGTACAACCCTTGTTCCTCTTCACTACAGGTACTGGTTCTATAGCACCTTTCTCTAGCAGGGTTAGAATCTCCTGCATAAGGAGCAGATCTGGTACCTTCAAAGAGTTTCTCCCCAGTGGATGACTCTCAGGTTTTTGCAGGAAAGGTAGGCAGTAACCTTGGCCAACTGTTTCCAATGCCCAAGCATTTGATGTAATAGCCTGCCATTCTGTCAGATGCTGTGACAACCTGCCTCCTACTGCAGTCTTGTGAACAAAGACCTCAGGGAGGTTTTGGAGCGGCTGACGCAGTGGCTGAAGGTAAGGTAGCTGCTGCTGTTGCAGTCTTAGTACTTCTACCCCATCCACCAAGGGGGAATCGTCTATGTCCTCTTTTTGCTGGCTGCCTTCTGCCTCTTCCAAATGTGTAGTAATGGTGTTAGTACCTACCCCTTCAAGGCGTACCTGTGGGGCGGCTTTGGAGTTTGTCTTATTGCAGCTCCAAGAGATTGTGCCGCCGCCTTGGAAATTTGCAGCTTCTCCAAACTCTCATCAGCTTTGTTTCCAAATAAATGCATGCCGTCAAAGGGCATGATGAGAAGCCTGGATTGTACGTCTGGGGCAAACCCTGACTTTCGCAACCAAGCAAATCTACGTATCACTGTAGTCTAGACCAGTCTGGAGGGATTGGCACATTGCGTCTTTCCCATCCTTGATGATGTAAAGGAAACCATCTCACTCCTCCCCCTCAGGGATATGGTCAGCCGCCATAGAAATGCACTCCCAAAGGGTGTGTATCAACCTCGCTAGCGTGTATGTAGCATTGACAGATTTTAAAGCCATACTGCCGGCCAAAAAAAACTTTTTGGCCATGGCGTCATAACGTTTGTCGTCTCATCCTGGGATATAGTAGAATAGGCATTTTGTCTACCAGTGGAAGTGGCTGTCTGCACTACAAGGCTTCTGGTGTTGGGTGCTTAGAGAGGTAAAAGCGGTCAGAGCTAGAAACTCTGAACTTAGCCGTCAGCTTTTTATTTACAGCTGGAATAACCTGTGGTGCATCCCAATTAGAAGCCACCCTCTTCTGCAAGGCCTGATTAAAAAGGACAATTTGGTCCTCCGGTGGCCCTCTGTCCAATATCTCGGTGAGATCAGCCTACTCAAAAACAGGTGTGGGTCTCGACATCCCATGTATTCCATGACTCTTGGCATTAGCTGCCTGTAAATTACCTCAGAGTCGTCACCATGGTCTGCCCTTCTGAATTCAACCTCAGGAGAGGTGTCAATCCCACTAGCCTCACGAAGGCACTCTTGCAAGTTCTTTGGTGTCCCATATTGTAATCTAAAGGGCCTTTCTTCATCAGAGGACTCCTCTGCATCTTCATAAATTGAAGAGAGGGATTTGAAAAAGTCTGAGCGTGGTAGAGGAGTATACGTTTTTTCAACTGTAGTTGACATTATGTTAGTTGTCATAGGAGCCGAAAATGTCAAACTTGACGACGTCAATGGCCTCGACAAATGCATTGATGGCTTTGACGGTTGTGTTGATGGAATTGACACCTGTGACGTCGAGGAGGTCGACAGTCAAGGCATCAATGACTTCTCCACATGAATCGGCGCTGATGGCATCGATGAGGCACTTTTCAGTTCTGTCATAGCCAAATCCTTTGGTGTCAATGACGTCAGTATTTTAGTCTTTAAGGAGACCTTTTCCCGACTTAAGGGATGGGATCGCTCTTGAGGAGACTTGGCCGCCGGATCCGAGGACGCACAGATTTTTGTGCTTTTGAGGTCTTTCGACCGGAGCATCGTCTTTAGGTATTTTCGAGGGGGGCAAGGCTGTGTTCTTGAAAACCTTTAACATTTGGAGTCGAAACTCCTCCCACTGGGCCACTGAACTATATTTGGTGGGGCAAACGACCCGTTCCAGTGGACTAGAAGACATGGAAGATGGCGACCTATGGCATTGTTTCTTTCCATGTCACGAAGTCGACGAAGGTTTGGACCTTTTTCAACAAGGAGAAACTGTCCTCGACTCGTCTGAGGTTTTTTGTTTAGATGTAGGAGAAGGGGATTTTTGGGGCTTACCTGCCGCAAGTTTCCCTCTACGCGCTCTCAAGGCTTTGGCCGTCATAGACAGGCAGTCCTCGCACTCCGAAGACAGAAGATTCAACCCCAGGCACCACAGGCAGATCCTGTGAGGGTCCGTCATGGACATCTTTGCACTGCAGTCACAGCACCAAGTGGACGACACCAAAGACAACGTCATTTTGCGTTGAAACTCGAGATGGTGATGAGATTTCAAAGAAAATTCGAAGAAGATTTCGAAAATATTCCTGTCAGAAATGAGGAGTAGCGCATCCGAATCTGTAAGCGTGGAAAAACGGAACTGAGGCCAATGGGAGCTGCGCGTGCTAGATAGACCTGCCGTGACGTCGAGACGGAGGCCTCCGAGGGACATCGACTGGACAGGCATCGAAGCAGGGTGCCACCTGCTGACTTTTTTTTTTTGAGCCAGCAAAGCTGGGAGATTGGAAATATCAAACAAAGACAAGGAATACGTGGGAGGACACGTGCATTTAAAAAGACAGTTTGTAAACTGTGAATATGAGTGCATTGTAAAACCCAAACTCTGATTGAATATGAATACATTAAAAAAAATTGTAATTTTTTTTATAAGTCTTGCTCTCTGCCATTTTGTTTCTGTGCCGTTTCTTTTCTTAGGGAAACCACAAGGCAGGCCTACAATTACTACAGTGAAAACACTGGTTCACTCTGTGCTCAGCCCTGCACCCTCTATTGTGGGTTGGTCTGGCTTCGGCTGGTCTCTGGCCCTAGACACATCATGTGTGGGAAGAACGGAATGTTTGAGAGGTTTTGGGCAAACCTGATTGGCAGACCACCTAAACAAGTATGCAAACACCTACACGCCCATGTATGTGATTGGAGGGCTTATTCAAGCCAGCCCAGGAATGGCTATATGAAGGGTAAAGTGTGGCTGCAGACTCTCAAGTTGGTACCTTCCCAAAGAACAGGTCAATTAGCTGTGTTCGTTCACGTAGAGGGGCGACTATGACTATTTTCTGATATATAGGGTAAACCCTAACCCTGCCACAGTTATGCTGGATTTTTACTATAACACTGCTTTGGGCTTGGGTCCCATACCCTTATATCTGGTTTTTATTTTTTGGCTGCTGATCATCCTCCCCAGGCTGCCGTCATCCTCCCTCCAGTCCTCCACAACAGAGGGCTGGGATCTCCATGCTGGAAAAATTTTAGGGTAATTTTATCACTGCTTTCCCGTATTACCCCCTTTGGCTTACAACTTGGGTGCACAAAGCTGCTGCCATCCAGAGGGGTTTACTACCTCACCTCTACTGATCGTTTTGGACAGGCCTGTGCTCCCATTCTGCTGGGATCATTTCCCACTGGCTGGCTGCCCTGGCTTGTCCATTGAGCTGTCGTAATTGGCAGGGTAGGGTTCATCTGTCTTCCTGGAGCCATTGTGGCTGTTGATTACATTGCAGGTTGGTAGGGCCAACTTCTGTGAAGGCTGATTGTTCTTTCTTTGGGTCATCATTGGTCCGGGGTTCATGTATCTGGGTCCTATTATTCGCCCTGCAAAAGATCTTTTATTCACCGGATGTTCCACCATTCCTGAGCTGTGTTGTCGGGATTGCCAGCGTGAGTACTTACATCTGAGCCCTAGGTTATTTGAGATTGTTATCGTCAGGTGTCCGCGTGGTCGAGTGCCTCTTCAGGCCATCTTCTACTGTGTTTTGACATTTAGTTATGTTGATTTGAATCCTGCTGTGCTTCCTTTTATCCCTAGGCTTCTGGAGCTCGAACATGGCACTGCAATTGTTCTGGAGGGTATCTGCTGACATCTCTGGGTTAGGCTACTGCCTTTTCCGCACCTGAGGAGCAGAACTGGGACTTAACTTTTCCCCATAATCACAGGTCTGCCTATAGATTTGTCACATTGATTCCTATGGGGCACTTTTACCAACACTGACAACTCATACACAGTGATATTCTAAGATACTTATCTGAACAGAACATATTAATTGAACTCCCCCTAGGGCAGTCCTGTGTCACCTCCATCATTGTTGTGTGGCTGTCCCCACTTGTCCATTCAGCCATCAGAATCTGCATGGCTGTATTCCTCCGTCTTCCTGGAGCCATCTTTTCTGTTGATTTCATTCCTGGCTGGTGGGCCCCACTCCTGTGAAGGCTGATTATTCCTTTGGGTCATAATTGGCCTGGGATTCATGTACCCTGGCCCTGCAATTCATCCTGCAAAAGAACATACTTTGCCCACTGGGTTGTTTTGCATTCCTGAATCATGTTTTTCAGGAACTGCAACTGTGAGCTCTGGCCCCTGGGTTATTTGAGATAGCTATCCTTAGGTGCATGATGGTCCATGGCGGAGTTCCTCTGCAGGTCCCCTTCTACCATGTTCAGCCATTTTCTTACATTGTCCTGAATCCCACTCTGCTTCCTTTTTTCCTGGGGCTGCTGGGGCTTGAACCTGGCACTGGAACTGTTCTGGAGTGTCTTCTCTGGCACCCCCTGAGATAGGTTATTGCCACTTCCGTATTGAGGGGTAGAACTGGGACGTAACTTGCATTTCCCCATGCCCACAGGTCTTCCTACAGACTTTGTCCGGTTATCCCCTCCCCCTCACCTCCCCTGGGGTTTTCCAGAAAAGATTTGTAGCTGCTACCTGTGATTTACTGTACATTTCTAAATCAGTGTGTTTCATTCCTGCCTAGTGAAATGTCCTAAATTACGGTGGATCATTACTGGTTAGTTGTGTTTCCATTTCTTCTGAGTGCAATATGATTTTATCGGTCTCAGTAGTATATGCCTGCATGTGTCCTGAGTTTTGGTAGCCCTCTGTTTTTTTGGGCTAGAGCATTAACCCTTTTTCATCCCTCTTGGAGCTCTATCAGTGTACTGTGCATTTGGAATGTTCAGATTACTATGTACTAGAGAGTAGGAGGAATACTGTGACTAATTTCAGTATGGCCCTTTGGGTCCCAACAAAATTAATGTATGCTTTTATTGTCTAGGGTTCCCTTCTCTTCCCACCCCTTAGGCCTATAGGCATAGTGCCTACTGTGAAAAACCACAGGGTGTTTCACAACCTAGTCCTTGGGGATCCCGTACTCAGGTAGCCAGGGAAAGGCCATCGCTTTTGGATCCCGAACCAGGGGGTGGCCAAGCGAGCGAGGGTCACCTGGGTAGGGCTCGGGGAGACGCAACCAACGGTGAGACATGGTATCCCTCTTTTTCCACAACCCATCTAACCCCTATCGCTACTTATTTAATGGGACACTACAGCTCCCATAATTCCTCCCCACTTTACATTGACAACACTACTGAGCCGAGGAAGATGAGGAATGAGGCCAGAAAGTTTACCTCTACTGACTTGCAATGGTTCTGTACCTGTAATGAGGCCAGGCATAGTTAGGCACGTAATCCTAACTATAGACAGCTGCCACTTGTTAACGCTCCCTGTCGGTATAAAAGGTGGCGCGCACAGACACACTCTGAGCACGCCTGGGTACGAGAAGGAACAGCTCTTTCGAGGCTGTTGCAAACCAGGCGATGGGAGTTAGAAGGCCAGGGGGCTGAGCGGCCATTGCAGAGATCGGGAGAGAGCCAGGCGACAATTCCACACTTTCGGGAAGCTGTAACCATTCCAAGACTGAAACCGAGTGAGCGCAAGAAAGGAATCTTTAAGGTGCTTGGAAGCGGTCTGCGATCCTCCTGGGTGAAGGTCGGAGTTGGGGAGGAGCAGAGGAGGCGTTGGTAACAGCCTTGACTGCTGCATGAAGAGCGTTGATGAAAGAAGATCGATTAACACAAGACTGGTGAGTTATCGAAGGCAACAAAGCCCAGTTTGTGTTAACAGCAAAAGTAACGATAACTCAAAAGTTGAAGGTTGTGAGTGTGCTGATAAAACACGTAATGCAAAGTATGATTGCTGAAATGCAAAAGGAATAGATACAAAGTAACAGAGTGGTCCTGTGAGGCGAAATCGCACAATCGAAAGTCTCTGTGAAATGTTCTGAGTTGAAGTGTATTACAACGGGAACCAAAAAGGCAAGAAAGTAGCTGCGATCCCAAAAGAAAGTTGAATAATTGAAAAGCAAAGTATGTGAACTTTGAATATGCCAAGAAGACAACGTTTATGAACTTTGAAAGAGGCCAACAGGGCAAACTAAAGAAAATAAGAAACTACAAGTACCAGGAGGAATTGGTGTTGCAAGATGAGGAAGATTGTGGATTGTAGAATTGTTTAAAGAGAGGTTGCTAAGGTTTAGGTATAATCCTTGGAGTTTCGAAAGTAAGTGACATTGAAAAGAGACCTAAGACAAAACGTGGGAAGGGAACCCCCACGCAGAGAAAGACAGGCTCGAGCCCAGCAGAAGGAAGCGTGTGCAGAACTGTGTGATAAAGTAAAAAAGTGAATAAGCAGGTCCAAGCCTGCAGAGGGAAGCCTGTGCAGAACTTTGAGAAATTGAGAAAGTGAATGTGAAGCCCAGCAGTCTCGAGCCAGGAGGAGGGAAGCCTCTATTGAACTCTGGGAAAGTAAAGGTCAAAAGTGGCACTGTGTATTTATGACAAGGCGGACAAAGCCTAAGGAAGTGACTGAACTACAGAAGCTTGAAGCCCAAGTCTGAACTGTTGCATTGTACCAGTTAGCCAAAGTGTGCTAGAACTGTGCCATCCAGCTATCATTTTTAGGAAACTCTCTAGACCCTGTGCTGCTGAACGTGGGGAAGGGAGTTGTTATTTAAGCCATTCTGACATTTCTTTTGAGATGCTATTTTCCTTTTGTATTCCCTTAACACATTTGTCATTTTGAGAAGGAGGGCAAAGTTAGGTTGTTTTAGTATAGGCCTTTTTATTTTGACTAGACTGACTTGGACTTGTTTGCTATTTGTTTGATGTTCAAGAATACTCCCATTCTAGAGTTAGGGCCATTTAGGAATTCTACCAACCCAACCAACATACCTAATAAAGGTTTTTGAAACGTGTATCCATTGTATCTGTCTCTAATATTGATACCATGCCTTCCTTACACTACCAATATGTAGTGGATTTAAGGTTTAGTCACTGGACTAGGCTAGATCTTAACTGACCCTTCATGTTTTTATACATACACAGTGTTTTTAGTATGCATTATGTTTAACCTAACTACTTACTTTGACGAAAAAGAAATATGTGATCTATATGTGCTTTTAATAAAAGTGTATATTTTTCATTATGCCTGTGTAGTGCATCCTTTGGGAGTGACAATTGGAAATAGCTGTACATCGCTGGCAGCCTTCCTCTATCCTTTAAGTTAAGCCTGACTGTTCTACTACAGCTACCGTTTCAGAGTTTGCTCTTTCCTTTTAGTTGCAACCCCTGTTCTACCTTAGGCGGATGGTTCCACAGCCCCCAGAGGACTTTGAAAAGAATCGAAGGCTGCCGAAAGGTCCTTGAAGCGCAATGCGCTGGTGCCATCAACATCAGCAGTCATGAGGAGATCAGCGAGCGCGGAGGCCAAGACTGTACCCCATTCTCCATGGGAGGAGCTTCTTTGTTGCTATTAAAGAAGACTGGTGTTTTAAATGTGTACTTGAAGTTATTCGCAGGATGCTTGTTCAAGCAGCTTAGCAAGAAATGGAAGGTTTGGAATGGTTCTAAAATTGGTCAGGTCAGCGCAGTCCAATTTCAGCTTCTAAAGAAGGGGTGGCAACTGCTTCCTTCAGCCGAGTGAGGACCACACTTGAAGTCAGGGAGTAGTTCACAAGGTTCAGGATATCGTGAGATATTGCTGGCCACAGTGATTTCAAGATTTTTACAGCGCAGGGGTTGAAATTGGATTCAGCGGACTTACATTTGGCAAGTAGAGACTCTAGTTGGGAAATGAGGAGTGGAGAGAAGGAGCGAAGAGAAGGAGAAGACAGATGGTTTGAAGAAGCATTTGGATGGTGTGGCATTAAGGGCCATTGTGGGAGATGGACTGGTGGTCTAACTGGCAATGTTTTGTCTGATGATAAGGATCTTGGTTTGAAAAATGGAGCTCGGGTTGCTGCAGAGTTTTTGTCATCACACGTACAAGGTGCTGGATCCGAATGTGCCAAGAGTTCAGCTCATACCTTGAGGAGTTCTGCTTGTGCGTTTTTGGCATTAAGGATTCACATGGACTTCTTCATCTGGTTCACTGAAGCTTGTTAGAATGTGAGGGTTGGATAGGTCAGTGAGTTTGTTTTGAGAACGTTAAGTTTCCACCAATATCTATGACTTCCCCTTTGAGGGCTTGCAGGTCTGAATTGAACCATTTTGCATGAAGTAAGTTTAGACCACTGAATATAGTTTTGAGGGGCAGGAGGTCATCGAGCAGAAGTCAGCCAGCAATGGATATTGTCAGGAGTAGTTTCGCTTGAAGTCTGGGAGGTTTTTTAAAGTTGATCTAGGAGGTCCTGAGTGATTACATTTTTCCACCGGCAGAGTCTGTGGACAAGGGCTTGGCTGATGTCTTAGGAGTGCTAGAATGGTTTTGAAAGGGATGGTACAGCGTTCAGACCAGCAACTGGTATGGAGTTGTCAAGTGAGATCTTATTGTCTTGTGAGAAAATATGATCAATGGGATGGTCTAGGAAATGGGTGGCGAAAGATACAAACTGATCAAGTTTAATTTCTGCGCCTGAGTCACAATGTGATTAAGCTGGTCCCACTAGAGGTTCATGTCGCCCCAAAATAATGTCAAATTGAGCATTGAGATCAGCTACGTTTTTAACAAAGGTAGGATGTGGCTTAGAAGGCCTGTGAGCAAGAAGGATGTTCCAACAGTCAATGATGGGGTGGCATTTGGCGAGTTATTTCGAAGCAGGGGTGGTCTTTGAAGTCAAGTCTTTCCATGGACAGGGAAGAATGATAAACACTACACCTCCTCCAGGAGGAGACTTCATGTCTATATGTAGAATACTGTAACCCTTTAGGACCAGGTCAGAGAGGACTGGATTGAAGTGAGAGAGGTTTCAGAAAGGCAGAGAATGCCAAGGATTTCGAGAGGAGTATTTAGAAAGAAGAACTTTAGATGAGGGCCTAGTCTATTCTGACTAGAGTGGCGGGGCAGGGTCACTGGTGAGAATGTTGGACAGCTTCCCTTCTCTAACATTTAAATCAGAATTGCTCCATGAGGTTGTCTGAAGAAGCGAAAAAGTAGATGATACATACATTAAACCATAAGAAATAGAATAAATACCAGTTCATAAATACATGAATATACATGAAGAAGGAAAAATCCCTGGCTCCAGAAATTAATACCATTCATGGAAATATCACCTCGAGGTGAGGCTTGGAAAATAGGATTCATTAAGTATTGACTTATGTAGTTAAATAGGAAAATATGAGTGATTAAGTATTGACTTATGTAGTTAAGATGTGATTAAATGTCAGGACTGAAGAAAGATATTGGCAAAGGGTGACCTTGTTGATCTAAAAAAAACTGCAAAGCCAAGAAAAAACGGAAAATTGCAAACAAATATCTTTGTGTGCACTGGAATGGAACATATGTAGCAGAGCAAAAAAACACAAATACAAAGGGGGTAATTTTAAATGGCGTGTAAAAATTGGCGAACCCTACTTTCCAGGTGCAGAATTTGCATATAAAGTGCAGTTTGTGCCATTTTGATGTATTCACAACAGAAGCGAGGGAGACGGGGGGTTCATCAATACATTTCCGATTTTAGAGAATGCACTACTGCATAATTAATGTTAAAGGCCCTTCGTAAGGAAAATCTAATTTCATACAAATGCCTTTAAAATTAATTCTGCATAGTGAATTATAAATAGGCAGGCTAAATAGCATAGGATTGAATTGTGGCAATTGCATCAAAGCAGCATATTTTCTTATCTAGTCATATCAGGTCAGACAGTACTGTTCAGGACAGTTAGAGTTGGATTGCACTCACCCATTATAGAACCTGGTATTGACATAAGTGGTTGCACAATTCTGCTTTGCTGTAAGTAGTGAAATACCCTGTAAAAGTTGTCAATCAGTTCGACAACAGTGTTCAGAAGAACAAGTTACTTCTTACCTGGTAACGTTTTCGACGGGATGTTCCTCAAACGTATTCCTTATCTTTGATTCCTTACCTTTGATAATACGTTTCCAGCTTGCTGGCCTCGGAAATGTTTTCTGTAGAGGGCGCTGCGCGTCGACGTCTGCCGAGTCGATGTCCCTCGACGGCCACCGCATCGGCGCCGACGTTACCATGCCCATAAATAGCCACACGCTGCGTCCGTTGCTCAGTTCCGTTTTGAAGCATAAGAAAAGTCATGCCTGGATTGGTTAGTGACCTTGAAGGAGCGTAAGCTGCAACCACAAGGGAAGTTATCACTGCGGGGATGGTTGGAAGGGGCGATAAGGAATACGTCGGAGGAACATCCCGTCGAAAGAATGTTACCAGGTAAGAAGTAACGTGTTCTTCGAAGGGATTGTGTCCTCCGATGTATTCCTTATCTTTGATAGACTCCCATAGCAGTGGCATGTAATTGGAGGTGGGAGTGATAGTGTTATGTATCCCTTTAGGGATGGACCGAATGTAATACGGCCTTGCCAAATCTGGTCTCTTGAGCAGTGGAGGAATCCAGATTGTAAAATTTTGTGAATGTATGTGCGGACGACCATGTGGCAGCCGCACATATGTCCCGGACCGGTACCCCTCTTTGGAGAGCCGAAGAGGCTGCGATACCCCTTGTTGAATGAGCCCTGAGATTTTGGGGTGGCTCTTTCCCTGCTAGTCTATAACATTCCAGGATGGCCAAAATAATCCACCTGGACATGGTTTGTTTTGTTATGGGTAGTCCCAACTTGTGACCTGAGTATCCTACAAACAGTTGGTCTGCTCGCCTGATCCTAGCCATTCTGCTGATTCAAAAGCTGAGAGCTCGCCTAGGGTCCAGCCTATGTAGCCTTTCCTCCTCTTTCCCCGGATGGGGAGGAGGGTAGAACGAAGGCAAGGTAATTTTCTGAGTAATTCAGAAACCACCTTTGGGAGGAAATTAGGATTCACCTGTAGGACAACTTTGTCCTTGTGGAAGATTGTATGTGGGGGTTTACAGGAGAGAGCTTGTAGCTCGCTCACCCTCCTAGCAGATGTTAGTGCTACCAATAGGACAGTTTTAAGCGTGAGAAATCTCAGCGCGCAAGAGTGAAGTGGTTCGAATGGAGTGCCCATTAAGAAGTTTAAGACTAAATTTAAGTCCCATAAGGGAACCTGGAATGGTTTTGGAGGGTAAACATTAGTTAGTCCCTTGAGAAATTGTACCACTAGAGGAATTTTGAAATACAATGGTTCCTCCGCAGTGCGCTTGAAGATAGAAAGCGCTGCAAGATAGCCTTTTACAGTGCCCACTTGAAGGCCTGAGTTTACCAAGTAGAGTAGAAACGATAACACCGTTGGTGTACCACATGGAAAAGGGTCGATATTCTGTTCCCTAGACCAGCTGCAAAATTTGTTCCAACGGCAGCGGTATAAAGACTTTGTTGCTGGTCTTCTGGCCGAAAGCAACACCTCCATGACGTCCTCGACCCCCTCGGAGATCCCAATCCTTGTACCTCAACCTTTCAGAAGCCAAGCGTGAAGGTTGAGGGTTCTGGTGTCTGGATGGAGAACCTGACCTCCCTTCTGCGAGAGAAGATTCTCTTTGAGTGGAAGACGGATTGGAGGACAGATGGACATATCTAGAAGGTCCGGGTACCACGTTCTCCTGGCCCAATCCGGGGCAATTAGGATCATGGTTTTCCGGAATATTCTCAACCTCCTGATCATTTGAGGAATAACAGGGACTGGTGGGAACGCGTAAAGGAGTGGAAACTCCCAGTCCACTACGAACGCATCTCCTAGAGCTCCTCTCGGGGGAAATTCCCTTGAGCGGAACAGATCGCACTTCCTGTTGAGGCTGGTGGCGAACAGATCTACCTGAGGGGTTCCCCAAAGGGCGAAGATCTCTTGAAGGACTTCCTGAGCTAGCTCCCACTCGTGGGAGACTGTGCTCTGCCTGCTCAGAGCGTCCGCTGTCAAGTTCTTCTCTCCGGCTAGGTGAACTGCCGATAGAGAGATTCCTTCTTGGATTGCCCAAAACCAGAGCTGCATCGCCTCTCTGCACAGGGGTAGTGATCCTACGCCTCCTCTTTTGTTGAGGTAATGCATGGCCACCGTGTTGTCCGTCATTATCAGGACGTTATTCCCTTGTACAGCTGGCAGGAACGCCTTCAGCGCAAGTCTGATGGCTCTCAGCTCTAACAGGTTGATATGTAGTCTGGACTCCGATGGAGACCAACGACCGCTGATGGTCAAGTCGTTGGCGTGGGCTCCCCACCCCGTGAGTGAGGCATCCTTGACTACTGTTATCTCCGGCCAGGGTTGCCAAAACTGTTCTCCTTTCAGAATGTTCTCCTGACAGGCCCACCACTGAAGGTCTTGAGCCACCCTGTCGGGAACCTGAAGAAGATCTGTCATTCTCCCTGAGAATTGTGACCACTGAGTCCTCAGTGCCCACTGGAGGGATCTCATTCTCAGGTGAGCCTCTGGCACTAGGAAAATGCAGGATGCCATGAGGCCTAGCAACCTCAAAAAGTCGAAAGCTGGGAGACGTTGGGCATGTTGGAACTTGGTAACCATCTGTAGAATATCTTGAGCCCTCACCTCTGGTGGCGAGGCTTTTCCCAGGGAAGTGTCCAGGATCGCTCCTATGAACTGGAGTCTCTGCGATGGTATCATTTGTGACTTCTTTAAATTGAGGGAGAAGCCCAGTCTGTGAAGGGAGTGGCAGACATAATCTAGCTGGGCCTGGGCCTGTTCCGAAGATACAGCCCTGATCAGCCAATCGTCCAGGAAGGGGTAGACGTGGATCCCTTCCCCCCTTAGACTCGCCGCCACTACCGACATCAGCTTGGTGAAGACCCTCGGGGCGGAGGTCAGCCCAAATGGCAGCACTCGAAATTGATAGTGAGAGTTGCCAATTGCGAACCTCAGGTATTTCCTGTGTTTGAGATGGATAGGCACATGGAAATAAGCGTCCTGAAGGTCCAGAGATACCAACCAGTCCTGGAACTGAAGGGCCTGGAGGATCTGAGAAAGAGTGACCATCTTGAATTGTCTTTCCTGAGGAATTTGTTCAATTCTCGCAAGTCCAAGATGGGTCTCAGTCCTCCGTCTTTCTTTGGAATGAGAAAGTAAGGGGAGTACCAGCCCTTGTTCCTCTCCGCTACAGGTACCAGTTCTATGGCACCTTTCTCTAGCAGGTCCAAAATTTCCTGCAAGAGGAGCGGATCTGGAGCTTTCTGAGAGCTGATCCCCGGTGGATGACTCGGAGGTATACGTAGGAAAGGTAGGCAGTAACCTTGGGCAACTGTCTCCAATGCCCAAGCATCTGACGTGATAGCCTGCCATACCGCCAGATGTTGAGTCAACCTGCCTCCTACAGGTGTCCTGTGAGGGAAGTCCTTAGAGTGGTTTTGGGGCGGCTGATGCAGATGCCGATGGTAAAGAGGCACCTGCTGTTGCTGCGGCTTTTGAATATCTACCCCGTCCACCTCGGGTAGTTCTTCTTTGTCCCCTTTGAGCCGGTCGTCCTCTACCTCTTCCGAATACGGAGTAGAAGCAAAAGGACTTGCCCCTCGCAGAGGTTCCTGTGGGATGAAAAGGTGTCTGACGGATTGCAGCGCCTAGGGATTTTGCTGCTGCTTTTGAAGTTTGCAGTTTCTCTAAACTGTCATCCGCCTTTTTCCCGAACAAAGAAGAGCCATCGAATGGCATGTTCAAGAGCCTGGCTTGCACATCTGGGGCAAAACCAGACTTTCTCAACCAAGCGAATCTCCTGGTTGTTGTACTTGCCGCCATTGCTCTGCTGATACTGTCAGCCGCATCAATGCCCGTCTGGAGGGATTCGCACATAGCGTCTTTACCGTCCTGTATAATATTCAGGAACGCATCCCTTTCTTCTCCCTCCAGGATGCAGTCAGCCGCTGTAGAAGCACACTCCCAAAGTGTATGGCTGAATCTAGCAAGGGTGCAAGTAGCATTAACAGATTTTAACGCCATGCTACATGCCGAAAAAACTTTCTTTGCCATAGCATCATATTTTTTATCGTCCCTGTCCTGTGGGACGGTAGGATAAGCCGTCTTGACATCGGTAGAGGATGCTGCCTGTACCACCAGACTTTCTGGGGATGGGTGTTTAGACAAAAACTCTGGGTCTGTAGAGGATACCCTGTACTTTGTAGACAGTTTTTTATTTACTGCCGGTACGACATCTGGGGTTTCCCAGTTCGTCATAATCTTCCTCTGAAGAGCTTTATGAAAAGGCACCACAGGATCCTCCTGTGGGCCTTTGTCAAGAATATCCGTGAGGTCATCTTGTTGGAAAGATTGTGAAGGTGCAGACCACCCCATAAACTCTGTGATCCTGGCCATTAAGGCTCTATAGGGGGTTTCAGCATGTTCCCCCGGGTCTGGCCTAGCAAACTCCACCTCAGGGGAGGTGTCTAACCCACTTGCCTCATGTAAGGAATCATGAAGATCCTTTAACCTGCGTTCTTCAGAGGAAAATTCCTCTCTAATTGGGGTTACAGGTCCTTGCAACTCAAATGTGTCTTCCTGTTCAGACAATTCACCCTCTTCCATAATTGAGGACATAGTTCTTAATTGTTCTGAACTCATAAAGGGTGTAAACCCCATTTCCAAGGCAGAGGGTGCCGAACTTGTCATAATCGGCCTCGAAAACGTCGATGTCGTCGAAGGCTTCGAGCGTGGTGTCGAAAACAAAGGCGGAGGCCTCGAAGACCTCGACAGAATTGGGATTCTGCTCGACAATCTCGAAGCCATCGACGTCGAGGACCTGGGGATAGTCACTGGGTGTGTCGTAACCGTGACTTTTCTTGGCGTCGACACCGGTGTCGAAGCTGGCGTCGAGTCGACAGACTCGTGTGTCGAAGGTCCCTTCGACAACGCCGTCGAAGACATCGACCTCGACGTCGACGGAACCTTCGTCGACAGCGTCGACGGAACCTTCGAGGAAGGTTTTGAGGTCATAGTCCTACTCGAGGGTTTGTGACGCGCTCGAAAGGTTTCCTTCGCCGGGTACTGCAACACGCGGCGTTTTTGACCTTCGGGTCTTTCGACCAGAGCATCGCTCTCGGCAGTCTTCGAGGGGGTCGAGGCCGCTTTCTCGAAGACGCTCATCATATTCCTTCGGAATTCCTCCCATTCAGCCCGGGAACTATGTTTCGTGGGGCACGGGATTCTCTTTGGCGAAACAGAGGAAGACAGAGAATGGGATCTTCAACGTCTCCTCTTCGAGTGCTTCGATCTCGAGGAGTGATGAGACCCACTCCGAGATCTGGAGCGCGAATGGTGACGAGGAGACGAATGTCTCGACTTCGTCGACGAAGAAGAAGCTTTAAAAGTCTTACCTTTCTCCAGCTTCCCCCTACGCGGCTTCAGGGCCTTAGCTGTCATGGTGTTCAGCTCCCAAACACCACAGACAAACTCTGTGAGGGTCAGTCAGTGACATCTTTTTCCCACAATCTCAGAATTTTTTGAAGCCGGATCGAGGAGTTGTCGGTTCCGACGAAGAACCCATCGAGTACGGATCGAATAACTCGAGGTAAATAGGTTTAACCTGACAAAACTGAGCAACGGTATTCCGAGGCACTGAGTAAGCGCGGAAAAACGGAACTGAGCAACGGGCGCTGCGCGCGGCCTTTATAGCCAGGATGATGTCGGCATCGATACGGCGGCTGTCGAGGGACATCGACTCGGAGGACGTCGACGCGCAACGCCCTCTAGAGAAACATTTTTCCGAGGCCAGCAGAGCTGGAAGGAGATATCTAAGATGAGGAATACGTCGGAGGACACAATCCCTTCGAAATACAATTACGGTGAGTAATGTATCCCTTCGGAGGCTTGTGGAATCTGCTTAGATCACCTGCTGTGCATAGATTAGCGAGCAGTACCTGAAGAAGGAGGTGGGATGTGAGAAGGGTCATGAGCAAATAAATGCCTTAGAACCGCTTGTCCCACTTGTGTATCTGTCTTGGAATGTGTGTCAATGCAGTAGTGCTGAGTAAAAGTGTGAATAGAGCTCCAAGTAGCTGCTTTGCAAATGGTATCAAGGGGTACATTTGCAATGAAAGCCAGAGTGGCCCCAATGCCTCTTATAGAGTGGGCTCTTGGCGTGAACGGCAGAGTTTTTTTTAGAAAGGGAGTAACACAGCTGGATACAGTTAATAATCCACTTAGAGATGGCACCTTTAGAGACGCGATCCCCCTCTCTGCCTGTAGCTACGGAGACAAAAAGTTGGTCTGTTTTCCTTAGCGGTCTGGTCTTGTTTACATAGTAGAGGACCGCCCTATGCACATCTAGGGTGTGTAGTTTCACCTCAGCTGAGCTTTGTGGGTTTTGGAAGAAATCCGGAAGCTCGATGGACTGGTTCACGTGGAATTTGGAAATAAACTTAGGTGAGAACCTAGGGCGTGTACGCGAAACCAGTCTATCCTTGTGAACTGTAAAGAAAGGATCTTGCACTGACAGAGCCTGAATTTCACTAACCCTTCTTATGGATGTAATAGCTACTAAGAAGGCTGTCTTATAAGTCAGGTGTTTGAGACTGCTTTTATGCATGGGTCCGAATGGGGGGCCCATGAGTTCAGCTAGCACCACATTAATGTCCCACCCTGGTGGTGGGTTTGAAATAGGAGGTTGAAGTCTCTTTACTCCTTCCATGAAGGCTTTAACCACTGGAACTTTCCACCACAACACCTTGTTATGGGAGGTGGTATGCTGACAGAGCTGCCAGATGCACCTTCAGTGAGTTAAAAACCAGTCCTGCATCCAGCAGGTGGAGCATGTATGTAACAATAGTAGAAAGAGTGCAATCAACTGGGTTGATTTGTCTATTCAGGCACCAGATAACAAATCTCTTCCACTTGTCAAAGTAGCAGTGCCTCTTGTTAGGCTTTCTAGATACTTTTAGGATGTCCATACATCTTTGAGGCAAATTTAGATGTCCAAACTCTATGACCTCAGGAGCCATGCTGCTAGGTTCATTGAGCTGGGTAGAGGATGTACTGTTTGACCCTGATGCTGGGACAGTAGGTTGTACCAGCCCGGGAGCTTGATGGGGTCGCACGTCGCTAGTCTGCGTAAGTGTGGGAACCATGGTTGTCTCGCCCACATGGGAGCAACTAGGACGAGCGTCATCGATTCCCTGTTCATCTTGTTCACCACCTTCCTGATGAGAGGAGTTGGTGGAAAAGCGTATGCAAACATTCCTGACCAGTTCATCCACAGGGCGTTCCCCTGGGATCCTGGTTGTGGGAATCTGGACGCGAATCTTGGGCATTGTCTGTTTTCGCTTGTGGCGAATAGGTCTATGGTGAGGGAACCCCACTGAGAGAAGAGATCTTCTACGATTTCTCTGTGTAGACACCATTCGTGCTCCTTTGGGAGGGGATCTCTGCTTAGTGCATCTGCTAGAGAATTGAGATCCCCTGGAACATGTTGCGATGACAGGAAGATGTTCCGTTTGAGTGCCCATGTCCACATTTTCTGGGCAAGCTTGGACAGATTTGGCGAACGAGTCCCTCCCTGCTTGTTTATGTAAAACATGGCTGTAGTGGTGTCCGTTCGGATCTGCACTGACAGATTCAGCAGGTAGGGTTCGAACGCCTGAAGCACTCTGAATACTGCCAGAAGCTCTAGCAGGTTGATGTGATTCTTGGCCACTGAGTGAGACCAGAGCCCCTGAGCTGTATGGTGGAGGAGGTGAGCTCCCCACCCTGTTAGGCATGCATCGGTTGTGACTACCGCCTGTATCTCGGGATCGTAAAAGGGTTTCCCCTTGGACAGATTTTCTCTTGTCCACCAGTGAAGGCTTTGTACCAGTGTTGGCGAAACGACCACTAGATCATCCCACTGACCACTTGCCTGAGACCACTGTTTCGCCAACCATTCCTGCATGGGACGCATGCGCAGGCACGCGTGGGGGACCAGGTAAATACATGACGCCATCATGCCTAGCAAACGCATTGCTTTGCGTACCGTTATCTGACGACCGGCCTGATATTGTGAAATTTGCAGTAGTATATTCAGAATTCTTTCCTCTGATGGAAAGGTCAACCCCTCTTGTGTGTCTACGATAGCTCCTAGGAACTGTTTGGAGGTGCTTGGCACCAGACTTGACTTTTTCTCGTTTATTGAGAAACCCGATTCGAAGAGGAGGTCGATTGTTCTTTGAATGTTCGTTCTGCAAATCGCTGGGGTTTCCCCCATGATGAGCCAGTCGTCCAGGTAAGGGTACACCGGGATTGCCTCCCTGCGTAGGTGTGTTGCCGCCACCGCCAGTACCTTGGTGAATACCCTTGGAGCCGAGGGATACCGAAGGGCAGTACTTTGAACTGGTAGTGCAAACTGTCCACCTTGAAGCGCAAATACTTTCTGTGCGCTGGGAACATGGAAATATGAAAATAGGCATCTTTCATGTCCAATGTTGCCATGTAGTCCCCCTTTTTTAGGAGGGGGATTACCTCTTGGAGAGTAGTCATACAAAACTTTTGGGGCTTGACATATTTGTTTGCAGGCCTTAAGTCTAATACTGGGCGCATTGTTAAATCTTTCTTTGGTACAAGGAAGTAAGTTGAATAAATATCCTTGTTTACCTGGTGGGGGCCGGGACGAGTTTGATTGCATCCTTTGCTAACAGATTGACGATCTCCTCGAGGAGGATTCTTTGGTGGTCTAGAGAATGTGTTCTTTGTCGTGGAGGCTGGTTCCGGGGACGCTCTAAAAGTTCTATGCAGTATCCTGCGGACACTGTTGACAGCACCCATCTGTCTGATGTGATCCCTTCCCAAGCTCGGGTGAAGTTGGAAACACGTCCTCCTAATGGGGATGCGTGAGAAGGGACCCTGAACGGAGCGTCTCTGTTTTGGTGGAGGCATGCCGCCGCCTCTACTGGGGCTGCCTCTACCTTTACCCCGTCCTCTCTTATTCCCTCTACTATAACCTTGGGTAGACTGTTGGTTATTGTTCCACTGCGTACCCTGGCCCTGGGAATAGTTAGACCCTCTTTAGGAATTTTGTCTGCGTGTGCGGCGAAAATTGCCATTACCCCTTTGATTAGGGGGTTTGGTGGTTAGTTGACCTAGGGACTTGAGTGTTTCATACTCGTCCTTGGCATTTTTAAGCGCGTCCTCGACCGCCTTACCGAACAATAGATCTGGCTCCACCGGTTTGTCTAACAATGATGCTTGTGTTTCGGCCTTGAATCCAGACTGCCGTAACCAAGCGTGTCTCTTGATAACAGTACCCTCTGCTATCAATCTACCGGCATTATCTGCGGCATCAAAGGTTGCCTTTAAAATGCAACCGGATACGGCTCTCCCTTCCGCTGACACTCGTGCCAATTGGCTCTTTAGGGGCTCTGGGGCGGAATCTATGAGTGCCGCGACCGCCTCCCACTGGTGGCAGTTATAACTCCCCAGTAGGGTGGTGGAGTTGGCGATTCTTGCTTGGTAGGCGGAAGTGGAGGCAACTTTTCTGCCGAACCCATAGATCTTTTTGGTCTCCATGTTGGGAGGAGCTTCTGACGATGACAAGGGTGTTCCTGCCCTCTTGCGGGTGTTTGTAGCGACTAGGGAGTCTGGTTTCAGATGCCCTCTTATATACAGTGGGTCTGATTGGGCTGCCCTGAATAGCTTCTCAACCCTGGGTTTGACTGCCCTGGTGAGATTGGGGTTTACCAATGAAGGGTCTATTCTTCTTTGGATGGACTTAAGGATAGGGATGGCCTGCGCAACAGGTCTCCTTTCTCCCACCAACTCTTCGGCAAAATCTCTTTCCTCTTGAACACCCTGGGTGTCAATGTGGAAGTGGTTTGCTGCTCTAGATAGGACCTCATTTAGGAGGGGTTGGTTGTCGACAGGGGAGTCGGTAACCGGTGGTTCCTTATCTACCGGGGAATCTACCCTGTATATTTCCGGGTCGTCCTCTTCCTCCTCTAGTTCCTCATCGTCCCCATAGTAGCCTGTCCCAGTCTGTTCTTCCAACATGCCCAAATCTGTATCCTCACAAAGGGAAGGATCTTCTTGTTCCTGAGAATAAGGTTGCATGTGGAAGGGATCTGAAGACCGTGTTGTTTCAAACGGGGATTTTTTACTTGGGGGGATAGGATCCTTGGAGCCTGAGGGAGCCGACCCGTCGGGGTTATAAGTGAGAAAATGTTCGGGATTTTTAGAATAGAAATCTGCCAATGATGACATTCTTGACATGACTCTATCTATGTCCTCACTGGACCACTCTCTTGAACTGGGAATGACTTTGCCTGGGGGAAGTTTCCCTGACTCATCTATAATAGAGGAATGCGACTTATCTGTCTGTTTGAGTGGAGTGGAATGTTTCTGTGGTGTGGAAGTAGGCTGAGACTGCTTCCTCTGTTGTTTTCCCCCCTCCCCGTGGCTGGAAGAGTGTTTGCCCTGCTTCTTTGGGCCTTCAGAGCTTTTCGACGCCTGGCGTCACGCTTCGGTAGTGGTGGTACTATCCTTCGACCGTGTAGCTTGGGATTCGGGAATGGGCGTTACTTGTACTGAAGCCGACTCCCGGAGTGCGGTCTGGGGGTAGAGGTCGGTTTCGTCTTCCGATGATCGAACCTCGGTTAACCTGGGGAGCGAGGCACTTTTGGCAATAGTGGATGATTGCCTGGCGTCATGCGGCGATCTAGATCGCGAACGCTCAGAAGACACCGATTCGGACCGTTCCCTATGTGCCTCTTTCCGAGAGCTCGACGTGCGCTTCGAGTCTCGGTGGGACTTCATGTGTTTGGAAGTGCTGTGGGTTGCGCTTACGTCGCCGGGGGTCTTCCCCATAGCCGCCCTGCCGGACGACCTTCCGAGGTCGGGACCTGCGCCTGGCTGTCTTTCGACGCTGTGTTGCCCTCACCGTCCGAAAGTACGGCGTTGCTGCCGTCGCTGAAGGCACCCTCCGCGGCCATGGCCTCTTGACGCCTGGCGTGGTGGGCCCAACACTTGGTGGAACGGTCTTTTAGTGTTTTAGGCTTGAACATACTACACGCTCTGCAATTTGCCTCGGGGTGATCCCTTGGCAAGCAGAGATTGCATGTGCCGTGTCTGTCAACCCAAGGATACTTGCGGTTGCACTTTGGGCAAAATTGGAAAGGGGTACCCTCCATATGCACCTTGAGGCAGCGGGCTGGTAACTGTAGCAATATATATATAAGAGAATATATAAGAGTGTAGAGTATGTCCACCCCCCACTCTCCCTACTTGTAGGGCCGAGGCCAGAGGCCTTCCGAGGCCTGGGCCGAGGCCAGAGGCCTTCCTAGGCCCACTCCGTCGTGAAGCTCTCGACGGTCGCCTTCTTCTCCCGTTCGGCGTAGAGTGTCGAATCTCGGTGGCTCGACTTTAGGATGGAGAAAAAAGGGGTAAATATAACAATATTTTTTTACAAAGAATGGCTAATGCCAGGGAACTCCGCTGAATGCTTCCGACCAGTATGGTGAAAAAAAACGATCTGAGGGTCCTACACGCGCGAGGGATCATGGGTACAGTGGACGTCACACTAGGGATAGTATTACTGGCACGCCCTGTGCCGACGCCCATTTTCGAGTTTCGAAAAACAAACTGTAATACTCTGCAACTTCCACTAGATGTCGGCCTATGCACAGCATGTGATCTAAGCAGATTCCAAAAGCCGCAGAAATATATATATATATATATATATATATATATATATATATATAACAAAGAAGGGTGTGAGGGGCGCACTCTGGGTCCCAGCTAGATGTACCTTTCCACAGTCCAGTAGATGTTCTCCTCCTAGCGCGCTTTCTTGCCTCTTGAAATCATCAGGGAGGCAGTCTGTTCAGGTGTTTATTCAGGTGTTGATGGTTACTACCAGTGATGGCCTCAGGGGAGTCTGGGTGCTGTAGTCATTCAAGTAGCCAGGAAACAACTCAACCTCCAATTACAAAGTGTAAAACCCCAGTTGGGGGGAGGGGGGAAAACCAACAGTGTGGCTCTCCTGAGTAGGGGCATGTGTCACCCCGGTGCCGCCGCCTCTGGAGCCCGGGACTCCTAAAAGATTTGACAAAGAAGGGTGCGAGGGGCGCACTCTGGGTCCCAGCTAGATGTACCTTTCCACAGTCCAGTAGATGTTCTCCTCCTAGCGAGCTTTCTTGCCTCTTGCAATCATCAGGGAGGCAGTCTGTTCAGGTGTTTATTCAGGTGTTGATGGTTACTACCAGTGATGGCCTCAGGGGAGTCTGGGTGCTGTAGTCATTCAAGTAGCCAGGAAACAACTCAACCTCCAATTACAAAGTGTAAAACCCCAGTTGGAGGGAGGGGGGAAAACCAACAGTGTGGCTCTCCTGAGTAGGGGCATGTGTCACCCCGGTGCCGCCGCCTCTGGAGCCCAGGACTCCTAAAAGATTTGACAAAGAAGGGTGCGAGGGGCGCACTCTGGGTCCCAGCTAGATGTACCTTTCCACAGTCCAGTAGATGTTCTCCTCCTAGCGCGCTTTCTTGCCTCTTGCAATCATCAGGGAGGCAGTCTGTTCAGGTGTTTATTCAGGTGTTGATGGTTAATACCAGTGATGGCCTCAGGGGAGTCTGGGTGCTGTACTCATTCAAGTAGCCAGGAAACAACTCAACCTCCAATTACAAAGTGTAAAACCCCACTTGGGGGGAGGGGGGAAAACCAACAGTGTGGCTCTCCTGAGTAGGGGCATGTGTCACCCCGGTGCCGCCGCCTCTGGAGCCCGGGACTCCTAAAAGATTTGACAAAGAAGGGTGCGAGGGGCGCACTCTGGGTCCCAGCTAGATTTACCTTTCCACAGTCCAGTAGATGTTCTCCTCATAGCGAGCTTTCTTGCCTCTTGCAATCATCAGGGAGGCAGTCTGTTCAGGTGTTTATTCAGGTGTTGATGGTTAATACCAGTGATGGCCTCAGGGGAGTCTGGGTGCTGTAGTCATTCAAGTAGCCAGGAAACAACTCAACCTCCAATTACAAAGTGTAAAACCCCAGTTGGGGGGAGGGGGGAAAACCAACAGTGTGGCTCTCCTGAGTAGGGTCATGTGTCACCCCGGTGCCGCCGCCTCTGGAGCCCGGGACTCCTAAAAGATTTGACAAAGAAGGGTGCGAGGGGCGCACTCTGGGTCCCAGCTAGATGTACCTTTCCACAGTCCAGTAGATGTTCTCCTCCTAGCGCGCTTTCTTGCCACTTGCAATCATCAGGGAGGCAGTCTGTTCAGGTGTTTATTCAGGTGTTGATGGTTACTACCAGTGATGGCCTCAGGGGAGTCTGGGTGCTGTAGTCATTCAAGTAGCCAGGAAACAACTCAACCTCCAATTACAAAGTGTAAAACCCCAGTTGGGGGGAGGGGGGAAAACCAAAGGTGTGGCTCTCCTGAGTAGGGGCATGTGTCACCCCGGTGCCACTGCCTCTGGAGCCCGGGACTCCTAAAAGATTTGACAAAGAAGGGTGCGAGGGGCGCACTCTGGGTCCCAGCTCGATGTACCTTTCCACAGTCCAGTAGATGTTCTCCTCCTAGCGCGCTTTCTTGCCTCTTGCAATCATCAGGGAGGCAGTCTGTTCAGGTATTTATTCAGGTGTTGATGGTTAATACCAGTGATGGCCTCAGGGGAGTCTGGGTGCTGTAGTCATTCAAGTAGCCAGGAAACAACTCAACCTCCAATTACAAAGTGTAAAACCCCAGTTGGGGGGAGGGGGGAAAACCAACAGTGTGGCTCTCCTGAGTAGGGGCATGTGTCACCCCGGTGCCGCCGCCTCTGGAGCCCGGGACTCCTAAAAGATTTGACAAAGAAGGGTGCGAGGGGCGCACTCTGGGTCCCAGCTAGATGTACCTTTCCACAGTCCAGTAGATGTTCTCCTCCTAGCGCGCTTTCTTGCCTCTTGCAATCATCAGGGAGGCAGTCTGTTCAGGAGTTTATTCAGGTGTTGATGGTTAATACCAGTGATGGCCTCAGGGGAGTCTGGGTGCTGTAGTCATTCAAGTAGCCAGGAAACAACTCAACCTCCAATTACAAAGTGTAAAACCCCAGTTGGGGGGAGGGGGGAAAACCAACAGTGTGGCTCTCCTGAGTAGGGGCATGTGTCACCCCGGTGCCGCCGCCTCTGGAGCCCGGGACTCCTAAAAGATTTGACAAAGAAGGGTGCGAGGGGCGCACTCTGGGTCCCAGCTAGATGTACCTTTCCACAGTCCAGTAGATGTTCTCCTCCTAGCGCGCTTTCTTGCCTCTTGCAATCATCAGGGAGGCAGTCTGTTCAGGTGTTTATTCAGGTGTTGATGGTTAATACCAGTGATGGCCTCAGGGGAGTCTGCGTGCTGTAGTCATTCAAGTAGCCAGGAAACAACTCAACCTCCAATTACAAAGTGTAAAACCCCAGTTGGGGGGAGGGGGGAAAACCAACAGTGTGGCTCTCCTGAGTAGGGGCATGTGTCACCCCGGTGCCGCCGCCTCTGGAGCCCGGGACTCCTAAAAGATTTGACAAAGAAGGGTGCGAGGGGCGCACTCTGGGTCCCAGCTAGATGTACCTTTCCACAGTCCAGTAGATGTTCTCCTCCTAGCGCGCTTTCTTGCCTCTTGCAATCATCAGGGAGGCAGTCTGTTCAGGTGTTTATTCAGGTGTTGATGGTTACTACCAGTGATGGCCTCAGGGGAGTCTGGGTGCTGTAGTCATTCAAGTAGCCAGGAAACAACTCAACCTCCAATTACAAAGTGTAAAACCCCATTTGGGGGGAGGGGGGAAAACCAACAGTGTGGCTCTCCTGAGTAGGGGCATGTGTCACCCCGGTGCCGCCGCCTCTGGAGCCCGGGACTCCTAAAAGATTTGACAAAGAAGGGTGCGAGGGGCGCACTCTGGGTCCCAGCTAGATGTACCTTTCCACAGTCCAGTAGATGTTCTCCTCCTAGCGCGCTTTCTTGCCTCTTGCAATCATCAGGGAGGCAGTCTGTTCAGGTGTTTATTCAGGTGTTGATGGTTACTACCAGTGATGGCCTCAGGGGAGTCTGGGTGCTGTAGTCATTCAAGTAGCCAGGAAACAACTCAACCTCCAATTACAAAGTGTAAAACCCCAGTTGGGGGGAGGGGGGGAAACCAACAGTGTGGCTCTCCTGAGTAGGGGCATGTGTCACCCCGGTGCCGCCGCCTCTGGAGCCCGGGACTCCTAAAAGATTTGACAAAGAAGGGTGCGAGGGGCGCACTCTGGGTCCCAGCTAGATGTACCTTTCCACAGTCCAGTAGATGTTCTCCTCCTAGCGCGCTTTCTTGCCTCTTGCAATCATCAGGGAGGCAGTCTGTTCAGGTGTTTATTCAGGTGTTGATGGTTACTACCAGTGATGGCCTCAGGGGAGTCTGGGTGCTGTAGTCATTCAAGTAGCCAGGAAACAACTCAACCTCCAATTACAAAGTGTAAAACCCCAGTTGGGGGGAGGGGGGAAAACCAACAGTGTGGCTCTCCTGAGTAGGGGCATGTGTCACCCCGGTGCCGCCGCTTCTGGAGCCCGGGACTCCTAAAAGATTTGACAATGAAGGGTGCGAGGGGCGCACTCTGGGTCCCAGCTAGATGTACCTTTCCACAGTCCAGTAGATGTTCTCCTCCTAGCGCGCTTTCTTGCCTCTTGCAATCATCAGGGAGGCAGTCTGTTCAGGTGTTTATTCAGGTGTTGATGGTTACTACCAGTGATGGCCTCAGGGGAGTCTGGGTGCTGTAGTCATTCAAGTAGCCAGGAAACAACTCAACCTCCAATTACAAAGTGTAAACCCCAGGTTGGGGGGAGGGGGAAAACCAACAGTGTGGCTCTCCTGAGTAGGGGCATGTGTCACCCCGGTGCCGCCGCCTCTGCAGCCCGGGACTCCTAAAAGATTTGACAAAGAAGGGTGCGAGGGGCGCACTCTGGGTCCCAGCTAGATGTACCTTTCCACAGTCCAGTAGATGTTCTCCTCCTAGCGCGCTTTCTTGCCTCTTGCAATCATCAGGGAGGCAGTCTGTTCAGGTGTTTATTCAGGTGTTGATGGTTACTACCAGTGATGGCCTCAGGGGAGTCTGGGTGCTGTAGTCATTCAAGTAGCCAGGAAACAACTCAACCTCCAATTACAAAGTGTAAAACCCCAGTTGGGGGAGGGGGGAAAACCAACAGTGTGGCTCTCCTGAGTAGGGGCATGTGTCACCCCGGTGCCGCCGCCTCTGGAGCCCGGGACTCCTAAAAGATTTGACAAAGAAGGGTGCGAGAGGCGCACTCTGGGTCCCAGCTAGATGTACCTTTCCACAGTCCAGTAGATGTTCTCCTCCTAGCGCGCTTTCTTGCCTCTTGCAATCATCAGGGAGGCAGTCTGTTCAGGTTTTTATTGCAAGAGGCAAGAAAGCGCGCTAGGAGGAGAACATCAACTGGACTGTGGAAAGGTACATCTAGCTGAGACCCAGAGTGCGCCCCTCGCACCCTTCTTTGTCAAATCTTTTAGGAGTCCCGGCTCCAGAGGCGGCGGCACCGGGGTGACACATGCCCCTACTCAGGAGAGCCACATTGTTGGTTTTCCCCCCTCCCCCCAACTGGGGTTTTACACTTTGTAATTGGAGGTTGAGTTGTTTCCTGGCTACTTGAATGACTACAGCAACCAGAATCCCCTGAGGCCATCACTGGTAATAACCATCAACACCTGAATAAACACCTGAACAGACTGCCTCCCTGATGATTGCAAGAGGCAAGAAAGCGCGCTAGGAGGAGAACATCAACTGGACTGTGGAAAGGTACATCTAGCTGAGACCCAGAGTGCGCCCCTCGCACCCTTCTTTGTCAAATCTTTTAGGAGTCCCGGGCTCCAGAGGCGGCGGCACCGGGGTGACACATGCCCCTACTCAGGAGAGCCACATTGTTGGTTTTCCCCCCTCCCCCCAACTGGGGTTTTACACTTTGTAATTGGAGGTTGAGTTGTTTCCTGGCTAGTTGAATGACTACAGCAACCAGAATCCCCTGAGGCCATCACTGGTAATAACCATCAACACCTGAATAAACACCTGAATAGACTGCCTCCCTGATGATTGCAAGAGGCAAGAAAGCGCGCTATGAGGAGAACATCAACTGGACTGTGGAAAGGTACATCTAGCTGAGACCCAGAGTGCGCCCCTCGCACCCTTCTTTGTCAAATCTTTTAGGAGCCGGGCTCCAGAGGCGGCGGCACCGGGGTGACACATGCCCCTACTCAGGAGAGCCACATTGTTGGTTTTCCCCCCTCCCCCCAACTGGGGTTTTACACTTTGTAATTGGAGGTTGAGTTGTTTCCTGGCTACTTGAATGACTACAGCAACCAGAATCCCCTGAGGCCATCACTGGTAATAACCATCAACACCTGAATAAACACCTGAACAGACTGCCTCCCTGATGATTGCAAGAGGCAAGAAAGCGCGCTAGGAGGAGAACATCAACTGGACTGTGGAAAGGTACATCTAGCTGAGACCCAGAGTGCGCCCCTCGCACCCTTCTTTGTCAAATCTTTTAGGAGTCCCGGGCTCCAGAGGCGGCGGCACCGGGGTGACACATGCCCCTACTCAGGAGAGCCACATTGTTGGTTTTCCCCCCTCCCCCCAACTGGGGTTTTACACTTTGTAATTGGAGGTTGAGTTGTTTCCTGGCTACTTGAATGACTACAGCAACCAGAATCCCCTAAGGCCATCACTGGTAATAACCATCAACACCTGAATAAACACCTGAACAGACTGCCTCCCTGATGATTGCAAGAGGCAAGAAAGCGCGCTAGGAGGAGAACATCAACTGGACTGTGGAAAGGTACATCTAGCTGAGACCCGGAGTGCGCCCCTCGCACCCTTCTTTGTCAAATCTTTTAGGAGTCCCGGGCTCCAGAGGCGGCGGCACCCGGGTGACACATGCCCCTACTCAGGAGAGCCACATTGTTGGTTTTCCCCCCTCCCCCCAACTGGGGTTTTACACTTTGTAATTGGAGGCTGAGTTGTTTCCTGGCTAGTTGAATGACTACAGCAACCAGAATCCCCTGAGGCCATCACTGGTAATAACCATCAACACCTGAATAAACACCTGAATAGACTGCCTCCCTGATGATTGCAAGAGGCAAGAAAGCGCGCTATGAGGAGAACATCAACTGGACTGTGGAAAGGTACATCTAGCTGAGACCCAGAGTGCGCCCCTCGCACCCTTCTTTGTCAAATCTTTTAGGAGCCGGGCTCCAGAGGCGGCGGCACCGGGGTGACACATGCCCCTACTCAGGAGAGCCACATTGTTGGTTTTCCCCCCTCCCCCCAACTGGGGTTTTACACTTTGTAATTGGAGGTTGAGTTGTTTCCTGGCTACTTGAATGACTACAGCAACCAGAATCCCCTGAGGCCATCACTGGTAATAACCATCAACACCTGAATAAACACCTGAACAGACTGCCTCCCTGATGATTGCAAGAGGCAAGAAAGCGCGCTAGGAGAAGAACATCAACTGGACTGTGGAAAGGTACATCTAGCTGAGACCCAGAGTGCGCCCCTCGCACCCTTCTTTGTCAAATCTTTTAGGAGTCCCGGGCTCCAGAGGCGGCGGCACCGGGGTGACACATGCCCCTACTCAGGAGAGCCACATTGTTGGTTTTCCCCCCTCCCCCCAACTGGGGTTTTACACTTTGTAATTGGAGGTTGAGTTGTTTCCTAGCTACTTGAATGACTACAGCAACCAGAATCCCCTGAGGCCATCACTGGTAATAACCATCAACACCTGAATAAACACCTGAACAGACTGCCTCCCTGATGATTGCAAGAGGCAAGAAAGCGCGCTAGGAGGAGAACATCAACTGGACTGTGGAAAGGTACATCTAGCTGAGACCCAGAGTGCGCCCCTCGCACCCTTCTTTGTCAAATCTTTTAGGAGTCCCGGGCTCCAGAGGCGGCGGCACCGGGGTGACACATGCCCCTACTCAGGAGAGCCACATTGTTGGTTTTCCCCCCTCCCCCCAACTGGGGTTTTACACTTTGTAATTGGAGGTTGAGTTGTTTCCTGGCTACTTGAATGACTACAGCAACCAGAATCCCCTGAGGCCATCACTGGTAATAACCATCAACACCTGAATAAACACCTGAACAGACTGCCTCCCTGATGATTGCAAGAGGCAAGAAAGCACGCTAGGAGGAGAACATCAACTGGACTGTGGAAAGATACATCTAGCTGAGACCCAGAGTGCGCCCCTCGCACCCTTCTTTGTCAAATCTTTTAGGAGTCCCGGGCTCCAGAGGCGGCGGCACCGGGGTGACATATGCCCCTACTCAGGAGAGCCACATTGTTGGTTTTCCCCCCTCCCCCCAACTGGGGTTTTACACTTTGTAATTGGAGGTTGAGTTGTTTCCTGGCTACTTGAATGACTACAGCAACCAGAATCCCCTGAGGCCATCACTGGTAATAACCATCAACACCTGAATAAACACCTGAACAGACTGCCTCCCTGATGATTGCAAGAGGCAAGAAAGCGCGCTATGAGGAGAACATCAACTGGACTGTGGAAAGGTACATCTAGCTGAGACCCAGAGTGCACCCCTCGCACCCTTCCTTGTCAAATCTTTTAGGAGTCCCGGGCTCCAGAGGCGGCGGCACCGGGGTGACACGTGCCCCTACTCAGGAGAGCCACATTGTTGGTTTTCCCCCCTCCCCCCAACTGGGGTTTTACACTTTGTAATTGGAGGTTGAGTTGTTTCCTGGCTACTTGAATGACTACAGCAACCAGAATCCCCTGAGGCCATCACTGGTAATAACCATCAACACCTGAATAAACACCTGAACAGACTGCCTCCCTGATGATTGCAAGAGGCAAGAAAGCGCGCTAGGAGGAGAACATCAACTGGACTGTGGAAAGGTACATCTAGCTGAGACCCAGAGTGCGCCCCTCGCACCCTTTTTTGTCAAATCTTTTAGGAGCCGGGCTCCAGAGGCGGCGGCACCGGGGTGACACATGCCCCTACTCAGGAGAGCCACATTGTTGGTTTTCCCCCCTCCCCCCAACTGGGGTTTTACACTTTGTAATTGGAGGTTGAGTTGTTTCCTGGCTACTTGAATGACTACAGCAACCAGAATCCCCTGAGGCCATCACTGGTAATAACCATCAACACCTGAATAAACACCTGAACAGACTGCCTCCCTGATGATTGCAAGAGGCAAGAAAGCGTGCTAGGAGGAGAACATCAACTGGACTGTGGAAAGGTACATCTAGCTGAGACCCAGAGTGCGCCCCTCGCACCCTTCTTTGTCAAATCTTTTAGGAGTACCGGGCTCCAGAGGCGGCGGCACCGGGGTGACACATGCCCCTACTCAGGAGAGCCACATTGTTGGTTTTCCCCCCTCCCCCCAACTGGGGTTTTACACTTTGTAATTGGAGGTGGAGTTGTTTCCTGGCTACTTGAATGACTACAGCAACCAGAATCCCCTGAGGCCATCACTGGTAATAACCATCAACACCTGAATAAACACCTGAACAGACTGCCTCCCTGATGATTGCAAGAGGCAAGAAAGCGCGCTAGGAGAAGAACATCAACTGGACTGTGGAAAGGTACATCTAGCCGAGACCCAGAGTGCGCCCCTCGCACCCTTCTTTGTCAAATCTTTTAGGAGTCCCGGGCTCCAGAGGCGGCGGCACCGGGGTGACACATGCCCGTACTCAGGAGAGCCACATTGTTGGTTTTCCCCCCTCCCCCCAACTGGGGTTTTACACTTTGTAATTGGAGGTTGAGTTGTTTCCTGGCTACTTGAATGACTACAGCAACCAGAATCCCCTGAGGCCATCACTGGTAATAACCATCAACACCTGAATAAACACCTGAACAGACTGCCTCCCTGATGATTGTAAGAGGCAAGAAAGCGCGCTAGGAGGAAAACATCAACTGGACTGTGGAAAGGTACATCTAGCTGAGACCCAGAGTGCGCCCCTCGCACCCTTCTTTGTCAAATCTTTTAGGAGTCCCGGGCTCCAGAGGAGGCGGCACCGGGGTGACACATGCCCCTACTCAGGAGAGCCGCATTGTTGGTTTTCCCCCCTCCCCCCCAACTGGGGTTTTACACTTTGTAATTGGAGGTTGAGTTGTTTCCTGGCTACTTGAATGACTACAGCAACCAGAATCCCCTGAGGCCATCACTGGTAATAACCATCAACACCTGAATAAACACCTGAACAGACTGCCTCCCTGATGATTGCAAGAGGCAAGAAAGCGCGCTAGGAGGAGAACATCAACTGGACTGTGGAAAGGTACATCTAGCTGAGACCCAGAGTGCGCCCCTCGCACCCTCCTTTGTCAAATCTTTTAGGAGTCCCGGGCTCCAGAGGCGGCGGCACCGGGGTGACACATGCCCCTACTCAGGAGAGCCACATTGTTGGTTTTCCCCCCTCCCCCCAACTGGGGTTTTACACTTTGTAATTGGAGGTTGAGTTGTTTCCTGGCTACTTGAATGACTACAGCAACCAGAATCCCCTGAGGCCATCACTGGTAAGCACCATCAACACCTGAATAAACACCTGAACAGACTGCCTCCCTGATGATTTCAAGAGGCAAGAAAGCGCGCTAGGAGGAGAACATCAACTGGACTGTGGAAAGGTACATCTAGCTGAGACCCAGAGTGCGCCCCTCGCACCCTTCTTTGTCAAATCTTTTAGGAGTCCCGGGCTCCAGAGGCGGCGGCACCGGGGTGACACATGGCCCTACTCAGGAGAGCCACATTGTTGGTTTTCCCCCCTCCCCCCAACTGGGGTTTTACACTTTGTAATTGGAGGTTGAGTTGTTTCCTGGCTACTTGAATGACTACAGCAACCAGAATCCCCTGAGGCCATCACTGGTAATAACCATCAACACCTGAATAAACACCTGAACAGACTGCCTCCCTGATGATTGCAAGAGGCAAGAAAACGCGCTAGGAGGAGAACGTCAACTGGACTGTGGAAAGGTACATCTAGCTGAGACCCAGAGTGCGCCCCTCGCACCCTTCTTTGTCAAATCTTTTAGGAGTCCCGGGCTCCAGAGGCGGCGGCACCGGGGTGACACATGCCCCTACTCAGGAGAGCCACATTGTTGGTTTTCCCCCCTCCCCCCAACTGGGGTTTTACACTTTGTAATTGGAGGTTGAGTTGTTTCCTGGCTACTTGAATGACTACAGCAACCAGAATCCCCTGAGGCCATCACTGGTAATAACCATCAACACCTGAATAAACACCTGAACAGACTGCCTCCCTGATGATTGCAAGAGGCAAGAAAGCGCGGTAGGAGGAAAACATCAACTGGACTGTGGAAAGGTACATCTAGCTGAGACCCAGAGTGCGCCCCTCGCACCCTTCTTTGTCAAATATATATATATATATATATATATATATATATATATATATATATATATATATATATATATATATATATATAATAACTTGTTTTGGGAGGGCGTGGAGGGCCCACTAGACAACCAGGATTTTTTGTGTTTGAAAGAGTGGGTGGCCCTCTCTCCCCACCCTAAGTGGATGGGGGCACGTTATGTACCCTTCCCTGGGGGAAGATTTCTGCACCCAGGAAGGGGTACATGAGATGCCCCCATCCATTTGGGGTGGGGGGAGAGGCAACTGCAAATATTGGCAGAGCCACCCCCCAAGCCTGGGGCAGTACATTTTGCCCCCTCCGGGGGCAGATGGCCACACACAAAACAAAAATAAAACAAATTATAACTTGTTTTGGGTGGGTGTGGGGGGCCACTGAACCACCATAGATGTTTTTAATGGAAAGTGGGATGGCATTCTCCCCCCACCCCAAATGGATGGGGGCATCTCATGTAGCCCTCCCTGGGGGAAGATTGTTAGCACAATCTGCCCCTAGGAAAGAGGCAAAACAAAAACAAAAATAAACAAAATAACTTGTTTTGAGTGGGTGTGAGGGTCACTAAACCACCATGGATGTTTTTAGTGGAAAGGGGGTTCCCACGGGTGTCTTCTTTTCGGAAATGCATGGGGTTCTCTGTTTTCCTTGGTGGCTTCGACACCCTAGGCACAAATGTGTAGGTTGTCCACATGAGCAAAATCTGCTTTGCCGAAAGCTTGGGGTTATCAGTGGATTAGCCTTTTCCCTTTGCGCCGAGGTAGGCGCAGCCACACATGTGAGGTACCGTTTTCGTCGGGGCACCTGTGGCAACATGGGAAGGTAGGACATCTGTTGTTGGCGGTGTGTTTCCGTGGGTGGGCAAAGGGAAATGTCTCTGAAATTTGGTGGGAAAAAACCACAATTTTATCCCAATTCGTGACACCTGTGGGAACGCAGGAAGGTATGACATGTGGAGTTGGCGGCGTGTTTCGGTGGGTGGCAAGAGGGAAATGTCTGAAAATTGTAGTTTTTTCACTAAATTTCAGACTTTGGCCAGGATTGTGGGTAATACATTCTGGGGCAATTCGCACAAAATCTGCTCTGCCAAAAGGCTTGGGGTTACCAGTGGGTTAGCCTTTCCCCTTTGCGCCCAGTTAGGTGCTCCCACACATGTGAGGTACTGTTTTTGTCAGGAAACCTGTGGGAACGCGGGAAGGTAGGCCATGTGTTTTTGGCTGCGTGTTTCGGTGGGTGACCAGAGTGAAATGTGTGGAAATTGTGGGGTTTTTTCTGTGATTTTCCCGATTTCCCCCCAAACTATGGAATCTTTCCCTACATAGTTTTGCCTGACCTGCGCCAATCACACCTTCCTAAACTTGGAATATTGTCTACTTTTCAGAAATGTATGCCTTTCTGGCTTCCCATTCAGCTTTCCTACCATTTTCTTCCATTCCGTCCGCGCATGCCCTATTGGACCAAAAAAACACCAAACTCGCCTACCTCTCACAAAACGGCTGATTAGCATATCAAAATATGTTATTTTGGTTTCCACTCAATCTGTTCTTGAAAGCCTGGAAAATGGCGAATCCAGCACAGCAAACCATGTGTTCCTAGCTCTTACAAGGAAAACACCACAGGCTTCTTTGTACAACATATTATTGGCATTTTCTGAAAAAAAAAAAAAATGTTTTCCTTTTTGGTTATTTTCTCTCACCCCACTACAGCAAACTAGGATTCCTGGGTGGCGTTATGACTGCCTACATGTGGGCAAAAAGGGGCCAACTTTGGGCGAGATATCTCATGTAACAAAGAAGTTACAAGGGATGAATGGCGAAATGCCGAAATCACCAAAGAAGGACTTGGCTTTGGGGGGAAATACCCATGGCAATTAAGGGGTTAAAATGGTAAAGCCCCAGAGGAGATATCATTTGTAAGGTAGCTCAGTTAGTTAATGCTCCAAAGGCAGATTGTGCACAGGAATATGTAACACCTGTGTTCACTTCCTGACTTAATCTTCTGGTGGGATAATAGGCAGAGTGAAAGCATTCAGCTTCCGATGCAACACAGCATTTTACACGTCAATTGGTTCAGAAAAAGTGGTGGAAAACACTATTACTGTCGCTTTTTCTAATTAGTCAGATTTTCGTGCATTTTCTGGTGGAGGTCGGGAGCCGAGTGGACATACCAGGGCCGCTCCATCAGACAAATGCGGGCTTACTGCCAGCATGGATTCTCATGCTGGAAATAAGGAAAGGGATTCCTCTGGGATCTGCTTAGATATGAAACCTGGTAAAAGCGGGCGGAGTCCAGAGGAAGCCATTGTCAAATCTGCCAGCAATCGCTAATTGTGCAAGATATTTACACTCTTCCAAAGTGGAAAAGCAATGTGATTTCATCTGCCTTTTACGCTAAAATCTTCCATTTTGTGGCGGAAAACTAAAAAGGTGCACAAATGGAAGTGGTCCACTCTATGCAGTTTACTTTGCTCCTTGATGCTTGGGGGTTTTGCGTGATGCTACACATGTAATAAATAAATAAATACATTTAACATGACAACAGATAAATGGCAATTCGTGATCACAATGAGTGAGCATGGCATGTCACTGGTAAAAGTGTGTCCTGTGATTCTTGAGTGCGTTGACAAATGCCCTTAATTGCCATCTCGCGTTAAGCTGGTGCTTAAACCCATCAGTGTGGATTGCGCAATAATATGTCAACAGAGGTATTTCAAATGGCCAATTTCGCTCTTTGGGTGAAATTGTCAAAGTGGGAGAATGTTGCCCAGCATGTGCCACTTTCTCTGCGGAGTGAATTGTGCCCACCCCGAGGAAGAAGTGTGAAAAACCCACAAGGGCACTGTGCCCTGCTCTTTCTGCGTGTGTCTTCCCCACAGGGCGACAGATGCCGACTCAGACATGGGTAAGTCTCAGGTAGCAAGCCTGTACCCTAGTTGATGTGGCAAAGGATTACAGACTTCTGAGGCTGATGACATTAGTAGCATTGAGTTACATGCCACCTGACAGGTATGTGTGATAAAGTTGCAAAGCAGAGCTGTTAGTGGGCTAAAGCAGGAGGCAATGTCTGCCCATCCTCAAAGGGTACGTACAACTAAAAGTAATAGGCCCCTCCCCCATCATGGCTGTAGGGGCCAGGCTCCAAACCAGGGCAAGAATGCCCTCCAATCATCCATTCCCACGAGTAGGGTACCCATCGTGCTCCAGGAACCCTGTTGAGCAACCTCTGTGCATTCCAGGTGATACTAACGTTATTTAAAGCCAGATGTCTAAAAGGTAATCGCTTAATTGCAGCTGGAAATTAGCTCTTGGCGTGATCAAAATGCCTTAACCAAGTGTGACATTAGCCCGTTCATTTATAAGCAATATGTTTGTTCTCGCGTTTCTTCATCCACTGAATTACTGTTAGAAACAAAGGCAAGAGTTGTCTCTTGTGTAGGCATTAGGAAGGCAGTTGCCAGCCTCTGGCATAATATGCCCATGTTCTTCCAATATTGGCTAGCTTTTGCCCTCTTATGGCCAGGTAGAACCATCACGGCAGTGACTACCAAATGCCTTTCCCCTGGAGACAGAAAAGCAGAAATAAGAGGCCAATTCAAGATGCAGAACAAATAAAAGTTAAGACACACTGCAGCTGCCATTGCTGTGTTAGGGAGAATATGCTGAGTGTTCAAGCAAGGAGGTATGTATTAAGCAAGCAAGCAGTGAGACAAGGGAGAGGCAAAGAAAGGCCAGAGGGGCTCTTTGAATAGTGTAACAGGGCAGTGGACCCATGCTCTGCCATCCTAGTAACATATGAGAGAATCAAATAGATCAGGCTTTGCAGCAAATGTTAAATGAGAAAGGAACAGAGTCCAGCTCTGCATTCAGAATAACAAAGGCAAAGAAAGGCTATGCTCTGAAGCCAGCATGAGATGGAATAAGAGGGACCAGACTCATCATGAGAAGCTGGCCCGGCCCTCGCAGGGGCACTAGAGGGGCAGCCCATATAGCGGGCTGCCCCTTTGGCCACCGCCCTGGGTCCACATACACCCCACCTACTAGGCATCGCCCGGGTCCGACACATCCAGCCGTAGACCTCGGGAGTGCTTATAAGGGGGTGGGCTTGCGATGGCTCTTCCTCCTTGTTTGCTGTACCCTCCCCGCCCCCGGAGGAGAGTCAAAGCAGCAACATCACACACCTAGTCCCTCTACTCCCATAACAGGGCTTACTCAGAGGTACAAACAAGATTTCCTCTTTCTTTGAAACCACCATCCTTCCATTCCAAGAGACACACACGTCTCCTTGCCCCACACAAAAAAGTAGCAACTTGCAGTTGGTAGAAAAGGCTGCAACTCCTTTATTTGGCACGAGTCCACTTACAGGTGATCTGCCTCTTAACGAGCTGGTGTCCTAGCTGAGGCCCACTGGTAGTAATTGGTATTTCCTCTCTCTTACCATGAGCTCATAGTCAGATGATAAATACAGAAATGCAACATACAAAGACATGCTTGCATCCTTTAATTTTCTTCTGTTTTCTTTTTTCTTTTCTCTTGTTTTATACAGTGATATTTGTAATTTAATACATACAGCTATTTTAATTCTAATTTTGTGAAAAGTCGAGTTCTTTGACTAAAACACAATAAATAAATAAATAAAGCAAAGTCCCCAAGATGTCCCCTGCCCCCCCCCCCCAGATTTTATGTGTCTCCTACGCCCCTGAGCGGAGGTAATCATCTCAGTGCCATTGCTATCCTACAAAGCATCTGTGACGATTAAGCTGACAACCTAGGTCAGACTCCTCATATAAACCATAACAACATGTCCCAATGTGTTTCAGCAACGGAAGATTTCAGAACCATTGGCAGTGCATATTCAGAGGTCCAAACCTTGGTAATTGTGTAAGTGTGAGCTGCAGAAGACTCTGAGTCACACTTGGAAAATGTTCCCTTCTTTATCAGCAGCGTGTCCCCTACCAAGAAAGAGGTTCTACTTGTCATGGGCTCAGTGTAGTATAGTATTCTTCATAAGGGCCCAACTGTCGAACGACCAGTGATTAGGGGGTTAAGCCCGGGATCGCTCAGATGGGACACCTTTAATTGTAGTCCCTACGATCACCTCTGAAATTGTGTAAAAAGAGAAAGTTACTCACAAAAGTGACTTCCGTACTCTTAGTCTATCCCCTTTCCTCCATACGTATGGGTGTCTGTCCATTTGCAATGGGACTAGCACATTTTTCCCCAGCAAATAGCCATTTCCTCAAACAGTTTTCAATTTGAGGCTAGTGCCAGTCCACACATAAGGCGGGGTCTAGATGTACTCTAGCCCTGCCCACTGCCATCCCTCATAAATCCCAACCCCTCTCGTACCCCTGCTTCAGATGGGCCATACTGAATACTTATTTTTAGGGAGATGGAAGGCGGGGGCATATGGAGCAAAGAGAACTATAGACTAGGAGATCTCAAGTCACTGCTTTAAGTACCTTTTTCTTATTCCAACGTTTCGTACCATTTCCAACATACCTATCTATGGCAGATTACCACTCATCGTCTTCAGGGGGCAGATAGGTTCTACAGCACTGCCCTCCCAAAAATGTGCATCTGCTTTTCAATTATGTCCATACAATATTGCTTGCAATAGGAGGATGGTTAGATCACGTTGCCGCCTTTAGGATCATATTCCAGGGGACTCTCCTTTGGAATGCTATGAAGGCTACCTTAGACCAGAATTCATGAGCGTTAACGCCGTAAGGGACAGGTCTGGATCCACAAAGCATAAGCCTCATTGTTACAGCTCACTATCCATAGAGCAATAGAGACTTTGGAGGCCTTGGTCCCTGGATGTGGACCAGCAACCGTCATCAATAAAATACACCCTTTGTTAAGTTCTTTGCCCTTTGAATATAGAAATTAAAGAGCTCTAAAAGCGTACAAATTATGCAAAACCCTATGAGCTTTGCACTGCGGGTTATGAACGAAGACTGCAGAGTCCTGAAGAATCCCCTTGTCTTTATGATTGAGTGTGTAAGATTCCAAGCAGGTTAAGGGCTGTATCTCACTGAACATTCTGGCTGTTTTCACTGGCACCAAGAGGGCCACCTTCCAAGTGACAAAGTTGATGTCCGATGTGGCCATGGGTTTAAAGAACTTGTGAGTAATGACTGCAAGAACCTCACGGAGGTCCCATGGCAGGTGCAGAGCCTTCACACCAAATCCACAAAGTGGCTGTGAATCATTGGATTTTAAGTAGAAAAAACCTAGAGCAGGAGAGTGCCTGTATGCACTAGTAGTGGCTAAACATGCACAAAAGGGCCCAATGGAGATTTCAGACTCTACCAGGCTCAAGATGAAGGCTATAACCCAATCAAGGGTGATTCAAATGGATGTTCTCTCTGAAAGAAACAATGGCAACACCAGAGCTCTTTGCACATGTACTGCGCTTTTGTGGAAGGCTTCCGAGATGCAGCGTTGATTTTCAAATGATCTCATGACAAACCGAGATAAAACAATGTCAAGCTTTCAGGAGCCACAACACCTAATTTCAAGATTGAAGGGCATGGTGAATGACACTCCCTTTTGGAAAAACTGGCAGACGCAAAAGTCCTACCAACGAGAGACTCATCAGATTTGATATCCATTTTCTGGCAGGCCAATGAGAGGTAATCAGAATCAAGTTTGTGGTGATGCACCATTTGGATGCCACGCTGCAAATCAGTGTACTCGATTAAAAAGGAAACATTGCTTTATTGTCCCATGAAATGAACAGGTTGTCACCCAGAGAGCTCAAACCTCAGCCTCCCTGAGAAGTAAGGGTCCTGCACTTCCTGTTGTATGTTGTGGCAAACACATCTACCAGAGGATAACCGCATCCCTGAAACAGTTGGCATACAAGGAAGTTGTGGAGCTCCCATTCAGGATTGCCATGGTGCAGTATCTACTGCAAACCTGTACAGGGCTGGAAACTGGGCACAGCCCTGCTTATTGCTATAATACATGTAGGTTGTGTTGTCCTTCTGAAAGATCACAATCTTGCCTGAGAGTACCGGAAGGAATCCTTTGAGTACTGGAAAAGTAGCCTTGAGTTCCAGCATACTGATATGTTCCAGATGGTCCAGACTGGACAACAGGCCGGGAAACCGTACTGTCTTGTAAGGTTGCACTCCAAACCGTAGGAGAGGTGCCCATCGTGAGCATCATCTTGTGTGGGGGAACCAAAAGGGGAACCCTTTTCATAAGGTTGACCTGGCATTTCCATAAGAAGGTCATGCCAATGCGTTCCTGAAATTGAAATGTAAACGACTGATGGTCCGGAGTTTAGTTCCATGATTCCACCAAATGTAACGGGGGCTGTCTCATCTTTAGAATGGCAAGCCTTCCTGCAAGAAGGCAAAACACCATCAGCCCCAGTAGACGTTGAAACCACCACACCGTCAGGTGCGATCTGGAAAGAAACAGCTCAACTGTCTGCAAAGCATCTCCCACCCTCGCCCCTGTGGGGAATTCTATGGCTCTTCTGGAGTCGGAACAGAAAGCCTCCAAAACAAATCTTCTTAACGGGAGTCATGTGGGATTTCTCTGTGTTTACAGGCAAGCCCAGATCGAACAGGAACTGAAGTAGTTGTTGTAGAGCTGCCCAGGCATCCCCAGAGCAGCCAATCAGATATTTGTATATGTGTATTCCCCGTTAGCAAATATGGGCCCCACGGCTGCCATGAGTTTTGTGAATACTCTTGGGGCTGCACTGCGAAAGGCAAAACCATATACTGGAAGTGTGATTCTCCCACGACAGGCATAGAAACCTTTGTGTGAAGGCCAAATAGGAAAGTGCAAATATGCGTCTTCCAGGTCCACTGCGCATAACCAATCTACCTGGGTCAGCAAAGACAGAATTTCTGCTGGTATGGTACTCATGAATCTCCAGAGTTGTTTCTCAGGCTTGCCCAGGTTTGTTTTGGAACACTGTGAACCGGGACAAAGACCTATTTTTTGTTTCTTCTCCGGCTGGGGGATTGCTACAGAGAATTGCCTGAAGAAGCCTTTGTGCTGCTCCTATACTTCTTCTTCTGACCACCCAGGGAGTGATCAGGTTGTCCTTGTCTCCTCTCAAGGAAGTCTCTGAAACCACCAAAGGATCTCGATCTGAAGTCCTTTCTTGAGGCTACAAAATTAAAATGTTTCTGAAGAACCTTGGTCAGTATCGATAACGATTTAGCCATCATGGCAGAGGACCTTTCTGGGTGAGCTTGTCATATTTTGAGCTGTACAATAATGCTGCTCCCTCAAAATGTAGATCAAGAATCTAATCTTGCAAATGTTTGGGCCAAAGCCAGGCTGACCTGTGCATGTCTGCACTAATGCATATGAGCTTGATGCTGTGTCGAGATAGTGAGCGGAGCCGTCTAGGTCTTGGTGAGCAGAGCCGTCTAGGAGGTCTTCAGTGATGTCCTGGCATCCAGATCTGAATATCTGCAGCTTATACTGTGGCAGGTTCTGCTGAAATTCAGCTAGCACCTTCCAAAGACGTACACTAGCTGAGACCAATAAAGAACTACTATTGGCTTGTCCCAATTGCAATGAAGAATTGAAACAGACCTTCTTGCCCCCACCGCCTATCAACCTATACTCCTTGTTCTGAGGATTGGAGGGCAACGCTGAAGAAGAGGCAGAGGGAAAACAACCCTTGTGAACGAGTGACGCAACCGTCACAAGCAGAGAAGAAGGCATAGGGTGTGTTGTGAGATTGTAAAGTCAGAGAGATGCTGTCTGTGCTGCACCTCAAGTTCTTTGCTGGTGTGAGCGATGGAATGGGGCTTATTTCAAAACGTCCCAGATTCTGCAAGAACATCCTTTTGAAGTCGTATACCAGATATGTCAATGGCCCTGAGACCCAGCCCACCCGCCAAATCCCCTGCATCTGCAACAGGCTCTACAGTTGCTGCCAAGCCCAGAAAGTCTGCCACGCCCTTGACTCGCTCTCGAAAAGCACAAACTGAAGAATAATTTCATTGCTGCCATTGATTGCATCCTGAGGGGAATCATCGCCAACCATGAATCTAAAGGACCCGAACCATCTCCAGAATCAGGATGACGAGGGTGCAGTGTTTGAGACTCAACTGGCTTTTCCACTTGAATGGGTGAACAAATGACTGGGACAGCCGGTCGAGAGACCAGAGCCAGCTGCACCAGAGATGGCAGTGGAGGAGGAGGATATGGTGGCGAAACCAGATCAGGCTAAGGTTGAAGGTTCTTATTCAGGCCTTTCATATAAGCCGTCATAGAAGTAGCCTAGGAAATGTCTGGAAGTGCTCAAAGAAGACATCCTTGCATGCAGCCTGTAATGTAGTGGCTGAAGCCTGAGTTCAAATCGGTGAAGACACCAGAGTCCAGGCAGTCAGTTGAGAGGGTACCAGTATGGGTGTCTAGACAACGCTGACAATGGTTTGAAATATCTGAGCAAGCTGACGCTACAGAATAGTGAGTCAAAGAGGTCTGGGTTGATATTGGAGACCAATCCACCCTCAGTGTATAAAATCCCATTGACACGTTTGGAACGGAACTGGCCTTGATTGAGAATATGAAACAGATTCTGAAGGAGAATCCCCAAATTCTGTGGAGATGACAATGCTGATCAGACCGATCCTTACCAGGTGCGGCTACTCTCAGAAAGAAGTCGCTGCACTGGGATGTCAGTTACTTAGAATACTAAGTGGCTCCATGAAACTGCTCAGATATTCCAGAGGCTGCGCATGGAAGATTTATTCCTAGAAAAAGAGTCTCTTTCTTATGCCCCAGTTGGGAAGGTATTTGCAGGCCACATGAAAGTGATCCGCAAAGGGAGTGTGGGTCCTGCGCTGAGTAGTGATGCATGCATTTCCCATAAACAGAAAAAAACAACCTTTAACAGCAACATAGGCAGGGGAAGAGAAGGCAAAAGCCAGGTAAGAATGTTGAGGAATCAGAAAAAAAGAATAGACGTCCGCTGATCTGCCGGCTACGTCAGCAAAGCAACAAGGACAAGTGCAGTAGACTCACTCTGTAAGATCTGCTTTGGTGATCACTGACTCATTTCTCTGTGAAGAAGTAGCCTTTGAGAGGGCAATGGAGGGGGAATGAGGGACTCTACGGGCCAGGTGAAGCCACTTGCTACCTGATGCAAACCCTTCCATGTGGCATATGTGAGATCCCACAGAGCTCTCCCAGTCCTTTCCATAGATGCCCAATACCGTGCACCCTGATTACCATTCCAGGGCAACGGTGGTAGTTCCACCCAGAAGAAATGCTTCATGGAAAAGAAGGAAGATAGTCCCATGGTGTCATACTTGGAGTGTGGTGAGTTGAGGTGCAAGGACCCACAGGAAAATCAGCCCAAAAAGGATTGGTTAGATCTTCATCATACGGGGGGAACTGCAAGCTGATGGTTGCTCTTGCCCAGACCATGACAGTAACTGTAAAACCATCAGCATCAACTAAAGACATGGATCGTTGGAGAAACCCTTGGCTGGGTGGGTCGTTATTACTAAAACCCCACAAATACCTAGGTAGGTTAAATGATCCCCTAAGGCAAAAGAAAAAGCATCAAGAAGACCAATAGCACAATCTATGAGCTACAGTTTGTGCCTCGGTAAAGCATCAAGCAGACCTCTAGGACAAAAGGGGTAATGCAACATGTCTTGCTCAGGTAGGAGATCATCAAGGCTTCTGAGTCCCAGAAGTCTTCTTGATATCAGAGTCATCTGCAAAGTCCAAGACAAAGAAATATGGTGGGGCACTTAAATCTTCCTTGAAACTGAGAGCGATTTCAGGGATGCGCATTGTTAGGGAGTACGTGGAGTAGATTAGGAACTAGACACTGGACGTAGGAAAACAAATCCTTTAGTTTAGGTACCCTTGTTTCACTGACTGATTTCTTCCTCCATTTTGAAATTGCTTCCCAAGAACCATTAGGCTTTAGGTTGGTTGCTCTTCCCACAGATATTCATCCCCCTCCAACCTAAGCCTGGTAATGAGGGTTGCAGGAAGCCACTAGGACAAGAGGAAAGTATTCTTAGCAGAAGAGTGATATAAGGAACAGGAAAATCACCCCTAAAATACCCTCTTACCATCTTTCACTCTTCTACGACTCGTCCTTCAGTTAGGCAGCCTTACACAGCCTTGGGAATGTCTGTTCTTTTGTTTTTTCTACCCAAAGAAGTTGGGCTTCTGTATAAAGATATGCTCTCTGACATTTTGTGTCTCTTGTACTTTGTTCTTTTTTCACCTATGACACCATCCAAATAGGTATGAGTCATTACTCATGAGTCATGATCCAGTTTCAAAGCTGACGGTTAATATCAGTAAATCTGTAAAGATTTAGACCCTGCTAAAACAAAATATGGGGGGTGCACCAAACCTGTTATCACATAGGGGTCAGCAAAATTACTCAAACATGACGCATGTGCTAATTCTAAACCTAAGTGTTACAGGAATTTGCTCCAACCAGTAGTCCTTACCAATAATTAACTGCAAGGTCTGCAAATTGATGCTTTCTCATATAATTCCTAGAAGATGGCCCTAAAGAAGGAACATGCATGGTCAAATTGAGCAGGAATAATGAACCATATAGACAATACTTTGATATAGATCTAGGCAGGCAATGAATGCTGCATTTGGATAACTATTATATTCATCATCAACACGTCACACTTAAGCTTTTAAACTTGTACTAGAGAATGGCTCATCACATTTGTAGAGTGTCTTAATTGCTTCACTGTTACGTTTCTTGTCAATGTATGTCATGTTTTAGTATGTATTTATAGGTTTCAAAATTGAGGGAAGCTGGGTGCTATTTAGCTCTTGCCTGTAGCCTAAAAGACCCTGGTTAGCTTGACACCATCAGCTAACAGGAGCTACTTTTTACTCCCTAGGCCAACTGATGCGGAACAAACACACCTATGTGAATTTAACTTTGTGCTTCTGGAACAATCTGTACTGAACAAGTGACTTACCTGTAACTCTTGTTCTCCAGCAAGGGTCTTACATGGATTCACATGCTATGAATATTTCCCGTCGTCAGGCCTGGAATCCTTGGTAAAATAAAGTAGTTTAGCTTTAAGCTAACAACTGCATTGTCGTTGTATAGCCTACTGCTGTCACTTCGGGTCATACTGCCCCAACCACTGACACTTGTCCTCCTTAACTCCACCCTTAGAGGCCACCTTCAGATTTGGTTGGGCACGTAAAGTAACAGAAGGACCCAAGATGAGCCATAGAGGGGAAGGAGGGAGGGTTTGCATGTTAATCCATGTAGGCCTCATGCTGGCAAGAGTTACAGGGAAGTAACTTGTTCCTTCTCCAGCATGGGGTCTTATATGGACTCACATTCTATGAATACGATTATACAGAAGTACATAAACTATAACTACGGGAGGTAGCAAGGCTCAACAGAGGCAATATGACTTGCCCCTGGAACCCACTCACCTCAAGAAAACAGGTTGCCAAGCACTTCTTGTCCAACACAATACTTCTCCCTGAAATCCCTGTTGACACAGTCAAATCTCGCGAAGGTGTGAGCAGACCTCCACGTATTAGCCCTGCAGATATCCAGCAGGGGAACACCAGAAAGGAACTCAGTAGTCAATGTGATGGTTCTGGTGGAACAAGCTCTCGGCCAGCCTGGCAATGTTCTGCTGGCCAATTGATGGCAATGCATGATACAGCCAGAGAGCCACCTGGAGATGGAGGCCTTCGACAGGGCCTTTCCATGTACACAGGTCCAAAGTTGATTCAAAAACCTTTAGTGAGTGCCACATAGATTTTTAAGGCACGCAACATGCCCAGTGAATGCAAAAAAGCGTATAAGGGTTCGCAAAGAAAACTGGTAAAACCAAAGGTTAGTTTAAATGAAAGTGGGACAGGACCTTTGGCATAAAGGAAGGATGAGTAAGTAGTTCCACCTTGGATTGATGAAGACAAATATAGAGGCTTACAGGATAGAGCCTGGATTTCGCCAACACGCCTGGCCGAGGTGATCGTCACTAGGAAGGCAGTCTTCCGCGATAGGATCTTCAAGGATGTCCGATGCATAGGCTCAAACGGAGCACCCGTCATCTTGTACAGGACCACAACCAACTCCCACGCTGGGGCAGGATCCTTCACCAGAGGGAATGTTCTGAAGAGGCCCTTGAGGAACTCCTTCACAAGCCAGTGAGGCTGCCAGCAGCCGAGTATATACCGGGATATCGCAGTTAAGTGCACTTTGATGGACGCACGGGCCAGGCTAGCTTTAGCCTGGGAGAGCAGATAAGACAGATGTTGCAGCGCTGTGAAGCACTGTGGAGAGATCTTCTGTGACTGGCACCACACTGTAAAGCGCTTCCACTTGTGTTTGTAGCATGCAAGTGTAGACACAGCCCTGGTCTTGGCTGGAATCTTCTTGCATTCCAACGGCAGCAGGAAATGCCCACGTTCTAAGGCTGCAGGAGCCAGGCGGACAGGTTCAGGGACATGATTGCCCCACCCTCTCTGGATAGCAAGTCCTGAAGAAGAGGCAGCTTAATGGCCGGAGCCAATGACAGGTGAAGAAGGTCTGTGTACCAGATCTGTCTGCGCCATGCTGGTGCAATGAGGATCATCTTGCGGCGGGATAGTTTGAGTGTGTTGATAACACGCAGGAGCAACGGAATTGGCAGGAATGCGTAAGGAAACAGGCCTTTCCACGGGAAGGGGAAGGTGCCCCCAGACTCCTTGCCCGAAGATACCTGCTGGCAAACAGCTGGCACTTGGTATTGGCTGCTGATGCAAACAGGTAGATCTGAGGCTGGCCCCACTTACTGAACATCCGAGAGGCTTGAGGTTGCTGGTGCTCCCACTCGTGGCAGGACCGCAGCTCCCTGCTGAGAAAGTCTGCAATGGTGTTTTTAATGCCTGCCAGTGTCATGATCCGCCGCGACTGGCGTGCATGGAGCCGATGGCGTTGGAGCGGCCATTAGCGGTTCCGCCACGTCTCTGTGCAACGCACGGTCACGGTCTAGTCTTCCGGCCGGCTGCCGGGAGGTGATCGCTTATTAGCCGCTCCTACCCGGAAGTCTGCGCGTTGCATCCTACTCGCGTCAGGCTTTCGGGTTGAAGCGCTAGTAAGTTTTCTCTCCCTCTGTGTGTTGCTCGGCGCCTTTTCTCGGTGCCGGAATTTCTCCCTTCTGCTTTCCCCCTTCCTTTGGGTTTTTCCTTCTGCCCTTGGTCCCGCAGGCTCGCGTCAGGTTTAGCAGGGAGCGCAGCATTTTCCTCCTTCTCCTCCAGTTTTCACTCCCTTTCTCACTTCAGTATTTCTTGCGTTCTGCTCTCAGGTTCGCCAGCCCTCGTATCTCTGCCTGCCTCTTCCATCCGGCTTCTCAGACAAGGACTCACCTTCTGCCGATCTCATCTCAGTACTTCACCTAGGGGTTTTTTATGCCTACGGCTTTTTCCCCGCTGGTCTGAACCGGAGGAGGGGCCCCCCCAGATCTTCTATTCAGAAGTCAGGGTGGTTTCCCTTTGGGGCAGATCCTTTCCACAAAAAAAAGGAAAGAGGAAAGAAGAGCTGTGGAAGAAACGGTTCGGGGGAACCCTACATTCGGAACTCACAGGTGAGGAGGAGGGGGATTGGAGTGAATCGGAAGGGGCGAAGGAAACACCGGAAACTGACAGATTGCAACGCCAAAAGATTCAGATGGCTACCCCGGAACAGTTACAAGAGTTGGTAGCCGCGGTTCAGGCTATGAACACAGAACTACAGAACGTCAAATCTGAGAATGCCACCCTGAAGCAATTGTTCACTCACCGAGAAGCACGGGAGTTTGATTTACCTCCCATGGCCTTGTCCTCCGGCAAGTTTGATGGAGCCCCTAAACATTTGAAGGAATTTTTGGAAGCATGCTCTGTCCATTTTGCCTTTCGTCCACAGACCTATTCCACAGACCACATAAAAGTGGGATTTATGGTGTCTAATATGACAAGCAATGCCCTGGCTTGGGCTACACCTCTTGTCACATCCAACGACCCAGTTCTTCGGAATTATGATGCCTTCTTGACTGTGCTGAAACAGACATTCGAACAGCCCGACATAACACTTGTAGCGGCTGAACAGCTAGTACAGCAGGGATCCAGCGACCTGCTTTCCTACATTTCCTCGTTTAAACGGTTGTCTACAGAAGCAGGGTGGCCGGAACGGGTTCAGTATACCCTCTTTCGTCGAGGTCTTAGGGAGGAACTCAAGGATGAGCTGGCTCGCATAGCTCGACCCACAACCTTATCAGACCTCATGTCGATAGTTCTGCAGATAGAATATAGACTCTCTGAACGAAAGGCTGAAAGGAGGAAGCAAAGGACCCCAGTCACCCATCCCGCTGGAGCCTCCTCTCTACCTTCCGTCCCATACTTGTGCCATAAGGAAGAACCAATGCAGATCGGAACAGCTCGGCCTCCGTTGACACCAGAGGAAAGAAGACGACGGAGAGAATCTGGCCTATGCATGTACTGCGGTTCTAATACCCATCTATTAAGAAATTGCCCAGCTGTACCACCTAGACGGGCGGGAAACGATCAACCTCGGACCTAAAGGGGACCAGTGTCCGAGGTCTAAACTTTAGTCCCTATGTTTCTGTTACCGTATCGCCCCAAGTCCCAGCAACGGATGCGCGTCTCATGGTAGTAGCTATCCAGTTGAAGATAAGACACGTAGACCTTACCACTATGGCTTTGCTTGATTGCGGGGCCGCGGGGGTGTTCATGGACACTGTATGGGCCAACCAGCAAGGTCTCATCCTCTTGCAACGTGAAGACGCTCAGAAGGTGGAAGGGGTGGATGGTACCCCACTCTCCTCCGGACCAATTACTCAGTCCACAGAATTCCTAACTGCAACCATCCTTCAGCATTCCGAACTGATACAATTCGATCTCATCAGAGCGGCTCATTTCCCTATTATTCTCGGGATTCCATGGTTCAGGAGACACAATCCAACTATAGACTGGAACCGTAACACGATGGCTTTCGAGTCAGATTTTTGTAGACAGAAATGTCTCGTTCAGCCGCAGGCCGACACTGTGCAAATCATTACTTCTGAAGATAAGAACATTTGCACTGTGTGTCGGATCCCCCCAGAATTGTCGGAATACCAAGAAGTGTTCAAGGAAACTCCGGTCCTGGACCTGCCTCCTCACCGGCCAGAAGACTGCGCCATAGAGCTGATCCCAGATGCTCTAGTACCCTTTGGGCGCATGTTTTCGTTATCCATGACAGAGAAGAGGGCCCTTCGTACCTATTTGGACACTCATTTGACTAATAGGCTCATTCAACCTTCACGGTCTCCTGCGGGAGCCTCGTTATTTTTTATACCCAAACGGGATTCTCAGGAACTAAGACCGTGTATAGACTACCGTGGCCTTAATAAAGTCACTATCCGGGATCGCTACCCTATGCCGCTTATTTCAGACATTCTTGAGGCCGTACAAAACGCCTCGGTCTTCTCCAAATTGGATTTACGAAGCGCCTACCATCTCCTCCGTATCAAAGAAGGGGATAAATGGAAGACGGCGTTCCGAACACCTTTTGGTCTGTATGAGTATAGGGTTATGCCCTTCGGACTCGTTAATGCACCAGCCGTTTTCCAGCGCTTTATGGACCGTCTATTCTCGGATTTACTCTTTCTGAATACCATCGTTTACCTGGATGACATCCTAGTGTTCTCAACCTCTCATCAAGAACATACTCAGCACTTGAAGACAGTACTCAACCGTCTTCGTTCTCAACACTTAAAGGTCAAAACAGAGAAATGTCTCTTTAAAATCTCGTCCGTGCCATATTTAGGGTACATCCTTTCCTCTGAAGGCATCACGATGGATCCCAGGAAGGTGTCGGCTATCCTGGACTGGCCAGCTCCTACTTCCCTTAAGGAGGTTCAGCGCTTCCTAGGTTTGGCGAACTTTTATAGGAAGTTCATAGGTCAGTTCTCACAAATTGTTCTACCCATCACCGCCCTTCTCAAGAAGGAATCACGACCTTTTCTCTGGACAGAACAAGCGGACCAAGCCTTTTTTACACTCAAAGAGAGGTTCTGTACTGCTCCGATCTTAAGTCAGCCAGATCAAACCAAACCTTTCATCGTAGAAGCAGACGCATCAGCGAGAGCCCTAGGAGCGGTTCTTCTACAGACTAAAGACGGGAAGGAACATCCTGTGGCTTACCTCTCAAAAACCCTCACTATCAGTCAGAAGAATTATTCGGTGATCGAGAATGGAGACACCTACTACAAGGAAGTCTGCATCCTTTCACTTTACGCACGGATCATAAAAACCTACGGATCCTCAGGAACATGGAATGTGTGAACTCTTGACAAGCACGTTGGGCTCATTTCTTTAGTCAATACGATTTCATCATTACCTACATACCTGGAACCTTGAATGGTTTGGCAGATGCGTTATCTAGGTGCAACGTCCCCGATCTACTACCAGAACCCACACCTGAGTTTATGTTTCCTAGGAACCGTCTCGTGGGTATGATCTCCGCCTTTCTTCAAGAGGTCAGAACGGTTACTACGTCTGAAACAGAGACTCTGATACCTCGGAACCAACAACACCAGGTCCGATGGTCAGATGGTCTATTGCTGGTGGGTCAGAAATTGTTCATCCCCACCAAGACCCTACAATCTGGGATCCTACGTTGGGGCCACGACCATGTGACAGCAGGTCATAGAGGGATCAAGGGTACCCTAGATCTTATTTCCCGATCCTTTTTCTGGCCCACTCTTGCCCAAGATGTCAAGAGACATTGTAGAGCTTGTTTGACCTGTGCCAAGAACAAAAATCCAACTCATAAACCTTATGGCCTCCTCGAACAATCGGAGACCCCTGTACAACCGTGGTCCCATATTTCTACAGATTTTATTGTAGATCTACCTCCGTCTCAGGGTTGTACTTGTCTGATGGTTACTATAGATTCTTTTACCAAAATGGCTCATTTCTCCCCTCTAACCGGAGTGCCATCTGCCTCGGTCATGGCGGAAGTTTTTCTTAGGGATATTTTCAAGTTACATGGGTTACCTGAGAAGATTACCAGTGATCGAGGAAGTCAGTATACCTCTCGATTTTGGGCGGCACTATGTCAGCGTTTGGGAATCGAACGTGCCCTTTCCTCGGGGTTTCATCCGCAGACAAATGGGCAGACTGAGGGACTTAATGCCTCACTCGAACAATATCTCAGATGTTATGTTAACAGAGTACAAGATAACTGGGTATCCCTCCTACCTACTGCGGAATTCGCATATAATAACTCCTTGCACTCAGCCACAGGTTTTAGTCCTTTTTTTTGCACTTATGGTATACACCCACGAGGACTGCTTCCCTCTTTCAAATCCTTTTCCAATATACCTACGCTTGAATCCCATTTAGCTGAGATAACCACCGCACACAAGTCTGCTCATCAAAGTCTGCTACAATCCCGCAGTAGGTATAAGGAGCAGTCAGATCGATCTCGCCTTCCTTGTCCCGAGTGGAAGGTAGGAGACAGAGTATGGCTGTCCACCAAATATTTACCACGATGGGTTCATCCGAACAAACTTACTCCCCGATTTCTGGGTCCATTTAAGATTGTCAAGCAGATAAATCCGGTGGCCTTTAGACTACAACTCCCCAGAAATATGCACCGGATTCATCCTGTATTTCACTCTTCCTTACTCCGACCGGTGGATTCTGGTACTCCTTGCAAACGAAAGCTAACCTTACCTGTAGACCAACCACCTTTCCCCGAGGAATACGAAGTTTCAAGTATTCTAGATTCCAGGTATCGACGAGGGCGTCTGGAGTATTTGGTCGCCTGGAAAGGGTTCCCCCATTCTGAGGACTCTTGGTAGCCTGGTTCTTATGTACATGCACCCAGGCTGACTCGGCGGTTTCACCGACTCCACCCGGGTAAGCCGGGGGGTGTGGGCCGTGGAGGGGGGCATACTGTCATGATCCGCCGCGACTGGCGTGCTTGGAGCCGATGGCGTTGGAGCAGCCATTAGCGGTTCCGCCACGTCTCCGTGCAACGCACGGTCACGGTCTAGTCTTCCGGCCGGCTGCTGGGAGGTGATCGCTTATTAGCCGCTCCTACCCGGAAGTCTGCGCGTTGCATCCTACTCGCGTCAGGCTTTCGGGTTGAAGCGCTAGTAAGTTTTCTCTCCCTCTGTGTGTTGCTCGGCGCCTTTTCTCGGTGCCGGAATTTCTCCCTTCTGCTTTCCCCCTTCCTTTGGGTTTTTCCTTCTGCCCTTGGTCCCGCAGGCTCGCGTCAGGTTTAGCAGGGAGCGCAGCATTTTCCTCCTTCTCCTCCAGTTTTCACTCCCTTTCTCACTTCAGTATTTCTTGCGTTCTGCTCTCAGGTTCGCCAGCCCTCGTATCTCTGCCTGCCTCTTCCATCCGGCTTCTCAGACAAGGACTCACCTTCTGCCGATCTCATCTCAGTACTTCACCTAGGGGTTTTTTATGCCTACGGCTTTTTCCCCGCTGGTCTGAACCGGAGGAGGGGCCCCCCCAGATCTTCTATTCAGAAGTCAGGGTGGCTTCCCTTTGGGGCAGATCCTTTCCACAAAAAAAAGGAAAGAGGAAAGAAGAGCTGTGGAAGAAACGGTTCGGGGGAACCCTACATTCGGAACTCACAGGTGAGGAGGAGGGGGATTGGAGTGAATCGGAAGGGGCGAAGGAAACACCGGAAAGTGACAGCCAGGTGGAATGGACTAGAAACATCCGGTGAGCATTGGTCCATAGTCAAAGGTTCTGTGCATTCATGGGCGGCCTCATCCCGCCCTGCTTTTTGGTGTAATACATGGTGGTTGTGTTGTCTGTGAAGACTCTGACCACCTTTCCCAACAGCTGAGCCTTGAAAGAATTTTTAGCCCAGAAAACTGCCCGTAGTTCCACGACGCTGATATGCAACACCTTCTTCCCTGGAGCCAAAGGCCTCTGGCATACAGTTGGCCCATGTGGGCGCCCCAACCTTCCAGTGACGCGCCGGTCATGACCGTCTCCTGCTGCACAGGGGTCCTGAAGGGAGCTCTCTGTGAGATGTTCCATGAGCCGGAGGTCTGCTTCCACCTGGAGTTCAGGAACTCCTGAAGCAGTCTCATCTGCAGTCTGCAATGAGAGACCAGATGGATGCATGAGGACACCATCCCCAGCAGAAATTTGATGGATCGGACTGTCGCCACTCCGATGGAGGATAGCCTTTGGACATTTCCTAGGATGGCACATATTTTCTCTGATGGGCATCCAGGCATGAGACTGTTGAGTCGAGCCCCCAGGAACAGAGCGTCTCGGGATGGCACCACGCACGATTTGGGATAGTTCATGGAGAATCCCAGAGAGGTTAGAGTCTGTACCGTCACCACTGTATGTTGCGCTGCCTGGGCGTGAGAACGAGACTGGACCAGCCAATCGTCCAGGTAGGGGTAGACATGCACTCCGTTCCAACAGAGAAATGCTGCCACTGGGGCTAGGCATTTGGTTAACACCCTCTGGGCTGATTTGAGGCTGAAGTGCAACGCCTTGAATTGGTAATGTCTTCCTTGGACGACAAACCTTAGGAACTTCAGATGTTTTGGGTGACTGGAATTGTGGAATTATGCATCCTCCAGACCCAGTGTTGCCAGGAAATCTCCCTCTTCCATGCTGCAACATGACCATCCTGATTTTTTGGGACTTTAGGAATTTGTTTACACAACGCAAGTCAGGATGGGCCTCCATCCGCCTGACTTCTTGCGAACCAGAAAGTATCTGGAGTATACCCTGGACCAGTTCTATCACCCCTTTCAGCAGCATGGCCTGAACTTGTTGACGAGTTGGGCCCCTTGCTGTTCTTATCTCATCACAGAAGGAATGCAGAGTCCTGTTCGATGACGTCTAGCACCTATTTGTCAGTGGAGATGTTGCGCCACATGCCGACAAACTGAGATAGTCGGCTTCCCACTGTGGTGCTGAAGTGGGAGTTTGGGGGCCGTGCCTGGTCAGGCTTCCTTCTGAGTCCTGATGGCTTGCAGATGACGATGCTTGGTTCCTCCCCTATAGGCCTGGAAACAGCCTCTATATGCCTCCTGAGAAGTGGAGCTGGAGCTCTGACGGTAGGAAGGGCTGAGCCGCTTCGATGTTAGGGAGACCTTCCCTTCCTGGGAGCGAAATATCTGCCTCCTCTGTTGCACCGTGCCAGGAAGTGGGCCATCTCTGTGTCCAACTTGATGGCAAGAGTAGACCCGTCCTCTGCCTTGCCAAAAAGATTATCCATGTCGAAAGGCATGTTGGCATCTTGGCTTAGACGTCCTGACTGAAAGGTGTGACCCTCAGCCAACCTTGTCGGCGTAGGGCGACCAGTTGCCCATCTAACCGAACCCAGAGTCAGAAATGTCAAGTGCGACCTTGATTGATGGTCAGATGCCACTTCCCCCTTGTGAAAGATGGCCCGCCACTTTCTTGTCCTCTGGCAGGAAATCGAGGGCGGGTCCCAACTTCAGTTCTCTGTCAAAGCGTGCAATTATGGCTAGGGAGGTGGCGGCCTTGACTGCAGAGGCTGCAGTGGTGGTTATGCGCTTTCCAGCCGCATCCAGCTTCCTTCCCTCCAGGTCAGGCGGAACTGTGCAAGAGGGTGGAGGATTAGACAACCTCTTTCTCGCAGCAGCCGAGACTGCTGAGTCCGGTGTTGGATGGCCTCTGAGGCATCTAGATCTGCCTGCCTCTACTCTTCGCCCACTGCAACTAATCCAGAGCAGGACTGCAAGACTTGTCCTTGGTCTCAGGCCCAGGGATCGTCTCTTCACCCCTGAAATCTGTCCACTGACTCCCGGTGGCTGCAAGGATCCAGTTCAAGACACTCTGCATTGTCCACAAGGCCTTCTGGGGCCAGGGACCACACTTCATCCAACTCTCTCTTCCTAAGCACTTTCCTTTTCAAGCCCTTCTGCTCATCCACTTCCAACTCTCTGAGGGTCAGACGCTTCTCCAGGCTGAGAGTGGGGGGTGGATCTCTCTCCTCAGCTGGTGCCTCCCTCTAGAATGGCCTCCAGGCCTCTCTCAAACTTGACCAGGACCAACTCAGGTTCCGGAAGAAACTCAAGACCGTCCGTGTCACTTCTTCTTTCTCTCTCCCCTGCTGGTGTTCTTTTCTGCTGCACTAACTGGTTACCTGGCCTCCCTCTGAAACTTATGGGGACCTGGCTCCTTCATGACCAGTAGCCCAATGAACACGCACTAGGTACTGTGTCTGCAACAGTCTGTTGTCTCCTTGCACTTGCTTACAACCGGCCACCCTAGCAGCATTTACTTGAGCTTTGCTTATTGCACTCCCCCTGTTTCTCCCCTTTGCACTTCTCCTCACCCTTCCCCCTGCACTTGCACAAGGCTTAGAAAGATCATTTGCTCCTCCCTTTGTCTCCCCTTCCTTGTCTTGTCGTGCTTAGAAAAACATGTGTACAGACGCGTTATAAATGACTTATCATATCATATCCGGGACTCTATATTTCTTCTCCAGCCTCTCCTTCTTAGTAGTCCTGGAAAAGAGCTTCTGCGCATCACCAGTAGCCCGTCCTCCCAGATGTCATTCAGAAGCTGTACTGAGACCACGGTCTTTCTGGAGGATTCACTTTTCCTCCGGCACTAGGTTGAAAAGCTTAGCGACCGGGTAGTCCATCACCTGGAAAGATCTCACCTCATCCGGGAAAAAGTCCCTAGATGGTAGGTCTACAACTGGCGGCTCACCGTCTGCTGGGACGTAGATCGTCAAATTCATCCGTACACTGGGTACCATCTGTATCTGGGTTGGTGTCATTATTAGTGGCTGTTTCTGTCAGGACCATATCCACTACAATAGAGGGCCGTGGAACAGGCAGTGGCTCTGGGACCACAGGAACTGAAGGAGGCGGAGCCCAGTGGGGCTGAGATGGCCTTGGTGGACTGGCTGCAGGGGCCGGCCAGGAACCACAGGAGGACCAGGGGCCCCAGGTGGCAGTCGCTGCTGAATCTCGAGACCAGAGTGCAGCGAGTCGACAAAATGTCCCAAGAAACATTTCTTGGCAAGGGATGCATCAGAGCCTGAGGGGTCAATATTTGAGCATGGGGCCAGGCGCTTGTAGGGCGGGCAGGCTGAAGCAGTTGTGCAGGTCGCACGGCCGGCTGTCGAAGCAGGTCAACACCACCCTCTACAGGGTGTGAATCAGCGTCTTCCAAAGACTTCTTCCTCCTCTTTCAACAGGATGCTAGGAGCGGAGACAGGGCCTGGAGACACAGCCATGGGAGCCCTCACAGGGGATTTGGCATGCAGCTCAGCGGCCATTGTGGGCTTTGGTAGAAAAGAGAGATCTAGAGATTGCCCCCACTCTTCTGGAACCTTTTGAAAAGGTGCCTAGCAAAGGAGCACCAGGAGAAGGTACTGCAGGCGGAATAGACCCAGTTGACGACGATGAACGATTTTTGGTCCACAGGGTTGACGGTGATGGAGTGGAGGATTTCCAGGCATCCTAAAATGGGGTTACCTCCCTGCCGGTCATCGATCCAGACGACTGAGATGCTGCAGCCGTGGTGCTTGTCGACGAGGAAGTCTGAGCATTCAACGGCTTTGCCTTTTTAAGTACCTTCCCTATGGAAGCACCTTCAAAGGATCTTGACCTCTTGCCAGAGGGAGTAGGATCTTTCGGCCTGCTAGCCAAAGCAGAGGCATGATTGCGCAGAGAAGCGGAGTCTGAGGCCTTACATTCCTCCAGCCATGAGCCCAGTCTCCGATGGTGATCCCTCCTCATTTTAGAGGATAAAGACTGGCAAATGGGGCATCACTCCACGTCGTGGTCCGGGTGCAGGCAGTAAATGCACTTTTGGTGGCAGTCCTCCTTGAAGACATTACTCTGAACGCATCTGGAACAGGCCTTCAAGAGGCACTTCTTCTCGTCCTCCGAAATGGTGTGTGTACTAGACCCAAAACTCGATTTGCAGCCTCACACGACGTAGTGTTTTTCGACAGACGGTGAGATCGAGTCCGGCAACCGATCCCCGCTGCCGACAAGTCACAACAGTGATGGATTTGAAGAAAATTTGATGAAAAAACTATTAAAAATAGGCAAATAATCGAGAAAATCAAGGAGCGAAGCTGGAGGACTCCCAACATGAAAACGTGCAGTAAAAATCTTAAAACGGCCACCAGGGGTGGAGCTAAGGAGGACGAGTCTCATTTGTTGAGGCGGCATGACCCAAAGTAACAGCATAGGCTATACAAGCGACAATACCGTTTTTAACTTAAAGTGGACTGCTTTATTTTACTGAGGATTCCAAGCCTGGCAACAAGGAATATTCATAGCATATGAATCCATGTAAGACCCTATGCTGGAGAAATAAACTTTGACACATCTGATTTATTTTGATTTTGATTTTGAAGAATTTTTAAAGCGCACCAGATGGAGTGAACCATATTCGGGTGCAGATGGCAACTAGAGTTTAGCATTGAACGGCCGGAGAAACAAATTAACATTGCAGTTCTAAATCAGCCAATTTCCACCTTTAGTTAAATAGGAACGTTTTCAGTTTCTTCCTAAATAGATCAAGGGTTTCATACATTCTAATTTCTAATGGAAGTTTATTCCTAACTCTGGGGCCGGATGCACCGAAGCTTCTATCTCCTCTTGATACGAACTTCGTTCGTGGGCTACAGATGAGGCATTTATCCTCTGAACGTAGATTCCTTTTGGGGTGATACAGTATAATCTTATCAGCCAAATACCCAGACGCTAGCCCCTTCAGACATTTGAAAACCAAACATGCAGCGTTGAATTTGACTCTGTCCTCCACCCTCAACCAATGTATGGATCTCTGCATTGATGAAACATGATCCCGTTTCCTAAGATTCCCAATTACTCTGATTGCTGCATTCTGTGCTCTCTACAGTCTGTCCATTTGTTTTTTTGGGATACCTGCTAACAAACTGTTACAGTAATCCAAATGGGGGTTGGTCATTGCCCCCACTACAGCCGCCTTATCTTCTGTTGGAATGTAGGGTAATATACACCGTAGTGAGCGAATTGCAAAGTAAATTGTTTTTACTTTAGCTCCCACCTGACTCTCACTCCCTAGATTCTCCTGCCACCAGCAGCCTAAATTCTTTACTTTTTTAGCATACTGTAATTGTTCACCTAGAATCAATAGTGGAGGATTTTGTCTTTCCTTTGACCTTTTACTTTTAGGATCAAACAGTATGATTTCTGTTTTTGCCGTATTTAACTGTAACTGATTGTCAGTCATCCACTCCTTAAGTTCTTCCATGCATTGATTTATTAGTTCGAAGGCATCCTGACTATCCTGAAGTTCTATATATATTTGTGTGTCATCAGCATATGAATGAAACAGCAGGCTATACTTTTTAAATATTCTAAAAACTGGTCGAAAATACAAATTGAAGATGAGAGGGGCTAGGGAGGAGCCCTGGGACACCCCAAATTCCAGTTCCACCATCCGGGAAGTAAATCCATCTAGTATAACTCTTTGTGATCTGTCTTTAAGCAATGATTCAAACCATCTCACCTTAGATGCTTTTCCCACTTCCCCAATATGTTGAGCCATTATCTGGTGGTTCACAGTATCAAAAAGCCGCGGACAGGTCCAGCATCAACAAAACTGTTGATTTCCCCTCGTCCGCTGCTTTGAGTAAGTCATCATGTACAGCTAACAGAGATGACTCTGTGACATGTTTAGGGCGAAATCCTGACTGGAGATTATCTAACAGTTCTTCCTTATCTACGTAAGCTTGAAACTGGGAACAAGCCACCTTTTCCAGGATTTTAGTTGGCCACATCAGATTTGCCACTGGCTGATAGTTCTTCATTATTTCCGGATCTAAATTGGCTTTCTTTAGCAGTGGTTTTATTAATGTCTTTTTTAGGGCTTTAGGCACCTGAGAGTCTTGTAAAGACTAATTCACAAAGGTTTTTATAAATGGTGTAAGCTCTTTTGCTAGCCGTTTAGCGGCATATGCTGGTATCCCACAAGAAAGATCATTAGTGGGTTTTAATTGACTCAACAGCATACAAATCCCCTTTTCATCCACCATTTGAAACTGAAAGGCTGTCTCTCCCTGTATTACGCTCTCCTGTTCTTTTTCCTCCTCCATCTCTTTCTCACGTCTTGGGGGCCTTCCTTGTTCTATATTTTCTAAAATCGTATTTACCTTTTCTTTAAAAAAAAGTATTACATTTGTCTGCTTGTTCCTGTGATGCGGCTGTATTCACATCTAAACAAGATGGTTTACTAAATCTTGTAACCGCTTCGAAAATGGCCTTCGATTGGTTACCAGCTTGCTTAATTTCTTTATGTAAGAAATCACGTTTAGCATTTGTACAACATTTAAAGCATAAGGGGTCATGAATAATGGATACAATGAAATCTTTCAATCTTATGTGGAAGTCAGATTTGCAGTACTCTTCTTGTACTAGTTCCTCATCCTTCAGAGGTAGCTCCTGTCACTGTATAATGCTGGATACCCAGGAGCTGCTTTTAGTTCCTACTTATCCAATCTTAATTTCAAACCACGTATTTACTTGCATGGATAAATGTGGTTGTTATGTTCTGTTTCCACTACAGCACTTTATAATATGCAATATATACAGTAACTTGATGATATACTAGTGTTGCTGACTCTAGTAATGAGCTAGATTATAACATCTAAAAACAACACATGGATTATAGTCCATGGGTAGTATAGCTCAGTGGCAAAGTGCTTGTTTGTGAATCAAGACGATGCATATCAACACTGGTTCGAATTCTGGCTCTGTGCTTAGAAACCTCTGGTATTAAGCGCGTTATAAAAAAACAATTATAATTATATTATGAGAGAATTATTTGATTGTGATTATCGCCTTCTAAGACCGCCTCCAACTTGTGGATATAATAGCTTTATCAGTGAGAACATTTGCACCCTTTTACATTCTTTGCTGGTATATTTGTTCATACACTTGTGTATTGTGTAACCCTGGTTTTGCGTACTACCCCCATTTTGAAAGTAACACTAAAGAGATTAACAGAACACGTTTTCATTATACTAAGGGTAAATAACTTACTACTGTTAACTTCTATGGCAGGTATATATGTTCCATTTTAACCTAGCACCCCTCACAACCCTTCACCAAGCCCCACCGATAACTGAATATTCAAAAAAGAGAAGGGAAGCAGGGGTCATAGTTTCTCCCAGAGAACCAATTGTGTACAAATTAAGCAGGAGTCAATAGATACCGTCAGGGGCTTCTTGATGGCTTCTTGTATTTCCATTCTCTTCCGAGCAATGGTCTGGTCCAGCTTACGTTCAAAAGCAAGTAGGTCCATATAAGCCTGAGACTCTGGAACAAGGTCTCGAATCTTCAAAAAAAGAGACACAAATTCAAAAAGTTTATTAAGGTGATTCTTTGCTCTCAGCCACTTTTTTTGTAGAGTCATAATCTCTGTGTAAAATGTACAAGAAAAGGCCAACCTGCCCAGATTAATCATCTTTAAACTCAATTTCATATTGCGCTTTTCTGGATATCCAGACACAGTTGCTCGAGTGAGACCAGGTTGGAGACTTCTTCAAAAGAGGGAGGAGTATTTTATTTCTTTTTTTAGGGTAATTTTTGAGCATGACCTATCCTCACGGAGCAGCAGAGAGCTGCACGTAGTAACAAGAGTACAGAAAAGCATGGAAAGACATTCATGATTGAAAATTAAGTGGATTGTTTACATGGATTGTGCAATACAAATAATCATCATTTACAATGTGTATTATGAGAGGTGGCATAGCCACAGAGATTAATTCCCTAGCTCTGTTCTAGGGACCATCAAGGTAATGACTCAGGGCGAAGGCTCTTCCTCGAGCCAGTGGATGTTGGTCCTAGGGGTACTAGCCTTCCCCCACCTAACTTGAGCAGACAGTCCCTAAAAGCTTTAACCCTGCCCAAACCCATTATGAGAACCTGCAGAGCAATACTGGTGCACCCCTTACTCAATTGAGGTATAATTAAGCTCCCTTTGCGCAGACCCAAAGCTTCAATGCCAAAAAGGACACATTTTCCTTAAAGTGACACGATTTCTCTTCACTGTGCAATAGTAGCAAGGGTTTGGATACAGTTACCACCTCAACTAACACATTAAAGGAGTTATGTCACTCCCACAGATGACCGAAAGAAAACGCCAACTCCCAGAGTTGGTACAATGGTTTTTTATAAAAAATTGTTAGGGTTATCAAACAAAGGGAGAGGAGAAATGGCCAGTATGAGAACTGAATGGATAAATAGGTTATTCGTAGTAGCGGCTACGAAGATATTAAAAGTCTGGAAGACAAGGAAAAAAGTTGAATGTGGATGATTGGCTGATGGATGTCCGTACTTTGTCTGACTATGAGAAGGTATTGCTGAAGAAGCAAAAGCTAGAGGAGCTTTATTTAAGAATGTGGGGTTCGTTTAACGAATTACATGGCTGATGTTGATTTGCTGCATGCATGTTTATTAGTATGAGATTGATGGGGTTTATTGAGATTACTGTTCAGTGTTGTGTGTTAAGGTTTGTCAGTGATGTATTGTTTGTTGTTGTCTGATGTCTGGAATTCTGTGGTAAAATAGAGGTTTGTGGTATTATATTAATGTTTGACCTTATAACTTTTAGTAATATTAGGTTTAGTTACTTGTTTACTTTATACTATGTTTGTTTGCATTTCTCTGATATGATGGGTATGTTTGTGATGCTTTTTTCTTTCTTTGTTTGATTTTATTCTAAATAATAAATAAAGAGGTAAAAACAAAATCGTTAGGGTGCTAATGGCCACCCCTCACTCTCTTGTCTAGAAGATTAATTTCCCTCCCTATACTATCGCCTTATCTATCTAATCTCCCTCATGGCCTCTTTTCTGTTAGTGGCAAAAGGGTCAGAAGGTTGTGCCTATCCAACTCTGTTTCCTCTCATGCCCTGATGTTCCTCTCCTTGTCTGTGAACACTGTTCTTCTGCGGCTACTCCCCTACATCTAATCTCATGTGGCTACTTCCCACCATTTCTTGGGAACAGGGCCCTTTGTCAAATAGGGAAGAAATAATTCACTCAACAAGCAAAAAAAGGACACATGCTACCCCTCCCTTTTCCACGTATTCAATATTTGTCAGCTATGTTCATTAAACAATGGTAAAATAATCCACTGCTTCCAGCCAGAAACCTGTTAAAAGTTATTTAATATTGCATCATAGCATTTGTCATTTATATTACACACAGAAAAACATATACACAACGGAGGAGTCGCCTTTATGTTGGCTCTCATAAACACCCTAATGTGTAATTCCAAGATAAACTCTGTGCCACTATGAGGTTAGTAAACATAAGTGACCATGTTGTACACCACAACATTGCTCATAAAAAAGGAATGGACCAGTTCTGGTACATATAACCAATACAACTTTCATTCACATAATCCAGCTTTCATGTACTGCAAGGGAGTAATTCAAATCCTTACATCTATATTCTTAACTCCACTTAGAAATAGTTTAATGATTTAAGGTCTCCAAGGTCTGTGAAGTTAACTGGCATTCCGTGATAAGCCACTGTTGACGTGAGTTTGGTGCAGTGGCTCAATTACTGTATGTTGGTGGGTCCCAATTGTCCAAAACCATGTTATGAATGCAATACAATCCTGGGTGCTGGCCGGGACCCTCTGGTAGCCCAAATTATGCAGCAATTCAGTTTGTCTGTTAGAGTGGTGCATGGAAGCCATGGTAGAAACAGGCAGCCTTCTAAAGTGGTCCATAAAAGTGTTTGGTATTCGTTACATCTATGCTTGGTAAATCCTGTGTTTCTAGAAGACGCCAGCTGACTTTGTCACATCAAACTGTTAGCAGGACTATAGTGACCACTATTTCAGCAGATACAATGCATACACTCTGCAACTTCCTGAACGGCGATATCTCACAGCAGGAGGCAAAGCTGAGAAGCATCGTTCCCCAGCACGAGATTCTCATGGAGGGGATGCATTGTTTCTGCTACACTGTGTGATCAATGTAAAGTTAGAATGAAAGAGTTCTAAACAAAAACCTGCCGTGTGTTTCTAGTTACATGCTGCAAGCACTGAAGACTTCAGCTCAACACACAAAGCACCAGTAAAGGTCAGGGGAAGAAAACTCACATCGTAGATGGCGGTCAAGAGAATTATAGGCTTGCTCAAGCCCCTTGAGCGCAGCGCATTCTCATGTGTACTCACGGACTGCAGCCAATCACATCCCCTAACAAATTGCAAGCCACAGATGCAGAACAACTAAAAAGGACTCCACACAAAAATGATAGAATCACAGGTATGCTTGATCTCCCTATCAAAACCTAGCCCCTTCAAAGAACTAAGCCTACCCTTTAATGAGTGTATGACCTGGGTGCTGGTGGTGCACCGCCTATCTAAAAGTGGAGAGAAAAAAAGACTGTCCCTAATTCTAATGCCCAGCGGCTACAATAGCCTATAGTGGCCTCTGATACTACAAAAACACTTGATGTAATCAAATGCACTAGTGCTTTGGGATAGTGAAGGACCCAACTATATTATTGCCCACTATTTAACCAGTGTGGGTATCCTTGTTAAAATAACCCAATCCTAATGGACACAATCATTATTCTTTATTCCTCCTTATATTGAAAAAAGGATTGTCGAAATAAAGAATTGGGCAAAGAATAAAAAATAAAAAAAAGGGTATCTCCGCATCTCTTGAGATGTCACAAACTGATGGTCGGAAGATATTGACAATATCTTTAGGATTGGAAAACCCCAGTGGGGCATGGCGAGACATATTTTGATTTCATTTTTGAATCAGAGGTCGAAGGAACGTTTGGTGAAGGCTGCAAGGATGGCTGGGAATGCCTCTTTCAAAAGGTAAATCTGTTTTTATATACCCTGACTATCCTAAGGAAAATCTGCTTATGAGGAGGCCATTCAGAGGGGCTAAAGACTTGGCCAGGCAGCTAACTCTGCGAGCCTTTCTTAACATGAATAATGTTTTGACTATTGTATTTCCTGAGGGTGAAAAGGAACTTCGGACCCTGTACAAGCTCTGATTAATGACCAAGCTTTAATTTGCTGGTGCCTCCCCATTTTCCCTCACCCCCCTCCATGGATCAGTCTTTTGCTTTATCATATATATTTTTTTAATCATCTTTGGACACTTTCTGCAGTATGTTTTAATTTTTTTAAATTGGCGCTGATGACTGTTAACGTCGCTGAGTTTTTAAATAACGCTTTGGAACTTCTTCGTTCACTGTAAGCATTCATTGCGCCACGATACGCTTGTGACTTACTTAAGGTTCCATATTACGGCCTCGGATGGTGCTCCGTGTTGCTTCCTTCTTCGTTTGAGGAAAGGACCCACTAGGAGGAGACGTACGACGCTCACCGTGTGACGCTCCAGTCAGGTAATCGGGCCTGCGTTTTCATCCACGATCTTATTTCGTTTTATGGACTGTGCAGAGCCTGCCACACTTCTACTGGAGCTTGCTGGTGGTTGGGCGCAGGTGATCGATAGGCGGTGAGTGCCATATAGATGAGAAGTGACTATGACAGAAACGGGTCCTTCGTGGGCGTGCCTCCAACCAATACGCTATTAATATATGTGTTCTGCAACTGAGCAAGGATAGTATTATTAGAGGGGTGGAGAAGGGGGACAACGATGATGATGATGAGGAAAGCTAGCGGGTTTCCCATTTGAAAACATTTTCAATACTCCTTTTAAAATGCCACTATTGAATAACTTGATCAGTTTGATCAACAGAAAATGCATAATCAACGTGTTTACAGTTGTCACGGGAGGAAATGCTGTTGTTGTCCATATAACAGACTGGAGGACCGGGTGTTACAGGATGTGCCTTTACCTACATCAAGCTTTCATCTCAGTGCACAATGGAATCAGTATTCAACTTGTGACGGCCGATGTGGGGACTTGGCAGTCTGAGGCCTTGTGCATTTACTACGCTACATGGAAATGCATGGGGATTTCATTAAGTTTGGCGCTTTGGAGTACTTGTTTTATTCCTTTTCCAGGTCCACATCTGAGTGTGTGGGTCCGGTACTGACTTGCCTTGAGTATTTTGGGAAATGTTGAATGTGCCCCGCTTTTTGACTGACATGTACTGTGATTTTATGCACTGCGCTTTATCCCTCATGAAAAGGATTTCCACTGCATTTGTTAAGTCTTTCGGCATTTTGTGGGCTTCAGCTTTCTGGGGTGTTTTTTCTAAAGGGGAAGCACGGGGATTGGGATGGTTATGTTACAGTTAGGTTTTGACATACTGCAGCATTGATAGCCTTGATATGTTTGCTTGTGACTGGTTCTATACTGTATTGTTGGTATGCTTTTATTGGGGGATGGGGGCTTTGGGGTTCATGTGGGTTGTCCCTGTTGGTTTGGGTTACAGTTAAGCAATTTTTCTGTTTTTTTGTGTTATGTTGACTTTGATGCTTTATTGATGGTTTTTTATTGTACCTTGGGGGGGGGGTCTTGGAGATGGTTCTAAATGTTGTTTCAATCTTTATTTAGGCTGAATAGACTTCGTGGTCTTATCTGTTCTTTTTTGTTTTTTACTTTTTGTTTGTTGTTCTTATTTCAGTGTGTGACTTCTTTCTGTTTTTTGTTATTTCGTTCCTGCTTTTCATGGTTTTGAACTTTTTTGATGCAATGATGTCTTCACGCTCCAATGGGTCAGTCAATGATCTCTGTATTGTCCCTTGGAATGTGAATGGAGTCAATAACCTACTGAAGAAAAAGAAAGTGTTTCATATGTTACAGGACATGCACACTGACATATGTTTCTTGCAGGAGACTCATATTTTGTCAGATGAAATTCCAAGGTTGGAAAAAGAGTGGGTCAGTTCGGCTTTTGGTTCTTCCTTCTCCTCAAGGTCACAGGGTGTTGTCATTTTGTTTCGGAAGAAGCTACCTATTAAATTTCTGAGTCAGCATGCGGATAAGGATGGTAGGATGATTTCAATGTTAGTTGAAATTTAAGGAGAATTGTTGACGCTCCTACAGTAGATGATGGCTCCTTCTTTAGAATGGTTGCGCAGACCCTTTTAGATTTGAGCAATTCTAATATAGTACTTGGGGGGGGGGGGATTTCAACACTGTGGTTGATCCTATGCTGGATCGAAGTCAGGTCAGGAGGCTGACACGGTCTGATCATCATCGGGCGCTTGGATCTCTCTTGGAGGAACACAATTTAAAGATGCGTGGCGTCTTGGGAATCCAGACAGGCATCAATGTAGTTTCTTTTCTAGTACTCATGGTGTGTTTTCTAGACTTGACATGATTTTTACTGGTGGAAATGTGTCGGAAGGTGTTGTCTCCAGTGATATTGGTAATATTTTGTTGAGTGATCATGCCCCTGTTATGTTGCATTTGGGACTTAAATTTAGGTGTGATAGGACTTGCTCATGGAAACTGAACACTTGTATTTTGCTAGATGATGACATTTTGGAACGTATTGTTTCGGAAGCAAATTGTTTTGTGATGGAGAACCGCTTAGATGAAATCAGTGTGGGAAACACGTGGGAAGCCTTTAAATGCTGTATGCGTGGTGTCTGTTTGGGACTTTCTAGTGGTAAACAGAAAAGAGATGAGTGGAAACATCAGGATCTTCACCTACGTATTAGTGTGATTTCTCGGGATTTGATGCTTAATCTGTCTGATTCGGTTAAATTGGCAACTTTGAAAAAACGTAAGAAAGAAATGGAAGACTATTTGTCACAGAGAGCTGAACGTGGTTTGTTCTACTCAAGAAGTACTTATTTTGAGAAGGGTGAGCGTTGTGACAGGTGGCTGGCATACAGGTTGAAGAGAAGGGTGTCTGAGTCGGCAATTGCTTCTATGATTGACGGGGAAGGTAGAATCACATTTGATCCCATGAAAATTAACTCAATTTTTCGTGACTTTTTACAAGAAGCTGTATAGCAATGAGACTGGTATTACTGGTAGTGGGGAGGACTTCTTTGGTAATTTTAACTTGCCTAGGATTCGGGATGCAGAGCGAGATCGTCTTGGTGGGATGATTTCGATTGATGAAATCAAGAGTGTGATTTCGGAGCTGAATGTGGGTAAGTCCCCGGGCCCGGATGGGCTCCCTTGTGAATTCTCTAGGATCCTCCCGGACTCGGCCTTAGAGCTTCTAAGAGACATGTTTGTGTCTAGTAAAGTGGTGGGGTTACTTCCTTCTAGTACTAGACATGCATCTATCTCGGTCTTTTTAAAAAAAGGAAAGGACTGTAATCATCCTGCTAGTTATCGCCCGATAAGCCTTATACCGATAATAAGATTCTTGCCAAGGTTCTTGCTATGCGCCTGGTACAGTTCTTGCCTGATTTGATTGATGAGGAACAGTCTGGTTTCATGAAGAATCGGCGTACATCTAGTAATATCAGGAAAGTGTTGCTCACAATGGAAATGGCGGATAGGATGGGCTGCAATGCTGCAGTCCTTGCCCTTGATGCGGAGAAAGCTTTCGACAGGGTTAGTTGGGATTACTTGTTTTCAGTGCTGAGGAGGATGAATTTCAGTGAGGATTTTGTTTCTTGGGTTGGTCTACTATATGCCAGTCCTACTGCTGACGTAAAGACCAATGGGGTGGTTTCGAATCCCTTTTGCTTGAATCGGGGCACGCGTCAGGGTTTTCCAATTTCTCCTCTGTTATTCATTCTAGCGATGGAGCCTCTTTCAGTTTGCATCAAAAATGACCCGGATTTACAAGGTGTTATTTGTTGGGGTGTGGTGCAAAAGGCTTGGCTTTATGCTGATGATCTCTTGCTGGTGCTGCAGAATTTGGTAGAGTCCCTGCCCTGTCTAAGGAGGGTTTTGTCTGATTTTCACGTTTGTTCATGATACAAGATTAACCGTTTGAAGTCGGAAGTGATGCCCCTGTCCAACAGGTGTGATAAGACTCTGGTTACAGGGTTGGGGTTTGCTTGGTGTGAAGTGTGCTTACGCTATTTGGGGGTATGGTTGACGCATCCTGTCTCCCATATGGTTGATGAAAACATGAGTGTGGTCATTAGGGATTGTAAAATGGATTTGGAAAGGTGGTCGCTGCTTCATCTTTCCCTGTGGGGTAAAGTCAATGCCCTGAAAATTAATTTAACTCCCAGAATTAACTTTGTATCTAGCATGCTTCCATTGAAAATTAAGAGCAGTTATTGGAGAGATCTAGACCGTCTTGTTCAGGCATTTTTATGGGATGGTAAACCACCGAGACTTAGTCTTAGGAAATTACAGCTTCCAGTCCATTTGAGCGGTTTAGGTGTTCCGAATTTTAGGGCCTACCATTTGGCATTTTCGGCTCATTCTTTTGTTCCGTTTTTGAATGATGCACTAGACAGCTGGGCAGTAGCGGAATCGAACGCCTATGGGCCGCTAGGCCCTAAGGCCTTGTTGTCCACTAATAGGAAGATTTCTGGTGGTAGTATGTTGACGTCTTTTTTGCGTGCCTCATGGGTGGAAACCTTGTCATTACTAGGTCATGATGCATTTAAGTGCAAGAATGCCTCTAGTTGGCTGAATCCTATGATTAGGGACAATTCAAGGACTGTTTTTTGGCCGGATTGGTTCCTTATGGGTATTAAACAGGTCTCAGATTTGGGTAATGATGATCGGTGGTTGAATGCGGCTGAGCTGCGGGAGATACGGGATTTTAGGAGCCTATCTGACTCTGCTTATAGACGCCTGAAGAGGTCTGTTGGTGAGGTTGACTGGTCCGACTCTTTGAATGTGGATGTTTTCCGGGCTGATGCTGATGCGAAAAAAGGTGGTCTGGCCAGTAGACTGTACAAACTAATTGTGTCACATTATCGAGGTAATGACAATTTGCGGAGAGTTTGGAGTGAGAGGATTGGGTCTGAGATTGACATCGGTGCCTGGCAGAATATGTATGGTAATGTTTCCATGTGTTCACTGAATCTGAGTGAAAGGTCTAGCCAAATTAAGATTCTGAATCGTGTGTATTGGTGCCCTAAACACTTCATAAAAGAGGCATGATTGATAATGATGATTGTTGGGGCTGCGTTCAGGAAGTTGGGTCACTGGAACACATGTTATGGAGCTGTGTGCGGGTCAAAGATTTTTGGAATAAAGTCTGTGATGTGTGTGTCAGGAATTTGGGTGGTGATTCTGTCCTGGATTTTCGGACGGTGATTCTTGGTGATGATTCTGGGCTGGCTGATGTCAATTCGGCACTTAAAAAGTGGTCTTTCAGGGCTTTCATCGTGGCCAAGCGGTTGATTCTCCGAGGGTGGAAAGGTAGAGTCCCTCCTTCTTTTGAGGAATGGGTCCAGGAGATGCATGGCCTGTCCAGAACGGAAAAATTGATTTACAAATTGAAATGTAAGCTTTCTTTGTATGAGAAGATCTGGAATGTATTTAATGATTTCCTTTAGTTTTTTTTTGTTTTTGTTTAATATATGTTTTCCTTCTGTAATTTCTGAATTTGGTCATGATATTATTTCTGTATATACTTGTAAATATATGAATAAAAAAAAAAAAAACAACAAACAGATGGTCGACCGGTTTCGGTGATACAACACTATTAAGTCGCCTTCTTCAGGACCAGTGTTCCACTGCTGGGGAAACACTATAGCATGGAACATCCTGACGACATTTATACTTAAGCCACATCCAGTGAGTGTATCAGAAGAAAGAATTGCAGCAGTATTGAGTTACTCATCTACGATGAATAAAATAAAGAAAGAAATCAAGAAGTGTTGGCCAATTTTGAATGTGGGTACAGTTAAATTGGGTCGCAATCAAACAAAGGGAATATTTGTGCGACACCTCGGTACACTCCTATTCAGGCAACGATTTTTTTGTTTATTTTACATGTATAAAGCGCTCACACAGCCTGCGGGCATCGAGGCGGTGTTATAGGAATTATTTGTGGTTTTACTTGCGTAATTGTTTTTTTTGTCTTAGTTGCGTATATTTATAAGGCGCTTAAACACCCAGAAGTTTCTAAGCGTGGACCCAGGGATCGAACCTGTGTTGCTTCGTGTTGTCTTGCTTCCAAGGCACGCACATTGCTGCTGAGCTATCCTCCCAGGACGAACATAAGATTGCACGGTTAATACCCAAACGACAATATGGGCTCTTCCACAGGTGCATGGACACAGCCACTGTGGGTCCTGCTCGGTCTGCGGACAGACATCACACAGCATCAGTATTGACATTGGCTGGTGCACACTCTAGGTGCAGAATCAGTTTACAAACTGCAATACGCCCAATGTAATTTATTTAATTAGGTGCCCTTGCTTCTCAAAATATGTGGGCATGACCAACAGACGTGTGAGGAAACATAATGTAAAACACAAATTGTGTATACTAACTGGGGAACACACACCAAATGGTAATGCATTTCCTACAGGGGAACCATGGTGAGCTAGATCTGAAATGGACAGCACTTAAAAAGTGAACACCCCAGCAAGGTGAGGGGAGATCCACAATATGCTGGTCGTGAGAGAATAGCACTGGATCTACAGGCTTGGCACTTAACTAAGGAATCACGTGGCAACAGCTTTCAGTAAACTAAGCATGGACTGCACCTGGATTGGTCCACTCTGACCTTTGTCATAACGAGAGATTTGATATAATCCCCATAGCTGTTGAGAATAGATGAACATCATGATATTAGTCAGGCTGACTATACAATTGTGGTTCACGATGGTTTCAAAACAAAGATAAGCGTAACTGTAGAATCGAGACAAAGGTTACAGAACTGTAGCCATGACCAAGGACATAGCACTGAATCATGTCCGTAACCTTTCACGGAAACATTGGCCTTATGTAAACCACAGAAAGTGGCAAAATGGGGTGTTAGACTTACAAAAAAACGGATTATCCTTGACCCCAGTATCAATATATAGTGATTTTACAGACATGCCCACAATTGTTGTGCAAAAAGGCTTCATACCCCCATGTATTTCTCTTCATCATAAGAACTTATGTTCAGTTGACATCATGAGTCGCCTCATCCAGGGCTATGTTAGTATTGTTCCAAGATGGTGCCCGCACTATACAGGTCTCCCTTCTGCCTGGGTTGTTCATATAAACAGGAAACAAATGATCGCAAATGGTCTAGTTATGGAGGGGCACATCTGAGATGTAGTGGACGAGAGGGAGACCAAGTAATCTCTGGGTGAGAAGTGTGTCAGTCTGTTAGTGTAATGTATAATTATTTACCAATACTGTGGTTTAACAGTGAGGTTGGATGGCAGTCCCGTGTGAGTACATCAAATGTAGAGGTAATGCACAAGGTAACTTTGGCTACACGCAGGCTCTTTTAAGTATCACATCACACCCTGAAATCTTCTAGTTTTCTAAGAAATCTGCAGTGTTTAGTTTAGTTTTGAGAATCTGCAGTGTCCAACTAGTCTCTGAGAGCCCCAATATCTTAGCTTATTTTTCTGCCATTTTCCCACAGCCTACCTCCCAGCGAATATGCAGTGATTATAAGATGAAAGAGCGGTAAATTACTCGTCCCACCTTATGCAATGAGCAGGGTCATGAATGTTTGATGACCTGATTTAGAGCTAATATTCAATACAACATTAGAGCCTAAATAATTGTAGTCATCTCTATTTTATTTATTTTTTTATTTTTATTTTTTTAGTCCTCTCTATGTGTTTCTCTATCTCCCACTAGATCAGCAAATCATGGAACACCAGATCTGTCCCAGCGAAGATTGAAATACACGCACATATAAAGAAATGAGGGGCTCATGAGCTACAATGATGGCCGTGCTCCCTGCACTGATGAATGAAGGCAATACGCTGCCACATTTTGAAATGCTATAGTGTTTCCCTAGCAGTGGAACACTGTTCTTGAAGAAGCTGACTCAATAGTGCTGTATCGCCAAAACCAGTTGACAATCTGTTTGTCACATCTCAAGAGATATGGAGATGCCCTTTTTTGATTTTAATTTTTGATTCTTTGCCTAATTCTTTTTTATTTTAACAATCCTTTTTCAATATAAGGAGGAATAAAGAATAATGATTTTGTCAATTAGGATTGGTTTATTTTAATGAAGCTCACCACACTGGTGAAATAGTGGGGAATAATAAAGTTAAGTCCTTCACTATCCCAATGCAGGAGGGCATTTGAATACATTGAGTGCTATTGTCATAATAAAGGCCACTATAGGCTATTGTAGCCCTTGGGCATTAGATTTAGGGAGAGTCTCTTTTTCTGTCCACTTTTAGATAGGTGGTGTAACACCAGCACCTAGGATCATTGTGATGAATCAAATTCCGGGGCAAAAGTGGTCCAGGGAGGAATAACGGTTTCTAAACCATCAATCCCCCCGCACCTCTAGTACACCAGAAGGGACCCGAACAGATTGGAAAAACAAACAAATCATAAACCTCCTTGTCCAATTTTGGTAATGTGGATGGAACAGCAGGCTTATCTTTGAAAGGTCGTGGATCGTTGGTTATTTGCAAGACAGCGAAATACAATTATTACCCAATGATAGAAGGGACTGTCCAGTTAAGGTTGTATAAAAAAAGATCTACTTTATTATTATCACAACAGTCAGTTCTAGCAACACTATGAAAACACTATGAAATACAACCCACCTTGTAAAGAAATCACAGAGGACAGTCTGTTTCAAAAAAGGAAAACGGATACTGACAGGAGGGTAGTGAGTATGGTAAATAATGGCAACAGTTCAAGATTACTTGGCTTCAGCATAAAGGGGAGCAAAGGGTCTTAAAATGTCTCTAGGTGCCTTCTGGGAAGGACCAGGAGAACAGAACCACAATGTCCCTTGTGCTGTAGGTGTTCTTGATGCTCAACAGGGTCTAGTCGGCTTCAGTGTGCTTTGCAGGCTTCTCTGATAGCGTTCTAGACTGGAGTCAGCTGCGGGTATCAGGCGGCAAGACAGTTCAGCGTGCGAAGCTGGCTGAACAGCTGCAGGCTGGCCTACACTGTGTCTCAGTGCTGGTCGGCGGTTCTGAAACACTGTTTGAGACGTCCCGGATGTCTTTAAGCGACAGTGGCGTAACAACGGTTAGCGTTGCAGCTCGAGGCACTCTTCTGGCTTGAAAATGTCCTTTAACGTGGTTTCGGGTTCAGAGCCCTTCAGGCACTTCCCACCTAAGAAGCTTGTTGCAGAGCCTAGCAGGGCACGCTGTGTATTGGCTGGCTACCAGTTCCGGAGCTGCTTGAGGGTCCTCTGGATTCAGCATCTCCCTCTGTTCCCTGGGAGATGTTTAGGGGAGGGATCTTGCTTCCCTCTTGCAGGTCCCGGCCTTCCTTCACTGCCGGAAGATGTAAGGCAGACTTTACCTTCAGCCAGGGTCCAATGATGAGTTCTTCTTGCAACTCCTTGCAAAATCTTCAGATGATCTGCCAAAAGAGGGGCTCAGCCCTCTTTTCAAGCCAAATGTGCCACAGATATTGGTGTAGGCTAAGTCTACCTTAAAGAACAATCTCCTGTATGCATGAGGTCAATACCAGAGTGCTTTGCAACAGAAAAGTTAAAGGGGTGAAAACATGTGATACTAAGTCCCACCCACCTTCCTGTCTGTTGTGGATCAAAGGGTCTCTCTGGTTAAAGTAGCTCTCTGTGGTTCCTGATTAAAGCGGCATGTTTTCCTTGAAGCTACGGTTAGACCAGACTCTCTGGCTCCTGAAAACCACATTCTCGTACCTTATGAATAGGGTCCCCCTGCGGGGTGGATTACTGTAAACATGCCGTCCCAGACATGACAGTTCACTGCTGATACTGAGGGCGGAGCTGGATTCAGGTTGACGCAGTTGCATATGAAAGGTTGTTGGGGCTTCCTGTCTCCTTTGTAAACCTCTGCAGCCAAGCCCCAGGTGGGCCTGTTTGAATTACCATCTGATTGGTATGCGAACTGCTGCAACCGGCTGAGCCTTTTTTAGTTAATCAGGCTGGCCATGGCAGTGGGAAGGTTTCACCCTCCCCATTATGAAGATGCATTGTGTACTCCTGCTGTCATATACCAACTAAATATGACAGGGCAGACTATGCCTGTAGGCTGTGTCCACCCAGAGTGCATGGATCTATGCGTTTGTCGTGTTGCGATCATAGGAAAATGTATGTGGATTAGCCCCACATATTAACCCCACAGATTTTCCAGAGGTTGATCTACCATCATTCAATTTAATTAAAAATGTCAACAAAAAATAGCCCTGGTACGCCCACTGTGCAGATGGTCGAATTCCTCACAGCCATACACTCACTTTAAGGGTAATCTTAGCTCTTCAAAAGGGATAGGTTTTGATAGGGGGATTAAACATAACTGTGATTCTTTCATTTTTTATGTGGAGTTCAATTTGGGGAGCTGAAAGAATCAACATAACCCCCAGGCAACTTATGTGGTATTGAACAATAAAAAAGCCCATCTAGGATGAGGGAGCTGTGAGGAATCTGACAGCGTCCTCACTTCTTTATGCAAAATATCCTCCCCCAGGTGGGCAGGGAAAGGCCATCATTCTTGGATCCTAACAGTGGGGGTGGCTATGCGAGGGAGGATCACCTGGGGGAGAGGAGACTTGGGGAATGGGGGTGAGGCACCCTTGTGTGAGACACGGTAGCCCCCATTTCCCTTTCATCAGGAATTAAATAACCTCCTGGAGTCAAGAGGACTCCAGTTCCGGTAAACCGAGGTGTCAGAGGCCCAAGACGAGAGGCTTGCTGGGCCAGGAACAGTTGCAGCAACTGAGAAGGGCACACAAAGACAGCGTACCTGGTGAGTCAAGTGAGGCTGAGTGACTCTGGGATGCTGTGGTGCGAGCCGCACGGCAAAGGAAGGTCAGAGAGCTCGCGAGTGAGCAAATGACAGTGGAGACAATGTGATTGCTGGTACAGAAAATGTAAAACACTGATGTTTAACGGCTCTGAAAAAAGTGATGAAAGGAACGGTTTCTGAATACCAAACTGTAGCAAAAGTGGGAAGGCAGCAGAGAGGGCCAGAAAAGCAGTAGACTTGAAAACTTGAAATTGAATTAAAAGTCTGTGAGCAGGGTGCAAATTCCCAGCAGTTAGCGCACTGGGAATTTGCCACTGAGTTGTTTTGGATATGAATGGGAGGCAATTTTGAATACCGAACCAAAGGAAAGCAATAATGAGTGAATGCCACATGAATGGAAAGTGGAGAAAAGCATTCCCTGATCCAAAGGAACTGTGAATTATGGAAATTAAAGAAAGCAAGCATTGGTAATGAATTTAAAGAACTGTGAATTGTACAAGGTGAGAGAAAGCAAGCATTGCCAAGAGTCACAAGGAAAAGTTGAACTTTACAAGTTGAAATTGAGGCAACAATATGAGAAAGCCTGATAATCTAACAAGTCGATGGTGCCAAAACAAATGTTGAGAAGAACTGTGAGAATCTAAGACCACTAACACTGTTGAGCAGAAGCAGTGGTTGTGTCATTGTGGAAAAGAAGCCTGTCAGGTGTGTCAATTGGATGATCTGTAATTCGTGGACCGTGTGGTCCGACAACTGCGCCTAGACCAAGCACACCCCCCTAAAGAGAAGCCACTAGACTCATCTATAAGTTTATTGTTGAATATCCAGAGAAGCTTGCATATTATGAAATGAAAGAGTTGAACTTTATGATATTGATGAAAGAGACAAAAATACTGAGCGCTCTGAAGAATCTGGAGGAATTAAACAGAGAGAGACTTGAAAGCTTGCAGAAGGGAACCCCTTTGTGATTGAAAGTGAACTATTTGGAATCCTGGGGAAGGTAAAGAACCTTTCCGACCAACAACTGCAAGAAGCTCTGAACTTTTGTTTGAACACTTTTTCATTTGATGCTGACATCTGTGGGAAACATGAGGGTATTCTCCCAAGTAGACATTGGGGAACCCTTATTCAGGTGGCCAGGGGAGGGCTGGATGGAGGAACCGAGGGTTATGCTCGGGGGATTGGCCAGGTGAGATGCAGTACTATACCAGAGAAAAGGATGAGGAAGTCAAGGTCTCAGAGGCTTTTATGAGCTGTATCAACTCAACCTCCCTTCCATCTGATAAACTTCCTTTTCAAGAATCCATCACCCCCTCCACCTCTGATGAATCCATCACACACCTTGCTGCATTCAGAAACCATCTTTCTCAGAATCATTGTTTTCCTGTTCCCCATCCGAATACTCCCAAACATTCTTTTTCGCATCCCTGATTATTATTTTCTGCACTCCCAACCTCCTCAGATAGAATACTACAGTTCTCACACTCCCCCTTGTTTATTTAGTGATCCCAGCCATTCCAGTTTGTCCAGCAATCCCTACCAATCCCGTTCTTCTGAGTGTCGCTTTCGGAACTCCCAATCGAAAGAGACCAACAACTACAGTTCCCACAAACCCTCCAAAATACACCCTTCTGAAATCACCTACCCCCTAGAACTAAGACTACAATTCCCTATAACACCTCTTCTGCATCACGTCCCATAGGATGCTCTGACACTTCAACCCTTTTCCTTTCAAACACGAACACTGTCTTTCCTCATGAAAGACAGCAGACTGATAAAACTGTTTATCTGACATGTCCCAATACAGGGGTTAGGCAAAGCAGGCATTAACCTGAATCACACACACCTGGCGGCCCTTCCTTTTCCCGACAGGGATAAAAGGTGGAGCAAGAGAGCGCAGTACGAGCATGGTGAGCAAGGCAGATAGCACGACGAGACGGCTAACCGGCGCGGAAGTTAAAGAGAAGGAGAAAGGCGGCAGGAATCACAAGGGTGGCGAGGAGAGAAGCAACCTTGCACTTTTCATCCCAAGCCCGCGGACCCTTCATGGAGGAGAGCATAAGACAACGAACAATAGCTCGTGTGTCATGCAGCAGATGTCAATGGTACACGGGGCAAGCCCACACCAATAAGCAATAAGCAGGAGCGAGGGAAGCTCCGCGACCATAGTACCAGCCTTGACTCCAAGGAAGCCGAAAGCCAAGCAGTTCATCACAGCATCACCCAGTGAACCTTGGAAACTGCACTTCATTGTTTGTTAATTATTTTGTTATTGAACATGACATGCCCGCGAAGGCCAGAGACTTTCAAAGGAAACAAGGAAACAGGACTTGGCCATCAATGGTCCTGAGAGCTGCCGTTTGAAGTGTCGTCTCGTGCTGGAGAAGCCAGAGACTGTACTGTACTCAGAGCACACCTTACCCTGTGTTCAAAACATGGGCAAGGGTAGACCCAGGCTACTGCATCCTGACATATTATTTGAGAACACTTCTTTCTTTTCTTGAAAACTATCGAACACCTTTTTTTTATATTAGTTGTAAGGTTTGGCAATAGGTTTCTTAGTATAGGCCCTTTTTATTTGACACCACGTCACTAGGACTGCCTTATTTTTCGTTTGATGGTCCACGCTTGCTCCCATCTTAGATTTAGGTTTAGATTAGGTGTTTTTTCAACCTGCATAGAGCATTCATTGTTAAATAAACACTCATCAACTCTGATTGCTTGTGTCTGTCTTGATGTCACCATGAGTTCCTTACACATCCCTACACAGTTTGAACAAATAGATGCAAGGGCAAGTATAGGTTTTGGATACAGGCTGATATTTTCTTTGGACTTCCTGACACAGACTAGCATTAGTTTTAGTTAGGTAGGGAAATCCCACCTTAGCGTAGGGCAAGATATGCCTTACCCCAACCTCTTTGTGATGTTAATAGAAGTTTGTTGCCCAAACGGTAATGTGTTGTCCTGTCTACTTCCTGATGCCTTCGCAGTGCACTGTACATAAGTCCAGAGTTGCTCAGTGTGGATTGCAGGAGCAGGAGGCTCAGGTTTGTAGAAGGTTGGAGACCGAATAGCAGTTTAAGGAGCAGAGGCTGGAGAGGCAGAGGAGAGTGAAGCTGCAGCAACAGGAGAGATCAAAAGATGGTGGTGAGAATTAAGAGGGTAAAGGTGAAGCGGATAACATTAGAGGGTGGGAGAGGCAATGCGGAGGTGTTGAGAGGGTAAAGGAGGCGATGGAAACAACAGAAGAGGGTGTGGTAACAGTTAAGAAGGTGAAAGAGGAGTTATAACATCACAAAGAGGGTGGTTGCAGAAAGAAGTAATAACATCCGAGAGAAGGGAAAAGAAGTCAAGGGGACATTGGCAAAGTTAATCACCGTCGTGACTACCTTACTCCTAGTCCATAGACCCCTTTCCTCCATACTTGTGGGACATTCAGTCCATCGGGACGGGACCGGAGCACTTTTAAAGCATCACAAAATTAACTTTTTGGTTCTTCTTTTATTTTTACGCTGGGCCACCGCACGTGACCATAGCCCCACCTTCCTGAGCTCTGCCCGCGCATCGCCCTTCAGTCCTTTTCTATCGCCAAGTAGAGGACTATTTAGCAACAACAGAGGATACTTATTAGAGAGAACGGGGGTGGGCATATGGAATAGGAGTAAGGTAGTCACTACGGTCAGTAACTTTGACATAATCCTACGTCCCGTTCCCTTTCCTCCATACTTGTGGGAGATTCCAAAGCACTAACCAGAGGAAATACAGGTGGATGGAAATCCCTTATTGGAACAAATTCTTATGAACTGCCTGGCCGAATGGGGCATCAGCCCAGGAGCTCAGGTCAAGACAATAATGTCTGCTGAAGGGGATGCCCACGTAGCAGCCGTGGCTATGGACTCCTAAGGGACATATATTTGGAAGGCAACAGCAGCCGCTTTGCCATGGACCAGATGTGCATGAATGCCCTTTGGTGACTGAAGGCTTTGAATTGTGTAGGCCTCAGAAATACACAAATCTATCCAACGCGAGAGGGTGGCATTTGAGGCAGGTTTTCCTTTTAGGTCTCCATATGTCACTAAGAGTTGTGAAGAACTTCTAAGTTCGCTCGTTTAGTCGAGGTAAAATTTCAGAGCACGTCTGACGTCTAGGTTGTGTAAAACCCTCTTGGCATTGGAGACCGGGTTCGGGAAGAAAACCGGTAAAGATATTAACTGGTTTAAATGCAATTCAGAAACAACTTTGGAAAGGAAAGAAGGGTGTGTGCGAAGCACAACCTTATCCTTGTGGAAAGTTAGGAACAGATGTTCGACAGAGAGAGCCTGAAGCTCACTTATTCATCTCGCAGATGTTAGCACAATGAAAAAGGCCACCTTCCAAGAAAGGTACTTGAGCTCAGTAGTGGCCATAGGTTCAACAGGCTTATGACACAAGGCGGTGAGGACCACATTCAAATCCCATTTGGGATGAGGGGCCCAAACCGGCGGGAAAAGATGAAGAAGACCTGCAAAATGTCTCCATGTCTCAGTGAAAAAGAGCAACTGTCTGTGGACAGATAAACCGCAATGGAGGATAGGTATTTCCTGCATGATAAGACATGGATGCCAGTGGCTTCAAGGTCAGATACAAAAGACAAGACACAGTCAATGGACGCCTGCCTGGGATCAAGCTGTTTAGCTAGACACCAGTGACAAAATATGAGCCACTTGCTCCTGTATTGAGCTCTCGTAGAGGGCTTACGTGCTGCTTGAATTATACGCATGTTATCCTCGGAGAGGTTGAACTAATGATTGGAACTCAGGTACCAGGCCGCTAAGCTGAAGGATTGTGGGGAGGGGTGCCACAACTGGTGATTGCTCTGGTGAATAAGGTCAGCAATTGGCAGCAACCTGATCAGGGAGCACACTGACAGGTGCTGCAGTTCCGAATACTAGAACCTGGCTGGCCACCAAGGAGTTATGAAGAGGAGAGTGCAGTTGGAAGCACTCCTGAGTTTCCAGAGTGACTGAGGAATCAGTGGCAAAGGAGGAAAAGCGTAAGCCTTCATGTTGTCCCAAGGGATCTCACGAGCATCCCCCCAAGGAAGACACTCCGAACCCGTCTCTGGAAGCATAAAGAGGAAGTTTCCGATTCGCTTGCTGACGTTGCAAAGAGGTCCACCGCTGGAGAACCCCATTGCTGGAAGATCTTGGTAAGAACATCGATGTTCATCTCACACCCGTAACCCACCGCAGATTGGCGGCGGAGGGAGTCTGCGGCAACATTGATGTGACCTGGAATGTGCACAGCTGGAAGCCAGACATTGTGTTGGATGGTCCAATTCCAAATTTGGATCGCTAGGTCCACCAGAGGAGGAGCCTTGGTGCCCCCCTGTTTGTTGATGTAGAACATCACCACGGAATTGGCCCTGTGCAAATTCGAACCACACTGTTCGTGACAGAGGGTTGAAAAGCCTTGAACGCCAGAAAAACTGCTAGGAGTTCAAGGTAATTGATTTGGGACTGCCTGTCCTGGGGGGTCCACAAATCGTACACCCCAAGATGACACAGTGTTGCTCCTCCCCCCAGAAGGGAGGAGTCTGTGGTAACCGTTACTTGTGGGCAGGGCTCCTGGAAGGAGGTCCCCACTGAAAGGTTGTCGGCGGACGACCACCATTGAAGATCCACCATCATGCAAGATGGGACTGGAATCATCTTGGAGTCCAGATCCGTAGCCTGCGACCAGCATCTCTGAAGAGCAAGCTGAGTGCGCCTCATTTTCAGGTAGAGAGGTAGAGCTAACACTCAAGAGGCCATGAGGCCCAGGAGTCTCTGGAACCACCAGGACGACATGTGGGAGGACTGTAGGAAGAGATGGCACATGGTTGAAAGGTCCGCAATCCTGTCTTCCGTCAGGAGCACTCTGGTACTGACGGTATCCCAACAGAAACCCAGAAACATCAGGTCTTGAGCAACCGTCCTTGACAATTTCCACCAGTTCAACAGGAGCTTAAGGAAGAGGAGGGTGGACTAGGGGGAGGGGCAAGTGAAAGCCTGCCCGGGCGACGGACAAACCCCATCGGCCTTCTGTGATGGTCTGCCACGCCTCCAGATAAGACGAGGGCGGGACCATCTGCCCGGCGCGCACGGCGGTCCTGAAAACCTCTTGTAAATGATTTCAATCCAGCACACACCCATGTCATGCCCAGCATGTAGTGCGCAAATGAAACCCTTATTTATTTTTATCTATAAGTTCAATATTCTGAACGATATACCACTCATATCACACCCTTCTCCTGAGACCCCCCCGGTCACACTGAACCAGGAATCAGGCTAGTTTGCAAAGGTAAATATTTATTTATGTATTTAGAATATAAATCACAATGGCCCTCATTACGACCCTGGCGGAGATCGTGGTGCAATATGCACCATGGAGCACGGCGGAAAGCTGCCAATACCGCCATGGGGGTTGGCGGATTTACCGCCCCATTCCGACCTTGGCGGGGCGGTAAATCCCCAATCCCCATTTTACCCTTCCCCATTCCCATTTTTGCCCCATAGGGTATAATGGGAGTGGGGAAGGCGTTAATTACGCCACCGTAAAATACGGTGGCGTAATTAACAACAAGGTCCCGTAGCGCCATGGATTTCTCCGCCCGGAAAAACCAGGCGGAAAACGGCTCCATGGCGCTACGGGAACTCGTAGTAGGGCGGATGGGTCCGCCGCGAATACCTCTGGCGTAAACCCACTCCGCCAGGGTCGTAATGAGGGCCAATATATTTTAATAGGTAACAACAATCACCAATCGGGTGACAGAACACTGAATAATACCTTTAATACACTAGCAATCAAGTAATGAGCACAAAAACAAATGCAGCACAGAAAAGAATACTTTTGGTTTGATTTTATGGCACTATGGTTCGGGGTTCCCCCGGTAACACCCCTCAACCCCCCAATAGGCAATTAAATAGATGGGAGGAGAGAGCAGGTATTCAGGAATAGCACAAATCAAACAGAATATCACTCCCAGTTTCCCCCTTCAAACACAAGAGAAAAATGGAATTGACTTTTCAGCTGTCAGCATGGCTTTGAAATTGTCTTTGGAATTGGCTGAGCAAAAACACCAAGGGGGTAATTCAAAGAATTCAGTGCAGAAGCAACGCACGCGAGCAGTGCAGAGAGGGAGCGTGCGCCAGCCGTGTGCGCTAAACAGCATTCTGGCGCACCGCGTATTCATGGATTTCCCTAGCCATTTTGAGCCCTGGTGCAGCGAACATCCCGCAGCGCCAGTTACTCCCCCAAGAATGCCCCTTGCGCAAGGAAACGCCATTGAAATCCCCAATATGGTGCAAAGGGGCTTCACACATGACTGGACTCACATGCAGCAGGCTCATGTCCTTGCACATACACATCCATATATGGGCCTTTCTAGACATATGTCCAAGCTGCACACTCCTGGCACACCTCAACATGCACAGCGTCCACTAAGTACGCATGAACACTTACCGCTCGACTCCGGAAGGGTCTCCCTCTCGATGACCTGATGGCGAAGCGCTGGGTTAATGCGTTCCAGGACCCGCATGTCGTCGGTGGTAAGGTGGACCTGGCACCTCACTACATCCGCTGCTTCCAAGAGGCACCGGGCCTTCCTGAGGGTCCTGGACCTGAAGTCCTCCCAGCGCTTACGTACGTGTGGTAGGTCCCGGGTTGCCACCCCCTCTGCGTTGATGGCAACCACGATGTCCGTCCAGATCCTCTCCCGTCCATCCTTGTCGGCGCGTGTTCTTCCGAAGAGGGCATCATAATACACCAGGACCTGCTCCACCAGGATGCCAACCTCTCCTCCTGTGAAGCTGGAAGCCCTCTGCCTCTCTGGCTGGGGGTTGCCAGTGGTCTCAGATGGTGTTTCCCCCGACATGGCAACTCCCGAGGCAGATGTGGGTGGGCAACTGGGTCCTGGTGCTGGGCTGTGGAGCAATGGAACTGGAGTTGGGACTCTTCTGTTCCAGCAGGGGTGGTCACAGCAACTGGACCCTGCAGATGGCTGATGTGCAGGCACCAAATAGCAGGGCACGTGGCCAGCAGGCAGGCAGCAGCAGATGGCTGGTGGAAGTTGGCTCGGGGCTCTGGAGGGCAGGTAAAAGGCCTTCTGGGCAGGAATGGGTCTTCCGTGTGTTGTCGCGTGGCCAGCTTGATATGGAGTGATTTGGCACGTGAAAAAATAGCACGTAAGCGTGTAATTCGAGGAAAGGCCCTTAGCGCGTAAGCGCGTAGGTGACGTAACGTGCACACGGGCGTTTCACTCCGCACGGGTTAAAGGTCCCACGTGGGTTTCCATTGCTCTGTACGTGCTTTTCGTGGACAGCGGTGCGTGTGGTTTCCAGACATTGGGGTTCACACGCGATTACTTCACAGCGGCTACAGTGCGTACTTCTTCTTTTGGCGGGGTGTTGCCTACGCGTTCTTCTTCTACGCTCAAGGCAGACGGTGAGTCGCGCACACTATTTTTCCCATTGCGGGTGTCACTGTTTGTCGCGTACCCCTTTTTCTCGGTCATACTAGCCTGCGTGTTGATCTCGTACGCATTTTTTGTGTTCCTGGCAGCTACAGCGTACTGCGTGTGTTTTTTTACATGCACATGGGCTACAGGGGTCACGTATATCTTTTTCTTGCTTTTTTGGGATGCCTGAGCGTTGCGTGACACGTCATTTTTCCAAAGAGGGCTCAGGCAGCCTTGCCGGGCCACAGGGGTGCTGTTTAAGTCACGTACCTTGCCCCCCTCACCCAAGTTGCCCAGGACAATTGTTGTGTGCACCTCCCATTGGTACCAGTACATCTATGCCATGGTTGGGAGGCCACAAAAGGTGAGGGCGCCTCAGTTGGACAGCCTCCACGTGCCCTTTCCCATCCCATGCGCAGCGCTTGTGCGTGTGGTTGGGGATGTCGGTGCACCATGTCCACCAGTACGCCCCGCCATGTTGCAACATTGTGCAGGACACATGCTGCCACAATGTTCCTGCACACTACTGGGGGTGCATAGAGTAGCTGCCCGCCAGAGCGGTCAAGCGAGCAGAAGTGTGACTTGAGCACTCCAAATGTGCGCTCCACTATGGCCCAGGTTGCAATATAGGCTGTGTTGTATCTTACCTGGGGTGGGGTGGTGGGGTTCAGTATTGGCGTCATCTTGTGGGTGCTCAGAGGGTAGGCACTGTCCCCTGGAGAGGTGATAATGGTTGTCGTTTGTTTGGTTTGTATATTTGTCTGTGTGTGACATGCATGCATGTGTACGGGCATTTGTACTCACCAATGACCCATGTGTCGCCATGCTTCACAGCTTCCAGGTCCCGGCTCAGGGCGGATATTCTGTATATCGAACTGTCATGGGTGGACCGAGGATAGTTAGCATAGACAGAGGTGATGATCCCCTGTGCATCGCATACATCCTGCACGTTGATGGAATGCCAGTGCTTTCGGTTCCAGTGGATATTCTCCGTGGCCCTAGGTGGACGTAGGGCGAAATGGGTGCAATCTTGGGCACCGAGCACCTTGGGGAAGTGTGCCACCCTGTAAAAGTCCTGGACCATGGCCTGCCTTTCTGAGGGTGTTCTGGGCATTTATATGTGCATGCATACTAAGGGTCGCGCAGTCATGATTGCCAACACCTGGTGTAGGCAGCGTGACTGCGTGGGCTGTGGGAACCCCCCCCCCACACCTATGGCAGTGGTCCGCTGAAATGACCCAGTGGCCAAGAAATGGAGTACATTGAGCACCCTTTCTAAGGGGCTCAGTGCTTGGGAGCACAAGGTGGGTGATGTGAGGTCATCCTCCCACTCCTGGACCAGGACTAGGATGATATGAGGTGGAAACCTATACCTGCCATAGACCTGGTCATCAGGCATCCCAAAAAGGTTGGTCCTGGGCAAAAAAATGCGGGGCCTGGCTATCCCACGACCACTGCTGCGAGGAACGGTATATTCATTGTAGCGTATTTACCAGGTTACTCACTGTAGTGACCACCTTACTCCTAGTCCATAGTCTCCTTTCCTCCATACTTGTGGGACATCTCTCCGTCCTGTGGGACGGGACCGGAGCACTTTGTAAAAAAGCATCCACATTTTTTTCAAAAATGTGTACCTTCTCTCTTTCCTGCGCGGGGCCCGGCACGCGGCCGTAACCCCGCCCACCTTGGCTCTGCACCGCGCATCGCCCATCAGTCCTTTTCTATCGCCGGGTCAAAGACCTATTAGCAATAACAGAGGAACCTTATTAGAGGGGACGGCGGGCGTATGGAGGAAAGGGAACTATGGACTAGGAGTAAGGTGGTCACCACGGTGAGTAACCTGGTAATACTCCTACGTCCCGTCCCCTTTCCTCCATACTTGTGGGAGATTCCAAGCACTCCTTACAGGAACTACGGGTGGATGGAAATAACCCCTTACTGAAACAGGTTCTTCAGCACAGCCTGACCAAACTGAGCGTCAGCTCTAGAGCTCATGTTGAGACAGTAATGCTTACAGAAAGCAGATGGGGAGGCCCAAGTAGCTGCCCTATCGATGGTCTCCCAGGGAACATATTTCTGAAAAGCAACCGCAGCTGCCTTGCCCTGCACCAGGTGTGCATGGATACCTTTAGGAGGTTTCAGCCTTTGGACGGTGAAAGTCTCGGTGATGCAGGCGGCAATCCACCTGGAAATAGTTGCCTTTGACGCCGGCTTGCCCTGAGGATTACCGAAGGTCACAAAAAGTTGAGAAGAACTCCTAAGCTCGGAAGTCCTGTCCAGGTAGAACTTAAGAGCTCTTCGGACATCAAGACAGTGTATAACTCTTTCAGCCTCTGAGGTAGGGTTCGGAAAAAAGACCGGAAGGGAGATCGACTGATTCAGATGAAATTTGGTCACTACCTTCGGTAGGAATGCCGGGTTTGTCCGAAGGACTCCCTTGTCCTTGTGAAAGACCAAGAAAGGATGCTCCACCGACAATGCCTGGAGCTCACTCACTCTCCTTGCTGACGTAACGGCGACCAGAAAGGACACTTTCCAAGACAAGTACTTGAGGTCTACCGTAGCCATTGGTTCAAAGGGTTTATGGCACAGCGCCATCAGGACTACATTTAGGTCCCACGGCGGGTGCGGGCTACGAACCGGAGGGTAGAGGCGTGTCAAGCCAGCAAAATGCCTCTTCACCACAGGGTTAGTTAGAGAATAAAAACACCGGTGTGTAGAAAGGTAAGCGGAAACCGCTGAGAGATAAGTCCTGCATGACAGAACATGAACCCCTGACTCTGCTAGGGAGGACACGAAGGACAGCACCGTGTCAATCGTGGCCACCCTCGGATCCAACTTCTTCTTCAAACACCAATGACAGACCCTGAGCCATTTACTCCTGTATTGAGATCTGGTCGAGGGTTTCCTGGCTGCCTGGATAATGCCCATGTTATCCGCAGACAAACTCAGATGCTCCAAAGACTTGAACTCAGGCACCATGCCGCCAAGCTGAGCGATTGTGGGGAGGGGTGCCACATCTGTTGTTCCCCTTGGTGAAGAAGATCGGGAGTTACTGGTAACCTGATCGGCGGATACACCGACAGGTGTTGAAGTTCTGAGAACCAAAACCTGGCCGGCCACCACGGGGCTATCAGTAGAAGAGAACAGTTCACAGAGTTCTTCAACTTCATAATTGCTCGATGAACTAGAGGCAGAGGCGGGAAGGCGCAAGCTCTCATGTTGTGCCATGGAATCTCGAGAGCATCCCCCAGAGATGAGGCTCCCAGCCCCCCTGTGGAGGTATACTGAGGAAGCTTCTTGTTTACCGCCGTAGCGAAGAGGTCCACCTGTCAGGCTGAGAGTTCCTATGTCCGCGGAAGCTGCTGAACCCCCGACAATCCCCCTGAAGTGTAATTCTCAGAACTAGAAATACTACTCAGCTCTGTTAACTACACCCCTAAGGGAAAGGGGGAAGTGGATAACATAAAAACACCAAGCTCACTGCGTCAAGACTAACCGAAACTGAACCTGCAGAGAATACAAGAAAACAGATGCAAATCCTCTCATTACTTACTTAACTTCTCTGATTAGAATTGACTTTAAAATCCATAACTAATAAGTTAAGAATCATACCTGGTTCTTCTCCTAAAACTTCTTAGAGAAGTTTGCAGAAGTAGCTGAAAATCTTTCTTACTTGAGTCTCTTGAAATTTACAGCAACTTCTTATTCATGGCAAACCTGAGAAGACTTGCTCTTGCCTTTTCAAAGTTGACAAATTGTTCCAGTAAGATTGTCTTTAGTAATGTCTTTGTTTTATTCTTTTCTTAAGTTCCAAACTATTTACAAAACAATTGAGTACATAGATTCTTGAAGAAACACACGCAAAGATGCACACGCGCTGAAGAATACTCGCGCTAAAATCACACGCGCTGAAAAGTCCACATGTTGAGGCGCACTCGTGCTGAAGAATACCCGCGCTAAAATCACACGCGCTGGAAAGTCCACGTGTTGAAGCGCACCCGCGCTGAAGAATACCCGCGCTAAATTCACATGCGCTGAAAAGTCCACGTGTCGAAGAGCACCCGCGCTGAAGAAAACCTGCGCTAAAATCACACACGCTGGAAAGTCCACGTGTTGAAGGGCACCCGCGCAGAAGAACACACGCGCTAAAATCCCACGCGCTGAAGAGTCCACGCACTGCAGAGTTCATGCGCTAAAACACACATGCTTGAAAACACACGCACTGCAGAGTACTTGCGCAGAAACACACGTGCTTGAAAACGCACGCACAGCAGAGTACCCGCGCAGAAACACACGCGCTTGAAAACGCACGCACAGCAGAGTTCATGCGCCGAAGGATTCTCACGCTAGGAAACACACGCGCTGGTAAACACACGCGCAGCAGAATTCTCGCGTGCCGAGGAATTCTCGCGATAGGAATCTCACGTGCGTAACACACTCGTGCTTTCTACGTACACGCGCAGACGAATTCTCGCTCTATGAAACACATGCGCTGATTACACACGAGCAGTAGAGTTCTCGTGCAGACAAGTTCTCGCGCCGAGCAATTTTCGCGATAGAAAGCCCACGTGCATAACACAAGTTAAACCTTGCGCTTACTTTCAAACGAACACCAAAGTTCACGCACTTAAACAATTCAACGTTAAAGGCTCCAAGAAAACTTTTTACAAATTCTCTCTCAAACGACTTCAAGATGAAGGCAAAGCAGTAGAATTAAAATCTCAAAAGATAGTCACTTATCTCGAAATTGATTTCTAAATATCTTCAGGTTTTCCTGTCTTCAGATCACTTTCCTGGTAAACAAAGATCTTCTCCTGACACCCTCTAGAGAGTAGCCGCTCAACTGCTAGCGCCTGAAGGATAAAATCCACCAGGCCCAAGACTAAAGCAGGAGCAGCCACTACACACGTCCTCTCAGCTGGGTGTTAGATGATGAAAGGCAAAGAGTGACCGTTTAGAATGTTCATTGTTGTTCTGCAGGGTTCTCTAGCCAATCAGAGCAGTCACTGAGAAACTCCATCTTGCCTTGGGTCAGAATCAGGATTCTGTATTAAGAAGTTAAGGCCAAACCAACCACAATAGAAAACTTCCCACCCACATAAGGCCAATCTAAAAGGGATAATAATAATAATAAAGAGATAAAGGAAAAGAAACCTGACAGTACCCCCCTCCTAATGCCCAGTCCCTGGGCCTACTTTATGTGGATTTTTGGCATGAAACCTAGCAATTAAATTGGGAGCATGTACAACAACTGAATCTTCCCAAGTTCGTTCTTCAGGTCCATATCCCTCCCAATCAATTAAATACTGCAACTTTTCTGGAATCCAAAATCTGTTTAACCACAAATTCCTCAGATGAATCCTCCAAAATCACAGGGGGAGGAGGTGTTCTAAATCTAGTTCCTGAACTAACTGGCTTTAAAAGTCTAACATGGAAAGTGGGATGTACCTTCAATTGCTTGGGTAATTTCAATCGCACTGTCAGAGGATTGATGATTTTCTCTACCTCAAAAGGGTCTACAAATCGCGGACTGAATTTATTCTTCCCCTTAATTTTTAGATACCGGGTAGAAAGCCACACTAAGTCTCCTACCTTGTACTCAGGACTTGCTTTCCTTCTCAAATCAGCACATCTTTTATACTGCAACTTGCTTTCCCCCAGCACCTTTTTTGCTCTATCCAAATTATTCTTCATTACCAGCAAACGATCTTCCACTCCAGGATTCCCGGAATCCTCAAAAACCTCAAAACTCAGAAAGCGAGGATGAAACCCATGACCCAAAAAGAACGGGGACATAGAAGTAGCATCCTTATCACAATTGTTGTAAGAGAATTCAGCCAATCATACTAAATCCACCCATTCCTCTCCGCCTTGTAAATAACACCTTAAAAATGTCTCCAATTCCTGATTTACTCTCTCTACTTGTCCATTAGTCTCAGGATGATACCCAGAAGTTAAACTAACTTCCACTCCAAGTTTCTTACAGAAGGCCCTCCAAAGTTTTGAGATAAATTGAGATCCCCTATCAGAGATAACTTGACTAGGGAGGCCATGCAGTCTAACAACACCTAGTAAGAAACTATGAGCCAGTTTTTCCGCAGTAACCTCTCCCTCCATCGGTAAAAAATGTTCTTCTTTAGTAAGAAGATCCACCACAACTAGAATGGTAGTACAACCTTTATCCATAGGAAGATCAACGATGAAATCCATAGAAATAGTGTGCCAAGGACGAGGAGGAACAGGTAACGGCTCCAATAAACCATGCGGCTTCCCAACTTGACTTTTTGCCTGTGCACAGACTACACATGTCTTAACAAAGTTCAATGTGTCTTGGCAAATTTTTTCCCACCAAAAGTTCCTTCGATACTAACTCCAGAGTTTTCATGAAACCAGGATGTCCTGACAAGATGGATTCATGACAGTTTCTCAAAACCTTTTCTCTTAACTCTTCAGTAGGTAAATAAAGCTTGTTGTCAAAAAATGGTAGACCGTCTTTTAAACTTCTGGCTGGATCTAGTCTCACCCACTCCTCCATCTTCTGCAAGGACATATTCTGGCGAACTTCGTTCAAGACGTCCATGCCCTTAATGACTCCAGCTAACAAAAAGCGTTCTGGAGCAATAAGAGGTTCTGGCTCCTGAACCTCTCTCACCTCACTTCCAGGAAATTGCCGGGATAAGGCATCAGCTTTTTTGTTCAAACTTCCGGGTTTAAAGTTCACAACAAAATCATAGTCCGCAAAAAATAAGGACCAACAAAGCTGTCGTGGAGACAAAGTTCTTGCAGATTTTAAAAACAATAAGTTTCGATGATCAGTAAGAACCGTTACCGTGTGTCTTGCTCCCTTAAGAAAATGTCTCCATTCTTCAAAATCGGACTTGATTGCTAGCAACTCACGATCTGAAATTGTATAGTCAACTTCCACTGCAGAAAACTTTCTTGAAAAGAATGCAACTGGATGTAACTGACCAGTAGTTTCATGTTTTTGTGAAAGTACCACCCCCAATGCTAAATTTGAAGTGTCCGCCTCCACAAAAAAAGGTTTAGAAAGATCTGGATGTATTAGAATCGGACTAGAAGTAAACCTTTCCTTTAACTCTTGAAAAGCTTTTTCTGCTTCAAGGTCCCAGTTAAATTTCACTCCTTTTTTCAACAGTCTCGTTATAGGAGCAACTAGCCGAGAAAATCCTTCGATAAATCTCCTATAAAAATTTGCAAACCCTAAAAAACTTTGAATTTCCTTAACCTTAGTTGGAGTAGGCCATTCTAGAACTGCTTGAACTTTTTTAGGATTCATTTCTAAACCCTTTGGTGAAACTATAAACCTAAAAACTCCACTGAATCTGTATAGAATTGACTTTTTTCTAGTTTGGCAAACAAATGATTTTCTCACAACTTTTGTAAAACTAAGCGAACATGTTTCTGATGTTGATCCAAGTCAGAAGAGAAAATCAAAATGTCATCGATGTACACGACAACAAAAATATCCAGGAATTCCCTAAAAACTTTGTCAATACAAAATTGGAAAGCCGCTGGAGCATTGCACAATCCGAATGGCATAACTTGGTATTCATAAAGCCCAAACCTGGTCTTAAAAGCTGTCTTCCATTCGGCCCCTTCCTGCACACGCACAAGATGGTAAGCTCCTCTCAAATCTAATTTAGAAAAAATAGTGGCCCCTTGTATTTGATTAAGCATTTCTGAGATGAGAGGAAGAGGATACCGGTTCTTAACAGTGACTCTGTTGACTGCTCGATAATCTATACAAGTTCGGAGTGTTCCATCCGATTTTGGTACAAAAAATAAAGGAGAGGCCGCCGGAGACTTAGAGTGGCGAATAAAACCTTTGGCCAAGTTTTCTGTTAAATATTCTTTTAAATAATCATTCTCTTTCTCAGTAAGAGGATATACTCTGCTACTAGGCAAAATTGCTCCTGGCTCTAGCTCTATTTTACAATCAAAGGGCCTATGAGGTGGTAATTCTCCCGCCACCTTCTCATCAAATACATCCCAGAAATCTTGGTAACACTGGGGAAGTTGACCCACTACCGCTCCCACATCATGACACCCAATTCCAAACTCGGCCAGAAAACTAGACACAAAATTAATCTGTTTGACATCTTCCTCAAAGAGGCTTTCTGAAAAGCAATTCTCTTGACAGAAATCTGACTGCATGTTAACTGTTCTTGCACTCCAACATATCAAAGGATTATGAAGAGTAAGCCAAGGCATTCCCAAAATAATCTTTAACAAAGGAGCATCAATTAACTCAAACGAAATCCTCTCCCTGTGACCTCCTGTTAACTCCAAAATCAAGGAACCAGTCTTGTGGGTAATTGGGCCTGAAGATAAAGATGTTCCGTTTACAGCCCTAACTTGCTCTACAACCTCTTTCTGAAGAATGGGAATTCCCAAAGATTTTGCCAGACCCCAATCCATGAAATTCCCAGTGGCACCTGTGTCAACCATAACGGACCATTTCCCTTACACTCCCTCTCCAGGAACAAGGATACATTTATCGTGATATGAGGAACAGCTGTCTGCACAGTGTTGGCGATCTGTTGTACCTTGGCCGTTGAAGTAGTAGTCTTTCTTGGAGTCTAAGGACAATTCCCTAAAAAGTGTCCACCTCTTCCACAATATAAACACAGATGGTTATCTCTCCTCCTAGCCCTTTCTTCTATAGTTAAAGGACCTCTGACCCTAGAAGGTGGATTATTCCCCTTTGTTCTAACCTCCACTTTAGATCTGTCCACTTTAACTAGAGACTTAAAATCACTCTGACTATGTCGCCTCTCTGCCTTCCTTTCACTCAAACGAAAGTCTAATTGAATAACCAAATCAATCAGAGCTTCACAAGTAGAGGGGCGCTCAACCACTCCTGAAAAGTCATCCTTTAACTCATCTCTAAGGCCCCGATAAAACAACGAGGCCTGTTTATCCTCGGGCCATCTGCTTTCTAACACAAGGGACTTAAATTGCGTTATATAGGCAACCAAATCTCTATTACCTTGTTTTAATTCTAAAAGTTCACAGTCCACTTCCAGAGATAACTGCCTTCTATCAAACATTTTTCTGAAAATCTCTAAAAAATTGGTGTAATTTCCTAGAACCGCACTCTTTTGATTCACCAACAACCGAGCCCAAGCAGATGCCTCCCCAGAAAGATAAGACATCATGAAAGTTACCTTGGATGCATCCGTGGGAAAGATCTCTGGTCTACTCATAAAATGTAACTCACATTGCGTCAAAAACACCCTAAACCTCTTTGAGTCCCCTTGATAACGTTCTGGTGGCGCCAAAGGAACTGGCATAATTAAGCTTCTAACCCCTTCAGTAACTGGAGGGGTCAGTTGTATTTGTGGTAACCGGTCACCTCCTTCCCTTTCTAACTCAGGCAGAGAACCAGCACCCCCAGACACCTCATCCTCTCTCCTTTCTCCCATCTGTTGAATTTGTATCACTTTAACACTTAAGTCATCCACCTTTTGACTAAGTAAAGCATTCTCCTCACGGGATATTTTCAACTCCTCCCGTAACTCCCTGATCAAAGATCCCAACGCCTCGATGGATTCGTCGGGGTTCATGACAGCTCAGGCGGACTAAGTTAGTGGCCTTTCATTCTGTCACTTTTACGAATTCTCTCTCAAACGACTTCAAGATGAAAGCAAAGCAGTAGAATTAAAATCTCAAAAGATAGTGACTTATCTCCAAAATGATTTCTAAATATCTTCAGGGTCTGTCTTCAGATCACTTTCCTGTTAAACAAAGATCTTCTCCTGACACCCTCTAGAGAGTAGCCGCTCAACTGCTAGCGCCTGAAGGATAAAATCCACCAGGCCCAAGACTAAAGCAGGAGCAGCCACTACACATGTCCTCTCAGCTGGGTGTTAGATGATGAAAGGCAAAGAGTGACAGTTTAGAATGTTCATTGTTGTTCTGCAGGGGTCTCTAGCCAATCAGAGCAGTCACTAAGAAACTCCATCTTGCCTTGGGTCAGAATCAGGATTCTGTATTAAGAAGTTAAGGCCAAACCAACTACAATAGAAAACTCCCCACCCACATAAGGCCAATCTAAAAGGGATAATAATAATAATAATAATAAAGAGATACAGGAAAAGAAACCTGACACCACCTCCGGTGTGCCCCAACGTGAGAAAATCTATGAGAGGACCTCCGCCTTCAACTCCCACTTGTAGCTAACCACTGTCCGCCGGCTGAGGGCATCCGCTGTGACATTCAGCTGGCCCGGGATGTGCACTGCAAGCAGACAGACACCATGAAGCACGGCCCCCTCCCATATCTGGATGGACAGGTCCACGAGGGGGGGAGACTGCGTTCCCCCTTGCTTGTTTATGGAATACATTGATACCACATTGTCCGTTCTTATGCGGACCACCTTGTTGACAATGAGCGGTCTGAACGCCTTGAGCGCTAGGAAGATCGGCAGAAGCTCCAAATGATTTATGTGCAGGAGCTTGTCCTGAGGCGACCAGAGGTCCGAGACCTGAAGAAGATCTAACGTTGCACCCCACCCGAGGAGGGAGGAGTCTGTCGTGATCGTCACTGTGGGGACCGGGTCCTAAAACCCTGCGCCCCCAGACAGATTGCTGAGAGATGACCACCAATCCAGGTCCACTCTCATGGAATCCGGAATCATTATCCGCATGGAATCTGGATCCACTGCCTGACGCCATGAATTCCGAAGAGCCATCTGGGTCCATCTCATTTTGAGACAAGCAAGAGGAAGAGCCAGTACACACAAGGCCATGAGGCCCAGAAGCCTCTGGAACCACCAGGCCGACATGCTCTCCGACTGCGCAAATATCTGACACGTGGCCAACAGATCCACCATTCTGTCCCCGGTCAGATACACTCTGCAGTCAATCATGTTCCAACGAAAACCCAGGAAGATCAGGTCCTGTGAGACCGTCATGGAGGATTTGCGCCAGTTCACCGACAGCCCAAGATGGAACAGCAGCTGAAGGAGAGACTGGAGCTTGCCCGCTGCTAATGGACAAGGGCTGCGTAAGAGCCAGTCGTCCAAATAAGGATACACATGGATACCCTAGAGACGAAGATAGGCCGCAATCACCGACATCATCTTCGTGAAGACACGCACCGCCGAGCTGAGGCCAAAAGGAAGCACCCGAACCTGGAAGTGCTCCTCTCCCAAAGAGAAGTGGAGGTATCTCCTGTGTGGATTCCGATCAGGATATACATGTACGCATCCTGAAGATCCACAACACTGAGCCAATCGCCAATCTGCAAAGAGGAGCGTATCTGGCTGGGCGTGATCATCTTGAATTTCTCTTGGGGTAGGAAAAGATTGAACTGGGAAAGGTCTAGGATGGTGCGCAGGCCAGCCTGGTTGGGTTTGGGCACCGTAAACAGTCGGGAGTAGAAGCTCTCCCCTCGCTCCCCAAGGGGAACGGGTTCCACAGCACTGAGGTCCAGAAGTTTCTGAACCTCAGCCTTGAGGGAGGGTGAGCCCAACAGCTGAAAAGGAGGGTTGAGGGGTGGGGTAGGGGGTAAAGGTAAGCGGAAGCCCGCTCAAGCGACTGACAAGACCCATCTGTCTTCTATGATGGTCTGCCACGCCTCCCAATGAGACGCAATGCGTCCTCCCACCGGGGTCTCGTGCGAGCGCGGAAAACCCTCATTTGGCAGGCTTATCGTGGCGGTGCCACCTGAACCTGATGAGGAGGCTGAGGAGCGGGAGAAAAACCGCGTGCGCTGTTGTCTACAGCGGTTATTGCCCGCAGGAGTATCCACTCTGCGAGATTTGCGGTCCAGCAAGCCCCTAAAACCAGAGGAAGGTCGACTTTGCGTCAACGGTCTCTGGGCTTTGAAAGGAGCTTTAACCAGAACAGACAATGATTTAGCCGTCTGAGTGCTATCCTTGGTTTTGGTGAGCTCTACATCAGTAGAAGAATGAAAAAGCTCCTTACCATCGAATGGAAGGTCCAACACCTTGTCTTGCACTTCCTTAGAAAATTTAGTGGCATGCAGCCACGCCTGCCGTGAGGTATCAACCCCAAGCATCAGGCCCCGAGCCGAGGTGTCTACGTGATGAGCCGAAGCCTCCAGGAGATCCTGGGCTAAGACCCTGGCATCAGAAAGGCCTCCTTTGAAGTCTTCCAACTTCTCGACCGGGATGTGCTCCTCGAACTCCAACAGACCTTTCCACATCCGCATGTTAGCTCCCGCCAATATCAATTCGGCGTTGGCCTGCCTGAGCTGCAAGGCAGAGTTGGCGAAGATTTTCCTCCTGAGGGAGTGGAGGAGCTTGTCCTCCTTTCCCAGAACCTGAGTAGCCGTCATGGAAGAGGATCCTGCAGGCCTGGATTGCAAAGTGGCCGCAGCCACCACTGTGGAGGAGGGAGGCAGACAAGACGACAGGGCCACCTCTTCCGAAGAATGCAGCCTGTACCTCGCGTCCATCTTTTTATTGACAAAAAGTCCCGAGTGTGGCTTTTCCCAGACTCTTCGGACCTCGGCCAGAATGTCCTTCTGCAGGAACAGGCCGGTACGCTCCAAGGGAGACAGGGTGAACGCCCCAGAAAGCACCCCCTCCTGCGGAGCGGATGCCTCGGGCACCGGAACATCTAAGAAACTCATCATGTCCAGTACCCGGTCATGAAAGGCTCTGATAGAGCGGGGAAGGTCCTCGTTGTCCTGATCGCCGTGAGGGTCGTCTGACAGGTCAGGATCCTGCTGAGCCGTGTCAGGCACTGCCTTGTCCACTGGGGACAATGGAGGCAAAGGCGGAAGAGCAGGGGGGGACCACGGGCAAGGGAGGCACCAGCGGACCACCAGAGGAACGGGTGGAGCCAGAGGTGCAGGTGGACATATCTCCTTGAAAAACCGTTTGAAATATTCCCTCATGGGGTCGGTGCGCATAAGCGCTTGAAATTTACCGAAAAAGCATCCTCAGGAGATTGTTTCGGGACCTGAGGAGGCCTCTCATGAGGTGGACAAATCCAGGGACGTAACGGCAAAGGGTGCCACACCGGCCCCTCCTACAAGCCCAGCCAAGGCCTCGGGGCGCACGCCGTGTTGTGTTTTTGAGGGAAGCCGACAGAGGCCTCAGAGCGAACTCCGGTACCCCACGACTCAGTAGAACTGGGTCTACAAACAGCCCCCACAGGAGGGGCCTCGGAGCATACTGCGGTGTTCACAGGCCCCTTACGGAGACCCTCGGAGAAAACTCTGGTAGAATTATTAGGCCCAACGGGCACCTCAGGGCGAACCCCGGTAACAGAGGTATCCCCCGGCCGGGGTGCTCTGAAAAGTAAAGAATTTACCGGGCGTTTTTTCTTCTCATCGATGAACGCCTGAAAATGCGAAGGAGGAGTTTGTCGGAAAAACACCTCCTCCCACCGCTCCAACCGACGTTGAAGTGCCCGGACCGAAAGGGAATCACAGTAAAAACAGGAGTCCCAACAGTGTTTCGGACCCAAACACTCTAAACAAAGAGGATGGGGATCCGCCCTCGCGAAGAGACAGTGACACGATGAACAATCTGGAAAGTCTAATTTGAAAGACATAGACAGACTAGTAAACGAACGCTAGCGAGAGCCAGAGAGGAAAAAAGGGAAGAAAATCTTCCGAGGATGCAAGTGCGTCCGGCCCCGATCGAGCGGAGAAAAGGACTGATGGGCAATGCGCAGGGCAGAGCCAAGGTGGGAAGAGAATGTCCCACAAGTATTGAGGAAAGGGGACGGGACGTAGGAGTAGAGCTTGTTTGTTGTTTGCGTGCACTTTTATGCTGCGCGGGGCCGCTTTCGCCAGCTTCCTGCTGGCGTATGTGTTTCCGGATTAGCGCGTCGTTTGTGGTGCGCAGGTTTCCCCTGTTCGATTCCATGAATACGTGTTGTTAGCGGGCATGTGGGTGTTGCAAGGATTTAGCAGCGGTACTTCCCCCGTAACACCCACATTCTCACATGTTGTTCCCCATTCCGCATGTTCCACCCCTTTTTAGTTGTGTGCGCTGCCCTGTGTGCGCCTTCACTGGCTGTCTCGCGCACAGCTTTCGGGATGTCACAATTACGTGTGCACCACACGTGGATTCAGCGCACATCTCAGGTAAGCCACGCGCAGCGCATTCCATGAATCGACAAACGGCTGCATCCGTGCCTTTAGTACGCGTGCGTTGCGATTTTCGCGCTTGCGCTACCCTTTTCAGCGCACATTAATTCCATGAATTACCCTGTAAATGTGGTCAAAAATACTTACATTATTATAAATTCCTATGGGAGCCGCTTTGAACAGTTGCATACAATCACCAACAATGATTTAGTCAAAAGAAAACATTTGAAATCTCAAAGTCAAAGTAAGAAACAAGTTAAAGCTAATTCACACATGTAAAACCTTTCAGAATTTCAAATCGCGGCAAACTTTTCCTTGCACGATTTTTGCTATAACGGGCCAATCACACTGTTTTGCAATGCGCTTCTATCATAAAAACTGAGGGAGTTATAGAGGTTTTAGAAAGAGTTGTTTTTGCAAAATAGGCGCGAGAATAGAAAACAGAAATGCATTTTTGAAAATGACAGATGGGTTTGATTATACTATATTATGACTATTTTTTTTTATTTAAAGTGCAGTAGCCACAATTTGACTTTTAACACATTGCAATACACATATATTGACATAACAATACAAATTAAACATTTACAATTTTTGAATAAAAACATGTATCATAGTAAAGAAAAAAAGAAAGAGAATGAAAGAAATCTAACCAACTTAATTTTGACAAAAGAGAATCAAATTGTTACTAACTTCAAATCGTTTAAAACTCTACCCACTTCAATTGATAAAGCCATCTCATTACCAGAGGATAGTCTTGCCCAGAAATCATCAGTATTCAAACAAGACTCATCATGAACAAATCTGCCAAAGGAGCACCTTTCACATATTGGTACAGTACCCCCTTCTTTATCCCTTATAGCTAGTAATTCCAGGGTAGGGAGTAAATTTAAACGAAATCTCAAAAAAGCAGATCTAAACCAAAAACTAGGGGACTTCTTTAGATAAGCCGGAAGAAACGATAAAGGCTTATCTAACAATGTAAGGGAGGCTGATCTTTTAGTACTCCGCATCTCCTCAATCATATGAATCCAATCAACCAATTTCATTTTTTCTTTCACTTTTAGAGGGTTCTGTAGAAGGGACTTAGCATCATAGTCACAACCAGAAAAAAGTTCTGAACATGTTAGTTCTAACCTACGCAGAAAAACATTATTTCCTTGTTCCCGCTCTACCTCAATTTCCTCAAAGAGTGAGTTCCTAGGGGGATCTAGAATTGACCTATAAAGAGTAAGCCACTTCCAGGCTAGCCATGATCTAAGTGAGGACAAGCCAAGGTCATAACGTAAGCAAACAATTGGAACGCAATCTGGGAGACCGAGCGTACGTTTCCAAATCTTAGATTCAATAACATTCCAATCTAGTTCGAAGGCTACAGAGTTGTAATCCATGCCATATAGAATTATGTGAACTACCTTCCCGATATAAAATCTTATAAGGGGGACGATGGTGAATCTGCCAAACTTAGAGTAGATTTTTTTCATCTGTGCTCCCAATTTGATCAATTTGAATTCAATGGAGGCCAACAAACTATTCCTGGATGGGAGGGATCTTAATTCAGCTCCCAGATAGGTTAATTCTGAAAAAACCTCCACCTCGGAGTAATCTAACTTGCAGACCAGGTTCTTCACTATTTTGTTAAGCCTCCTAAATACAAGAATCTGGGATTTTAAAGGATTTATTCTTAATTTATTGATCCTGGCATAGGATTCTAAAGCAGATAGCAAACGCTGCATCCCCACTTGTGAGTAGTTCAAGACTACTATATCATCAGCGTACGCTAACCAATTAATTTTTACATTGCCAATGGAAGGAGATATTAACCCAATTTCTGTAGCCAAGCTGCCAGATCCGCCATAAAAAGGATGAAGAGCAAGGGAGCTAATAAGCAGCCTTGGCGTACCCCTCTAGTTATCCTGATTGGATCAGAGAGCAAGCCGGACCTGCCAAGTCTAACCCGCATATAGTTGTTGGAATGCAGCTCTCTTAGGATAGAAAGTAAGCCAGCAGGAATACCCCAGGCATCCAATTTTTCCCATAATAGATTCCTATCAACCATATCAAATGCCTGGGATAAGTCAATCCAGGCTCCAAAGATAGCAGGGCCCCCCTTGGTGAAAGACGTCGCCGCAAGGCAACTCAAAACCAACCCATTCAGTGAAGTAGAAAAACCCTTTCTAAAACCGGATTGCTGCTTCGGAATAATTCCCTTTGTTTTTGCCCAAGATTCCAATTCCCCTAAAGTAATGCTCAAAAAGATTTTACTATCGGCATCTAGGAGGGAGATAGGACGATAATTAGAAGCCAGTAACCTGTCACCCTTCTTGTAAATAGGGATAACTATTGAATGAGTCCAAGAGTCAGGGATTCTCATCTGGAAAATGATAATGTCAAAGAGGGCTTTAAGAACCTTCGCCCACATTACTGGATCCGACTTCAAGATTGAATTGCTTAAACCATTCGGACCAGAAGCTCTGGAAGCTGAGGATTTTTTAATTAACAATTCTATGTCCAGAACGCTAAACTCAAGATACCAGCAATAGATTACATCAGCAGCCGAGCATATTGAGGCGTCAGAATCATAAACCTTGGAGCAATGGTCAAACCACACCCCCTCTTGAATGATAGAATCTTGTTTCTGATATTGAGTGACCTCATTCAAACCTACTAAAGTCCAAAAATTTCGAGAATTCCTAAGAGACAAGGCATAAAGCATTCTCTCAGCATCATGTTGAATTACCAGATGATTATGTGCACAAAGCCAATTCCTATAGTTATTTTTCAACTTTACTAACCCCTCCCCATACGCCTTCTCATAGGCCTGATATCTTTAGGATAGATATCTGACGCCTCAATTCTTTTTTACGAATTATAATTTGAACATTAAAAGAGTGTTTATGCAGCTTTTGTGTTTTCTGCGCGGAATGCTCCACCGACGCCTGTACAGACAAGAAATTCAAAAAAACACTAGGAATACCGAAATCAGACAGATACTGATCAGATAAAAGGCTCGTCCTAAATCGCAGCTTGTTATTTACTAAATGACCTCCTTTTCTTGAAATGTTCTAATCGCATTTCCTGAGTTATTAACATGGAGTTCATGATCATAGCGAGGAATTACTGGAGCACAATCATAAGACAGAGCCACCTTCAACATAGCATGGTCATCAGGGTTCCCATCTCCAACTATCAAACTATTACAATTTTCAAAGTGACTATGACTATGAAAAAGAGAATGCCAAAGATGGATCTTACAGTCAAGTGATCAGCATAAGCCACCTGTTGTGTATACTCTACTTCTTCCTGGGATTTACTTTTCTTAATCAAATCAATAAGTAGTTAGGGTTTAATAACACAGATGAGAAAAATGTCAGCACAAAGATAGTTCTAGCAATACTGTTGTTCTGAATTAAAGATGGGATGAGTTTGAGATAGGGATCATACAGTGCAGATATGTTATGAGTCACTGTTCTTCATATTACTACTTACAGAATAAGTTATTAAATTGGACCGTCAGTTCTGGTCATGGATTGGGTCTGTCAAGAAGGACAGCACATCAGGTGCGGGACTGGATCAGCTAGGCCGGTCACGGGATTTGCGCAGGCTCTGCCCTTCTGGTTTGTGGGTATTTCAATCAAGTGGATCGCGAGTTCCTCAAGCAAGCCTTGTGGTAGCAAGCCACAAAGTTTCAGGATACTAGTTCAAAAGGCTTTCCCACACCACAGCGCTTCACTGGGTTGTGAGAATAAGTTTGAGATTTAGGCCTTGCTGAAAATCAATAGTTCTCTACTGCTGGCAAGAGTCTTGGCATCTGGAAGGATGTTAAAGCTGGATGTAGAATGCTGGATCAGAGTGCTTCGCCGGAATCAGGAAAGTGAGTGGATCAGTGAGTGCCTATGTGTTGTCAGCTGTCTCTATTTATCCTTTCCAATAACATCACAAAATGGGTGTTTGGGCCGGCTTAACTAAGCTTGCCCCTGTGAGCTGGGATTGGATCAAAACCACAGCTCCGCCTTGCATCTGAGTGATTGCATCAAGGCCGGATGATGTCACATTTTATGGTTTGCTTTACAGTCCTTAGAAACCTCCCTTTAGCCACTGGTCTCAAAATCAGATTTTATCCTAAGTACATATTTCTACATTGGTCACCTCTACACAAATCACACACAGATTCTATATTTTAGATAGTAGCTGTTCCTCAAAATCCCGCAGCTGTGGGATCTTGTTTCACCTTTCTACAGAATTTCGTCCTTTTTGCAATGAACACATTTTCCAAACTTTCTGCAACTTTCCACAAATGTGTGTGTTTACCATAGGGATGTGTGTGTAAAGTTTTACAATTTTAGCATTAACACAGTTCACATAAAACCACATATATTGCCATTCCTGTCCAGAATATGTTACACAGTTCTACCGCCTCTTAAAGCGTGCAGCCAAAAATTAGACTAGCAGATCTGTCCTTTTTATATTTTTCATCACTTTGAATAACAAGTTATGAGTCTCTGAAAATTGTTCATCGTTCATGCTTAACAGCAAATGGTCCGCCCATTTGTCTCTCCATGCAGTCCAGGAGCAGCCCCCTCCTTTGGGGATTTCCTTGCAGGAGCAGTTTACGACCCCTTTCACACCTCCGTTTCCTGGGTTGAAGGATCTGCTATTGTCCATTCTCTCTCTGTAGACAAGAGTCTGAGCTATCCCACAATTATCATCTACCAGTGAGTTTCTACTGAGAGGATTTCCCTCCCCCTGGGAGAAACCTGTTTGTCCACTCCTTGCAGCTCAGCCAGGCTAATTTATTCTTAATTAAAAATCCAGCAGAAACCAAACTTGTCGAATAAAACATAAATACATTACTTTCTTAGCTATGGGGGCTCAAATGGGAATGGGGAATGGCCCTGGTGAATGGGGAATTACCGGTCCCGCCAACCTTGGAATGGACCGGTAATTGCTCCATTCACCAGGGCGGAGTCGGAACAAGTTTGGAGGCAGCCATGGCGCTAATAGATCCTGACAGATCTCTCCCGGGAATCACTCAAAGTCGCTCAGTTTGAGGGGACTAGTTGATGACAAAGAGGTTTGCTATTGACTCCTTCTTCAGTCCATGTTCCCTGACCTCTGGCAGCACCATCAGTGTGCCTCAGACTCGTCTCTCCAGGAGTGTTGGACCAATGGTGTATGATAGCTAGAACATGTTGCCAGGCACTGGATCACCACTGTTGATTGATGTCATCCACCCCAGGAAGGGGTTAGGTTGGAGGGTTTGAGGCTGATGGACTGGTCACTGGTGAGCTCCTTTCCCCCAGGTTACTATCTAGGTTGAGCCCCCATTTCCCCTGAGTCTCTTCCTCACCATCTCAATTTAAGCTCAAGGCTGCATGAACCTTCTCTAACCTAACTTTCAGCAACTGGCTTCCCTTTGCTCCTCTACCTTCAGCTCTCTCATACTGCTCTCCTCTCAGTAGTCGCCTCTCTCACCACTCTGCCCCAAACCTCTTCCTGCAACTCCTACTTGAATAACCCACTCTGTCAGACTGATCATGCATCTCTTTATAGTGGGGTCTCTCCGCCCTTTGGGTGGTGCTTAATGAAACTGAGAACACCTCTGTGATAATGGCTTTATTATGACTGATAACCTGACTGAAAATCATCAAGTAACTTTTGGATAGAGCTCCATGATCGCTTGTTAAAAAAATATCTGAAATCTTATCATCATCCCATTAAGCTTGTAAGTTCAAATAGCACCAGTTTTGTTCCTTGATGTCAAGGCATATAATCCAGCTTTAGTCAATATCAGCAAAATATAGTAGAGACAAGTGCCTCATTACGGTTTTGCTGGTAACCGCTGGTGATTATGGGGGTGTTACTAGCAAACCCGCCCTACCGTTAACAGCGCCCGATATCCTGGTATCACCAGGATATTATGGGTGCTGGCAACAGCAGTAAGTTCCCATTCCATTGAGTCCCATGAGTACTACTGAATCACTGGCACCGTTGTGAACGGTGCCAGTGATTCAGTCATTCCTCTGCCGGTAGGGGGCCTAAACTCCCAGCAGGTCAGGCCTGCCAGTAGATCACAGTCCCTAACGGCAGACTTGGAGTGAGCCAATCCGGTAAAAATGCCAAAGCCGGTATTACTGGCGGTACCAAGTCATTGCATCAAATCCAAAGCATCGACAGACCATACCATTGAAAAAAATGCATTAAAAAAACACTGAATGCATTTTTTTAAATGGTAAAGGGTTTATTTTAGAAAAAGTGTGTTTTAATGTTTTAAAAAAGGGGGTTTGGGAACCCCCCATTTAAAATTATTTTTAAAATGCATTTAATGTTTTTTTTTCGATGCTTTTTTTGTCAATTGTATGGTTGTCGATGGTTTGGCTGTCGATTAAATCACTAGGAACCATTACTGGCATTTTTTCCAACATTTTTACGGGACCGGCTCACTCGTAATGAGGGCCTTCTGAAGTTCCAAGAATCTAGAAGAAGCGGACAGGTTATTCTTAACAAATTCACTTATTACTGATGTACAAACTAAGTTTGAAGCTATCAACAAAGAGGTGGAGGAATTTAAAAAACGATAGAATTTAAAAGAAGTTTGACAAACTGAAGAATGACATTTCAACCTTCTCAAAAGTGCAAGTATACCCATATGTGGCAGAAGATAATACATACATTTTTAAATGTATACCATACATCAAAGGGGGTATCTACCACACAACAACAAAAAGTGGATTACATTTTCAGATACAAGTGGCACCTCTTTGGACGAAACAACAAATCAAAATCAAGCTAATCAGGAAAATAGACATTTTTTTAGGAAGACGTCAACCAAAGTTGTCAAATCTAACAAGGAAATTATCACAATCCTCACTCACACACACACCAAAGAGCACATCCAAGTATTGTGAAAAACCAGAGGATGTTCCGCAACCTAGTCCCTGGGGTTCCCGTGCTCAGGTGGGCGGGGGAAGGCCATCGCTCTTGGATCCAGACCCTGGGAGTGGAAGAGCGAGGGAGGATCACCTGGGTAGGGGGTCCTCGGGTAGTGGGGAGAATTACCTAATTGCGAGACATGGTATCCCCCTATTTCCACAACCCATCTAACGCCCATGCCCGTGTCTTTCATGGGAAACTACAGCTCCCATAATTCCTCCCCACATTACACTGGCAACACTACTGAGCCGAGGAAGATGAGGAATAAGGTCAGGCAGATTATCTCCACTGACTTGCAGTTACTCTGTCCCTGTAATGAGGCCAGGCAGAGGCAAGCACGTAATTCTAACTATATGCACCTGCCACCTGTTAACACTCCTGTGCAGACAAGGGAATAGTTTCTTACCTGTAACTCCATTTCTCCAGCATTGGTATCTTTCATGGGTTCACATGCTTAGAATATTCCCCGTCGACAGACTGGGAACCCTCGGTACACTTATAAAACCGTTTCCCATAGGATAACTTCCAACACTTTTGTGTCCTATCTATGCCGTTTTGGGGCCGCCCACGCACGCCCCACTAGGACGTAGCGGTATAAATGCCCCGCCCCCGCGGCTCCCTTCAGATTTTGACCCCTCCAAAGCCGAATGGGGTGAAACCTAGTAATACAAGTAGATTGCATTACAGGGAGGCCGGCGGGCGCATGTGAAACCATGAAAGATACAAATGCGGGAGAAATGGAGTTACAGGTAAGAAACTATTCCCTTCTCCAGCATTGGATCTTTCATGGATTCACATGCTTACAATAGAATACACAGCAGTGATCCTGAAAAGAGGAGGTGTGAATGCAATCCGGCACCCCCCTAAGCATACGTATACCGAACTATGGATACTTAAACTGCCAATTTATAAGTACGCAAAAGTACATGCACATATCAATATCTATATATGGGATACATTACTCACCGTAATCGTATTTCTGATGCTTGTATCTGCTTAGATTCACATGCTGTGCATAGGCCGACATCTAGTGGAAGCTGCGGAGTATTACAGTTTGTTTTTCGAAAGTCGAAAATGGGCGTCGACACAGGCGTGCCAGTAATACTATCCCTAGTGTGACGTCCACTGTACCCAAGATCCCTCACGCGTGTAGGATCCTCAGATTGTATTTTTTCTGACATGAGGAAGCATGAGGAGTAGCGTGAGTACAGATAATCCAAGCAGATAGACAGAAAGGTAAGACTACAAGCAATCATGCGCCTTCTCTCGGAGGGGAGGAAGGGTGGGTCGCATGTGAATCTAAGCAGATACAAGCATCAGAAATACGATTACGGTGAGTAATGTATCCCTTCTGAGGCTTGTGGAATCTGCTTAGATCACATGCTGTGCATAGATTAGCGAGCAGTACCAGAAGAAGGAGGTGGGATGTGAGAAGGGTCATGAGCAAACAGGTGTCTTAGAACCGCTTGTCCCACTTGTGTATCTGTCTTGGAATGAGTGTCAATGCAGTAATGCTGAGTAAAAGTGTGAATAGAGCTCCAAGTAGCCGCTTTGCAAATGGTGTCGAGGGGAACATTTGCAATGAAAGCCAGAGTGGCACCAATGCCTCTAGTCGAGTGGGCCCTTGGCGTAAAAGGCAGAGTCTTCTCAGAAAGAGAGTAACTAAGCTGTATACAGTTGATAATCCACTTCGAGATAGCGCCCTTAGAGACGCGATCTCCCTCTCTGCCTGTAGCTACGGAGACAAACAGTTGATCTGTTTTCCTTAGCGGTCTGGTTTTATTTACATAGTATAGGACCGCCCTACGCACATCTAGGGTGTGTAGTTTCACCTCAGCCGAGCTTTGCGGGTTTTGGAAGAAAGCCGGAAGCTCGATGGACTGGTTTACATGGAACTTGGATATGAATTTAGGTGAGAACCTAGGGTGTGTGCGTAAAACCAGTTTGTCCTTGTGGATAGTAAAGAAAGGATCTTGCACTGACAGAGCCTGAATTTCACTGACCCTTCTTATGGAGGTAATGGCTACTAAGAAGGCCGTTTTATAAGTCAGGTGTTTGAGACTACTTTTATGCATGGGTTCGAATGGGGGTCCCATGAGCTTAGCTAGCACCACGTTGAGATCCCATCCTGGCGGTGGGTTCGAAATAGGAGGGTGAAGTCTCTTTACTCCTTCCATGAAGGCTTTAACTACTGGTACTTTCCACCACGAGACCTTGTTATGGGATGTGGTGTAAGCCGAGAGGGCTGCCAGGTGTACTTTCAGCGAGTTAAAAACCAACCCTGCATCCAGCAGGTGGAGCATGTAAGTTACAACGTTGGAAGGAGTGCAATCAACCGGGTTGATTTGTTTATTCTGGCACCAGATAACGAATCTTTTCCACTTATCAAAGTAACAGTGCCTTGTATTTGGTTTCCTGGACTCCTTTAGAATGTCCATACACCTCTGTGGTAATTTGAGATGTCCAAACTCTATGACTTCAGGAGCCATGCTGCTAGGTTCATAGAGTTGGGTTCCTGATGCACTGTTTGACCCTGTTGCTGGGACAGTAGGTTGTACCAGGCTGGGAGTTTGATGGGCTCGCACACCGCCATCCTGCGTAGGTGTGGAAACCATGGTTGTCTCGCCCACATGGGAGCGACTAGGATGAGCGTCATCGATTCCTTGTTCATCTTGTACACCACCTTCCTGATGAGAGGAGTTGGTGGAAAAGCGTACGCAAACATCCCTGACCAGTTCATCCACAGGGCATTCCCTTGGGAGTCCGGCTGGGGGAACCTGGATGCAAATCCTGGGCATTGTTTGTTTTCGCTTGTGGCGAATAGGTCTATAGTGGGGAAACCCCACTGAGAGAAGAGATCTTCTACTACGTCTCTGTGAAGGACCCATTCGTGTTCTTCTGGGAGGGAGTCTCTGCTTAGCGCATCCGCTAGGGAGTTGAGCTCCCCTGGAACATGTTGCGATGACAGGAAGATGTTCCGTCTGAGTGCCCATATCCAGATTTTCTGGGCAAGCTTGGACAGATTTGGCGAACGAGTCCCCCCTTGTTTGTTCAGATAGAACATTGCTGTCGTGCTGTCCGTCCTGATCTGCACCGACAAGTTCCGTAGGTGGGGCTCGAACGCCTTTAGTGCTCGGAATACTGCCAGAAGCTCTAGCAGATTGATGTGGTTCTTGGATACTGAGTGGGACCAGAGACCCTGAGCTGTGTGGTGGAGATGGTGAGCTCCCCACCCAGTCAGGCATGCATCTGTAGTCACCACGGCTTGTACCTTGGGATCGTAAAAGGGTTTCCCCTTTGCGAGGTTCTCTCTTGTCCACCAGTGTAGACTCTGTACGAGTGTTGGCGAAACGACCACTAGATCGTCCCAATGACCACTTGCCTGAGACCACTGTTTCGTCAACCATTCCTGCATGGGACGCATGCGCAGACGCGCGTGGGGGACCAGGTAAATGCATGACGCCATCATGCCCAGTAACCGCATAGCTTTGCGTACTGTTATCTGTTGACCTGACTGATAATGCGGAATTTGCTGGAGTATATTCCGAATTCTCTCTTCCGAAGGGAAGGTCAGTCCTTCCTGAGTATCTAGGATAGCTCCTAGAAACTGTTTTGAGGTGCTTGGCACCAGACTTGACTTTTTCTCGTTGATAGAGAAGCCTAATTCGTGGAGGAGGTCGATAGTCCTCTGAATGTTTGACCTGCAAATTCCTGGGGTTTCCCCCGTTATGAGCCAGTCGTCTAGATAAGGGTACACCGGGATTGCCTCCCTGCGTAGGTGTGCAGCCGCCACCGCCAGTACCTTGGTGAATACCCTTGGTGCTGAAGCTATCCCGAAGGGCAGTACCTTGAATTGGTAGTGGCGACTGTCCACCTTGAAGCGCAAGTACTTTCTGTGCGCTGGGAGCATGGAAATATGAAAATAAGCATCTTTCATATCCAAGGTTGCCATGTAATCCCCCTTTTTTAGGAGGGGGATTACCTCTTGTAGCGTGGTCATACGGAATTTTTGGGGCTTGACATACTTGTTGGCAGGCCGTAAGTCCAATACTGGGCGCATTGTTAAATCTTTCTTTGGCACAAGGAAGTAGGTTGAATAGATACCCTGGTTTACCTGGAGTCCTGGGACGAGTTCTATCACGTCCTTTTCTAGCAGAATGGCAATCTCCTCGAGAAGGATCCTTTGATGCTCTAGGGAGTGCACTCTTTGTCTTGGAGGATGGTTCCGGGGACGCTGCAGTAGTTCTATACAATATCCTGCGGATACTGTTGACAGCACCCATCTGTCTGAGGTGATCCCTTCCCAAGCTTGGGTGAAGGTGGAAATGCGTCCCCCTACTGGGGTTGCGTGAGAAGGGACCCTGAACTGAGCGTCACTGTTTTGGTGGAGGCGTGCCACTTCCCTTGTTGGGGCTGCCTCTGCCTCTTCCACGACCTCTCTTGTTACCCCTGCCATAACTCTGGGTAGACTGCTGGTTGTTATTCCATTGTGTACCCTGTCCCTGGGCATAGTTGCCTCTTTGTGAATTTTGCACGCGTGGGCGACGAAAATTACTGTTCCCCCTCTGGTTAGGGGGTTTGTTGGTAAGTTGGCCAAGGGATTTGAGAGTCTCATATTCATCCTTGGCATTTTTAAGTGCGTCTTCGACCGCTTTCCCAAACAATAGGTCGGGTTCCACTGGCTTGTCTATTAAAGAAGCCTGGGTTTCTGTTTTGAATCCCGACTGCCGTAACCACGCATGTCTTTTGATAACAGTACCTTCTGCTATCAATCTCCCTGCGTTGTCAGCGGCGTCGAAAGTTGCTTTTAAAATGCAACCAGACACGGCTCTCCCCTCTGCCGAGATCCGAGCCAGCTGGCCCTTTAACGGTTCTGGAGCAGAGGCAATGAGCGCCGCGACTTCTTCCCATTGATGGCAATTGTAACTAGCCAACAGGGTGGTGGAATTCGCAATCCTTGTTTGGTAGGCGGACGTTGAGGCTACCTTCCTGCCAAACCCGTAAAGTTTTTTGCTCTCCTTGTCGGGAGGAGCTTCTGATGAAGATAAGGGCGTGCCAGCCCTTTTTCTAGTGTTGGTAACCACTAGGGAATCTGGTTTAAGATGTCCCCTTATATATAGAGGGTCAGACTGGGCTGCCCGGAAAATCTTTTCAATTCTGGGGTTGACAGCTCTGGTGAGGTTCGGATTCACCAGGGAAGGATCTATTCTTCGTTGGATGGATTTGAGGATAGGGATGGTCTGAGCGACCGGTCTTCTCTCTCCTACAAATTCTTCCGCGAAGTCCCTTTCCTCCTGTACACCGTGGGTGTCGATGTGGAAGTGTTCCGCTGCTCGAGCGAGAACCTCGTTAAGGAGGGGCTGGTTATCAACTGGAGAGTCAGTAACTGGGGCTTCGCTTTGTACTGGGGAATCTACTCTGTAGATTTCCTCATCTTCTCCCCCCTCCAGGTCCTCATCCTCCGCATAGTAATCTGTCCTGGTCTGTTCTTCCATAATGTCAAACTCCTGGTCCTCTTCAGGGAAAACTTGTCCCTGGTAACTGGGGAGTGGAGTAGAATATGGAGTGGAGTAAGGTTGAACCTCAAAGGGTTCAGGTCTTTCGAACCGGGGCTTTTTACTTAGCGGGATGGGATCGGAGGAGCCTGAGGGTGTGGCCCCTTGAGGGTTATATGAAAGAAAGTGTTCTGGGTTCTTATCATAAAAATCAGCTAAGGAAGACATCCTAGACATAACCCTGTCTATGTCCTCACTGGACCATTCCCTGGAACAGGGTATTATTTTAGCAGGTGATTTCTGGGACTTTTCAGGGGTAGACTTGTGCTTGATTGTCTGCCTAGGGTGAGAGGATGGCTTTACAGGGGTGGAAGGCTGTGCTTTCCGCTGTTTCCCCCCCTCCCCGTGTGTGGAAAAGTGTTTTCCTTGTCCCTTGGAGGCCCCCGAGACTTTCGGCGCCTGGCGTCGAGGGTCTAGGGAGGTATCTGTGTGCTTCGGGCGTGGGGCCTCACTGGTGTTAACCGCGGTCTCGGTATCTTGGAGCGCGGCCTGGGGGTGGAAGTCGTCTTCGTCTCCCGACGATCGAACTTCCGTTAATGTGTGTAGCGAGGCACTCTTGGCAAGAGTGGATGATTGCCTTGCGTCGTGAGGCGATCTCGATCGAGAGCGCCCAGAGGACGCCGAGTCGGACCGTTCTTTTTGTGCCTCTTTCCGGGAAGTCGACGTCGTCGAGGTCCGGTTGGTCTTAGTGTGTTTAGTGTGTGTTGAGTGTGTAGCGCTTGCGTCGCCGGGGGTCTTCCCCATAGCCGCCCTGCCGGACGACCTTCCGAGGTCGGGGACCTGCGCTCGTCGGCTGTCTTTCGACGCCGTAATGCCCTCGCCGTCCGAAAGTACGGCGTCGCTGCCATCGCTGAAGGCGCCCTCCGCTGCCATGGCCTCCTGCCTGGCGTGGTGGGCCCAACGCTTTGTCGAACGGTCCTTAAGTGTCTTAGGTTTAAACCTACTACACGCTCTGCAGTTCGCTTCGAGGTGATCTCTCGGCAAGCAGAGATTGCACGTGGCGTGCCTGTCGACCCAAGGGTATTTGCGATTGCACTTGGGGCAGAATTGAAAAGGGGTACCCTCCATACGCACCTTAAGGCAGCGGGCTGCTAAGTGTAGGAATATATAAATGTAACTCTATATAAAGAGTGGAGAGTATGTACCACCCCCCACTCTCCCTACTTGTGAGGGCCGAGGCCAGCGGCCTACTAGGCCCGGGCCGAGGCCAGCGGCCTTCCAAGGCCCCGATCCGTCGTGCAGCAGTCGACGGTCGATGACTTCTCCAGCCGTCGTCGAGGTTGAGGGTCGACGTTGGGGTGGGGAAGGGAAAGAATAAGAATTATAATTATAATAACAGCAAAAGTATGGCTAAGGCCAGGGAACTCCGCAAGATGCTTCCGACCAGTATGGCGGAAAAAAACAATCTGAGGATCCTACACGCGTGAGGGATCTTGGGTACAGTGGACGTCACACTAGGGATAGTATTACTGGCACGCCTGTGTCGACGCCCATTTTCGACTTTCGAAAAACAAACTGTAATACTCCGCAGCTTCCACTAGATGTCGGCCTATGCACAGCATGTGATCTAAGCAGATTCCACAAGCCTCAGAAATATAAATACATACATATACATATATACGTCCATATATACATATGAAAAGGGCTTACCTTATTGAAACAGATGGTGTAAGACTGTTCTTCCCATTTGTATCTCATCCGCATGCTGCCGTTCGAGGCAGTATTGTCGGGTAAACGTGTGAGGCACTGACCATGCCGCCGCCTGGCAAATGTCTGCCAACGGGAATCCTGCCCACAACGCCGTCGAAGACGAAGTTGCCCTCGTGGAATGAGCTCTCGGACACCCTTGTAGCGGTTTTCCCGCTTTGGAATGACAGAAGGCAATCGTCGACGAGACCCATTGGGCCAATCCCTGCTTTGAAATCGCTTTTCCTCTCGTCGACGGACCATATGCAATGAAGAGTTGCTGCGTAGATCTAAGTTGCTGAGTCCGATGAAGGTAACATTTTAGAGCTCTCTTCATGTCCAAGGTATGGAGGACTTTTTCCGCAGCCGATGAGGGGGGTCGCGAAAAAGGTAGGCAGGACAATGGATGAGTGTTTATGATAAGCCGTAGGAACTTTTGGAATGAAACAAGGATTAGTTGACAGAACATCTTTGTCCTTAAAGAACCTTAAGTACGGAGGGTCCACGACCAACGCTTGCAATTCTGCTAGCCGCCTAGCTGATGTTATAGCTATTAGAAAGGTCAATTTCCATGACAAGAACTTCATCGACGAGGTGGCCATTGGTTCAAAGGGTGCTTTCATTAACTCTGCTAGCACCACATTCAGACTCCACGTTGGTGGAAACCGTTTAACCGGCAGGAATGTTCGGAACAGACCCCTCATGAAGTGTTTCACCAGCCTGTCACTAAACAAGGGAGACGACTGCCTCCTCCTCGTGAACCTAGAGATGGCCGCCAGGTGTACCTTTATTGATGAAAAGGATAATCCGCTCTTCGCCAGGTGTAGCAGATACGGTAGAAGTTGCTCCAGAGTTATCCTTAGAGGTTGCACTCCCGGCTGTCCTTGACACCACGTACAGAATCTTCTCCACTTACACACGTGGAAGGGGCCCGTGTTGCTTGCAGGATTTTCCGACAATCCGACAAAATGCTCAAGGCACCAAATTCCGAAAAGTCAGGAGCCAAGCTGTGAGGTTGAGACTGTCTGGATTGTGATGCCACACTGTTCCTTCGTCCCGGGACAGGAGATTGGGAACCTTCGGGAAAGATATCGGTTGATCTACTGACAGGTGAAGCAGGTCGGAAAACCACGGCTGCCTCGGCCAACACGGTGCCACTAGGATGACCCGGCACCTGTACCTGCGAATCCACTGCAGAGTTCTCCTTATAAGAGGGAACGGAGGGAAGGCGTAGAGGAACTTGTCCGTCCACGGGAAGGAGAACGCTTCCCCCAGAGAACCTTCCTGTGGCCATCTGCTGGCATACATTTCGCACTTCTTGTTCCTCTTCGGAGCGAAGAGATCCAGCGGAGGCCGTCCCCATTTCTCGAAGACTTTCGACAACAGAACGCTGTCTATCTCCCATTCGTGAATTTGGTCCATATTTCTGCTGAGCGAGTCTGTACCCCCGGAAGATGATGAGCTACGATGGATATATCGTGTTTCAGAGCCCAGTGCCACACCTTCTGAGCCTCGGTGGAAAGGGTTCTGGACCGCGTGCCTCCTTGCTTCCTTAAGTAAAACATTGCTGTTGTGTTGTCTGTCAATATTCTCACTATGGACCCTCTGATGTGTGGCAGGAAAGACTTCAAGGCCCAGCGCACTGCTCTCAGTTCCAGAACGTTGATGTGCAGGAGTGACTCCTTTCGAGACCAACGACCTTGCGTCTGTAGGGTGCCCATGTGTGCACCCCAGCCTGTCAGGGATGCGTCCGTCACTATGGTTAGCCGAAACTCCGGCTCCTGTAGGGGTACACCTCTGGATAGATTCTGAAAGCCCTGCCACCACCGAAGAGCTAGTAGGAGCTCGTCATCGTCGACGGTCAGTCAGTCCGACCAGAGTCCTTGGGCCTGCGTCCACCGGTTTGCTAGAAACTCTTGAACCGGCCTCATGGACAGGCAGCAGTTGCCCACCAAAAGAATGCAGGTCGCCATAGCGCCCAGAATCGACACATATTTTCTCACTGATAGTCTGGTATTGATTTTCAGCCGACCTGCCAATCGATTGAGTTTGGTGATTCTGTCGAGGGATATGATATGATATGATATGGCATTTGTAACGCGCCTATACACAAGTGTTTCAAGGCGCGACGAGGCGGGGGGAGGAACAAGGGGAGACAGACAACGATCCTACTAGGCCAGGTGTCATTTAGATCGCACAAGTGCAAGGGTAGAGGGGAAGGGAAAGTGCAAGGGGGAAGTGGAGAGGGGAGAGTGCAGTACATGGTTAATAGCATACAGGATAAATAACAAGGGCCAGCTAGTGGCAAGTGCGAGATAAGTGCAGACAAGTGCTGGGAAGGGGGGCTGTAGGGATACAGACACAGTCCCGCAGTGCAGGGGGTACCCAGGGAGGCAGTGCAGGGGAGAATGGCTGGGCCTAGGACCGGGAACGGTGAGTGGCCCAGTTGCAGATTCAGTGCAGTTTCAGAAGTTTAGCAGGGGAGAGGGGGAGAGAAAGCGGAGGCAAAGAGGAAGGTTTCGAGGTGCTTCCGGAACCGGAGATGGTTCTCCTCAAGTTTCAGGGAGGCAGGAAGGCTGTTCCAGAGGGAGGCCCCTGCAGCGGAGAGAGATCTGCCCCCAACTCGTTGTTTGGAGGAGCGGCTGACCCTGAGGGAGTTGGAGGCGGATAAGTGAAGAGCTTGAGAAGGAAGATATTTAGGAAGAGAGAGTTGAAGGTATTTTGGCCCAAGGCCCCAGAATGGACAATGCAGAGGGTTTTGAACTTGATCCTCGCAGTCACTGGGAGCCAGTGTAGTGATTTCAGTCCTGGAGAGATACGGTCCCTGGGCTTGAGGCCAAGGACAAGTCTCGCAGTCCTGTTCTGGATGAGTTGCAAAGGGCAGAGAGTAGAGGCAGGCAGATTTAGATAGAGGCTGTTACAGTAGTCCAGCTTCGAGAGAACCAGGGCTCTAGAGACAGTGAGCTTCTGGGGGAAGGAGAGGAAAGGAAGGATACCTCGGAGGAGGTGGAGCTGGTAGTGTGGACCCCTTGCTCACTATTCTTAGAGAGGCACAGCTCCTCCCTACTGATGAGGTCCAACCAGACCGAAACACGTGTCTGGGGATGCTGTTGGTACTCTTGTTCAGAGGAGAATTGCCTAGCATTTCGGTGATGGACTGCCCCAGGGCAGGACAAAGACTGATATGTTTAGGATATTTCTTCTCTGTGAAAGATAGTGAGCTAAAGACTCTGGGCAAGTCTCTCGCAACCAGGACTAATGTCTGGCAGAGGGACTCCCAGGACCCCCCTTGTTAATTTGGAGCTGGTAGTGTGACTTCTTAGAGAATTCGGATATGTGAGGAGAGAAGGAGAGTGTGGAGTCGAAGATGACCCCGAGGTTTTTTGCCTTGCAGGTAGGAGCAGGAAGAGGGCCAAGAGAGGCCGGCCAGAGAGCTGCAGGGAAGGAGGGAGTGGGTGTGCCGATGAGTAGAATCTCAGTCTTAGTGGCATTAAGGCAGAGGTCGTTGGCGGCACACCATTCCTGGATAGCAGAAAGACAGTCAGAGATGAGGGAAGGAGAAGAGGAGGCCGAGGGTAACCTGAAAATGAGCTGGGTATCATCCGCATAGCACTGAAAGTTGGGGCAGAGAGCGGCGATGGCTTCACTAACCCTGACTGAGTCTCGAATTGCGTGCCCAGGGATACCAAGATTCTCGACGGCGTCAATAAAGATTTCCCGAAGTTTACCGCAAACCCTGGTCATTGTAAGAGTTGCATGGTGGCCTGCAAACTTGTGTGAGTCGACATAGAGGATGACCCCCTCACCAAAAAGTCGTCGAAATACGGGTACAAATGATGGCCTTGCCTTCTCAGCCAGGCCGCCACCGGGGCCAAACATTTCGTGAACGTTCTGGGAGAGGATTTTAGCCCAAAAGGAAGTACTGTGAACTGGTAGTGAGTCCATCCTACCACAAACCTTAGGAACTTTCTGTGTCGCCGACACATTGGAATGTGGAAGTACGCGTCTTGCAGGTCCAGAGATGCCAGAAAGTCCCCTTCCTGAACTGACCGGATCACTTCCTGGAGCGTGAGCATCTTGAATTTTAGGCTCTTCAACATCTTGTTGAGATCACGCAGGTCTAGAATGGGACGCCACTTTCCGTTTGGTTTTTTCACCACAAAGTATCGGGAATAAACCCCTTGACCCTTCTGTGACGACGGAACCAATTCTATAGCACCTTTTTGTAGCATAAGTGCTACTTCCTGCTGCAACACGCTCAGATGGTGTTGAGCTACAAACACCGGTGGAATGTGCGGAGGGTTGCTTTTGAATTGCAGGGAATGTCCGTATCTTACTGTGTCCAACACCCACTGATCCGTTGTTATTTGCTCCCATTCGTCCATGTAGCACTATACTCTGCCTCCCAGAACGTTCCGGTGCCCGTCATTGCTGGTCCTTGGTCTGCTTATCCCTCGTCGACGACGAGTAACCTGTTCTCTTCCTGGAGGTCTGGTAGTCCCGGTGTCGTTTTGCCGCTTGAGAAGCCCGTCTGTATCCCTGGGAGGGGTATGCCGGCCTATTGAAGGATCTGTCTCTAAAGGGACGAAAAGACCTGAAACACCGACCACTCTGGAGGGAACCCAAGGAACGCGCCATGTCCGAGTCCTCCTTCATGCCCTGCAGGGCCTCGTCCACCTTCTCGCCGAACAGAAGGTCTCCCTCGAAAGGCATATCCAGCACCTTGTATTGCACCTCTGGTCTAAAGTTGGTGCATTTTAGCCATGCTTGTCCTCGGAGAACCACACCGTTATTCACTTGTTTAAACCCCGATTCTGCGAGGTCCACTGCGAAGTTTATGGCATGATTGGAGGCCTCTTCACCTTCCCTGACCAGTAACATCGCTGCCTTACGATGTTCCTCCGGCAGATGCTCCAGCAGAGGTGCCAGTCGGTGCCACATCTCTCTGTCGTATCTGGCTACTATAGCCAGAGAGTTGGCCGCTTTCACTGTGGTTGCTCCTACCGACAGCACTTTTTTGCCAAAGGCATCTTGTCTTCTGGCCTCATTTTCCGGGGGGGGTCGTGCACTTGTGCTGGGCCCTCTCCTTTCTCGCAGCTGCCGCCGACACCACCGAGTCAGGGGTTGGTTGGGAGGACAGACACTTGGGGGTAGCTTCTGGGGCCTTACATTTTTTCTCCAGGTGACCTTTTATTGCCGGTTCCGAGAAAGGGTGACGCATGGTCTGTAACCCCTCCTGCCACACATGATCCAGGATGGGTACCAAAAACACTGACCTTCTACTCTTTCCCATGTGGTCAAAAAGAAAGCAGTCCTTTTTCTCCTCTTCCTGGGCCAACCCGAATTCTGCACACGCTTAATGACCCAATGTCGTCCGGGGGAGACGGCTGAGCCGGGCTTCTCGGGGTTTCTAATTCGACCTCGGACTCCCAGGTTGGATCCCTGGAGGGGGAAAGTGAGACATCCGATAAGGTTCTCCTGTCCGAGTCCGAATCTATCAGTTCTCCTTCCTCGTGGCGTGGAGCTGAGAGGTCTCCACCCGCTGGCACTGCCGTGGGGGTTGACGGAGGTGGCCGACGAGACGGGCCCAGTTCGGCGATGGCCGACCTGGCCGGAGATGCTTGAGGTAGCCTCTTGTCCAGTGTCTTCAGCAACGTTTGTAACGTGGATAAAACTTCTAGCGACAAGAGTGACTGCGGATTGAGAAGAGGGATAGACCCCGGAATCTTTTCCTGGCATCAGGACAAAACTCCAACAGCACAACCTAGACAAAATAGTAGACTACACGAGGTGCTCCCACTACTTTGGAGACGGTTGAAATCTGAAGGGAGCCGCGGGGGTGGGGCATTTATACCGCTACGTCCTAGTGGGGCGTGCGTGGGTGGCCCCAAAACGACATAGATAGAACACAAAAGTGTTGGAAGTTTTCCTATAGGAAACGGCTTTATAAGTGTACCGAGGGTTCCCAGTCTGTCAACGGGGAATATTCTAAGCATGTGAATCCATGAAAGATCCAATGCTGGAGAAATAAAAGGTGGCACGCACAGGCCCACTTTGAGCAAGGCTGGGTACGAGAAGGAACAGTTCTTCCACGGCTGATGCGAAGCAGGCAATGGAAGTCGTAAGGCCAAGGTGCTGATCTATAGTTATGAAGATCGAGAGAGAGCCAGGCGAGAATCCTACACCTTTGGGAAGCCGTAAGCGTTCCAAGAGTGAAACCGAGTGAGCAGAGGAAAGAAACATTGAAGGTACTGCAGAGCAGCCTTCCAAACTACAAATACCAAGAAGTATTGGTGTTACATACGAACTTTGGAAAAGGCCCAAGAAGGCACACCGAAAAGAATAAGGCACTACATGTACCAAGAGGCATTGGTGTTGTGAGAGAAGGAAGATTGAGGATTGTAGAATTTTTGAAAGAGAGGTCGAAGTGGTCATGCAGAGGTCTATGTAAAATCCTTGCAGTTTGGAAAGTCTTCGACATTAAAAAGACACCTGAGACAAAATGTGGGGAAGGGAACCCCATGAAAAGAAAAGACTGCAGAACTGTTTGATAAAGCGAAAAGTGAAAGACGAGCTCGAGCCCGGCAGAGGGAAGCTGTGCAGAACTGTCTGATAAAGTGAAAAGTGAAAGACAGGCTTGAGCCCGGCAGACAAAAGCCTGTGCAGAACTGTGTGATTAGAAGGTGAAAGACAGGCTCGAGCCCGGCAGAGGGAAACCTGTACAGTAAAGGTAAAGAGTGTAACTGTATATTTATGACAAGGCGAATGAAGCCTAACAAACTGATTGAACAACCAGAAGCTTGAAGCCCAAACCCGAATTGTTAAAGTTTATCAGTAAGCCAAAGTGTGCAAGACTGAAGGAACTGTGCCATCCACCCATTACTTTCTGGGAAACTCTCTAGACCCTGTAGTGTTGAACGTGGTTAAGGTAGTTGTTATTTAAAGCCATTCTTACATTTCTATCACTATTCTATCACTATTTTCCTTTTGTATTCCCTTAACAGATCTGTCATTTTGAGGAGGGGGGGGATCAAGGTTAGGTTTTCTTAGTTTAGGTCTTTTTATTTTGAATAGATTGACTTGGAGTGTTTTGTTATTCATTTAATGGTCGAGATTACTCCTATTCTAGAGTGAAGGCCAGATAGGAATTTCTACCAACCCAACCAAAATACCAAATAAAGGTTTCCGAAACTTGTATCCATTGTGTCTGTGTCTACTATTGATTCCAAGCCTTCATTACAGTATTATGCAACGGTCTGTCATTTGTTCCCACTCAATCAGTGAATTCATTACAAATAACAGTTGGAGCTCAGAAACCTTCACAGATAAAGACTGCACATACATTTGTACAATAAGGAGCAGGAGAAGTATTGTACAGTGACTAACCTCAAGACCAAATCTTCTTTCATAACCTTCTTTCATAACCTTTGACTTTGAAATGACAGCTGTGATTCTTCCTTTTTTTTAAAACTGTGTTGAATGGTCTCAGATCTATTTTTCAGAGGCCCATTTATGCTCTTTCAAATTTAACAAAGATAGAAAACAGAGCACCGAAAGACCTCCAGGGTAATGAAATGTTCACCATAAAGGCGACAGATAAGCAAGGAGGAATTGTTTTTCGGGACCCCTCAAAATACAAACAGATAGCAACACATTTGCTTTATGCTGAAACCCATTATATCAAATAAAAAAAGGACTCTACAGACAATTTGATGAGTCAAATGCAAGACCTTTGTGAGGCAGCGAAAGTACAGGGATTTCTCTGTTCGAAAGAAGCCTTTTATCTCAATCTCTGAGACACCATAAATCCTTCCTTTCGTATATTACCAAAAACAGTGGATTCTCCAGGCAGAACGATTTTTGATATTTTTCTACAGCTCATAACCCAAACCACTAATTCCTTTTTTCAGTACACTGGGGATTTCATAGGAATAAATCAAGGCAGAGAACATAACAGTGACAATCACATAGCACTTCAGGTTACAGTTTAGCATACCAATATTCCCCAAAATGATGCCCTGGAGTTCATAAATATTCAACTCAACAACAGACCTACTTTTGGGAATATCTATATGGCAGACTTTGAAAGCAAGTTTATCTTTCAGAATCACTGATATCCCAGCAACAATGAATGCTGGAAGAGGTTTTTTTATTAACTTAAAAGCTTTTCAAAACAACACAGTTCTTTGGGACCCTTCCCATATCTTTTGTCATCAATACTGTTGACTTGTTCACATAGGTAAGTATGTTTCTTGACTTCAATATCACATAAGTGGCTGTTGCAAAACACAATCTTCTTTAAGTTTACTTTCATTGTCTTGTTGCAAAAAGGGGCCACTTGGTCTAAGCGCAGTTGTTGGACCACACAGTCTGCCCATTACAGGTCACGCAACCGATACCCCTATGCACTTTGTTACCCTTTCTGTATTATTCTGGCTCTTGCCAACACATATTTCCTCTTAACCTGCAGTTCTTTGAGCTCCTGTAGCTTTGGCCAATACTTAGGGGGTCATTATGAGTTGGGCAGTAAGGGATTACCGGCACCGGTAAAGAGACCAGTGCCGGTAATCCCTTACCACCCAATTCTGAGGTCCCCTAGCGGGAACCATAAGGAATGTGTGGTCTGACCACACGTCCCTTACGGGTCCCGCTAAGGGACCAGGGCGCTAATAACGGGCTTGCTAGTCGAGAGCCTGTTATTAGCGCCCTCCCCATTCCCATTGAGCCCTATGGGGGCTCAAATGGGAATGGGGAATGGTTTGTTCAATGGGGACTTACCGGTCCCTCCAGGGTCAGAATGCACCGGTAAGTCCCCATTGAACAAGACTGGTGCTGGACCCGGTATTGGAGGCAGCCATGGCGCAAATAGTGCCATGGCTACCTCCAATCTCGGAATGAGGCCCTTAGTTTCTCATTTCATACCCTTCATGGTATCCTTTTGGTTTTGCAACCACTTGTGTCTCACACAATTCATTCCGTTGTATCTGCTATTTGCATCACCTTGCTTTCACTTCATTCACAAGTGCTCATAACATTTTGTTCTGTACGGCATTAAAAAGTGCTTTCAATGTCTTTCAGTTTGTTCGGTATTCAAAATTACTTTCAAAAGCGCTTATAACAACTTTCAGCTTGTTCAGCATTCAAACATGCCTGTTTCCAGTCCCCAGAGTGCCCCGGTATTACTGTTTCCCTGTTTTCGGTTGAATATGGCAGCTGCCTTGGGTTTCAATGCTCTGCTTTCCGTCTTCTGTTTGCTCAACCCCCCTCTCTCGCGGTAGCCAAATTGAGTGCTGCTCGCTCTCCTAGAGTCCTGCAGCGAATAGCTTGTCTTCCCATGCGGCAGCTACAGAGAGCACCACAAGCTCTCCTGGAGTCCGGAAACTAGCCGAAGGCTTTGGCGCCCCACCAGCTCCTGCTGCGTGCACCTGACAGGGAGGGCAGCAGGATTTCTAGACCCTCTTATGGCCAGCATTGGCCTCAGCATCTCTCTCTCACTCCTCCTCGGCACAGCTCCTCTCCAGTCCGTTCCTCTCCAGCCTACTCCGGCTCGCCAGCCTGCTTCTTTCTCTCCAGGCCATCTCTCACTTTGTGCTGGACAGCCACCATTTGTATTCACCTAGAAATTGTTAAATGACCGCAGGTGCGGGCCATTGAATTCAATTGACTGACCATGGTGAAACCTATTACCTGGACATGCCTGGCTGCTCCAACTGAAATGCTCCATAGCCCTCTTCCTCATCTCAGTACCAGAGGGTTGTTTCTGGGGGACATTTTGTGTGAAAGAAAGGGAAAAAGGCTGACAGTAACCTACAAAGGCTTGAGGGATAGATGGTACATTCTGAAAAGGGAAAGAGGAAATACCATGTCTCACCTAAGGACGTCCTCTCCCCACTCCCCAAGTTCCCTCAACCCAGTTGGATCCTCTCTCGCATAAACACCCCCAGGGTCGGGATCCAAATGCGATGGCCTTTCCCTGGCCACCTGAGAGGAGAATCCATGGGGAAAAGAAGTGAGGACGCCTTCAGGTTCCTCACAAAATCATCCAGCCCCCAATCAATAGTCGCTTCTCCTACTTTAGCCCTTTGGGCACTGTTCTCTTCTCTTGTTTGTGGCTGAAAATGACTTCTGCAGTTCTCCTGCTCTCATTGCTTCATCTCTTGTGAGCATCTTCCATATCCTTAAAAGTGATATATTTTTCTCCTTCTTTATACCTTTGGGTACTTCTTTGTCTCTCTGCACCCTTCCAGTCACTCCCTTACTGGTTTCCTGTCTTTCTTTTCTTCTTCAGCCCCTCTGGGCAACTCGCCCCTTCCAAGCAATAATCTCCTTGTCACCTTCTTCGCCATTATTAAATAGCTTTGACTGTATCACCTTCTACCTCTGGTGCCCCCCCCACCCCTCATTCTGGCTCACCCGCCTCCTTGCCACTACTCTTCACCCTAGGATAGTGGATGGAACTAAATGTGCAACCTGCTCTGACTGTCTCAGTGGATGTTCAACATTGTGGAGCAATACTAGTGCATTTAGTTGTACTGGGCATGTACACCAGAGCAAATTGTAAAAAGGAGTGTGTAACGTGAGATGGATGATATCTTTAATTGACTTTAGGCAATTCTGGCCTCACAAAGCAAGTGCACATGCAGGAGTGAAAGGACCATGAAGAGCATGTCTCTCCCTGCCTTTGGCTAGTTTTGGTGCTGAACATTTGTTTGAAATGTGGTATACACTCACTGACTATAATGTATCACCCGTGTTTCCAATCTCTGATGCTCCCCTCAAGTAAAATTAGGCGACTGTTCTTCTTCAACAAGCTGCCCTCAGGTATTTCGTACTCCTCCTTCTACTCCTCCCAGATGTCCCGAAATTGCACATGACTCGTCCACTCGCTTCAAGAGCAGACAGTGGCGGTCATTCCAAGTTTGGTGGTATCCGGCCGGTCATTTTGGGGGGATACCACCAAACAGTATTATTGTTTCCGCCACCTGATATCCCGATATTACCGGGATCTTACAAGCAGTGGAAATACCAGTAATTCCCCATTCCATGGAGTCCCATAGGCAATTGCTGGTATTTCCGGAACAGGCAATACCGGTGCCGGAAATACCAGCTGTTGGCTGGAGGAAAGTCATGTAACTCCACCAGCAAACTTCTAGTTTGCCGATATGGAAAAGTGCTGGTAAACATTTTTACCAGCACTTTCTTTCCGGACCGGCAAACTTATAATGATGCCAACTGTCACCTGCATCCTGGAATTTCCGGTGCTCCCTCTCAGCAAAATCAGGTGAGCGTGTCTCCCACAAAATCTCCCACAAAAGCTCCACTCAAGGACTCCTGGCTTCTCCTGCTCGTCGATGCTTCCCGATGACACTGTCTTGTCCACTCAATTCAAGAGACGAATACTGACTGAAATGTAAACCGTCTCCCTCCCTGAATCTCTGCTTCTCTCTCCAAGCAAAATCAGCAAAGCGTGTCTCTCCCACAGGCTCCCCTCAGGGGATTTCGGTTCCTTTTGCTCCTTTTCCCACATGCCACCCAATTGTACAGGCCTCGTCCATTCACTTCAAGAGACATACACTGATTCCTTGAACCTCCGACCAGGTGTAATCCAATGGCATTTGCTTTGTCCACTCGCTTCACGAAACGGACAGGAACTTGTGTGCCATCTGAATCTCAGCTGCTCCCTCCCAGCAAAATCAGGTCAGTGTGTGTCTTCCATAAGCTGCTGTTAGGAATTCCCATCTCCTCCCATGCCTCCTACCATGTGCCACCCAAAGGAATATATCTCATCCACTGGCTTCAAGAGACATGAACTGAATGGTGTATCAACCACATTCCTGAATTACGGCTGCTTGCACCTGGCAAAACCAAGCAGGCATGTCTCTCCCACAAGCTTCCCCCAGGGCTTCCCTGCTCCTCCTACTTCTACTCCCAAGTGTCACCAATTGGCACATGTCTCGTCCACTTGCTTGAAAAGGCAAACACTGACTGGTATGCCAACCACCTCCCCAAATCTCTGATGGAGACGGAACTTGCATTGTTCGCCCACTTTAAATCACTAAATGTATCACACAGAGCTGTGTACACAAAACCAATCATAACTCTATTTCTCTGACTGGGTACCAGTCACTCACTCCCTCTCTCTGCCCTTATTCCTATTCAACTACTCAAGTGCCACTGCAGCTTATTAGCCCTTCCCTAAATGTCTTACACCTGTCTTCAGCAACAATCTCCCAACCCCCAGGAAAGTTGCAGGCGCTCATCTGTCCTTCTTTAAGCCACGTGGTTGAAGTTCAGATAAACTGCTCAAAAAGGTTGTCCGAGGTTCGATCTAGTCGAACCAAATGAAATGTAGGTAACTCGAGGTTTGTGCAGGAAAATTCACCCAGGCCCAAACAGACTAAAGATTGGTTGCACTGCTATGATGATATACAAGGTTTTCAAGGAGAATCGGGACCAGATAATATTATTCTACTCCTTCTCCCATATCGCTGTAGGTCAATTCAGAGACAAGAGAGCATTACTATGTAAGAAATACACCAGCAGAAAATTACTGAACCACTGTAATTACCCTCCGCTAGCCCTTACTCAAAGCAGTAATGCTAATATAAATTACCTCTATTTGTATAATATTACACTGGCATTAAATATAACAGTAGGGCGATCGACTTTAAAAATACCACTGGATGCACAGAATATTTTACTACCTTACCAGTAGCAAAATAAATAGCAATTTACTGCCCATTAATAACATTTTCGTCAGCTATAGCATGTACTTTATAAGGGCAAGCTTAGAGCACCTACCGCAGAAATCACTCTTCCAACAAAATGTGTAAAAGGACTGTGAAACAGTTAGTTATGGGATTCAATTTGGTTAATACAAACTCAGATCTCAGCTTATTTTTTGGGAGTTAATGTCAAACATTGTTGGGTGGTGTTTTGTTATGCACTTGGGATTGACGGTGGTACTGCATTTACTGCGATTTTACTGCAGTCGATATATGTCAGTGCATTTCTTACAGTAAGGTGGCTTTGCTCCATTCTGTATTAGCCAGAAATTGCCAATTAGCGCCAACAATATTCAAACTGCACTTTCTTTATGTTTAATGGTTCACGGGGTATTTTATATTATTTTCGAAGCATTTATTTTAAGTGCATTAATAATCGACCTTAAAATAACCTACATGTTAAATGCAGCCTAAAATCCGGATAGCAACATCTTCTCAAAACCCTTCACCTTTGCATCGTCCATGTATCTACTCGCTCTCTGTCAGCCCATTAAAGGATGCTCTGGAAGTACTACTAGAAATCATTCGATCAAGTGTCAACCATTTGTACTAATACAATCTCTTTTCAGGAATGTCTATAATTGTTTTTCTTCCACTCTAGTCTCCCATCGTACATTTTCTTTCAAGGATCCCAAAGCTAACATTGGTGCTACAAAACACATCAAACAAATACACCACCTCGGCTCCTCACACTGTTGCGCACTTGTGAAGGGGTGTCACTTTTACTGACTATTTAAGGGAACCACAGTTATTTCACCCAAATTCCAATCCATTTGCTAGCAACATATAAACATATCGAACACCTAACAATGTCCATGTTGATACTAAAACTGAAATAGGGTTGTACTGTGTCTTTTACAGCATCAAAGAAATGAGAACATTCAAGAAAAAGGTATTACCCTCTGAGGAAGAATCTTATCAGCCACCTTTCTTCTTTTGACACTATAGAAAAACAAAGCAAAATTAGCATGTTTGGCAATAAATGCATTTTACAGAAAATCACAAAACTTCTTTTGTTTATATCACCGAGTGTGCGAATCTACAGACATGTCATATGCAGCAGTAAGAATTCACATTGAAGTGAAAATTGTAGAATTAACGATTGTTAAATATTATCCATTTGAGTACCGCAAAGATCTAAAATTGATAACAATCTGTTTAATAATGCCTCCTTCACACGTTTGTCTCTAGTGGGAGTAAAGGCAACATGATTTGTTCAGACTGGGAGCCAGATATGTAACAAAAGCCACGTCTCAATAATGATTTCTTAATTGGCATGTACCAAAAAAAGCAACAATGCATTGCCATTCGTAAAAATCATAGTCGCAAACAGTAAATTCCCAGCCATTCTTACATGATGACCTCAACCTGCTTGCTTTCGCAAACAGATTTCAGATACAACGCAATAAGCAGTGCTAGATTAAGGTCTACCATTCACAGTTCAAACCAGTTCACAGTACAGTTACATGTCTTTTGCCGCAATAAAGTAGGGTTTAACACATAACCAGGGAAATTCTGCTGTCATAAGGCCTCATTACAAGTTGGGCGGTGCAGGTTAAATCCAGCAGTATTACTGTATACGGCCGCATTACCGCACTGCCCAAATATAAGTTTGGCAGAAAGTCATAGCTCTCAACTCACCCGCTTTTGGCGGGTGTCACCCGCCTTGCAAAGGGCTGACTCACCCGCCAAGCCTCCTGCACGCCCATTCTTTCCAATGGGCGTCTCACCCGCCAAAAACAAAATCGGGTGATTTCACCCGCCTTTGCGAGACAAATGGTTGAGAGCTATGGAAAGTTGGAGGATTCACTTCTAGCCATGAACTGGAGGTAAATCCCCAGCTTTCTGCAAATTTTGGCAGAATTATCACTGCAGTAATACTGTCGAAAATGCCACATTGAGTCCTATGGACTAAAAACAAATGGGGATTTACACCACCACTTGTAATCCAATGATAATACCACCGGACCAAGTGGCGGTAACAGTAATACGGTTTGGTGGTATCTGGGCAGATTTACTGACCAGATACCCCCAAACTCGTAATGATGGGGCTGCCCAGGATAAGGGAGCGCTTAGGTTTGAAATTCGAAAGAATCAAAATTCAAGGTGGTAGCTGCCGCTTCTGGTGAACATGGGCCATGCCCTTACCTATTAACATAGGACAATAATGAAATTGTAAACCAGAATAATTGCACTTCTACAAGTATTATAAGACTTAGCGCCGCATTACAAGTATGGTGGTATGGGAAATCAATTATGCTGAGCACATTATCTCAGCGGCGCATTGACATTTAATACAGAAGATCATTGATTAGGCCAATCAAACTATAGACATCAGTAGAGATATTGATACAACAGTACAAATTGCCCAGGTAAAGCCTTGATAAGGACCTGAATGGTTGAAACACGTGTCGGATGGGCCATTTTTCTATAGAGCTTATATTGTGGAGCGCAAAAAGACGGATAACTCATATTGTATATCTGATTATATGATTGACAAATTGGAATCTTTATTTACTCTGTACTTAATATATCAGTGTTAGGCAATTCAGAAGAATATAGGATAACTTCATTCTATGTGGTCCTACTGTATATCGAAGACTAATTAGGGACTCATGAGGAGTTCGGCAGTAAATCCACCAGAATACCGTCCAACGCATTAGCCTTACCGCCACTTAGTCCTGCGGTATTGCTACCAGATCACAAGTGGCGTGGTGGTGTAAGTCCCCATTTTGTTTTAGTCCATTGGACTCAATACAGCATTTTCGGCACAATTACTGCAGCGGTAATTGTGCTGAAAATGTGTGGGAAGTTGGCACATTCACCTCCAGCTCTGCTACAAATTTCGCCCAAACTCGTGATTGGGGGTGCGGTAATGCAGCAGTAACACTATTTATTACTGCTGCATTTTTACCGTACCACCCAACTTCTGATGAGACCCTAAGTCTTATAATACTTGGAGAAGCTAAATTTTTCTAGTTTACGATTTCTTTATCAAACTCGCAATGAGGCCGATTGATTGCTTTCATCTCAATGTATCTCAATGTAACGACCACATCGAAAGTGGCGGAAAAAGGTTGTGGATGAAACCGAAGGTTTTTGTGGGTGCCTTTTTATTCTTTGTTCCTAGTTATCACCCGGTGAGGTGGTGGTTAAGATCGAAAACGTTAATCACCCTAGTGACTACTGTACTCTCAGTCCATAGCCCTCTTTCCTCCGTACTTTTGCCAAGGTTGCAGACAAACCTTTTGCCTAGCCATTGTCATAGTGCATGTTTTCGGAGTCACATCAAATTCTTCTGAGCAACATTTTTTAAATGAAATGATGGAACATTTGAAATGTCACTGCTTGTCAAGAGGGGATTGGGACCCCTCTCAACCTGAGGCACAATGCCTACAAGGTGTTTGTCAGAGCCATTCCTACCCCAGAGGTGGGGTGTGGGAGTTTGGAGATCTCCACTCTGTCCTTCAACTTTTGTCAGGCTACACATGTCAAGTACCATTTGTTATCACCACCCCATATCTGCTGTGCCCTGTTCTGACAATTGTTCTTTTTCAGGGCTCCAGATCCCAGAAGTCTTTGAGGCATTGGAGGGAACAAGCTACCCAGCAGTGAGACAGCCAGCAGCGAACCTTAGGGCCTGGAGCAGTGGGCTGCATAAGGGTAGCCGGGAAGCTTCATGATACGCGAGCAACGACTTTAGAACTGATTGTGTTTGTCACAGGCTGCCATTGCTGAATTCTGGCAGGCCCACGCTTCAGACTAATGGCATAAGAACACTCTCAATTATGTTTCCTGCGGGCCACCATTGCCGAACATCAGTGAACCCATGCTTGTAGAGGCGGCAGGACCTCAGAAGCCTGTATGGTGCAGCCCGGATGAACAACAGAGGAGAGATTGGCCCAGGGAACCAGAAAGGCGCAAGAACCAATGAGATGGGGAGGAGGCGGATAAAAGAGGACACTTGAAACAGGGCAGTGTGAGTTGTTCAGGTGAGGTCAGAGGAGGAGAAGGAGGTGGACCAAGAAAAGGAAGGACGATACGGTAGAGCGTGGAAGAGAATTGCAAAGAATGTGTGTACGTTGAGGTATTAGCTGGTGAGAGAAAGTGGTACTTGGATGGAGATTGTGCATGTTTGGCGAATGAATGGAGTGACTAAAATTAAGTGTAAGAATAGGTGATGTAGAAAAGGTAGGATGATTCAGTAGAGCGTGGAAGAGAATTGCAAAGAATGTGTGTAAATTGAGGTATTAGTTGGGGAGAGAAAGTAGTACTTGGAAGGTAGATTGTGCATGCTTGGTGAATGAATGGAGTGACTAAGATTAAGTGTAAGAATAGGGGATGTATGTGTGAGTGAGTGAACCAGGTGAATGAGAAAGTGGAATAAGGGTGACTTTGGGAGGCAGGGCGGAGTGTAGTTTGAAGGCAGAGTAGTGGAGAGGAGAAAGTATAGAGTTGGAAGGGGTGAGCAATACAGAGCAAGCGTGAGCAGCAGGAGACAGAAGAACATTACAGGGACTGAGAGAGTGGTAGCGAGAGAGGCAGAAAAAGGAGAGTGGGGAGAGGAGAAAAGGAGGAAGTGAAAGGGATGAGAGAACATCAAGTCGATGTGCAGAAGGGCATGAAAGGGCAAGGCTAAGTAAGACCTGGGAGATTGAAAGGCATCCCTTCTTAAAATCCTTTGGTTTTTCTAGGACTCCGGTTAGGCTCGTCCTAGAAATTCATGGAGCCAGATAAAGAATGTGATTGCCTTTAGGCCCTTATGAGGGCCCTTTTGTGTAGCCAGTCAGACCACAGACAGTAGGGATTACCAATCTCTAGTAACTACCTTGGAATTAAGAGATGCCTAGGCTAGGGAGTGAAAAGCCCACAGGAGACAAGAGGGAGGGACAGCCCTTCGGGAGACCCACTGTAAACATTCTAAGTAAAACCTTTAAACCGTCTTCACAAGTTGGTGTTTTCTTTCGGCCATATGTACTTCAGGCCATCTGTAAAACTGCAAGAAAACAAGCACATCCACTTCCTATGCAAATGAATGAATAAGGAACTACGGGTAGAAGGCAGAGCAGAATGTACAACTATTAAAAACAGAGCTTCAGCTCATGCGGCTGAACTCAAAGGCTTAGTCGTCAGTTGGTGATAAAGAGTTATGTGGAAGGTGCAGTGGTAAGCAGCAGAATGTACAACTATTTCAAAAGCGGGTCAGTGCACGCGGCTGAGAGGGAGGGTGAGCTATGGTGCAACTTTTCTCACTTTTAGATTCATCAACTGGACTGCCTAAAAAATGTGACAAACGCAGATGTTCGTCACCGGTCCTCACTGAAAGCTGTATTTCTGTCGAGTTTAATGTGGTTTCTCCATGGATTACATTACGGAATTTCAGTTGGTGGCTTACTCCAGTTTATCGTAATGTGTACACGTCTGATCTACGTCTCAAGTTATTATTTTGGGGGGCGGGGAGTTATTTAAACCTTTACAAAATTAAGAATTACATATCAAATTTTAAAACAAAATTTAAAAAAAGCTATTCAGAAAAATTCCACTAGACTAGATAGTGTATATGCACTCATAAAGGCATAGACATAGTCAACATGACATCTGCCCAGAAGTATTTTTATAATGTCTATTATTAATGTAATAGTGTGGGACCAAGCCTGATTTGCATATGGTCTTTCCCCTTTTGTAATGGCTTGGCAGGTGAAGAACGATGGTCTGGGGGGTTGCCCAGAGCAATGCCAGAGGTTAAGATTAAATCTAAACCCTCCAGCCAGAACACCTCTTTAGTTTTACTATAATATAATAGTGTGTACAGGCATATTTGCACGCTTGCTCAGGCCCGCTGGTTCGATTTTGACACCAACAAGATATGAGACTAATAAGCTAGACCCCTCTCTTTGAGCGGAAAAGGTTCTAGGGGCATCATATTCAACTATTTCTCCCCCTTCTCTAGAAGGGAAGAATATTCACCTTGTATCAGTTAAGGTGTGGGATGGGGAATGGGAGGGATTGCTACAGACAAAACCCAAGGGTATGATGTCATAGTTCTTCAGGCTTATATGTGAAGAGCCAAATTACCCCTGCCCGGTGTACTGTGGGACTGGACGAAGGTGCCACTTTGAGAATTTGTATGTTGTTCCAGAGGATGAGGAAGGTTGGGAGAGAAAACAACATGTACTAGTTTTTTGCTGTTCCCTCCTGTGCACACTGGGTGACCTGTCTGACTAATGTGTTTTTCAGTCTTAAAACAAAAAAACAAAACAATCTGTTAAAAGAGCGGGACCTAAATCTTGACAGGAAGGGTTTTTAGAAGAAGAAGCCTGTGTGAGTGCAGAATGTGGTTTTGGCTTCTCTTTGACCAATGCTTCATTAGTGGAACTATGAAAAGGAGTAACCCCATCGAAACGGAGTTCCAAAACATTCTCCTGTTCCTCCTTTGTAAACTTGATTGCATGCAACCAAGCCTGCTTGCAGACATCTACACCCAAGGCTACTCCTCTAGCTGAGGTGGCTATATGATGAGCAGAAGACTCGAGCAAATTGTGTGCTACAACTGCTGCGTCCAATAGCTCTCCCTTAAACTACTCCACCTTGTCAGGTGGATATTTATACAAATCTGCCAGTTCATGCCAAAGTTTGAAGTTTGCTACTGCAAGAAGGGCTTCAGAATTGGCCTGACATAGCTAAAGCTCTGAATTTGTGTGGTCCATATTTTGCTCACAATAGCCAGAACATCTATCTGTAGTTCACTCAGACCTCTCAGAAGCCTTAGTTGAGACAGCCCCTGTCAGAATCTCATCCTCAGATTGGGGATCTCCTGGGTGAGGACTTTCAATCAGACAGCCTGTCATGAAACGTCTTTGCCGAACAGGACACCTCTTCTTCAGGGTTGTCCTCTGCATCTTCGCAGGCTGATCTGCGGAAGGGTCTGGATCTTACGGTACAGGCTGAGGCAGAAATCGCAGAGGTAGTAAAGGCTGAGGTGGAGCAGGCTAAAGCAGCACAGTTATAGGCTGTAGAGATGAAGTGGTAATGGCTGAGGCACCAGAGGTTCCCTCAAGGAAATTGGAGGGGCATCTGAAAGTTGGTCCTTGACTTGACGTTGGAACTGGCTATGAAGCAGCTGGCATAGGTTCCTGCATCGGCACTTTAAAATTAGGTTTCATGAGGCGCTGGGTATAGGCTAACTCCCGGTCTTCCTATTCCTTCAACTCATGGGGGCACTGACAGGGGAGGGCTGGAGGGAGCAGATTCAGAGGGACTTCACCCCATTCGAGAGACTCCGAGACACCATAACTGAGGGGAGGGGTCTGATCTCGGCATGTATAGGGACCTAGTAGAGTCAGGCAAGAGGTCCACACACAAGTTAAGGGAACAATGGGAGAGAGGCATGGGAGGGGGGCTGAAAATACCGGATAAACTTTGCAGGGGTGTCTCTCGAGCCTCGATATCCTGCCAATACAAACTCCATGCCATCAAGCTCCTGCACAGGTGGCAGTACCACCCGGTTAGACTCTCGAAGATGGATCAGAATGTCAGCCCCTTATGTTGGTGTGAATGTGGGCTAAGGGCGGACTACTGGCATATGTGGTGGAGGTGTCCTAAGGTGCAAGTGTTTTGGGATTAAATCTTGGGGTAGATCAAGGAACTGGACGGGATCGTCCGAGAGAATACCCCAATGCTGGTCCTGTTTGGTCTAGAAAAAGCAGAGGGGGAGTGCTTCAGACTTCCTACGATGGCAGCGGGCTTACTACTGGTGGCTAGGCCATGCCTCACGACCTGGTGGAAAAATGTACACCTCCCAAGTAAAAAAGAAAGGATTTGTGTGGCCAAAAACATTTATGCTATGCAACGAATAACAGCAGGGCTTCATGGGGTTGGGGGTTCGCTGGCAATTGAATGGGGTGACTTCGCCAAAAAATACGTGACAACAGAAGTAACCTGAGTCGACACACTACCAGGGAAATGTAATGAGAGGACCAGGAGCACTAGAGGGAAAATAGCATGTCAGAAGGTGAACGGATTTGGTCAAACTGGACACAGGGGCCACCCGAAAGGGACCAGTATATTAAAAAACCGCAACTTATGTGGACAATGTCAATGCTTGACCCCCAAAGGGAGTTAAAGAGGGAAGGAGTCAACGCTCGGGGGAGGGTCGCAGAGGGGGTCTGGGTGAGCCGATTAAATGGGTCTGTTAGTTGTTTCCGACAGCTCAAGTCCGCAGACTATTTTGGTTTTTACCAATGGTTGTTATGACCCCAGTAATAGTGTTTTTATTTAGTCTGTCGTCCCTTTTGATGCTTGTTGACTGTTCTGTTCTAAAAAATGTTAATAAAGACTAATTTGAAAAAAGAAGGTTTCATGGGGGAAGGTCAGGGCAGTATACTATGCACCGAGGGTGCGGGTGGTGGTAAATGGGAAAGTCTTGAGGGTGTTTGACTTGCAAAGAGGGACACAGCAGGGTTGCCCATTATCCCTGCTGCTCTTTGCCTTATCGCTGGAACCGCTGGTGGAAAACATACAAAACTCCCCACGGATAGAGGGAATGAGAGTAGGGGAGCGGGAATTCAAGCTAGGGATGTATGCGGACGACATACTCATACACCTGCTTAATCCACGCATTTCAATCCAAGAGTCTATGGAGGTGATAAGTGAATATGGGCCCCTGTCTGGGTTTAAGATTAATCAGCAGACATCTATATTATTTCCATTTGACGGGGAAGCATAGAGGGATACAGTGATGCTCCGATCCCTGGAAATAGGGATCCAGTTGGAGAATATCGGATACCCTGGGAGTGGTCATGTCCAGGCCTCTGGACAATCTATGTAAGGCGAAGTATCCCCGTTTCTTGAGAAACTCTATGGGGAAATGGCATAATCGAGTAAGCACACCAAATTGTGGATGGGCTGGCTTAATACGCTAGAGATTATCTTTTTGCCGCAGGTACTTTACGTGTTCCAGATGCTACCTGAAAAGGTGCTGGAATTAATGCTGCGTGAGGCAAAAGGGCATATGATGCTGTTTCTCTGGGCGGGGCAGAAACCGTGGATAGCATATGAAACCTTGGTGCTCCCTAAGGAGAGGGGGGGCGGCTAGGGCTTCCAGACTTGCCCTTCTACTACAAGGCAAAGCAGGTGCGGGTCCAGGTGCCGCACCTTCAGGTGGACGGGACAAGCAATGGGTATACTTGGAAAAATTACTTCTGAGACCGGTTATGGTTGGAGAATGGTTGGGGGTCCCTCAGGGGAGGGTCGTGAGGAGGATTATCTTGGGGTTTGTGTGGGAACTTTGGGTCAAGCGCTCAGGAATTGAAGGGATCACCACGTGGCTCTCTCCCATGAGCTATATATGGACCCCACCATTTCGGGATGATATTCCGGATCCGTCTAGATATCAGGCATAGTCGAAGCTGGATTAGAAATGCTGGGTCAATTGTGGGTGAAGGGAAGATGTATTACCATTCAGAAATTGGATGCGGCTTTGCAAATTGACAAGATGTCTGTGTTTTCCTACCTACAGTTAAAGGGGGTGGTGATGGCAGAAATAAGGAAATTGGACATACAAAGGAAGCTTATGCCGATGGTGAAAATATTGGAAACACAAGTGGTTACAAGGGCACTGATCTCCAGACTTTATGCCGTGTTGGTAGAGGCAAGGGGACACGCAACTCATGGCCTCAGAGCTAAATGGAAAAGAGATCTGGGCAGGGACGTGGACAAATTACTGTGGGGGAAGATATGTAGAGGGGTCTTTAAGACATCGATCTCCTGCCAATACAAGCTTCACGGGGTAAAACTATTGCATAGGTGGCAGTATGATCCAGTCCGGTTGTCAGAGATGTTTTCCTTTGTGAGTACAAATTGTTGACGCAGATGTGGAGAGTGAGCAACATATTGGCACATGTGGTGGTCGTGCGAAAAGGTGAAGGTGTACTTGATTCAGGTCTTGGGGCCAATCAAGCGGGTGGAAGGCATTGAGAGATGACTGGACCCTATTCTAGTTCTAATTGGCATAGAAGAGACTGAGGAGGGTTGGAGGGCTTTGTCGCATATGGATCATTTTATGTTTCTGGTGGCAAGGGCCTGTTTGGCATTGAGTTGGAAGAGGGAGTTTCTTACCTCAGAACGCGAAAGGACCTCAAATACCAAGGAGATATACACAATGGAGAATATTACATTGTTATTGCATGGAAGGCCTTCCGCCTTGCAGGGGCAAGATCCAATTTCCTGCAAAACTGCAAAGTGGGCCGGGACCCAAGGGCTTGAGGGCATGTGGAAAAATGGGGAATGTGGGAGTTGGGTGGGGATGGTGATGGTGTAACCTTCCTCACTCTTAATCTTGGTGTTGGTGGTACAACGTGGCCTGTGACGGGATAAGTAAAACATTCTTCGGGTAACTGTACACGAGTATCAGTGTGATAGCGGCTCATGACTATATGTATAGTTCTAGGGGTTAATCCACATCCAGGGGAAGTCGAGGGGGGCGTGGGGTGTAAAAGGTTTGTTACTATTGAGCACTTGACAATGCTTTTTATTGATTTTTTCAGTTTTTCTATGTGGAAAAACCAATAAAATAAAATGTTAAAAAAGAAGACTTCATAGGCTCTGAATACATAATATTTTTAAAACAAGCAATAGGGTGTCTTCAGCTAGCTGAGTATGCCTTGGCTGCTGGGAAGAAGGCCTCTCATAACGTACTGGCCTGGTATAGGAATCACACTATCTAGGTTGCCATGTAGGTCTGGTCAATCGAGGGTCCACATAATATAGCAGAGAATATCTGGCAGGCTACAACGGTCTGGCGCCATAGGAAGCAGACAACCAACATGAATGCACTCAACTAGCAGAGACCCCATAAATGGTATATGAGAGGAACACACCTATTCCAGTTTAGAATTCAAATGTCTTTCAAAAAGATATTCATTTAAAAAACAAGTGTAAGTGCCCTTCTCCAAAGAAACAAAACACCACGAGTGAATACCCCATAACCAAAACCTAACTATACATGTAAAAAGAAAGAAAAAACTGCAAATACAAATGCTAAATATTAAAAAACCTCATATACACCCCGGGCTGTACGTGCGTATCAGCTCGGGAACCAAACAGTTCAATGCATGCAAAGCAAAATAATTCCACCACTAATCCCTAACTGTAAGTCGATTCACGATTAATTGTTTCAAGCAATGTAAAACAATACAATTGTCTTCCTTGACAGGGGAAAATTCAAAACAACTGCCTACTCGAGTTTCGGCTGAGAAAAAGTCCCCCAAATTAGATAATGGCCAAGCCTTCTTTATGGCAGAAGTAAGAGTATTCTCTGTGGAGAAGGCGATTTTTATCTGTCAAAATATAATTGACATCATGAACCAAAATACAATTATGTAAGAAGACATGAAACACGTAATTCTAGAAAAGGAACCTAAAAAAGACATACCATCATGTGCTGGATAGAGTGTCATACACATTACCCAACTTTAGTAACGCCAATCGAATTTGAGCAGCAGGGATCCATTTTGCATTCGGTCTTCCCTCATATGGAGGAATCTGTAAAAGGACAACAAATGTGCCCTGAACCCAAAGTCCATAGTTAGACCTAATTCTCTCAAATGAAATGTACACATGGACTAACCTATGAGAAGATCTTCACGATTCAGCCAACTTCAAGAATTCTTCCATTAAACCATCAGCGGGCAACTGAAAAAGAAATGTGAAGGAAACTAAACTAAATCCAACCATCAGAACAATGCGGAATTGCAGAAGCAACCATTGAAGCTCAGGTGTCAGATGTAAGCAGCACAAACATACCTGTAAAATTACTGTATGGCATAGACAAAATCGAGACAACACTCTGAGCGATTCAGCGTGCTCTCCGACTAGAGCCATTTTGAAACACTATGCATAGTCACATGATCTACGCACAAGAGTGAGACCAACCAGGAAAAGTGGTGGCCGTGTCTAAATGAAGTAGGGAAGCCTAATTACCAATATTTTAAGAGTACAAAAATCCAAAACATTGACCCCCAAAGGTGGAGTCACTCAAGGAGTACTAGTAAATTAAAATGAAGAGAAGAGAATGTGCATCAGCACAGTGTATGCTCTTAGAAATACAAGTGTGTCACACCCTTAAATGGAAGCCCAACTGAACACTCCTCAAATATCTGAGCTTCAGTGCCCTCTCTAGCCCTTTGAGTAGAAGGATCCTCTGGCAATGCCCAGTTTGATTAGCACCTAACCGGGGATCCTTGGATGAGCCAGTGACAAATGTATCCCTGCTAGTGTTTTTAGCCCCTAACCTGTGTACCTCAGCTGGACCGCTATCTGCATTAGTCCCTCAACAGGGATCCTCAGGGTTAGCCCCTATAATGTTAGCCACTTGTTGACGATCCTCATGGAGAGCACCAATATTAGTAGCATCTTGATGGGATCCTCTGGGTGGGCCTGGTTATATAAACCCCTTGACAGAGATCCTTGTAGTGAGCACCAGTAATATTAGCAGTTTGACAGTGTGGGAATCCTCAAAGAACACTCTGGTAACCTTAGTCATCTGAGGGGGTACCTTACACACCGCAGGTCTGATAAGGCAAGGATGTGGATGTCCCCTCTCAGAGCCGAAGCTCCCCGGGAAGGAATCTCCAGTCTGACTTGCCTTGAAAAGAAGATAACATACTGGATAATGTTTCTTCTTGTCGATGATGTCTTGAAAATGTTCAAGTGCTAGTTGCCTAAAAATCTTTTCTCACCGCCGGGGTCTGCGAACACATGTATGCACCGAACGTGTGTCACAATACAAAGAGGCATACCAACCGTGGTCTGGGCCAAGGCTTTTGAGACAGTAATTGTGATGGTCTGAAACAGAAAACTTACACCCACACAACTTTTAAGTAGAAAACACTTTCAATCGTGGCATAGGTGGAGGAGAAAAGAACAGACGTTGCCCCAGGGAACAAGGTGGGAAACGGCGATGAGGAAAAGTGACAAAAAATTCTGAAAAACCTCTACTCTGCCATACACATTGAGTCCGGACTGCAGAGAGCAAAATATTGAGGTGTGAAGCTGCAGGTGGGGATGAATAGGAAGGGCCATGACCACAGATAAACCCAGCTTTGCATCAAAACAAAAGGAGGAAAAAACATGTTTGTGTGGTTCAAAAACACTCTGATCCTATCCTGTAAGGACATAATGGGGGTCATTACGACCCTGGCGTTAGGGGGTTAACGGAGCCGGTAGAGCTGCCGGCCCCGTTAACCCCCTACCGCCTCATTACGAGGTTTCCTTGCGGGACCCGCTAAGGACGCCTGGTAAAAACCAACACCAAGGCGTCCTTAGCGGGTCCCGCGAGCAGGTCAGCATGCTAACAACGGGCCCGTCATTAACGCCCGAAATGCCCTAACCTCTTAAGGTAACAGTGTAAGGTCAGTGTGAGCACCAATCATACTGTGCTGAGCCCAATGTTCTTTTTTAGAATGTAATAGTCAAGTGTCATTACAGTTTTCCATTGCTCCCAAAATCATGGAGTGTCATGACTTAAGCCAACACATGTTTCGACCATAAGGTCTTTTAATTGGTAGCCTGTTAAAGCATCAGGTGTGTTTCAGCTGTCCTAAATTAGCTCTGTTCGTAAGTTAGTTGGCAGCACAATGTGTTTAGTGCTAAGTAAGGTTTTACAAAATACAATTTTAAGTAGTTTTCAGGAAGTATTCGTTTTCCAAGGACTGTAGCAAGTGTTAAGTATCTTTTAATTGAAAATTCCTTATGTGGTGCATCCGGTCGCGTTTGGCGTCTCTCAATGAAGTCCAGCTTTGCATCAAAATAAAAGGAGGAAAAAACATGTTTGTGCTGTTCAAAAACACTCTGGTCCTGTCCCACAAGGACCTTGGGCCTCATTACAAGTCTGCCGGTCTGGAAATAAGGGTTCCGGTAGCAATGTACCGCAACCGTTTGTGGACCGGCAGACTACAACTCTGCTTTCCCTGGCCAATGCGCCCGGCTGGTCTGACCTGCCGGGCGCAACGGTCCCGGAAAGCAGAGTTGTCACGGAAGCACCAGCACCGTTAGCAACAGTGCCGGTGCTTATGAGTCCTATTGGACTCCATGGGAATGGGGACTTACCAAATCCACCACGTGACTTCACGCTCTGCTGGGACTTGCAATGTCCGGGTGGCGCCGGGAAGTCAGGAGGCAGATTCGGTGTTACGAGGACGGCAGCAATCCACCGGTAGCACCGGCGTGTTACTGTTGTCCTCATAATGAGGCCCGGTGTCTCACAACTAAGGCAGAAAGGGGACAGGACGGAGGAATATGCAGCATTTTTCACCATAGATTTGCAGATTGTTAATTTATGAACCTGTGCTTGCCAAATTGATCATTGCAACATTTGCATTTGCAGTGAAATCCTTCATTTTTCAAATTGCAATGTAAAATTTGGAATTTCGCTATAAGTACACTTTGCTCATTTTGTTTGCACATTCACAATTGGCCTTTCACCGGATTCCGAATTTGCAGTCACTTCATACATCTGGTCTTGGGTCTTTTCAGTGCCACTATTCAGCATGAACGGCAGGACCAGGAGACAGTAATGAAGATCTCGTCTGATGAGCAAAAGTATTTGCATTATTTTCCACCACCTGAATTCCCTGACATAGTTCTTTAAAAGCAAAATGTCTCTAAAAAGTAATCTTTCACACAAACACATACATGCACGCAAACTGATCAAGATTAAGTCCCTGTGTGTGTGCAGACGACTGTGGTAAATACAGTATTACAGGTCCATAGGGTTTGAAATTGAGACTTTATTAGCAGGAGGCAAAACCAGCTCCTGGGTGTCGGGCTTCACCCAGGAGGCAGCAGCAACCACTGGGCAACAGGGAGCCAGTACACCATGCACTGCAAATCTAACTTCCACATGAGATGCTCTCTAACGTTTTGGCCATTATGTATGATCCACTATGATTAAATGTGTTCTAGATATGCCTTAATTATTCTTTAGTAACATTCTCAAACATTCAAAGGTTATGTCACATATGCATGTTTGTAAGGTACCAGTGAGCCTGGGGAGCCAAAATAAGCTCCTGGTAGTAGTTGGTTTCAAGCTAACTAGGCTTCCTAGGCTAGAAGCAGGAGGTAAATGGCAAGCCATTACAGAAAGGGAAAAGAAAACATGCAATTGGCCCCACCCCAAACGGGGCAGTACAGCCAGAACTGCTTGGTCACATCCCTTCTGCACGAGAACACAAGCAACCCCAGACATGTTTCGGATTTTGAAAGAATGCTTATCGCTTCTCCATTTGTGCACTATTATGAATTCATGAATGTCTCTTCAATTAAACAGTAAACATGCCACTTTGTGCGCAGATGCTCAAAGAATGATACTCTCAGAAAGAACAATATTTCAAATGCTCTCAATTTGTTTCAGTGCCTCAACATTGGTCACTATATCTGTCGGTGTTTCCTATTGTACTCAATTATTCTGCTAGGCGTAGGCCTCTCTCCCACTATACAGGAATCTCGGATCTGGCTGTGTTTAGGATTGTACTCAATTGCCTCTCTCCCATTATACTGGACCCTCATATCCAGCTGTGTCTCAATCACCACCTGAAGCCAGGCCCCTCCCGATGTCCAGTCAACTCAGTTCTGGGCGCTAAATTATTACTCCCTTAAAGCCAGACCTCCTCTAGCTACCAGGGGGTCCCGAAACCAGCAACTCGAACACCCGTCTGAGACCGCGTGAAACAGGGCCCCCGCCCAGCCAAGCCCAATTGCAGCGTTAAGCACTGCCTACCATTATTGATCAATCCACAGCGGTGAAACCTAGTCCCAACTTCCCGCCGACACCCTGAGATCTATCACTACTCACCTTAACTGAGTCCTAAACCACCAGGCAGCCGAATGCCCATCTCCCCAAAACCCTTGACAGTGCACCCATAGGAAACACAACCGACCCACCGACAGGTAGGACATACTGAACCTGAGAGCATCCAAGCACAATAAGACTTAAAGAAACATCAATACTGTGCTTGCACAATACATCAGAGGACCACTTACCCTGCTACCTCTGCACCCTGAACCAAAATGCCCAGAGCCAGAAAAGGACGACGAGAAAGAGAGCAAGATCGCGCAACAATGGCCACGGACACACAAAGCCAATAGAACCCAGCAGAAGCAGCCTCAATTTCAGGAAACACGCCGCCTAACACGGTCAGCACCAGAACAAACTATGTAAGAGAAAAATCCTTATATCTTACACCCTTTCTCGCGACAACCATGGGACGTTAATACCTCAACAACACAGAAATCTCAACACATACAAATATTCCTCCAAAACACCCAGAAAAGAGAAAGGAGCGCCCAATAAGAGAGTGGGATGATTTCAACCCTCTTTTCCGATACATCACAAGAACAGAGGGGCACCATCGATACCCACAACATACCAGACAAGATGATGAAGCCCTGGTAACCAACAACCCTACCATTAACCTAACAGACCGATTCAATGAAGAAGAAGCCATCGCTGATCTTCAACCAATCGTCATCACTAGGGAAGCACCACAATTGAATAGCTATGCTATCATCAACCTAGTGGACCACTTCTACGAAGAAGCAGCTGTCACTGTTCTTCATCCAATCAATATCAATACAGAAACACCATGACAGAACAACTACAAACCGGAACAAGGAACAACCAATAAACAATACCACACCAAGAAAATCCACTGTAATTTAATAAACGCAAGGTCAATGTCCAAACATTCAACCGAAATATACGACCTCCTATCTGACGGAGGTATCGACATCCTATTTGTAACCGAAACATGGCTAGACGACAATTACAAGATCACCCTCAACAACTGCCTGCCGGAAAACTTCAAATGCATCCAATCAAACAGGAAAAATAAAAGAAGGGAGGGGGACTGGCAATCATCCACAAGGACCACCTGGCTATCAAACTGGAAGATCCACTAAACATCGATAAATGCAAATCCTTAATACTACGCCTATCAGTAAACCCCAAAACAAACCTGAAATTCATACTGATATACAGACCACCAACCTACGATGCGACCTTCGTAGACGCCTTCACGGAAGCAATCACCATCCTAGCCATCAAGCACAATCATCTGATCATCCTCTGAGATTTCAACATCTGGTTCAATGAAGAAACCACAACCACACAAAAATCCTTAACCGCCCAACTAGCAGCAATGAACCTACAACAACTAGTCAAAGGAGCGACACACTAGGCAGGGCATACACTTGTTGCAATCTTCTCCAATAAAAAACTAATTACCACGGCACCCCCAATTAAAATACTCTGGAGCGACCACCTCATCATTCCATTCATAATCACAATGGCCATTCCAATAAACAAGCAACAAGACAGACCATTGATTATCGTGAAAAGAAACTGGAGAACCATCAAAAATTCGAACCTAACTGAACTCCTGGAACTCAGCAAACCACAAGCAACAATTATGGTAGAAGCTGACCTGGACAAAAAAGTAGCTTTACTCCACACCTGGATCGAGACAACCCTAGACGACATTGCAAATAAAAACCTTTCACCCCTCACGTAAAAAAAACTATGGCAACTACTCAGCGCCATGAAACGAAAAAAACGAAAACTAGAATCAGAATGGAGGATCAACAACAACGCTGCAAACAAACTGAAATTTCTCCAACAGATCCGCTCATATAAAAAGGAAATACAAAAAGCGAAGAGGAAACACTACGATAACCGAATCTTCAAAGCACCAAACACACAAAAAGAACTCTTCAAAATCATAAATGAAATAAAAAACCCACCTAGATGCAACAACATTTCCAAGTTTCCATCGATGAAACTTGTAATGACCTAGGAGACCATTTAAAAAATAAAATCATTACCATCCAACAAACCATACAAAACAGACCGCGCAATCTCACTACAGACGCCAACTATCCTCACGAGGAACATCCGAACAAACTACGAAGCTTTCCAGAAATATCAGTGGAGACTTTGGTCAAACTGGTAAATCAATGCAACAAATCAGGATCTCCCGAAGACCCCTGCCCCCCGGACATATACAGATCTATTCTCATACAAGGAACTCCCATGGAATACCATAGGAATGTCCTCAACCTTTCGATCGCAACAGGTAAAGTACCACAGGCCTTCAAATTGGCGTACATCAGGCCCCTACACAAAGACACAGCAGGAAACATAGAGGCTTTATCCAACTACAGACCCATCTCCAATATCCCATACATAGCCAAACTGCTAGAAACTTACGTTTACAAAACAACCAAGAATTCATAGAAGAGCACTGCACTAGACCAGGCACAAGTTGGCTTCAGGCCAATGAGAGGAACAGAATCAGCTCTCCTCTCTTTATGGGACGACCTAAAAACAAACGCAGACTCGGACAACAATACTGCCTTGATACTTCTAGACCTATCTGCAGCATTCGACACAGTCAACCAGGACATCCTCATAACGAGATCAGAAGGACTGGGAATAACAGACATGGAGAGGAACTTGTTCAGAAACTGATTGGTTGTGTATTGTAGTATATTAGGTTGTGATATTGAGCTGCTCTTACTAGTGGAATGTTTTCCAAATGACTGTGTTAATAAATGTATAATCTTTTACCAAGAAACCTTGAGTAAGTGTTTGTTTGAACCACTGGGACTGCTGCCCCTTTGTGTAACCTCTTGTACTGCTCACTTTACTCTTAAGATAAGTCTGGCTGCTCAGCCACTGCTACTACATTACTGGTTAGTACAGGCTTGTACCAAAGGTGAAATTGTACTTACACTTGTAGTCTTAATTGTGTGTAGTGTTCCCAAAGGGTACTGCATGTGATTCTGCCTAAAATCTAGCACTTCTAGGTGGTTACCAGTCAAATGGTCGAAAACATTTGGTCGACAGACAATTTGGTCGACACCATTTGGTCGAATGCCAAATGGTCGCATTTTTATTTTCTTTTTTCTTTTTTTTCCCCACACGAAAACCCACAAAATACATATATATATATTAAAAAAAAAGAAATTCGACCATTTGGCATTCGACCAAATGGTGTCGACCAAATTGCAGTCGACCAGTTTGTCGTCGACCAGTTGACTGGACACCCTTATAGGTATGTTCCTAGATTAACTACAGCATCCTTATAACGAGATTCGAAGGACTGGGAAAAATAGACACCGCCTAACTATGGATCAAATCCTTCCTAACAAACAGAACGGAAACCGTTTGGATGAAACCTTTCAAGCCCAACCCAAGAGACTACACATGTGGAGTACCACAAGGATGGATCATCTTTCTCCCCACTCTTATTCAACTTCTACCTATACCTATTTATCAAAATCATCAAAAGACAGAGCCTCACCTGCTACAACTACGCCAACGACACACAAATAAATCTTCAAAATACAAGACTCCCGAGAAGAGAACACAATACTAGAGAACTGTCTTTGTGATATATTCAACTGGATGAACTTGAACCAACTCAAAATTAACCCAGGCAAAACAGAGATAATGATCGTCACAAAAAAAGGAGGAGACAACAACTACATCCCTTGGCCAAAAGAACTTGGTACGACCCCAGTACCACCGTCGATTGTAAAAAACCTGGGGGTCCTGATGGACAACAAGCTCACTCTAGAGCCACAAGTAAACGCTCTACTCAAGAAATGCTTCTTTCTCCTGTGGCGGCAAAAAGGATCATCCATTCCTATAATTCACCAACAAAACACTTACCATCATAGCTCTCGTCATGTCCAGAGTAGATTATGCCAATAGCCTATACCTGCGTATTCCTGAACTACTACTAAAAAAACTACAACGCATACAAAATGCGGCAGCAGACTCCTTCTCAAACTACCCTGAAGAGAACACATCGCACCTGCACTAAAAATACTAAACTGGCTACCAATAAAACAACGAATGAAATTCTAATCAATGTGCATCACGCACAGAGCATTACACAACCAAGGCGCCGAATTCCTCAGGGATAAATTATGCCTACATCAGCCAACAAGAACTCTCAGATCAAGCAACGACATCTGCCTGGAACCGAAACTCTACAACAAAAGAAAACTTGGAGGATCCTCTTTCTCTCACCAGGCTCCGAAAACTTGGAATGACTTACCAAAGGATATATGGAACACAAGAAACCACCTACTATTCAGGAAACTGCTCAAATCCTGGCTCTTCAATGCATAACCAAAGTCCTCCCACAAGAACACACACACTGCTAAAACAACGATCAATGTAGAAACCGATCCCGGCTCCCAACAAGCAATCAAATACAAACCGAGCCTAGGGAACGCATTCCACGACTCATCATACGGCACAATGAGAGATACCCAAGAGAGAAGAAAAGTGAAGACTGAAGATCTGGTCAGAGCAGTGGAAACTCACAAGCGACACACTTGGAACTCTGAATGGTGTCATGTGCTGTGTCTGGATGGGATTGTGGATGCTGGCTTGCGACGCATGTCAATTGGATGGTGGATGTTTGGCAGGTGCCACACCTGCTTGGAGTTGTAAGGGTTGACAAGTGACACATTTAGAGTTCTGAATGGTGACATGTGCAGCATTGAATGGAATGTTGAATGTTATTGGACGCCACACTGGGCTGGAGTTGTGGTTGCTGGACTGCGCCGCATATGAACGGATCTATGAATACTAGCAAGTGCATTAAATGCATTGTGATGCCTAGCCCTCTCCCCCATTAGGTAGGACTCCCAAGTCTGGATGTGCCTCCGGCTCTGTCCGTTATATGCTGAAGCCCACCTAATGTGGAGCTTAGACCTTTCTCCCACTATGCAGGACTGTCATATCTAGGGATAGTCTTCGTCTTTGCATGCTGTATAGTGAGTCTTAGCTTATTGTGAAGTCTAGACCTACCGTGGGACCAGGGCCTCTCCATGAAGGACCAGTGAAATCAAGGCATTTTAGCATACCGTGAAGATTAGTTGCAAATCATATAACCCGCTAACCAAAAAGGAACAAGTTACTTACCTGTAACTGTTGTTCTCCAGCATGGGTCTGGCATGGATTCACATGCTCATGAATATTCCCCGTCGTCAGGCTGGGAATCCTCGGTAAAGAAAAAACCAGTATCAGTTTAGTTTCTGATCTGTCTTTCGTAGTAACAACCAATCACTGGTCTCTGCGTCATACTGACCACAGCCAATGACTGCCCTCTACCTAAGCACCGCCTCTGGCAGCCATCTTCAGATTTGGAAGCACGTGAAGTGGCAGTATGACCAAGTGAAGAGCCGCAGAGGGGTAGGCGGGAGGGTTCGCATGTGAATCCATGCCAGACCCATGCTGGAGAACAACAGTTACAGGTAAGTAACTTGTTCCTTCTCCAGCATGGGGTCTGGCATGGATTCACATGCTCATGAATAAAGAATACATAGCAGTACACACATGCACAACCACGGGAGGTGGCAAAGGCTCAACATTAAGCATTACATCAAACTCAACATTAAGCATCTTACCTCCTCACCAGGCTCACCTCAGGCGAACAGGTTGCGCAGCACTGCTTGGCCGACCCTGGACTCCTCCCTGGAATCCCGATCGACGCAGTAGAATTTCGTGAAGGTGTGCGTCGACCTCCACGTAGCAGCCCTGCATATGTCCAGCAGGGGCACACCAGAAAGGAACGCCGTGGTAGCTGCGATCGCTCTGGTGGAATGGGCTCTCGGATGGCCAGGCAGCGGTCGGTTTGCCAACCGATGACAGTACATGATACAGCCGGAGAGCCATCTGGAAATGGAAGCCTTCGAGAGAGCCTTCCCCTGATTGACAGGTCCAAAGTTCACAAAGAGTTGTGACGTCTTCCGAAAACCCTTTGTGCGGTCCACGTAGAACTTCAGCGCTCTAGCCACATCCAGCGAGTGCAAAGTCCTCTCAGCCGGCGACGAAGGCGACGGGAAGAACACAGGAAACACCAAGGGTTCGTTGAGATGGAAGTCCGACGGTACCTTGGGCATGAAGGAGGGGTGCGTCCTGAGCACTACCCTCGTGTCGTGAAAAGTCAAGTACGGGGCCTTGCAGGAAAGGGCCTGGATCTCACCCACCCGTCGTGCGGAGGTGATGGCCACAAGAAACGCTGTTTTCCACGACAGAAACTTCAACGGGGCCGAGTGCAGAGGCTCGAACGGAGGTCCCATGAGCTTGGTCAGCACCACATTGAGCTCCCACGCCGGGGCCGGAGCCTTCACCGGCGGGAACGATCTGAACAGTCCCTTCATGAACTCTTTCACCAGACGATGAGACCAGAAGGACGTCCGGCCCGTGGTTCTGGTGTATCGGGAGATCGCAGCAAGATGAATCTTGATGGACGCGTGTGCCAGTCCAGCTTTGGCCAGCGTCAGCAGGTACGGCAGTACCTGGGGAGCCGTAATCCGTAGAGGGTTAATCTTCTGTGCATGGCACCAGACAGAGAACCTCTTCCGTTTGTGTCCGTAGCATTTAAGAGTCGAGGACGCCCTGGCCTTTGCAAGAACCTCTCTGCAGTCGGCCGGTATGTCGTATCCTCCAAACTCTAGCGCTGCAGGAGCCAGGCCTGCAAGTTCAGCGATTTCGGGTCGTGGTGGAGGATGGCGCCTCCTTCCCTGGAGAGTAGATCCGCGTCCACCGGCAGCTTGATTGGCGGGGACGCTGACAAGTCCAGAAGGTCCGGGAACCATATCTGCCTCGGCCACGCAGGTGCGACGAGGATCATCCTGCACCGTGACCTCTTGAGCTGGTTGGCGAGCCGGATTAGCAGTGGCAAAGGAGGGAACGCGTAGAGGAACAGGCCCTCCCAGGGGAACGAGAAAGCATCGCCCATGCTCCTCGCCTGGGGAAACCTGCTGGCGAACCTCCGGCACTTGGAGTTCGTCGCCGTTGCGAACAGGTCGATCTGGGGTGTGCCCCACCGTCGGAAGAGGCGATCCACTAGATCCTGCCGTAGTTCCCACTCGTGGCACGAGCGCAGCTCCCTGCTGAGTGAGTCGGCGATGGTGTTTTTTATCCCTGCCAGATGAAACGGCACCAGAAACATCCTTTGGGCGACGGCCCAATGCCACAGGTCCTGCGCCTCCTTGGACAGTGCTGGGGACCTGGTTCCGCCCTGTTTCCTGATGTAAAACATGGTGGTGGTGTTGTCGGTGAAGATCCTCACCACCTTGCCCTTGAGGGACGGAAGGAAGGACCTGAGGGCCCAGAACACTGCACGGAGCTCCAGGACGTTGATATGGAGGGATTTCTCCGTCGGGAGCCAAAGGCCTCTCGCGTGCAGATTTTCGGTGTGCGCTCCCCACCCTTCCAGGGAGGCATCCGTGGTCACTGTCTCCTGGTGGTCTGGGGTCTGGAAGTCCATGCCCGCCGTCAGATGCGCGCGAGTGCCCCACCACCGGACCGCTCGGCGGAAACTCTCGTTGAGTGTGATCCTCTCCTCGAAGCCGCCCGTCGTTTGGATCCAGCGCGCGTCCAGGAACTCCTGCAACGGGCGCATCCGGAGCCTGCACATGGGAATGAGGTAGATGCAAGAAGACATCATTCCGAGGAGGGACTTGATGGACCTCACCTTGGCCGCGTCGGAAACCAACATCCGCTGAACGTGAAAAAATAGCACTAACGCTCGAGAGCAATAGCACGAGGATCCCAACACATGAACGTGCGGTAAAAATCTGAAGATGGCTGCCAGAGGCGGTGCTTAGGTAGAGGGCAGTCATTGGCTGTGGTCAGTATGACGCAGAGACCAGTGATTGGTTGTTACTACGAAAGACAGATCAGAAACGAAACTGATACTGGTTTTTTCTTTACCGAGGTTTCCCAGCCTGACGACGGGGAATATTCATGAGCATGTGAATCCATGCCAGACCCCATGCTGGAGAAGCTCAAACTCTCTGCATACTTAACTTACTCAATAAACTCACACAACCACCTCTCGCACCGCAAGCAGCATGCACTTCACCACACCGCAACAACACATAAGCCGCACCAACAGCACACAAGGACTGACATTGATCCGATACTTGCACCAAAGCTCAGCACACAGTGTATACCGAGCTTAAGCTCCCAACAGTACACCACCCCTCTCACTATTGCTTCTTTCTTTCGAGGCACCTCAAAAATGTTCTTAATGATACAACTTGCATCACCAGTTTGTGCAAATTTGGAACCACCCCCACGTACAAACATCCAAAACGTCTATAAATAAGATCTTAAGATCACTTTAGAGACTTTCAAAGCCATGCCGAAAGCGCCTCATCACGAGTTGGGCGGTATCCCAGATGGGATACCGCACAACTTTATTTGCATTAGCACCCACCCGTCAGGCGGTATTACCGCCAGATCACGGGTTGGGCACTAACCATTACTTCCCATTGGGTAATTGCGCCCAAAATGGGCTTTTTCCTCGTGTGTTTAACACAGCTCTGAGCTGGGGGTAAACATGCTAGACTCGTGAATGGGCGGACCCTTAAATGCAGCGGTAACGCTGTTACCGCCAGCATTTAAGGGCTACTGCCCAACTCATGATGAGGCCTGTGCGCAGATGCTGGAAAAACAATCCAATATACCAAATACAGCCATTCCTATATTTCTTATAAGATATAATTCTCTAATTTTGTTGTTTTTAAGCACTAAATGTATGCCCCATCAGCAAAGCTGATGAAGGCACATGTCTCCCAGAAATATCAAAACTCAACTGCACAAGAAATATAAACGTATTTCAAAGAACATCTTCCTAGAAAACCTTATATAAACTGAACATAGAATTCCCTATTCCTTCTGTTTTGACTAATAATATTGTTCCATCACAAGAAAAAAGTGATAATAAAGTAGAGAAGATAGTAACTAATCCTCTTCTACTTCTCAGGCCTTATTACGAGTCTGCCAGTCCTGAAACAAGGGTGCCGGCAGCAACGTACCGGCACCCTTTTCCAGACAGGCATACTACAACTTTGCTTTCCTGTGCCTGTGCGCCTGGCAGGTCTGACCTGACCAGTGCAAAGGCCCCGGCAGAGTTGTCACACTGCTGGTGCTTTCGAGTCCCCTAACATTTTCCACCGCCTGATATCCCGGGCCTCCGGGATTTATAATGTTGCGGAGGCATCGGGATATCGGGCGGAGGAAACGGTGTTAAAGTCCGCCGTAACCCGCCAGTAGCACCGACTGATTGTCTCATGCTTTCCCTTGTATGACAAAGTAAGGCATTTATTAAATTTGTCCCTAACTACTGAATTGTCCCCCAAACAATTTTCGTTGTTTGGGGGACAATTCGTCATATGTAGCTAACGTACATATGACATATATATATATTTTTAAAGCTCAGGCTAATCCGAATCACTTGACTAACCAATCTCAAACACTTCATATCTGGCCATACATATTACCTGAAAGAGCAGTTCCTGGACAACTGCAGAACTATTTTGAGATATGTGAACTGCTCAATGTAGCACAATGTAGGTTTTGTGCCAAGCATAGGATTGAGTTTGCTGTGACGACTATAGCGGATTACCTGGACCTGTCAACAGCCTTCAACATTATCAGTCGGGCAGTCCCCCCTATCATGCCATTATGACCTAACCATCAAGGATACAGTCATTGATTGGTTCACTTCTTTTGTTACTAATAGGTACCAGATACTATTGCTCTCTACATACAAAGCAGTTGCAGTCCTATTAAATGGTGTGGTGCCTCGGGGACCTAATCTCTCACTTCTGATTTTTCATAATTACATTACCCAACTGAAGGATATGATTCTAACTGAAAGGAAGGTATTGATCTTTGTGGATGACACTCAGCCGATTGTGATACTGAAAACCAGAAAACCTAGAAGCAGACTCTGAGCTTTCCTCATGTCTATTTAACACAAGAATTTCAGCAACAAAAATATCATCTGAAACTGCCACAAATTTGATCTGGAGGTGGCCATAATTCCATAATAAGCAATCTTAAAAAAGGCTGGCACGGTGTAAGCTCAGTCCTTAACAAAAAACTCAAACAACAATATCGTAATTCGATGCATTCACATAGGAAGAGGATGCAGACTCTGAAGCCATGTTGAACAAGATTGCATCTAAAAACACTGCGGAAATCTGGCAAATAATAAACTCAAAGCACGCCCCACAAGACTCCTTCATTACAAATGCTGGAGCTGCCAGCACATGAACAGACCACTTTGCTTGGCACTTTGAGTGTAAAGAAGAGGACCTGAGCCGAGCTGCACCACTGAACAACATTCCATGGAGCTTTGCCACAAAAAATGAAGACATCTTGGAATGCATAATGAAGGGCAGCAACTCAAGGGCGCCGGGCCCAGAAGGAATGACCAATGCCATGTTAAAATAAGACCCAGAGCAATGGGCATAATTATTATATGAACGCTTTGCCCTCATCAAAAAGTCCAGACGAGTTCCAATGTCCTGGAAGTCTTCCATGGTGGTCCCCATTTACAAGAAACGTGTCAGGTCAGATCCGAAGAACTATCAGCCCATCGCCCTCCTGGATGTGGCAGGCAAGATTTTTGCGTCCCCAATCTTGAAGGCTCTTTCGGCCTGGAGCTTGTCCTCTGGCCTTCGGGACAAATGGCAGTCAGGCTTTGTCAAAGGTTTTGGCACCTCTCTAAACGTCTTTTTTGATTAATATCTTAAAGGCCTGAACAGAGAGGGAGAAAGAGGTCAAGATCTACATGGCATTCATTGACTTGGCACAAGCATTTGAAACTATAAACCGGCCTTAGTTATGGAGGAAACTTGATGGATGGGGATGCCCCTGCGATATCAGTGACGCACTGAAAGACCTTTACTCTGGAACAACTCTAAGGCTCAGGCTGGACAGGAGTGGCCTTGTCTCTAACCCAATTGCAAATGGCAAAGGTCTTAAGCAAGGTTGCTCCTTAGCACCTGAGCTATTTAACTTGTTTATTTCGGCTTCAAAGGAAGCTTTTGCCAACATCAGATGCTTCCCTCTTAAACTAGCCAACAAATCCATTGGCAGATTGCTCTACGCGGATGATGCTGTACTAATGGATCAAACACTGATAGGCTTACAACGACAGCTTGACATACTGTAAGACTATGTGGGGGCGGGGGGGTGGACTCAAAATCAAACCCAAAACAAAAAATCTTGGATCATGACTCTCAGTGGAAAGTGTGGTGGCAAGCAGAAAAAAAACCTTTGTTATCTAAGTGGAGAAAAAGTCACAGAGGTAAGCTCCATCACTTCCCTGGGAGTGTGTTTGAACACCAGCAGCAGAGAGGCCGCAAGAGAAATCAAAAACCTAACTGCACAGGGAGGCTACTTCTCAATAAATTCTGTGGCTTCTCATTGGTGCCCTTGGTCTCATTCTATCGTATGAAGGTGATACCAATCCTTACGTACAGAGAGGAAGCATCCTTTGCACTACCAGCTGAGACCTGGTCGAAAATAGAAGGGCTGTTCTGGAAGAGGGTCTTGGGCTTACCGAAACGCACTCCCATCCAAGCAATCGGGATGCAACTCGGTTTAACATCAATGTACACGATAGTGGTGTGGAAATCCCTTTCCTTATACCATAAGTGTATACTGTCAAACCCCCAGGAGGCTTCTCTGTGCTGAACAAAGAGAACACTGTGGTTAACTGAGAACACCAAAATAATTTTGGATGAAGGGAGGAGCATCTGTCAGGCAATTCTGGCAGATTTGGGAGAATCAGAAAAATGTCTGATTAGTAACCCAAACGGAAGTTATACATGCAAGATTGGATCAACACACAGCAAGAGAGACAATCATCCAAACTTTACGGAAACCCCTTCCAAGAAGCTAGGAAACTCAACAGACTACCGAATTACCTGCTGAAGTTCCCCAATCGTTATTTTAGAGCCCAGTTTTCGTTTGAATCTGTTCCCCACAAGAGAAATATTCAGGCTGAGAGCACATAATAGTGGGTTTGACACATCATGCAGGCTGTGTTTGATCAAAGACTAGAAGGAAACTCTGAGACATCTGGTATTATTTTGCCCAGCCTTAAGAGACACAAGGACTAAGATTCTGGGTAGATTAATCAAAGAATGCGAGTTGATGGAGGCAGATGACTGGTGATTTGTGTTTACGCAGGGAGAATGAGTTTCGGTGACCCTGGCCTTGGTCAGGCTTTTGAAAGAGATTTTTATTAGCATCGAAGGGTGCAAGCCCAAAAGTGGGGCCATGCCTACTGGATAATTGACATTGGTCATTGTGGAACAATAATTCTTGATATGAATGGCTGAGGTGGAAATAATTAATTTTAAGGTTTTCTACAGTTAGCAGGTATAAGGTTTTCTTTTTTGTAAAACCAAACACCTAAATAAACATAAATAAATAAATAAATAACTATTTAACATAGATCGTTGGACGTGTGAGAATAAGATGAATTCTACTTAGGAACAAGTTACTTACATGTAACTGTTGTTCTCCAGCATGGGTCCGGCATGGATTCACATGCTCATGAATATTCCCTGTCGTCAGGCTGAGAATCCTCGGCAAAGAAAAAATCAGTTTCAGTTTTGTTTCTGCACTGTCTTTCTACTAATAACCAATCACTGGTCTCTGGGTCATACTGCCCCCAGCCAATGACGGCCCTCTACCTAAGCCCCTCCTCTGACAGCGATCTTCAGATTTGGTAGCACGTAAAGTGGCAGTAGGACCAAGAGAAGAGCCGCAGAGGGGTTTGAGGGAGGGTTTGCATGTGAATCCATGCCAGACCCATGCTGGAGAACAACAGTTACAGGTAAGTAACTTGTTCCTTCTCCAGCATGGGGTCAGGCATGGATTAACATGCTCATGAATACAAGAATACATAGCAGTACACACATGCACCTTGGGCATGAAGGAGGGGTGCGTCCTCAGCACTACCCTCGTCTCGTGGAAAGTCAAGTATGGAGGTTTACAGGAGAGGGCCTGGATCTCTCCCACTCGTCGTGCGGAGGTGATGGCCACAAGAAACGTTGTCTTCCATGATAAGAACTTCAGCGGTGCCGAATGCAAGGGCTCAAATGGGGGGCCCATGAGCCTGATCAGCACCACGTTGAGCTCCCACGCCAGGGCCGGAGCCTTCACTGGCGGGAACGAGCAGAACAGTCCTTTCATGAACTCCTTCACCAGGCGATGAGACCACAGAGACGACCTCCCCCGAGTTCTGGTGTAGCGGGTGATAGCTGCCAGATGGATTTTGATGGAGGCTTGAGCCAGCCCCGCCCTGGCCAGCAACAGCAAGTACGGCAGCACTTGAGGGGCCGTAATCCGCAGAGGATTGATCTTCTGTGCACGGCACCAGACAGAGAACCTCATCCACTTGTGTCCATAGCACTTAAGAGTCGAGGATGCCCTGGCCTTTGCAAGCACCTCCTTGCAGTCCGCCAGGATATCGTACCTTCCAAACTCTAGTGCTGCAGGAGCCCGGCCTGCAGGTTCAGGGATCCCGGGTCGTGATGTAAGATGGCACCTACTTCCCTGGCGAGAAGATCTGCGTCCGTCAGCAGTTTGACTGGGGGGGGACGCTGACTTGTCCATAAGGTCCGGGAACCAGATCTGCCTCGGTCACGCCGGTGCGACGAGGATCATCCTGCACCAGGACCATCTGAGTTGAGTGATGAGTCGCAGCAGCAACGGCAAAGGTGGGAACGCATACAGGAACAGGCCGTCCCAGGGGAACAAGAATGTGTCGCCCATGCTCCCCAGCTGGGGAAACCTGCTGGCAAACCTCTGGCAATTGGTGTTCGTCGCCATCGCAAATAGATCAATTTTGGGATTGCCCCATCGTCGGAATAGGAGATCTACTTGATCCTGCTGAAGCTCCCACTCGTGGCAAGAGCGCAGCTCCCTGCTGAGCGAGTCGGCAATGGTGTTCTTTATTCCTGCCAGATGCAAGGGTACCAGGAACATCCCCTGGGCCACGGCCCAGTGCCATAGATCCTGCGCTTCCTTGGATAGGGTTGGGGATCTGGTGCCCCCCTGCTTCCGGATGTAGAACATTGTGGTGGTGGTGGTGTTGTCGGTGAAGATCCTCACCACCTTGCCCTTGAGGAACGGGAGGAAAGGCCTGAGGACCCAGAATACGGCTCAGAGCTCCAGGACGTTGATGTGTAGTGACGGACGGTCTTCACTGTGTGATCGACGGCGAGTTCTCTTGACTTTGCCCGGACGAGCCAATCGTCCAGATAGGGATATACGTGGATCCATTGTAGGCGCAGTCACGCCGCTACCGGTGCAAGGCACTTGGTGAAGACCCTTGGAGCCAACTTCAACCCGAAGGGCAGGGCCTTCAACTGGTAGTGCCGCCTTTGGACCACAAACCGTAGGAACTTTTGATGTCCTTTGCGTATGGGGATGTGGAAGTAAGCATCCTCCAAGTACAGCGACGACAGGAAGTCGCCCTCCCCCAGCTGTCCAGGGACGTGCTGAAGGGTGACCATCCGGAACTTCTGGGACTTGATGTATTTGTTGAGGCGGAGAAGGTCCAGGATGGGTCGCCAACCGCTGGCCTTCTTTCGGACGAGAAAGTACCGCAAGTATACTCTGTAGCCCTGTAGCCTCTTCAGGACGATTTCTATCGCGCCCTTTTTTTAGCATTGCCCGTACCTCCAGAAGTAGCTGTGGCACGTGGTTTTCCTTCCTGGCCACGGGTGGTAGACGGGGACACTTTCTTTGGAATTCCAGAGTGTGTCCGTTGGTCAGAGCATCCAGCACCCAACGGTTGACGGAGATGGACTCATACGCGCTGACGAGGTGTGCTCGGGTTGTAAAAGCAAGGAAATATCGAGGCTGAGTACCACAAAAGGAAATACACCAAACACGGGCTATAAAGATTCACAGATCTTTAATACTGCGCAGTAACAAAGAAACACAGATCTGATACAGATAGCTATCTGGCCCTCAATACATCACAATGAGTACCAGCCCGTCAGAGTGAGGAATGAGAGGTACTGGACGTCTAAACATACACGTATTTATACATTTCAGTGATAATGTCCAGCCCCTCTACAGGTTAATAATCTGCAGTCCAGAGTTCGTGTCGAGTTCCCTTATGGCTCATACAATAATATGCACACGGATTACATGGGTTTACATTTCCTACAAGTTACAATGGCGATGCATATTCTCAGCTCCAACTGTAAGCCTTAGTACATATCCTTCACAATGCAGTTCTGCCAGTGTCCACGCTCGACATTTACATAACATTGTCCTTGATGTGTGTTCGTGGATGTGGCTTGTTAGTGCAGACAATCCTTAGACCACAAGCCATGTTTGGGGCAAGGTCTCATTACCTAGACTAAACATTCGGCCCTCGGACAGTCTAACCATTAACAAGATACAAAGGTCGGGAAGGCTTGGTTACAAGTTGGAAACACAGTCCACCATTTTAGAACACAGACTCACATACGAACAGAAATTAAAATGGCGGATGATCCTAAAATGGAGGCGAAGTCGATCTAAAATCGGAACTTTGCAACGTGGTTTTCTTCGCAGAGCGACTAGGCTTAGGCCAATATATATCAGAAGGAGGCACAATATGATTTCCCGTTTAACAAACCCTCCTTTTGGCCTAAGCCAAGCGCTAAACTACTATTAGTCACTTTACGAGTAACTCCACGTCTCAATGTCCATACACCCTGAATCACGATATCGATCGCCATAAGGTCTGTCACAGAAATTTCCTTCAACACAAATTCATTGGTCATTCTTTCTGGTGCGCATACCTTTTGTCCTAATGTTTCCATAGTCTGTGCACAACATCTTCCTAACACTGAACATATGGCAGGAAGACAGTCTATACAACAACAGCAGAACAACAGAGTACCAACAATAATCAATAAAACCGAAAGTAGCGTCCATCCCTAAGATCGTAAGAAGTACCAGAACCAAGTGCTAACACCCACTTTCCCTCGGGAACGTGCACTTCTGAACTAAGGACGTGCAGATTTTGTATAGCCTTAAAGATGGTTGGGGAGGAATCTGGCACGAAAACGCAACAAGCGGACCCTACTAATCTACATACTCCACCACGCTCAGCCAGGATGATTGTAGGGCCACTAACCTTATCACTTTCTGTTCTAAAGTCATGTTATAGAGTATGTCATGGTCCGGTTGATGGTCCTCTCCAGTACTCTCGCTAGTCTTCTGATATCCTCAGAGTTTAATATTTGTTCCCAAAAAGGTACAAAAGATTTTGCTACGTCACCCAGAACTTGTGATGAAGTATCGCCATTCTTGTCCCGCCTTGGACGAGCCTTAGAGATTTCTGTGGTATTTGCTATGAATACCCCTGGTAACAGAATTCCTAAATAACAGGTTCCCTGCCAAACCCTAGGTAGCCATGGGAAAGCTTCATTACCGCAAACGAAGTAGACAGTTTCACCTACATACAAAGGTCTGTCCTCACTGGTCAAGTTCGCAACATTGGTGCATCCCTTGAAATCGCCCATTGACTGAGTACCATTCCTCTGTATGCAGAAAGAAGCTGAATTGGGACTATGGTTAACAGTGTAGGAAGGTGGCGTGGCATTCATATTGCCTATAGGAGCCATTTTGAAAGAGATCAAAGATTGAAAAGGTTGAGACAGCCTATCAGAAGGCCTAATGGAAGCAACATTAAGCTTGCTCCTATTCGCAAAAAGTGAGCATCCCAGGGGCGTTAAAACTTGTTTCTCAAATTCATTCAAATTTGTTCCATCAAAGTTCCCTGAGATGCTATCATTCCATCGGCCAAAGGATAGTGCCCTTAAAGAAGCATAACATGCAGTAGTCAAAGGCAAAGGATGAATATACCAGCCCAACCCCTTGTCTCGATGTTGCGGTAAATGATAGCAGACCTAGCAATTAGACCTGTTCAAAATGGCATGTGTTGCATTCATGATAAGTAGTAGTGTATTATTGTAGTAACTCTGTCTGTGTTGAGAGTCTCTAGGAGAGTGTGCAGATGCACAAAAGGTGTAGAAATAGTTGGTACATTCTCAGTAGGCAAGAATGTTTTGAGTGGATGTACTTCTTCTAAATACCAAAATCCTAAGGCAATTAATAATATACAACTAGTTATCAAAATCACAAGAAAACAATATGTCTTACAAGACCACGTATTTGATTGTCCATTGTTTCGATTGGCCACACAGTCACTTATTTGTTCCATATGAGTGAGAGCGATAACAGGCATTGTTTCTTCAAATCGAAAAACGCTGGAGTCTGTTTGCTGGCGATCTCTTGATCGCACGTTTTCTTAGTCTTTCCCTATCCCCAGCCACCCAGTCTCCTCAAAATGAAAAAGGTAGGGCAAAAAACAAGCCCTGCAGTCATTTTTCCGTTGGCACAGCCGAACCATGCAGTAAGTCTAGCTCCGTGGACGCAGATTGTACCTTGTGACTCCTGGTACGGTGTGATCTGCGAACAACGTGTCGTTGCTTCCTGATGAAAGTGGTGGATTCGCAACAGAACCTAACAGTGATGAAAAAGGATCTGTAGGAGAGTGTAGAGATGAAGCGACTGTTTCCCCAGGCCCCATGGGCTCAGGCAGGGTCTCTGAAGCACTCTTGATGCTGCTCAGTGTTGAATGATCGCTGGGAGCAAAGCAGGTAGGATTTTCTGTATCTTCAGTATCGTGTGGCAAAGGGAAGGGAATCCTCTTGAAATGCGACTCGTGGATCCAGTGTTTTTGTCCAGTCACTCGTACAGAGGTCTGTGTGGCCAGGGGGACCTGATGAGGGCCCCTCCAAAGCGGTGCGAGACAGGACGCTCCTTCGAATGCTTTTACAAGCACCCAGTTACCTGGTCGGATGTTATGACCTGGCCCCTCGTATTTGACTGGGAGGGCTTCTCGCACCTGTTGATGAATCAAGTGCAGATTTTTAGTTAACTGGTCACAGTAATCAGAAATAAATACATGGTCAATATCTCTCAGGGCCTTTGGCTTAGGCAAATTCCAAATGTTAGCTGGCCTAACCATAACTACTTCAAAAGGGGAGAGCCCAGTCCTAGTCTGTGGGGTTGTTCTCATCGACAGTAACACGATCGGTAAGGCGTCCAGCCATTTCAATTTGGTGCTGGCACACATTTTAGCAAGCTTTTTCTTTATAATTCCGTTGTGTTTCTCTACCAATCCAGCACTCTGAGCATGTCTAGCCAAATGGAACCGTTTATCGATCTGTAATCCCACGCATATCTGCAGAATTACAGCAGCAATAAAATGTGGACCATTGTCCGACCAGATGACCCTTGGCAAACCAAACCTAGGAAAATATTCCTTAAGCATGATTTTCGCCGTTGTCATTGCTGTAGCGTCTTTCACAGGAAAGGCTTCAACCCATTTACTAAAGACGCAGATAACAACTAAGACGTACTTAAAATTGTTGCAACGCTCCATTTCAATTAAATCAAAGTGGATGACTTCAAAGGGGACAGATGGTGGACCAAAACTACCCCTTGGCGTCGATGTGCCCTTTCCCATATTGTGCTGTAGACAGATCATGCAACTTTCGACAAAACGTTCGGCTGTTTTCGAGATTTTATCGTTCACCCAGACATTTTCTAACTTTTTGCACACTTTCCTTGCACAGATGTGGGAGGGCCCATGAGCCATTACGACCATCATTGTAATGTACGCGTCTGGCACCATCCATTTCCCCTCTAACTTATCCACCCAACACCCATCATCATCCAACTTTGCCAAACCCTCAGCCCATCGCTTGGTTTCTTCTAACGTGGCATCGGCTTGAATATTCTTTACAGATTCAATACCCTCATCCATAGTACAAACATTTATGGCTTCCCTTGCAGTGTACATTTATGATTTTCTGATGCGCTGCGCATTTCATGATCGCTAACTGAGTGAGGAGTGCAAGCGCTGAAAGTAACCGTGCTATCAAGGGACCATGTTGAATCTTTGTTCCATGTGAGGTCAAGAAACTTTGTTCTGCCCAAAGTCTACTGAAGTTGTGAACCACCCCAAAAGCATACTGACTATCAGTATATATATTTACTCTAAGCCCTTCGGAAAGTTCCAAGCTCGCATCAATGCAATAATCTCTCCGGCCTGCGCAGAGTTATGTGTAATTCTCTTGGTTTCCACAATCGTGCTTAATGTGGTGATGGCATAAGCACCCGTGGATGTACCATCCGGAAGTTTGAAACAGGAGCCATTACAAAACAGCTCCCCTTGTGGGTCGTCCAAAGTAGTATCTTTCAGGTCGATCCTGCCTTTTGTCTTTTGCTCTGTGATATAAAGGCAAACATGTGACATTTCATCCCGCAAGCAGTATCTTGCGGGAAAGGTAAAAGTTTAGCCGGATTTAATACACAACACCTCTGAATTTTGATGTGCGGTGCGAACAAGATCAATTCGTATCTCGTTAATCGTGCGAAGGTGAGGTGTTGCGTTTGTGTTCTGTTTAATAGAACATCTACAGAGTGAGGTACCAACAGGGTTAAATCATGGCCTAGGACCATACCCTCGCTCTGTTTTACAGACGCAGCAGCAGCAGCGAAAGCTCTCAAACATCTTGGCAAAGTGCATGCAACAGGATCAAGGGCGGAAGAAAAGTAGCCGCACTGCCTATTCTTCCCTCCTGAGTTAATACAGCCAAAGCACATCCATCACATTCATGCACATACAACTCAAAGGCCTTTTCATAATTTGGTGTGCCCAAAACTGGTGCTGAACACAGTGCAGTCTTGAGCAGATCAAACACTTTCTGGTGTTCCAAGTTCCACGGCAATGGCAAAGAAATGCCCTTCTTTGTCAGAGCCAACATTGGTTTAATCACTAAGCAAAAGTTTGGGATCCACTGCCTACAGTAAGAAGCCATTCCTATCAAGGCTCTGACTTTCTTCTGTGTATTTGGGACAGACATGCTAGAAATGATTTTAATCCGTTCAGACGTCAACCTTCTTCCCTCCTTTGAAAGGAGATAGCCTAAATGGGCGACCTCCTGTCGACAATACTGAAACTTTTTAAGTGAAGCTTTATGTCCATGTTTTGCTAAGTGAATAAGCAACAACACGGTGCCCTCCTTAAAGGCACTTTCTGAGTCAGCAGCTAAAAGAAGATCATCTACGTATTGAAGCAATGTACAAGTGGTGGGCAACTCGAGTGTATCAAGCTGCTCTTTCAAAGCCCTACTATAGATGCTCGGACTTTCCGTGTACCCCTGTGGCGCACGGGTGAATGTAAACGAGCGTCCCCCTAAGGTGAACGCAAACAGGTATCTGCTATCCTTGTGTATAGGAATGCTAAAGAAAGCATTCTTAAGATCTACAACACTAAAATGAGTAGCAGAAGCCGGGAACATGGTTAGTATCGTCGTAGCATTAGGCACAATAGGAAATTGTGGAGCAACAATCTTATTGATAGCGTGTAAATCAATGATAAAACGAAAAGGAATTGCATTATCACCTTTCTTATACACAGGCAAAATCGGACTATTGCACAAACTACCTGCAATTTCCTCAATTACCCCACGGTGTACAAAATCGGAGACTATACACTTCAAAGCTTGCTCACCATCAACCGAAATCTTATACTTAGGAAACGTGGCAACAAGTCAAGTCATGTTTGGGGCAATGTCTCATTACCTAGTCTAAACATTCGGCCCTCGGACAGTCTAACCATTAACAAGATACAGAGGTCGGGAAGGCTCGGTTACAAGTTGGAAAGACAGTCCACCATTTTAGAACAGACTCACATATGAACAGAAATCAAAATGGCGGATGATCCTAAAATGACGGCGAAGTTGATCTAAAATCGGAACTTTGCAACGTGGTTTTCTTCGCAGAGCGACTAGGCTTAGGCCAATATATATCAGAAGGAGGCACAATATGATTTCCCATTTAAAAGGGTGGGGGCCCGACGTCACGGCCGGTTCAATCTTGTTTCGCCGAGGCCTTGCCGCCTTGGCCTCCTTGGCGACGACGACAATGTCCTCCGGCCTTGCTGCAGCCTCTCTAGGCCTCCTGCGATGACGAGCGGGCGGCTTGGCGGTACGATGTGGAACCGCCACCAAATCCTTTGGAGGCACCTTGAGACCTGCCTCCGGGGGTCCGAAAGTACGGCCGCCGTTGATGGAGAGATCCCAAAGCCCGGGCCGTCTCGGTGTCCGCCTTGATGGCCTGCAGTGACTCGTCTACTTCCTTGCCGAACAGGTTCTTCCCGTTGAAGGGCATGTCCAGTACCCTGGTCTGAACGTCCTGACGGAAGTCAGTGGCCTTGAGCCACCCGCGCCAACGGAGGCAAAAGCTGTTTCCCATCTGGCGAAAACCAGTGTTGGCGATGTCCGTGGCCACCGTGATGGCGTGGTCCGACGCCACCTCGCCTTCTTGTAGGATTTCAAGGGCCTCCGCCCTCTTGTCATCTGGCAGGAAATCCGGGAGGGGAGCGATCTTGAACCAGAGCTCCCTGTCGTAGCGTGCCACGATCGCAAGGGCGTTGGCCGCCTTGATGGTCGTCGCCGCCGACGAGATGACTCGTCGTCCCGTCCCATGGCGTCCAGCTTCTTCCCCTCGCCGTCCGGTGGGGAAGTGGAAGTTGATGCCGTTGCCCCTGCCGATTTCTTCTTGCCCGCCGCGGAGACCACTGAATCTGGGAATGGCAGAGCTCTAAGGCACATCGGGGCAGAATCTGGGACCCAGTACTTATTCTTCTCATACCAGTCCCTCTTCGCAGGAGCCGTGGACGGGTTCTTGAGCAGCGCTAGTCTCTCGTCCCAGATGTCATCTAGTAACGGGACTGAGAGGACTGTCTTCCTCTTGGCCTACCGTCGTTGGTAGAGGAAACCCTCCTTCTTCTGCTCTTCAGGACAAAGCTGGAAAAGCTCCGATGCCCTGGCGATCATGGTGTGGAAGGAGCCAATTTCGTCAGGAGCGCAGGCCCGGGCAGGGGGTGATGGGATATCCGTCCCGTCGTCGCTACCGTCGTCGTTTGTCCCCGTTGTCGCCGTCTCCGGTCCCGTCTCATCCCTCGGCGGAGGGGAAGGAGTTGAAGGCTAAAAAGGAGGGGGTGGACAGATTTGCTTCCGCTTGCTCGGTGGGCTTCCCGACCGTCCAGGCGCCGCTGGATCGTCCGCTAGGGGTAAGGGCCACCTTGTCCTTATCTCCGTACACAGGGTCTGGATGGCCATCAAGATCGCTCCTGTGTTGTCCTGTGGCGTAGGCATCGGTTGCTACGGGAGCGACGGCTAGGGCGTGGGATTCTTTGTCTCCTCCACGGCCCACGGCTCCTCATCGGCTCCACCGTTGCTCTCTACGTCCACCTCATCGGGATCCCTCCCGTAGGACCGGACTTCCTTGAACTTCTTGTACAGGATCTTTGTGACGCCAACCAGCTCATCCTTGGAGGTGGTATCTGTGTCCGTTATGGCTTGCGTGCCCCCCCTCTTTCTCCTCCTGGGGTTTCACAGGGGTCTTCTCGATAGGTTGAAAAGATGATTCCCTCCGGGGTGGCAGGGAAACTCTAGGCCCAGGAGTCGGTTCCAATGGGATAGCCTCCACAGGTTTTGCCAGCGCCTCCACAAGACCTTCAATCAAGGCCTTCGCCGGGTGAATCAGGGCCCTCACGACCTTGACCACTTGGCTTTCTCCATCGGGATCGACCGGGGCTTTTCCAAAGCTTTCCCGGGTTCTTCGACTTCCTTTTCCCCGAGCCAGAGCGTTGGCTCGTGGTTGACGGCGTCGGGGACATCGCGCCCTGCCTGGCAGCCGAGGAGCCTAAACCAACAGCACTCTCAGTGCCAGCGGACTCGCGGTGCTTTGCCTTATGTTGGGCCCCCCTTGCCAGAGCGCCCTCAAAGGTCTTAGAAGACCGCTCGGACTTCTTCTTCTCACCTGCTCCTGGCCTCTTCGCCTCCAGCCAGTCATCGAGTCGTTTACAACGGTCCTACATGGTCCGGACGGACATGTTCTTGCAGAACGCACAGTCCTCCTCCACGTACGATTTGTCAGCGTGAAGGCCGTAGGGGCACCGAGAGTGCTCATCCTCCTTAAAGACATTCTTCAATCCACATCCCGGGCAGTTCCTAAACAGCTTGGATACAGTAGGCGCCGTGTCTCCTTTGTCCTGGGCCATGTCCACGCGGGGTAGGCCTCAAAGATCTCCCAGAATCCTCCAAGAAGAAACTCGACAAAAATTCGGCCTTGAGGGGCGTAGAGAAAATTCCAAAACGGGTCCCCGTTGGTCGGAAGAAGAATCGGTGGAGCTTGAGGCTCGAATTGACTGAAAAATAAGAGAAAACGCTTAGAAAAAAGGCAAAACGCAGTAAAAGCTTGAGGCCTATAGCACGAGGACTCCCAACACTTGAACGTCTGACGATGGCTGCCAGAGGAGGGGCTTAGGTAGAGGGCAGTCATTGGCTGGGGGCAGTATGACCCAGAGACCAGTGATTGGTTATTAGTAGAAATACAGTTCAGAAACGAAACTGAAACTGATTTATTCTTGCCTGACGACGGGGAATATTCATGAGCATGTGAATCCATGCCAGACCCCATGCTGGAGAAAACAGAGATCCTGCTGTTTGGGACACATTCTTGCAGAAGGCCTTCTAAGATCTAACCTACACAAAAACTAGACGAAGGACCGGAATCAGTAAAACCTGCCAAGAACTTAGGAGACCTATTTGATGTCAAACTATCAATGGATCCTCAGATCACAAGTGAAGAGCAGAAGGGATTCTTTAAATTGAAACTTTGAAAAATGATCTTCCCTTTCCACATTTTTAGCAAACAGTTCAAGCTGTTCTAGGGTTAGTTATTGCCAAATATCCTCCCTCTTATCTTACACTACATAGAGTACAAAATACATCTGTTCATGCTTTCCTATGGTTGTGAAAATTAGACTGTCTCCCCCATCCAGTCACACCATTACTTACCAGTGATGAAGAGAGTAGACCTGTGTATTGTTTACAGAGCTTTGCATAAATTGGGCCCCATCTCTTGATAGCAACGTACAGCCAGATATATTCCAAGAAAATACTATGAGAGCATCAGATGTATTCCAGATTGTGTAGCATTTCGAAAATATGTTTAAAGTATGTTCCCCTAAACGTCTGCTTCAGACCTTGACACACAAGCGATATACCAATCTTCAGCACCAAGAGGGCACTTTATGATGAAAACACATGCTCTAAAAGACAAAGATAGCGCAACATACCTATAAGGAAAACATTTTGAACATGTTCGCGCTCTCATCAGTTTTTTTTTTTTAAAACTTTTTTTTATTTGACTTGACAGCACAACAAAGGACCGAGGGAGCCACATGGCACCAGCATTAAGAGCAAGTAATGCGTATGATAAACAATACATATTGAGTACAGTGACGCATATTGATAAAAGGCAATATACAAAGTATTGTTACATGCACCAAACAGATCAACATCTATGGGGAGCCTCCCGGGGAAGTAGGGGGAGAAGATGATGGGGAGGCCATGGCAGACATATAGTCTCGGAATCTCGGCCAGATGTCCCTCGGCCTAGAGTGTGAATGCTGCATCGCGTTCCAGGACTGCTCCGTGTCATGAGCCCATGTGACCGATCTGAGCCATTGTGTATAGGTAGGCGCTCTAGGGCAGAGCCAGCAAAGTAATATGCAGTGGACTGCCAGGAGCATGCAGAGACCTGCCAGTTTCGTAGAATCGCGGGGTAGCTGAGGAAGGTCATGGAACAAGCAGTGCAGTGGGGGGGGGGGGGGTAATCGGGTGTTCCAGAATATCAGACAGTGTGGAGCAAATGTCTAGCCAAAATTGGGTCAACCGGGGACAAAGCCACAACATGTGTATATAGGAGGCTTGATCCGCGCCACACCTGGGGCAGGAGGAAGGGGTGGCGCAGAACATGCGATGGAGTCTCATAGGTGTATGATGATACCTGTGTAGGATTTTGAACTGGATGAGTTTAAATTTGGTGTTGTAGGACACATCGTGGGTACGAGAACACATCCGGGACCACCTCTAATCGGTGATCTCAGTACCGAGGTCCTCCTCCCATCTGCGCCTCAGCTCGGTGAAGTGGGGGGCAGCTCTAGTCTGTAATAAGGAGTAGAGTCTCGACACCTTGCCTCTGAAGGAGAGAAAGGAGCAGAGCTCCGCCACTATATGTTCATCAGGGGGCAAGGCGGGGAAGTCTGAATATCTGGACTTGAGATGTTCGCGGAGTGAGGTGTATTGTAGCCACACTGAGGGTCGGCGCCTGAGTGAAGGAGGGAGATCAGACCATTCGATAAAGCTTCCTTGTTCAAAGGCATCGCGTAGTGTCAGAAAGCCAGCATCGGCCCAGTGAGTGACCACTGAATGAGGAATGTGTGGGACATCAGGAAAGAAGTTCCACTATGGCAGATCTCTGAAATGGGTGGGGTGTGCCGACCATGGTCCAGAGTTTGGTCAAAGCCAGGGACGTGCTGGCCACAGGGTTCACAGAGTTTGAGTCAGGGGGGATTGGTTTGAGGACCAGGGAACCGATCACTCAGTCACAGACCGTCAGTTTCTCGAGGTGAACATGTGGGGGGGGGGATCAATGGTGTTGAACCAGTATGCAGCAAACTGTGATTGGGCCACCACCCAGTATCTGATGAAATCGGGTGCGCTGAATCCGCCCAACACCTTAGGAGCAGTCAGTGTGGATAATTTAAGGCGGACGGCCCCGGAGTGCCAGAGGAAGGTGTTACATATGCTGCGCAGTGTCTGGAAAAAAGTATCCCCGGGCCACAGAGGCAGATTGGTGAATCGGTACAGTAATTGGGGTAATACAATCATTTTGAGTATTCCGATTCTGCCTGCTAGTGAGAGGGGAAGTTTAGTCCAGATAGAGGTTTTGGCCTCCAGGTTAGTTAGGTAACTTTGGTAGTTGTCATCACGTAGCTGCGACGTGTGTCGGGAGACCACCACCCCAGGTAGGTGAAGCTAGACGGAGACCAGTTGAAGCCATGTAAATCGGAGGGGGGTTGTGTCGAGTCTGTGAGTGGAAACAATGTAGACTTGCAGCAGTTTACCTTCAGAACGGATATGTCCCCAAAACGGGCCACATCTGCCAGTATAGGGGCAAGATTGGTTTCAGGGGAGCGAACATACAGCAGGGCATCGTCAGCGTAGAGGGAGACTATATCAGTTTGGCCGGATGTGCGCAAACCCCTGTGCGAGTGTGATTGCTGAATCATATCAGCGAAGGGCTCCATGGCTATGGCAAAAATGAGTGGGGAGAAGGGGCATCCTTGGCATGTACCTCTAGATATCTGGAAGGAGGAAGAGCATCTGTCTTCCATGCGGACTTTGGCCAAAGGAGCGGTATAAAGGAGCTTTATCCAGGTGCGGAAGTTGGGGCCAAATTTGCATTTCTCGAGAACACGCCACAGGTATTGCCACGAGACCGAATCAAATGCCTTCTGCATATCCAATGTAGCTGCAACTGCCTGCGTGGCCGGGTCGATTCGACTGATTACGTTAAAGAGCCTCCTTAAATTTAAGGAAGTGGACCTACCGGGGACGAAACCGGCCTGGTCTGGGTGGATAATATGGGACATGTACGGGGCTAAGCGGTTGGCTAGCAGTTTGGCAAATATTTTAATATCGCTATTAATCAGCGAGAGTGGTCGGTATGAACTGCACTGCGTAGGGGGTTTACCAGGTTTAAGGAGCACTGTAATCAGTGCCTCCCAGAGAGACGGTAGAAGTATGCCCTTGTCGCACGATTCTTCCCATAGGGTCAGTAGGTGCGACGCTAGTTGGGAATTGTATAGTTTATAGAAGTCCATCGGAAGCCCATCGGGGCCGGGAGCCTTCCCGGATGCCAGTGACTCGATGGCCTCTACAATTTCCTCTAGGGTGAAGGGCCTCTCGAGGAAGCCGCTAGCGTCGGCTGACAGGCCTGATAGAGGAAGGTTGTCTAAGTAGGAATCAATTTCGGGAATCTGGGATCCGTCATCCTCCGAATATAGGGAGGTGTAGAACGAGAGGAACTCAGAATTGATGTCTTGAGGGGAGGTGAAAAGTGTGCCATCTGGTCTAGTTATGGCCGGTATATTGGGGGCACTGAATTCACAGCGCAGCAGTCTGGCCAGCATCCGGCCGGGTCGTTCTCCTTCGCCATATTCCCTCGCCGATCGAGGGGAGTCCAGGAACTTAACCTCGCGCTCAGCAAGGCCACGGAACCTGTCCAGCTCAGATTCCAGCGCCGCTAGGGTGGCCGGGGAGTGATCTACAGCGTATTGGGATTCATAGACGGCCAGGGCTGATTCGCTGGTAGCAATGTCGGCAAGGATGCCCTTCAGGATGCCACTGCTCTTGGAGATGGCGACCCCCCTTGTGTGTGCTTTGAAGGATTCCCAGAGTACAGCTTGGGTTGAAACAGAATTTGTGTTAATCTCAAAATATTCCTCGATGGAGGATTCGAGCTCGGAAGCAAAAACCTGGTCAAGAAGTGCGTGGGGACTCATCCTCCACTGTCTGGTTTTATTGGCGTCTAATCCCCAGTTTAAGGAGATAAGCACCGGTGAATGGTCCGATAGTGTCCTGGGGAGAATGGATATACATCTGACCAGTATGTCTGTGATAAGCCATCTATCTATTCTAGAGTGGGAATCGTGCACTGAGGAATAAAAGGAGTATGTACGGCTTTCGGGGTACATCAGATGCCAGGCATCCACCAGTGCCAGCCGGGGGAGCGAGGTCAGGATAGTATATGCTGCCCTAGACAGTTGGCGAGGCCGAGAACCGGACCTATCCAGGGTGACATCTAGTATCGTATTGAAGTCCCCGACCCATAAAATTGGAGTCGGGGGGTAGCTCTCTAGTAGAGTGGTCAGGTGGAGGTAGAAGTCAGGGTCGTCGACGTTGGGACCATATATGTTCAGGATGACTATCTCCTGGTGTTGTAGTACACCAGTGATCAACACAAACCTTCCAAGTGGATCTATATGGGAGTGGTGACACGTGAACTTCAGACTTTTATGTATTAGGGTGAGGGTGCCACGGCTCTGAGTGGAATAGTTATTGTAATACCTCTGGGGACCCCATTGCTTGGCGAACCGTTCACATTGCTCCGAGCGAGCGTGGGTTTCCTGTAAGCATAGTATCTTTACCCTGTGGCGTTCGGCGTGGAGCATCTTTTTGTAATTGCCTAATCCCCTGATGTTCCAGCTCAGAAAGGTCAGGGTAGTGTCAGCCATATTTGAGGGGGTAATGGTGAAATAAGTAAGAGTGGATTTCCGGAAAATGAAAGATGTATACTCTGGATGTTTGTGATCACATGTCTACATGTATAAAGTGTTTTGGCGCGGTGCATGCGGCGCCTCCGGAGGCTGTCAAGACTTTTTTAAACCATAATGTCCCCTCTCCACCCCCCACCCACATCCCTCCCCCAATCAGAAGGACGAAACCCGAACTAAACCAAACCAACCATAAACTTTTAGGCATCAAAGCCTGGGGGTCTGTTAGCAGCCGGGCAATGGCGTGCCGGACTGAGAAGAGCGTTAGGAGAGTTATGCTATGTAATAGGATAAAGCAGGGTGTTTAGAGTGGGTGCGGGTTACAGCGGGGCCCAGGTCTACAAATAGAGGACCAATGGAAGCATGGGGGTGTAGCCACGTGTCTCAACCCGGCAATGCAAGAGTTGGGTGTAGTCCCAGCTTGGGCGAGTCAGGGTCTCGGGGTATAATCACAGAAGCAGCTGGGTCGTGGTGCCAGGTGGCGCCCAGCTTGGGGCCCAACAAGAGACGGATATTACTGCATAGAATGCAACAGCGTGGCGTGGGGGTCACTTACGCAGAGAAGTAATGGAGCAACATTATCAAAATCAACAACAAATAAACTACGGTGGGAAAGTGGCCATCATGGGGGGGGGGGAAGCGCCTTGGCAGTCCCACACGTGGCATAGATTTCAAAGAAGGTAGCAGGCGCTCCTCTCCAGAAAGAACATGGCATGATAACCTGTTCTGAGATGAGAGTTTGCAGCACACGCTTTTTGCTCACTGTACTTTTCACAGATGGGAAATACCCATTTGCATATCAGTCTTTGTCCCGCCCGCATGGGCAGTCCAGCACCGAAATGCTATGGCAATTCCTCTCTGAACAAGAGTACCAAAAGCAGCTGTCCAGTCAAATGGTCGAATATATTTGATCGAATGACAAATTGGTCGAATCAATTTGGTCGAAAAAAAAAAGGTCGCATTTTCTTTTTAAAGTATTTTTTTTTTTTTTGCTCTAGTATAGGTAAAAAAAAGGTGTTTTAACACCAAAAACAGGGTTTGGGGGGGGGACCCCCCCCAAAAAAAATAATAATAATAATTCGACCATTTTTTCGACCAAATTGATTCGACCATATTGTAATTCGATCAAATGCATTCGACCAAATGTCTGGTAACCCCAAAAGCAACCCCATACACGTGTTTCAGCCTTGTTTGGCCTCATCAGTGAGGTGAAGCTTTGTCTCTCTGAACACAGTGAGCAGGGAGTCCACGTCTGGTTGCCCCCAGGTAACTCAGGGTGACCAACCCCAAGTTCCTTGCAAACATTTCAAAGAAGGTAGCAGGCGCTCCTCTCCAGAAAGAACATGGCATGATAACCTGTTCTGAGATGAGAGTTTGTAGCACACGCTTTTTGCTCACTGTACCTTTCACAGATGGGAAATATCATAGGTACGGTAACAACCATTGAAACACATTAAACTTATATTAGCACTGTTTAGATCAACCAGGGATGTGTTTGTCTATAAATTTCGAAGCCTCCTCTGGGATGGTGAAAAAGTATGTTTGGTTGGAGTGTTCAATCCGCAGTTTAGCAGGAAAGAGCATGGAGTATTTGACTTTTAAGTCCCAAAGTCTCTTTTTGACCGCAAGGAAGGTCTTACACTCTTGTTGCACAGCCACAGAGTAATCCGGGTACAGGTGTATCCTCGCCGCCCCAAGATGTAGCTCCCCCTTGGCCCTGGCCGCCAGCAGCAGGGCATCACGGTCACGGAAATTTAGGATTCTGGCTATGATGGGACGGGGCACCCGGCCTAGGCTTCGCGGTCAAGGAGCGGTGAGCTCTTTCCACTGCGAATTGTGCCGAGAGCTTGGGGCTATCAAGGAGTGTTAGCAGGGTACGTTCCACGTAATCCTCCATGGGCTCCCTGATGTTGTCCTCTGGTATACCAACGATGTGGAGGTTATTCCGCCTGGAGCGGGATTCGAGGTCATCATTTTTCTTTTCGACCAACGAGACCCGGCTGGTCAAGGTGGTCACAGCGGCGCGTAAGGAACCCAGGTCATCCCCCGTGGTGCCAACTCTTGTCTCGATCTCAGCAACCCTACTGTCTGTTCTTTCGATATGGGCCTTTATGGACGAGATGGTCCAGTTCATATCGTCTAACTTAGTATGCAGGGTAGTGAAGCCCTCGCGCATATACTCCAGCATTTTCTGCGAATCATCAGAGGTTGAGGATGCCGTGGCAGTCGGCGACTCCCCAGGAGGGTCAATCGGCGGCCTGGAGGGCGTCTTGGTGAACATATTTAGTGAGCTCTGCTTCTTGCTAGACCCAGCTCCCCTGGTCATGGCGACAGGCCGTGTCCGGCGCCCAGGGCACTATTTGGATGTGGCGGGCAGACCCCCGACCACCACCCCGCCGAATGCCTCAAAGGGGGGGAGGTAAGGCGAGGACAGCGGTTAGTGACGCTGGAGGCAGTGCTGGGGGGGGCCACACCGAGGCAGACAGAGTCGGACAGCGAGCCCACAGGGGGCCGGGGGAGAGTCCAGACGTGATGTTTACACCAGATCGTCGGACCAGTGATGTGGTGCAGGATGTAGCACGGGTTGCTGTCAAAAGGGTGGTTCGTAAGACGGTACAGCGGAGCTCAAGATGAAGCACTCCAACCCTTGTGGGGGAGCTATGAGAAGGTAAACCAGATGCCAACGCGGGCCCACACCCCTAGGTCATAGGGCGTGGGACATATGCACAGCAAGCGCAGGCGTGGGGTAGCGAGGGGGACCACAGGTCACAGCTCAGTACAGTTGAGGTAGCAGGAGTCCCATGGAAGCAACATTGTGAGCAAGGGTGTCCTGTATTTAAGAGCAATGAGGGCGCACAGGTCGGAGACTTAGCGCAGCCGGATCACCGTGGGGAGGTGGGATGCCAATGTTCCTGAGGCAGGTGGAAAAAAGTGTGCAGCAGGGGGTACTGGTGGGCTGCCCGTGTGGGCCTGAGTGCACTGGGGAGCGCACCTAGATGGTAAATGTCACTGTGGCCGGTGAGAAACCCCAAATCAACCCAGGCGCGTATCAAGACAGTCAAGAAGGTGAGGAAAGGCAATCGTCCGTGGCACAGAAGTGGAGCCGAAGGCAGGGTATCTTGCAGCAGGTCACCCAGCTCAGGATTAGGATCCAGCAGTTGCTAAGATTGTGGGCCCCCAGCCAGTATCCAGGGAGGGAACAATGGTGGCGTGTGGGGGGGCAGTATCCAGGCAGGCGACCCAAGGTCCACGGGCGGGGGAGCAGTACCGGTGCAGGCCGCTCAGCAGTGCCAGCCCACGCACCCCAGTGCAGCAGAGTAACCGCAGCAATAGCGGGAAAAAGGATGGTAAGCTGCTGGGCCCACAGGCGGCAGATGGGAACGGCCGCAGGGACCGCCGGAGCCGGGCACACCCCCCCCACACAACCTACCTTGCTGTAGTCAGGTATTGTTGTCCGTCTAGAGGAGCAGCGGGGGGGAGGCCAGCGAAGCGGAGGCTGGGAAGGCAGTGACGGCCCAGACGGAAGTGGCGCCAGGGCACTCGGCTCACAGGCGCCGCCGATGCAGGGGGGCTGCGGCCCGGAGTGGAAGGCCGACGGGCCGCGGAAGTCCTCCGCAGGAAGGCAAGATATGCAGGGGAGCAACCCTGTCGGTCACAGCAGCCCGGTGCGCCTCGTGGGCTCGGCGCCCCTCCGCCCACAGCGGCTGGCCGCGCCGCGCCCTCAGGTGGATGGGCAGGCCACGGTCACAGAAGCAGCGGGCCGGGGAGAGCGGGCAGCCGAAGGCAAAGCGGGAGGCACAGTCAGGCCCCAGGGCGCGTTCAGACTCGAAACTTCGTAGGGATGCGGCAGGAAGGTTCCTGAAGGATCGCCGGCAGCGCTGTAGGGTGTAGGCAGCGTTATGACGGGAAAAAACAGGATCAGCCGCTCTACCAGTCCAGAGCGTTACGCTTAGGCGGCCATCTTGTTTCGGCGCAACAGCGCCCCGCGCTCTCATCAGTTTTAAAAGGTAGAAAAGTGTATAAGATGGGGAGCAGCAAATACAAAGGCTATTTTCTAGCAGGATTTGTGAGATAGAATGTGCCATTTGGGAAAAGTTGACAGTTTCCACCACAGGAAATTCAGGGTCATTTGGAGATGCCATATTGCAGATTCAGAGTAATAGTAGTGACTTGAGGCATCATTTGTAGGTGTACAATTCAGGTTCATGTGGGCACGCTCGATTTGAAATAGAGAAAAGATGCTGACAGAAGTGACTACTGTACCCCTAGTCCATGCCCCCCTTTCCTCCATACTTATGGGACATTCTGTCCCATGGGAACAGGACTGGCCCATTTGAAGCAGCACCAAACAATGTAGTCTTTCTTTTATCCACATCTCAAAGCACAGGCCCAGGCGTTGCCCAACAGTTGTTGGCCATCCGCCAAGACCTTAACAGACCGATGGCAAATGTTTAGAGAAGAAGGAGGGCAGATGTATGGAGGAAAGGGGACTATGGACTAGGAGTACAGCAGTCACTAAGTTGATAACTTTTTCTTTCTCCTATATCCCATCCCGTTTGATTTTTAATTATACCAAATCAGTCATCTGCCCTCGAATTGACAGCCAAGCAGTAGTGCTGGCAGAATGCCAATGTAGAGGCCCAAGTAGGAGCTTTAGCAATGACATCCAACAAAATATGCCAGTCGAAAGCCACCAATGCCACATTTATTTTGAATGTATGAGTATAAATGCCCTTGGGGGGGGGGGAACCCTCTGGATGGAAGCTTTAGAGGTTGAGTACCATTTGTTAGTCCCCCAAAATGACAAATATCCTTTACAAAACCAAAAGTGTTAGGTCCTGTCTAGAAAGTACTTGAGAGCCCTACAGGGAATATTTTTTTAAAAATGGTAGGCAATAAGATATTCTTTTTCTTTATGGAAAACCATGATGGGTTACACAGTCAAGATCCTGCAATTCCCCAACCCACCATGCTGAAGTGATTGCCAACAGGAAGGCAGTTTTCAAAGCCACCACCTTTATATCAACGTTGCCATTGGTTGCCAAATACAGATTACAAATATCTGAAAGCACCACACTGAGATCCTATTGAGGTTGCTGGCGTTTATAGGCTGAAAGAGATGCTATGAGCCATCAAACTGAATCTTAAACACCTTGATTCAAAACCGAGAATTAAGAGGCTTCCAAACTGCAATATGTCCCTATGGCCATGAACTAACTTCTACAGGAATCTATCTGAGTGACCAAAGAGGCCAATTGCGAAATAGAAGACAACACATCATTCAAGGAACATATCAGTTGATTTTTCCCTCATCATGAGCCCAATTGCAGAACCTGGACCATTTTCTTTTAGATTGAGTGCTTGTGAAGTTGTTACGCTGCACATCTTGTTGGTGCCACATACATGTTTATCAGCGCAATCTGCTGGTGCTGGGTTCCATGTGAATATCCAGCGCATCCTACCAGTGAATGTCTAGAGTTCGTCCTAAACTGACCAGGCTGGTAGTGTCACTTGAACAGTAAGGATCCCACTACTGCACAACGATTTATGTGATACAGGGACAGTGGAAGCACTGGGGTGGACGGATCTAGGTAGCTGATATGAGGACCAAGAAGCATATTTTATGATTTCGGCTGGATGAAAAAGGGAACCGGTTGGCAGGTACTAGACTCTGACAGGCTGGGCAATAGGAGTACAGGTAGGCAGGATAAGACAAGGCAGATAGACTGGCCACAGAAAGAGTCACAACGGAGGCCCTGAAAGTAGAGAAAAGGGGAAGGAATGAGAAGGGAGAAGACCAGGTAGGGGATACACAGTGCGCAATAGGCTGAGGAGTGAAACACAAGGTACTAAGCACAAATGGGGAGAAAAAGCTTTGGGGGCAGCAGGGAAGGCCAGCACTAGAAGAAAAATCAGAAGACTGGCTGATCAAGCCACAGGGTAGAGAGAGAGAGGGCAATGAGAACTGGGCCGGATCCAGTCAGAAAGTCCCTGCAGAGAATGTTGAGACACGATTTACAGTGGGGAAAGATTGCATTTATGCATCATCTTGTGCGAAAGTGAGGTTGTGCATTGTTTGACCAGATGAAATGGTTCCATGCAATGCACATCCTGATGTGGAGGTTCCAAAATCTTGTTACAGTCCTCCATGCATTCACACAGTGCACAACATTGCGGCAACCATACTGGATGGTCCCTCAATTCCGGGGGAGAGTTTGTTGCTGGTGTTCCTGTGATATTTGTTATTTGTTGTGTTAATTGGACAGAGAAATGCTCGCCCATAGACGCCAATATGGACAGGCTCACCATGTTACGGGGGAGCCGCCCAGGGTAGTGGGCAGACCAGTTGCGTGGACAATTTGCATATTTTCTGTTGACAATCCCAGATAACCCAATGTCAGACTCTGAGTGCAGACCACAAAAGATATTGATTGAGGGGAGGGATGCGGGATGCCCCGTCCCCTTTCTGGATCCAAATATTCCTCTACAAGGGCAGGTGAGTTGGCTGGTTTCGTAATAAAGACATCAGGTCTGATAACCAGAACCAGGCATGCCACCATGATGCTATCAGGACAATGGAACACTCCTGTGCTGTGAAATTTCTGGATTGCGCTGGGTATGAGAGGGAGAGGGTAAACGCAAAGGCGTCCATTCCCTCCCCCTCAATCGCTAAGACGTTCCTCCAAAGTCTTTGGGCCTTGTCCCTCTAGGGAGGCATAGAGGGGACATCGTTGACATTAGATGCAGAAACTTCCACCTGCGGAGAGCCCCACTGTCAGAACAACATTGACATGATTTCTCAGTGGAGTTGTCCCTTGAAGTTTGCTGCTGAAAGAGGGCTCAAGGAGTGTGCCACGCCAATTCACAAACATTCTGTTAAAAGACATTGCACTTACATGACTTACCTGTTTTTTAAATTGTGCTGGGAAAGGTATATTGGCAAGGGTGAGGGCAGCGTGGGATCAGAAATGTATTTATTGTTCGCTTTTTAGGTGCTTATACAGGAAGTAAATACTGTTTCAAAGCGCCCACAAGGCAACAAGGAGGGGACAAGGGATGAGAAGCAAATACAATACATAAAAAATATCAAATACAGTTGGGAGGGAAAACGAACCTACTATGACTTGTGAGTGTTCAGATCGTGCAAGTGCAGAAGGGAGAGGGAATGGGAGAGGTGCCGGAGTGCTCGTGCGTGAGCAATAAGTGACGTGCAATGGAGGGTAAGTGCGCGCCTCTGAGGATGGAGGGAGAGCCGAGGCAAGTGCTGAGGAAAGACAGAAGCAGGGGAGATTCGGTGTGGGAGGCCAGGGCCCGAGGATGCATAAGGTCCCTGAATACCAATGAAGCAACTGGGAGGCTGTTCCAAAGAAAGGAGCCAGCGGAGGAAAGGAAGCAGGTGGGAGAAAGAAAAAGAAGTTCCGGGAGCACCCCCAATAAATGCGAATTATGAAGCAAAAACAAAGTGGAGACAATACAACTGCCCTCAAGGAAAATGAGGAGGGGGTGAAATTGAATGTTACGAATGTCAGGAAACATTGTGAGGTGTTGCCACGTTTTATTTGTTACTTTTGACCATGGGATCAACTTTTTTGATGTTTTTAGTCTCATAGAGTTTTTCTCTAAAATTCACTTTTTAAAAATAAAAATGCACTCGTTTTATATTGAATTCAATATTAATTTGTTTATTCAACAGTTTATAATGTGCAAACCTGACTGTATGAAGAAATAAAGAAATACAAAACATTATAAAGGACATAAAAGAATTAACAAGCTCATCCACTCACCCAAGCTTCTTCACATCAACTGAGAACCGTAGCACTAAGTACTGGGTAAATAACAGAGTATTTAGTTAGAGCTTTTCTAGTAAAGAGGACGATAATCACAACGAAACAGGAAAAGAATTCCTAAGAATTACAGCATAATGTGTAAACACGTTGTTTCCTTGTTTTTTCCCTTTAGCACATAGAATTTTTAATCTTAACGATTCTTCATTATGAGTTATTCTTCTTCTTCCTCCTGACACCTTCAGTTTATATTCCAGGTAATTTGGCTTCAACATTGTACTGCCTTATACGTCACACATCCTACCTTGAAAATCCATGCCTCCATGGGCAACCAATGCAAAGTCTTCAAAATCAGTGTGATTCGATCAAACCTCCGGCTCCATGTCACCAATCTGGCAGCTGTATGTAAGACCATTTTGAACAGTACCAGCATAACCTTGAGGATATCTATCAAGTGCATTCCACCCATCTACAGGAGAGAATTCCAATGAATGAACAACATTTAGAAAATTCTATGGGGGCAGAAACGTTTTTATTTATTTCAGTCGATGTAATTTGGCTGCTTTTGCCCTCTTCTCTAGATTGTATGCCTTCTGAAAGAAAATGCTGGCTAGAATTCCAGGGCATAGCTCTTAGCCATTCCCGAGTCATCTCTTCGTTGATTTTAACATACATTCCTCTTTAGATGGATTTATCGCAAAAGAAGCAGTTGCCATACGGGTCTCAATAGCAGTCAGAGAACTCTCCAAGCGGTGGACATCTGCAACCGATGAAACTTTAAAATATAATTGAGTGTCACTGGCATATTGGTGGATAGGCACCCCATCTCATCTCCAGATCTCTGAGCAGCTCCATCTACAGATTAAATAAATGTGGAGATAAAAATGGATCTTTGAGGTGCCCACAGACTACTTACTAGTCCCCGGGCGTCTGTCATCCAGGTGGCCAGGACACTGCCATCGCTATTGGATCCAGTTACTTGGGGTGGACCAGTGCGGGAGGATCACCTGGGTGAGGTTTTCTCGGGGAGTTGAATTGGGCCACCGACGGGTGAGATGCGGTATCCCCCTTCTTATAACACTGTTTCCCCATCCTACTATGTAGGATACTCTGACACTCTACCTCACCCTTTCCGACACAAACACTTTTGCACAACACGAAAGACAACAGACTAACACCAGAGCCATTTACCTGACATGTCCCAACACAAGGGTCAGGCAAAGTCAGGCAATTGACCAGAATCACACACACCTGACGGCCCTTTCCCTTCCACACAGGGATAAAAGAGGGAGTACGAGAGCACACTACGATCAAGGCAGACCGCATGACGAGACAGCTATCCAAGTACGGCAGTTCAAGAGGAGGAGTAAGGCGGTGAGAACCAAAAGGGTGGCAAGGAGAGACCTTGCCCTTTCCGACCCAGATCCGTGAAGCCTCAGTGGAAGGAAAGACTGCGAACAACAACCAGCATGTGTTGCAGCAGATGTCAACGGTACATGGAGTACGCGTACACTGATAATCAAACAGGGAGAGACGCTTGCTACTGTGGTAGCGGCCTTCACTCCAGAGACAAGAAAAGCCAAGCGGTTCATCACAGCCAGTGAGTCGAGGGGAGAGCCGATAAGAAACCGAACTGTGTTGAACGGAAGTCGCAAAAACAGCAAATTAAGGAAAGTTCAAAGAACTATTAACATTAAGGGAAAACCAGCTGAACGACCGATACCAGAAGGCCCTAGGAGAGCAGGAAGGAAAAGGTCAAAGTGGTCATACAGGGGTCTAGCATAACCCCCTGTACAGTCGAAAGCCTTTGACCTGCACGTAATTGGGAAGCTAAGGGAGATGTATCCCGCATAGTGATAAAAGAGAAAGAACTGTTAAACTGGCAAGAGTTGGCAAGAGTGAATCCGACGGAGGGATGCTGATAGAATGGGGCCTGAACTTCAAGTGAACAGTGTGTTGATAAGAGTGAACCCGACAGAGGGATGTCCACAGTGAATTGTTTGAAAAGACATTAAGACTAGTGAATACGAAAGGTGAAATTGTTTTGGACACCAGGCCATAGTAAACCCGACAGAGGGAAGCTAACATTCAGAAAGGGATCTGAACCCGGAAGAGGGAGGTCCATGGGTGAGAATTTTGAGAAATAAAGATGCAGTGAACCCGACAGAGGGAAGCAAACATTCGAGAAGGGTCTGAGCCTGGAAGAGGGGGATCCAGGGTTGAAAAGCCAGCACCCCATGGACAAGTGAATGCAACAGAGAACTCTTTTGAATACAAGCCAGAGTGAACCCGACGGAGGGAGGCTGATATTCCGGAGGGGTCTGAGCCTGGAAGAGGGGGACCCAGGGGTGAAGAATCATCACCCAAGTACAATCCGAAAGGAACTTTCGTTTATAATTTTGAACATAGCAGGCCCTCGGAAGCAAGAGATCTAACCACCAAAGGTCCTGATATTGCTAGAAACATTTTGTGGATCTGAGCTCGGAAGAGGGGCATACAGGGGTGAAAAGTCATCACCCAACGTACGTTGGAAAGGAACTTTTTGTTTGTTATTTTGAACACATCAGGTCCTCAGATGCAAGAGACTTTTTGTAGAAGAGACTTAACCACCGAAGGCCCTGATACCTGAGAACGGAACTGTCGCCTCATGCTGGGAAAGCTTGTTAGTGGGCTGTGCTCAGGAGTCCCGCCTTATCCCGTGTTCAAAACGTGGGGACGGGAGATTCTGGCTACCACATCCTGTTTTATCATTTGTGAACACTTCTTTGTTTCTTGTGAACCCTATCCCACACTCTTTTTGTATTTAGTTGTAAGGATTGGCAAAGGTTTTTTAAAACATTTTTTTACCAGGTTACTCGCCGTAGTGATCATCTTACTCCTAAGTCCATAGTCCCCTTTCCTCCATACTTATGGGACATCTCTCCGTCCAGTGGGACTGGACCGGAGCACTTTGTAAAAAGCATCCACATTTTTTCCAAAAATGTGTCCTTCCTCTCTTTCTTGCACAGGGCCCGGCACGCGGTCGTAACCCCACCCATCTTGGCTCCGCCCCACGCATCGCCCATCAGTCCTTTTCTATCGCCAGGTCAAAGACCCATTAGCAATAACAGAGGAACCTTATTAGAGGGGACGGCGGACCGGCGTATGTAGGAAAGGGGACTATGGACTAGGAGTAAGGTGGTCACTATGGTGAGTAACCTGTTAATACTCCTACGTCCCGTCCCCTTTCCTCCATACTTATGGGATATTCCCAAGCACTCCTTACAGGAACTACGGGTGGATGGAAATACCCCTCAATGAAACAGGTTCTTCAGCACAGCCTGACCAAACTGAGCGTCAGCCCTTGAGCTCATGTCGAGACAATAATGCTTGCAGAAAGCAGATGGGTAGGCCCAAGTAGCTGCTCTAGCGATGGACTCCCAGGGGACATATTTCTGAAAAGCAACCGCGGCTGCCTTGCCCCGCACCAGGTGTGCATGAATTCCCTTAGGAGGTTTCAGCCCTTGGACGGTGAAAGACTCCGTGATGCAGGCGGCGATCCGCCGAGAAATAGTTGCCTTAGACGCCTGCTTGCCCTGAGGGTTACCGAAGGTCACAAAAAGTTGAGAAGAACTCCTAAGCTCGGAAGTCCTGTTCAGGTAGAACTTAAGAGCTCTTCGGACATCAAGACAGTGTAGAACCCTCTCAGCCTTAGAGGCAGGGTTCAGAAAAAAGACCGGTAGGGAAATCGACTGATTCAGATGGAAGTCGATCACAACCTTCGGCAGAAAGGCCGGGTTGTCCGAAGGGCTACCTTGTCCTTGTGAAAGACCAAGAAAGGATGCTCCACCGACAATGCCTGGAGCTTACTCCTTCTGCTTGCTGACGTAACGGCGACCAAAAAGGACACTTTCCAGGACAAGTACTTGAGGTCCACAGTAGCCATTGGTTCAAAGGGTTTATGGCACAGCGCCGTCAGAACCACATTTAGGTCCCACGGCGGGTGCGGATTACGAACCGGAGGGTAGAGGCGTGTCAAGCCAGCAAAATGCCTCTTCACTACTGGGTTAGTCAGGGAATAAGAACACTGGCCTGTAGAAAGATAAGCGGAAACCGCTGAGAGATAAGTCCTGCATGACAGAACATGAACCCCTGACTCTGCTAGGGAGGACACGAAGGACAGCACCGTGTCAACCGTGGCCACCCTTGGATCCAACTTCTTCTCCAAAAACCAATGACTGAACCTGAGCCATTTACTCTTGTACTGAGATCTGGTCGAGGGTTTCCTGGCCGCCTGGATAATACGCATGTTATCCGCAGACAAATTCAGATGCTCTAAAGACTTGAACTCAGGCACCATGCCGCAAAGCTGAGCGATTGAGGGGGGGGGGGTGCCAAAGCTGCTGTTCCCCTTGGTGAAGAAGATCGGGAGTTACTGGTAACCGGATCGGCGGATACACCGACAGGTGTTGAAGCTCTGAGAACCAAAACCTGGCCGGCCACCACGGGGCTATGTGTAGAAGGGAACAGTTCACCGAATTCTTCAACTTCCAAATTGCCCGGTGAACTAGAGGCAGAGGCGGGAAGGCGTAAGCTCTCATGTTGTGCCATGGAATCTCGAGAGCATCCCCCAGAGAGGAGGCTCCCAGCCCCCCTCTGGAGGCATACTGAGGAAGCTTCTTGTTTACCGCTGTAGCGAAGAGGTCCACCTCCGGTATGCCCCAATGCGAGAAAATCCATGAGAGGACCTCCGCCTTCAACTCCCACTCGTAGCTGACCACTGTAAGCCGGCTGAGGGCATCCGCTGTGACATTCAGCTGCCCTGGGATCTGTACTACAAGCAGCCAGACACCATGAAGCACGGCCCACTCCCATATCTGGATAGACAGGTCCACGAGGGGGGGAGACTTTGTTCCCCCATGCTTGTTGATGTAATACATTGACACCACATTGTCTGTGCGTATGCGGATCACCTTGTTGGCAATGAGCGGTCTGAACACCTTGAGCACCAGAAAGATCGCCAGAAGCTCCAAATGATTTATGTGCAGTAGCTTGTCCTGAGGCGACCGGAGGTCCGAGACCTGAAGAAGATCTAATGTCGCACCCTACCCCAGAAGGGAGGAGTCCGTTGTGATCGTCACCGTGGGGGCTGGGTCCTGAAACCCCACACCCACTGACAGGTTGCTGAGAGATGACCACCAGTCCAGGTCCACTCTCATGGAATCTGGAATCATTATCCGCTTGGAATACGGGTCCACAGCCTGACGCCAGGAACTCCGAAGAGCCATCTGGGTCTGTCTCATATTGAGACAAGCAAAAGGAAGAGCCAGCACGCACAAGGCCATGAGGCCCAGAAGCCTCTGGAACTACCAGGCTGACATGCTCTCCGACTGCGCAAACATCTGACACGTCGCTAACAGATCCGCCATTCTGTCCCCGGTCAGGTACAGTCTGCAGTTGATCGTGTTCCAGCAAAAACCCAGGAAAATCAGGTCCTGAGAGACCGTCATGGAAGATTTTCGCCAGTTCACCGACAGCCCAAGATGGACCAGGAGCTGAAGGAGAGACTGGAGATTGCCCGCTGCTGCTAGCGAACAAGGGCTGCGTAAGAGCCAGTTGTCCAAATACGGATACACATGGATACCCTGGAGATGAAGATAGGCTGCAATCACAGACATCATTTTCGTAAAGACATGCAGCGCCGAGCTGAGGCCAAAAGGAAGCACTCGAAACTGGAAGTGCTCCTCTCCCAAAGAGAAGCGGAGATATCTCCTGTGTGGGTTCCAAATCAGGATATGCATGTATGCGTCCTGAAGATCCACAACGCTGAGCCAGTCGCCCGTCTGCAAGGAGGAGCGTATCTGGCTGGGCCGTAATCATCTTGAATTTCTCTTGGGGTAGGAAAAGATTGAACTGGGAAAGGTCTAGGATGGTGCGCAGGCCAGCCTGGTTGGGTTTGGGCACCGTAAACAGCCGGGAGTAGAAGCCCTCCCCTCGCTCCCCGAAGGGAACGGGTTCCACAGCTCTGAGGTCCAGAGGTTTCTGAACCTCGGCTTTGAGGGAGGGCGAGCCCGACAGCTGAAAAGGAGGGTTGCGGGGTGGGGTAGGGGGTAGAGGTAAGCGGAAGCCCGCTCGAGCAACTGACAAGACCCATCTGTCTTCTGTGATGGCCTGCCACGCCTCCCAATGAGACGCAATGCGTCCTCCCACCGGGGTCTCGTGCCAGCGCGGAAAACCCTCATTTAGTAGGTTTATCGTGGCGGTGCCACCTGAACCTGAGGAGGAGGCTGAAGAGCGGGAGAAAAACTGTGTCCGTTGTTGACTACGGCGGTTATTCCCCGCAGGGGTATCCACTCTGCGAGATTTGCGGTCGAGGAAGCCCCTAAAACCAGAGGAGGATCGACTTTGTGACAACGGTCTCTGGGTTTTGAAAGGAGCCTTAACCAGGACAGACAATGACTTAGCTGTCTGAGTGCTATCCTTCGTCTTGGTGAGCTCTACATCTGTTGTAGAATGAAAGAGCTCCTTACCATCGAACGGAAGGTCCAACACCTTGTCCTGCACTTCTTTTGAAAATTTAGTGGCATGCACCCACGCCTGCCGTGAGGTATCAACCCCCAGCATAAGGCCCCGAGCCGAGGTGTCTACGTGATGAGCCGCAGCTTCCAGGAGATCCTGGGCCAAGACCCTGGCATCGGATAGGCCACCCTTGAAGTCTTCCAACTTTTCGGCCGGGATGTGCTCCTCAAACTCCGACAGACCTTTCCACATCCGCATATTAGCCCCTGCTAATATCAACTCAGCATTGGCCTGCCTGAGCTGCAAGGCCGAGTTGGCAAAGATTTTCCTCCCTAGGGAGTCAAGGAGCTTGTCCTCCTTACACAGGACCTGAGTAGCCGTCGTGGAAGAGGATGCTGCAGGTCTGCATTGCAAAGTGGCCGCAGCCGCCACTGTGGAGGAGGGAGGCAGACAAGACGACAGGGCCACCTCTTCCGAAGAATGTAGCCTGTACCTCACGTCAATCTTCTTATTGACAAAAAATCCCAAGTGTGGCTTTTCCCAGACTCTTCGGACCTCGGCCAGAACATCCTTCTGCAGGAACAGGCCGGTACGCTCCAAGTGAGACAGGGTGAACGCCCCAGAAAGCATGCCCTCCTGCGGAGCGGGTGCCTTGGGCACCGGAACATCTAAGAAACTCATCTTGTCAAGTACCCGGTCATGAAAAGCTCTGATAGAGCGGGGAAGGTCCTCATTGTCCTGATCGCCTTGAGGGTCATCTGACAGGTCAGGATCCTGCTGAGCCGTGTCAGGCACTGCCTTAACCACTGGGGACAATGGAGGCAAAGGCGGAAGAGCCGGGGAAGGAACCACGGGCAAGGGAGGCCCCGGCGGAACCACCGGAGGAATGGGTGGAGCCGAAGGCATAGGTGGACATATCTCCATGAAAAGCCCTTTGAAATATTCCCTCATGGGGTCGGTGCGCATAAGCGCTTGAAATTTACCGGAAAAGGCGTCCTCCGGAGACTGTTTCGGAGCCTGAGGAGGCCTCTCATGAGGTGGACAAATCCAAGGACGTAGAGGGGAAGGGTGCCACACCGGCCCCTCCACCGACGTATCCACATAAATCAAAGGTGCCGCCCCCGCAGGCAACAAAACATTGTGCGGAAGAGGCATCCGGGCGTTCCAATCATAAACCGGCCGGTAAGGATGCGCACAAGGGACCTTAGGTTCACCCAAGGGACCAAGCCCTACACCAGAGGCCGATGGCGTAGTTGTAGGGCTAGTACCTAAAATGGCTGCCATGGTCGTGGCGGGAACGGGCGCCATTTTGTCCTCATCTGAGGGGAACTGCGGCACATGAGGTAGTGAGGCAGGGGTCCCCGTTTATGGATCAGGGGTCTTAATCTTAGCCTTAACATAAGGAACCTCAGCAGAGCCGGTACTATGAGGCCTGGAATGTTTTTGTGACATACCAACCGCCAAAGGAGCCTTCGAAGGAAGGACCTCGGCACTGCCGGTAAAAGAAGAACTTTGCTTCTTTGCCCCCTCAACAGGTCTGGTGTCACCTGAAGAGCGGGAACGGTGAGCAACAGCTTTCACCGACAAAGCCTTGACCGGCCTCTCAGAACTGTTGGTAGCATTAGCCTCTGAACGAGGGACCTTGGACCCAGGCCCGGTAAAAGCCTTATCTGCGCGGGCCTCGAACATCCGTTCGGTAACAACAAGCCCAGCCAAGGCTTCGGGGTGAACCCCGGTCTTATCTTTGAGGGAAGCCTACAGAGAGGCCTCAGAGCGAGCTCCTTTACCCCACGACTCAGTAGAACTGGGTCTACAAACAGCCCCCACAGGAGGGGCCTCGGAGCGTACTCCGGTATTCACAGGCCCCTTGTGGAGACCCTCAGAGAAAACTCTGGTAGAATTATTAGGCCCGAAGGGCACCTCAGGGCGAACCCTGGTGACAGAGCTATCAACGCCCCTACCGGCCCGAGAGGAACCCCGAAAGGTATCCCCCGGCCGGGGTTCTCTGAAAAGTAAAGAACTTACCGGGCGTTTCTTCTTCTCGTCGATGAACGCCTGAAAATGTGAAGGAGGAGTTCGTCAGAACACCTCCTCCCACCGTTCCAACCGACGTTGAAGTGCCCGGACCGAAAGGGAGTCACAGTAAAAACAGGAGTCCCAACGGTGATCCGGACCCAAACACTCTAAACAAAGCGGATGGGGATCCGCCCTCACAAAGCGACGGTTACACGATGAACAATCAGGAAAGTCTAGCTTGAAGGACATAGACAGACCAGTAAACGAACGTTAGCGAGAGCCAGAGAGGAAAAAAGGGAAGAAAAACTTCCGAGGATGCAAGTGCGTCCAGCCCCGATCGAGCGGAGAAAAGGACTGATGGGCGATACGCGTGGCAGAGCCAGGATGGGCGGGGTTACGGCCACGTGCCGGGCCCCGCGCTAGAAAGAGAGGAAGGACACATTTTTGGAAAAAAAATGTGGATGCTTTTTACAAAGTGCTCTGGTCCCGTCCCACAGGACGGAGAGATGTCCCATAAGTACGGAGGAAAGGGGACGGGACGTAGGAGTATGAGTATTAGCCTTTTTATTTGACAAGACACCACTAGGACTGCCTTATTATTATTTGATGGTTGTAGCTGGCTACCATCTTAGATTTAGGTTTAGATTAGGCGTTTTCCAACCTGAATATACAGTTTAATAAACACTCTTGAACTGTGATCACTTGTGTCTGTCTTTACTGTTGCCACCATGAGTTCCTTACACTACTTGGAGGGGGGACATAGATGTCTCCATCAACACAAACTGTGTCTGACCTAAAGAAGATTAAAACCATTCCAGGACTTTTCTCCCCTATGCCCATCTGCCTCCCCAGTGCCTGCAAGAGTATTTCATGGGCCACCTACAAGAATGCAAGCTTCACCATCATCTAACCCTCAGACGCACATCATCCACCAAGAAGAGAGTTATTGTTTCAGTGCTACACCCATGTCTATGCCCTGATTGAAAATGTTGTACCAGACAAGCTTTATCATTATGCTCTTGAAGCTGGAGTCCTCAATTATTTCCCAATTATGTTCCCTAAAAATGGGAGGTGTGTTATTAGTCTAAAGTTTGCCCAGTCTGCTGTATCTAGATTTGCTTTCTTTATGAAGGGAATAATTTTACCTGCCTTCAAGTTGGAAGGAAATGGCCCTGCTTTAGAGACGTGTTTACAATTGTGAAAAAGGGGAACGCGAGCCTCATCTTTGAATCATTTTTATAATTCCTAATGGAACTATATCATCAATGTATGAGCTCCCTTTTACTGTTGCAATTTAATCTCAGTTTTAATCTTCCTAACTTTGTTGATACAAAAAGCTTTTCAGTCATTTGATTTTTTAGCAGAGCAGCATGCTCCATCCTCCTCTCTGCCAGTGCATTCATACAATGATGCACTGTCTTGTATAACGGTTGTAATTGGTTGCCTTCTTGTCTAATACTTTTGCAGTAAAATGTAGATTTAGCAGTTTTTTTAATCAGCTTTTCTTCTTAAGCATCTGTAAAGGTTCTAACATTTCTGCAGTACTCAATTGTTTTCACTGTATTTCTGCCTTCCTGATGTCGCTTTTATTATCGCTTAAAGATTGATTATACCAAGGAGGAGCAGACTTTTATTCAAATTAGAAGATTATTTCTTTCTCGATCTTGATGACTTTCCTGGTATTTGTACATAGTGCACTCACTTCTGACTAAGCAGTCATTTGTGTTACTATTAGTGAAAATTCTGTTGTAAAATACCATGGGGTAGTGTTTAAAGGGTCAAAATGTAGTTTTCTCTGACATACCTAGTCTTAAGAAAAACCAAGCGCTGTAAGTATTGCTTCAAACTGTTTCAATATTTCTCAAATACCATCCTTAGCTAGTAAGTTAAAATCTTGTAACAATATATTGCATGAATTGCAGAGAATACTCATTGACATAACATCTTCAAATGGTTGAATAAAAGAACTATTCACAGCAAGTGGTCTATAGAATACATGAAAAAATAGCTTGCCCTTCCAAAATGTGTACAGAGCAAGAAATTGGGCCTCATTATGACGCTGCCGGTCCAAATTACAAGTTTGTCTGCCGGGGCCGCTGTGCCCGACAGGTCTGACCCTGCCAGGCGCAGCGGTCACGGTAGGCTGACTGATCACGGAAGCACTGGCACCATTAGTAACGTTAGTAACGGTGCTAGTGCTTCCGTGAACCCATTCCCATGAAGCCCTACGGTACTCCACAGGAATGGGGAACAACTTTTACTGGCACCTAGCTTGCCAGTCCGACAGGACTTGTAATGTCCCGATGGCACCGGCAAGCTAGGTGCCAGTAAAATGTCAAAAGACCGACGGCAACCAGCCGGTAGCACTGGAAGGGTTACCGCTGGACTCGTAATTAGGCCCATTAACTCACAATCATCCAAATGAGCTCCTGGTAGGAACGTCGATTTGTTACTTGCTCTAAAAAGCAATGCTACTCCTCCACCCTTTTTACCTGCCTATCCGCATGAAATAAGGTATAGCCTTCTGGTACGAATTCATCAAACAGATGGGTAGGTTGGGTGAATCAGGTTTCTGTTAAAAAGTTAAAATCCAGTAAAATATCTCATGTGAATGCTTTACTAATGAAGATGCATTCAAAAGACCGCTCTTTAAGTCTAATTGTGGTAACATATTCACTCTCTATATATGCTCACACTGTACAAAAATGAAATAATCACTATTAAGCCCCTTCACCTACCTTCTCTACTTTTCTTCTAAGATGCCCTCTACATAATACTGGTATGAGACGCAAGACAGAAAACAAAACATTTTAAAATTACACTAATCCCTAATAAAATGTCACAATTAGCTTGTAGTAGTTCAACCTGAGGCAAACAGGCTAAAACAAGGCTCAGTTATAATGTCTTTCAAAGCCACCCCTGAATTGACGCACAGGGCTGGACGCCCTGGCCTCACAGCAATTATGCTGCTTAATAACAGTGTATTGTCATTTAAGTGGATTTATTTTCACAAGCATTTCTAAAGGTAGGTTTCGTTTGTGGAGTCATTTCAAATGTTTACTACTATGTGGTTATCAGTAACCAAAGTTCTATTATTTTTGGATCATGTTGCCAAGGTTACAAATGTGATTAGTTTCTCTTAATCAGTTGGAATGTCAGAAATATTTGTGGATCAGTAGACAGAAAGGACCCGCCGGAAGGGCCCATTCCACAAAGGGCATGGCAACTTCGGCGGCTCTCCAAAGGGATGTCCCAATAAATGACATCTCTTCAGCGGCCACTTGGTCGTCCATTCACACATTTGTGAAACATTACTGTTTGGATTCTTCCTCCACTCAAGAAGGACTTTTTCTCCATTCGGTCCATGATCAAATTGATTGATACTCCCACCTCCAAATTGTGTGTCTATCACAAGATGAGGAATACGTGGGAGGACACAATCCATTCGAAGAACAAGTTACGTACCCCTGGTAATGTTCTTTCAATTGGATGTTCCTCCCACGTATTCATCATCGCCCCTCCCAGCCTACCCCGCTGTACAATTTATGTGTATTACACTCTGCGCTTTCTGAGAGCTTGTGGTCTTGGGTACACCTGGTTAATTCCTCAAAAAAGGGAAACAGATAAACAGATCTGAAGCCATCGGGCGCTGCATGCGCTATTTATGCTAACGATGACGTTGACGCTCAACGTAAGCCCTTGAGGGACATCGACACAACGGCATCGCATACAGCGCCCTCTGCCGAGAATGTTTTTTTTCCGGGGCAGAAAAGCTGGCGAGATATAATATCACAAGATGAGGAATATGTGGGAGGATCATCCAATCGAAAGAACGTTACCAGGGGTAAGTAACTTGTTCTACCATACTATACCATATTATACCATACTATACAATATGCCCAATGCCAGGGGTTGAGTATCCATAACCAAGTGCAATGTTGCCTGCGGTACGAATCCGGCCAAAAGCTCCAGGAGCCTCCTAAGGACCTTCCAGAAGCAGCCAGAGTCCAGGACTGTGGGAGCAGGAAAGTCCAACCAGAGAAATTCGATCTGTATCAGTGCTGTTTGCGAGGTGCTGAAACCGCGAAGTGCCGCTGAATCGAGGAGAGGCCGTAGCTGTCGTCGGGTTGAGTACTCTCTCGACGTAATGCTGGCTTCATTCTCGGCTTCGAAGTAGTAGCCTTCGACTTCCCTGAGTCGTCTGAAGGAACGACCGAAGCATGGCTCTTGCGCAAATCTTTCGAGGGGGTCGAGGCCGCATTCTCGAAAATCTGCATCATTTCAGATCTAAAAGCATCCCATTTTCTCTGGGAATCTGATTTTGTTGGGCCTCTGATAACCTCGGTAGAGGAATCGGATGAAGAAGAGGGAGACCTATGGTGTCTCTTCTTCGCCTTCTTTGAAGAAGACGAAGACTGCCTCGATTGACTCCTCGACCGGGACCTCTTCGATTTTTTACACTGCAAGGAGTCTCTAGACTCGCTGGACTTTTTTTCTTTCTTCTAAACCACACTCCCCACTGCCAGTTTACCTCTGCGTTCTCTGAGAGCTTTCTCCGTCATGGCCTGACAAGACCCGCAGTCATTGGTACGGTGTCCAAATCCCAAACACCACAGGCAGAAACAGTGAGGATCCGTAATAGACATTTTCAACCCGCAGTTGTAGCATTTTTTAAAGCCAGACTTTGGACTCGAAGTAATCGATGATGAAGACATTTTCTACGAAGAAAACTGAAGCGTGCCGTTAAACACTCGAAGCAAATGCTTTCGAAAAAATTGAACTGAAGCCAACGGGCGCTACATGCGCTATTTATACTAACAATGACGTTGACGCTCGATGGAGGACCTCGAGGGACATCAACACGACGGCATCGCATACAGCGCCCTCTGCTGAGAATTACTTTTTCCAAAGCAGCAAAGCTGGCGAGATCTAATATCACAAGAGAGGAATACATGGGAGGACACAATCCATTCAAAATGGTTATTTGTAAAGCACCTATACACAAGCAAGTGTTTCAAAGCGCTCAAGGAGGGAGGGAACAAGGAGAAAAGAAACAGTAATTCAGGGCCCTTTTATTGCTGAATGATACAAATCTGCAGTGGCAGAATAAGTGCATATAATACAATTAACAGTGTAGAAAACAGCAAATAGCTCTGTCGACGATTCTGCAGTTTTTCCAAGTGCATTGAGGGGCCACCATGCAAGGAGGGGGACAAGGGAAGACAGATAGACAAATCTTCAAGGCATGGTACGTTCAGATAGTGCAAGTGCACAGACAGTACAGGAGAGGGTAGAGGGGGGGACAAGTGCATCTAGTCCAAGTGCACCCAGTCAGTAAGAAGCTGGGGTAAGTGCTGAGAGGTGCTACTCTCATGGGTCATTTACCAAGTGCAGTAGCGATGAGGCAAGTGCAGAGCCCGGAGGCAAGTGATAGAGGTCTGGCGAGGGTGCCACGGACCTGTGAGACTCTGAGGTACACCCAGAGCCCGGTCAGCAAACTATGCAGAAAAGGAGGGGGAGAGGGGTAGAGCAAAGAGAGTGGTGAGTAGGGTAGAGGGAGAGAGAAGGAAGAGGAGAAGAGGAATGTCTTAAGGAGTTTCCGGAACTTAAGGAGATCAAACTCAAGACGGAGGGCGGTAGGGAGGGAGGTTATTCCATAGGGAGGCCCCATCCGAGGATAAAAATCTCCCTCCAAATCTCTGCTTGGAGAACTGGCTCACTTGCAGAAGTTTGGAAGTAGATGAGCAAAGGGCTCGGGAAGGACAGGACTGCAAGAATGGAGAGGCACAGCAAGTCGGGAGTGTGCCAAAGTGGAGTTCATCACAGGCTAGTTGGTCCCATCAGCCCAAAGGGAGAAGTCGTTCCGTCCGGAGCTTCTCTGTCGATACGCAAAAGGAGGTCAGCACAGCAGCAGGGCTTCACCAGGCAATTCAAGGTCCTGGAGGTTGCAGCAGGCTTCTCTTCACGATTTCTTCTTCGGATGATTCTTTCGACTGGTCGACTGCCTGTAGTCCCAAGAACCTCGCCTTTTAAGCTCGTTACCATTCATTCACAGCACTAGGCTGTCAATCACACAGCAGGCTGGCTGTCCTTCCCGGACAGCCAGCCAGCCAATCAGGACTGGTTTCGATCAGGCACACCTAGGGACAAAGTGTGCTTCCTGTCCTTCCTGACACACAGAGCTGGGGGCGGGCTTCATGGCTGAAGCCCGCTAAAGGCAAAACACACAAAGGGCTCTAACCTGTCTCAACGCAGAGAGTAAAAGCCAAAAAAGAGCTCACAAACAGAAAACGGCGAGAAAAGAAAACAGGGGCCATTTTGACAAACTGGACACCCATGGGTACTGTACTGCAGCTGAGGGTTCACCCTGTAGTAAAAAAGCACACTGGCAGTACAAATTAAACCACTGCCACCAACCATTTAAAGTAGTGTGGGTAACAAAACATGTTACATGAGAAAGTAGTATAAGGGGCTACTAGGGAACCCCCCACAGCACTCCACATAAGATGGCGTGTGCTGGACCTACGAAAGTAATAAGGTAAGTAAGATCAATTTCACCTTACTTTTCTTGGGAACGGTAGTTCAACCAAGAAAAGGTATTTAAACCTTAAGAGAAATCCAAACGACTTCTCAGTGACACTGCACCAAAGGTGCTGTGTACCCCTATACAAAAGGCAGAGGCCTATGGAGTTTGTCAGACTCCAAAAACATTGAAAACATAAAATCCTAGTCAGGGAAAAACACAAGCGGGAGTGAGAAAAAGGTCCCACTCACTCTGGAGTTAAAATTAAAAAGTCCTAAGTCCAGAAAAAGAGCTGCGGGGTCTCTAAAGTGGGAGGAAATCAGCACAGAAATGAACAGTCTCCCTAACCGGCAGTAAGATAGATCAGTGGGATGAGGGCTAGCTGCTGCAACATGTGTGTGTGATCTGCAGGTTCGAATCCCGGCAAGGCCAATTCAGCCTTTCATCCTTCTGAGGTTGATAAATGAGTACCAACACAGGTTGGGTGATACTGTATGTATATTTGTTCTATAAAGCGCTTAAGCTAAGTGCTATATAATAACACATCATTATCATTTGGCCTTGGACGTCTGCTTGCATTCACAGTAATTTGGTAATATGGGCCTATACACACTGATATTAACGATACATTTGGTGATCCATTCTTGTATGAAATGTATATCTAAATTATTTAATACAGTTATAAACCCTCTCAATGGTATGTTTTTTGCCACCCCCTTAAGCCTGAAAAGTAGATCCACCCAGGCTTGACATGTGATCAACTTTGCACCACACCTGCAGATGAACTAGCCTGCTGTTAAATCCCAGTTACCAGTTTACTGCTATCCACCACAGAGTGTAATTTGTTTTCTGACCTTGAGAACATTCAGACATGTAATTGCTCATTTTACTATAGCTGGTAAGATAGCTATAGCTGGTTAGATAGCTCAATGGGGTGAGGGCTTGCTGTTGTGATGTGTGTGATCTGCAGGTTGCATGTTCGAATCCCAGCAAGACCAACTCAGCCTTTCATCCTTCAGAGGTTGATAAATGAGTACCAATACAGGTTGGGTGATACTGTATATATATATTTGTTCTATAAAGCGCTTAAGCTTAAGTGCTATATCCTAACTTATCATTTGGTCTTGGGCGTCTGCTTACATTCACAGTAATTTGGTAATATGGGCCTATACCCACTGATATTGACGATACATATGGTCATCCATTCTTGTATGAAATGTATATCACATTACAGTGATATCGTAACCATATTTTGTGTAGTGTACTTAGGAACAATGCTATGTGATGCCACTTCCTGTTTTGTCAAGGGGAGAAAAGGTCATGTTCCATTGCATCCTGTAATGTCACTTCAGGGTGGGGTCAAATGACATCACTTCCTGTTATGTCATCAGCGGTCAAGGGTTGTGTGGTGTCACTTCCGCTACCCCGGGCATTTTGGTGAAATGACATCCCTGCATGCCAGATAGAACATGGTATACTGAACGTCCCTTTCCGTAAGGAGCTTCTTTACACCTTGAAAGAGGCGGCGTTCTTGTTGCACAGCAATGGAGAAATCAGGATAAATGTAGACAGTATGACATTCGAATCAAAGTTCCTCTTTTTCTCTTGCACATTTTAAAAGCACGTCTCTGTAATTTAATATATGTGCAATTCATAATTCCTGCCTCCAACCCAGACTGTAGATGTGTTTGCTTCATTTATCCTCATGTAGACGTTCAAAGGTAGTAGGAACTTCGGGACCGTCTTCCTTCAATACTGGCCAATAAGTATGCATCCTAGCATACACTCTGTATTATCTGGGTAATCGGCTAAGGAATTTATTATTCATAAGCTTGTACTGTCTTCATGGAATGTCAGGGGCTTTGGTAAACTGACCCAAGGCCAGAATTTGAAGGAAATCTTAAACGCATATCCAATTGTATGCCTTCAAGAAACTTGTGCATTGTATAACCTGGTTTGGGAAGGCTATCTAATTTTCCAACATGGAGCGTCTAGAGTAAATGGTGGGAGATCATTGGGGGGGGCTTATGCATCGCTATTAAGCACGGCCTGGGATTGAAGTGTAGATTGATCTCTAACGACTGGAACTGGAATTTAATTCAGTCCAGAAACACATACTATTGGTTAACGTGTACTGGCACTCATCTCACTGCGAATTAGTCCTCATTTTGGAGGACATAGAGAAGTCCTTTGAAGCCTACAAAGTAGAACTCCCAGACTCAGAAACAATAGTGGTAGGGGATTTTAATTCCCACTGCCTGCCTCTCTCCATGGTTTTGGGCAAAGATTTGGACCTCGCTAGTAAATATGTGCTACAGCAAATTGAGCAGGGAACACTATGGAGCGAGTTCTGGGAACTTCAAATCGTCAATAGCCAGATTCCGGGAGATTTTCCACCAAAATCTACCTGGCACAGAGATGAGCAATTATCATGGATAGACTACAAATTAGTGTTGCAAGGGTTTTTTTTTTAATCAATCCTGTTTGAGGTAGTTAATGCTTTGTCTAGCCATGATCAGGAGATTTTTGTCTTACAATTTAACATAGAAATTAAGGGGCCTGAATTGACCATTTGCGGAAATGTTGTATTGAACCACCAAAAAAATAGAATTAGCTGCAATCCTAAAAGCCTAGAGAAATTTGATAAGCTCATTGAGGATTTCTGGCATTCTACAACATTGGTCGATAAATTGTCCATACCCAAATGTAAAGGAGCTCTAGTTAAGAAAATCCCAAATGCGCAGGAAAATTAGGGAACTGTGCTTAGGAACTCTGTGTGGAAGGGAAAAAGATGTCCTAATTGAAAAAGAAAGTCAATCCTTAAAGAATTGGGTTGAATGTCATAGGCATTTACTAATTCGAAAAGAGGGGGGAAGATGCTGGAAGCATTTCTGAAGAATTCTAGTAAAAACGTGCAGACCCTTATTAACAAGAGAAACTGGATGGCTGATACAGCAATGATAACTCCTATACCTGAAGAGACCTGTTGGGTGTCCTGACCCACGTTTGAGCTATCATGCTGCAACATTTGGTGCTGTGGGCTTAGAAAATCCAAGATGGCCAAAAAGCCCACATGTGCGCCAAAATCCAGGAGAACCACGCAGTTTGTGCGCACACCAAAATGGTTACCTAACTTGCCACCCACCAGTGTAAAGAAAGATCTTTGTTAACAAAATCCACTGTTACTGATGTCAAAAAGTTGCTGAAATCGTGGCTCATCGGACCACTTTAAAGATTCAACCCTTTTGTGGGGTTCCACATAACCATTTTACTGTAAGGAGCCCCATCAAAACAATGTTAAGCAAGGATTATTTACTACCATGTAAGAACCATTACTGTTTGGAATGCATTAATCCAAGAAAGATCCCAAAAATGGATGCAGTACCAACAAAATCCTCAAGGCGGCGCTAGCGGTCTAAACTCTAACAGGAGAACTGAGTGCAGTTGCTGACAAAGGAATTTGACTCAGCTGACTTCAAAGGCTGCATTTTAATAAAAAATAGCCACCTGCTGTTCCCAGAGGCCAGAAGCCTGGGAAACCCTCTCACCTCAAGAGATTCACACCACAGCCCAGGATATCACACGGTCATAATAACCAAATGCAAAGTGACCCCCTGGTCTGCTGACCTAAGCCTCCCAGAGACCACACAATAGGCTCTTGCACTTGAATAGAATATGTTGATTTTGACTGTTTCCTGTCAACAAAGGCCTGCCTGCCAGCAGAGGCATGGTTTCTGACCCACCCAAGTCTTGGAGGCGGACTCCAAAACTCTGGGAACTGAATTGAAAGCAAAATATATATTTTACAGAAACACTGATAACTCTTTGTAATCAAATGACAGGAATGTATAACTTTGAGAGCCTTAATTTAAAAAATGTACCTTCGATTCAAGCCTAAACTCCAATTTGTGTGATGTTCTGGGGCAAAACCCCGCTATTTATTGACACCACATACTCTGTGTTTAAGCTAGAGATATGGGAATTTACTGGAGTAGGTATGGACAGCCTGTGTATATGTGTATAACTTTTAATGAAGAACCAAGGTTGCATAACCCACTAAAATCGAAAATATGTTGCCATTTTTGAATGCAAGCCTCCAGGAAGAGCAGAGTTTGATCAGAGTATACCTCATGTGATATGTGATGGGTGCATGTAATTTTAAACAAATGTGTATCTGTGCAAATATGTATTTGGGTCAAATATAGATTTGTGTGCAATTTGACAGGGGAGTATCCTTTCTGCAGACCATAAAACAGCATCACCATGACACACATTTCCTTCCCCCAATCAAAGCAGTGCGGAAAGCTTGACCAATGGGCAGTTGAGAGAGGGGCTGGCTAGTGATGCTGCACACACACCCACTTTCAAAAGACATAAAAAGAGCCACTGGAAGCTAGAGAGGACATTCAATTCCATTTGCTGCGGAGCATGCTGACCGACGACTTCACATCCAGAGATCCAGACTTCAAATCCATCAATCTCCAGAACCTGTAGCAGTACCCAGAAAGCAGAGCAGTATCCAGAATTCAGAGAGGCTAGACCAGCAGAGCAGAGCTGACCCAGATCACTGAGAAGTGCCGAGACCAGAACCGGAGTCCAGTCCAAAACCTGACCAGATCCGTGGCGAGGCCTATTTCAAAAATATAGCAGAACTGTGCAGAACTAATCTCTTAGTTAAAATAATCTAATCCAAACTATTTTAATCTAACCAGAACTGCCTCCTAACTGTCACCTGTCATTTGTAAAGCTGCACCACTGTCATTTGTCAATTCTGCAGCTGCAAAGCTGTAACCTGTCGCTTTGAACTTTTTAAATTTTAAATCCGAAAAACAACCTTCACAAAATCGTTCATAACTCCGTAACCGTTTGGGCTAGGAACTTGGTTTAACTTTCCTCTGAAAGCTTAGAATCTTACCTTTCCAACAAGCCGACTTGCTACTCCTTATACTTTCTCCGCAATCACGATTCACGCATTCGCGAATTTTGCCGTGATTTGCGATTTGGCCCGATTTCTTTACTTGTAAAAAGATAGCTGCTTTTGCCTGAACTGCTAAATTTCGTTTGCCTCTTAAGAACCATCCCTGAATCATTGCTAGAGTGAGCCTGAACTAATATTAACTAGATACCACTCACCCTGAACCTCCTGAAGGGAATTAAAAGCATTTTCAGCATATTTCTCACTGCATTGTCACCATATTCAAAGCATTTTGCCTGTGTTTCAAAACTCCTATCTGTTGTATAAGCTGCTGGGGGGAATTGAACTGAATTCTATTTGATTGCATTCCTAAGAACTGTGTGCTCTCATCTTCATCTCCTTACATTGCATAAAGGGGGGGAGGGGGTGAATTGTCCAAGAAAGTGATTACATTGTCTTTTCCTGAAATCCTATCAAGTTATTTTCTGTACTGCATTTTCATTCCACATTGCATCTATTTGAAACCATAAAAGTATTGTTGCTATTTTATCCACCCTATACCCGCTCATCATTGATTATAAAGAAGTGTGCTAGTGCCAGACTATCCATTATTGATTACTGCTCAGATTAAGTGTGATATTCAATTGTTAATTCATTTTAAAAGTGTGATATATATATATAAATTGATATATATATGTTTAAATTCTCAAATAAACCTTTTAAACTTGCAAAACAGAACTACTTCTTGGCTCAGTGGGGTCAGGGGGATTCCAAGAGAGGGGTGTTATATAGGGGTAGTCATCCAGAACTCATGAACTGGACATAAAGATATATCAATAAGGGTTACCGTTCAGTATCCCAGACTAGGCATTGACTTAGCTGTAGTGTTGAATTGAATCCTCTTACAAATTGGGGGCTCGAGCCGGACGTTTGGGTTAGATCTATCACTTGTGCAGCTTAATACAGCGTGCTAACTGACGGGATACATACATCCGGTCGGATCACCACGCTGTTTTACGCTGTAAAGCACTCTTCAAAGGGACACTCTAAGGAAAAGGTCTGTTTTGCAAAAATAAAATACTAATTTCTGTAAGTCAGGACAGAGATCTATCTCTAGAATGACGACCTTGGTAGACATGAAAATAGCGAGGGAGCACCTCTTACATAAGCTATTTGTGAGAGGTGAGTGGACTCACCAGGACCAAACGGTCTGGTTGCAGGCCATCGCGCAACAGGTCACTGAAACAGGGTCAGACATATGGAGAGATCAGGGTCCATTACATGTGGCCCTGAGTGAACTATATATGGCTCCTAAAGCCAAAGATGAACACAATAAGATTGCCAGGATAGCGGCATACCTGTACCTATGTATGGGAGACATGCAGGATAAATATACTGAAAGCCACGATCTGGCAAGTAGGCAACTGCTGGCGTTAGAGAAGGTCCAATCTGACCTGGTCTCTTCTGAGCAGAGGCTGCAGAGGAACCAGAGTCAGAAAATGATAGTAGGCAGTATATCATTAAAATAAAAGAGGACATGCATATACTGCAACAGGAAAAGACAGACCAGGATACCAGAATTCTGGCTTTGCAGAAGGAACGCCAAGACAGTTTGGACTCCCTACTGCAGAGCCAGAAAAAGCTGGAGCAACAGATCAATTTCAACAGGGCATGCACAGAGCAGGTAGCCACCCTGCAAATCCAACTAGACAGAGAGAAAGAGGAGAGCAATAAACTGATCCTGAAAGACCTGGATACCCAGGCAGAGTTTGATCAGGAGCGCCAGAAAGCTGGTGCCTTCCAGAGGCAAAGGGACGACCTGGCGTCACAAATTCAAGCTCTTGGTCAGGAAAGGGACACCTTAGGCCAGGAAGTCTGCCACTTAAGAAGAAAAATGGAAGAAAATCACCTGGCCCACCAGGGACTGGGTGACCTCCAAAAAGAACACCAGGACTGGCTAGAGCACACCAGGAGGGTGGAGGAGGCTCTGGCAAGACAGGAGCAGGCCAATAGGGACACAGCTCAGGTGGTAACCCTCCTGCAGCAAAGACTGGCCCAGTGCTCCAGGACCAATCAGGAAACGCAGAGAGAGAATGAGGCTCTCTGCCAGCACAACGATAGGCTCCAACAACAGGTAGCGATGCAGGAGAGACTGATAGAGTCTAGTAAGGCCTTAACTGAGGAACTGAAGGCGCAGGCTCTTGCATTGCAACCTGGAGCAGGGGCGGATAGAGACCAGGTTCGCTGGGAAAGGGAAACTCCTGAGCATAACCTCAGGAGCCCTAGTACCAAAGGCCTTTATCTCTCTCAGTCCCTGGACTCTGCCACCCCCATGTCCCCTGGCACACATGAGCACCGGGCCACAGGGATGGCAGATTACTATCCAGCCAAAAGCATGGGGCTCATAGGCCAGTACCACCCAGGTATGGAGGGGCGGGCATCTGGGTATGGGCACCCAAGCACAGTGCAATTTAGTGGGGAACCCCAGGAGAGTAGGCCCATTAAGGGCATCCTGAAAACCTCTGCCCAGTTAGGTCAGTGGGGGGGTCTGGCAGCAAGGAGGGATCTGAAGACTCCTCTGAGCGGTACAGGACACAGGAGACCAGGTCCCCACATTCTGCCAGCCACTCCCAGGCTCGCAGAATCCGGGAAAACCTGGAAGATCAGACAGGAACCTCTGGGAGCAGTGCCTCTGAGTCAGAGGATGAATGGACCAGAGTTACCCGAACCAAAAAGGCCAATAAGGCAAAAAGGGCCTTGCTTAAGGACCCATTGAAACAGATTAAGGCAATCAGGAGTGTCATCACGCCTTATCATAAGAACGCCAAGTATTCTGTTTGGGAAGCAAATGATGGAGACCTTTCATTTGAAGGACAGCCAAAGCTGTATTCAGTATGTAAAGTGGACATTCTCCCCAGAGTACTCCAGTTTCTTTGCGGGGCTGGAGGACCAAAATCATTCAAGGTGGTCCACCTATAGGGCGGCCATCTTGAAACATTTTTCTGTGCACAGAAATCCCCAAGAGGCTCGCAAGGCAGCCTACAATTTGCAATGTGGGGAGGATCAGGCCCCACAGGAATTCGTGCAAGAACTGAAACGTGCCTTTGCGCAGACCACCAGAAGGGTGCGCACAGACAGCAGAGAATTTGTCAATACATTTTTCCATGCCTTGCCCAAATACATAATGACCCAGCTCGTGAGAGATTTTCATGAGAAAAGATCTTTAGACTGGGTCATTGAACAGGCTACCCGGATCTATGAGGTGCAGAAGCCTATCGAAAATAAAAATAACGCGCCGAAAAACCCCAAAACCAACAGCACCCCTGCTGCTGCCAAGGTGGCAGAGGTAAAGGTCGCCCCCGTTTTAGATTTGGAGCTGGGGGGGCCTAAAAACCTGCCTGCACCAAATAATTCACAGCCCAGAAGGCCCTCGGGCCAGTCACAGACAGGGAGTCGAGGAGGTAGTCCCACAAATGGGGTCCCCCGCTCCCCTGACTATGTAAGTCCCCGCTACAAGGGAAACCGACCAATCCTGGGTTATGTGTGGACTCCTCCAGCCCAAGGGGGGGGATCCAGCCAAGCACCTGACCCGGGGAACTTCCCTCCTAACTTCCCCCAGGAGGGCAGAAATTCTCCAAATCCTGGGCAGAACTTTTTCCCCAGGTATCCAACCAATTTCCCGCCCCAAAATCATCCATCCTTCTTTCCCCAATTCCCTGAGCCCAGACAACCTAATTCGGGAGAGGGGAGGCCAAGGGTGGAGGGGTACCAAAATCTTCCCAACCAGGGGTACTACCAGAGAAGGGATAGCTACCCTTCCCGGGATCAGCCCAGGGGAGAAAATAGAGCCCCGTATCAGCCTGAGCGGGTTTCCCAGTTAGGGGGCCAGGTCCAAAATATGGCACGGGATCTGGGTCACATACTGAGGGCTCAACAGAACCCTCAGATGAGCATGCCACTGCAGAATGCCCCAAACTCTGGACCTGGTGCTCCAGAACAATGACGGGGGCAGCACCCCGATAACACACCGGTTCCCAGGGAGGAGGCACAAGGGGAAGGGGGGTGTAAAGCCTTGGAGGAAGCTTCCTTCCCAACTTGTAAATAGCCCCTGGAAAACCAGGAACCGGAAACAAAATCTCCTGCCCCTGAAAGCCTGCCTCCCAAGGAGCAGAGGGGGGGTAGGAGAAACAAAGGACCCAAACAGACCCACTTTGTGGAGGAGGTACAGGTCTTCCAATTTGAGGGAGAGGGATCCTCAGAAGATCCTGGGAAAAGGATCTTCTCCTTCAGAGATGGGGGAACTCCTCCCAAGGAAAAATGGGTCCCAAGGGATGTCAATTCAGACTGGGGAGATATGGAGACTGAGCTACCGCCACCCATCATCTCATCCCAGAACCCACAATACCGAAATCCCCTGGTTCAAACCCATCCTGGTGACTGCCTCCAAGAAGGGGGGGGGGGCGGCCCAGAACCAGAACGAGGGGAACCCACGATGGCTCTGATCTCCAGTTGCCAACTTTTTCTTTCAGATTCCCAAGGCTCTCCACAGAATTCTGCCCAAAACCAGAAAGTTAGCCCACCAGTTGTCCAAAAATGTGCATTATCTGTGCCCCCTTGAGGAGAAGGAGGGAAGATACTATGCCCCGGTACAAGTACAGGGGCAGGATACAATTTTGGCACTGGTGGACACTGGATCCCAAGCTACCCTTTTGTCCAAAAGGGCCTTTGAGGAACTAAATGCAGGAAGGGGGGAGAATTACCGAATTCCTCTCACCTCTCTTCCGGGACAACTGCAGAACTTTGACGGGAAGGAAATTCCCGTTGAGGGGACTGCAGACTTGGACATTAAAATTGGGCGACACAAGGTGAAACACCCGGTCATAGTAGTGACTCCAGAGGGCACCCCTTGTTTACTAGGGAATGACCTCCTGAGAAGGTTGTCACCCCTAATAGATTGCGTAAACAAGGTCCTCTGGACCCAGACTAGCCGACCAATAAAATTAAAACAGAGTGTCAACCATGTTAGTTTAAACGGCACCTGCCACATGGTTGAACAAAAATCTCACCAAGTAGAATTTCACTTCCAGAACAACCAAATTCCAGACGTGACAGTAATAGCAGTAGGACAACAGACTGGTGATGGGGGGTCCTCTCTATTTCTGAAAATCAACCTTCCTTCCAGTTTAAGGTGGTATTCCACACTGGAAGGAAACACCCTGAAATTCTTTACTAATCCACAATCAGAAACTCCCACTCCTATAGTCCAGAAAGATGTGAAATCAGCTTAGAGCCTGGCTGATATTCAGCAAATTGGAGAGCAGTTGTTCATCCCTGTTCAGTTAAATGATGGGAAGGACTCTGTTCTCCCTCGAGTGTGCGTGAACAACGGTAAGAGCTTCATCAGCGAAGCCATGTTCCGCCAACTCCCAAAAGATCCAGCCATTCCCACATTCAAACTGATAGACAAATGGGAAATGGACCTGGAAGCACCTAATTCCAAACATCTCCTGCCAAGCAGGTGTATGCGCAAAATCTCCATCGGCAACAAGAGCATAGTCCATAATTGTTGGGTCGTGCGAGACGTCACTGCCGCCTTTTACTTAGGCAGTGACATTCTCAATCGCTTTGCCATTAGTTTGGACCTAATAAACTTCAAAGCTTGGTCCCGATTAGCAGATAATCCCATGGGCTTTGATGATCCAGAAAAAGCATTTAGGTCAGCTCAATTGCTACCTTATACAGTTGAAATTCAGATCAAAGAGGAAGTCACCATCCCAGAAAGGACCCGACAATTCTCCCTGGAAGTGAAAGTTAAAAGAGGACAGAAATTGCAAAACCCTGATGCTTATATACATCTAAATGCTTATCTCCAACAGCAAGGGTTGGGGGTAAAGCCAACTCCATTAGTCAATATAGAACATGACACCATTCTAATAGAGGTGGATAACAGTGACTTAAAGAGTATTACTCTAGCCGCAGGCACCATTATTGGAATGGCGGTTGATGACCAACATTTTTCCATTGATTTAGGAAATGTACTGTTAGGACCAATCCCCAAGGACTGTTTTGACAGTGACAGTGAGGACAATACAACACCAGACAGGATTTTTACCCGGCATGGGGGGAACTTCCTGGTGTACACTTCCTGCCCCTATGGTAAGGAAGATGTGACTTGTGACTTCAGGAGGGATGAGGTGATTTTCCAGGTCCATGAGGGTTGCCTTTCCCACCTGAGGACTCCAGTCCAAATCAGCACTCTGACCAGGGACTTCTCCACCCAGCTGGAGGAGGCCGCTGAGATAGCCAAACCAGAGGTCTTTCCAGGCTTCAGGCAGATGGTGGAAGAGAGAGTCAACCTAGCTGATGCCTGTGTGACTCTGGAACAGAAGCAAAAGTTGAAACAAGTTTTCTTGGATTTCCAAGATCTCTTTGTGGTAGACTCATATGACTGTGGTCGCACCAACATCCACACCACCACAATTCCCACAGACCCTGGAATGACTCCAGTGTTTGTGAAGCAATATCGCTTGCCTCTCGCATCCATGGAGTCCCTTACTGAAATAATTAAGAACCTGGAGTCCCGGGGAATAATCCGTCCAGTTCACAGCACCTTCAATAACCCGGTGCTGGGAATATTGAAGCCAAACGGCCAGTGGAGACTCTGCGCCGACCTCAGGGAGCTCAACAAACGGGTCCATACTTCCCGATGGCCTCTGCCCTACATTGACCAAGGGCTGGCCCAGATTCAGGGGTCACAGGTATTCACAGCAATAGACCTGACCAATGGATACTGGACCGTGCCTGTCAGTACGGAGGACCAATACAAACTGGCTTTTACCTTTGGGGGCTAGCAGTACACATGGACCCGGACTCCCTTCGGATACCTCAACTCCGGCAATGAATTCAACATTTTCCTACATAAGGCCATGCCCAACCTGGGTGCGAGGGGTAACCTGGCTTATGTAGATGATGTCATCAAAAGTTCATCTGTGGAGGAACACATAGCCGAGATCCGTTATGTTCTGACCCAGTTGAGGGCCGCCGGAGCAAAACTTTCCTTTCAGAAAGCACAGTGGTGTAGAACCCGTGTTAATTTCTTGGGGCATGAGATTACTCCTCAGGGTCTCTGTCCCCAGGAAAAGAAAGTGGAAGCACTTCAGAAACTGAAAGACCACACAACTCTGCGGGAACTAAGGAGCCTCCTTGGACTGACTAATTACAGCAGAAAGTTCATTGAAGGCTACGCAGAGATCACTAGACCCCTGATTCATCTATTGAAGGGGGGGTCAAGTGGGAATGGGGTCCAGAACAATCCGAGGCGGTAAGGCAACTCAAAAGAAGCCTCTCACAAGCGCCTTGCCTAGCTTACCCTGTCAGAAACAAGGAGTTCTTCCTGGAGACAGGGTTCTCTAATACGTGCTTGACGGCAGTATTATACCAAAAGCATGACAAGGTCAATAAAGTAATCTCCTATGCGAGCAAAACTTTATCCTCTGTGGAGGAAAAATTCAACGATTGTGAGAAGGCACTCCTGGCAACGGTGTGGGCATTGAAGAATTACCGCCCGTTTATCCATGGGGAACACATCATAGTGGAGACTCCACACCAGCCTCTGCAATATCTCCAAAGTGACAGAATCCGGGCCGGAAATGTGAGTAATTCCCGAATTACTTCCTGGATTCTGTCAATGCAAGGCTTTCCTGTGGAGGTCAGATATGGCCAAAACAAGAAGAGTCCCCTCGCGCAAGGTCTGGCTGACTTGCATGATTGTGCCAGAGAAAACTGTCTCGAGGACGAAAGTCTAAAAATCAAGGACAACACGGAGGCATACCTTAATTCCCCACACAAAGTCTTTGAAGAAGACAAGTGTGAGGGAATGCCCACTGTCTATGTGGATGGATGCTCTTACCATGTTGACAACGACGAGGAGAAAGAACTGGTGGCTGGCGTAGGGAATGCATGGGTGAAGGAGTTCCCAGAACCCTCCGCTGGATACAAAATTGGTCCCCGAAGTAGTCAGGTGGCAGAATTGATGGCTGTGCATCAAGCCATCCTCACTGCTGTCCAACATCAACTCCACGAACTGGTCATAATCACAGATTCTGATTATGTACGGAACGGGTTCGTGGAGCACCTGGTTAATTGGAAAACCAGAGGCATGTTATGTGCTAACAACAAACCCTTGAAACATGGGAAGTTGATCCAAAACATTGATGATCTGGTCACCTCGAATGAGATGACCATCTATTGGAAAAAGATCAAGGGTCATTCCAAAGTAGAGGGACCAGACAAAACTGGAAATGACTTAGCTGATCAGCTGGCCAAAACCGGGGCCATCCAAGGGGATCTAATCGAAATAGAGTCCCTGTTGGGGGAAATCCAGGTCACTGCTATCACTAGGTCCCAGACAAATGCTCACAATGATCTTTCAACTGCCCAATGGAGCAAGGAGACCCCTGATGCTGATTTGATTACAGCTCAGAAGGGGGATCCAATTATTGGTAAGTTTTACCAACACCTTGAGGACCCTGAGAACTTTCCCCTGACGGATAGCGATTACATTGGGAAAGAGGACCTAAGAGTGTTGATGAAATGTCCAAAAATGTTCCGAATCCAAGACGGTTTGTTGGTAAGGAAATCCCAAGCTGTCCATGATCAGTGGGTGGTTCCTACCTCATTCCGAAGCCTGATGTTAAGTCACGCCCATGATGCGGCCACCGCCGGTCATAGGGGGTTTCACACAACACTGGAAATATTAAGAGAGGTTGCATACTGGCCACACATGGGCCAGGACCTCAACCAATATTTGAAGGGTTGTCTTGTGTGTGCACAATTTCAGTCAACATCCCTCATACACTGGGCACCTCTCCAAAAGAGGGGAATGACACTCCCATGGTCAGATTTGCAAATTGACTTTGTGGGCCCCGTGATTCGCTCTGCTAGGGGGAATAAGTACATGTTGACTGTGACATGCTTGTTTACCAAGTGGGTGGAATGTCTCCCAGCCCCAAACTGCAAGGCAGAAACGGCAGCTGCTTTGATGATTAACCACATCTTTTCCCGTTTTGGTCTACCTCAAAGGATTGAGTCAGACAGAGGTAGCCACTTCACAAGTGAAGTGATGACAAAGATGTGGGAGATACTGGGGGTCAAGAGAAAGCTACACATTGCTTACCGGCCAGCTTCTTCTGGAGCAGTGGAACGCTACAACCGGACAATTGTGAGCATCTTAAAAAAGTTTGTGGCAGATTCTGGGCCAAGTTGGGATATCCAATTACCTCTGGTCCTAATGGCCATCAGATCTACCCCTTCATCTGCAACCAAAATGTCACCATTTGAGTTGATGACTGGACGCAAGATGGTGCTTCCGCAGCATTTGCTCTACAGGACCCAAGAGCAGACACTAATAAATGCCTCCACAACTCATGAGTATGTGGAGAATTTAAGGAAACACCTTCAACATGCTTTTGCCTATGCTCAGCGGAATCTAGAAAGATCAGCTGAGAGTATGAAGACCCACTATGACCTGAAAACTTCCAGGAAGGAATATCAGGTGGGGGACCGGGTCTATTTATACAATTTCCAAAGGAACCAGGCCAAACAGCGAAAATGTTTGCCTACATGGAAGGGACCGTTTGAAATTATAGACAAAATCTCCCCTGTGGCCTACAAGATCCGCATCCCCAAAGGCGGTTTGGCAGAGGGGGAAGACAAGTGGGTCCACATAAACCAGTTGAAGTGTTGCCATCCCAGGCACACTTTGCAGCAACTGGAGGAGTCCTCTGTAATCCCAGAGGGTACCGCTCCAGAGTAATTCAATTCCAACCCTAAAATATCCTACATATAGCCTATCAAATTCTGTGTTTCTCAAGTTTGTGTGTTCCTGTCGCTTAATTTAAAAAAATGTGCATGTTCATATCTGTTGAGTTCTAAAATATATATGCCACCCCACTATATCAAGGGTGGGGGAGAAATGTCCATGAATAGGTATTGCCGCTTTTCCTTTGTCGTCCTAGGAGAAAGAAAACCTGGAGACTGGCCTAGGAGGACGATCCGGAGACCGGGAGCAGAGACCCAAGGGGCCCGGGGTACCGCCCAATATTCCCATCAGGACCGGCGAGGAGAACCGATCGATCAATACCGGATGGAGGAAAAGATGCTGACCTGTGCCATTTGCAGAATTGGAAGAAGATTATGCGGACATACCAGTGCGTGGGTCATCACCTTTTGTGCACCCAACTCCCCATCGACTCAAATTCAAAGTGCAGTCACGTGGGGGGGGCCTTGTTGGGTGTCCTGACCCACGTTTGAGCTATCATGCTGCAACATTTGGTGCTGTGGGCTTAGAAAATCCAAGATGGCCAAAAAGCCCACATGTGCGCCAAAATCCAGGAGAACCACGCAGTTTGTGCGCACACCAAAATGGTTACCTAACTTGCCACCCACCAGTGTAAAGAAAGATCTTTGTTAACAAAATCCACTGTTACTGATGTCAAAAAGTTGCTGAAATCGTGGCTCATCGGACCACTTTAAAGATTCAACCCTTTTGTGGGGTTCCACATAACCATTTTACTGTAAGGAGCCCCATCAAAACAATGTTAAGCAAGGATTATTTACTACCATGTAAGAACCATTACTGTTTGGAATGCATTAATCCAAGAAAGATCCCAAAAATGGATGCAGTACCAACAAAATCCTCAAGGCGGTGCTAGCGGTCTAAACTCTGACAGGAGAACTGAGTGCAGTTGCTGACAAAGGAATTTGACTCAGCTGACTTCAAAGGCTGCATTCTAATCAAAAATTAGCTACCTGCTGTTCCCAGAGGCCAGAAGCCTGGGAAACCCTCTCACCTCAAGAGATTCACACCACAGCCCAGGATATCACATGGTCATAATAACCAAATGCAAAGTGACCCCCTGGTCTGCTGACCTAAGCCTCCCAGAGACCACACAATAGGCTCTTGCACTTGAATAGAATATGTTGATTTGACTGTTTCCTGTCAACAAATGCCTGCCTGCCAGCAGAGGCATGGTTTCTGACCCACCCAAGTCTTGGAGGCGGACTCCAACACTCTGAGAACTGAATTGAAAGCAAAATATATATTTTACAGAAACACTGATAACTCTTTGTAATCAAATGACTGGAATGTATAACTTTGAGATCCTTAATTTAAAAAATGTACCTTCGATTCAAGCCCAAACTCCAATTTGTGTGATGTTCTGGGGCAAAACCCCGCTATTTATTGACACCACATACTCTGTGTTTAAGCTAGAGATATGGGAATTTACTGGAGTAGGTATGGACAGCCTGTGTATATGTGTATAACTTTTAATGAAGAACCAAGGTTGCATAACCCACTAAAATCGAAAATATGTTGCCATTTTTTAATGCAAGCCTCCAGGAAGAGCAGAGTTTGATCAGAGTATACCTCATGTGATATGTGATGGGTGCATGTAATTTTAAACAAATGTGTATCTGTGCAAATATGTATTTGGGTCAAATATAGATTTGTGTGCAATTTGACAGGGGAGTATCCTTTCTGCAGACCATAAAACAGCATCACCATGACACACATTTCCTTCCCCCAATCAAAGCAGTGCGGAAAGCTTGACCAATGGGCAGTTGAGAGAGGGGCTGGCTAGTGATGCTGCACACACAACGACTTTCAAAAGACATAAAAAGAGCCACTGGAAGCTAGAGAGGACATTCAATTCCATTTGCTGCGGAGCATGCTGACCGACGACTTCACATCCAGAGATCCAGACTTCAAATCCATCAATCTCCAGAACCTGTAGCAGCACCCAGAAAGAAGAGCAGTATCCAGAATCCAGAGAGGCTAGACCAGCAGAGCAGAGCTGACTCAGATCACTGTGAAGTGCCGAGTCCAGAACCGGAGTCCAGTCCAAAAACTGACCAGATCCGTGGCGAGGCCTATTTCAAAAATATATTGTGAGTACCTAGCAGAACTGTGCAGAACCAATCTCTTAGTTAAAATAATCTAATCCAAACTATTTTAATCTAACCAGAACTGCCTCCTAACTGTCACCTGTCATTTGTAAAGCTGCACCACTGTCATTTGTCAATTCTGCAGCTGCAAAGCTGTAACCCGTCGCTTTGAACTTTTAAAATTTTAAATCCGAAAAACAACCTTCACAAAATCGTTCATAACTCCGTAACCGCTTAGAATTGTACCTTTCCAACAAGCCTAGAACCGACTTCCTACTCCTTATACTTTCTCCGCAATCACGATTCACGCATTTGCGAATTTTGCCGCGATTTGCGATTTGGCCCGATTTCTTTACTTGTAAAAAGATAGCTGCTTTTGCCTGAACAGATAAATTTCGTTTGTCTCTTAAGAACCATCCCTGAATCATTGCTAGAGTGAGCCTGAACTAATATTAACTAGATACCACTCACCCTGAACCTCCTGAAGGGAATTAAAAGCATTTTCAGCATATTTCTCACTGCATTGTCACCATATTCAAAGCATTTTGCCTTTGTTTCAAAACTCCTATCTGTTGTATAAGCTGCTGGGGGGGAATTGAACTGAATTCTATTTGATTGCATTCCTAAGAACTGTGTGCTCGCATCTTCATCTGCTTACATTGCATAAAGGAGGGGGGGGGGTGAATTGTCCAAGAAAGTGATTACATTGTCTTTTGCTGAAATCCTATCAAGTTATTTTCTGTACTGCATTTTCATTCCACATTGCATCTATTTGAAACCATAAAAGTATTGTTGCTATCTTATCCACCCTATACCCACTCATCATTGATTATAAAGAAGTGTGCTAGTGCCAGACTATCCATTATTGATTACTGCTCAGATTAAGTGTGATATTCAATTGTTAATTCATTATAAAAGTGTGATATATATATATATATATATATTGTTTAAATTCTCAAATAAACCTTTTAAACTTGCAAAACAGAACTACTTCTTGGCTCAGTGGGGTCAGGGGGATTCCAAGAGAGGGATGTTATATAGGGGTAGTCATCCAGAACTCATGAACTGGACATAAAGATATATCAATAAGGGTTTCCGTTCAGTATCCCAGACTAGGCATTGACTTAGCTGTAGTGTTGAATTGAATCCTCTTACAGACCTGGAAGTCACACTAGAGCTATATAAAAAAAAAGAATTCTGAAACCACTAGCTTTGCTTGTAAGGATCGTTGGGAATTAGATATTTCCATTGACCACTTATGCACAATTATCAAATCTGGCTCCAATTTGGGGGCTCCAGGTTCAAATGATCTGTGTAACCTGGTGTTGAAATGGATCCCCGAAGAGTTGGCTTCGATGCTGCACATTCGATTCCAAAGCATCCTAAAAACTAAAATCTTGCCATCATCATGGAATTCTTCCACAATTGTGCCAATTTTTAAGAAACTGAGTCGTTTGGACCCCTTGAGTTACCCTCTGATCGCTTTATTGGACGTAGAGAGCAAAATAATGTTTTGCTAAATGCGTCTTAAAAAGTATTGAGGACTGGATATCTACTAGTGGAAGATTGTCAATGTTTCAGACAGGTTTTAGGAAGGCAACCGGAACAGATGCCAGTGGTCTGCTCATACAATCTTTAATAGATCAGGCTAGTGTTGAGGGGAGGGACCCCTACATGTGGCAAGTGTTGACTTGAGCCTTGCTTTTGAAATGGTGGACAGAGCAGGTCCGTGGTCAAAACCTTTGAGGTGGGGTCCCCCCAAACATCTTTTAGATATTCTGATCAACCTACACAGTGACACTATGGTTAAGGTGAGGCTAAGCTCTATGGGAGAGGTGACTAATCCTATAAAAACAGACCGTGGTTGATGTAGGGATGCGTATTGGCCCCCTGCCTTTTTAATCTATGCCTCACAGACCTGGGTGAGTCCCTGGAGGAAGCGTCATTTTCTCCACCGAGGATAATGGGTGAGTGTTGCTTTTGGGTGACATACGCAGAAGAACTGTTGCTGCTGGATAAGACACCAATAGGCCTACAGAGACTTCTGAACCGTTTCTAAGACTATGTAAACACAAACAGCCTGTTGGTAAATCCGAATAAATCCAGTATCCTGTGTTACAATGGTAGGAAACACAAACCTGTGCACTTTAAATGGCTAATAGGGTCAACTAGAATATCTGGTCTGGCAACTGTGAAATATCTAAGATTCACGCTTACCAGGACTTTGTAGCACGGCATTAGGAAAAAGACAGTGTGGGCTAAAGGAAAACAGTATCCTGGTCAAACGTACAATATTAGGAAAAAATATTGTTCCTTCACCTTGCAGCCATTGATACAGTTTTTTACTTGTAAGGTCGTCCCTGCGTTATTGTACAGATTGGATGTTTCTGGAGAACATGAAAAGATTGAGCTGAGTCAATTGGAGGGTCTGATTTGGAGGAAAGCTTAGTTCCTACCAACTTGTGTCCCTATAACCATGATCTGTTTTTAACTGTGTTCAAATTCATTGGTTTGCTTTGTGCAATTGAAGATCCTGCTTTTGTACCAAAAATTGCTTGCAAGCAAACCAAACACGTATGCTTTGATAGGGAGACAGATGGAGAGCTTGCAAGAGCAGCCTTGCCGGAAAATATTGGACACATTTGAGATTACCCTTGAAGACTTGTTGATAAACCCAGTTCAGGTGAAACAAGAAATCTGGGATCAAGACTGGATTCTGATTTGTGAAGAGATGTGTAAATACAAGTCATACAAAGACATATGTCTTGAATAAAAAAAAAAGGGGGGGATCTCTGTTGAACTATCTGAGGCAATGCCATGATAGCCGATTCAGAGAAACCTTCCTGAGAGACTGATTCAACTTGATATTAACGGGGATGTTTTATCCAGGGCAGCGGGAAAGTGCAACCTGTCATTTCTGTCAATCCTCTCTTGAAACCTTAAAGTGTCTGATGATTACTTCCCATCGCTGCAAAACATTAGGGAAGAATGTTTTCGTTTATTTGTATACAAATCAACGTTTTTAAATGGTGAAAACTGTTGGTATTATATTTTACGCGGTAGACCTTCCTCTGTATTAATTAGTTGTGCAATTTGTGAAAAAAATGTATTTAACTTGATAATTTGCTCAAAATATGTTTTAAGAATGAAGTTAGTGATGAAATGGTGTACTGGGATTTTTACTTAATGGATCTATGTTGTATGTTTATAATGTGCTGAACGTATTATATAATTAATGTGATTAAGTATCCCATTGCATCATTGCAGATAATAAAAACATGGGCACCTAAGATTTATTTAAAAGGGCACTGTAGTAGGACACTTCGCTTTTACTGAGGGAGATGTTTTCAATTGTTTGATGAACTTATTTGTAAATTGTAACTATGATGGAACGCTTTTACTTTAATTGCAATAGAATCATTCCAAACAATCATAAATTAAATTGTGTTTTAAAATAACGGTGTAAATTATTACTTCATTTTTACTAAAATTATTGTAAACATAGTTATTTCATATTAAATGTTCCATTTGTTTTTGTCTGCATTATTTTTTTGTCTGCATTATTTTTACTGAATGCTAGTATCAATCAAAAAAAACCATTGGAAAACAAAAAAGATGAGTTTGTCAAATGCCAAGAGCAGCCTTTAAAGCCCCAATAAATGTCAGACAATGATCAAAGGACAGCAATTATTTTCACACCATTACAAATGAAAACAATACAAGTACTTACAGAAAACAGGCAAACAAAACAAGCAAAGCAAAATAAACGCAGCACTGTTAAGAGTGGAAGTTCTAGGACTCTCAATTAAATTGTCAGCATAAGAAATCAATTGCCAATAAGTCACCCCCACATTTCAGAAAACCAAAATGCCATATCCCAATACCCATACCAGTAGCGTGAGCGACACTTATGAGCCAAAATCTAAAAGGGGTTCTGAAAAGAAGACCTGCCCAAGAATATTTTTTCAAAGAACAATATGGTTCAAATGTTGCTCTTTGTGAAGAAAACATCTGAAGTTGTGGAATTCTCATCCCTAATATAAGTGAAGCCTGACACCTAGATATCATTTCTACATGTAGCTCACTAATGCTAAATGAACATTTTAGGTTCACATTTCTTGTACTCATTCTTACAGTATATCATTCTTTTTGCAGCAACATTGCATTTTGTGGAAACTGTAAATATTGCAAGTCCTTACCCGCGTCGTTGCCCCGGTAAAGGCTGTTGTCCTTGTTGTGGTATCATAAGTCGCTTTCTGAAAGGATCCATCATCATCTGTGGTATGCCGGGTCTCATAGGAGAACCACCTCCGTATGCAGATCCTGGGGGCGGCCCCGCTTGCAATCCTGCCATTGGCATGCGACTTCCTGGAGGCATGCCGAGACGCTACAGAGCATAACAGAGAAACAGAAAATTAGGATCTTATGCAATGAAAATGTTGTCATTGCAACACATATCTGACAGTTTCAAGATAAGTGCACTTGGCTAAATTACAATCCCCAATCGGCACTTCAAACCTAAATCCATGCATGCATACTCCTTACATGCAATGCACCCAGGGTCTGGCACATGAAGGTGCAAAGCCATGGTGTATTAAAGCAAACATCTCTAATTCTTGCAAAAAAAGGGCAAACAACGTTCATCTAACAAATGTCCTAGAGATGCTGCAGTATTGAAGACGAAAACACTACTGATCCTAATACACAAGAATTCGAACGCACTACTAAGAAAGCACAAAGTTCACGCACTCAGCTTCTTCCAGTGTGCTTTTGGGAGTGCGGTGGAGCTGTAAAGTGATCAACTTTAAGAAACAAGCGTTAATTTAAGGCGTTAAGCCATGGGCCAGCAAGAGACAAAAAGAGTAACCCAGTGTGTATAAAATCGTAATCTTCTGGGGGCTTGCCATGAGGTTTGGCCCATGCAATATTTGTTTACTGGACCTTTTTTACAAGTACATGCTATTATGGGTAGGTTCAGCATCCTGTTACAGCATGTGGTACACCTGGGAAATGATGCATGCGGTAAATACAGCAGGGTGCAATAATTGTACTCGCTACTAGCCGTTGGCTAGTGATAATTGGCTCAGGGCGAGTAAGGGATGATGTGCTGTGTGTACGTGCATAATTGTGGCTGCAAGAAACTTTTTATGGCTGGCTAGCAGCTTACAACCTGATTTTTCTCCCTGAAATACAGCACGATTACAATTAGGCAGGGTGAATTCCCACAGTAATTCCTCATAATTTTACATCCACCCAAAATGATTTTTGGCGCTAAACTATTGGGTTGCTCCCCCTTCACTTTGATGAATAAATGTGGCGACCAATTTAAAAAGGCATCAGGATGTGTGTAATGAGATGCAAACACAATGATGTTAGTTTCCGCTTTGGTGCAAACTGCACAAATCCAGGGGCTTTTGTATGCATTTATTTCTATGCGCCTCTCGTATTGACAAGTGGGTGTCACATCAAAAAGAAGCTAACACGATGCGCAAAAGCGGAATTAATTACTTATTACGAATGAGTTTTCATTTTACAACATTTCAATGGAACCCCCTACTATTACCTATTGTTTGATACCTGTACTGACTTTTGGATGTTAACAAAGTCTTCCTGCTTTATTTCCCTTGCTCCACTCACTTATTTTCAGTGCAAACGTGAGCCCATTAGATCAACCACTGCAGGGGGACTGTGTCCCTGAGCAAAATTGATGTATTGTTTTACTGTTGCACATAACACCTTACAGTGAAGTGCTGCAGAGATACTTTGTATCCCTTTTCCTTTTTTTTTCTTGTAACATTTTTGTTAAATTTTAGATGTGCCTAGGGTGGGCTGTCGGCAATGAACACAGTTCTTTCAGTGCACCCCTTTGTATGTTTGTTTTTTACTGTATGATGCTCTTTTGAGTACCAAATACTCAAAATGGCTTTCATGTGGTTTTGCCTTTCCCTTTGGCTATCTTGCTTTGTGGCCTTTTTCCTACCATCTCGAGTTCCAGAAACACAATATATGGCATACACTTTTGCAGGATCCAGCTTGGATCCGGGAAAAGTGAGGGTGTGTGTGAACTGGCAGGAAATGCGGTTTGGAACTTTCTGGTACCAATCCACACTTGCAGCCAAGGTATGACTTTTGTCGGGCAGCGGTGGGGTGTGTGCCTTTCCCTCAGCCTTTACAAGTTGGAATGGTTTAGGACCTTACCATTGGTGGGCTGGGGAAGTCCCCAGCCCGAAGCCCGAATTCGGGATATGAAGAGGAGTCCTGGCACTATTCCAAAGATCAACCACTGGAGCCAAGACCCTGAAGAAGGGGAGCCTGTGCTGTAAATCCAGGAAAGTGCCTCAAAGGACGACCAGCATTGTCAAAGCCAGTTCCTCGTGAAGTCCTTCCTACCATTCTCTAATCCTAGAAGATTACTGTCGGGTCTTCAACCCATACTCCAGTAGAACCAATTATTCCAGACACCTGCAGAAGCAGTCGGAAGTGCCCTGGGCCCATCCTGTGGGCTATCCAGTCTCTGCAAAGACCTCTATGCTGCACCAGTCACCATCTTTAACTAGAACTCAGGACCACTGTCGACTGGTGGCTGAAGACCATCTCTCCCGCTGCTCTCCAGAATGAAGAGGAGCCTCCCTGGAGCTGAGTCGTCCTTGCTGCCACAAATCCTGTCTGTTGCCTCCTGATCGGGTTAAACTCCACTGCTTCCAGTCTCTCCGGTGTCCAGGGTCTCCTCTCACCATAGGAATTGTTGTGGCTGCTATTCTCAAGTGCCTGGGTCATCCTACCACAAAGTGGAGTAAACATCTAACCCGAATTAACTGGTTGCTGAATACAGCCACTACATCCGCATACCCAGTGATCACCACCGACCGGACCAACGTCAGAAGTACGTTGCTCAGAAAATCAGAGTAAAGGGTAGAAGCTTGCATGCCTGCTTTTGCGCCCCGCTGCTGTAGGAATTGTATAGCCACAAGGTCCACTCTCTAACTCTCTCTTGCCTGGTTGTGATTGGTGGAGTTATGACCAAGGATCCCCCAGGGTAGCCCCTAGTATCGCGGGAATGTTGCCCTAAAAGCTATTAATTACCTTCTAAACTCCAAAGGTGCTTTTATTCAACAACTATACCGAAACGGTTGGCATTGCCAAATTCTAGGCGGTACGGGGGGTCGTGGGGGGGCATAAAAGACTTACTGCTTCCTACTCAGGTTCTTACTTGGAACTTTGACACTGTTGAGGCATTAAACCTACTTACCTGGTAGAGAAGAACTGCTGAAGCTATTAGGGCCATATAATTATAAGACAGTGTATGTGGTTACTGGTTTAAATACACTGTCACTTTACTACTTAGTTTTCCTTGTTTCATTAACTTGAACTTCTTTTACTATTTTTAATTCTGAAGCTTGGGTGATCCCACCTTGCAATTACCAACTGTGTAAATATTTCTCTTTATATAAAAGAGACATTTGTGGATATGTGTGTGTATGTCTGTTCGAAATGTTCAGCACACTTGCCAACATGCTACAAACCTGGAATTTGGCATGTGGGTATGTTCCATGGTGTAGACAATTTCAAAAGTATAAAACGTACATTTTTCTAAAAAATGTTTTAAGCGGTTTACGGGATTCATGCTTTTCTCATGGTCAGCTTTATGTGGCTTGCTCCAGAGTTGGAAAACAAAGACAATTTGTTCACACTAGCTCCTACAGGACATTTTTATTCACTAAATAAACTTCAAGCTAGGACTGAAGTAGAAATTCCTGTGCGAAGATAGTATGTGTATACAAGTGTGTTTTTAGTGATAGCTGCCTGACTTCTACTTTACCTTCTTAGAGTTAAAGAAAGAGCTAATACATTTGCATATTTGTGTACTCCTGTGTTGCCTATTTACTTATTGTGACATGGCATGTTTTAATGGGCATCCAGAGTAAAGCAAACATGATAAGAGTTATTACGTGGCAAGCAGCCCTACAGATAAGGGGTGTATCGGCCACATTTACTCCCTACAAATAAGCAAATACTCCCATAAAATAAAAATAGGGAGTAAAAATACTCCCAACAACAAATAGGAAACACACGTAGGACCTTGTGCTCCTGCTTTCACCCACACAGCTCCATGGATATGTTGGACCAGTAGTGCACATGGTACCACAGGAAGAAACTACTACTATTACTGCCTTATTAGAAGAACTAAACATGTATATTTTAGTGTATGAATAACTAGGTGCAAAAGAAGAACAAGTTACTTCTTACCTTGTAACGTTCTTTCGACGGGATGTTCCTCCGACGTATTCCTTATCTTTGATATCTTTGATAATACGTTTCCAGCTTGCTGGCCTCGGAAATTTTTTCTGTAGAGGGCGCTGCGCGTCGACGTCCGCCGAGTCGATGTCCCTCGATGGCCACCATATCGGCGCCGACGTCAACATGCCCATAAATAGCCACGCGCGGCGTCCGTTGCTCAGTTCCGTTTTGTAGTATAAGAAAAGTCATGCCTGAATTGGTTATTGACCTTGAAGGAGCGTAAGCTGCAACCACAAGGGAAGCATTACTGCGGGGATGGATGGGAGGGGCGATAAGGAATACGTCGAAGGAAAATCCTGTCGAAAGAACGTTACAAGGTAAGAAGTAACTTGTTCTTCGACGGGATTGTGTCCTCTGACGTATTCCTTATCTTTGATAGACTCCCATAGCAGTGGCATGTAATTGGAGGTGGGAGTAAGAATGTCATGTATCCTTTAGAGATGGATCGAATGTAATTCGGCTTTGCCAAATCTGGTCTCTTGACTAGTGGAGGAGTCCAGGTTGTAACATTTTGTGAATGTATGTGCGGAAGACCATGTGGCAGCCGCACCTATGTCTCTGACCGGTACCCCTCTTTGAAGGGCCGAAGAGGCTGCGATACCCCTGGTTGAATGAGCCCTAAGATTTTGGAGTGGCTCTTTCCCTGCTAGTTTGTAACATTCCAGAATGGCCAAAATAATCCACCTGGAAATGGTTTGTTTTGTTATGGGTAATCCCAACTTGTGACCTGAGTATCCTACAAACAGTTGGTCTGCTTGCCTGATCCTAGCCATTCTGCTGATGTAAAAGCTTAGAGCGCGCCTTGGGTCCAGCCTATGTAGCCTTTCTTCCTCTTTCCCCGGATGGGGAGGAGGGTAGAACGAAGATAAGGTAATTTTCTGAGTAATATGAAATTCAGAAACCATCTTTGGGAGGAAATTAGGCTTCACCTGTAGGACAACTTTGTCCTTGTGGAAAATTGTATGTGGGGGTTTACAGGAGAGAGCTTGTAGCTCGCTCACCCTCCTAGCAGATGTTAGTGCTACCCATAGGGCAGTTTTAAGCGTGAGAAATCTCAGCGAACAAGAGTGAAGTGGTTCGAATGGAGTGCCCATTAGGAAGTTTAAGACTAAATTTAAGTCCCATAACGGACCTTGAAATGGTTTTGGAGGATAAACATTAGTTAATCCTTTGAGAAATTGTATCACTAGAGGTAGTTTGAAATACGATGGTTCCTCCGCAGTGCGCTTGAAGATTGAAAGCGCTGCGAGATAGCCTTTTACAGTGCCAACTTGAAGGCCTGAGTTTTCCAAGTAGAGTAGAAACGATAACACCGTTGGTGTACCACATGAAAAAGGGTCGATATTCCCTTCTCTACACCAGCTGCAAAATTTGTTCCAACGGCAGTGGTATAAAGACTTTGTTGCTGGCCTTCTGGCCGAAAGCAACACCTCCATGACGTCATCAGGGAGATCCCAATCCTTGTACCTCAACCTTTCAGAAGCCAAGCGTGAAGGTTGAGGGTTCTGATGTCTGGATGGAGAACCTGACCTCCCTTCTGCGAGAGAAGATTCTCTTTGAGTGGAAGACGGATTGGAGGACAGATGGACATATCTAGAAGGTCCGGGTACCACATTCTCCTGGCCCATTCCGGGGCAATTAGGATCATGTTTTTCCGGAATCTTCTCAACCTCCTGATCATTTGAGGAATAACAGGGACTGGTAGAAACGCGTAAAGGAGTGGAAACTTCCAGTCCACTACGAACACGTCTCCTAGAGCTCCTCTCGGGGTGAATTCCCTTGAACAGAACAAATCGCACTTCCTGTTGGTGCTTGTGGCGAACAGATCCACCTGAGGGGTTCCCCAAAGGGCGAAAATTTCTTGAAGGACTTCCTGAGCTAGCTCCCACTCGTGGGAGACTGTGCCCTGCCTGCTCAGAGCGTCCGCTGTCAAGTTCTTCTCTCCGGCTAGGTGGACTGCCGATAGAGAGATTCCTTCCTGAATTGCCCAAAACCATAGCTGCATTGCCTCCCTGCACAGTGGCAGTGACCCTACACCTCCACTTTTGTTGAGGTAGTGCATGGCCACCGTGTTGTCCGTCATTATCAGGACATTTATCCCCTGTACTGATGGCAGGAAAGCTTTCAGCGCTAGTCTGATCGCTCTCAGATCCAACAGGTTGATGTGTACTCTGGACTTCGATGGAGACCAACGACCGCTGATGGTTAAGTCGTTGGCATGGGCTCCCCACCCCGTGAGTGAGCGTCTGTGACTACTGTTATCTCCGGCCATGGTTGCCAAAACAGTTCTCCTTTCAAGATGTTCTCTGGATAGGCCCACCATTGAAGGTCGCGGGCTACCTTGTCCTGAATCCGGAGGAGATCTGTCATTCTCCCTGAGAATTGCGACCACTGAGTTCTCAGTGCCCACTGAAGAGATCTCATTCTCAGGCGAGCCTCTGGCACAAGGAAGATGCAGGATGCCATGAGGCCTAGCAACCTCAAAAAGTCGAAGGCTGGGAGACGTTGGGCATTTTGAAACTTGTTGACCATCTGCAGAATATCTTGAGCCCTCACCTCTGGTGGCAAGGCTTTTCCCAGGGAAGTGTGCATGACCGCTCCAATGAACTGGAGTCTCTGTGATGGTATCATCTGTGACTTCTTTAAATTGAGGGAGAAGCCCAGTTTGTGAAGGAAGTGGCAGACATAATCTAGCTGGGTCTGAGCTTGTTCCGAAGATACAGCCCTGATCAGCCAATCGCCTTGGTAGGGGTAGACGTGGATCCCTTCCCTCCTTAAGACTCGCAGCCACTACCCACATTAGCTTGGTGAAGACCCTCGGGGCGGAGGTCAGCCCAAATGGCAGAACTCGAAATTGATAATGAGAGTCGCCAATTTCGTACCTCAGGTATTTCCTGTGTTTGAGATGGATTGGCACATGAAAATAAGCATCTTGAAGGTCCAGAGATACCAGCCAGTCCTGGAGCTGGAGGGCCTGAAGGATCTGAGAGAGAGTTACCATCTTGAACTTGTCCTTCATGAGGAACTTGTTCAATTCTCGTAAGTCCAGGATGGGTCTCAGTCCTCCGTCCTTCTTTGGTATGAGAAAGTAGGGGGAATACCAGCCCTTGTTCCTGTCCGCTACAGGTAGCGGTTCTATGGCACCTTTCTCTAGCAGGTCTATAATTTCCTGCAAGAGGAGCGGATCTGGAACTTTTAGAGAGCTGTTCCCCGGTGGATGACTCTGAGGGATGTGTAGAAAGGGTAGTCAGTAACCCTGGGCAACTGTCTCCAATGCCCAAGCATCTGATGTAATAGCCTGCCATTCCGTCAGATGGTGTGTTAACCTGCCCCCTACAGGTGTTTTGTGTGGAAAGACCTCAGAGTGGTTTGGGGGCGGCTGATGCAGATGCCGAGGGTAAAGAGGCTCCTGCTGCTGCTGCGGTCTTAGTACTTTTGACCCGTCCACCTTGAGTGGATCTCCTTTGGCCTCTTTGAGCCGGCTGTCCTCTGCCTTTCCCGAATGCGCAATAATAGCGAAAGGACTTTCCCCTCCCAGAGTTTCCTGAGGGGCGAAAAGGAGTTTGGCGGATAGCAGCTCCTAAAGATTTTGCTGCTGCTTTAGATGTCTGCAACTTTTCCAGACTGTCATCTGCCTTTTTTCCGAATAATGAAGAGCCGTCAAAGGAAATATTCAAAAGTCTGGCCTGTACATCTGGAGCAAAGCCAGACTTTCGCAACCACGCATGCCTGCGGATTGTTGTACTAGCCGTCATGGCCCTGCTGATGCTCTCAGCGGAATCGATGCCAGTTTGAAGTGACTCGCACATGGCATCTTTGCCATCTTTAATAATGTTAAGAAAGGCTTTCTTTTCCTCTCATTCTGGTATGCAGTCAGCCGCTGATGAAGCACACTCCCACAGTGTGTGACTGAACCTGGCGCGCGTACAGGTGGCGTTGATGGACTTCAACGCCATACTACAAGCAGAGAAGACTTTCTTTGCCATAGAATCGTACCTCTTGTCATCTCTACCCTGTGGGAAGTAGGGTAAGTGGTCCTGCTGCTTGATGAAGTTGCCGCTTGGACCACCAGGCTCTCTGGAGTCGGGTGTTTCGATAAGTATTCAGGGTCAGCTGCAGCTACCCTATACTTGGCTGATAATCTTTTATTGACAGCAGGGATAACTTCAGGAGTTTCCCAATTAGATGCAATCTTTCTTTGTAAGGCTGCATGGAAGGGGACCACAGGATCCTCCTGTGGACCTTTGTCTAATATGTCTGTTAGGTCATCCTGTTGAAAAACAGGCGAAGGCGCAGACCAACCCATGAATTCAATAATTCTTGCCATCAGGGTTCTATAGGGTGTTTCGGCATGTTCCCCTGGGTCTGGCTTAACAAAATCCACTTCTGGGGAAGTGTCCAGCCCACTTGCCTCATGTAATGACTCCTATAGGTCTTTCAACCTTCTTTCCTCAGAGGTGAAATCCTCTGAAACAGGTAGTGTGGTCCTCTGCAACCCGAAGGTTTCCTGGTCAGAATCTTCCCCTTCTTCATAAATTGAAGATAATCCAGGGTACTCTGACCTCTGAAACGGTATAAAACCCATTTCTAAGGCAGAAGGAGCCAAACTCGTCATTAATGTTCGAGAAAATGTCGATGTCGTCGACGCCGATGTGACAGGTTTCGAAGGCGCCGAGAACGGCGTCGAGAAAACTGGAAGAGGACTCGAAGAACTCAAGAGGATCGAGATCCTACTCGAGGATGTCGACGACGGTCTCGGCGTCGTGCCGGAGGCTCTTGGAATCACTGTTGGCTGTGGAGTAGCCGTGGTTTTCTCTTTCATCGGCGTCGACGATGGCGTCGAGTCGATCGACCGATGCGTCGAAGAACCCTTCGACAACAGCGTTGATGGAGCAGATCCATGCGTCGATGGAATCTTCGACGACGGCGTCGAAGACGGTGCCTTCTTACCCGATGGCCCGTGGCGCTCTGGGGTGGAATGTTTCACCGGGTGCTGCGACTCGCAGCGTTTTGATTTTTTGGGTTTTTCACCCGGGGTATCACCCTCAGCTGTTTTCGAGGGGGTCGAGGCCGATTTCTCGAAGACGCTTAACATTTTCTTCCTTAATTCCTCCCACTCAGCCTGAGAGCTGTGTTTTGTGGGGCAGGAGACCCTTTCTGGGGAAACAGAAGACGACGAGGAAGGGGATCTTCGACGTCTCTTCTTTGAGTGTCTTGATCTCGACGAATGGTGGGAGCTACTTCGAGATCTAGAATGGGAATGTTTTCGACGGCGAGGAGACGAATGCCTCGACTCAGCCGAAGAAACTTTCGAGGAGGTTTTGACTGACTTACCTCTCTCGAGCATCCCCTTGCGCTCCTTCCAGGTCGTCATGGACATGCAGTCCTCACACTCCGAATAATGGTGCTCGGCTCCCAAGCACCACAAGCAGATCCTGTGTGGATCCGTTATCAACATTTTTTTACCGCAGTCTCGACATTTCTTGAAGCCGGATTGCGGCGTTGTCGGTTCCGATGAAGATGCCATCGAGAACGAGTTGGTATATTCGAGTAGATGTAGATTAGTTTATCTGACTGAACTGAGCAACGATGTTCCGAGGCCCCACGAAGCGCAGAAAAACAGAACTGAGCAACGGACGCCGCGCGTGGCTATTTATGGGAATGGTGACGTCGGCGCCGATACGGTGGCCGTCGAGGGACATCGACTCGGCAGACGTCGATGCGCAGCGCCCTCTACAGAAAAAATTTCCGAGGCCAGCAAGCTGGAAACGTATTATCAAAGATATCAAAGATATGCAATACGTCGCAGGACACAATCCCTTCGAATAATTATTACAGAAACATTTCTGTTTTCCAGTTAAACATTTTTTACTCGCTTATAAAAAACTGCCATTGGGAATCGAGATTACATTTTTACTCCCAACTTTAAAAAATAGAGAGTAAAATACTCCCTCTTCAAAATCTTATCTGGAGCACAGGTGGCAAGAGTGGCATATGTTGTTGGACCATACATTCTTACTGTGGCCTGTCATGTTTTAGGGCATGAAGGGTACAGCAAACATGATGAGTGCTATTACATGGCTACCAGTGCAACCAGTTTGAATATATTGTCTGACATGGAATTGCATTTATTACTGGCATAAAGAGTAAAGCCAATATGATGAGTATTTCTACATGGCTAGACTGGTCTATATTGGTGTGGCCAGTCTTGATATTTATTTTATTATGCAAAACCAGCAGGAGCATGTTTGTACATAGAGATACTGTCATATATTGGCAGAGCCAGCATGGACATATCTTCTTTAGTATCATTACTTCCATTATGTGCAAAGCAAACGTGTGTATGTTATAATAGGTGAATGCTGGAGGATACTGATGCAGCCAGAATGGAAATGTATGGACACAGCAAGCAACAAAATGTGTTGCACATATTGTGGGGGAAAAACATAGTGAAAATGCATTGGATACTGCTCCTGGGCACTGTTGGCGACTTGGATCTATATAATTCTTTCATGAGGTACCCTACAAAATCGATTTAAAAATGTGTGGCCTTTAAACCAATTTTTCAAATATGTACCAACACCATTTTATTCATTATTCATTATTTTAACCCTCCCACCTGATCTCCCGTTCTTTGGTTTGGACTTCCTTGCTACGCTTAGTCAGTCGCTCCTGCATATTTGTGGGAAACACTGATGACCCTCCAATTAAAACATTCAGCAGCCACCACTGATCAGTATTGTCTAGTTACTTCTGTCATTTGCCTTTGTCTACCACACGTCTTCAATAAAAGCAAACATGTGCCCATCATTCAGTAATCCTCAATAGCTAGCCATATGTACACTGCCCTCAGTACTCAGATTTTCATCATCAATCAATAATCCTTAATACTTCCGCAGTTTTTAAGCGTGGCTCAGGAATCCTTAGTGCACATGTTCATATGTTCATAACCACTCATTAAGGTTTAGTAACTTACTGGCAAGTTACTATTGTAGTCCTTCATCTTTGATATCTTTGAGAGTCACATGCTGAAATAATTCCCTGTCATCAGAATGGGTATCCTCAATGAACAATACGTAAGAAAAGACTTCAAATACAACCTATGCACCTTAGTATGGCCCTTTGATCCCTTTCAATGCAGGACCAAAGAGGGAGAAAGGCTGAGGCTACACTTGTGTGAGCCTGTTAGATTCACACATAAGCAGTGTGAGCTGTGGATCTTTGTAGGCCAACCTCAAGGGAAGGCACGTTAGTCACATATGAATCTGTGGAAAATACCAACGCTGGAGCTGAACTACAGTTCTAGGTAAATAACTAAAGCTTTTCCAGACTTTAACTCTTTGAGAGATTCACATGTTAGCATATAATACAGGACAAGGAAAATAATAAGGCCATGGAGGGATAGGCTGGTCTTTCCTTGCGCTAATAAATGTTGAATTACTGCCTCCCCCATTGCTGTGTCTGCTTAGCTGCCGATGTCCACACAATAATAATTGGTGAAGCTGTGGAGTCATCAAGATTACCACTTTATAGATACCAAACAAGGTAAAACGAGCATTGAAAACCATGGAAGTGGCCATCCCTTATGTGGACTGAGTAGTCGCTTGCCCAGTAAAATGTAAACACAACACAAGGACCAGTAGAACTGTTAGGTTCTCACCTGTACTCCCCGCCCCCCTCGTCTTGTGGTGCCTGGAAACATTTTTTGAGTATGTCCTGGTGCGTCCTGGCAATATTTGATACTCACCAATGAGCTAGTCCTTGCTTTAAAATGGCCCACGAAAGGGTATGAAAAGACGGTCCAATCGTCATAAGTCTTTGGTGTTTGTCAAGTAAAAACAGAGAACTTGACGTACATCGAGGGACTATAAGGTCCGCTCTGTAGGAGTAGCCAAGAAAGTTGGTGGCAAAACAAACAGAGAGTTACTGGTGTAAAGGTCTTGGGTAGGAAAACCCAGATGCGGGAGAAGGATGACTTTGTTTCTAACAAATCTTGTATAAGGATACTTGGAGGAGAGCACTTGCAATTCACCCAACCAACATGATAATGTGATTGTGACCAGAAAGACAGTTTTCCAATGAATCCACTTATCTTTGGTCCTATGCATAGGCTGCAAAGGTGCCTTCAAGAGCCTAGACAAATTTACAGGCAAACAGCAGAATTTTAGAGAAAACTGCCGAAAGAGTCCTTTGAGGAACAGTATAACCAAAGATGCTGAAAAGAAGGACCCTTAACCTGCGGATTGGAGGTAGAAGGAGATGGACGACAGGTGGGCTTTGATGGAAGCGAGAGAAAGACTTCTGCAATTAAGTGGAACAGAAAAGACAGTACATCATGGTGGCAAGGAAAGAATGGGCGGAGCGTACGATCATAGCATCAGGTGCAAAAACGTTTCCACTTCTTAGAATCGGCCAAGAGTGTGAAAGTAGCTCCAGCACTGCAAAAGGATTTCCAGACAGAGTCCCCTAATATCCAAAATGATATCACTCAAGCTCCTGACCATTGCAAATGATCTCGTGCTGTGATTAAGAAATCAATCCACCTTCTGGAAAGCAGATTTGAGTGAAACCTGACGGTAATTGGAGGGGTCGTGGATAGTGACAACAGGTTTGGGTACCACACTTGTGGAGTCTATGCCAGGGCAATCAGAATCATCATACACAATGTTCATCAAGGCCTCCCTAAAATGCGTGGCATAAGGGCCTTAAGGAACCTCCCCATCCAATTAATTGAGCATCCCTGAAGGAAACATGTTGCTGAAACCTGGACACAAAGAGTTTGCACTTCCTGTTGTCTGTCATGCCGAGCAAGTCATCTGTGGGATTCCACATCTGCTGAAGATGTGAGCTATCTGATCACTGTTTAGCTCCCATTCATGTAAGAATGACAACCTCCTGCTCAGTATGTCTGCAAAGGTGTTCTCCACTTCTGGTAACTGACTGTTCTGCTTGTCAGGAGAAATTATAGTGTATTGTCCAAGTCCACAGAACGTGGGCTTCCCTTAAGAGGAGTGCCAACCTGGTGCCAATATGTTGGTTTATATTGCACATCAAAGTCACATTGTCAGTGTGGTTGGTAACTGTGAACTGGAAGATAGTGGACAGGAAGGAGTTCAGAGCTAAAGGGATGGTCCCAATGTAGAGGACTCTGATGTGCCTTACCTTTACACTTGGGGTAACCCTTCTTGTGATCCAGAGCCCCACATTCCCAAAAAGTGCCAGGAATGCGGGGTACGGTACTGGAACCACTGGGAGAATGCTTTGCAGCAGGTGGACCACTACTCTTACTCCCACCCACATAGGACTTATGCCCACTAGATGTTTGGGTCTCAGGGGAGGAACGTTTTGGTTTATTCGACTGTGATTGCTTTTTGGGCTCCTCAGCCTTCTGAGAGGTCCCCTTTTAATTGTCCTTGTTCTGCTGTAGACCACAAACCTCTGTTGGTGAACCTGTCCAAATGTGCACCCTATCCTGACATGGAGGCATTGGTTATAATGTCGTGGCCCGCTGCTGGGGGTTTGGAAGAACAGCCTGTCGAAAGATGACTCATCTTGGTCCACCAGTGGGGACATTTTGAACATGATGCTTAGGGAATTGATGTTGCCCCATTCATCCCTCACCTGGACACATTCGCAGTCGATGTCCACCCAGGCTGGATGCATCTGAAGCTTGCCGTGACATAAAGCACGTAGAGGAAGACATCAGCCACAGCACAGTGGTGAAGCTTTGCACAGTGCAGGTTGTCTTTGATTCAAAGAGATAGTCTCCGGTAACCAGATTGTGTATCTGTACCTAGGTAGGCTGGTCCGCCCTTGTTGTATGTCCAAATGAATGCCTAAAAAGACAATCTCCTGGGATGGGCAAAGCCGAGACTTGGATTAGTTGATTTAGGGAACCGGTTGGCCGAGTAGTGACAATGTAGCAAGGGTATCGCTTGATACCGCCTTTCCACTGGGTCCCTGTACCATCCAGTTTTCCCTTTAGGGTAAAACATGCATGCCCTGACACCGCAGGTAAGCGGAGGCAGAAAGGAAGGACACAGAACTGGTAGTGCAGCCCCTCCTAATGAGAACTTCAGAAAACATCTGTGAGCTGGAACGAATGGGGATATGAAAATAAACTTCAAAAACATAGATATGTGTACTCTGGGGGGACACAGCCTACAGGCGCAGTCCCCCCTGTCACATTTAGTTGGAATGTGACAGCCAGGAGTACATGAAAGCATCAAGAGGAGGAGGGCAACACCTTCCTCCTGCCATGGCCAGCCTAATTAAATGTTAAAGGCTCCATGGATCCGCCCTGCCCATGTCAATCTGCTGGTTGCAGCGCATACTGATGAGAGTTAACTGAAGCGGGCCTGCGGGATGCTTGATCTTAGAGCTGGCAAAGGGGGCAGGAAACCCAACACATTTTTGATATGCATCGGTGTCAACCTGAAGTCAGATCCCACCCCTTAGTATGAAGGGCAGTGAATGTCATGTCTGGGACAACCGTTTACAATAGGCAACTCCTGCAGGGGAACCCCTGCTAGAGGGAAGCAGTATGTAATTTGATGGAGACAGAAAGTCTGTTCTCGCAATAACTTCAAGAGAGACCGGCACTTTGATCAGGGACCAGAGAGAGCTCAATTAACCAGAGAGACCCTTTGATACACAACATACAGGAAGAAGGGTGGGACATTAAGGTAGGCTTAGCCTGCACAAATCACTGGGGCCCATTTGGCTTTATAAGAGGTTTGAGCCCCTCTTTTGGCAGATCATCTGAAGACTTTGCAAGGCATAACAACAATGACTCATTTGGACCCTGGCTGAAGGTAGAGTCTGCCTTACAGCTTCCACCAGTGGAGGAAGGCCTGGATATCCAATAAGGAAGCAGGATCCCTCCCCTAAACACCCCCCAGGGAACAGAGGGAGATACTGAATCCAGAAAACCCTCTAACAGCTCCAGAACCAGTACCCAGCCAGAATGCAGCATGCCCTGCTAGGCTCTACAAGCAAGCTTCCTAGGAGGGAAGTACCAGAGAGTCTCTGAACCGAAAGGACAAGGCCAGGTCCTCCAACACTCTCCTCAGCTTTTGGCTGTCCGCCTTAAAGGACGACACAAGCCCAGCGAAGAAGCTAGGTGGAGTGCACCGACAAGCATCAACCACCGTCTGCCTTAAGGACATTTTTGAGGAGTCGAGCCCCTCTAGCGGCAACTGACTGCACCGCTGACTGTTGTCACGCTGCAGTCACTTGTGCCGTCAGAGGCACCTAAACCAGTGCTTCAGCACGCCAACCAGCACTGAGACAGCGATTCCTTATCCCGAGCTGCCGAGTAGGCCAGCCTGCAGCCGTCCGTCCAGCCCCGCTCGCTGAACTGCCTGCAGCCTGAAACACGCAGCTATCTCCCGTCTTGAACACTGTTGCAGAAATTGCAAAGCGACCTGAAACTGACTTGACACTGTCGAGCACCAAGAACCTCTACAAACACAAGGTACATTGTTGTTCTCTCCCCCTGGTCCTTGTACGAAGCCCCTAATGACATTTTACGACCCATTGCTCCCTTTGTGCTGAAACCAAGTATCCTTGAACACTGTGATTAATTGTGATTAATTACTTTACCGACTACCCTCCTGTCACTATCAGTGTGCATCGCCTTTCCTTCTTGAAACTGTCTGTCCTCTGGATACGATTACAGGGTGGGTTGTATTTTGTAGTGGGCTTGAACTGTCTGTTGTGCTAATAATAAAGTACATATTTGTATACAACCTTGACTGCACAGCCCCTTTTATCATTGGGCAATAGTTGTATTTTTGCTGTGTTGCAAATAACCAACAATACACAACCTTGTGGCGACACACCTGCTGTTCCATCCATGTTACCAAAATTGGACAAGGATGTTTATAACTTACTTGTGTTTCTAATCTGTTCGGATCCCTTCTGGGGTACTAGAGGTGTGGGGCTGACTGATGGTTTAAAAACCGATATTCACCCCTGCACCACTGGTGCCTGGAAGTTGATTCTTCATAGCTGCCCTGCTTGCTTCTGCTATCAGCAGAACAATGTAGAACTGCAGATAGGTACAGTGCTGGCACCCACCATTGGAGCCAGATAGCAAGGATTTGAAATGAGCCTTGGAAGGCCTTCAAGAGGAACTTGAGCCTTGCAAATGAGAACCACAGGATGGTTAGAAGGAGCACAATCCTCAGGGAGTTCATAGATTTACCTGTCTCCTTGTCTGCATTGATGCATTGTAGTGTGTCATCAACCTCATTTTTAAACAGGTGACATCCATCATAAGGCAAGTCCAGAATACAACCCTGGGCCTCCAGGCAGAAGATAATGGCTTTCATCCCTCCTTGGTCGCTTAGTATTACCCCATGAAACCATCTGAAGCCAACATTGCCCACATTTATCGTAGAGCCGATTTCACGCCCCGAAGACAACATACCCTCATGTAGTGTTGCTTTCTTCCGGAAAGTGCTTCAGCAGCTGAAACATCTTGTGCCACATCTCTCTATTATACCTGTTGGCAAAGGTTCAACTGTAGCCTATCCTGACCGTTAGGAAGCCTGTGACTGAGAGCTTCAATCATATTGTGCCCAATTTTTGGCCTTCTTTCTCAGCTGGTACTGAGAGCGCTGAAGCAGGGTTGGCATAGCGGCATCTAGAAATACAGTTGATGGCAGCGGCAGGTCTAGGATGCCTGTGAAAGCAAAGATTGGCAGTCTATGGGCAGTTATTGTTCTTGTCTTCCCCTTCAGGACAAGCAGGGACAGAGAGTGGAGCTTAGATTATGTGCTTCGCCAAATCCCAAATGTCCTCCAGTATTGAGTTAGCCATGGTGGCTTTCGTTTGGCGGTTTCGCCTATTTAGAAGATGGGCTTCTTTTCCTCCATGATTACCTACAAATCAAAAAACGTTGCCACTCAGAACATCAATAGAACACAATTATTCTGTCAGGTGGAGAAACATTGGATGGCATATCCTCTATACTCGAATTGGGATCCACCCGTATATCTTCAATAAGGTCCTCTAAGCCTCTTTGTGGTCTGTATCCTTATCTGGGAAAGAGCAGGGAACAACCTCTCCCCCCTGGTCCTCTGCATAGTCCTACTGGTAGTCATCCGTGTAAAGACTGGAAGGGGGTGTGTGTACTCCTGCTCTCTATATGGCAGAGGAGAGGCACAGAGGACCCCAGCCAAGATTCTCTATTATTGGTAAAGTAGTTGAGCAATCAACGCTTAGCTCTCAGGAGGTGATGCGGGCTGGTTCTTAAATACAGTGTAGTCCCCAAGCACCGACAAAGGAATGTCCACACACTATATTAGTATATAATTAAGGTTTAAGGTTATGTACACAATCACAATAACTCACTTTGTGCTCAGTAAATCTACAATGGCAAATATATACACAGTTCTACGTGGTACCACAATTAGTATCAGATTTTATTAAAGTGCATCAACTGGACTCAGTTTAAATGTCACACAAATCAAGTAATAAAGAGAACCAACAATAGACATAGGAGGAAAGCAATAGTTTAGAACAAATAGGCAGAATAGTACTACTAAGTCACAATTCCATGTGAGGATCCCCCCACCTGGGCAACCTGTAAATAAAGAGATATCGTACAAGCCCAGTCCATATATTGTTCCCAAGAGTCTTATTTCCTTCTAAATAGTTCTACAACCAAAATGTACCTGGAATAGCAGAGTTCGACGTCAGGTCGACGACGGATCCTTCTTGAGCGGCTCCCTTTAAAGCAGGAGCCACGGATCGTCGAGATCCAACGAGGAAAAAGGGATGAACACTGTCGTTGCAGCAGCAGCTTTGGTTCTTGCGGTGCTGGTTAAAGATCGGTCGAAAATATCCTGCAAGCTGAGGCGTGCGGTGCCCCTTGACGACGAGTGTTCGCTGCCGCAAAGAGTTAATGAAGAACTTTGGCCCAGCAAGGGCGTCGAGTCATCCGGTCCTCGGTTGGCAGGAAACCCACTGGCGGATTCTCCTCAGTCGTCGACGGCCTTGACTTTCTCTGGCAGGACGAAAGGGGTTGACGAGGATGAGCAAGGGGGTCCTTGGATTAAATGTCTTAGGCAAAGGAGCACTGGGGCTCCGGTCGGCGAAGGCGGTCGTCGACAGTGGATGGCTGTCCGGTGCTTCTCTTCGTTCTCCTCGTCTGTCCCCTTCTCCGGTCCACAGCCTTTCGTAGGTCTGTCTACCAGGGAGCTCTGGCAAAGATCAGCTGATGCACGATGGTCCCTCATAGCTCGGGAAGAGGTCTCCTAGCCAGGGCCTCTCTTGGATCAGTTCCTTGAAGGCACAGCAGCTTTCAGATCAGCGAAAGACAGCAGCAGCAGTTCTTCTTCCAGTGGGCTTCAAAGTTAAGTATCAGTTTCAACTTCAGCTTCTGAACGATTTCTAGCAGTGAGAGGCCCCCAGATATACTAGTTGGACTCTCTTTCATTCTGCTGGGTCACACTCAGGCAACCAATCACTCAGAAGGGCATTCAGGCAGTAAAGTAGCCAATTAGGCACACGGTGCATTCAGGCCATTCTTCTCCATCCAAACACTCACAACACAGAATGTGGATTCGGACAAGTACTCTGCCATTCAACACTACACACTGCATTCATACCAGTTTCGAGCAGGGCTGTCGCAGTCATTGAGTCAAACACCAGATACTAGACACCCACAACACAGAATGCGTATTCGTCACACACTCCATTCACCCAGGTCCCACCCCATGGGCATACCCACAACATACAGTAAATGGGAAGGCTCCAGCCAGTCTGGCCTGGACTTCCCCACAATACCATATATGGAACTTCCACCCAACAGCCAGTCAGGGGGAAGGGACAGAGTCAGGGCCTCCCAGGAATTCGGGAAAAGTAAGGTAACAGGCGATAGAAAGCAAGAGGCCACAGGGGTCATCTTGTTTCCTATCAGGAATCCACTGATTCCAATGACAGGTCCTGGGCACCCCAAAATGGAGGATGCGCAGGGCACCTGTCATTTCAGCCCGGAGCTGCCACCAGCCCGTACCCTGCTCTGTGGGCCACACGCAGGTGCCCAAAAACATACACTAGGAGTACAGGGTTGGATTCCCACCCATGGGTGCCATACGGGTATCCCAAGGCTCTGTTCACCAAACCAAATACAGGAAGAGCCGCACCGTCAGGAGTCCCGCATGAACTCCTGCGCGGAAAACAAGTCCGAACATACACAATAAAGCATTAAAGGACAAGGATTCGGAGGCCCTGTCCCTCTGATGCATTTCCAGCATCGCAGTGCCTCCCCCAGACTTAGGTCAGGGCGTCTAATCTCCCACGAGATTGACGCTCTCATACAGACGGTCAACATACCTTTTGGAAAGGCCATCTGCCTTATCATGACTCTTCCCTGGTCTGTGCTCTATGGTGAAGCACAGCTCTTGCAAGCTAATGGACCACCTGAGCAGTTTTGGGTTTTCACCCTTCATCTGCATAAGCCACTTCAGGGGCTTATGGTCTGTTTGGACCTTGAAGGTAGACGCTGTAAGGTAGGGCCTAAAACGCCTAAGGCACCAAACTATACTGAAACATCCCTTTTCAACGGTAGCCCACCTAATTTCTCTACCCTTGAGTTGTCTACTGATGAAGATGATCGGATGTTCCCTCCCTTTGTCATCTAACCGGGACAGGACAGCTACAATTCCGGTGTCGCAGGCATCCGTCTGGACGATAAGGCTTGCTGTAATCAGGCGCACACAACACTGGTGCCCTACACAGACTTTCTTTCAAGCCAACAAAGGCCCTCTGACAGTCTTCTGTCCAATTAACCTTCCTTGGTTGTTTGGGCAAAGTCAGAGCTGTCAGAGGGGCAGCTATGGTTCCATAGTCCGCCATGAAGTTGCGATAATAAGTAGTGAGGCCCAAAAAGGCTCTCACATGGGTTTGAGTAGTGGGAGTCTCCCAGTCCTGTACATCCTGTACCTTACTGGGGAGAGGTTGGATTTGACCGCGTTCTACCTCATGACCAAGATAAGTGACTTTCCCCTGAGCTATCTGGCACTTGGTGACCTTGATAGTGAGGTTAGCCCTTTTCAAGGCCTGCAATACATTATCCAAGTGAGTCAAATGCTCCTCCCAAGTGGAACTGCAGACGGTGATGTTGTCTAAGTAGGCCACACAAAAGGCCTCCAGCTCACTTAGTGCATGATTGACTAAAAGTTGGAAAGTGGCAGGTGCATTCTTCAACCCAAAAGGCATGTCTCTAAACTGGTAGAGCCCCTGAGGTGTTGAGAATGCCGTCTTTTCCTTGGCATGGTCTGTCAGAGCTATTTGCCAATAGCCTGAGGTAAGGTCAAAGGTGCTCACAAATTTGGCAGCACCTATGGTGTCCACGAGCTCATCAGCCCTGGGCAATGGGTGCGCGTCAGTTTTGATGACAGCATTGACTCCTCTGTAGTTCACACAGAACCTCCAATCCTTGGTACCTGCCTGGGAACTTGCCTTGGGGACAAGGGCCACTGGACTGGACTGGACCAGGGACTGGTTTAGGGTTCAATAACACCCAGATCCGACATCTTTGCGACCTCAGCCTGCATGTGGTTTTTAACGGTATCTGACATACAGTAGCACCTGCTTTTGACAGGCACACTGTCACCAGAGTCAATTTCGTGCCTACACCAAGGTGTAAGGCCTGGCGTCAGTGAGAACAGAGAGGCATACTGCAGGAGCAACGCCCTGCAGGCTCTCTGCTGCTCTGTCGTCAGATCGGGAGAGGGATGCACTCCCTCCACTGAACCATCCTGTGGGTTGCTTTGCAGCAAATTAGGAAGGGGTTCATTCTCATTCTCTTTTTCCTCTGAAGCTAGCAAGAGGCATGAGACTTCTGCTCGCTTATGGAAAGGCTTGAGCCTGTTAACATGGAATACATGAAGGGCTAGCCCAGGGACTCCGATGTCAACCAGATAGTTGACTTCGCCCCCATCTTGGAGATGATCCTGAAGGGTTCAGTCCACTTATCTGCCAAAGCTCTAGGCGTGGTAGGCTCCATTACAAGGATTTCCTGTCCTGGAGTCCAATCCACTTGCAAGATTTTAAGTTCATGCTAGTACTTGTTGAATTCCTGGCTGGCCTTGAGATTTGCTGTCGCCTGACCCATCATCTGTGTCATCCTCCGTCTGAGGCCTAACACATAGTCCCCCTCTTGCTTGGCAGGACCTGGAGGGGTGGCTTCCAAAGCTTCTCTGATCAAGGCGAGGGGCCCCCTCACTGGATGGCCAAAGAGTAACTCAAAGGGGCTGAAACCAGCACCCACTTGAGGTACCTCTCGGTAAGTGAACAGCAGGCATGGCAGGTGGAGATCCAATTTCCTCCTTAGGGGCTCTTCCAAAGCACCAACCTTGGCAATCAAAGCAGACTTCATGCACTCATACTGACCCCTTTCTTCCACACTCAGTTTCAGAATACAGTCATATCCAGTCTGAGGCACTCTGCTTAACAAACACTTAGCCCAATCTCTTTTATCAACATCATGAATTGCACAAGCCGGTTCAAACACTGCAATCCATTGGAGGATATCAGAACCCTCCGCATACACACCAACCAAATCTTTCATAAACTTGGTGGCTGGGGACCTGACACTCTCAACTGGTTTCACTTAAGTCTCCACTCTAGTTTTCTCCAGCTGAATTTTCTGGTGCTCAGTGTCCCTATCTTTGAGTATCACTTGCTGTGCCAACTCCTCTTTCTTTAACTCAGCTTCTGTTTCCAGCTTTTTGTGTTGAAAGGCTAACTGTTCCCGGTGTAGCTCCAATTCTAAAAGTTCAATCTTCAGCGCTTCCCCCTGAAGAGCAATGCTGGGTTTCGGAACAGAGGCAGCAGGAATGGTGGCATTTCCAGAATCAGATTCAGTAGCAACCCCAAAGGCAGAGTCCTCATTGGTTGCATTGCCCCCTTCAAGAGCTTCACAATCAGTCTGGTAGTCCACCAGGGCAGCTACACTAGGAGTACAGGGTCATACTCCCACCCATGGGTGCCATAAGGGTATCCCAAGGCTCTGTTCACCAAACCAAATACCGGAAGAGCCGCACCGCCAGGAGACCCACATGAACTCCTGCGCGGAAAAAAAAAGTCGGAACATACACAATAAAGTAATAAAGGACAAGGATTCGGAGGCCCTGTCCCTCTGATGCCTTTCCAGCATCACAATCCAAATCCTGGATGTCCTCCAGAGCAGAATGTTGCCCAGTGACATGAGCAGAGGATGGGCGTGTGGTCAAAGGTAGAGTCCCTCCAGCTGGGGTCTTTGTGACACTGGCCGAATGTCACATGGAGACTGCAAAGAATCTAAGACATTACATCCTTTCAAATCTGTCCATTACCCTTATTATGAACTCCAGCAACAATGGGTTGAAGGGCTCATCATTCCTTTCCTCGTGGATGGAGTCCAGTGTGTCTTGTACAGGTGTCTCTTCCTCCTATGAGGAACATGGGTGAGGAAAACTGAAAACTGCCCAAAAATATCTGTGAGAATGAATCCTGCACAACGGACAAAGATGCCTTCAAATCCAGAAAAGGAGGGCAGCCAATTGAATCCCAGCCACTGACAATGCAGGCATCCATGGCAAGTGCTTTGTGGATGAAGCTTTCATGGACCTTTGTCTCGACAGATGGGGCACTCATGGGTGTCTCTCACATGAAGAAGACCTTCCAAGACACTACTGAATCCTCATTAGAATTCACAGTTTTCTCAAGGTTCGGCTTCAAGGCCAAAGGAATCCGGAAAACCTCAGCTGTTTGTCTCACTCCAGACGCCACTGTCTTTGACTTCACTTTCTTAGAAGGGGGTATCTTGCACTCTGAATCAGCCCTATTCATGTGAGGAGCTTCACTACCTTTAACCCAAACTCTAGAAGAGGAAGCTGGAACAGTCTTCATTGATTCATCCTTAAAGATGTCAAGGGGTATCTGCTAGGTAAAGTGGTTGTTTCTGACATCTATCAGTTAGTGCCTTTGTAGAAAAAGATGTGCACATTTTACAGAGTCAAGACTTGTGGTGAGGGTGCAGGTAGTAGATACATCCCTTTTGAGGGTCTTTAATATTGAATATATCTTTCTTTCCTCCCACCAATAAAACGCCTCCCTCCAATAAAACAGTCCTGTAAAAGGATGTCCCTGCTCTAAGATCCCCAGTGCCACTCTCCCCCTCTGTCATTACATATCAAGACTTGGCTGGAAAAGAGAAAAGAGGAAAAAGCAACCTTCAGTGGGATAGTTCAGCACAGGCAGCAACAATAGTAGAGCAGCAGAGAATCCTGTTGAATGAAACTGGAAATGCAGACTCTTCCCTATGATAAAGGCGCAAAAAAGAGATTAAAACCCAGGAGCTATGCTCAAGGACTCCCATGCACATGATGTGGTGAAAGTGTCTTGCATGGCTCCTAGGGGTGGCATCTCAGCCTTTATTCCTCATTGACTCTGGGGTGATAGGGACTAAGAAGTCATAATGAGGTTTATTTTCTTTCTGCTATGCCTTTATGGTTTACCGAGGATTCCTTGGTGAATGATTGTGTCTTATTCTAGCAAGCGAATTTATGAAAGGTCCAATGCTGACAAATGCTCTGCCTACTGCAACATCTTACATGCTCAGACTTCCACCTTCAATCAGTAATATTCCAAGCAATCTGTCAGATTTTGCTGATCAAGCAATAATTGATAGTTCATGACTTCTCCAGTCACAATAGTCCTCACTACTTGTTCAGATTTACACCACTACTCTGTAATCATTAGGGTGCATGCCCGGATGATTCAACATCCCACAATAATCTTCATTGTCACTGTAGCATTACTCAAAAATCTGTCACCAAGTAATCCATGTTATCTAGTAGCTTTTGCACCATCAGTCGGGAATCTTCACTGCAAAGGCTCCAAATTTCATCATCCCTCTATAATCCTCAGTGTAGGCCAGATTGTTCGGCTTTATCCCATCACCCATTACGTCTTCAGTGCAGGTTTCTTACTGCAGGCCCACATCGCTTTGTATAACTCTGTGTAGTGCATGGCAGACGAGCCTCTCTCTTCATCTTCCTCCTTACAATGCATCCTTTCGCCTTGCTGTGAAATGCGGGGGCACCAGTAGAGAATAGTGGAGCCCACATGCACCGCAAGCAGAAGCTCACATTCTGGCTGGAGAGCGGAACATATTCATTGCAATATGAATTTCAAAAGATGTGTCTCGTCAACAACCATATCAGGTTTGCTCCCTCCATAGCTTTATTTGCTTTAGAGCCACTTATTTCACAAACTATATCAAAATATTAAAAATGCCATGAAAATGAGTTTCTCAGGTAGATTATTCCAATTTGTTCTGATGACGTAAGATTAGCATTTTCAATTGATGGCCCTGCCATTTTTTGGATCTATTTTAAATATTTATGTATGGTGTTTCCAAAAATGATAAAAGTCGGCCGAGTTAGAATGTTCATTGTTTCTTCAATGTCCTCTGTGTTATGTGTGATTATCACCCTTGGCATATTTTAGGAATCCTGAAAGCCAATCCAGAACTTTGGCTTCCAGGAAATATTTTCCAGTGTTGACATGGATCCGGCTGCCTCAGAGGATTCCATGTTCCAATGCGAATATCAGTCCCTGCACTTTCCCCATTCCCAACCCCCGCTTACCTGTGGATCCTCATGTCGAAGGACACTGCTAACACCTCTCACTTTGATGCCAGACCAGTGGCATGAACACAGAAAATGGACTTGGCAGCCATTGCTAAATAGAATTCTTACTTTTCTTTTTTTTGGGGGGGTGGGGAACATGATGCCTCATTTTAGCACCGGGCCCCACGTCTGGGTGCTAACAGCTTTATTACCTGAAGCCCCAGGCAATATTGCTGGTTGAGAGTCCTTAGTCTTCCTTATGCACCCTCACATCGCTCTGGTCCATACGTTTGTCTACCGGGCTCATAACAAGTATTATTGCCCTGGCCTTCTAGCAATAATGCTTAAGTAATGAACAGAACCAGAAGAACTGCTGGTGTGTAGCATTTGGCGGGATGTTTCACTTTGACTATGAAGTCTTATTTGTGAATGGTTTTGTACAGGACAATTGTAAGATCTGAGATTATGAAACATGTGTCAAAAGCACTCTAATACTATGGCGAGACAGGAGGCAAGCATTATGCTTTTCCTTCTTTATTACTGCACGTCAGCAACTTCAAATCTTGAACATTTTAAAAACCTTCTTAACACTTTAACTGGCTAAACATTTTGTTTCCTCCATATTGAAACCAAAATAGGGTTGTCAGTTCAAGCCTTTTGAAAAAGTTCTCCTCTAAACTACAAATCCCATGAGTTTTAGGCTTCCACTGTCTCCATTGTCCAATCAGGCTCCGGCCTAAGGTATATATCATCCCCTTCTGTAGTCCTCTTCCTCTTTCTTTGTTGCTGCAAGTGAGATAAGTGCCTTTATGTGTATTTAGATAGGCGTAAGCCTGTATGTGTATTTGGATGTGGATATACACATTTTGAATAAGAAGTGCAGCGTACTAACAATTATGAAGCAATAGAGCGCGCAAATTTGTTTATACTGCGCTCGGACGGGAGATTTCTCTTCAGAAGGTAGGGGCCGGAGCCGCAAGCGAACGCACCCGCGTTAGGCAAACAGCCCCTCCTTCTGCTCAGCACGACACGCAGAAGCCGTAAGAGCGGGTTCCACTCACAGGCAGCTCTCGACGCACGAGTGCCTTAGGACCCCGCAAGCACCATCAGAGGGATTTCCCCTCACGGTCTAGGCACAGCGCGCGTAGGTCGTTAGGACCGCGCATACACCGGCAGAGGGATTCCCTCACAGGCACGACACGCGTAGGGTTTTAGGACCCCGTGGTCGCCAGCAGGGAATCCCCTCTGATATTACGACGACGCAACGTAGAGATTTCGTTTGCGCTCGTTTCAAGGAGCAAAGTACTTCACATCATCAGCGGCTAGCAAAAGAATTTAAAAAAATTAAAATAAAAAGAGGAGCGTTAAATACACGCTACATGTGGAGATTAGCCTGTGTACCCTCTATCAGCTTTTCAGCTCAAGATTTGAAATGGCACAATACAGCCACACCGCCTCACGCAGTACTTCCCCTGAATGGAGTGCTGAGGGGTGGGAAGAGCAACCTGCACCAGAAGAGGACCTCTCACTCAGTTTTAAGAGAGTCCTGGGTGATTCACTGTCACAAGCAGTGACACAAGGCATGATGCCCCTAGCACAGAGGCTAGATCACCTTACTGTATAAACAGAAGGCAGAGAACAAGACACCCAGGAGTAAGAGGGCTTTGAGCCCGGGGGAGGGAACATCAGGAAGATACCCCGATGCAGGGGTGGGACAGGGCAGTAAAAAGGCTCAGAAGAGAACCACCTCTTTGACGCCCCCGAGCACAGCAGAAGGGGTGGACCCAACACCCCAAGAGTCTTCCGACCCAGTGAGCAGGCTTAAGAAAGCCTTTATGATGAGGGCGGTGGTGCCAGACTCTCGACCCCCTGCCCCAGGGGTGCATAATGAAGGGGATGAGGAGGATCGAGGTTACTCACCAGACGATGAGGTGAGGAAGACATTATAATGCCACAGCCGAAACCGGCTACCCATCCTCAAGAAGAGGAGGAAAAGAGCCTACTGGATATGTTTGACCCGGAGGCCATTGCTCATCCTAGATCCTCAGAATGGGTGCCGTCACCGAGAGTGGCCCAATATATGGTGCAGCACCTACGAAAGCCGCTGGACAGAAAAGTAAGGGCAAAGATGAAAGCAGAATGCCCTCGACCGCTCCTACCAGGGAAAGTCACAGATACCCCGGAGCTAGACCCCAAAATGGTGACGTTTGTCACAAAAGCCACCAAAGAGATAAGAAAAGGGGTTGGCAGAGCCTGGCGAGGGTGCCAAGACAAGGTCTTAGACCTGGCTGGATCACTCGCCAAGATAATGGACCTTGCGGAGAAAGCAGCAGACACTGGAAAACCAGTGGACGCAGTAGCCCTGGGTAACTGGGCACAGAGAGCAGTTTGCCTCCTAGGCAATGCTAATTATGCTCTCTCAGCCGAGAGGCGCCGGGGAGTGTTGCTCAAGATAGACAGCAAGTTGAGTGACCTCGCCTCTTACGAGGCGGAAGGAGAAGCAAAAGGTCTGCTGTTCGGCAACACGTTCGCAAAGGAGATGTCCTAGTTTGTGGGGACTTATTCGGCACTTGATAAACCGCAGAGTTCTATCAGGCGAATATTTCCAGGTTGAGTTTTTGCTGGGACCGGACGGCAGAGAGGCCGGGCGTCCGGTGAGAAGACCTCAAAATCATAGAGTCCAATACTGGGAGAATCGCCAGCAGGACAACTTCTTCCCATCCAGAACCCGCTTCCCTGGGAACCGCAGGGGCAGGGGAGCCTACAGACAGGCCAACGCACCACACGGTGAGTGTTCAGATGCCTCCTCTCCCTACGATCGGAGGCAGAACCCGCTGGTTTTTGAATGCATGGCGAAAATTGTCAAGCGATGCTTGGGTACTGCAAGCCGTAACAGGGATGCAGTTAAAATTCGTAGGCACTCCTGTGCAAGCGCGAGAACCAGCGAGAATACATATGCCGTTAGAAGAACAACAGCAGCTATTTGCCGAACTGTGCAGTTTAGCAGGCAAAAAGGCGATAGAGATAGAACAGACAGAGGAAGAAGGTTTCCTCAGCAACATGTTCTTGGTGCACAGAGGGGAGAAAGTAAGGCCAGTTATCAACCTGAAAAGTCTCAATGAATGGGTAGTATATCGTCATTTCAAGATGGAAGACATACACCTTCTACAAGACCTGCTCAGAGCAGGGGACTGGTTAGTGAGACTGGATCTAAAGGACGCCTACCTTATCATTCCGATCGCAGTACAGCATCGGAAATACCTTTGCTTTCATTGGGGAGAGGAGGTGTGGAGGTTCACATGTCTCCCATTCGGCTTGGCATCAGCTCCTTGGGCTTTTACCAAGATCATGCGTCCAGTAGCAGCAGCTATTCGGGAGAGGGGAATCAGGATGATCTTCTACCTAGACAATACGCTAATTCTAGGACAGGACGCCGCAAGTATGCAAGAGCAGGCGTCTTGGGTATGTCGACTCGTATCCTCCTTCGGCTTCATAGTGAACGAAGAGAAATCCGACCTACGACCTTCTCGGAGGATGGAGTTTCTGGGCTTCATGCTAGATACCCAGAAAGCCACATTAGAGCTCCCGCCAGCAAAGATAAAAGGGATAAAGAAGGCGCTCCAAGCTAAAGCAGCGAAGAAAGTAGTTTCCCTTCGCAGCCTAGCCCGTTTAGTGGGATTGCTAGCGGCATCCATACAAGCCATATTTCCCGGGCCCTTACATTACAGGGCACTCCAGAGATTGAAGCTACGTCAACTCAGAGGAGGTATAGGATATCACCAACTAATAATGTTGGATCAGGAGACTATCACCGAGATCCATTGGTGGCTCCACAACATGGAAGCCTGGAATGGCAGGGCCATCTTTGGAGACACCCCGGACCTCGTGATCGAGTCAGATGCAAGCAGAGCCGGATGGGGAGCACAATGTGGTTCCTTAGAAACAGGAGGAAAATGGTCCGAGGAAGAATTGTCTCTTCACATAAACTGCTTGGGACTTCTAGAAGGGTCCTTCGCGGTGCAAGCTTTCACCAAAGAGCGAGTGAAATGCTGCGTGCTGCTCAAGAAGGACAATATCTCAGCAGTACGATATATCAACAAACTAGGAGGTACTTCCTCCAGGATGTTGGCAGAATTGGCGAAAGATTTTTGGCATTTCTGCTTCGACCATCAGATATCAGTATTAGCAGAGTATTTGCCAGGGAGTCAGAATACGATAGCGGACTGGAATTTGCGCTATTTGGTAGACTCCAGTGACTGGAGACTCCCGACAGACGTGTTACAGCGGTTCCAAGAATTGTGGGGCCCTCTGGACACAGATCTGTTTGCGTCCAGACTGAACGCTCAGGATCCGAAATTCTTCAGCTGGAGGATGGACCCAGCTGCAGCAGGGACGGACGCATTTCTGCAGAACTGGACGGGAGCGGTTCACTACGTCTTTCCCCCGTTCATAATATTGACAAGAGAGTTAGCGAAAGTCCGCAGAGAACAAGCGGAGCTAGTAATGATAGTCCCAATATGGAAATTGCAACCATGGTTTCCAGTAGTAATGGAACTTTCTACGGATTTTCCGAGAGTGCTTCCTCACAGAATAGACATTCTTCAGGGGCCGAACGGGCAGCTGCATCCAGTAGTGCTGGGAGGAACGCTGAATTTGATGGCCTGCAGGATTTCGGGCAGAGATGGCAACTCCCAGGCATTTCGCTGTCGAGTGCATCAGCGATTCGTGGGCACCATCAACCATTAGGAGCTATGGTGCTGCGTGGAAGCAGTGGAATGCTTTCTGCACAGGGGTTAATTCAGATCCCGTTTCAGCCCTTCTAGTGCAAGTGTTAAACTTCCTAGCACAGAAATTTGCAGAAGGAGCAGCCTACAGAACGATTGGTGTATACAGGTCCGCCATTTCAGCCAGCTATGCCAGAGTAGAAGACAAGCCAGTAGGAAAGCATCCTACTATTTTGAGACTATTGAAAGGAATGAAGATGCGTAAACCGCCAGTTCCCAGATATTCTGCTTTGTGGGACGTGCAAGCAGTCTTTAGATTATTCCTTTCCTGGCCACAGAATAAGGATCTCTCTCGATCCCAGTTATCCGGGAAGCTAGCGATGTTGCTTTGCCTCATAGCGTACAGTAGAGTATCAGATGTGAAAGCCTTAGAAGTAGACAGGAAAATGTTCTACCGGGAAGGAGTAGCGTTTAATGTGGCGAATAGAACAATATCAGATTCAACAGTAATATCTTATCCATACTTCCCCAATAACAGCAAGTTATGCGTGGCGCAATGCATTAAAGATTATGAAGCAGCTACAGCTCCAGTTAGGCCGAGAGGGGTTACTCAGCTCTTGATAGCGCGTAGGAAGCCTTTTCATGCCGTTGCAACAGCTACAATAGCAATATGGGTGTGAGAAGTGATGCATTGGGCAGGCATTGATTTATCGCAGTTTGGAGCACATTCAGTAAGAGGCGTGATGGCTTCTAGAGCGTTTTCACTGGATATTATGAAAGCGGCGGATTGGTCAAATGAGACTACGTTTAAGACTTTCTATTTCAAGCCTATATCTCAGATAGCGAATACAGTGATTAACAGCTTTGAACAAGCATAATGCTCGCCTCCTGTCTCGCCACAGAATGAAGATTGCCCATGCTGAGAGCGCTGGACAGTCTTGATTCTATTAAAGACAAGGAGGCGAGCATTATATCCCACCCAGGAGCATATGATATAAAAATGCATATAATGAACAAAAGGTATTTTTGCAATGACAGTATATGTGTCAGACTGTGTGAAAACACCCCCTTATAATCTGTTATCTATTGGTTGCAGGGGAAGACCAGACGCAAACATTAATACAGTTAAGTTCGAGAGCGAGTGGTTTGTTCTTCAGTTCTGCCAAAGCATGGGGCTACGAGAAGTAAGTTCCAGTTGAGTTTATGGCAAAGAGTGCAATTGTTTTGAGAGTTATATAGACTTTAACACCAAAGAAAGAGGAAGAGGACTACAGAAGGGGATGAAATATACCTTAGGCCGGAGCCTGATTGAACACTGGACACAGTGGAAGCCTACAGGGTAACAAAGACTCATGGGAGTTGTGGTTTAGAGGAGAACTTTTTAAAAAGACTTGAACTGACAACCCTATTTTGGTTTCAATATGGAGGAAACAAAATGTTTAGCCAGTTAAAGTGTTAAGAAGTTTTTAAAAATGTTCAAGATTCGAAATTGCTGACATGCAGTAATAAAGAAGGAAAAGCATAATGCTCGCCTCCTTGTCTTTAATAGAATCAAGACTGCACAGCGCTCTCAGTATGGGCAATCTTCATTATGCATTTTAATGAAATCAAAGGGAATTTTGAGAAAATTACACTAATCTAAATTTGTCACACATACCTTTCCATAAGCAGATCCCATTAATACATGAATGTATGCATAACTGCTTCACACTAATTTTACAAACTGTGCTTTCTTACAGCATTCTAAAAATAGAGAAGAATCTTCAACAGTAGACTTGATGGCCCTTCTTCAGATGAAATTGTGAGCGTGCAGTCATGTGGTTTCCACCAGCTAAAGTGGGACACAGACCTAGTACCTAAGGAGGGTATTTGTAAATAGGAAACCAGAACAGAGGTGGAAAGGATTTGGACCTTCTGATGGCCAGTTTAAAGGTAAAAAGTATTCACGTTTTCAGGTTATGACATAGTCAACATACATCCCAAGCCGGCTTTAACATGGCAAAAAATGGTTCAAGGCACGCACAAGACTGAACACTTTCACCAGAACATTTTGAACCGGTTACCTTGTCTATGACTACAAGTCTGACCTTAAAAGGGTGACCAAATCATTGAAAAAGAGGAGCAGCGATAATCATCAAGGCCATGCGAAATTCATGACATCAATATCAGTCCTTCGACAATTAGGACAGGATGGGATCATAAAAGTAACTTGTAATATCTACCGCACACCGGGGTGCAGTATTGCTTTGCATTGGCCACACAACCATACCGTTGTACTTTGGAGCAAGAAACAGTATCCATAAGGACCATCAGATAGAAACTCTGCAGCATGTACTCTTAGGCTGTCCAATGCTAAAGGAGAAAAGAAGAATTTTGATATGCCCCTTACTCTAAAAAGGATCCACAAGTATTGCAAGGAAGGCACTGGAATATTGTCTAAAGGGTGACTCAAATTTGAATTATTCAAAGTGATTGTCTGCATGAAGGAATTTCAACACCTAGTGAACCTGGCAAAAAATAGGCGAATAGGCGGTTTGAAAAAGGAAAGGGAGAGGACAACCAAAAAAAAGGGATAAAACATAAAATGTTTTTTGAGGAGGATTTTACAGGTGATTGTTCTGAATAAGTATGTTAATGTTTTTTATATTTTAAACACATTTTATATTAGATGAAGTTGTAACTTTATGGTTTGCTTTAATGTTTTGGAATAAAAAAGTAACATTGAAATTGTTACCTTAAATATTCGGCAACACTTTCCCCTGCAAATCACTATGGGGCCCACTGAAATGTTAAGCCGAAAACCTCTAATCGATTGATTTCTTTTAAAACGACCTCATATCGTCATTCATAGCTATCTAGAATCTTGAATTATGGAAGGTGACTTTTCCACCTAAAGAGTTAAATGGCGACCCATAAAGCGACTGGTGAACTATTAACGGAAAGGAGATTAAACATTGAGCTACATTACTGACCAATGATATGATATGATATTTTATTTATATCGCGCTCGTACACAAGTGTTTCAGAGCGCAACAAGGCAAGAGAGGGGAAACGGGAGACAAAACAACAATCTTACTAGGCCCAATGAGATTGAGAACGCACAAGTGCATGGGAAAGGAAAAGATGAAAAGTGCACAGAAGGGGTGAGAAGTGGAAAACAGAATAAATAATAATAATAAATCAATAAAATACATAAATAGTAAAAACAAAGGCAATAAACTGTGGTAGTGCAGCCAGCAAGTGGCAACTGCTGGGTGTAAGGCAGCAGACAGGGTATGTTTGATAAGTGCAGAGAGAGAAGAAAAGGTGTGGGGGACTGTATGGGTACAGATACAGACCCCAGTGAAAGGGGTGGCCCGGAGGCAGTGCAGGAAGGTGGCAGGGTGAGCAAGTACCTGGGCCGGGAGGACAGAGGGTGGCCAGGTGCATGGTGCAGAGAGAGAAACAGATCAGCAGGGGAGAGGGGCGGGGTGAAGGCAGAAGCAAAGAGGGAGGTCTTGAGGTGCTTCCGGAACCAGAGATGGTTCTCCTCAAATTTCAGATTCGCAGGGAGGCTGTTCCAGAGGGAGGCCCCAGCCGAGAACAGAGATCTACCCCCAGCTCCTTTCTATGAAAAATGACTGACCCTGAGGTAGTTAGAGGTAGAGGAGTGAAGGGCTCGAGAGGGGATAGTTGAAGGTATTTTGGACCCAGGCCCCAGAAAGCCTTGTGGACAATGCAGATGGTTTTGAATTTTATCCTTACATCCACTGGGAGCCAATGAAGGGATTTCAGAGCTGGAGAGATACGATCCCAGAGCTTGAGGCCAAGGACAAGACTCACATTCCTGTTCTGGATTAATTGTAGAGAGCGGAGAGTAGAGGCAGGTAGATTTAGAAAGAGGCTGTTACAATAGTCCAACCTAGAGAGAACCAGAGCTTGGGAGACAATGAGCTTCTGGGGGAAGAAGAGGAAGGGCAGAGTACCTCTAAGGAGGTGGAGTAGGAGGTTTGACTTTTTAGAGACATCAGAGATGTGGGCGGAGAAGGAAAGTGTGGAATCAAAGATGACCCAGAGGTCCTTAGCCTCCAGGTAGGGGTAGCAGGAGGGCCAAGGGAGGCTGGCCAGAGAGTGAGGGGAAAGAAAGGTGAAGGTGTACCGATGAGGAGGATCTCAGTCTTGTTGGCATTTAGACAAAGATCATTGGCAGCACACAAATCTTGAATGGCAGTTAGACAATCAGAGATGAGAGAAGGAGAGTAGGTGGCCGAGGGCAGCCTGAAAATGAGTTGAGTGTCATCAGTGTAACACTGGAAATTTGAGCAGAAAATGGCAATGCAGCGGGTAAGAGTTGCCAGGTATTGGTTGAAAAGCCAGGGCGAGAGGTTATACCCCTGGGGAACAGCACAGGTAGAGAGGTAGATAGATGACCCAAGATAGGACCCAAGTTGGACCTGGGAGGGTCGATCAGAGAGAAAAGAGGTCAGCCAGGCCAGAGCCCGATCAGTGATACCAAGGTTATTACAGAGACGGTTGAGCAGGGTGGTATGGTTGACTGTGTCGAAGGCAGAAGAGAGATTGAGTAGGATGAGAACAGAGGGAATGTTAAGAGTCAAGGTGGAGAGCAGATCTTCGCGGATATTCAGGAGAGCAGTTTCTGTGCTTCTTTGTATTTGTATTTTATTTATTTGTATAGCGCGCCTGGCCCAAAGGCATCTGGGCACGTATCTTAGGTTCCAGTGACAACATATACATCAAAAAACAGCAGAACAAAAAACCAGAATATACATTCAGATTACTTACAATATATTTACAATGTATTTACATTCTGAGTACTTGCAGGAGAATTACAAAGAGGGTACTGCTCAGGGTTCTGGCAGATCTGAAGCCAGACTGGTGGTCATGGAGAGAGCAAACAGAATCAGAATGAAGGTTAAGCTGACAAAGGGCCAACCAAGTAATATAAGCTAATTTCATGTTGAGGTTAATAACCGGTGCCCATTTTCTAGCCAGAAAATAAGCCTGTAGCATGTATTTTGTGGAAGGTAAATAAGGTAGGACGATACCAGATAATAAAGAATAGAATTTCGCGCATTTCAGCGAAGAGCTTTTCTGCAAAGAGCTGTTGTGGCTGGTCTGCTTCGTGCTCTGTGCTGATTTCACTTTCATGGACTCGGATACTTGCTACCGAAGAGAATGCAATTTTAGCAGTTCTTTTTCTGTTTGTTCAAGTCCCACCCACATTTCCCAGCAACCCATATCAACAGGAACGCCGCGCATTTCGCGTGCGCATTTCAGCAAAGAGCTTTTCTGCAAAGAGCTGTTGTGGCTGTTAGGGCTGGAAAGGGCGCCGAATGGATATCACTAAGCTAAGCCCTTATCGGCCACCTAATCCTATTTAGTTACTTATTTTATCTTATTTAATTAATCATTATTTTTCATTATTATTATTTTTTTAATGTCATTTATTTTCATTTTTATTTAAATTTTTCCTTATTTTTCCTTCTCTTTGCTTAATTTCTCTCTTGTGCCCGAGCTTAAAGGCAAAGCTCAGATATGGATACGTACACGTTGATGAGCGGTATGCCGGCTAGGAGGCATACACTAAAATTAATTCAACGATTGAAATCTACGCCGCCTAAAGCGCCTCACTGCTTATCCTCGCATAAAATGTCATCAGTATGAGGGCGCTTGCAACTGCCAACTACATGGCGGATATTCAAATGTTTTATTCACCAACTTCTGTCAAAGCACATTCGACCCATTTATCCATAAGGAATACGGACCGAAATCAATACGATCGAGGTCCACTTGGTAACTCGCCTGTCAGTGACACAACTAAGGCAACAGTGTCTGTTGGCCTGACATCTTTACAAAATAGAAAAGATGTCCCAGTACAAACCACTACAAATCTGTGAACCCCACCTGCAAACCCTATACCTTACCTGGGTGCATGCAGGAGTCTTGATTTGCCTGCTGGAATGCCGAATCAACTAACCAATCTGGATCCGCCCACCAAAGCGCGATGCTTCGATCTCTTGGACGAGAGCGTACAATTTGCTGATATTTCCATGCAAGCTGGCACCTCATTTTTGGCGTCTAGTCAAAGCAATCGCCAAAAAAGGAGCTTCACAAATCAAGAAATTCCCAACCTTAATCTGTCCCAATCTCCAGTGATGTTTGACACGCCCCCATTAATTCGATCTACATCAAAGGCCGTCTCTATCAGTTCACCTGACGAACCAGATCGTCGTACATTAAATTTAACATTGTCTCCACTTACAATTCCTGCTGTAACACCGGATGAGTCCTGTCCCCTTTTACATACATTAGATGCCCTAAATATAGCCATTTCGACCATTCTAAGGCTTTACGACACACTTGACAACAGACTAAAAACTCAAAACTCCTTTCAAGAAAAAGTACTTCACCAACAAGAACTGACAGTGGCTTCACTAACATCTGTATCATCAAATAAACCTCGGTTGGCGTCAGAACGTAATCTTATAGTTTCAAACGCTCAAACCCAGACACCGTCAAACCTGGCTGTTCAAAGAGAGCATATTTACCGCCGGCCTTACCCCTGGATGTTAATCAACCATTTTTGGCTGATCTACCCCAAAACAATGTTCCCCAGCATGCCTTGCCAGTTGCTCTGCGGGATACGGAACCCATTGTAATTGACCTTACCACCAAGGCCAGCGTTGGGATGAGCATTGATCCCATTTCTAAAAACAAATTTAATTTTTTTTTTAATCCAGACAAATTCAAGACATAACTAAATTCTGTATGCTAATGGCAAAGTAAAACAATGTGTCTTTTGCCGCTGTACCTGAACAAAAAAAAACTAAGAATCAAAAAGTCTCAAATCAAATGAGCAGTCTGCGACTAAATTTTTCTTGAAAAAAATTGACCAAACCTACGAAAGATCTAAAATTAGCTTCTGATGCAATTTCAAAAAAATACGTGAATCTATCCAAAAACGCAATACAAACGCATCTGGCGACACCGAGAGCTCAAAATGCACCTATTTACTTACCCTTAGACGAGCTTGTAGATGCTATTGATGAACAAACAAAACAGTTGCAGTCTAATCTACATGTTGACCACCTTACTCCAAAATCACAACGAAAGAGTGATTTATTACCTACAATCGAACAACGACTTTGCCAACTTGAGAAATCAATGCAAGGCACGGTTGCAAAATCATTGTCTAATATCAAAACACAAAAACCAGCGCTTGTGCCAACCCTAACATTTTACGATCTTTCTCACCTCCAATCTACAGATGTAACATCTATCAATTCGACCAATCCCCAATCTATTCATGTAATATCACATGCTCAGAATACACAACCCCTGATGCAAGCACAAACGATAGAAACATCTAAACAAGAATCTTTTGTTTTACGTGAAAGAATTCCTCAACTCAAAAAAATACTTAAGGTAAAGATCTCCAATCCGATGTATACTCACACACAAACAAATCTAGAAAAGAGTGTGACGGCCCCCCATTTGCCTTCCAATACAAACATCCAACATAAACCCCTACCTACAACTAAGGGAGTACTCTCGCAATCAGGTCCGTCTTTTCACACTCTTATTATTCAATGTAGATCAGGTCCTTATGAACTATACGACTTAAACCGTACATCTATCCTGAATATCTTCGCTGAGATTCCTTCTTTAGAAGATCTCTCTTCAACTGACATAGATCAAGTCGAATTTATAGATGATACAAAACTAACATGTGCGAGATTATGGATCAAAATCCGGGGTCATTTTAAATTTGATATGGCAGGCTAGACGTGACAACTTTGATCTAGGTTTTATGATCTCTTACGAAACTTTCCAGATGAAACCACTAAATAAGAGAACAAAACCAAACCTCTATCAAAGAATCCAAGAGCCTGCAGAATTTGAAACCACTTCCTCAAAAATATCCCGAATCTCAGTATGACATGGCTTAGAACCATAATCACCAACAATAAAATCGTTAGGAGAACTGAAGTTGGTCAGCTGGAATACACGTGGCCATGTTCACTTGATTAATAATGCTGAAAGTAACCTGCACATTTATGATATTATTGCATTACAGGAGACATGGCTAAAAACGACCCACATTTGGGATAACTTCGATGTATTTGCAGTGCAAGCAATTCAACCCCCCAAAGGTGGGCCCATGGCTGGCCTACTCATAGCAGTAAAAAAATCTTTGTGTTTTAAAATCATGAAATGGCCAGTACAAAATGACTATATGCAACGTGTTAAAATTAGTGTCAATTCATAAACAATTGTTTTACTAAATGTATATTGGAATCGCGCATCCCTGGCGCCCAACGTGTTCTTTTCAGATAACGAACTCCTTTTAACTCAAATTCTTTTAGAAGGATCAATTACAGCAACTATACTCGTCAGTGATCTAAACATTCATCTGTTCCATAAATCCTCCCCTAAAAAACTGGTAATTACTAATAGGTGGACGACAATCATGGCAAACTTTCAATTACAGATGTTGAACGGTTCAGTAGTGGGAGATGTTCCTCATAGACCGACTTGGCGAAGGATGGATCAGGAATCCACTATTGATTATATCTATACTGATCCATCCACATTTCTATTAGTCAAGGAGTTTGAAATCTGCAAGCAACACCAGAGTGATCATGACCAACTTACATTCACCTAGGCTTGTGATTTTATCGTGCCCATACTAATCATCTTAAAAACACCTATGTGGTAAATGGTGGCCGTAACAGATTACGGATTACAGAAGATTCACTATAGAGTTATTTATACTGTCTAAAATTCAAGGTGCCACTAATCTCAGAAATTACCCCCGAGATACCTGCTATGCTACTGCCCTTCAACTATTCTCTGAACCTGAAAATACATTAAAAAAAAACATTTTGTGCATAAACATGCATTTGATGTTGAACTGCAACACCGAAAGCTCACCTTACGAATAGAGTTAAGAAAACTTAGGAAGCTCAAACAAATAACTACCTTAGGACGATCAAACATCTGAAGCTGGTTTATAAAAACTGGCTTTACGGAAGGAAGGCACTTATGTATCAATATGACAGCGAGAATATGTTGAAAGCTATGTCATCGAGAAACTCACAATCAATATGGCAATTTCTTAATCAATCTACCCCGACTTCTCAATTTGCATTACAGATCAACCCAGTAACTGAGCAGAATTGGATAACTCATTTTACGATCACGTATGCATCTTATAACAAAGCAATTGCATCGATGAGTGATATCAGTCTTCTAGCGTGCCCACTTGATCTTGAATTTGATAGTGATGATATTGAATTTTACATTTCAAAGCTTAAGACTTCCTGGGCCCCGGGCCCTGGTGGTCTATCTAACACACTTCTAAAGGCTAATAGTAAGATTTGGGCATCGATATTAAACATGATATTTACTGAAATCATAAGAACTGGAAAAATCCCTTCCTCTCGGCGCAAATCGATCATAGTCCCAATCTTTAAGAAAGGTGACCGCCAATACCCGCAAAGTTATCGTCCAATCGCCCTATTGGACGTGCCTGGCAAACTTTTCAGCAGATGAATATTGCATGACTTTAACCGGTGGATAACTAAAATGGATCTTATGGATCCTCACCAAACAGGCTTCCTTCCGGGTATTGGTACATCAGTTAATTTAACTGCAGTGACCGCTATTCAACAACATGCACTTAATTCCAAACAAGGGCTGGACATTGCTTTTGTGGACTTCAGATCCACTTTTGATTCAGTGAGCAGAGAATTATTGGTATACAAATTAACCGCTGCAGGATGTCCAATAACCCTTCTAGCTTTAATAATCCAACTTCAATCTGACACTTCCATTCGTGTAAGATTAAATATGCAAGGCCTACTATCTGCTCCAATCATGACTCACCGTGGACTAAAACAAGGCTGTGTTTTAGCTGCAGTCTTGTTTAGCTTTTTTATCCATGACTTAAGAAACATTTCTAAGTCACTACTAACAGATCCTCTGCAGTTGGGCCAACCCGATATATCTTGGCTCCTCTATGCGGGTGATTTGGTTCTTCTGTCTAAAACCCTGACTGGACTACAGAACTTACTGCACATTCTTGAGCACTATGCTGAGTCCAATGGCCTTCAAATAAACACCACCAAAACGAAGATTTTGCGTCCTAAAATAAAACGATCCTCTAAATCAACATCTTATAACTGGACCTTAGATAATAACACACTTGAAATTGTAGACCAATATACATACTTGGGAATAAATATCAACAATGCACCAAAGGATGACAACAATGTGAATGATTTGAATAGAAAGATAATTGCTAATACCTCGCAAGCAATGCTGATACAAAAGAAATACGGGAAGTTTTCCTTTAAGCAAGGAGTTACATTCTATATACAGAACGAATCAGCGATAATTTTATATGAAAGCAAAACTAAATGTTTGAAAAGTGAGAACTTCTGGACACTTATGGAAGGGAGATTCTGGAAAAGAGTCCTAAACCTCCCCAAGTCACAACCTATGTGCAGTATAAGATATGAACTTGGCCTACCCTCCCTATACGTTATGGCGACATGGAAAATTCTTGCCTTACAAAGAAGAACAAGTTACTTCTTACCTGGTAACGTCCTTTCGATGGGATGTTCCTCGAACGTATTCCTTATCTTGATAGATTTACTTCCAGCTTGCTGGCCTCGGAAATTTTTTTCAGTAGAGGGAGCTGCACGTCGACGTCCCTCGAGTTGGTGTCCCTCGATAGCCTCCGTATCGGCGCCGACGTCATCATGTGCATAAATAGACTCGTGCAGCGTCCGTTGCTCAGTTCCGTTTTGAAGCTTAAGAGTAGCTGTGCATGAATTGGTTATTGACCTTGAAGGAGCGTCAGCTGCAACCACAATGAAGTTTTACGGAGTGGATGGATGGGAGGGGCGATAAGGAATACGTCGGAGGAACATCCCATCGAAAGAACGTTACCAGGTAAGAAGTAACTTGTTCTTCGAAGGGATTGTGTCCTCTGACGTATTCCTTATCTTGATAGACTCCCATAGCAGTGGTGTGTAAACGGAGGTGGCAGTAAAATTGTCATATTCCCCTTTAAGAGTGAACAGAGTGTAACACAGCTTTGCCAAATCTAGTTTCTGTACTAGAGGAGGAATCCAGATTGTAGAATTTTGTAAAGGTATGTGCAGTCGACCATGTGGCAGCCGCACATATGTCTCGAATCGGTACCCCTCTTTGGAGGGCCGAAGAGGCTGCGATACCCTTGGTTGAATAAGACCTAAGAATTTGAGGGGGCTCTTTCCCTGCTAGTTTGTAACATTCTAGAATGGCTAAAATGATCCATCTGGAAATGGCCTGTTTTGTGATTGGCAACCCTAATTTGTGCCCTGTGTAACCTATGAACAGTTGGTCTGCTTGCCTAATCCTAGCAAGTCTGCTGATATAAAAACTTAAGGCTCGCCTTGGATCCAGACTATGTAGCCTCTCTTTCTCTTTCCCTGGATGAGGAGGAGGATAGAATGAGGGTAAGGTTATCTTCTGAGTGATGTGGAATTCAGAAACCATCTTTGGCAGGAAATTAGGCTTCACTTGCAGGACAACTTTGTCTTCGTGAAAAATTGTATGAGGGGGTTTACAAGATAGGGCTTGTAATTCGCTCACCCTCCTGGCAGATGTCAAAGCCGCTAAGACAGTTTTAAGGGTGAGAAATCTTAATGAACAAGAGTGGAGGGGTTTGAAAGGGGTACCCATCAGGAAATTTAAGTCCAAATTTAAGTCCCAAAAGGGAACTTGGAACGGTCTCAGGGGATAGACATTGGATAACCCTTTAAGAAATTGCATTACTAAGGATCATTTGAAATTTGATGGCTCCTCTGCAGTGCACTTGAAGATCGATAGCGCTGCGAGGTAGCCCTTGATCGTACCAACTTGAAGACCTGAATTCGCCAAATAGAGTAGAAAGGATAACACCATTAGTGTACCACATGAAAAGGGTTCAATATTCATTTCTCTACACCAGCTGCACAATTTGTTCCAGCGGCAGTGGTATAAAGTCTTGGTTCCTGGCCTTCTGGATGAAAGCAACACCTCCATGACATCATCTGGGAGGTCCCAATCCTTGTATCTCAACCTTTCAGATACCAAGCATGAAGATTGAGGGTTCTGATGTCTGGATGGAGAACCTGACCTCCATTCTGCGAGAGAAGATCCTCCCTGTCCGGAAGACGAATCGGAGGGTAGATGGACATGTCCAGAAGGTCGGGTACCACGTTCTCCTGGCCCACTCTGGGGCAATTAGGATCATAGTCTTCCGGAATCTTCTCAACCTCCTGATCATCTGAGGAATGACAGGGGCTGGAGGAAACGCGTAGAGAAGTGGAAACTCCCAGTCTACCATGAACGCGTCCCCTAGAGCTCCTCTCGGGGGAAATTCCCTTGAACAAAACTGATCGCACTTCCTGTTGATACTGATGGCGAACAGATCCACTTGAGGGGTTCCCCAAAGGGCAAAGATCTCTTGAAGGACTTCCTGAGCTATCTCCCACTCGTGAGAGACTGTGCTCTGCCTGCTCAGAGCGTCCGCTGTCAAGTTCTTCTCTCCGGCTAAGTGAACTGCCGATAGAGAGATTCCTTCTTGAATTGCTCAAAACCAGAGCTGCATCGCCTCTCTGCACAGTGGTAGTGATCCTACGCCTCCTCTTTTGTTGAGGTAGTGCATGGCCACTATGTTGTCCGTCATTATTAGGACATTTTTCCCTTGTACAGATGGCAGAAAAGCCTTCAGCGCTAGTCCGATAGCTCTCAGCTCCAACAGGTTGATATTTAGTCTGGACTCCGATGGAGACCAACAACCGCTGATGGTCAAGTCGTTGGCATGGGCTCCCCACCCTGTGAGTGAGGCATCCGTGACTACTGTTATCTCCGGCCATGGTTGCCAAAACAGTTCTCCTTTCAAAATGTTCTCCCGACAGGCCCACCACTGAAGGTCTCGAGCCACTTTGTACGGAACCTGCAGGAGATCTGTCATTTTTCCTGAGAATTGCGACCACTGAGTTCTTAGTGCCCACTGGAGAGATCTCATTCTCAGGCGAGCCTCTGGCACAAGGAAGATTCAGGATGCCATGAGGCCTAGCAACCTCAAAAAGTCGAAGGCTGGGAGACGTTGGGCATTTTGAAACTTGGTGACCATCTGCAGAATATCTTGAGCCCTCACCTCTGGTGGCGAGGCTTTCCCCAGGGAAGTGTCCAGGACCGCGCTGATGAACTGGAGTCTCTGTGATGGTATCATCTGTGACTTCTTTAAATTGAGGGAGAAGCCCAGTTTGTGAAGGAAGTGGCAGACATAATCTAGTTGGATCTGAGCTTGTTCCGAAGATACTGCTCTGATCAACTAATCGTCTAGGTAGGGGTAGACGTGGATCCCTTCCCTCCTTAGACTTTCAGCCACTACCGACATTAGCTTGGTGAAGATCCTCGGGGCAGAGGTCAGCCCAAATGGCAGAACTCGAAATTGATAGTGAGAGTTTTCAATTGCGAACCTCAGGTATTTCCTGTGTTTGAGATGGATTGGCACATGGAAATAAGCATCCTGAAGGTCTAGAGATACCAGTCAGTCCTGAAGCTGGAGGGCCTGAAGGATCTGAGAGAGATTTACCATCTTGAACTTGTCCTTCCTGAGGAATTTGTTCAATTCCCATAAGTCCAAGATGGGTCTCAGTCCTCCGTCCTTCTTCGTTATCAAGAAGTAGGGGGAATACCAACCCTTGTTCCTCTCCGCTACAGGTACCGATTCTATGGCACCTTTCTCCAGCAGGTCTGGAATCTCCTGCAAGAGGAGCGGATCTGGAACTTTCAAAGAGTTGTTCCCCGATGGATGACTCTGAGGGGTGCATAGAAAAGGCAGGCAGTAACCTTGGGCAACTGTCCCCAATGCCCAAGCATCTGACGTAATAGCCTGCCCTTTCCGTCAGATGTTGAGTTAACCTGCCCCCTACTGGTGTCTTGTGAAGAGAGTCCTCAGAGTGGTTTAGAGGCGGCTGATGCAGATGCCGAGGGTAAAGAGGCACCTACTGCTGCTGCGGCTTTTGTACTTTTAACCCGTCCACCTCGGGTGAATTTCTTTTGGCCTCTTTGAGCCGGCTGTCCTCTGCCTTTTCCGAATGCGGAATAAAAACGAAAGGACCTACCTCTTCAAGAGGTACCTGACGGGCGATAGGGAGTTTGACGGATTGCAGCTCCAAGGGATTTTGCTGCTGCCTTGGATATTTGTAACTTCTCTAGGCTGTCATCAGCCTTCTTACCAAATAAATAAGAGCCATAAAAGGGCATATTCAAAAGTCTGGCCTGTACATCTGGAGCAAAACCAGACTTTCGCAACCACGCAAATCTGCGGATTGTAGTACTTGCCGCCATGGCCCTGCTGATACTGTCATCAGAATCAATGCCAGTTTGAAGGGATTCGCACATTGCGTCTTTACCATCTTTAATGATGTTCAGAAAGGCTTCCGTTTCGTCTCCTTCCGGGAGGCAGTCAGCCTCTGATGAAGCACACTCCCAAAGAGTATGGCTGAATCTTGCGAGCGTACAAGTAGCATTAATGGATTTAAGTGCCATGCTACACGCAGAAAATACTTTTTTTTGACATAGTGTCAAATCTCTTATCATCCCTGTCCTGTGGAACCGTAGGGTATGCAGATCTACAGTTCGATGAAGTTGCTGCTTGAACAACCAGACTCTCTGGAGTTGGATGTTTTGACAAATATTCAGGGTCAGAAGCAGATACCCTATATTAGGCAGATAGTTTTTTGTTAACTGCCGGGATAACCTCCGGAGTTTCCCAGTTGGTTGATATTTTCCTCTGTAATGCAGTATGAAATGGAACCACAGGATCTTCCTGTGGGCCTTTAATTAAGATGTCTGTAAGATCATCTTGTTGAAAAGCAGGTGAAGGTGTAGACCAACCCATGAATTCTATTTTTCTGGCCATTAAAGTTCTATAAGGGGTCTTAGCATGTTCCGCTGGGTCTGTTTTGGCAAATTCTACTTCTGGGGAAGTACTAACCCACTTGCATCATGCAAGGACTCTTGAAGGTCTTTCAACCTATTATCTTCAGAGATAAATCTGATTAGAATCCTCCCCTTCTTCATAAATAGAGGACAAGGCTCTGAAATAATCTGACCTTGGAAAAGGCTTAAAACCCATTTCTAATGCAGAAGGTGCTAAGCTTGTAGTAACCGGTTGAGAAAACCTCGACGTTGTCGACGCGGAAGTCAAAGGCTTCGAAGAAACCGAAAAAGGCATCGAAAATGTATGAAGCGACCTCGAAGAACTCGAGAGGATCGGAATCCTACTCAGAGTCGTCGATGTTATCGACGACATTCTCGAGGTCATGGTGGAAGTCCTCGGTGTGACTACTGACTGTGAAGTAGTGACAGTCGTAGGTTTATCCTTTATCGGCGTCGACATCAGCGTCGATTCGACCGATCTATGCGTCGATGGGCCCTTCAATAATGGCGTCGATGATGCAGATTTATGAGTCGAAGGGGCCTTCGACGATGGCGTCGATGACGCAGTCTTACTGCCTTTGCTCGAGGGTTTGCGACGCTCTCGGGCAGTTTCTTTCGCCGGGTGCCACGACTCGCGGTGTTTAGATTTTCGGGTCTTTCACCCAGGTTATCACCTTTAGCCGTCTCCGAGGGGGACGAGGCTGCTTTCTCGAAGACGCTAAGCATCTTTTTACGGAATTCCTCCCACTTAGCAGGAGTGCTGTGTTTTGGGAGGCAGGTGACTTTTTCCGGGGAAACAGAAGAAGACGAAGAAGAGGGAGATCTTCGATGCCTCTTTTTCGAATGTTTGGATCTCGAAGAGTGATGGGAACTGCTTCGAGACTTCGAACAAGAATGTTTCCTGTGATGGCGAGGAGATGAATGTCTCGACTCTGCCGAGGAAACTTTCGAAGGAGTAGAAGTTTTAACAGTCTTACCTCTTTCGAGCTTCCCCTTACGCTCCTTCAAGACTTCCGTCGTCATGGACATTCAGTCCTCGCATTCTGAACAATGGTGCTCCGATCCCAGGCACCACAAACAGATCCTGTGACAACGACATTTTCTTTCCACAATCTCGACATTTTTTGAAGCCGGACCGTGGGTTCGACGGTTCAGATGAGGAAGCCATCGATAAGAGTAAGGTATACTCGAGGAATAAGTAGTAATCTACTTGAATAACGAACTGAACAACACGATTCCGAGGCCCACAAAGTGCGGAAAAACGGAACTGAGCAACGGACGCTGCGCGAGTCTATTTATACACATGATGACGTCGGCGCTGATACAGAGGCTGTCGAGGGACACCAACTCGAGGGACGTCGACGCGCAGCGCCCTGTACTGAAATTTTTTTCCGAGGCCTGCAAGCTGGAAGTAAATCTATCAAGATAAGGAATACGTCGGAGGACACAATCCCTTTGAAAACTACTTCTAAATTTAGAAACTGAAAAAATCTCGCCAACGCTTGCGAGGTATATGCTCGAATCTTTCCACTCATATCCCCGAACCTGGAAGAAATTTGTAAAATCTGTAATGGTTGCGGCAAATATCTCAGAAATATTACTCATTTCGAATACTACCAAGGCAAAATATATTTTATGGCGCCTAGACTGGACGTACAAAATTTACAGAGAAAATCCGATAGAGGATAAGGCCCTTGCTATAATAGAAACATATCTTCTGAAATTCCCAGATCATAAACTACAAACTACCTTTTAAGATTTCGATTGAAGTTAAGCATAACTCGGGATTTACAAGCTCAGAGGCATCAAATTCCAAGGTCGGAGAATTTTTGTAGATTTTGCTGCAACCAACATCGTCCTGAGACGATTCAACATGTTCTAACTGTTTGCACCATGTTGTTGGAACAACGTATAGGGTTGCTTAAACCTCATTTTAAGGACCAATTAATTATAACTGCAGAAGAACTTTCGAAGAGACTGTACCTTACCAGACTACTGAGCCTACAGATTGCAATTACGAAGTTTATACTTCAACTTAAATTAGAACCTGAAAATCTGTCTTAAAGTGGAATTGGTAAGACAATGAAGGGGATCAAACAGTGTTTTGAGAGTAAATATGGTTTTGACCTTTTAATGTAGGTGAGAGCTAACTCTAATAGTTTACTGGTCTGTTATGTCACTTGATGAGTAATACCGATTTAAAAGATGTAATGTGTCATTTTTGACTTAAAAGATTAATGTGCGGATTATGCTTTCTTTCTCTTCATCTGATCGGGATCATTAATGCCTTATGAAAGAACTGACTGTGTGTGCTATTGAATAATGTATTGGTCTTTCTTTGTACCCTGACCGAGTTTCTTTTTTTTTTTCTTTCTGTTTCTTTCTTCGTTTTTTTTCTTTTTCTTTTGGTATCGTATTTTGTTATGTATAACAAATGCTTTAAAAAAATTATTGAAAAGTTGTTTTAACAACTGTAACAATAAAAAAAAATGTATAAAGAATAGAATGCCTGTAATAAGAGATGCTGCCATGATTGAGAAGTACAAAAGCCCTGGAAACGTTTCAAAAGAATGAAAACACTGCAATCAACTCGAATCTGGAAAACTGCCTCTGAGCGCAATGAAATTACAAAAGCTGTCAAACCAGCATAGTCACCTTTTCCCTCTGTGTTCGGTATCGTCCTGTGGTACAGGTCGGACATGCTGAGACAGAGCCAATTGTTGTCCATCTGTTCCAAAAAGAATATCACATAAAGGTGTATTGGGCAAAACATAAGACTCTCTGTTTGCCTGTGAAGTGAAACATTGGATCGGTCTAGCGTATGACATTAGCATTACTAACTGAGGCCTCAATAGAAAGGAACAAATCATACACGTTTAAAGGAAATACATTTAACATATTTGGGTTCAGATGCTCCATTCCTCCTGCTCATGAATTGCCAATCAGGGAAACTGGGCAGTGATGATTTTTATTATTTAAGCGCTGTACCATCTTACCAGATCAAAGTATCCAAACACTTTACAAAGATAAAAGCGTCACAAAAAGTAAATATTATAATGAGTTGGAAAGTCACCTATTTATATAGAAAATGCTTAAAACATAATGTTTAAGAACAGTTTATCTCATATAAGAAGAGTGTTTATTAACTATAAAATGGCAATTTTTCACTTTGCACGATATGTACGTGAATATCTGATGACATAGGTTTAAAAGAGTTGTACATTTTTTGTTAAGAGAGTTTTTAGATATTTTAGCTTATCATTTAATGTTATTGACAAATTGTATTTTATCAGATTTTTTCTGGCTGCTTTATGAGCTGCTGTTACTTTCATAAACGCTTGTTTTCGACGTAATGTTTTATCAACTAACTAGTGTACAGGTCTGCGTGCACGGGCCAAAGTGCAGGTTTTCATTAAAACAGTAGAACCACTATTGAGCATGAGCCAACAGTTCCCTCTAGCATTGACAACAGGCGAAGCTATCGGAATTAGACCACTGTATTCTTAGGCAACAGCACCCTCTAGCTGAGCATTCTGTGCGTTCGGGCAACCTCCACTGTGAAGGACGGCTTCGGACAAACATACATCTAGCCTTTTATTTAAGTATTAAGCCCGAGCGTGGCGAAGGACAGGGGGGGCATTACCGAGTCAGGTTATGCCCCGGGACGGAACAAGTTACTTACCTGTAACTGTTGTTCTCCAGCATGGGTCTGGCATGGATTCACATGCTCATGAATATTCCCCGTCGTCAGGCTGGGAATCCTCGGTAAAGAAAAAATCAGTATCAGTTTCGTTTCTGATCTGTCTTTCGTAGTAGTAACCAATCACTGATCTCTGCGTCATACTGACCACAGCCAATGACTGCCCTCTACCTAAGCCCCGCCTCTGGCAGCCATCTTCAGATTTGGTAGCACGTGAAGTGGCAGTATGACCAAGTGAAGAGCCGCAGAGGGGTAGGCGGGAGGGTTTGCATGTGAATCCATGCCAGACCCATGCTGGAGAACAACAGTTACAGGTAAGTAACTTGTTCCTTCTCCAGCATGGGGTCTGGCATGGATTCACATGCTCATGAATAAAGAATACATAGCAGTACACACATGCACAACCACGGGAGGTGGCAAAGGCTCAACATTAAGCATTACATCAAACTCAACATTAAGCAACTCTTACCTCCTCACCATGCTCACCTTAGGCGAACAGGTTGCGCAGCACTGCTTGGCCGACCCTGGACTCCTCCCTGGAATCCCGATCGACGCAGTAGAATTTCGTGAAGGTGTGCGTCGACCTCCACGTAGTAGCCCTGCAGATGTCCAGCAAGGGCACACCAGATAGGAACGCCGTGGTAGCTGCGATCGCTCTGGTGGAATGGGCTCTCGGACGGCCAGGCAGCGGTCGGTTTGCCAACCGATGACAGTACATGATACAGCCGGAGAGCCATCTGGAAATGGAAGCCTTCGAGAGAGCCTTCCCCTGATTGACAGGTCCAAAGTTCACAAAGAGTTGTGACGTCTTCCGAAAACACTTTGTGCGGTCCACGTAGAACTTCAGCGCTCTAGCCACATCCAGCGAGTGCAAAGTCCTTTCAGCCGGCGACGAAGGCGACGGGAAGAAAACAGGCAACACCAAGGGTTCGTTGAGGTGGAAGTCCGACGGCACCTTGGGCATGAAGGAGGGGTGCGTCCTGAGCACTACCCTCGTGTCATGAAAAGTCAAGTACGGGGCCTTGCAGGAAAGGGCCTGGATCTCTCCCACCTGTCGTGCGGAGGTGATGGCCACAAGAAACGCTGTTTTCCACGACAAGAACTTCAACGGAGCCGAGTGCAGAGGCTCGAACGGAGGTCCCATGAGCTTGGTCAGCACCACGTTGAGCTCCCACGCCGGAGCCGGAGCCTTCACCGGCGGGAACGATCTGAACAGTCCCTTCATGAACTCTTTCACCAGACGATGAGACCACAAAGACGTCCGCCCCGTGGTTCTAGTGTATTGGGAGATCGCAGCAAGATGAATCTTGATGGACGCGTGCGCCAGTCCAGCTTTGGCCAGCGTCAGTAGGTACGGCAGTACTTGGCGAGCCGTAATCCGTAGAGGGTTAATCTTCTGTGCGTGGCACCAGACAGAGAACCTCTTCCATTTGTGTCCGCAGCATTTAAGAGTTGAGGACGCCCTGGCCTTTGCAAGAACCTCTCTGCAGTCGGCCGGTATGTCGTATCCTCCAAACTCTAACGCTGCAGGAGCCAGGCCTGGATGTTCAGCGACTTCGGGTCGTGATGGAGGATGGCGCCTCCTTCCCTGGAGATAAGATCCGCGTCCACTGGCAGCTTGATTGACGGGGACGCTGACAAGTCCAGAAGGTCCGGGAACCATATCTGCCTCGGCCACGCAGGTGCGACGAGGATCATCCTGCACCGTGACCTCTTGAGCTGGTTGATGAGCCGGATCAGCAATGGCAATGGAGGGAACGCGTATAGAAACAGGCCCTCCCAGGGGAGCGAGAATGCATCGCCCATGCTCCTCGGCTGGGGAAACCTGCTGGCGAACCTCCGGCACTTGGAGTTCGTCGCCGTCGCAAACAGATCGATCTGGGGTGTGCCCCACCGTCGGAAGAGGCGGTCCACTAGATCCTGTCGTAGTTCCCACTTGTGGCACGAGCGCAGCTCCCTGCTGAGTGAGTCGGCGATGGTGTTTTTTATCCCTGCCAGATGAAACGGCACCAGAAACATCCCTTGGGCGACAGCCCAATGCCACAGATCTTGAGCCTCCATGGACAGGGCTGGGGACCTGGTTCCGCCCTGTTTCCTGATGTAGAACATGGTGGTGGTGTTGTCGGTGAAGATCCTCACCACCTTGCCCTTGAGGGACAGAAGAAAGGACCTGAGGGCCCAAAACACTGCACGGAGCTCCAGGACGTTGATATGGAGGGACTTCTCCGTCGTGAGCCAAAGGCCTCTCGCGTGCAGATTTTCGGTGTGCGCTCCCCACCCTTCCAGGGAGGCATCCGTGGTCACTGTCTCCTGGTGGCCGGGGGTCTGAAAGTCCATGCCCGCCGTCAGAGGCGCGCGGGTGCCCCACCACCGGTTCGCTCGTCGGAAACTCTCGTTGAGTGTGATCCTCTCCTCGAAGCTGCCCGTCGTCTGGATCCAGCGCGCGTCCAGGAACTCCTGCAACGGGCGCATCCGGAGCCTGCACAGGCGGATGAGGTAAATGCAAGAAGACATCATTCCGAGGAGGGACTTGATGGACCTCACTCTGGCAGCGTCCGCAACCAGCATCCGCTGCACCTTGCCCAAGATGGCCCTCGTCCTTTCCTCCGACGGAGAGGCCAGAAGCGACACTGTGTCGAGCTTCGCTCCCAGAAACAGTGCGTCTTGCGCGGGCACCAGGTGGGACTTGGCATAGTTTATGGAGAATCCCAGGTCCGTGAGAAGTTGGACGGTCCTTGCCGTGTGCTCCACGGCGAGCTCCTTCGACTTCGCTCGGATGAGCCAGTCGTCCAGGTAGGGGTAGACGTGGATCCCCTCTCGGCGCAGCTGCGCTGCCACCGGTGCGAGGCACCTGGTGAACACCCTGGGTGCCGACCTCAGTCCGAAGGGAAGGGCTCTGAACTGGTAGTGACACCCTTGGACCACGAACCTGAGAAACTTTCGGTGTCCCTTTAGGATGGGAATATGGAAGTAGGCATCCTCCAAATCCAACGACGACAGGAAATCGCCCTCCTCCAGCTGACCCAGAACGTGTTGGAGGGTGACCATCCGGAACTTCTGTGCCTTGATGAATTTGTTCAGTCGTCGTAGGTCCAGGATGGGACGCCATCCTCCAGTCTTCTTCTTCACGAGGAAGTATCTTGAGTAAACTCCGGAGCCCCGAAGCCTCTTTGGGACGAGCTCGATGGCGCCCTTCTTGAGCATCGCCTTTACCTCCAAGAGAAGTTAAGGGACGTGATGTTCTTTCCTGGCCACAGGGGGGATGCGCGGGCACCTCTTTAGAAACTCGAGCGCGTGACCCTGAGCTAGGGCGTCCAGCACCCAACGGTCGGTGGAGATGGACTCCCACACGCTGACGAAGCTCGCCAGCCGGCCTCCCACCGGGGTGCTTCGATGGGGGCCCGACCCCACGGCCGGTTCAGTCCTGCTTCGACGAGGCTTTGCTGCCTTGTCCTCCGTGGCGACGACGGCAGGGTCCGCCTGACTTGCCTCGTCCCCTGTAAGCTTCCTGCGACGACGAACGGGCCGCTTGACGGTAGGTGGAAAATCCGCCGCCGGAACCTTTGGAGGCACCCTGTTTGCCTCCGCCGCTCCGAAAGGGCGGCCGCCGTTGCTGGAGAACCCCAAGAGCCCGGGCCGTCTCCGTGTCTGCCTTGATGGCTTGAAGGGAATCGTCCACTGTTTTCCCAAACAGGTTGTTTCCGTCGAACGGCATGTCCAAGACTCTGGTCTGCACGTCCTGACGGAAGTCAGTAGCCTTGAGCCATCCACGCCGCCTAAGGCACACGCCGTTGCCCAACTGGCGAAATCCTGTGTCAGCGATGTCCGTCGCAATCGCAATGGCGTGGTCCGAACGCCACCTCTCCTTCCTGCAAGATCTCTAGGGCTTCCGCCCTCTTGTAGTCCGGTAGGAAGTCCAGCAGGGGGGCCAGTTTGTACCATAACTCCCTGTCGTAGCGGGCTACGATAGCCAAGGCGTTGGCCGCCTTAATCGTCGTCGCTGCAGACGAGATGACTCTGCGTCCCATCGTATCTAATTTCTTTCCCTTGCCGTCCGGCGGGGAGGTCGACGTAGAGGCCGCGCCCCCCCTGCTTTCTTCCTGGCCGCCGCGGAGACGACCGAGTCCGGGGTCGGCTGTGCCCTAAGGCACAAGGGGTCGCGTCTGGGACCCGGTACTTCTTCTCGTACCGATCCCTTCTAGCCGGCGTCGTGGATGGGTTCTTGAGAAGGGCGAGGCCCTCATCCCAAATATCGTCCAGTAGAGGTACAGAGAGGACCGTCTTCCTCTTGGCCTCGCGCCGTTGATAAAGGAAACCTTCCTTCTTCTTCTCTTCCGGGCAGAGCTGGAAAAGCTTGGATGCCCTGGCGATCATGGAGTGAAACGATCCAATCTCGTCGGGCGGGGAAGCCCGGGTGGGAGGTGACGACGGCAGATCCTCGTCGTAAACCTCGTCGTCCGTACCCGTCGCGGCTGTGTCAGTCCCCGTATCATCCCCACGAGTCGTGGACGGGGAGGAGGGCTGAACAGGGCGCGATGGCTGAAAAGGAGGTGGAGGATGAATCCTTCTTCTCTTAGGGGGAGGGCTCCCAGAAGGGCCTGGCTTCGGGTCCCCCGTCGGGAGCGGTTCCTCCGCTGGTGGTAACGGCAGTCTCGTCCTTATCTCCGAGCATAAGGACTGTATAGCCAACAAAATGGCCGCCGAGTTGTCTTGCGGCACTGGTTGAGGGGAGTCCGACGGGCGGTCAGGGGCCCCGTCGGCACCCTCGACGTTATCGTCGTCTCCTACGTCGGGGTCCCTCCCGACGGACTGGTCTTCTTCCACGCCAACGCCGTGGCTTAAGACTTCGATCAGCTCTTCCTCAGAGGTTGAGGCCGAATCCACGACGACCTCCTGCCCCCCCTTTTTCTTCTCCGTCGGAGGTTTCACGGGGGTCCTGTCGATGGGCATAAAAGAGGACTCCCTCCGCAGTGGCAGGGAGACTCTGAGCCCCGAGGTCGCCACCACTGGTGTAGCCTCCACAGGCTGAGCCAGGGCCGCCGCGACTTTCTCGATAGAGGCCTTGGCCGGATGGATTAAGGCTTTCACCACCTTAGGTGCGCTCACCGCCTTCTCCTTGGGGGGAGGGTCACTGCCTCGCTCCCCCTCCGATGGGGCCTTCGAGCTCGACTGGGGTCTCTCCAGGAGCTTCGCCGGGTGCTCGGCCTTCCTCTTACCCGAACCATAGCGTTGGCTCGTGGTTGATGGCGCCGGGGAGGATGCGCCCTGCCTGGTGCCCGTAGAGCCCGACTGTTCGGCGCTCCCGGTGCCAGCGGACTCGCAGTGCTTGGCCTTGTGTTGGACCCCCGTCGCCGGGACGTCCTCAAAGGTCTTAGAAGACCGCTCGGACTTCTTCTTCTTCTTCTCGCCTGACGGTCTCTTCCCTTCCAGCCAGTTGGCGAGACGTTGATGGCGGTCCTTCATGGTCCGCTCCGACATATTGCCGCAAAAGGCACAGTCCTTCTCCACGTGCGTCTTGTCCTCATGTAGGCAGTAAAGACAAAGGGAGTATTCGTCCTCCTTAAAGACATTCTGAAGCTGACATCCAGGGCAGACCCTGAACAGCTTTCCGGGCGTCGAGCTTCCCTTCTCCTGGGCCATGTCCGAGATGGGCCTGAGAAACTTCTGGAGTCCTCCAAAAGCGTGGCTCGACGAAATCTTCACCCTTGAGGGGCGTAGACGAATCCGACACGGGTCCCCGTTGATCGGATGAAGAAACGGTGGAGCTTGAGGCTCTTTTGACTGAAAAATAGAAGTTTTTTGAGAAAAAACTTGAAAAAATAGCACTAACGCTCAAGAGCAATAGCACGAGGATCCCAACACTTGAACGTGCGGTAAAAATCTGAAGATGGCTGCCAGAGGCGGGGCTTAGGTAGAGGGCAGTCATTGGCTGTGGTCAGTATGACGCAGAGATCAGTGATTGGTTACTACTACGAAAGACAGCTCAGAAACGAAACTGATACTGATTTTTTCTTTACCAAGGATTCCCAGCCTGACAACGGGGAATATTCATGAGCATGTGAATCCATGCCAGACCCCATGCTGGAGAACCATAGTTACAGGGCCGACCGAAGCCAACAAAAAAATTGAAATAAAGTCAAAAAAAAAAATGGCTGTCATGGATAAGGGAAAAGGGACTTCACGTAGTCCCTTCTCTCTTTCCATGCGCCATTTCGCAGTTCGGAGCTTAAAACTCCCAAAAAGGACCAAAAATGAGAAGATAAGTGGGGTGGGTAATATGAGGTCAAGGGTGGAAGGAGAGCACTACACCACTTGCCTCATTCCCGGGCGATGGAGATGGCATCCTGCCCTGATGAGTTTAAGGGCAGTGTGATTACCATCTGGTAACGCCCCCATTTCGAGCCTCCTCATTGGCTAGGAGGCCGCCACAGCCCCCTTGCCGGGTACTAATCTACCGTATGATATGATGTTTGAATAAACTTGATGATGATTATTCAATTCATTTTGGCTTTTATTCGACCAGATAGTCATTTGCCATAAATACACATGTTGGCAAATAAATTGTACAATATATTCAAGACATATTCAATACATTGGTAACTAAAACATAAATATGGAAAATAAAATCATTTTTTTGACCTAAAATAAGTTCTAAAATCATGTGTTTGATACAATCCACATCAGTTCAGTGTCTTTTGGCATATGGTTTGACAACCTAATGGGATACAGGCAAGATAGGAATCACTTAAATATCATGTCACCGTGTTCCATCTTTTATAATTTTCGCTGTTACTCGCCAAGCCTGTGCTAAATAACTTGCTACACAGTAGACCAGTTTAATTTCATCACAAGTTTTAAAAAGCAGGAGAGCGAAACTTGTACGACGCATATCATACGTATTACATATTGTTGTTAAAAACATACATCGTGCTACACGGTAGCCATGGCAAAAAAAGAAAAAAATGAGTAAAGTTTCCTTATCAGAAGCACATACTGGGCATGTCTCATTTCCAACAGGGGACCATTCTTTTGTACGGTATGGCAAGTTCAATTGTGAAAATCTAAATCTGACATAAAGACTACGTGCCAATGGAGGCCTGACATGGTCTAGATATTTTTCCAACCCCATAGATGGTTTATGGGACAGGTAAGTAATACCTGATTTGACAATTATTGGTCAACTCAACCTCGATCATTCACAGGGAGATGTTTTTTGCTTTGGATATGTTACCCTGGGTGATTCCCTGGTGGTTCTGCCAGAGATCTCCCAGTTCCATTCGCACCAGCATGTTTTTAACATGCCAGAACCATGGCAAAGATCTACCACCCTCTGCCTCTAGAATGTGAACCGTGGCTTCGACCGACCACAGTCTCAGCCAGAAGGAAATCGGTTTGAATAGGACCTCTTTCTGGATTGGTCTTATGCCCAATTCAAAATAAATGGGGCTCCTCGAACATGATTTGGGAAATCCTAGGAGTTTTTTTCAAAAAGTATCTTTCAGCCAAACCCAATTTTTGGCTATCTGAAGGTTCCCAAATTTTAGCCCCAAGCATTGATGCTGACTTAGCTTGGGCTTAATACATTTTGGTGGCAGATCAAATGGGGCCTTGGCCATGGGAATAAGAAAAGCTCAATATACCTCCCCATATTTTTCCAAAGACAATCTAGATTTAGACAACTGGGGAGGCCAGTTGCCTTGGTCGATAAGTCTCATCCCTATGTAGGCATATTGTTGCACTTGCTCGAGGGTGGTATTGTTATTTGCCAGTCTGAATTTTGCAAATTTGCTGAATCTGGGCAGGAAGACCAGTGACTTACTTTTTTCTGTGTTAATATCAAGTTGGAACTCCAGGCATTTTTCCACAAAAGCCTCCAGCATAGTTGTGAGGCCCTTGACAGATGTTGATACGAGGCCTGCATCGTCTGCGAAAAAAGGAGGATTGGGCCTGCCTCTTGACCTACTTTCGGGCAGTGTCAAGATTTCGACCTAACATGACGGGCAACCTTGTCGATGTAAATCAAAAAGAGGAGGGGGGGCAGGACACATCCTTGCCTCACGCCACTGGATACCATAAATGGGTCTGCAAGTTTCCGCCCAACCCCCAACATACTGATGTGGTGTTGTTAAGAGTAGAGTTGTGTGATTATCTATAGGAGTCAAGCTGGTATTGGCCACAGTGACACCCTGAACATGTCAAATGCCGGCCTGAGATCGACAAAGACAGAATATACCTTCATCTTTTTCAGGGCTATGTATTTCTGTGAGATTAAGTGGAGACGAAAAACCTGTTCTAGAGTGCCTGTCTTTGGCAAGAACCCAGATTGCAGATGGTTCATCACTTTAGCCTTGGAAACCTCCTCTTGCAAATGCACATATATTGCAAAAACTTTCCCTACTCGATCCAGTAAGGACATTGGCCTGTAATTAGCTTGGTCATCCCTCTGTCCTTTCATATATATCGGGAGAATTGTTGCCTTTTGCCAGAAGCAATTTTAGGCTAGTGTTGAAGAGAAGTCATAGTGTAGGCGCCCATACCATTGGTTTGTTTTTAATTAGGTCAATGGCATTATATTGGGGCCCAGAGCCTTCCCGCACTTCTGGGTAGATATGGCATTACATACCTCCCACAGCTCTAGTTGAATTGGGTCAATAATATTCCCACTGTCCTGGTTTTGTTGGGTAGTGCCCCGTTCATGTATTGGGACTCCCATTCCATAAAGCTAGGGCTAGGTTCTTCCAGAAGCTAGGGATTATCTCTGTCCCCGCTCCCCTATCTGGCCCTGCTGTATTCCCACTTGTGATCCTCCAAAATGTGCAGGAATCATCAGATTGAAGGGCCTCCTGCATTTCGTCCTCTTTTTTTGCTTTGATCAAGGTTTTATAGTATGCCCTGTATGGTCTCAGCATAATTTTATCTGGGCCCTGGTGACTTTACTAACCTACAGTCCTCGTAAAACCATGGATAAGGTTTAATTGCATGGTTTTTTATTCTTTTTCTAGATTTTGTGACATAGGGGTGAATAGTGTGGACAATTTTATTATATGCTGGGAAAGTGTCCAGGTCCCCGGGTTCCTTCAATGAGGGATGTTCTAATTGGTGAAAGATGGCGTCGTAGATATGTGGTTTCACTTGGGCCATGTCGAGATCTGTCCATTTTATACGCTGTATGGATTGGCCCTGGATATAAATAGCGTGGCTGGGGATACTGGATTGGTCTTTCTCGTGACCTCCCATGTTGGATAATTTTAAGGAAAACGGCTTATGATCGCTCCTGTGTGTGCTCAAGACTTCAAAATCTTTTGCTTTGCCCCATAATTTCAGGGAGGTAGTGTTGGACCTGTCAAATGTTGGCTTTGGCTGCTGATCTTTTTAAAGCGGCCTATGCAGGCCCAAAGCCCCAAGCCTAGGAACAGGGTGGCATAACTGAGAGCCATCGGAGGAGCTCTAACCCTTGGTGGGGGATCCAGGGAGGTATGTCCCATGCATCATCCATGTCATCCCAAGCCCCCTCGAGGTCTAGGAGCAGTTCTATTTGGAGGTTTAGATTGCCAACTAGTATTATTTGATGATCCAATTTGTCCTGGCACAATCTTGTCTCCATAAGATTTCTTGCCAGTTCAATAGCATTAGCCGAGGCCTTGTTGTTGACTTGATTGTAAACATTGCAAAGGGATATTGGGAGGGAACCCAGAGAGCTTAATCTCAAGTACTGTACATCAGGAGAGCCAGATTCTATGTTAACTATTTGATAATCAAGGGCTATACTAATCCAGAGGGTAAGACCACCAGAGGGCCTGCCTTTGGGCCCCTTTAAAGCTGGCACCCAGAAGACCTCATAACCCTGAAAAATAGTCAACTCCAAGTCCCAGATTTCCTGAAAGCAGATATCATGTCACCAGACAAAGTCACACCAGTCAACGTCTACCAGATGTTTTCTGAGACCAGCTATATTTCAGGAGATCAAACTAATTTCTCTCTCACTGCTCTGGTACTTTTGTGCGGGGGACTGCTTTGTGTCAATCTATCGCCTCAAGGTCCGTACTGGCCCCACTATTGCCAGTATTCATCATCCTCAAATTCATTACATTTGTTGGGGGAGGAGGGGTGGTGGCCAGACTACCGACTATCTGGCTGTCGGCCTAATTGATATTCTTGAGCCCATCGGAGGATATGATCTACCTTCTATGGATAATAGACCATTTACCAGCCATTCATTTTTTACGAGCACTGCAATCTTTTCATTACCAGTATTGGTGAGCTATGCCTTTCATGCTTCATTATATCACTTCTAATAAAGGTTTTTGTTCAACCTCTCATCGATATAAAATATTGTGTCTCCTTGTTTGTAAGGGATTTATGTGTTTCGTATGACCCAGCTGCCACTTTCCCCACATTATGCAGTGTAATGGACGGCCACATCTGTCGGTCCATTGCGCCATATGAATTTAGTAAGTGTGAGGGTGGTGCCCCACACTGGTGGTGACAGTGCTTCCCCCCTGTCTTGGACCCCAGTGGGTTGGTGTTGGATTATGAGATCCAGGAGGGAATGCCTGTGGAGTGTTTCTGGTTATGAGTCGGAGTGTAACCCAGCCCAGGGACCCTCCTACTCCTCCCTCGACCCTTGTAGCATGCCACTAGGCACTTTCGCAGGGCCATTCAGGAAACAAGGCCCACCCGAACATGTCACCTGGTCCCCTAACACCCCCCTATGATCTCTAATCTCTACCTTGTTGTGTTTAATAATGCTGTGGCTATAAGCCAGTGGACGAACACTTGGCTGTGTGGTTTTGGGAATTTGGGCGAATGTAGGATTCCTACTTGGGAAGGGCCCTACTGGAGGGCATACTGTCAACCTTTCTTTGATAAGTGCTATGTCGGCTGTTAGCAACTGGAACTGTTCCTTGCAAAGTTTTTCTTATTTATGACACAGGTGTTCGATAGGGCCAAAAGCTCCCCTAGGGGATCCACCAGGCTAACTTCCCACCCCGTATCTGGGGTGTTGTGGGCTTGACTCCCTCTATTTGATTCCCACGTCTGTTTTCATACTTGGACGGACCGTTATGCCCTGCACCTTACTCTGGGCGCCTTTAGGTTTTTTATAGGTGGCACCGAACTCTAAGGGGATGTTATTCTTCACTTTCTTGGGTTGCTCAGTCTCCAGGACCTGAAATCAGCTTGAGGTAGAGACCATAACTTCAATCTCCTCTCTTCCAGGTTCTGATTACTGTCCCCCCACCCATCTCTTCCATGTTGGGGTCGGAGTTACCTCCCATATCTCTTGGGGCAGTGGGGCTTGATAGTATTAAGAGGTCCTTATTACTCGTGTAGAGTTCAATTATTTGGGCACCTACGTCCCCTTGGACGATAATGTGGAGGGCATCATTTCTCCCTCGCTCCTGCCCCTCATAGGGACCTATTTCATGTGCACCATATGGTCTTTTGGTTTCCCCGTTGCCTAAACAGGGGAGATTGGGCTTGTAGTGTGGGTTTTAGGATGGGGGCTACACTTGCTGGTAGTATTTCAATGTCCTCCATAGCAGATATACAATTTAGAGCTGCTGCAAGTTTCCTATGCAGTGGGTCTTTTATTTTCTTATTAGGAGGGCCTGCGAAATCGTACAAGAGACCCTTTATTTCTGTTATCAGGACGCTAACGTCATCCAAGGGTTCGAGCAATTTATATGCCCTTTTACAGTCGCCCCCCCCCCAGCGAGCTGGGTTGTGCTGCCTTACGTTTTGACATATTGGTGAGATGTGGCACTTTAAAGTGAGTGTGTGCACAGATTGTGAAACCAGAGAAATGAACAGACAAACGCGGCTATTGGTATACACAATACCAGGTAAAACCGTGTTAAAAATCTGTATTAAAACCTTGTTTAAAACATGCTCACCAAATAAAACAAACCTGCAATGTTACAATATTATCAATTTAAAACTTATCCCAAAAATTGATAAAAACTTTAAAGTGAACTACAAAAAAGGAAAATACAAATGTAGATGAATGTAATAGCTGTCCCTGTTGTTCTGCAGATCTTTAGGGTCCCAAATACTTATATAGGTAGATCCAGTGGGTTTAAGGGCGTAGTAGTTCCAGGTTCCAAGCCAAGTTCCAATGCAAAGATCTAAATAGACACTGCTAGTGCTTTTGTTCAGTGGTTATTTCTGACGCCTCACCTTTGAAACACACGCAGTTGGCAGGCAAGCAACGCCCTGACAGTTTACGGCGCTGCCAGAGTCCGACTCTTTCCCACCTGCCTCACGTGTGGGACTCAGAGCTGTAAGCCTGATGGTAGATCAAGTAACCCGTAGTGGTCTCGTGCCTTTCAGTCGTATTAATCAGTCGTATTAACCAGTGAGCACACCTCTATAGAACCTCAGCTTGATCTCTAGTGGCAGAGATGGCGAGCAAAAGATTTTGTTTAGGATTGTGCCCACTTTGAGGACTGTATTACTTTGGTTGCATGCCGATAGTGCTGTTTAATTATTGGCAGGGTTAGCTGGGGGGACAGAAGACAGCTGCGCCCTTCGTCATGGCGGGATGATTATGAAAAAGTGATCCAAATAAGGAAATATCAAGTAAAATGAAGTCCTAAGACAATATCTGAGGGGTGGAATGGATGAGATCATTTTAAATACACTGAAAAGGCAAAAACCTACATTTCCAGGTGCACAATGCAAGGGTAACATTCTTGACATTCATCAGTAGACCAAACTCTACAGAAAAGCCACCATAGTAGCAACCAGTTACTAATTTGCAGACAGTCCTACAAAGTGTGTGATGCTCACTAAAGGAGCATGTATCAACAAGTAGCCCAATTGTGAAATGTTATGTTATTACCAGGTTACTCACCGTAGTGACCACCTTTCTCCTAATCCATAGTCCCCTTTCTTCAATACTTGTGGGACATCTCTCCGTCCTGTGGGACGGGACCGGAGCACTTTGTAAAAAGCAACCAAATTTTTCCAAAAATGTGTCCCTCCTCTCTTTCCTGCGCGGGGCCCGGCACGCGGCCATAACCCCGCCCACCTTGGCTCCGCCCCGCACATCGCCCATCAGTCCTTTTCTATCGCAGGATCAAAGACCCATTAGCAATAACAGAGGAACCTTATTAGAGGGGACGGCGGGCGGGCGTATGGAGGAAAGGGGACTATGGACTAGGGGTAAGGTGGTCACTACGGTGAGTAACCTGGTAATACTCCTACGTCCCGTCCCCTTTCCTCCATACTTGTGGGAGATTCCCAAGCCCTCCTTACAGGAACTATGGGTGGATGGAAATACCCCTTACTGAAACAGGTTCTTTAGCACAGCCTGACCAAACTGAGCGTCGGCTCTAGAGCTCATATCGAGGCAGTAATGCTTACAGAAAGCAGATGGGGAGGCCCAAGTAGCTGCCTTAGCCATGGACTCCCAGGGAACATATTTCTGAAAAGCAACCGCGCCTGCCTTGCCCCGCACCAGGTGTGCATGGATACCTTTAGGAGGTTTCAGCTTTTGGACGGTGAAAGACTCCGTGATGCAGGCGGCAATCCATCTGGAAATAAATGCCTTAGACGCCGGCTTGCCCTGAGGGTTACCGAAGGTCACAAAAAGTTGAGAAGAACTCCGAAGCTCGGAAGCCCTGTCCAGGTAGAACTTAAGAGCTCTTCAGACGTCAAGACAGTGTAGAACCCTTTCAGCCTCTGAGGCAGAGTCTGGAAAAAAGACCGGAAGGGAGATCGACTAATTCAGATGGAATTCGGTCACTACCTTCGGTAGGAAAGCCGGGATTGTCCGAAGGACTACCTTGTCCTTGTGAAAGACCAAGAAAGGATGCTCCACCGACAATGCCTGGAGGTCACTCAATCTCCTCGCTGACGTAACGGCGACCAGAAGGACACTTTCCAGGACACGTACTTGAGGTCAACCGTAGCCATTGGCTCAAAGGATTTATGGCACAGCGGCGTCAGGACTACATTTAGATCCCAAGGCGGGTGCGGACTACGAACCGGAGGGTAGAGGAGTGTCAAGCCAGCAAAATGTCTCTTCACCACCGGGTTAGTTAGAGAATAAGAACACAGGTCTGTAGAAAGGTAAGCGGAAACCGCTGAGAGATAAGTCCTGCAAGACAGAACATGAACCCCTGACTCTGCTAGGGAGGATACGAAGGACAGCACTGTGTCAATCGTGGCCACCCTCGGATCCAACTCTTTCTGCAAACACCAATGACAGAACCTGAGCCATTTACTCTTGTATTGAGATCTGGTCGAGGGTTTCCTGGCTGCCTGGATAATGCGCATGTTATCCGCAGACAAACTCAAATGCTCTAAAGACTTGAACTCAGGTACCATGCCGCCAAGCTGAGCGATTGTGGGGAGGGGTGCCACATCTGTTGGTCCCCTTGGTGAAGAAGATCGGGAGTTACTGGTAACCTGATCGGCGGATACACCGACAGGTGTTGAAGTTCTGAGAACCAAAACCTGGCCGGCCACCACGGGGCTATCAGTAGAAGAGAACGTTTCACAGAGTTCTTCAACTTCCAAATTGCTCGATGAACTAGAGGCAGAGGCGGGAAGGTGTAAGCTCTCATGTTGTGCCATGGAATCTCGAGAGCATCCCCCAGAGAGGAGCCTCCCAGCCCCCCTCTAGAGGCATACTGGGGAAGCTTCTTGTTTACCGCCGTGGCGAAGAGATCCATCTCTGGTGTGCCCCAACGCGAGAAAATCCATGAGAGGACCTCCGCCTTCAACTCCCACTCGTAGCTGACCACTGTCCGCCGGCTGAGGGCATTCGCTGTGACATTCAGCTAGCCCGGGATGTGCACTGCAAGCAGCCAGACCCCATGAAGCACGGCCCACTCCCAAATCTGGATGGACATTTCTACGAGGGGGGGAGAATTCGTTCCCCCTCACTTGTTTATGTAATACATTGACACCACATTGTCCGTTCTTATGCGGACCACCTTGTTGACAATGAGCGGTCTGAACGCCCTGAGCGCTAAGAAGATCGTCAGAAGCTCCAAATGATTTATGTGCAGGAGCTTGTCCTGAGCCGACCAAAGGTCCGAGACCTGAAGGAGATCTAACGTCGCACCCCACCCGAGGAGGGAGGAGTCCGTCGTGATTGTCACCATAGGGACCGGGTCCTGAAACCACGCGCCCCCAGACAGATTGCTGAGAGATGACCACCAATCCAGGTCCACTCTCATGGAATCCGGAATCATTATCCGCATGGAGTCCGGGTCCACTGCCTGACGCCATGAATTCCGAAGGGCCATCTGGGTCCGTCTCATTTTGAGACGAGCAAGAGGAAGAGCCAGTACACACGAGGCCATGAGGCCCAGAAGCCTCTGGAACCACCAGGCCGACATGCTCTCCGACAGCACAAACATCTGACACGTGGCCAACAGATCCGCCATTCTGTCCCCGGTCAGGTACACTCTGCAGTCGATCGTGTTCCAACGAAAACCCAGAAAGAACAGGTCCTGAGAGACCATCATGGAGGATTTCCGCCAGTTCACCGACAGCCCAAAATGGAACAGGAGCTGACGGAGAGACTGGAGATTGCCCGCTGCTGCCAACGGGCAAGGGCTGCGTAAAAGCCAGTCGTCCAAATAAGGATACACATGGATACCCTGAAGACGAAGATAGGCCGCAATCACCGACATCATCTTCGTGAAGACACGCAGCGCCGAACTGAGGCCAAAAGGAAGCACCCGAAACTGGAAGTGCTCCTCTCCCAAAGAGAAGCGGAGGTATCTCCTGTGTGGAGCCCAAATCAGGATATGCATGTACGCGTCCTGAAGATCCACAACGCTGAGCCAGTCGCCCATCTGCAAAGACGAGCGTATCTGGCTGGGCGTGATCATCTTGAATTTCTCTTGGGGTAGGAAAAGATTGAACTGGGAAAGGTCTAGGATGGTGCGCAGGCCAGCCTGGTTGGGTTTGGGCACCGTTAACACCCGGGAGTAGAATCCCTCCCCTCGCTCCCCAAGGGGAACGGGTTCCACAGCCCTGAGATCCAGGAGATTCTGAACCTCGGCGTTGAAGGAGGGTGAGCCCGACAGCTGAAAAGGAGGGTTGAGGGGTGGGGTAGGGGGTAAAGGTAAGTGGAAGCCCGCTCGAGCGACTGACAAGACCCATCTGTCTTCTGTGATGGTCTGCCACGCATCCCAATGAGACGCAATGCGCCCTCCCACCGGGGTCTCGTGCGAGCGCGGGAAACCCTCATTCGGCAGGTTTGTCGGTGGCAGTGCCACCTGAACCTGAGGAGGAGGCTGAGGAACGGGAGAAAAAACACGTACGCTGTTGTCTACGGTGGTTATTCCCCGCAGGAGTATCTACTCTGCGAGACTTGCGGTCGAGGAAGACCCTGAAACCAGAAGAAGGATGACTCTGTGATAACGGTCTCTGTGGTTTGAAAGGAGCTTTGACCAAAACAGACAATGATTTAGCCGTCTGAGTGCTATCCTTGGTTTTGGTGAGCTCTACATCAGTAGAAGAGTGAAAAAGCTCCTTACCATCGAATGGAAGGTCCAGTACCTTGTCTTGCACTTCCTTCGAAAACTTAGTGGCATGCAGCCAGGCTTGCCGTGAGGTATCAACCCCAAGCATCAGGTCCCGAGCCGAGGTGTCTACGTGATGAGCAGCAGCCTCCAGGAGATCCTGGGCCAAGACCCTGACATCGGAAAGGCCACCTCTGAAGTCTTCCAACTTCTCGACCGGAATGTGCTCCTCAAACTCCGACAGACCTTTCCACATCCGCATGTTAGCTCCTGCCAAAATCAATTCTGCATTGGCCTGCCTGAGCTGCAAAACCAAATTGGCAAAGATTTTCCTCCCTAGGGAGTCCAGGAGCTTGTCCTCCTTTGCCAAGACCTGAGTAGCCGTCGTGCAAGAGGATGCTGCAGGTCTGGATTGCAATGTAGCCGCAGCCACTACTGTGGAGGAGGGTGGCGGACAAGACGACAAGGCCACTTCTTCCGAAGAATGCAGCCTGCACCTCGCATCAATCTTTTTATTGACAAAAAGTCCTGAGTGTGGCTTTTCCCAGACTCTTCGGACCTCGGCCAGAATGTCCTTCTGCAGGAACAGGCCGGTACGCTCCAAAGGAGACAAGGTGAACGCCCCAGAAAGCACGCCCTCCTGCGGAGCGGGTGCCTCGGGCACCGGAACATCTAAGAAACTCATCTTGTCCAGTACCCGGCCATGAAAGGCTCTGATAGAGCGGGGAAGGTCCTTGTTGTCCTGATCGCCTTGAGGGTCATCTGACAGGTCAGGATCCTGCTGAGCCGTGTCAGGCACTGCCTTGTCCACTGGGGACAATGGTGGCAAAGACAGAAGAGCAGGGGGAGGCGCCACGGGCAAGGGAGACGCCGGAGGAACCACCAGAGGAACAGGTGGAGCCGGAGGCGCAGGTGGACATATCTCCTTGAAAAGCCCTTTGAAATATTCCCTCGTGGGGTCGGCGCGCAAAAGCGCTTGAAATTTACCGAAAAAGGCGTCCTCAGGAGATTTTTTCGGAACCTGAGGAGGCCTCTCATGAGTTGGACAAATCCAGGGACGTAACGGAGAAGGGTGCCACACCGGCCCCTCCACCGGCGTATCCACATAAATCAAAGGAGCTGCCCCCGTGGGCAACGAAACATTCGTACGGAAGAGGCATCCGGGCATTCCAATCATAAACCGGCCGGTAAGGATGCGCACAAGGGACCTTAGGTTCACCCAAAGGACTGAACCCTACACCAGGGGCCGATGGCGTAGTTGTAGGGGTAGTACCTAAAATGGCCGCCGTAGTCGTGGCGGGAAAGGCCGCCATTTTGTCCTCAATTGAGGGGAACTGCGGCACGTGAGGAAGTGAGGCAGGGGTCCCCGTCGATGGATCAGGGGTCTTAATTTTAGCCTTAACTTAAGGAACCTCGGCAGAGCCGGTACTATAAGGCCTGGAATGTTTCTGCGACATACCAACCGCCAACTGAGCCTCCGAAGGAAGGGCCTCGGCACTGCCGGTAAAAGAAGAACTTGCTTCTTTGCCCCCTCAACAGATCTGGTGTCACCACAAGAGCGGGAACGGTGAGCAACCGCTTTCACCGACAGGGCCTTGCCCGGCCCCTCAGAACTGTTGGTAGCCTTAGCCTCTGTACGAGGGACCTCGGACCTAGGCCCGGTAATAGCCTTATCGGCACGGGCCTCGAACATCCATTCGGTAACCACAAGCCCAGCCAAGGCCTCGGGGCGCACCCCGGTTTTGTTTTTGAGGGAAGCCGAAAGAGAGGCCTCAGAGCAAGCTCCGGTACCCCACGACTCAGTAGAACTGGGCTTACAAACAGCCCCCACAGGAGGGGCCTCGGAGCGTACTCCGGTGTACACAGGCCCCTTACGGAGACCCTCGGAGAAAACTCCGGTAGAATTATTAGGCCCGACAGGCACCTCAGGGCGAACCCCGGTAACAGAGCGATCAACGCCCCTCCCGGCCCGAGAGGAACCTGGAAAGGTATCCCTCGGTCGGGGTGCTCTAAAAAGTAAAGAACTTAGTGGGCGTTTCTTCTTCTCGTCGATGAACGCCTGAAAATGAGAAGGAGGAGTTCATCGGAACACCTCCTCCCACCGCTCCAACCGACGTTGAAGTGCCCGGACCGAAAGGGAGTCACAGTAAAAACAGGAGTCCCAACGGTGATCCGGACCCAAACACTCTAAACAAAGAGGATGGGGATCCGCCCTCGCGAAGCGACAGTGACACGATGAACAGTCTGGAAAATCTAATTTAAAAGACATAGACAGACTAGTAAACGAACGCTAGCGAGAGCCAGAGAGGAAAACGGGGAAGAAAATATTCCGAGGATGCAAGTGCGTCCAGCCCCGATCGCGCAGAGAAAAGGACTGATGGGCGATGCGCAGGGCGGAGCCAAGGTGGCCGGGGTTACGGCCGTGTGCTGGGCCCCGCGCAGGAAAGAGAGGAGGGACACATTTTTGGAAATATTTGGATGCTTTTTACAAAGTGCTCTGGTCCCGTCCCACAGGACGGAGAGATTTCCCACAAGTATGGAGGAAAGGGGACGGGACGTAGGAGTATTTGGAATTTGTATAGCGCTCTATATATCATTGGTATGACCTCAAAGCGCTGGTAGGTTGAACACCCTTGGGGACCATAGTCCAGGTCAGTTGAGAGTGTAAGGTGTCGTAGGGTGTATGGGTGCACCAGTTATGTGTGCAGCTGATGTAGTTGACTGATGGTAGATGCATTCTAGCATTAGGTGTGGTGGTTTTGATATCAGTTGAATGTGTGCTGTCTGGCGGGAGGACATCCAGACTGGGTTCTGACTGTGTTAGGCCTGAAGGACGCTTATGTGAGCAGCTAGGCCAGTTTGTCATGGGATATAGGTGCGTTTTATTAGAATGATGAGGTGTTGATGCGGTAGTGTTTGTATGTGAGCAGTTAGGCTGAAATGATCGAGGGGTGTAGCTGCACTCTAATTGTGTGATGGTGTAGAGCAGAGAGTAAGCATAGTGATATGCAGAGGGGAGTGTTTGGGTGGAGTTATGATCTAAGGGGATTGATGTTCCGGCATTCGGGCGTGGGTCGCTTGTAGAGAAATCAATAGGCGTATTTGGTGGCGACATTGCTCAGGATCTGATTGAGCAATTTATCATTGGCTGCTTGGGTTCAGTCGCTTCAGATGGGCGTAGAGCTTTGTGTAACGTCATATATTCTTCGGTGTGTCGAATATGTGGGGGAAGCGAATTCCACAGAGTTGGGGCCAAGGTTGAGAAGGTGGACCCTCTGATCCAGACAGAGTTAGAGGTTGGGATTACTAGAAGGTCGGCAGTGCTTGATCTTAGGGTGCGAGATGTTAGGTATGGTTTTAGCTTTTCTTGTAGGTATAATGGGCCAGTCCTGTGCACTGTTCGGTGAGTGATACATAGGGTCTTGAAGGTGGCCCTTTTTACGTCAGGGAGCCAGTGGAGGGTCGGGGAGCTGGTGAGATCTGGTCTCTAAGGCCCAGGGCAAGGAGCAGTTTTGCGGCAGCGTTTGGGCTCTTTGGAGTTTGTTGAGTTGGTACACTGGGACTCCTAGCTATAGGGAGTTAGCATAGTCCAGTCTCGACATCACAATAGACATAACTGTGGCAAGTCTGTACAGGAAGGAGAGGTAGGAAAAGATGCGTCTGTGAACTTTAAGGTGGTACTGAAAGCATTTTGACACATTGTTGGTCTGACGGGAGAGGGTTAGGCCTGAGTCCATGGTGCAGCCTAGCGTTTTTACTCTGTCAGAGGGGGGCGAGGTTGGGCGCAGGGATGTGTCCATGGGAGTGGATGAGGTAGAAAGGTAGTATTTGGGTCTCGTCAACATAGTTGTAGCACGAGATGTTGTGCAGACGGATGATTCCAAGAAGGGTGGTGACATATAGGTTGAACAGGAGAGCAGATAGGCATGCGCCTTGCGGTACTCCAGTGTTCACCGCACGAGCGGCTGAGACAAAAGAGCAGGGTTATTTGTTTCATGTTGCTGAGGAAGGAGGCGATCCACTTGAGAGCAGTGCCACAGATTCCTAGGGAGTGAAGGCGTCAAGGAGGATTGAGTGGTTAACCGTGCCAAAGGCTGAAGAGAGATAGAGAAGAATTAGTGCAGCGCATCCTTCAGAGTCTGCAGTGACCTTGAGATCATACAAGATGGAGGTCTGAGTGGTTTCAGTTCCATGTCGCCGTCTGAAGCCTGATTGTGGGGGTTCCAGGAGACCGTTGGATTCTACAAAGGCATTGAGCTGGGAGTATGATGATTGGTCGATGAGTTTTGTAAGAAATCTGGTGTTGGAGATTGGTCTGTAGTTTTTGGGGTCAAGCGGGTCGAGGGATGCCTTCTTAAGAAGAGGATTGACATGCGCTATTTTGCAGGGAAGATGCCAGAGGTGAGGGAGTCATTTAGTATGGCTCTTGCATGTTCTCCTGCGCAGGTAGAAGAGAATATTTCTTTCAGGACAGAAGCTGGGCAAGGGTCGAGGTGTGACCCAGACGGTTTGCTTGCAGATAGTAGGCCCAGGAACTTGTTTCTGGAGAAGGGTTGGAAGGAGTCGAAGGTAGGGGAATTGGGCATCAGTGCAATGGGATCAGGGGAGGACTGTGGTGGGAGGGGGGAGAGGAAGGACAGTTTGGTGTTAAGGGATGTCGTCCTGTCAAGAGCAGTGGTGTAGAAGTGTAGGGAGAGGGAGTGCAGAGTGATTGAGTTGGGGTGGATAGGGTACAGGTGCAAGTGGGTTGGAGGAATTCTCATATGATCATATGGAGTTCTTTTCTGCGGTTGCCACAGTTGAGAATTCGTATATTGTAATAGGCTTTTTTGGCCTTTGGGATTTCAGCTTTGAAGTTACGGTGGTGCAGGGCAAACATGGATCTGCTGAGATCGTTTTTAGATTCTCGCCATTGGAGTTCAAGCGAGTTATTTAGTTTTTTGGCGTTCCTCAGGAGGGGCGTGAACCATTTGGGGGATGGACCATTACGTGAGGAAGTGGGTGCAAGGGGGTGAGAAGGATTAGTGAGTCATTAAGCCAAGAGTCGAAAGAGTCGATGGTTAAGGCTCTATCGGGGGGGCGTTGCAGGGGGACGAAGAAGTAGGGCTTCGGCTAGGTCGGGAAGGATATTGACTTTGTTCCAACATTTGAGATCCAGGGGTGTCAGTGGGGCTGTGGGGAGCTGTAGGAGGAGGGGTAGGGGTGTGATTAGAGAAGGGGATGACATAGTGGTCGGTCCAGATGAGTGGTTTGGGACGGGATATATAAACCAGGTTATGGAAGCGGAAAATTGCACCAAGAGTGTGCCCCCCTGAGTGGGTTGGACCGCAATTTGAGCGCATCAAGACTTTCAACCAGCGGATGAGTCATAGGGTTGTTGGGAATAGCGAACAGATATTGCAGTCTCCTAGGAGTGTGAGAGATGGGTGGAAGAAGAGGTGGATTCAAGCTATTTGGAGTGCAGGGGGTCTGTAGATGAGTAGGAAGCTGTGGGAGAGATTTGGTGGTAGCGAGAGTTTAACTAGAAGGGATTCGGAGAAGGGAACGCATGTCTGAGATTCGACGAGTGAGACGGAGAAAGAAGGATTGAAGAGGACTGCCCCTGGGCCTCCTCTGGAGGGTCTATTGTGGGCGATGAGCGAGTAGCCAGGGCGGAAGGCTTCATGTGCAACCGGGTCAAAGTCATCAGAGAATCAGGTTTCAGAAATAAAGATGAGGTCTGGCTTGTCAGAGGGTAGGAGGTCAAAGATGCTTTGTCCTTTTCTTGCTACGGAGCAGGCATTGAAACGGATGCAGGTGATTTTGTGAGGGATGTGGTCTTCATTGAGGTCAACGGAGTGGGAGCATGAGGGGCGTGGGTGCTTGGTAGGGTGGTGGTTGAGGATGCAACATTGAGGGGGGTTGAGACAGGTTGAGGTGGGGTACGGGAGAGGTAGGGTGCCTGTGGATTTTGAGTGACGGGTGAGAGGGTTACGTCAACGGGGGCCAGGAAGAGTAGGCGGGCGGAGGTGGATAAGTCAGAGGTGGGGGGGATTGAGGGGTTATGGGAGGGTGGTGAGTGGATCAGTTGGTGTGTGGGGGTATAGGTAGGTAGATTTTGGTGTGAGTCTGGAGGGCACTGGGGGTTCTGGTGTACAGGGTGAGAAGTCAAGAGAGGGGGCTGAAACTGAGTGAGGGGAGAGGGGAGTGTGTGGGGATAGGGAAGGGAGAGACTGGGAGGTTGGGCTGAAGCAGAAGTGGTGAGGAGTAGAGGGTTGAGGGAGAGGACCAGTCATGTTTTCTGCATTTCAAGGGTTTTGGTGATATAGGGGTGTAGTAGAGGGTGGGAGGGTCAGAGGGGGAAGGAGATGAAATTACCGTTCTAGCAAAGGCGAGACACGCTGCTTTCAGAGAGGGGAAGGGATATGAAGGGGTGGATTGTTGGTGAGGGTCAATTAGGGGTTAAGGGGGAGGGAGAGGGTAGCAAGGGAGGTTGGCCGAGAGTGAGGTGAGTTTCCCGGTGGGCTAAGGGGGAAGGGCTGGATGGGAAGGGAGGTCAGAGAGGAGGGAGGGGAGTTCCTCAGGTGGCGCAAAGATGGAGTGGAAGAAGAGGTGGATTCGAGCTATTTGGAGTGCAAGAGGGCTCCCCAGGCTTGGTGTTCGATAAAGGGCGTGGAATATGGGCGTGGAGCATCAGGGTGTTTTCGATAGATGTCAGAGGGAGGGTGGGACTCGATGTGTTAGGGTGCAGGGTCGGGAATAAGCGATTAAGGAGGGAAGTGTTCGGCGTGCCTGAGTGCTCCTCTGATTTTAAAGTTGGATGCAGGGTGATGGTAGGAGAGTGGGCGGGCAGCGTCAGGGGGTTAATGCTGTACGAGGGGAGGGGTTGTGATGGGGGAATAATGGGGGGGTTGTGAAGGTGGGAGGTAGAGTGCGTGCCAAGCGCTGCGAGGGGTGAATGTGTGGGGGCCCTGGGGGGCAGTGGTGAGAGGATGCTGGGGATCAGGACAGGTCGGAGAGGGGGATTCAGATGAGCTGGGGTCTCCATCCCCGGGGGTCAGGGCAGTAGCTAGAGATTGATGAGCTAGTGGTAGTAGATGTGGAGGCCCTAGATGTACAACCTGTATCTAGGTTCTGGACACCAGGGCAGTGGTAGAGGGCCAAAGAGGGTAGCGGTAGGGTGGATGTCTAGATGGAGCAACGGCGCCTAAAACATAGGCAAGTAAATTACGGTACTATCTCAGGTGACACTTTCTAGATGCAAGTTGAACTAGTGAGAGCAATTTCATTCTGAGGCGTAGGCAAGTAAATCACAGGGCCATCTCAGGGACACTTTCAAGGAGAGAACTAGAGTAGCTTTCTATTAGCTTTCTAGGTGTGATTCCGTCTAACAAGAACAAGAACAAATCCTAGGAGTGTGGGACAGGCAAATAAATCACGGAACCATCAGAGTGAGTGAGAGCAAGCAAATCACAGTGCTATTTTAGGGGGCACTTTCAAGGTGAGAAGCAAAGCAGCTTTCGACTAGTTTTCTAGATGTGATTCGATCTAACAAGAACAATTTCTAGGAGAGCGGCACAGGTGATAGATCACAGTACTATCACGGTGGGCACCTTCCAGAAGTGATTTGGACGAGCAAGAGCAATTTCATATATGAAGTGCAGGCACTTCACATTACTAGCTCAGGGGGACTTTCTAGGTCAGAGTCGATGTGACTTTCTAGGTGTGAGTTAGTCACAGTGGATGTAACAGGAATGATTCTAGCAGAATCGATGTAACAGGAATTAATTCTAAGTGAGCGGTAGAGGCAACAAGTCACAGAATATCACAGTGTGCACTTTCTAGATGTGCAACAAAGCAGCTTTGAGCCAGTTTTAAGTGTGGCTGGCGCAGGTGAGTAAAATACATATATAACTCAGTAGGTAACTTCTGGATGTGAATCAGGCTAGCAAGAACAAGCAGGACAGAAGAATAAAATACAGAACTATCTCAGTGGGGACTTTGGATGTGGAATAATTGTAAGTTTAAGGGACAGGCAAGGAACAAGTTACTTACCTGTAACTGTTGTTCTCCAGCATGGGTCTCGCATGGATTCACATGCTCATGAATATTCCCCGTCGTCAGGCTGGGAATCCTTGGTAAAGAAAAATCAGTATCAGTTTTGTTTCTGATCTGTTTTTCTTAGTAGTAACCAATCACTGGTCTCTGGGTCATACTGCCCCCAGCCAATGACTGCCCTCTTCCTAAGCCCCTCCCCTGGCAGCCATCCTCAGATTTGGTAGCACGTAAAGTGGCAGTATGACCAAGTGAAGAGCCGCAGAGGGGTCAGAGGGAGGGTTAGCATGTGAATCCATGCCAGACCCATGCTGGAGAACAACAGTTACAGGTAAGTAACTTGTTCCTTCTCCAGCATGGGGTCTGGCATGGATTCACATGCTCATGAATATAAGAATACATAGCAGTACACACATGTACAACCACGGGAGGTGGCAAGGCTCAACATTAAGCATTACATAAACTCAACATTAAGCAACTCTTACCTCCTCACCAGGCACACTTTCAGGCGAACAGGTTGCGCAGCACTGCTTGGCCGACCCTGGACTCCTCCCTGGAATCCCGGTCGACGCAGTGGAATCTCGTGAAGGTGTGCGTCGACCTCCACGTAGCAGCCCTGCAGATGTCCAGCAGGGGTACACCAGACAAGAACGCCGTGGTAGCAGCGATCGCTCTGGTTGAATGGGCTCTCGGACAGCCGGGCAACGGTCGGTTTGCCAACCGGTGACAGTGCATGATGCAGCCAGAGAGCCATCTGGAAATGGAAGCCTTCGAGAGGGCCTTCCCTTGGTTCACAGGTCCAAAGTTCCCAAAAAGCTGTGATGTCTTCCGAAAACTCTTTGTGCGGTCCACGTAGAACTTCAGCGCTCTAGCTACATCCAGCGAGTGCAAAGTCCTCTTGGCCTGCGACGAAGGTGACGGGAAGAAAACTAGCAACACCAAGGGCTTGTTGAGGTGGAAGTCCGACGGCACTTTGGGCATGAAGAAGGGGTGCGCCCCCAGCACCACCCTCATATCGTGAAAAGTCAAGTATGGAGGTTTACAGGAGAGGGCCTGGATCTTCCCACTCGTCGTGCGGAGGTGATGGCCACAAGAAACACCGTTTTCCACGACAGGAACTTCAACGGTGCTGAATGCAGCGGCTCGAATGGAGGCCCCATGAGCCTGGTCAGCACCACTTTGAGCTCCCACGCTGGGGCCGGAGCCTTCACCGGCGGGAATGACCAGAACAGCCCCTTCATGAACTCCTTCACCAGGCAATGGGACCAGAGAGATGATCGCCCCGAGGTCCTGGAGTAGCGGGAGATCGCCGCTAGATGGAGTTTGATGGAGGCGGGCGCCAGCCCCGCCTTGGCCAGCGACAGTAGGTACGGCAGCACCTGAGGGGCCGTAATCCTCAGAGGGTTAATCTTCTGTGCACGGCACCATACAGAGAACCTCTTCCATTTGTGTCCATAACACTTGAGCGTTGAGGGCGCCCTGGCCTTTGCAAGTACCTCCTTGCAGTCCGCCGGGATATCGTACCCTCCAAACTCTAGCGCTGCAGAAGCCAGGCCCGCCAGATCGTGGTGGAGGATGGGGCCTCCTTCTCTGATGAGGAGATCCGCGTCCATCGGCAGTTTGACTGGGGGGGACACTGACATGTCCAGAAGATCCGGGAACCAGATCTGCCTCGGCCACGCTGGTGCGACGAGGATTAACCTGCACCTGGACCATTTGAGTTGGTTGATGAGTCGCAGCAGCAACGGCAACGGAGGGAACGCATACAGGAACAGGCCGTCCCAGGGGAACAAGAAGGCATCGCCCATACTCCCCGGCTGGGGGAACCTGCTGGCGAACCTCAGGCACTTGGTGTTCGCTGCCGTCGCGAACAGGTCGATCTGGGGATTACCCCATCACCGGAAGAGGAGGTCCACTTGATCCTGCTGTAGTTCCCACTCGTGGCACGAGCACAGCTCCCTGCTGAGTGCGTCGGCGATGGTGTTTTTTATTCCTGCCAGGTGGAAGGGTACCAGACACATCCCTTGGGCTACGGCCCAATGCTACAGATCCTGGGCCTCCTTGGATAGGGCTGGAGCTCTGGTGCCTCCCTGCTTCCGGATGTAGAACTTGCTGTGGTGTTGTCGGTGAAGATCCTCACCACCTTGCCCTTGAGGGACGGAAGGAACGACCTGAGGGCCCAGAACACGGCTCAGAGCTCCAGGACGTTGATGTGCAGTGACTTCTCCTCCGCCAGACAAAGGCCTCTTGCGTGGAGATCTCCGGAATGAGCCCCCCTATCCCTCCAGGGAGGCGTCCGTCGTCATCGTCTCCTGATGGGCTGGGGTCTGGAAGTCCATACCTGCCGTCAGATGCATGCGGTTGCCCCACCACCCGATCTCCTGTCGAAAGGTCTCGTTGAGCGAGATCCAGTCTTCGAAGTTGCCCGCCGCTTGCATCCAACGGGCGTCGAGGAACTTCTGCAGCGGTCGCATCCGTAGTCTGCAAAGGCGCACAAGGTACATGCAGGAGGACATCATGCCGAGCAGGGACTTGACGGACCTCACCTTGGCCACGTCCATGGTCGACAGCCGTTGCACCTTGCCTAGGATGGCCTTCGTCCTCTCCTCCGACGGAGATGCTAGTCGCGCCACTGTGTCGAGCTTGGCTCCCAGGAACAGGGCGACTTGCAACGGTACCAGGTGTGATTTCGTGAAGTTGATCGAAAATCCTAGATCCGTGAGCAGTTGGACGTCTTCCTTGTGTGTTCGACGGCGAGTTCCCTTGACTCTGCCCGAATGAGCCAGTTGTCCAGGTATGGGTAGACCTGGATCCCCTGTAGGCACAGCAGCGCCGCCACTGGTGCTAGGCACTTGGTGAACACCCTGGGCGCCGACTTCAGTCCGAAGGGAAGGGCCTTGAACTGGTAGTGCCGCCCTTGGACTACGAATCGCAGAAACTTCCGATGTTTTTTCAAGATGGGGATGTGAAAGTAGGCGTCCTCCAAGTCCAGCGACGATAGGAAGTCGCCTTCCTCCAGTTGTCCCAGCACGTGCTGGAGGGTAACCATCCGGAACTTCTGGGACCTGATGTACTTGTTTAGATGACGAAGGTCCAGGATGGGTCGCCAACCGCCAGTCTTTTTCCTTACGAGGAAGTACCGCGAGTATACTCCAGAACCCCAGAGCCTCTTTGGGACGAGTTCGATGGCTCCCTTCTATAGCATTGCTCATACCTCCAGTAGTAGTTGTAGGATGTGATTTTCCTTTCTGGCCACAGGTGGAATACGGGGACACTTTTTTTAGAAATTCCAGTGTGTGCCCGCGGGCCAGAGCATCCAGCACCCATCGGTCGGTGGAGATGGACTCCCACACGCTGACGAAGTTCGCCAGCTGGCCTCCCACCGGGGTGCTCAGGTGGGGGCCCGACACTACGGCCGGTTCAATCCTGCTTGGCGGCGGCCTTGCCGCCTTGGCGACAACGACGAGATCCTCCTTGCTTGCCGCGTCCCCTGTAGGCCTCCTGCGAAGAGGAGCGATCCGCCTGGCGGTATGTCGAGGAGCTGCTGCCAAATCCTTTGGAGGCATCCTGCTTTCCTCTGGAACCCCGAAAGGGCGGCCGTCGTTGCTGGAGAACGCCTAAGGCACGAGCCGTCTCTGTGTCGGCCTTGATGGCTTGCAGTGACTCGTCCACTGCCTTGCCAAACTGGTTGTTCCCGTCGAAGGGCATGTCCAGGACCATGGTCTGCACGTCTTGATGGAAATCGGTTGCCTTGAGCCAACCGCGCTGCCGACGGCAAACGCTGTTGCCCATCTGGCAGAAGCCAGAGTCGGCAATGTCTGTTGCCACCGTTATGGCGTGGTCCGATGCAACCTCTCCCTCCTGTAGGATCTCTAGGGCCTCCCCTCTCTTGTCGTCCGGGAGGAAATCCAGCAGGGGAGCGATCTTAAACCATTGCTCCCTGTCGTCGCGGGCCAGAATCGCAAGGGCGTTGGCTGCTTTAATGGTCGTTGCCGCCGACGAGATGACCCGTCGTCCCATGGCGTCCAGTTTCTTCCCTTCGCCGTCCAGCGGAGATGTCGAAGTTGACGCCACCGCCCCCGCCGCTTTCTTCTTGGCTGCCGCGGAGACAACCGAATCTGGGGTAGGCTGTGACCTAAGGCACCTGGGGGCGGAATCCGGAACCCGGTACTTCTTCTCGTACCGGTCTCTCTTGGCAGGGGCCGTAGATTGGTTCTTCAGGAGCAACAGCCCCTCGTCCCAGATGTCGTCGAGCAACGGGACCGAGAGGACCGTCTTCCTTTTGCCCTCCCGTCGTTGTTAGAGGAACCCTTCCTTCTTCTCTTCCACGGGGCAGAGCTGTAAGACGTCGGATGCCCTGGCGATCATGGCATGGAAAGAGCAAATTTCGTCGGGGGGGGGGGAGGCCCGAGGAGGTGGTGATGGAAGGTCCATCCCGTCGTCACCACCGTCGTCATCCGTCCCCGTCGTGGCTGTCTCTGTTCCCCTATCATCTCTCGGCTCCAGAGACGGGGAAGAAGGCTGTGCAGGTCGAGAGGGCTAGAAAGGAGGGGGTGGATGAATTCTCCTCTGCTTGTTTGGAGGGCTCTCCGACGGTCCAGGCTCCGCTGGGTCGTCAGTTGGTGGTACTGACGACCCAGTGGTTGTCCTTATCTCCGTACACAAGGCCTGGATCGCCATCAAGATCGCCCCTGAGTTATCTTGTGGCCCAGGGACCGGCTGCGACGGGCGCGACGGTGGGGGAGTGGAATCCTCCGCCTCCAAGTGTTCCTCGTCGCCACCGCCATCGCTTTCCTCATCCGCCTCTTCGGGATCCTTCCCGTGGGACCTCCTCAAACTCCTTCAGGACTTTCACGACTCCCGCCAGTTCCTCTTCAGAGGCTGTATCCGTGTCTGTGATGGCCACCGGGCCCCCCCTCTTTTCCCACCAGGGTTTTCACAGGGGTCTTACTGATGGGTTGAAAAGAGGATTCCCTCCACGGTGGCAGGGAAGCTCTAGGCCCCGAGGTCGCCTCCACTGGGGTAGCCTCCACAGGCTTCACTTCGCCAGGGCCGCCACGACTCCCTCGATAGAGGCCTTAGCCAGGTGAATCAAGGCCTCAGCTGCTGTTGGGATCGACTGGGACTCCTCCCGAAGCTTACCTGGGTTATCCACTTTCCTCTTCCCTGAGCCAGAGAGTTGGCTCGTGGTTGATGGTGTCGGTGAAATTGCGCCCTGCCTGGCAGTCGAGGAGCCCGACCGTTCGGTTCTCCCGGTGCCCGCGGACTCGCGATGCTTAGCCTTTTGTTGGGCCCCTGTCACCGGAGCGCCCTCAAAGGACTTAGAAGACCGCTCAGACTTCTTCTTTTTCTCACCCGCTGCTGGGCTCTTCCCCTCCAGCCAGCTGGTGAGGCGGGCACGACGATCCCTCATCGTCCGCTCGGACATGTTCTTGCAAAACACACAGTCCTTCTCCACGTGCGTTTTGTCTCATGAAGGCAGTAAAGACATCGAGAATGTTCATCCTCCTTGAAGACATTCTGTAGTCCACATCCAGGGCAGGTCCTGAAGAGCTTGGGTCCGGGCGTCGTGTTTGCTTTTTCCTGGGCCATGTCCACGGGGGTAAGCCTCAAAGATGTTCCGGAAGCCTCCGAGAAGAGAAACTCGACGAAAAGTCACACTTGAGGGGTGTAGAAAAAATCCAAAACGGGTCCCCCTTGATCGGAAGTAGAAACGGTGGAGCTTGAGGCTCAATTGACCAAAAAATGAGATGAAATCTCTTTGAAAATTCGCAAAATGCAGTAAAAGCTCGAGCACCAAAGCACGAAGACTCCCAAAACTTGAACGTGCGGTAAAAATCTGAGGATCGCTGCCAGGGGAGGGACTTAGGGAGAGGGAAGTCATTGGCTGGGGGCAGTATGACCCAGAGACCAGTGATTGGTTACTAGTAAGAAAGACAGATCAGAAACAAAACTGATACAGATTTTTTCTTTACCGAGGATTCCCAGCCTGACGACGGGGAATATTCATGAGCATGTGAATCCATGCCAGACCACATGTTGGAGAAGTAAAATGACAGTACTGTTGCAGAGGGAATTTTCAGGATGTAAATCAAAGCAACAAGAAATATTTTCTGGTTGTGAATCAAACCAAACCAACGAGAACAATTTTCTAGGAGTGTGGTACCAATAAATCAGTCTTATCTCAGCATGCACTTTCTAGGAGCGAATCGGCGGACAGGAACAGTTTATAAGAGTGTGGGGCAGTCTAAATAAAATTACAGTATTGTCTCAGTGGCACCCTATAGATGCAAAACAGTGCAACAAGAATAATTTTCTAAGTGTGTGGTATCAATAAATCCCAGTCTTATCTCAGAAAACAGTTTCTAAGTGTGTGGGACAAGTAAAATAAAATTCGCACTACAATCTTAGTGGGCACCCTCTAGATGCGGAACAGTGCAAGAATAACTATTCTCTAAGTGTGTGGTACCAATACATTACAGTCTTATCTCAGCGTGTAATTTCTAGGTGGGTGGGAAAGGCAAAAGAATTCACAGAACTGTCTCAGAGGCACCCTCTGGATGTGAAACAGTGCCACGAGAACAATTTTCTAAGGGTGTGGTACCAACAAAATCTCAGTCTTATCTCAGCTGGCACTTTCTGGGAGGGAATCAGGTAGACAGGAACGATTTCTTAGTGTGTCGGGCAGTCAGAGGAATTTGCAGTACTGTCACAGAGGCACCCTCTAGATGCAAAACAGTGCAACAAAGAACAATTTTCTAACGGTGTGGTACCAATAAATCACAGTCTTATCTCGGCGTGCGATTTTCTAAGTGTGTGGACAGGCAAATACAATACATAGTACTGTCTCAGTGGCACTCGCTAGATGCAAAACAGTGTAAAAAGAATCATTTTCTAAGTGTGTGGTACAAATAAATGAGTCTGATCTAAGAGTGAACTTTCTAGGAGCGAATCGGGCGGACAGGAACAATTATCAGAGCAACAAGAACAGTTTTCTAAGTGTGTGGTACCAGCAAATCACACTCTTATCTCAGCGTGCAACTTCTAAGAGTGTGGGACAGGCAAAATAAAATTCACAGTACAATCTCAGTGAGCACCCTTTAGATGCAAAACAGAGCAACAAGAACAATTTTCCAAGTGTGTGGTATCAATAAATCACAGTTTTATCTCACCAGGAACATTCGAAGAGCGGATCAGGGACAGGAGCGATTTCTAAGTGTGTGAGACAGGCAGAAGAATTCACAGTACTGTCACAGAGGCACCCTCTTTATGTGAAACAGTGTAACAAGAACAATGTTCTAAGTGTGTGGTACCAATAAATCACAGTCTTAATCTCAGAGTGCACTTTCAAGGAGCAAATCGGGCGGACAGGAACAATTATGAGAGTGTGGGACAGGCAAATAAAATTACAGTATTGTCTCAGTGGTAGCCTCTAGATGCGGAACAGTGCAACAAGAGCAATTTTCTAACTGTGTGGTATAAATAAATCACAGTCTTATCCCAGCTTGCAATTTTCTAAGTGTTTGGGACAGCAAAACATACACAGTACTGTCTCAGTGGCACTCTCTGGATGTGAAACAGTGTAACAAGAACAATTTTTTAAATGTGTGGTACAATTAAATCACAGATTTATCTCAGTGTGTGATTTTTAGGTGTGTGGGACAGCCCAAAAATGTACAGCACAATCTCAGTGGGCGATCTTTAGATGTGAAACAGTGCAACAACAACAGTTATCTAAGTGAGTGGTACACATAAATCACAGTCTTATCTCAGCTGGCACTTTCTAGGAGAGAATCTGAGAGACAGGAGCAAGGCCGGCAGAATAAGTTATAATACTATCTCGGAGGGCACTTCTAGATGTGAGTCAATGAAACAGGAATAAATTATAAGGGAGTGGCATAGACAGGTTAGTTACCGTACCATCTTAGTTGGCATTTTTTAGATGTGATTCAGGTCAGACTGAAAATTTTGCTAAGGTGTGGCGCAGGCTAACCTTCACAGTGCTAGGATAGTTAGGATAGTGGAAGGACTTCCGGGGTCGAGTGGTTGTCTATTCCCACCCCAGACACACTTACATTTGTTGTAGCAGCTGGTTGATGGCTGGCCACTGGCTTCCACTGCTGACACCTGCAGACACGATATGAAGATGTGTGGAGCCGCCATTTGCCTACGCGCCCCTAGCCGCAGGGGCTGCATGGGCAGAGGGCTGCCCTGGGAAGGTCAGTTATGACCATCAAACGCACCAATCAGAGGCAAAGGGCGGGCTGGGAGGCGGGAGGGATCAAGAATCAGGAAGTGGATGCACAGTGGGGGAAGCGAGGGAGATGGGAGCACAGAGGGCCTGGGGGCCGGATTATTTTACACAAAAAAAATTGGAGGTCAATGGAGGAACGTTGGAGTACAACACTCACCTTCCTTCTTTGAGAGCAAAAGAGGCAAGCGAAGGCTACCACTGGTTGGTAGACCTGAGTAACACAGCAGATTCCACCAATCAGGGGAGGAGGGCGGGCTGGGAGGCAGGAGGGATGAGGAGTCAAGAAAGGGGCAGGCACAGAGGGCCTGGGGGCCGGATTATTTTACAACAAAAAAATTGGAGGCCAATGGAGGAACGTTGGAGTACAACACTCAACCTTCCTTCTTTGAAAGCAAATGAGGCGAGCGAAGGTTACCGCTGGTCGGTAGACCTGAGTAACGCGGCGGATTCCACCAATTAGGGGAGGAGGGAGGGATCAGGAAGTGGATGCACGGTGGGGGAAGCGAGGGAGATGGGAGCACAGAGGGCCTGGGGGCAGGATTATTTTACAAAAAACAAATTAGAGGCCAATGGAGGAACGGTGGAGTAAAACACTCACCTTCCTTCTTTGAAAGCAAAAGAGGCGAGCAAAGGCTACCGCTGGTCGGTAGACCAGAGTAGCATGGTGGATTCCACCAATCAGGGGAGGAGGGCGGCTGGGAGACGGCTGGGATCAGGAATCAGGAAGGGGATGCATGGTGGGGGAAGTGAGGGAGATGGGAACACAGAGGGCTTGGGGGCCGGATTATTTAGCAAAAAATAGATCAGAGGCCAACTGAGGAACGTTGGAGTACAACACTCACCTTCCTTCTTTGAAAGCAATAAATACAGTAAAACGCACATAGTTAGTAAACTGATGATTCAAGTACCTGGCTAATCCCAATGATGGTTTACAAATCTAAAATAAACATATATTCTACCTTAAAAAAGGTTACATTAACATCTCTCTCTCGACCATTCTGTATAGGTCGGACACTACACCGGAACCTCTTCACACTCTTGAATCCCACCAATAAAATGGATTGTAGATACTTGAACGTTTGTCTTGATTTAAGTTTTGACTTGTTTGCCAGCAGCGTGTTGTGCAAATCGAAATAGATGCTGTTCACCTGTGTAATTAAAATATTGTTGTTTCAACTTTTTTCCATGTTCTTTTCAATATGCTCTCTAATTTTCGTTGTGACCTTAACCGTGAAGTTATTTTGCATTGGTATTGTTTCCACTATTCCTTACAAGGATAACTCTGTTGGGGCTCACCTTCATTTGTACTTCGGCTTAGTCAGCCATCGATCCTCCCATGAGCCCTGCTAAAACATTACCAGGTTTGTTGACCCCTGGATTCTTCTGCTAGTCGCCCACCAATGTAGTACATGGTATGTTTGCATACCAGCATTTTGTCTTCAACAATGGCATAACGTCGCAAATTATACTTGAAAAAGATACATTGCTGATATTTAACTTACGTATGTATGCATTTATCTATGTATTGTAGCATTTTCATATCAAGTATGAGTCATAGACATAGACATTTCATTTTGAAAATCATATTTTCCTTCCTTGTAGTATCAGAGGTCTGTTGGTATTTGTTTCATCAGGTCTTTGGCATGGCTTTCTTGGGGACCTCCATTATAGGTTCCAGGACACAACACGATTTATTTCTCTCTTTTTTGACAATATTCAAAGAACCCTCTTGTGTCCTTGGGAGCCTTCACTTGACTTCCACTGTACACCAGGGGTTTTCCTTTCTATGCTGCAATGTTCGTTTGGCATTGTTTTGTACCTGGGATTCTTCACTTCAGCTTCCAGGATGCATTTTATTTCCTCATTCTCACAACGTTGAATGATTGTTGGAATGTGATTAGGGTTCTTCACGGCAGATTCCAAGCTGCCACTTGTCTGCTGCTGTGCACTTGGGACCCTTTACCCCACTTTCAAGATACAGTGCAATTTATCTTTCCTCCCCACAATGCTTAAAAGTGCTGGTGTGTACTTCGGAAGCTTCATTCCAGGGTCTCGAATGCAGGGGGCTTCTTTCATCCTTACAATGTTCAATGATGCTAGATAAATGCATGTGACCTTTCAGTTGAGGTGCCAGGACGCAGTGCTGCCTATCTTGTATTCTCACATGTAATGGTGCTTGATAAGCGCTTGGGAAATCTTCACTATAGACTCCAAGATACAGTGAAGTTCCCCTTTTCACCAAGTAAACTTTTGTTGTACTCTTAAGAACCTTTACTCCTGGTTACAGCTTGGCTCTGGATCTGGACTGGCTCCCTCAGCCTGTAAAGCCCTCAGACAACTTCTTCCTCCTCTTCTGTTTTAGGTTCTTCACCCCTCCCCTCAAAGCGACAACCCTGTGACTCGTACATGGGCCCGCTTCTGGGTAATTGCTCACTAGTGGACTCATTTCTCACCAGCATTCAGTTAACACGCAGATGTACCCCATTTTCAGGTACATTCTCCACTGCCCTCCTTCCTTTCTCATTGGTTCTCCACACTGGCACTGCTTAGGTCCTCTTCCGACCTGATAGGATTGTCTCACTATTCTGCTCATGGGTGACCTCTTCTGCTCTAGCAGGAACTCCTTGCCTTTAATCCTAGATGTTTCATAACTCTCCCTCCTTTTCTCAGGCAGAACGTACTTCCTCTCATTTCCAAACACTTCTTTCTGGCCAGCGGAGGCACTGATCTGGTGAAGTGATGAAGAAAATGGCCAACAAACTGTGGCAGCTTATGAGTTAGCAGAGGTATCGCAAGGGGGAGCTAGGGCGGCTATAGCCACTGATCCTTTGGTTGTTGCCGTAGATAGAAGCTCAGGGGCTACAACCAAAAGGTTAGATAGCCCCAAGTCCGGACAGCCCCACATTCACGTAGCCCCGGATCCTTTCCAGACCTAGCAATACCCCTGAGTTACAGGTTGTAATGGGGGCCGTTCATCGCAGTATGTGGATTTCTAAAGTGATATACTACCTAGCATTTGACGGAGCACTTGTACAAATAAGTGGTACAAGTGTAATCTGAGAGGTTAAAATCCATTATGGGGAAGACAAAAATCAGGGGGAGAGACGGGAGGGTGGCGGTTAGAAGGCCTGAATTAGGCACATGAAGGACAGTTTTCATTTGTTGAGGTGTCCTTGCAAAAGTAGTCTTCAGTCTTTATTGGTATACAGTTATTACATACAGTAAAGAAAGGAGAAGAATTTAGATAGAAAAAAGAAATTTAAAATGAGAGAGAAAAGAGAAAAAAATAAAGGTCAAGATGAGAGGGCCAAGGTACTGTTGATGAAAGCAGCAGGGTCTAAGAGAGGAGGTATGCAGCATATGCGCTGTCAAACCAGACCAGGCTGAACGCACATCATTCTCTTATTTAGTCTGATTCATTCAGTTCCTTCTAGGACTCCTAGCCCCCCTGTTTAGTATCTCCAGCCTAGCTCACTTAAAAAAAAAAAAAATTAAAATCTGGTATATGTCCTTGAAGAAATTTGATAGCGCAAAAATCAACTTAAAATAATTTCTGCAGTAGATCATATTTATGCATTCAAGAAAACTGTTGTTTTTTGCTGTTCATATGTTTTCCTTGTATACACTGAGGATCGGGGTGTAGTCTACTCCTCTTGCGCCCGATCTAATGAGGTCCATTAGGTTATTACTTAATGTTATGATGTCATTTTGCTTGATCCCGCGTCTATTTATTCCAGGTTCTACTTCTATCCTTCGAAAATTCAATCCAGGCTTTGTTTTAATGATATGACTCCAATTTATTTCTACAATGTCATGGTCACTTTTCTTGGTATTTACTACTCTGAATGAGGCAATTTCATCTAAGATGTCCCTTGAGACGAAATCGTAGTCTAGGTTGTCTGATTGTGTTCCACGTCGCCATGTTGCCCCACCGGGTACATCTCCTGGGATGTTCTCATTCAACATGTGTAGATCCCGATCTTCCATTGCCTGCATCCAGGTAGTTGTCCTGTCCATCTTTGTTCTTTGCAAATTTTTGCTGTTGGTTTGAGTCCTTAGTCATGTATTTAAGACAAGACAGTCAATGTTCAGGTCTCCACAGATTATGATCTTCAGGTTGTTATAAGACGTTTTTGGCCAGTCTATCAAGTCTGTTGTCTGTTCGACCATCTTTGAAGTTTCTATCTCTGCCGGGTTCCAGTAGATGTTTATTAGGAGTAGCCATTTGCAGTGATCAGGGGCGCCTTTTCCCAATATTATCAGCAAATGTTGAATATATGACTGGGACCCGTGGTTCCTACTACCTTCCAGTCAAGGTTGTTACTTATGATGGCTAGTAGGCCCGATTTCAGTCGGCCTTTCATTCCTTTTACGGCTGGTTTGAGGAATACAGAGAACCCATTGATTAGTGTTTTTTCCCCCGAGCTAGTGTTTTTTTCCCCTGAGCCACGTCTCTTGTAATGTCTGCTCTATTCCAGTACCAGGCTGAATTATTGAAAAGATGTTCAAATCCTCACGAGCTCCAGGATACTATTATGTTTCCTTTTTGATTCTCCGCTGGGCGCTACTTCTCAGACCTTGTGGCCAGACTTTTCACTAGCCAATCCCAAGAGTACTCTTTGGATTTACTTCCAACTTCAATTTTCTTTTTTTGTATCGCAGTAGGTGCTCCCAACCCCACTCGCTGTGTTCATGTTTATTTTTAGGGGCTTCTTGATTCAGCAGTATTCATCTAATTCACCCACTCTCTCTGCCTCCGGACAATGTTGTTGACCTGTTTGGGAGTGGGGTATTTCTTTCTGGGTTGGGGCCGTTCATTCTCCCTCCATGTGGAGGGATCTGCTTCTCTCCTTGGGACAGTAGTCAACTTATTTAGTTCTCGGATTCCAAACCCAATGGCTCTTAGATCTTGGACGGCAGCTAGAATTTGATTACACACAATATTGGAGGGGATGTGTATATTAACACAGTCCGTTTTCTCTTTGGTGGGGAATTCGACTACTGTGATGTCCCAAGAGTAATAGACTCCAATTTCGGGACATGGTGGAAGAGTCGGAGGATGTTATTCCTGTTAAGTAATAACCCATCATCTATGCTCAGGATGCGTTCCAGCTCTAGAACATTACAGCAAGATGTGTTGGCTCTTTTTTTAGGGGGATTTCGCTTGGGGATCAGTGTTTAAGTAGGCGCCCCTTTGTGCAGGGGGGTTTATTTTTGTTGTGATGTTTCGGTATGTAATTCTGTTTTAGGCTCCTCTTCCAGCCCACCTCATCTAAACGTTACTTGTCTGTTATTTCTTTAGAGTCATTTTGATGTTTTTTTCCGCCAATGCTCTCTTTCTGCCAAGGATTTGAATAGGGGATTCATAGTCCGACCCCTACGTCTGTGGTTTTTGAGACAGCAATAGCGGGCTGGCCGTACATTACTCCCCTCAGCTCCAGTCTTGCCACCAATGTTTAAGTTGCTCTCGTCGTCTTCGTACACAGAAAAGTCCATCAGATCTGGCTCTGAGTTGACGGTTTGCCCAGATATGTCCATCTCCTCTTTCCCTACCCCGGACGATCTCCTCTCAAGGATATTTTCTGAATCCATGGCAATTAGATCGCTGCTTGATTGCTTATTTTTGATTGCAGCATTTTTCGGTAGATCTCTTTCTTCCAATCTTAAGTTTCTCAGAAAGCTTTTGGAGCAGTTTGATTTTACTCATCTAGTTGTTTTAACATTCTTAGTTTTTCTCCTCTGAGGTAGTTTTTCCTTTGCTGGCCCAATTTTTTTAGACTATGCTCCAAAAATGGATAGGTTTTGAGCAATTTGAGCATGCAATTCCGATGCAGCATGCCCTGGGTCTTCTTCTATTTCTAGGTCTGATGCCATATGATTAACCATACCTGTTTCAGGCATCATCTCTTGGCATACCGTTTGGAGCTCTTACGTAATGGCTTTGTCAGTTTTGGACTCTATACCAAGGTTGCGGACAATATGACTTCTTGGACACTGGGAATTGTTGGATGTAGGTCTGGTATCAGAACAAACAGACTGTTATTCTAGGGGCAAGGTTACGTTTCCGCTAGTTAAATCGAGCAGTGTAGTCTCCTCATTTGAGGATTGAGCCCCAACACATTCACTCTGATTACTTAGGCGGTTTTCACTTCCTTGAGTAGTGGGATGGGAAGCGACCGAACCTTCTTTTATTTGAATCGTGGCTTTCAGGATATCTTTTGAAAGGTTTAATAACTACTTTTTTTCCTCTCTCACCTCTTTTAGTAGAACCATAAGATTGTTTTGGTGTGTGGATTTAGGCCCCTATGTTTTGTTCCCAGCTCCCCTTGACCGTGTTCATGAAGGCTTCCATATAAATTAATTTCGAATTCATCATTGCCGTCAAGGTAGTTTGGTCCCTGAGGTTATCATTTATTGTTTCATAAAGTTTCAGGGACGGGGCTAGGGAAATAGTGACGGTTGACATGAGCATTGCTTGTGAGGATGAAGTGTCATTGTTGCTTGGTCCTCGCAGTTAAGTCCGGTTGTTCTCTTTCACCCAGGTTTTGATTCCAAGGCCTGCTGTCTGTCCCAGAGTTGATAGAGTAGGACTCTGAGTCAGAAAAGAACTGGTCATCACAGAAGTGTGTAGACAGCCGAGTCGTCACTCTGCCTTTGGGCACTGGATTTTGTCTCCCCTTTTCAGAGTTAGGATGGTTTTGAGTTAAAGGGAGGGCGCCGGGCTCCTCCCTGGAGGGGCCTTGGAGACCTTCTTTCCCAATCCAGGGAATAAGCCTATTTCCACCCTGTTTCCCACTACTTCTGAGCACAAACCAACCCTACCGCTTTCACGGCAGCCAGACTGAGGGGTGTTCACTTTCAAGGATGCAGAAGCGAATACTGCTGGTGGAGGCAAAGCCTCTGCGGATAGCAACTGGGTGGGGGTCGAGGCAAGGGGAGAGGATAGAGATGGGCACGATGTGAGAGGGCCGAGCCCTGTAAATTCAAAGCAGGTCAATCTGGGCTCTCTTTCTCACCCATCTTCACTCGGCCCACAAGCCTCACCACCCACTTCAGCTTTGACAGGCTGAGCACTTCGATTACATCTTCGATCACAGCCCCCTTGTAAGATCTTGATTCTATCTCCATTGAGTTTAATGAGGTCAGGAGCCCGGTAGGAGGGATGGTCAGTGTAGGGCGGTCCATTTCTATCCCGGCGCATGCCCCTGACAATATGTCAGCATTCAAAGGTTCACCATCTCTGTGAGAGCTAGCACAGCCCTTGGGTAAAATAATAGTTTTTCTCCAAGGTGAAGCATTGGGTGACTGCTCGGTACGCTTGGTAGGGAAAAACTTTCTTCCAACCAAAGTTAGTTTTGGGGCAGTTGTTTTTTTTTTCATGTTGAATAGCTGGTTTAAAGACAGGGGCTATCCCTTGAGCCAAGTCAAGCCCTCCAATGTCTTTGTTAGGGGGAAAGGGATCTGTGGTATCAACATCCTCTTTATTTGAGCCGATAATTGGCTTGGTAAGCGAGGCCCGTTCTCGCCCTCTTAATAATACCTGGTCAAGTCCATGTAGATCCTCCCCTGCCCTGCCTACACAGCAGGCAACAGGGGTTAACGTGGCACTATTTTGGGTGGGTTCGGCTGAGGGGCTTTCTTGAGTACAAACAGGCAGGCACGTACCTTGTTTTTCTGAGACTGTGCTAGCCTTCGCACTGTGCGCAGTCTCCCACAGATAGGATTCCACCAGGAGCAGTAAACTAGTTTTGCTTCTGGTGCGGGCCAATTCCGTACAAGTTGGCGAGTACGTCTCCTAGAAAGCAAGGCTTTTGTTAGGTTGGCAGGCAACACACTCTGTAAACTCCAGGCATCCTCTTAATTTCTGTGTATTTCGGGGTAGTTCCCTCTATCTCACTGCGGTGCACGGGAACTACCCCGTAGAACAGGTCTACACCTAATCAGGTCTTAAGGGCTACCAGAAGACTATACTCCATTTAAGTTATTTGACTGGTGCTGAAACTAAGAGGACACATGTAGCATTCTCAAGCAGTAAGATACCTACTGACAAGAATAGATGGGCACATGAGCCAGTCTGGACTACTGAAAACTTATTTAGCATGTAGCAGGGGTAATTTTACCCAGACATAGCTGCCTTGAGGACGACCAAGTGTCGAAACACGTGCCGCCTTCATTAGGAAAAAAAAACCCAGAACTTAAATATATTGACTTTGCTATTTACTGCATGACATAGGAGAACAGACTTCTCTATGGCCAAGCGCAAGTCGCCAGCACAAGTTTAATGGCTATAGACATTAGAAGGTGAGGTTAAGGGGAATTCCTCTCAGTGCTGTGGATGCAGCTAACAAACAACACTACCTAACGGCTACAGCGCACCAAACCAGGGTTAAACCCCAAAACAATTTCTGACCTAGTTGCCAGTATGACTCAACTACTTCTATTCTTTCGCTCTTAAGTGCCCGTAAGAATCAGTTTCTGCATATCGCGGAGACCAAATCCTTGGTCTTTTCCCTATTTATTGTCAGCTCATAAACTGTTAAATATTGCTCAGTGTAAGAGGCCACATTGCAGCTCCCCTGAGACAGATCGAGTAGAACTGTGTCATCAGCATACAGGAGTGCACCAAAAGGAGTGCCATGCAGCGAGGGAGGATTGACCCTAGATCCCACTACCTCAGTGGAAAAGAAACAAAATACATAAAAAGGTAGCTAAAGCACAACCCTGCTTAACCCCTTTATTTGTTGGAAAGGCTCCCAACAGCCTTCCAGAGCACGACGCATACGTGTCCTTATAACAACTATAATTGGTTCAGGAACCCCCTGGGTATCTTTAGTATAGCTAACTTTTCCCATACCTTGTGCCTCGCAATAGAATCAAAGGCCTTTTTTAGGTCGAATCAACCCCACATATAAATTTTCACCTATAATTGCACAGCTCTTGTTAATGTGTTTAGAAACAGAGAGTGGTGAATTGTTGAATAGCCTCTCCTAAAACCTGCTTGGTCGGGTCTTAGTAAATTCCAGGAAGTAGCCCAGTCCGCTCATCTGGCCAACAGGAATTTGGAAAAGACTTTCCCTGGTTCATCTAACAGGGAATTTGGTCAATAACAATTGTGTCACTTAAGGCTCATTCCTTAAAAATAGGGACTACAATACTCTGTGCTCATGAGTGTGGTAAAACCCTACAGTAGCTAATTGAGTTAAAAAGCAAATATGAAATCGGCAGCCACCAAGTTGAGAAACCCTTCATAATATCTGAGTGCATTCCGTCAGCACCAGAAGCTTTACCGCAAGGGAGAGTTTTTAGAATCAGGGAGCTCTCCCATGATGAACGTGACTTCTTTTATTATTATTATTATTATGGTATTTATTGAGCGTGGACCTAGCTTTGAGAAGCAACGGAGCGCTTTGAGATGTATACAACAATACAGATACACAACAGAGTGATTTACAGAGTAAAACAGTACAGATGAATAACAGAGAGCTTTTCAGAGGTAACAAGAGAAAAGATATACAGCAGCAGGTAGGATACAGAGGGGCACAGCTGTACCAGGGGTTGGGAAGGAGAGGAGAGGAGTGGGCCGCGTCTAGCAAGTCAGGGGCGCGAGGGGAGATGTGATGGCCTAGGCACTTAGATCCTTAATGGTTTCTAGGGCCACATGATCAGCATCAAAAAAAAACCTGAAAGGGAGAGATGCAATTGTCTTGGGAAATTTGATCGACCGTATTTTCTTTAAAGACCCAGGCCACCAACTTCCAGAACAACTTGCAATTATTAGATTGGACTGCACTCTCACTTTTTTTCCTTTTAAATAGTTTTTTGTAGTCCTCTAACTTAAATAAGAGTCATGCCTGCATGCTCTTATCCTTATCTTTGTTCAAAATTAAACGCTTCATAGTCCTACACTCTGTGTCAAACCAGGGTGCATCCCTCGCTCTCATGGGATTTAGGCATTGTGAGGTGCTATTTGCGGGTTCATGTTTCAGATTAATATTTTCTATCAATGTATCATAAGCCAGTACCACCGATGAACATACTGGTTCTACAGCTAAAACATACTCTGAGATTTGTAATGACAGCAGAACGCATAATCCCCTCAAAGGCCTCCATATCCAGGATGTTTAGATGTCTAGTGTTATACCTGGAGGCTCTAGTAAGGGATTTGTTATATGTAGATATTGTGTATCTTCAACGTTATTGGAAAATGATCACTTTCAACCCGATTTAATATTGCAAAAAAAGCTATTTGGGGAATTAATGCAATAATCAATAATTGAGGAGGAACCTCCTGTTAGAAATGCATATCTCGGGTGTCGGTATTCAAGGCACCTGCCATCAAGATCTATTAAGGCATGGGCCCTAAGGAGGTGGTGAAGCACCCATCCGCAGGCATCACATTTAGATGTCTACTCAATGTATGCCAGCCAACCAGAATGATCAATTGTAGAAATAATGCCACCCTGTTGCGCATGTCATTTGCCTTTTATAAAATGAAGTTATTCATTTGCAGGTATATTACCAAGCAACAGATGGTAGGGAATTAGAAAACCGGTGTTTCATCATGTGGGATTATCCACATTTGAATGCATTTTCATGTGTCGACCTAAAAACAATATCTCTATCAAGGAAGAAGGCAGAAGGGAGGATAGCTCGGTGACAACGCACAGGTCTTAGAAGACCACGCTGAGCAACACTGCTTCGAATCTCCACTGCATGATTCAAATGTACAAGGCCTAGTAGGATCGTTCCCCCACCCCCTTTCCTTGTTGCGCCTTGAGAAATACACGTGTATAAGCGCATTATAAATGAACAATAAAATAAAAAATTACACAAATTGATTCCCTTCCATCACCATAATTCACCCCAACGAAATACATCAAAAGGTGATTTATTTATTTAATTTTATGGATGAATAATGTCCAAACCTAGCTCCACTACCCCTCGCCCCTCCGAAGTAGATTTGTGCTGAACGGGGAAGCCGTGCCTTGAATCGGGGGCTGGCATATGCCTGCGAGGAGGGTGTGTAAGGAGTGGTTGCTTTTTTGATACCATAACGAGACTCAGAGGGGTGTACCGGGCCACTCAATGATGCAGACTGGATGAGATCCCGTTGCTGATGAAGGCTGAAGTGCAGCTCCGCCAGAGCGGATTGTCTTGTGGTGTATGGTGTTATATAGTCACCCGTGCCTCGGGTGGGCCACACGCACGCATGCACACGAGCACTCGCACACAGAGACACAGGACGCGATGTTGCCTCTTACGTGTCCCGGCGGCAACTGCCCGCACGGATGTACTTTATTCAACTGCGCATGCGCGCTGCCCAAACGAGGCTCGCGCATGCGCCATAAGTAACTGGGACGTCACATCCCCTTTTTTTCTTTATCAACAACATAACATAACATTATGGTGCAACAGCAATGCAAACTGTCAAACATAAACGGGTTGCCCCATCACACATTGGAATCCATTGTGACCTCAACTCAGTCTCCTGATTCCAGGACGTAGTCCTTGAGGTGAGCAGGCGGTCTACGTTCCCTTCGCACTGGATACCTCGACGTGCCTTGCGCTGCTCTACTGGGACTGTCTTCAGCAGGGACGACTGCCCTCTTGGTAGCCTCGACCGGGACTTTGGGAATCGCCTCCTGGTGGGGTATCTCCTCCCGATCCACGGTCTCCATTGACGTGTCTATTTTTTTAAAGAAAGACCTGTTGAGGGTGACCGTGCCACGTTCACAGGCCGCCGTCACCATGGTCCCTTTTACGTGGGTGACTGTCCACGGGCGAGGCTCGTATGGCAAAGACAATTTGCCCTCTGGGTGACGGTTCCGAACTAACACTGAATCGCCAACACACACCTCTTTGTCTTGCAGACCTCGTCTCTCACTCTCCTTCTGATTGTGCATGGCGCGCTCCTCTCAAACTTTTTCGTTGTCTATGACTCCTGGTTCCCGGCCTTCCATTTCTGGTATCATGCCCCGAAGGCAGCGCCCAAACAGTGCTTCCGCGGGGGCAACCCCCGTTGACTGGTGGGGAGTGGTGTGGTACTCCCGCAGGAATTCTACGAGCTTCTTCATAAGATCTTCACCCCCATTGGCTGAAATCCTTAGCACTTTGTTCAAAGTACGCATTAGCCTTTCAGCCTCTCCGTTGGCGCGAGGCCATAGCAGGGATACTCTGCGGTGATGGATCCCCCTTTCTCTGAGATATTGAGCAAACTGAGGGGAGGGGTGAAGAACCTAAAACAGCCAAAGCGACAACCCTGTGACTCGTACATGGGCCCGCTTCTGGGTAATTGCTCACTAGTGGACTCATTTCTCACCAGCATTCAGTTAACACGCAGATGTACCCCATTTTCAGGTACATTCTCCACTGCCCTCGTTCCTTTCTCATTGGTTCTCCACACTGGCACTGCTTAGGTCCTCTTCCGACCTGATAGGATTGTCTCACTATTCTGCTCATGGGTGACCTCTTCTGCTCTAGCAGGAACTCCTTGCCTTTAATCCTAGATGTTTCATCACTCTCCCTCCTTTTCTCAGGCAGAACGTACTTCCTCTCATTTCCAAACACTTCTTTCTGGCCAGCGGAGGCACTGATCTGGTGAAGTGATGAAGAAAATGGCCAACAAACTGTGGCAGCTTATGAGTTAGCAGAGGTATCGCAAGGGGGAGCTAGGGCGGCTATAGCCACTGATCCTTTGGTTGTTGCCGTAGATAGAAGCTCAGGGGCTACAACCAAAAGGTTAGATAGCCCCAAGTCCGGACAGCCCCACATTCACGTAGCCCCGGATCCTTTCCAGACCTAGCAATACCCCTGAGTTACAGGTTGTAATGGGGGCCGTTCATCGCAGTATGTGGATTTCTAAAGTGATATACTACCTAGCATGTGACGGAGCACTTGTACAAATAAGTGGTACAAGTGTAATCTGAGAGGTTAAAATCCATTATGGGGAAGACAAAAATCAGGGGGAGAGACGGGAGGGTGGCGGTTAGAAGGCCTGAATTAGGCACATGAAGGACAGTTTTCATTTGTTGAGGTGTCCTTGCAAAAGTAGTCTTCAGTCTTTATTGGTATACAGTTATTACATATAGTAAAGAAAGGAGAAGAATTTAGATAGAAAAAAGAAATTTAAAATGAGAGAGAAAAGAGAAAAAAATAAAGGTCAAGATGAGAGGGCCAAGGTACTGTTGATGAAAGCAGCAGGGTCTAAGAGAGGAGGTATGCAGCATATGCGCTGTCAAACCAGACCAGGCTGAACGCACATCATTCTCTTATTTATTCTGATTCATTCAGTTCCTTCTAGGACTCCTAGCCCCCCTGTTTAGTATCTCCAGCCTAGCTCACTTCTGAATGAGGCAATTTCATCTAAGATGTCCCTTGAGACGAAATCGTAGTCTAGGTTGTCTGATTGTGTTCCACGTCGCCATGTTGCCCCACCGGGTACATCTCCTGGGATGTTCTCATTCAACATGTGTAGATCCCGATCTTCCATTGCCTGCATCCAGGTAGTTGTCCTGTCCATCTTTGTTCTTTGCAAATTTTTGCTGTTGGTTTGAGTCCTTAGTCATGTATTTAAGACAAGACAGTCAATGTTCAGGTCTCCACAGATTATGATCTTCAGGTTGTTATAAGACGTTTTTGGCCAGTCTATCAAGACTGTTGCCTGTACGACCATCTTTGAAGTTTCTATCTCTGCCGGGTTCCAGTAGATGTTTATTAGGAGTAGCCATTTGCAGTGATCAGGGGCGCCTTTTCCCAATATTATCAGCAAATGTTGAATATATGACTGGGACCCGTGGTTCCTACTACCTTCCAGTCAAGGTTGTTACTTATGATGGCTAGTAGGCCCGATTTCAGTCGGCCTTTCATTCCTTTTACGGCTGGTTTGAGGAATACAGAGAACCCATTGATTAGTGTTTTTTCCCCCGAGCTAGTGTTTTTTTCCCCTGAGCCACGTCTCTTGTAATGTCTGCTCTATTCCAGTACCAGGCTGAATTATTGAAAAGATGTTCAAATCCTCACGAGCTCAAGGATACTATTATGATGTTTCCTTTTTGATTCTCCGCTGGGCGCTACTTCTCAGACCTTGTGGCCAGACTTTTCACTAGCCAATCCCAAGAGTACTCTTTGGATTTACTTCCAACTTCAATTTTCTTTTTTTGTATCGCAGTAGGTGCTCCCAACCCCACTCGCTGTGTTCATGTTTATTTTTAGGGGCTTCTTGATTCAGCAGTATTCATCTAATTCACCCACTCTCTCTGCCTCTGGACAATGTTGTTGACCTGTTTGGGAGTGGGGTATTTCTTTCTGGGTTGGGGCCGTTCATTCTCCCTCCATGTGGAGGGATCTGCTTCTGTCCTTGGGACAGTAGTCAACTTATTTAGTTCTCGGATTCCAAACCCAATGGCTCTTAGATCTTGGACGGCAGCTAGAATTTGATTACACACAATATTGGAGGGGATGTGTATATTAACACAGTCCGTTTTCTCTTTGGTGGGGAATTCGACTACTGTGATGTCCCAAGAGTAATAGACTCCAATTTCGGGACATGGTGGAAGAGTCGGAGGATGTTATTCCTGTTAAGTAATAACCCATCATCTATGCTCAGGATGCGTTCCAGCTCTAGAACATTACAGCAAGATGTGTTGGCTCTTTTTTTAGGGGGATTTCGCTTGGGGATCAGTGTTTAAGTAGGCGCCCCTTTGTGCAGGGGGGTTTATTTTTGTTGTGATGTTTCGGTATGTAATTCTGTTTTAGGCTCCTCTTCCAGCCCACCTCATCTAAACGTTACTTGTCTGTTATTTCTTTAGAGTCATTTTGATGTTTTTTTCCGCCAATGCTCTCTTTCTGCCAAGGATTTGAATAGGGGATTCATAGATGCCCTTGGGCGACCGTGCGCGCTACAAGTTCAGGTAGCATAACATAACATAGTCCGACCCCTACGTCTGTGGTTTTTGAGACAGCAATAGCGGGCTGGCCGTACATTACTCCCCTCAGCTCCAGTCTTGCCACCAATGTTTAAGTTGCTCTCGTCGTCTTCGTACACAGAAAAGTCCATCAGATCTGGCTCTGAGTTGACGGTTTGCCCAGATATGTCCATCTCCTCTTTCCCTACCCCGGACGATCTCCTCTCAAGGATATTTTCTGAATCCATGGCAATTAGATCGCTGCTTGATTGCTTATTTTTGATTGCAGCATTTTTCGGTAGATCTCTTTCTTCCAATCTTAAGTTTCTCAGAAAGCTTTTGGAGCAGTTTGATTTTACTCATCTAGTTGTTTTAACATTCTTAGTTTTTCTCCTCTGAGGTAGTTTTTCCTTTGCTGGCCCAATTTTTTTAGACTATGCTCCAAAAATGGATAGGTTTTGAGCAATTTGAGCATGCAATTCCGATGCAGCATGCCCTGGGTCTTCTTCTATTTCTAGGTCTGATGCCATATGATTAACCATACCTGTTTCAGGCATCATCTCTTGGCATACCGTTTGGAGCTCTTACGTAATGGCTTTGTCAGTTTTGGACTCTATACCAAGGTTGCGGACAATATGACTTCTTGGACACTGGGAATTGTTGGATGTAGGTCTGGTATCAGAACAAACAGACTGTTATTCTAGGGGCAAGGTTACGTTTCCGCTAGTTAAATCGAGCAGTGTAGTCTCCTCATTTGAGGATTGAGCCCCAACACATTCACTCTGATTACTTAGGCGGTTTTCACTTCCTTGAGTAGTGGGATGGGAAGCGACCGAACCTTCTTTTATTTGAATCGTGGCTTTCAGGATATCTTTTGAAAGGTTTAATAACTACTTTTTTTCCTCTCTCACCTCTTTTAGTAGAACCATAAGATTGTTTTGGTGTGTGGATTTAGGCCCCTATGTTTTGTTCCCAGCTCCCCTTGACCGTGTTCATGAAGGCTTCCATATAAATTAATTTCGAATTCATCATTGCCGTCAAGGTAGTTTGGTCCCTGAGGTTATCATTTATTGTTTCATAAAGTTTCAGGGACGGGGCTAGGGAAATAGTGACGGTTGACATGAGCATTGCTTGTGAGGATGAAGTGTCATTGTTGCTTGGTCCTCGCAGTTAAGTCCGGTTGTTCTCTTTCACCCAGGTTTTGATTCCAAGGCCTGCTGTCTGTCCCAGAGTTGATAGAGTATGACTCTGAGTCAGAAAATAACTGGTCATCACAGAAGTGTGTAGACAGCCGAGTCGTCACTCTGCCTTTGGGCACTGGATTTTGTCTCCCCTTTTCAGAGTTAGGATGGTTTTGAGTTAAAGGGAGGGCGCCGGGCTCCTCCCTGGAGGGGCCTTGGAGACCTTCTTTCCCAATCCAGGGAATAAGCCTATTTCCACCCTGTTTCCCACTACTTCTGAGCACAAACCAACCCTACCGCTTTCACGGCAGCCAGACTGAGGGGTGTTCACTTTCAAGGATGCAGAAGCGAATACTGCTGGTGGAGGCAAAGCCTCTGCGGATAGCAACTGGGTGGGGGTCGAGGCAAGGGGAGAGGATAGAGATGGGCACGATGTGAGAGGGCCGAGCCCTGTAAATTCAAAGCAGGTCAATCTGGGCTCTCTTTCTCACCCATCTTCACTCGGCCCACAAGCCTCACCACCCACTTCAGCTTTGACAGGCTGAGCACTTCGATTACATCTTCGATCACAGCCCCCTTGTAAGATCTTGATTCTATCTCCATTGAGTTTAATGAGGTCAGGAGCCCGGTAGGAGGGATGGTCAGTGTAGGGCGGTCCATTTCTATCCCGGCGCATGCCCCTGACAATATGTCAGCATTCAAAGGTTCACCATCTCTGTGAGAGCTAGCACAGCCCTTGGGTAAAATAATAGTTTTTCTCCAAGGTGAAGCATTGGGTGACTGCTCGGTACGCTTGGTAGGGAAAAACTTTCTTCCAACCAAAGTTAGTTTTGGGGCAGTTGTTTTTTTTTTCATGTTGAATAGCTGGTTTAAAGACAGGGGCTATCCCTTGAGCCAAGTCAAGCCCTCCAATGTCTTCGTTAGGGGGAAAGGGATCTGTGGTATCAACATCCTCTTTATTTGAGCCGATAATTGGCTTGGTAAGCGAGGCCCGTTCTCGCCCTCTTAATAATACCTGGTCAAGTCCATGTAGATCCTCCCCTGCCCTGCCTACACAGCAGGCAACAGGGGTTAACGTGGCACTATTTTGTGTGGGTTCGGCTGAGGGGCTTTCTTGAGTACAAACAGGCAGGCACGTACCTTGTTTTTCTGAGACTGTGCTAGCCTTCGCACTGTGCGCAGTCTCCCACAGATAGGATTCCACCAGGAGCAGTAAACTAGTTTTGCTTCTGGTGCGGGCCAATTCCGTACAAGTTGGCGAGTACGTCTCCTAGAAAGCAAGGCTTTTGTTAGGTTGGCAGGCAACACACTCTGTAAACTCCAGGCATCCTCTTAATTTCTGTGTATTTCGGGGTAGTTCCCTCTATCTCACTGCGGTGCACGGGAACTACCCCGTAGAACAGGTCTACACCTAATCAGGTCTTAAGGGCTACCAGAAGACTATACTCCATTTAAGTTATTTGACTGGTGCTGAAACTAAGAGGACACATGTAGCATTCTCAAGCAGTAAGATACCTACTGACAAGAATAGATGGGCACATGAGCCAGTCTGGACTACTGAAAACTTATTGTAGCAGGGGTAATTTTACCCAGACATAGCTGCCTTGAGGACGACCAAGTGTCGAAACACGTGCCGCCTTCATTAGGAAAAAAAAACCCAGAACTTAAATATATTGACTTTGCTATTTACTGCATGACATAGGAGAACAGACTTCTCTATGGCCAAGCGCAAGTCGCCAGCACAAGTTTAATGGCTATAGACATTAGAAGGTGAGGTTAAGGGGAATTCCTCTCAGTGCTGTGGATGCAGCTAACAAACAACACTACCTAACGGCTACAGCGCACCAAACCAGGGTTAAACCCCAAAACAATTTCTGACCTAGTTGCCAGTATGACTCAACTACTTCTATTCTTTCGCTCTTAAGTGCCCGTAAGAATCAGTTTCTGCATATCCCGGAGACCAAATCCTTGGTCTTTTCCCTATTTATTGTCAGCTCATAAACTGTTAAATATTGCTCAGTGTAAGAGGCCACATTGCAGCTCCCCTGAGACAGATCGAGTAGAACTGTGTCATCAGCATACAGGAGTGCACCAAAAGGAGTGCCATGCAGCGAGGGAGGATTGACCCTAGATCCCACTACCTCAGTGGAAAAGAAACAAAATACATAAAAAGGTAGCTAAAGCACAACCCTGCTTAACCCCTTTATTTGTTGGAAAGGCTCCCAACAGCCTTCCAGAGCACGACGCATACGTGTCCTTATAACAACTATAATTGGTTCAGGAACCCCCTGGGTATCTTTAGTATAGCTAACTTTTCCCATACCTTGTGCCTCGCAATAGAATCAAAGGCCTTTTTTAGGTCGAATCAACCCCACATATAAATTTTCACCTATAATTGCACAGCTCTTGTTAATGTGTTTAGAAACAGAGAGTGGTGAATTGTTGAATAGCCTCTCCTAAAACCTGCTTGGTCGGGTCTTAGTAAATTCCAGGAAGTAGCCCAGTCCGCTCATCTGGCCAACAGGAATTTGGAAAAGACTTTCCCTGGTTCATCTAACAGGGAATTTGGTCAATAACAATTGTGTCACTTAAGGCTCATTCCTTAAAAATAGGGACTACAATACTCTGTGCTCATGAGTGTGGTAAAACCCTACAGTAGCTAATTGAGTTAAAAAGCAAATATGAAATCGGCAGCCACCAAGTTGAGAAACCCTTCATAATATCTGAGTGCATTCCGTCAGCACCAGAAGCTTTACCGCAAGGGAGAGTTTTTAGAATCAGGGAGCTCTCCCATGATGAACGTGACTTCTTTTATTATTATTATTATTATGGTATTTATTGAGCGTGGACCTAGCTTTGAGAAGCAACGGAGCGCTTTGAGATGTATACAACAATACAGATACACAACAGAGTGATTTACAGAGTAAAACAGTACAGATGAATAACAGAGAGCTTTTCAGAGGTAACAAGAGAAAAGATATACAGCAGCAGGTAGGATACAGAGGGGCAAAGAGGAGGGGTACAGCTGTACCAGGGGTTGGGAAGGAGAGGAGAGGAGTGGGCCGCGTCTAGCAAGTCAGGGGCGCGAGGGGAGATGTGATGGCCTAGGCACTTAGATCCTTAATGGTTTCTAGGGCCACATGATCAGCATCAAAAAAAACCTGAAAGGGAGAGATGCAATTGTCTTGGGAAATTTGATCGACCGTATTTTCTTTAAAGACCCAGGCCACCAACTTCCAGAACAACTTGCAATTATTAGATTGGACTGCACTCTCACTTTTTTTCCTTTTAAATAGTTTTTTGTAGTCCTCTAACTTAAATAAGAGTCATGCCTGCATGCTCTTATCCTTATCTTTGTTCAAAATTAAACGCTTCATAGTCCTACACTCTGTGTCAAACCAGGGTGCATCCCTCGCTCTCATGGGATTTAGGCATTGTGAGGTGCTATTTGCGGGTTCATGTTTCAGATTAATATTTTCTATCAATGTATCATAAGCCAGTACCACCGATGAACATACTGGTTCTACAGCTAAAACATACTCTAGAGATTTGTAATGACAACAGAACGCATAATCCCCTCAAAGGCCTCCATATCCAGGATGTTTAGATGTCTAGTGTTATACCTGGAGGCTCTAGTAAGGGATTTGTTATATGTAGATATTGTGTATCTTCAATGTTATTGGAAAATGATCACTTTCAACCCGATTTAATATTGCAAAAAAAGCTATTTGGGGAATTAATGCAATAATCAATAATTGAGGAGGAACCTCCTGTTAGAAATGCATATCTCGGGTGTCGGTATTCAAGGCACCTGCCATCAAGATCTATTAAGGCATGGGCCCTAAGGAGGTGGTGAAGCACCCATCCGCAGGCATCACATTTAGATGTCTACTCAATGTATGCCAGCCAACCAGAATGATCAATTGTAGAAATAATGCCACCCTGTTGCGCATGTCATTTGCCTTTTATAAAATGAAGTTATTCATTTGCAGGTATATTACCAAGCAACAGATGGTAGGGAATTAGAAAACCGGTGTTTCATCATGTGGGATTATCCACATTTGAATGCATTTTCATGTGTCGACCTAAAAACAATATCTCTATCAAGGAAGAAGGCAGAAGGGAGGATAGCTCAGTGACAACGCACAGGTCTTAGAAGACCACGCTGAGCAACACTGCTTCGAATCTCCACTGCATGATTCAAATGTACAAGGCCTAGTAGGATCGTTCCCCCACCCCCTTTCCTTGTTGCACCTTGAGAAATACACGTGTATAAGCGCATTATAAATGAACAATAAAATAAAAAATTACACAAATTGATTCCCTTCCATCACCATAATTCACCCCAACGAAATACATCAAAAGGTGATTTATTTATTTAATTTTATGGATGAATAATGTCCAAACCTAACTCCAAGGAGCAACATAGCTCAGCACATTAAGACATAAATACACAAAATAAGAATAAAAAAAATATAAGAACAAAACCCACAATAAAATAACATTACATTAATTGAAACCTAGTACATCAGACCCTGCCTACACAACAGAATCCAATTAAATACATTTAAACATTTATCATCATGATCCTAAATACTGAGTAAAAATCAAATTCGGCATGGGGCCCAAACACCTCTCCAGTGATGCACCAAAACATGGGGGAGATCATGAGAGGGCGCAGGCTAAAATGGCGGCCTGAGCTTTAGCTCCACTACCCCTCGCCCCTCCGAAGTAGATTTGTGCTGAACGGGGAAGCCGTGCCTTGAATCGGGGGCTGGCATATGCCTGCGAGGAGGGTGTGTAAGGAGTGGTTGCTTTTTTGATACCATAACGAGACTCAGAGGGGTGTACCGGGCCACTCAATGATGCAGACTGGATGAGATCCCGTTGCTGATGAAGGCTGAAGTGCAGCTCCGCCAGAGCGGATTGTCTTGTGGTGTATGGTGTTATATAGTCACCCGTGCCTCGGGTGGGCCACACGCACGCATGCACACGAGCACTCGCACACAGAGACACAGGACGCGATGTTGCCTCTTACGTGTCCCGGCGGCAACTGCCCGCACGGATGTACTTTATTCAACTGCGCATGCGCGCTGCCCAAACGAGGCTCGCGCATGCGCCATAAGTAACTGGGACGTCACATCCCCTTTTTTTCTTTATCAACAACATAACATAACATTATGGTGCAACAGCAATGCAAACTGTCAAACATAAACGGGTTGCCCCATCACACATTGGAATCCATTGTGACCTCAACTCAGTCTCCTGATTCCAGGACGTAGTCCTTGAGGTGAGCAGGCGGTCCACGTTCCCTTCGCACTGGATACCTCGACGTGCCTTGCGCTGCTCTACTGGGACTGTCTTCAGCAGGGACGACTGCCCTCTTGGTAGCCTCGACCGGGACTTTGGGAATCGCCTCCTGGTGGGGTATCTCCTCCCGATCCACGGTCTCCATTGACGTGTCTATTTTTTTAAAGAAAGACCTGTTGAGGGTGACCGTGCCACGTTCACAGGCCGCCGTCACCATGGTCCCTTTTACGTGGGTGACTGTCCACGGGCGAGGCTCGTATGGCAAAGACAATTTGCCCTCTGGGTGACGGTTCCGAACTAACACTGAATCGCCAACACACACCTCTTTGTCTTGCAGACCTCGTCTCTCACTCTCCTTCTGATTGTGCATGGCGCGCTCCTCTCAAACTTTTTCGTTGTCTATGACTCCTGGTTCCCGGCCTTCCATTTCTGGTATCATGCCCCGAGGGCAGCGCCCAAACAGTGCTTCCGCGGGGGCAACCCCCGTTGACTGGTGGGGAGTGGTATGGTACTCCCGCAGGAATTCTACGAGCTTCTTCATAAGATCTTCACCCCCATTGGCTGAAATCCTTAGCACTTTGTTCAAAGTACGCATTAGCCTTTCAGCCTCTCCGTTGGCGCGAGGCCATAGCAGGGATACTCTGCGGTGATGGATCCCCCTTTCTCTGAGATATTGAGCAAACTGAGGGGAGGGGTGAAGAGCCTAAAACAGCCAAAGCGACAACCCTGTGACTCGTACATGGGCCCGCTTCTGGGTAATTGCTCACTAGTGGACTCATTTCTCACCAGCATTCAGTTAACACGCAGATGTACCCCATTTTCAGGTACATTCTCCACTGCCCTCCTTCCTTTCTCATTGGTTCTCCACACTGGCACTGCTTAGGTCCTCTTCCGACCTGATAGGATTGTCTCACTATTCTGCTCATGGGTGACCTCTTCTGCTCTAGCAGGAACTCCTTGCCTTTAATCCTAGATGTTTCATCACTCTCCCTCCTTTTCTCAGGCAGAACGTACTTCCTCTCATTTCCAAACACTTCTTTCTGGCCAGCGGAGGCACTGATCTGGTGAAGTGATGAAGAAAATGGCCAACAAACTGTGGCAGCTTATGAGTTAGCAGAGGTATCGCAAGGGGGAGCTAGGGCGGCTATAGCCACTGATCCTTTGGTTGTTGCCGTAGATAGAAGCTCAGGGGCTACAACCAAAAGGTTAGATAGCCCCAAGTCCGGACAGCCCCACATTCACGTAGCCCCGGATCCTTTCCAGACCTAGCAATACCCCTGAGTTACAGGTTGTAATGGGGGCCGTTCATCGCAGTATGTGGATTTCTAAAGTGATATACTACCTAGCATGTGACGGAGCACTTGTACAAATAAGTGGTACAAGTGTAATCTGAGAGGTTAAAATCCATTATGGGGAAGACAAAAATCAGGGGGAGAGACGGGAGGGTGGCGGTTAGAAGGCCTGAATTAGGCACATGAAGGACAGTTTTCATTTGTTGAGGTGTCCTTGCAAAAGTAGTCTTCAGTCTTTATTGGTATACAGTTATTACATATAGTAAAGAAAGGAGAAGAATTTAGATAGAAAAAAGAAATTTAAAATGAGAGAGAAAAGAGAAAAAAATAAAGGTCAAGATGAGAGGGCCAAGGTACTGTTGATGAAAGCAGCAGGGTCTAAGAGAGGAGGTATGCAGCATATGCGCTGTCAAACCAGACCAGGCTGAACGCACATCATTCTCTTATTTAGTCTGATTCATTCAGTTCCTTCTAGGACTCCTAGCCCCCCTGTTTAGTATCTCCAGCCTAGCTCACTTCTGAATGAGGCAATTTCATCTAAGATGTCCCTTGAGACGAAATCGTAGTCTAGGTTGTCTGATTGTGTTCCACGTCGCCATGTTGCCCCACCGGGTACATCTCCTGGGATGTTCTCATTCAACATGTGTAGATCCCGATCTTCCATTGCCTGCATCCAGGTAGTTGTCCTGTCCATCTTTGTTCTTTGCAAATTTTTGCTGTTGGTTTGAGTCCTTAGTCATGTATTTAAGACAAGACAGTCAATGTTCAGGTCTCCACAGATTATGATCTTCAGGTTGTTATAAGACGTTTTTGGCCAGTCTATCAAGACTGTTGCCTGTACGACCATCTTTGAAGTTTCTATCTCTGCCGGGTTCCAGTAGATGTTTATTAGGAGTAGCCATTTGCAGTGATCAGGGGCGCCTTTTCCCAATATTATCAGCAAATGTTGAATATATGACTGGGACCCGTGGTTCCTACTACCTTCCAGTCAAGGTTGTTACTTATGATGGCTAGTAGGCCCGATTTCAGTCGGCCTTTCATTCCTTTTACGGCTGGTTTGAGGAATACAGAGAACCCATTGATTAGTGTTTTTTCCCCCGAGCTAGTGTTTTTTTCCCCTGAGCCACGTCTCTTGTAATGTCCGCTCTATTCCAGTACCAGGCTGAATTATTGAAAAGATGTTCAAATCCTCACGAGCTCAAGGATACTATTATGATGTTTCCTTTTTGATTCTCCGCTGGGCGCTACTTCTCAGACCTTGTGGCCAGACTTTTCACTAGCCAATCCCAAGAGTACTCTTTGGATTTACTTCCAACTTCAATTTTCTTTTTTTGTATCGCAGTAGGTGCTCCCAACCCCACTCGCTGTGTTCATGTTTATTTTTAGGGGCTTCTTGATTCAGCAGTATTCATCTAATTCACCCACTCTCTCTGCCTCCGGACAATGTTGTTGACCTGTTTGGGAGTGGGGTATTTCTTTCTGGGTTGGGGCCGTTCATTCTCCCTCCATGTGGAGGGATCTGCTTCTCTCCTTGGGACAGTAGTCAACTTATTTAGTTCTCGGATTCCAAACCCAATGGCTCTTAGATCTTGGACGGCAGCTAGAATTTGATTACACACAATATTGGAGGGGATGTGTATATTAACACAGTCCGTTTTCTCTTTGGTGGGGAATTCGACTACTGTGATGTCCCAAGAGTAATAGACTCCAATTTCGGGACATGGTGGAAGAGTCGGAGGATGTTATTCCTGTTAAGTAATAACCCATCATCTATGCTCAGGATGCGTTCCAGCTCTAGAACATTACAGCAAGATGTGTTGGCTCTTTTTTTAGGGGGATTTCGCTTGGGGATCAGTGTTTAAGTAGGCGCCCCTTTGTGCAGGGGGATTTATTTTTGTTGTGATGTTTCGGTATGTAATTCTGTTTTAGGCTCCTCTTCCAGCCCACCTCATCTAAACGTTACTTGTCTGTTATTTCTTTAGAGTCATTTTGATGTTTTTTTCCGCCAATGCTCTCTTTCTGCCAAGGATTTGAATAGGGGATTCATAGATGCCCTTGGGCGACCGTGCGCGCTACAAGTTCAGGTAACATAACATAACATAGTCCGACCCCTACGTCTGTGGTTTTTGAGACAGCAATAGCGGGCTGGCCGTACATTACTCCCCTCAGCTCCAGTCTTGCCACCAATGTTTAAGTTGCTCTCGTCGTCTTCGTACACAGAAAAGTCCATCAGATCTGGCTCTGAGTTGACGGTTTGCCCAGATATGTCCATCTCCTCTTTCCCTACCCCGGACGATCTCCTCTCAAGGATATTTTCTGAATCCATGGCAATTAGATCGCTGCTTGATTGCTTATTTTTGATTGCAGCATTTTTCGGTAGATCTCTTTCTTCCAATCTTAAGTTTCTCAGAAAGCTTTTGGAGCAGTTTGATTTTACTCATCTAGTTGTTTTAACATTCTTAGTTTTTCTCCTCTGAGGTAGTTTTTCCTTTGCTGGCCCAATTTTTTTAGACTATGCTCCAAAAATGGATAGGTTTTGAGCAATTTGAGCATGCAATTCCGATGCAGCATGCCCTGGGTCTTCTTCTATTTCTAGGTCTGATGCCATATGATTAACCATACCTGTTTCAGGCATCATCTCTTGGCATACCGTTTGGAGCTCTTACGTAATGGCTTTGTCAGTTTTGGACTCTATACCAAGGTTGCGGACAATATGACTTCTTGGACACTGGGAATTGTTGGATGTAGGTCTGGTATCAGAACAAACAGACTGTTATTCTAGGGGCAAGGTTACGTTTCCGCTAGTTAAATCGAGCAGTGTAGTCTCCTCATTTGAGGATTGAGCCCCAACACATTCACTCTGATTACTTAGGCGGTTTTCACTTCCTTGAGTAGTGGGATGGGAAGCGACCAAACCTTCTTTTATTTGAATCGTGGCTTTCAGGATATCTTTTGAAAGGTTTAATAACTACTTTTTTTCCTCTCTCACCTCTTTTAGTAGAACCATAAGATTGTTTTGGTGTGTGGATTTAGGCCCCTATGTTTTGTTCCCAGCTCCCCTTGACCGTGTTCATGAAGGCTTCCATATAAATTACTTTCAAATTCATCATTGCCGTCAAGGTAGTTTGGTCCCTGAGGTTATCATTTATTGTTTCATAAAGTTTCAGGGACGGGGCTAGGGAAATAGTGACGGTTGACATGAGCATTGCTTGTGAGGATGAAGTGTCATTGTTGCTTGGTCCTCGCAGTTAAGTCCGGTTGTTCTCTTTCACCCAGGTTTTGATTCCAAGGCCTGCTGTCTGTCCCAGAGTTGATAGAGTATGACTCTGAGTCAGAAAAGAACTGGTCATCACAGAAGTGTGTAGACAGCCGAGTCGTCACTCTGCCTTTGGGCACTGGATTTTGTCTCCCCTTTTCAGAGTTAGGATAGTTTTGAGTTAAAGGGAGGGCGCCGGGCTCCTCCCTGGAGGGGCATTGGAGACCTTCTTTCCCAATCCAGGGAATAAGCCTATTTCCACCCTGTTTCCCACTACTTCTGAGCACAAACCAACCCTACCGCTTTCACGGCAGCCAGACTGAGGGGTGTTCACTTTCAAGGATGCAGAAGCGAATACTGCTGGTGGAGGCAAAGGCTCTGCGGATAGCAACTGGGTGGGGGTCGAGGCAAGGGGAGAGGATAGAGATGGGCACGATGTGAGAGGGCCGAGCCCTGTAAATTCAAAGCAGGTCAATCTGGGCTCTCTTTCTCACCCATCTTCACTCGGCCCACAAGCCTCACCACCCACTTCAGCTTTGACAGGCTGAGCACTTCGATTACATCTTCGATCACAGCCCCCTTGTAAGATCTTGATTCTATCTCCATTGGGTTTAATGAGGTCAGGAGCCCGGTAGGAGGGATGGTCAGTATAGGGCGGTCCATTTCTATCCCGGCGCATGCCCCTGACAATATGTCAGCATTCAAAGGTTCACCATCTCTGTGAGAGCTAGCACAGCCCTTGGGTAAAATAATAGTTTTTCTCCAAGGTGAAGCATTGGGTGACTGCTCGGTACGCTTGGTAGGGAAAAACTTTCTTCCAACCAAAGTTAGTTTTGGGGCAGTTTTTTTTTTTTCATGTTGAATAGCTGGTTTAAAGACAGGGGCTATCCCTTGAGCCAAGTCAAGCCCTCCAATGTCTTCGTTAGGGGGAAAGGGATCTGTGGTATCAACATCCTCTTTATTTGAGCCGATAATTGGCTTGGTAAGCGAGGCCCGTTCTCGCCCTCTTAATAATACCTGGTCAAGTCCATGTAGATCCTCCCCTGCCCTGCCTACACAGCAGGCAACAGGGGTTAACGTGGCACTATTTTGGGTGGGTTCGGCTGAGGGGCTTTGTTGAGTACAAACAGGCAGGCACGTACCTTGTTTTTCTGAGACTGTGCTAGCCTTCGCACTGTGCGCAGTCTCCCACAGATAGGATTCCACCAGGAGCAGTAAACTAGTTTTGCTTCTGGTGCGGGCCAATTCCGTACAAGTTGGCGAGTACGTCTCCTAGAAAGCAAGGCTTTTGTTAGGTTGGCAGGCAACACACTCTGTAAACTCCAGGCATCCTCTTAATTTCTGTGTATTTCGGGGTAGTTCCCTCTATCTCACTGCGGTGCACGGGAACTACCCCGTAGAACAGGTCTACACCTAATCAGGTCTTAAGGGCTACCAGAAGACTATACTCCATTTAAGTTATTTGACTGGTGCTGAAACTAAGAGGACACATGTAGCATTCTCAAGCAGTAAGATACCTACTGACAAGAATAGATGGGCACATGAGCCAGTCTGGACTACTGAAAACTTATTTAGCATGTAGCAGGGGTAATTTTACCCAGACATAGCTGCCTTGAGGACGACCAAGTGTCGAAACACGTGCCGCCTTCATTAGGAAAAAAAAACCCACAACTTAAATATATTGACTTTGCTATTTACTGCATGATATAGGAGAACAGACTTCTCTATGGCCAAGCGCAAGTCGCCAGCACAAGTTTAATGGCTATAGACATTAGAAGGTGAGGTTAAGGGGAATTCCTCTCAGTGCTGTGGATGCAGCTAACCAACAACAATACCTAACGGCTACAGCGCACCAAACCAGGGTTAAACCCCAAAACAATTTCTGACCTAGTTGCCAGTATGACTCAACTACTTCTATTCTTTCGCTCTTAAGTGCCCGTAAGAATCAGTTTCTGCATTTCCCGGAGACCAAATCCTTGGTCTTTTCCCTATTTATTGTCAGCTCATAAACTGTTAAATATTGCTCAGTGTAAGAGGCCACATTGCAGCTCCCCTGAGACAGATCGAGTAGAACTGTGTCATCAGCATACAGGAGTGCACCAAAAGGAGTGCCATGCAGCGAGGGAGGATTGACCCTAGATCCCACTACCTCAGTGGAAAAGAAACAAAATACATAAAAAGGTAGCTAAAGCACAACCCTGCTTAACCCCTTTATTTGTTGGAAAGGCTCCCAACAGCCTTCCAGAGCACGACGCATACGTGTCCTTATAACAACTGTAATTGGTTCAGGAACCCCCTGGGTATCTTTAGTATAGCTAACTTTTCCCATACCTTGTGCCTCGCAATAGAATCAAAGGCCTTTTTTAGGTCGAATCAACCCCACATATAAATTTTCACCTATAATTGCACAGCTCTTGTTAATGTGTTTAGAAACAGAGAGTGGTGAATTGTTGAATAGCCTCTCCTAAAACCTGCTTGGTCGGGTTTTAGTAAATTCCAGGAAGTAGCCCAGTCCGCTCATCTGGCCAACAGGAATTTGGAAAAGACTTTCCCTGGTTCATCTAACAGGGAATTTGGTCAATAACAATTGTGTCACTTAAGGCTCATTCCTTAAAAATAGGGACTACAATACTCTGTGCTCATGAGTGTGGTAAAACCCTACAGTAGCTAATTGAGTTAAAAAGCAAATATGAAATCGGCAGCCACCAAGTTGAGAAACCCTTCATAATATCTGAGTGCATTCCGTCAGCACCAGAAGCTTTACCGCAAGGGAGAGTTTTTAGAATCATGGAGCTCTCCCATGATGAACGTGACTTCTTTTATTATTATTATTATTATGGTATTTATTGAGCGTGGACCTAGCTTTGAGAAGCAACGGAGCGCTTTGAGATGTATACAACAATACAGATACACAACAGAGTGATTTACAGAGTAAAACAGTACAGATGAATAACAGAGAGCTTTTCAGAGGTAACAAGAGAAAAGATATACAGCAGCAGGTAGGATACAGAGGGGCACAGAGGAGGGGTACAGCTGTACCAGGGGTTGGGAAGGAGAGGAGAGGAGTGGGCCGCGTCTAGCAAGTCAGGGGCGCGAGGGGAGATGTGATGGCCTAGGCACTTAGATCCTTAATGGTTTCTAGGGCCACATGATCAGCATAAAAAAAAAACCTGAAAGGGAGAGATGCAATTGTCTTGGGAAATTTGATCGACCGTATTTTCTTTAAAGACCCAGGCCACCAACTTCCAGAACAACTTGCAATTATTAGATTGGACTGCACTCTCACTTTTTTTCCTTTTAAATAGTTTTTTGTAGTCCTCTAACTTAAATAAGAGTCATGCCTGCATGCTCTTATCCTTATCTTTGTTCAAAATTAAACGCTTCATAGTCCTACACTCTGTGTCAAACCAGGGTGCATCCCTCGCTCTCATGGGATTTAGGCATTGTGAGGTGCTATTTGCGGGTTCATGTTTCAGATTAATATTTTCTATCAATGTATCATAAGCCAGTACCACCGATGAACATACTGGTTCTACAGCTAAAACATACTCTGTGAGATTTGTAATGACAGTAGAACGCATAATCCCCTCAAAGGCCTCCATATCCAGGATGTTTAGATGTCTAGTGTTATACCTGGAGGCTCTAGTAAGGGATTTGTTATATGTAGATATTGTGTATCTTCAACGTTATTGGAAAATGATCACTTTCAACCCGATTTAATATTGCAAAAAAAGCTATTTGGGGAATTAATGCAATAATCAATAATTGAGGAGGAACCTCCTGTTAGAAATGCATATCTCGGGTGTCGGTATTCAAGGCACCTGCCATCAAGATCTATTAAGGCATGGGCCCTAAGGAGGTGGTGAAGCACCCATCCGCAGGCATCACATTTAGATGTCTACTCAATGTATGCCAGCCAACCAGAATGATCAATTGTAGAAATAATGCCACCCTGTTGCGCATGTCATTTGCCTTTTATAAAATGAAGTTATTCATTTGCAGGTATATTACCAAGCAACAGATGGTAGGGAATTAGAAAACCGGTGTTTCATCATGTGGGATTATCCACATTTGAATGCATTTTCATGTGTCGACCTAAAAACAATATCTCTATCAAGGAAGAAGGCAGAAGGGAGGATAGCTCAGTGACAACGCACAGGTCTTAGAAGACCACGCTGAGCAACACTGCTTCGAATCTCCACTGCATGATTCAAATGTACAAGGCCTAGTAGGATCGTTCCCCCACCCCCTTTCCTTGTTGCGCCTTGAGAAATACACGTGTATAAGCGCATTATAAATGAACAATAAAATAAAAAATTACACAAATTGATTCCCTTCCATCACCATAATTCACCCCAACGAAATACATCAAAAGGTGATTTATTTATTTAATTTTATGGATGAATAATGTCCAAACCTAACTCCAAGGAGCAACATAGCTCAGCACATTAAGACATAAATACACAAAATAAGAATAAAAAAAACATAAGAACAAAACCCACAATAAAATAACATTACATTAATTGAAACCTAGTACATCAGATCCTGCCTACACAACAGAATCCAATTAAATACATTTAAACATTTATCATCATGATCCTAAATACTGAGTAAAAATCAAATTCGGCATGGGGCCCAAACACCTCTCCAGTGATGCACCAAAACATGGGGGAGATCATGAGGGGGCGCAGGCTAAAATGGCGGCCTGAGCTTTAGCTCCACTACCCCTCGCCCCTCCGAAGTAGATTTGTGCTGAACGGGGAAGCCGTGCCTTGAATCGGGGGCTGGCATATGCCTGCGAGGAGGGTGTGTAAGGAGTGGTTGCTTTTTTGATACCATAACGAGACTCAGAGGGGTGTACCGGGCCACTCAATGATGCAGACTGGATGAGATCCCGTTGCTGATGAAGGCTGAAGTGCAGCTCCGCCAGAGCGGATTGTCTTGTGGTGTATGGTGTTATATAGTCACCCGTGCCTCGGGTGGGCCACACGCACGCATGCACACGAGCACTCGCACACAGAGACACAGGACGCGATGTTGCCTCTTACGTGTCCCGGCGGCAACTGCCCGCACGGATGTACTTTATTCAACTGCGCATGCGCGCTGCCCAAACGAGGCTCGCGCATGCGCCATAAGTAACTGGGACGTCACATCCCCTTTTTTTCTTTATCAACAACACAACATAACATTATGGTGCAACAGCAATGCAAACTGTCAAACATAAACGGGTTGCCCCATCACACATTGGAATCCATTGTGACCTCAACTCAGTCTCCTGATTCCAGGACGTAGTCCTTGAGGTGAGCAGGCGGTCTACGTTCCCTTCGCACTGGATACCTCGACGTGCCTTGCGCTGCTCTACTGGGACTGTCTTCAGCAGGGACGACTGCCCTCTTGGTAGCCTCGACCGGGACTTTGGGAATCGCCTCCTGGTGGGGTATCTCCTCCCGATCCACGGTCTCCGTTGATGTGTCTATTTTTTTTAAAGAAAGACCTGTTGAGGGTGACCGTGCCACGTTCACAGGCCGCCGTCACCATGGTCCCTTTTACGTGGGTGACTGTCCACGGGCGAGGCTCGTATGGCAAAGACAATTTGCCCTCTGGGTGACGGTTCCGAACTAACACTGAATCGCCAACACACACCTCTTTGTCTTGCAGACCTCGTCTCTCACTCTCCTTCTGATTGTGCATGGCGCGCTCCTCTCAAACTTTTTCGTTGTCTATGACTCCTGGTTCCCGGCCTTCCATTTCTGGTATCATGCCCCGAGGGCAGCGCCCAAACAGTGCTTCCGCGGGGGCAACCCCCGTTGACTGGTGGGGAGTGGTATGGTACTCCCGCAGGAATTCTACGAGCTTCTTCATAAGATCTTCACCCCCATTGGCTGAAATCCTTAGCACTTTGTTTAAAGTACGCATTAGCCTTTCAGCCTCTCCGTTGGCGCGAGGCCATAGCAGGGATACTCTGCGGTGATGGATCCCCCTTTCTCGGAGATATTGAGCAAACTGGCTGCCGGTAAACGGAGGCCCATTGTCCGAGCAAATTACTTCCGGGAACCCATGTGTCGCAAACATTTTGTCCAGGGCTCTCGTGGCAAACTCCGTCGCTGTGGATTCCACCACCTCCACCTCGGGATACCTTGACCATTGGTCCACCGCAACTAGGAAATACGTGCCCCGACCAGTCGAGCCAAAGTCTACATGGACAGTTCCCCATGGCTTTTCGCTCCGCTCCATGGAGCTTATCGGTGGGGCTTTGTCCCCTGGAGTTGCCGCTTGACATGACAAACACCTTCTCACAAACCGCTCAACCATCCCCTCCAAATCAGGAAACCATAACTTGGGCCGGAGTCTCGCTTTGGTCTTAACAACCCATAGATGCCCAATGAGGGCCAGTTCCAGGACGCAAAGCCTTAATGCCTGCGGGATCCCAATCTGCCGTCCTCTCCATCATCAGAGACGGATAGCTCATCCCTTACCCTCCAGAGTGCCTGAAGGTCCTTTTGGGCATCAGACTGTCGCGGGAGTTGTTTCGCAGTACCTCCCTCCAATCGCCACTTCTCACCGCTGCTTTGATGATGTGGAAAACCTCATCCTTGGATGATTCCGTTGCTATGTCAAGCCTCGATAGCACCACTGGTAATGTCCCATCTACCACATGACAGAGCAGCCCTTGACAATCCAACACTTCCTTGTCCGCGTTCTCCGCGTTGGGGTGTCGTGAAAGATAGTCTGCCGGGTTGTTGGTTCCCGGTCTATATATTAGCCGAACCCCATATTTCATTAGGGCCAACATCCATCTCTCTATTCTGGGCGGCGGCTTTGAAGACACCCCCGCCAGTATGAGCAGCAGCGGCTTGTGATCGGTCACTACCACAACAGGCTTGCCCAAGATGTAAAGACGAAAATGGTGGCAGCCCCACAAAATGGCCAGAGCCTCTCTTTCAATTTGCAAGTATCGCATTTTGGTGTTGGAGAGAGCCTTACTCGCATAAGCGATGGGTGGCATGTCCCCCCTCACATCTGGCTGCAGCAGCACTGCCCCAACACCCACGGGACTGGCATCAACAACAATCTCCGATTCTACTGAAGGGTTAAAATATGCCATGGTGTCCCCATCGGACAGGGCATTCTTGAGGGCTTGAAATGCCTCCTGTTCTTTACTCTCCCACCTCCACACGGCATCATTCCTGGTCAACGCCCTGAGGGGTTCAGACAAGGAAGCCAAAACCATGATGAAGCACCCACAGTAATTCACCATCCCCAGGAAGCTCCTTACCTCCATGGGGGACAGCGGCGCCGCGGCCTCACGAATGTCCTTGATCTTAGCCGGGTCAGGCGACACACCAGCGGAGTTAAAAATGAATCAAAAAAAAAAACAATCCGGTCTTTAAAAAATTCGCACTTTTCACGGTACAGAGGAAGTCCCAGATCGTGCAGCCTTTTCAGCGTGCCCTCGAGTCTCTTCATGTGCTCTGCTTCCGAGTCGGCAAACACTAAGATGTCGTCGCTCATATTCAAAACGCCTTTAAGACCTGCCAGAGCCCCCCTAATGGTGTTCTGGAAGACTTCGGCAGCTGATGAAATGCCAAAACTCAGACGCTTAAATTGATAGAGGCCCTCGTGCGTCGTGAAGGTTGTGATTAATCTAGAGTCCGGGTGGAGCTCAAGCTGGTGATAGCCTGCTCGTAGATCTAATTTCGAGAAGACTTTCGCACCCTGCAGTTCTCCTATGATATCATCCAGGGTCGGGGTAATGTGTCTCTCCCTCTTAATGGCGGCATTGGGGAGGCGCATATCTACACAAATGCGCACCGCTCCGGGCTGTTTTGGCTTGGGTTCAACCACGATGGGTGAAACCCAGGGTGTAGGGCCTTCCACCCTCTCAATGATGTCCATACTAACGAGTGAACCGAGCTCCTCCTCCACCTTTTCTCGAAGGTGAAATGGGATCCGCCGATGCTTGAGAGCCGTGGGCCTGATTGTGTCGTCAATATGTAGACGAACCGGGGGAGCCTTCAATTTCCCAACTCCTAAAAAAATGCCGGAAATTTTGTCCCAACAGTTTCCCAATGTCCACGTGGTATACCTCCAACGCAAAGTGTACTAGGCTCAGGGCCTCGGATGCCGCACAGCTGAGCAGAGAATGGGGGCTCACGTCTGTGACAAAAAAATCGGGCCTTTATGGTCTTTCCGCCCTTGGACACGGGCGCTACAAAAACGCCCTTGATGGGAAGCAGAGTGTCTCCGCCAAAAGTAAAGATCTTCGCCGTTGAAATGTCCAGCGCGGGTTGTCCCGGAATCATCTGGTAATGTTCAGAGGCAAGCACGCACACTGAGGCCCCCGTGTCAATCAGCACTTGTGTTGGCACCCCTTGAATGTCTACGACACATTTGGGCTGTCTCTTACTCTTCGTCCCTGTGGCGATGCTTGAAATGAAGAATACTTCGTCTTCCTCTTCCTCCTCAGCCATCTGAAGCCTGTGCATCCCCTGTTCCAACGCCGCAATGCTCCTCTGCCTCCTTGAACCACCACCACGTACCCTGGCCGGGCCCCTCTGCACAGACACCGGAGCGGGGGCGCGACACATCCGGGCGTAGTGTCCGGGTCCGTTACATCTACCACATGATCTCGATTTGGCCGGACATTCTTCAGCGTGCGGCAAGTCGTATCCACAATACTGGCAAATAGATCCCGTCCCAGTCAGAGGACGAGCTTCCTGCCGTTTCTGACCCCACTTGTCTTTCGACGTCATCTGTTTACCAACCGCAAACGCTTCCTCCGATTTTTCCCGGACGCACTGCCGCGTCCATTTTGGCACCTCTCGATTCCGCCAGTTCATATGTTCTACCACTGTCCAAGATCTGTTGCAGGGTCCAGCCCGGTTCCCTCAACACTTGTCTACGTAGCTTGCCTGACCTACACCCTTGGATTACTTGATTCCTAATCATGGATTCTTCGTTGTCCCATCGACAGGTCGTGGCCATCAGTCGCAATCGAGCGCAAAACTGATCAAGCGACTCCTCCTCCCGCTGCTTTTCACCACAGAACAGAAACCTCTCATAATCAATGTTGGAGAGCAGTATAAAGTGATTCTCTAAAGCAGTCTTGACAGCATCGTAGGTGGCTACCTGCAGGTTAAGGGACTCATAGATGCGTAGAACATCCATGCCCGCCGAGTACAGGAGGGTGGCACGCTTCGCATCGTCGTTGGTTATCCCAGTTGCCGTAAAGTACATATCGAGTTTTTTTATCCACAGCAACCATCTTGGGCCCAGTTTCAAAGGGGGGCCTGACGTATCAAATTCTTGCATGGGTAGCAAAGCCCCCTGTTGTGCCTTAACCACCACTGACGCTGTTTCTGCCTCTCCGTCACTTTCCGCCATGTTCACAGGTCGCACTGGCACCACCTTGTGGCTCAGAGGTTGGGTGGGCAGTGCACGTACCTTGAGTCACTGTACGGTGGAAATCAGCATACCCTTCGGATCTTCCAATGTTGAGGGCCTTCTCTTGTGCCTGCTTTGCTTTCCAGCCACCCTTTGTGTGGTAGCTACCAGTTGTGGGCTGTCCTCTGGGATGGTGAGGACTGCCAAAGTTCCAAAAATTGTTTGCTTTTGGTATGAGCAGCGCACAAGCACCTTTTCAGGCCGCTACTGCATCATAACGGATGTTCAAACACTGTGATTGTGCTCCCGCCGGGTCCGTGACTCGCCACGGTGTAGCGTTGCTAATGTTGACATGCAGCGCTCGTCAAGTGAACGCTCCGCTGGCGTCTCGCCTCGTCGCCAGTTGTTAAATAGTCACCCGTGCCTCAGGTGGGCCACACGAACGCATGCACACGAGCACTCGCACACAGAGACACGGGACGTGATGTTGCCTCTTACGCGTCCCAGCGGCAACTGCCCGCATGGACGTACTTTATTCAACTGCGCATGCGCGCTGCCCAAACGAGGCTCGCCATAACTGGGACGTCACATATGGTAGACACCAGCGTCTGGGCCGGCGCAGTGCATTGAAAATCCCTGGAGGGGTGCCCCTGTAAGCAGGACCCAGTGGGGTTGGGAGAGTGGTGTCCCCGGAGTGCGTGGCCACTGAAGGCAGTAATTGCGGGCACAGTCAGAGCTGTGGAGAGGAGCCCCTGGAGTGCATGGGGGGAAGGTCATGTCCTTGCTTTGGGCAGGCACAGAGGCGGCCTGGAGCAATCGCCCTTCCCTTACATGCTGGGTAGGTGCATGGCGGGGTGAGCGGAAGATGGCGCTGCATAGTGAGGACTGAGGGCTATGTGGCTGTGGTGTGTGGCAGTGCAGCCCGGTAGGGGTCGCTGGACTGTCCTCTTGGCGTGCCCTGGAGTGCAGGCTTACCGACGGATGGTGCAGGAAGCGGAGCCGGAGCTTCTGTGAGGGCACGCAGAGGCCTGTGGTTCTGGTGCAGGGTGTGTGGAGAACGCAGCCCCCAGTGGGGGAGCATCAGGACTAATTGTTTTGTCTCCTGAGGGGTGCCGGCATCAGAGTGTGGAGCCCTGGGTGCGGGAGGCGGAGGAAGGGGTCTGCGGGTGGTTGTTAGCGCTGGGACTACATTTCTATGGCGGATTGCAGTGGAAGAACAACTGCATGATTAGGGTCGGCAGGCTCCTGATTGAGAGTTTCGGTGACCTGGACTAACCATATTGGAGCACCAAATCTGGTTTGGAGCACTGGTGGCCCTTCAGAGTCTGGCGGGGTGACGTTGGTGTGGGCCAATCTGGTGCTGTGGAGGCTGGCAGTGGACTGCTTGGCGTTTGGGCCCTTTTTCCAGAGGGAGCAGTTGTGACTTTCTGACATTTACTCTTAGTAGGCTCCTGAGCGCTTGGAGGCGGCTGACTGGTTTTGTGGGGATTAAGTTGGAAGTGCCTTTTATTTGTGTTGGGGGCAGGGTACTCAAGGTGTCCTCTCTCTCTTAAGAACTGGCCTTGGAGGAAATACAGCGTAACAGAGCTCTTAGACTGCATTGCTTTCAGCAGGGTGCCACAATGGAGCAGGAGAGCGTGGTGTCGCCTGCAGATTTGAGGGGCCCAAAGGGCATACAGGCAGCCTACACTAAAGAGGATATAAAAGAAATTTTACAGGAGATACAGTTTTGCGTGGAGAGGTGCAGGCCAGAAAAAAAAGAGGATAGAAAATAGGCTCCAGGGCATTGAGGCCAACAATCTCAACGTGGATTTGTTTGAAATGGACTTGGGAAGAGGATGTGCATCTTAAATTGGATGGCTTGGAGAAAAGGGAATGTTGAAATAATCTAAGGTTTTTCGGACTGAAAAAACAGAGGGGGGGGGATGCCGAATGCGGTGCAGAGGAAGGTCGAGGCCATCACTGACAGTGGAGGTATGGCCAGGAGCAAGGAACCTCGATCAGTGATAGTCAAGCTTCTGAGATCCACTGATAGAGTGGTGGTGCTGGACAAAGGGAAATTATTGCAAGTTATTCAGTTTGCCGGGTATTCTGTCCAGATTTATCATGACCTTTCCACTTTTACTTTGTCAAGCCGAAGAGACTGCAAACCTCTTACTGCATGGCTTAGGGAAAGGGGAATTCGGTATCAATGGTTCTTCCCTTTTGCTCTGACCTTTGAGTTTGGAGATGTGGATTACAGGGTCTTTAGGGGCGCTGAGGCGGAACATTTGCTACGTCACCTTTCAGAGCAGGACATGGATAAGGGGGCAGCGCAAAGCAAGGCCGTCCATAATGTTGCGCAGGAGGGCTTGGGTGGGCTGATGCAACGAAAGCAGATCCAGAAGGGGCAGAAATGTAAGATATTGAACACTCTTTCGCCAGTGAAGTGATTTGTATAGGAGTGAAACGTGTGGGTAGGCACCTGGATTTGGACGGTGTTGGGTCAGTCTTGGCTTTTCGGTTTTAAAGGATAGAGGAGTTGTGGGGAGGAGGGTGTGCAGGGGTCCTGGTGACCCATTTCTGCTTGCTTTGTTTGCTTTGGTGTCTCAAGTTGGGGGTAGGTAAGGGGGTTGTTGGTTTCAAGGACAGGGGGGAGCGGGTGGGACTTGGCAGAGGGGCTTGGTATTTGAGTGGTTTGGGGACCTTGGACTTTAGTCTTTTTGTGGCTGCGAAATCCTGTGGGATGGATTTGTGGGTTTCATGACGTTGCAGGAGGTGACTGTGGGGGGGAAGAGCGGACCACCTTCATGCATTGACGTTGAATGTGAAGGGGCTAAATTCACAGACCAAGCAATCACTGTTGGGGAGAGAGTTTAGGAGGTTGGAGCCGAAGGTTTTATTTCTTTAGGAGACGAGGTTGATACGGGGTAAGGAGAGAAGAATTCTGTGTGGTTTGATTTGGCGTGTGTATTGGGACTCAAGGGCTGTGAAGAAGTGGGGGGAGTGGGGATTCTTGTACATAAGAGGTTGAGGTTGGAGGATGTGGTGGTCTGGAGAGGGGGAGAGGGTCGGGCACTGATGGTTTCCGGGGCTTTTGAGGGTGTGTGTTTGTTGTTTGCTATGGTCTATGCTCCTAATCAAGAGCAATTGTGAGTTTTGAGTGTTTGCCCAGTTATGGAATGAATGTACGGGGCACTTGATTTTAGGGGGGAGACCTCAATATGTGGGCGGTTCCAGGGTTGGATAGACAGGCCGAGGGGGGATTGGAGAGGGGACTCCCACGGGTCGGAGTGGGGACCTGCGGGCATGTTTTAAGTTGCAATCCCTATGCAATATGTGGAGGTTATTTCATCCTCAGGATAGAGGTTTTACCTTCTTCTCCCCATCACACAATACTTATACCCGCATTGATCCTATTTTTTTGTCGGGAGAGCTGCGAGACAGGGCTTTGGGTTGTGAGATAATCCCAGTTAGTTGGATGGATCATGAGTTGGTGAGCCTGGAATTATCGTTGGAGGGGCTGTGTAGGTACAACACCTTATGGCTTGCAATGAGTCCCTCTGGAAGGATCAGGTGTTTAGGGTGGAGTTGGAGGAGGCAGTCAGGGAGTTCTTTTTGATCAATGATACGGGAGAGGTGGACTTATGCACAGTTTGGGATGCAGCCAAGGCGACCTGGAAGGGATTGTTGATTAGGGAGGGGGCGGGGAAGAAGAGGGAGCGTATGCTTTTGGAAAATGGGCTGAGGAGGAAAACTGGATGCAAGAGCAGGAATATTGATTGAGGTGGTGCCGGGTAAACAGGAGGAGTCGTTAGAAGTGGGTGAGGGGGTGCGGAAGCTACAGATCCTGGGGCAGAAGTATTATGAAAAAAGGAGATAAGGCTGATGGGCTGTCAGCGGCCTGCCTACGGGGACAGTGTGCTGAGAGATGGATTGTGGAGGTGGAGGGAACGGATGGCCGAGCGACATCGACCCCTCAGGGGATTGTGGATAGGTTTGCAGATTTTTATGAGGAGCTTTATGGGAGAGAGGGGCAGGTGGATTTGGAGGAATTGGAAGGGTATCTGAGCTCAGCCGCTCTCCCAGCTTTGTCATATGAGGATTAGGGAGGAGGAGGTTGTGGGGGCAATTTGTAGATTCCAGTTGAGTAAGGCACCGGGGGAGGATGGCTATATGTCTGGTTTTTAAAAATCATTTTCTGCCCTTCTGGTTCCACACCGAGTGAAACTCTTCAACCACATTTTAGTGTCAGGGCGGGCTTCCAGGTCGTATTGTTAATACCGAAGCAGGGTAGGGACCCCCATTTGTGTTGTTCTTAAAGACCTATTTCACTTCTCAACATGGATACTAAGTTATTTACGTGGGTATTCACCTCTAGATTGGATGTGTATATGCCGGACCTGGTCCACTCTGATCAAGTGTGGTTTAATAGGGGGTGTCAGGGTGCTGATATGATGAGGAAGAAGCTAGATCTTAAGCAGTTAGCACAGGGGAAGGGTAGGGATCCAGCCTTGTTTTCTATAGATGCAGAGAAGACTTTTGATAGAGTTGCCTGGGCTTTTCTGGAGGCAGTACTGGGTACATTTGGGTTTGGGGAGAAGATCTGGAGGGGTGTTAAAGCTATTTTCTCTGGGCCCTCGGCTTGTGTTGTGGCAAATGGAAGTTATTCTAGGAGGTTTGGTCTGGCCACAGGCACGAGGCAGGGATGCCTCGCTCCTTTTGTTTGTGCTCTCATTGGAACATCTGTCCCAGAAGATAAGGGCAGATCTTTGTGTGGAGGGGATTAGGGTGGGGGGATTATGAGGAATTCAAATCGAGATTATACGCAGATGATATCTTGCCTCATGTTAGGAATCAACTGACATCGCCTGCGGTAATAGACCTGATTGAGTGATATGGAAGATTTTCGGGTTTAAAGATCAACAGGTCAAAATCGATTTTGTTCCGTTTGATAAGGGGGGATTGTGAGGTGCAGGGTCTTGAGGCTCTGGGTATGGAGGTGCACAAAACTATGTTTCGTTATCTTGGGATCTTTATAGTGGTGGGGTTGTATGAGGTGAATTACCCCCCTTTGTTGGAAAGGTTATAGTGGAGATATGGCAAAGTGTGATACAGTGACTATTTCCTGGATGGGGCGTTTTAATACTATTAAGATTAACCTGCTTTCCAGGTTGTTGTTCCTTTTTCAGATGTTGCCTGTTGTGGTATTATTTTGTGAGATTAAGAGGAGGGTGTTGCGATTTCTGTGGCAGGGAAAGAGGGCAAGACTAGTGTATAGTGCACTGTTACTGCCGAAGGAGAGAGGAGAAGTGGGTCTCCCTGATTTTTAGTTCTATTACAGGGCAACCCGGCTGCAGGTGTTGGTACCTAATCTACTTGAACAAGTGGAGAGGCAGTGGGTGGACAATATCACCTCTGTCCTACTACGGTGGGGGAATGGTTGTGGGCCTCAAGAGATAAGCTCCTACGTGGGTTCAGAAACCATCTTATTTTGGGAGTGATATGGAGTATTTGGTGCAGTGGGAGTGGAATGGAAGAGATTACCACATGGCCCTCACCGCTCTGCCACTTATGGGCTCCTGGAGTGCGGGACCATACTCCGAATATGGACAGGTTTCAGAGTCGTTTGAGGCAGGCTTGATGAGGGATGGGCAGCTCTGGAAGGGGGAAGGGTTGTCTCTTTGGGAGACTTAGAGGAGATGCTGTGTATTGGGAAGATATCAGTTTTCTCGCATTTGCAGTTGAAGGGGGTGATTACGGCAGAGGCATGGAGGGCAAAGATACAGAAGGAGCTTACCCCGATGGAAAAGGTCCTGTATACTGGAACTGAGATGAAGGGGTGGATTTCCCTGTTCTATGCCACCTTAGTAGAGGATTCTACAGGGTCCACTGAGGTTCTTCCGAAAAGATGGGAGAGAAACTTGGGAGTGGGGGTGGATGGAACGCTATAGCGTAAGATGTGTAGTAGAGCATTCAAGTCGTCCATTGCTTGTCAATATAAGCTTCACAGAATAACATTATTACATAGGTGGCAGTATGACCCGGTGCGTCTTTCTAAGGTGTACGTGGGGGTGAGCCCATTCTGTTGGCATGAATGCAGACTTCGGGAGGATTATTGGCACATGTGGTGGGGATGTGACAAGGTAAAGGTCTATTCCGCAGAGGTGCTCGGTTGGATCAAGGAAATAGATGGGGTATCACGAGAGCAGACGCCATTACATGTGCTGTTTGGTTTGGAAGAGGTGGATGGGGAATATTGTGGTATGCGTCACTCGGTAAACTTTTTTGTTGTTGGCTGCACGGCCGTGTTTGGCCATGAAGTGGAAGAGACTATTGCTTCCGGGCAAACTCCAATGGGTCAATAAGGCGAAGAATATTATGTTATGGAACAGATCACGGAAGCCCTACACAGCATAGAGGGGGAAATGGAGGTGGAATGGAGTGATTTTAGTAGCAGTTTCATGCCTTCATGAGGAATATGGGGCAGGGGTGGGGGGGATGTGCCGGAGGAATGGGGAGTCCTGGGGACATCAAGAGTCAGTGGCTTTTCCCTTTCAGTTGGTGGTGACAGTGGAATGGTGAGGCATTGCCCAAGGAGTGAGGTGGTCTAGTTAGTGGATTGTTTACGGGGGTATCACACACAAGCACTTGTTTGATTTCTGGTGGACATAGAGGGGTTAGCCGCCTATACCAGGGGGACCTGGGGAATTGGGGGGGGGGGGGTAAGGGAGTCATTGTGGTTTGTTTGGTCTTATTGACCTGTTGTGCAGTTGATGTTTTCTCCCTTTTTGGTTATGTGAAAACTTTAATAAACATTGAATTTGAAAAACAAACATAGCATTTGTCATAACCTTCGGTCACTAGATATTGAATTACATGTTTGTGGCGAGCGGTGGGCATCAATTCTTGCCATGTTCGTAATAGTCACAAACATTCCTAAATTGACTTTTATAATTGTTGTGACCATTCAAATTACTTGTAAAACTGTAGAATAATTGATGTAAAAACATTTCAGTTAAACAACGGTTCGTTCTATCTATTAGGCTGCTATGTCGTAAACATGTTTCTGTTTTCATGCATATTATCATAGGAGCCTTTGGAGAATCATTGCGACATCACGCACGTCAGGTTCTTTTTAGAATGTTGTATGGGCACATGTAAACTGTAACTGCCATAATCTCTAAAATTTACAAGGGATTACCTATAAAAAAAGGGCCAAATTGCGCCAATGTGCCCAGGTTTTCTATAAACGGTACGTTCTTGGTCATGGTAACAGCCAAAGCCTGTGATTTATGTTAGACAATGAATTGCTTTCTTTTCCACAGAATGCGCCACCACATTTAAAATACTACGGATGCATCACACATCTATAATACATCTGAGCAGCAGGTAGCTCATCTGTACACTGGTTGGACCTACACTAACACCTAATGTTTATGGTCCCCTCCCAGCCGTGATTGCGGAATAGATTCTTTTTCCCTTAACATTTGTACAAGTGTTTGGCCGACGGAACTAAATCAATACCAAAACAGAAATAATTGAAGCTGCGAAATGCTTTTCATGATGTATGCTGTTATTCCTATTTAACTGGCAGGCTTTTTTTTCAGTCAAGGAACAATTTAGGAATGTGTTTTCTACTGCCTTTTGGCAGTGTCATTCCTCCCTGCTGAAGATCACGAGACCGTTGGCAAACAAGTGAAACAGGAATAGGACATAAGATCTAAAAGACAGGCAGCTTGCAAACATGTGTCCACAACTGAGGCTGATCTGAAAATATGTGCCAGGCACTATTTCCAAAGCTGCTTTTGCAGCTGGTTTGGTAAAAAGTAAAGCTTGCAGAAGATCAAAACCTGATGGTGATGAAAGCACTGTAAGATTAGAAGAAATTGCTCAAATGCAGTTGTGTATGATCAATGAATTTACTTCATGCAGCTTACCTGCTGTCTTATTTCTTTTTCGGGGCTGTTATGTAGCGCCAAAAATTATGGCTTATACAAATGAAGATTGCATGGAAAGTTTGAAATCAGTTATCAATCACAGTTCTACTTCTTAGGCAAACATGAATCACCTTTACACAACATATGAGGCATCTGCTATCCTCATGACCTTTTTACTATTTGGGATGCAGTGACATCAGACTTTGGTTATCTCACTTGCAATTTCTTTCCCTGTAGTCTTCTTTCGAGTGTCCACACAGATAACAAGTCACATTAGAAGCGAAGCTCTGCTGATTGTCAGGACCAAGGCACTCGAGGCATACGTTATGGGTATCCGCAGCCGAGTAGTGACGCCCGATGTGTACACATGACGCAAACCTTTTATGCTCTGGCATAGGTAGAATGAAAAGGTCAATTGCAGCAACTGGGCAGGAAGAAAAAATATATAACAAGACTAGAAAACAGACAGGAAACGACCCACAGGTGCTACCACATGTCAGATCCCGACCACATGGTGGAAAGGACTAGGGGGTAAAGCGCAGGACGGGTCTCAGGAAGGTGGGGCTCAGAAACGCTAGACTAAGGCTGGGCTCAGCAAAGTGGGGCTAACGCCTCACATGCGCCATCCCCCGTATAAAAATAAAGAAACGACTTAATAGTTTTACTGATACAAAAAGGTGCTACAGTCACGGACGGAATGTTCCATAGCTATGGTGGAAATGGGATGGGACGTAGGAGTAATTAGTGTGATTGTATTTTTAGCTATATTAAATACTTCTATTTTTTTCTAAAATCTTGATTAGACATTCCTTAGATTTGGTAGCACTGTATTATTGTTGTTGTGGATGCTTCCTTGCTAGCTCACATCTCTAGAGAAGAGATTAGCCTGCCCTCAGCCCACAGTAGCCTTCATGTTAGGCCTGTTTCATCTTTGTGATTTAGATCACTGCTGGTTTAGTGGTGATGTGGGGTTGAGTTGGAGTTTAGCAATCAGTACTAATCCCTGTACTCCTGCAGAGCAGTGACAAAAGCTGTCTTAACTCTGGTAAAATTGTCAAAAAGGAGTTGATGAGGCTGGTTTTCAAAATGACTTGGTAGGCAGCAATCCCCAGGGTTAATAGGGCAAGGTGAAACTGGGTTGCATCCTCTACTGACTTTGGTCGTCGAAGATTGGAAAAAGGGCAGCCTACTGAAGCTGGAATTCTTAACAACCATGCTTCTGACAGTGCTCTCATGGATGTCATTCTTATTGCATATGTGTAACCATGCAGTAACTTGAGTACTTGATTTGGATGACACAGCTGTTGGGGGGACCAACAGTGTTCAAAGGTGAAAGGAGCATAGACTAGGGGCCAGATTCACAAAAAATAGTGCAAATGAAAGTAGTGCAGAGAATGCGCTCGTTTCATTTGTGCTATTTTAGAAATGCGCAGGTCACCTTAGTCTCAAACGTGACCTGCGCATTTCAGGAGGGGCTGGACGTGGCGCAAAGATGCGCTGTCGAGCCCCTTTGAACACATTAGTGTCGGGAGCTTATGACAGGCTCCCAGCAACTATGTGATTGCTGGGAGCTCATTTCACAGAAATGATGGGGCGGGGGAGCATTGCCATCCCCGTTTGGAGGATGGAAATTCTAGTGTGATAGCCGTGGATTAACCCCCCACTGTCACACTTCAAAAACTAATCATCGCAGGGTCAGATATGACCCTGCCATGATTTTCGCCAGCCCACTATGCCTGTTTTAAAAGGAACAGGGTATTATAAAGCAAATCCCATTGGTGAATTCGGAATGCGCTTTTAAATGCCCTGTACTCAATTCTCCACATAAATACAGCACATAATTTCTTCCATGACAAACCGACTTACCCACACACACACCTAACATATAAAAAACAAAATTTGTGGAAAATGACAATGAGAAAAACTGCATGAATAAAGTGCAAACAAGTAAAGTGATATTGACATAGGATAATTTCCCCCAGCTATGGCTAATCTTAAAATCATTACTTCGGGACTGCCTGGATAAAATCAGTAAATGGATAGCAGGGAATTGGTTAAAACTAAATAGCAGCAAAACAGAGGTTCTGGTGTTCGGCCCACAAAGTGCGGATAACCTCTGGAACGACCAATACTGGCCTGACTCTTTAGGACCTTGCCCAGATGCCTGTACATCTGTTAAGAGCCTAGGGGTGAAGCTACTCCCAAATGGCTCATGAGAAGTGCAGATCTCGGCAATATGCAACGCAGGGTTTGGGAAGCTCAAAATATTGAGGAAAATTCTCCCTATGCTCCGCCCTGCATGTAGTACTAAGGTATTTGCCTCCACTATAATGGGGTCATTGGATTACTGTAATGGTATTTATCTGGGTCAACCTGTGTGTGTAAAGTGCGTGAGTGTGTGCGCCATCTTACTTGTGTGTGATTGTATTTAATTGCCAGATTACACCTTATAGCCAAGCAGTAAGGACTGCATTAGTCACGTGTGCTATCTTTTGTAAGTGTGTGAGAGTGACCAGCTGTTAGCCGCACTGATACTTGCATTACTACGTCTCCTGTTCTTATTGCAGGCTGCAATTCTTTCACCTCACGGCAGTCTTCCATCGAGCGAAGCCACTCTCGCCGTTTGTAGTTTTAAGAAACTACATTTCCCAGGCACCCCTGCCTACTTCAACTCGTCGGCAGCACGTTAGCGCCAGTGCGTTTGAAGAGGCCGATTGGCGCTGGTTAGCGTCCGGGGAGCTCCTGCGACGACACTGGGCTATTTCCTGCAAATCTGGCATTTTCACAGGTCTTATTTACCTCAATTGTTCTCACACTATCTTTGCCAAAGAACTCTCTGCTCTGCACACGTGAGATGACCATCGGGCCAACAACACAGCCCATTAGGGCTCTCGTTACCTATCAGTAGCCGTCTACAGTGGCTAAGCCAGATCAGTATCAGCAAGATGGGCCACATAGCTTCTTCCATCTCAATACTAGATCCCTCATGTCTCATGGGACCAGGATTGAGGATCTCTTATGCCATGAAGTTCCTGACTTCCTCATAGTCACCGAAACCTGGCTCATTGAGTCCAGACCCTCTGAGGCCACACTAGCATCATCAGCTCGGTACGATCTTCACCGATGTGACAGGCAGGGCAAAAAGGGTGGGGGGGTTGCAATCTTCTGTAATAGACTTCTGGACTTCTATGTGCCCCCATGTGAGGCACCAGACGAGTGTGAGTGTCTGGCGCTAAAAGTTAAAATAAACCATAAAGTATCCATAACCATCCTGGCTTTATATCGACCACCGAGAACCATGCCCTCCTTTGAGGAACAATTAATCCGGCTTCTTAACACATTCACGAAAGCAAATACCCCTGTTATAATTTCTGGCGACTTCAATCTCTGGGCCAATGACCCTCTGGACAAAGTAGCCACTTCTCTGCTAGCAGCCCTAGAAGTCATAGGTTATTCACACTTTGTGGATAAACCCACACATATTGCAGGCCATATCCTGGATGGATTCTCACGCACCGCCTATCAGTGTCTAACATCTCTGTCCATTCATGTCCCTGGTCGGACCATTCCCTGGTATCATCTCTTGCCCGTCCCTCTGCCCCCCCCCCACCCGCTTCCAGGACCATTACTAATTCCAACTACACCACAACCTCAAGAAATGTTAAAAAGGCTGTAGCTAAGAATCTCTTGGCCATTCTGAAAACTAAACTCATTGGGCTTGAGAGTTTCGACAACACATCTAAACTGGCTTCCTTCCTTGTGGACACCCTGAATACCACAATAAACTTTCTTGCCCCCTTCAAGATGAAGCGGTTAAACCAGCTTCTTCTAAGAATGGCTGGTTTAACGAAGACATATGGGAGTGGGAACACTCCAAAAGAGCAGCGTAAGAATGTGGCGGAAAACCCCCTTGCTACTTATGCTGGCCCAATATAAACAAGCTGCACAAAATCTCAGGCTGGGCAGTATGGCCACTAAAACTACCACCTATAATAACAGGATATGTCAGGCTAAGTCCTGCTCCAAGGAGCTCTTCATATTCCTGAAGGAATTTGAGGGCAAATCAGCAGTGGGACCCACTCCAACTAAGGACGCACAGTGGTGCCATTCAATTCATAATGAATTCAAACAAAAAATATGTAAACATCAGGAGGCCATCTGTGTCACTAGGAAACCTGTCCCATCTCCCAGGGTGGACATATTCACCCCTGGCCCTAACGCTAAGCCCATCCTAGGTGAAAGAGTTGACATTCTCGCCCGGTTCGGCAGCAGACATCCTGGAAATCATAAGCTCCCTAAAACCTACTACCTATCGGGAGATATTTGTTCATCAAGGGTGTTTAAGTATTGTTAGCTTATTCTGGTTCCCTGGGTCACCAAGCTTGTGAATTTATCCTTTGCCGAAGGTTTGGTTCCCCAGTTTCTGAAGCAGGCTTGGATTACGCCACATTCTCAAAAAAAGTAGCCTTGATAAAATAAATACCAAATACTGCAGATGCAGGTTCTTTAGAACTCAGCAGCCAGACTTGCTGCTTATGCTTTAGAAATAGTGCTAGCAAGTTGCTGCGCTCAATGCCGTAACAGTGCTGATAAATGACCACATGCTCATTAAAGCAAATCTAGGAGACGGTTTTGAAAACCAATGCAACAACCTGGACAAGGCTACGGATAGAATAAGCTTGTTGCATTGGCAATCTGTTATCTTGTGTAGACTCCATCAAGTTCTTAGGTTTCCAGTGATCAAATTAACCACATAAAGCATTCTGAAAAATGCCAGTAATGTTCTGTAGGTTTACGAATGTATCTCTGTCCAAGCCCACAGGAATGTTTCATATTTGGCTACAGTCTGATGTGGGCTGGCTTGGAGTTTAGAGATATTCATATTATAGGAATATAACGTGATTTATGACTCTTTGTTCACCTTGAAAGCGCGAAAGAAATGAAATTCCTTATTAGTAGTATGGGAAGAATATCCCTTAGTGGACAAAGTGGCACTGTATCCCTCATGGGTGTACTAGGACACTATAATTTTGCAACAGGAAGAAACAGGCTAGGCAATATCCTCCTTCCTCAATTGCAATAGCAAACGGGGCACTAAATCTTACTGCAACACTTTCATAGCGTCGCTCTCACCACAGGGTGGCCCCTTCATGTTGGCAGGTGTGCAGAGCAGGAAAGCAGATACAGTTAATGTCAAAAGAGCAAGCAGCTCTTCAAGTCCCAGCTGAATGCAAAATAATTGGCAATGGACCAAATCCATTGTAGGATGTAGTTTCAGAGGTTACATGAGGTATACAGTTGACCAGCTGATCACCCTCAACATTGTGCATGTCACCATTCGTTTCCTATCCTTAACTTTGCTGGTTACACCGCCTTAAATCAAACTTTCATTCTGACTAGACTGCATTACTTTGGCTTTCAAATGTTGTTAATTTTTTGGTTCATCTGCCTCATCATTTGCTGCTCTTTTCTTCTGGTCCTAGCTTGTTACTGATGTTACCTGAGAGCAGTCCTACATATAAGCAGCATACTAGCCATTTTGCCTAAAAACTAAAAATACACTCCCAACAACAAATTAGGGATTAAAAATACTCAGAACTATAAATAGGGAAGTGGGAGCAAAAAGCTCCCCCACCTCCAATCGCACAACTTCAGAGGTATGTTTGATCAATTGTAACAGTAGGAAATGCAACAGGAAGGATTTCTAATGGTAGTGGTTGCTTATAAAGCGTCCATACCCTAAGGCATGAGAGAACTGTGGGGTACAGCTAAGTAATATACACATATAAATGAATATAAGATGGGATATAAGCTTAAAAAAAGTTTTCACTTGTTTCTTGAAAAAGAATACATTGGGCGGAGGGGCAGTTCAAAAACATTCAGGTAAGGAGTGCCACAGAAGAGCGTCCTCTACAGATAAGGGTCTTCTACCAGTAAAGTTTAGGTTGAATCTGGGAGCAGGGGTAATGTAAGGAGGTTTTTAGAAATCAATCAAGAAGGTCAGGTACAAGGCAGCTAAAGTATGTAGGTATTTGTACACTAGTGTGGCTATTATTAATTTGATCCTAGCCGTCACAGGCAATCGGTGAAGAGTATGAAGAATGGGAGTAACACTTCTTCTCAGGGATGCATTATTCACTGTTTTGGCTACAGTATTGCCTGAAGTCACTGAATCAAGTATGTAGGTACTTCAACGCAAATAGCATTATTGGTCACGTTTAGGGCCAACAACATCCCTGGTGATTATGTAGAAGTGTTCCTCTCTCGGAGACTGTGTTGAGCTAGCTAGCTAGATAGGGACGGAATTTACAGAAAAAACTGATATAATAGGTTGAGATGTTGATGAAGTTTATATGATGGCTCATGATGAGGAAATAGTTGATCATTATGCCTTTCGAAACTAAAGTCTAAAGTTATGAAAGTGAGGGTGTTTAGACTTGATTTTCCTTTCCTATGTGAACATGTGATGATCAACACAGTTTGGATGCTTATGTGTTCTTCCAAAGCTTGATCCTAACAAAGAAGGTCTCGAAATGGGAATTATACTCATGACTGAAAATAACTAAAAGTCAAGAATGCAGCAATAAAAGCCCATTTTCTGGTACTCAAGTAGATCATGAAAAGGTTTTTAAGGCAAATGTTGAACAATGGTGGAGTGGAAGATCCCTGCGGAACACCACATTTAGATGAGGTAGTTTGAGTTGTAAAGTTGGGCAATATAACACAATTGGGGCAGTCGGTTACGAAAGAGTAAAACAATTGGATAGTTTTGTGCAACACCTTGCCACAGGTAGAAAAGGTTACTCACTGTAGTGGCTAACGTACTCATAGTGCGGAGTCCCTTTCCCCTATACTTATGGAGCATTCCATCCTTTGAAGCAGGACCGGAGCACTGTTTGGGAGCACCCAACAAACATAGTCCTTTTTTAGTTTTTACGCGAGGGCCGACTCGTGTGCAGCCCTGCCTTCCTGACCCCCGCTCGGAGCTTCACCCTTCAGTCCATTTCCAATCACCAAGGTTGGTGAGGTACGCTCAATTAAGGACTTTAAGAGGGGAAGGTGGGCAGGCATTGGAGGAAAGAAGACTATGGAGTACTTTGGTCACTATGGTGAGTAATTTTTATTCATACTCCTACGTCCCGTCCCCTTTCCTACATACTTGTGAGATATTAAAAAGCACTGCAACGGAAATAATGGGTCTGAGCTTAATGTTACTGGAAGAGATTTTTTAGGTCTGCTTGCCTGAACTGACCGACAGCTCTGGACCTCATGTGAGGCAGTAGTGATTACAGAATGCCGACGTGATAGACCATGTGGTGACCTAGATTTGGTGACTTGCCTCTGTTGGAATTGGCAAACGTATCAAAAAGACTGGAAGAGGACATGAAGTACTTTGATCTAGCAAGGTAGAATTGAAGAGTCTCCTACCAGGGCACAGAATGCCATGGGCCCTAGCAGCCTCTGGAACCACCATGCAGTCATATGTTTTGGCACTGTAAAATGTGAGAATAAAATGCCTTGCCCCTTCTCTATCAGGGGGACTTCTTCTATTGCCTTCATAGAAAGAAGTTTATCTACTTCTGTTAGTAGGGCTTTAGAGCAGATGTGGGAAAGGGGCAGATGGGGAGGGAGAAGTAGAGGGAAGTCTTTGCAGGCAACTGAAAGGATCCGAGATGATGAGCCTCCATGAGTCGAAGTGGTCAGAAATTCACCTTCCCAATGCCGTTCTATGGGACCCACCCTAACCATCACTTTGTGGCTCTTTCCATAGAGCCAGTGAGCGTTCCAGCTGAGGAGAAAGAGGATAGAGAAACAAGGACTCTGCCTGCTGTTCTTTGTTGCTTTCTCTGCTGCACGTTCTGGGAGCGGCCTGGAAGCCTCGCATTGTGGTCCTGAAATCTGTGAAAGCCTGAAAATCAGACCACTGAGCAAAGGACAATTTTGGGCTGGAAGTTTTGTAAGAACTGACAATAACTGTGCTTGTTTTCAAATGGGTGATCTAACACTATGTCCTGGATGTCTTTCACAAACTTAGTGGCATGCATCCATGCTTGTCGACAAGAATCGACACCAATAGCCAGGCCTGTTGCTGGGGTATCCACATGGTGGGCCGCAGCTTCTAGAAGATATTGTGCTAACACCTGTGCATCTGCCAATCCATCAGGTGGCAGACATCACTCAAACTCTGCTACCTTTTATCAGAGTTTCAGATTAGCGGTGGCCAAGATCACCTCAGTATTCGCCTTCCAAAGTTGCAGGGCCAAATTGGAGAGTACCTTTTTTACTACTGGCTCTAAAAAATTGTCCTCTTTAGTTAGCATTTGTGAGGTAGAGGAGGACGAACTCAAAGAAGCCATCAAGTAGAGTGTGGCTGCGGCCGCAACGGTCTACAATTGGAAGTAGGTTGATAAAAGAATATCCACAGAGGGGAGGAGCCTATAAAGAACGTAAATTCTCTGATCTATGCGTGCGTGTAAATGTGGCTTCTACAACACTTGCTTTGCCTTTGCCGTGACATCTTTTTGCAAAGTAAGTCACGAGCACTAAGCAGATTTGAGGGGCACCAGACAGTACTCCTGCTTTTATAGAAGAGCCGCTGGCCTCAGAGTCTGAAGGAAAGCCATTAGATCAATCACATGGTCATGAAACATGTGCACTGAAGGAGAGGGTTCCTCATCATCACCCTGAGTATCATTGTCTTTTGATGCAGAGAAGGTTCCACTGGATCCATTGGTTGCGGAAGCTGCGACTGTGGGTCAGGTTTATTGGGCTTTAGAGGGTGTTTTTGTGAAGCCGCAGGCGGCAGAGGAGGTGGAATCTCTGCAATTTTTGGCGTTTTTCTGAGGTTAAGGAAGTACAACCTTAAAGAGGTCTCTGAAATAATTCTTCTTGGATTCAGAATACATTAAGTGGTGAAACCTTGTGAAGAAGGCTTCTTCTGCAGACTGTCTGGGTTGTTGTTTTGTGGATCTGGAATTGGTCTTGTGAAAGGATTTTATCTCTAGGAATTGACTGAGACGGGTTGCCCCGAAGGCCCCCATAGCCACGGGTCAATGTACTGAAGCTGAGATTACATGGGAGGAAAGGAGTCTGTAGATAGCAAAATCATCCTTGTGTGTGTTGTCCACTCAACCCTAGGGGCAAAAAGATCACTACCCAAGGACACACTTGGCACCTACCTAGGCCTGGCATCGACAAGAAAGGGTGCCGATGATTCATAAAGTGCCACCATTTTGGAATCTGTAGTTCTGAGCTGTGTCACATCCTTGCCCGAGGACTTTGAGGTCTTTACTAGACTTCCCAGAGGATTCGAAGCTTGCGCCAAATCCTTTTTTGTAGAAAGACTTTGAGCGTGATGAACAAGATCCTCAGCACTGCTAGTCTTTGTGGTCTTCGGATGGACCTACGACCCTTTATACCTTACAGGATCCTTGGCATGGTCGATACTTTTTTTAGCCTTTCTAAGGGAATCTTGGGACAGCACTCTGGTGGTCTTAGCCCTTTGATGGGGATCCTCGGCCTTGCCCGTAGGTTTTTGGCCTCTGGAATGGGATCCTCAGGTTTCACCCCAGTAGTTTTAGCCCCTGTTCGGGGCACCTCGGAATGACCTCCGGTATCCAGATTAGTCTCTTTACAGAGCACTTTGTGACTAATATCGGTGAGTTTAGGATCCACACGGCCCCTCCCTGCACCAGAAAGTACCATAAGGGAATCTCCTGGCCGGAGTACCCTAAAAGGAAGAGTAATTACCGTCCGACAGCATTTCACTTCAATTAAGTCCTTGAGATATACAGGAGGAACTATATGGAAGACTTCCTTTCACAGTTAAAGTCTTTAGTTGCCCACACAAAAAGTGCATTCTAGTAGAAGCACAAGGACAAAAGATCATCAGGGACAAGGCACTCTAAATACACATTGTGGGGATCCGCAGGAAACACACACTTTTGCTCTGGCATAGGAGGAGGGAAAAGGCCAAACGCGGAAACCAGGTAAGCACAGTAATGTGACATGCCTTGAAAAACAAGAGAAGGTGTTATCGTGTTTCCAATCCGGTTTGTACCGAGTAAAGGACTGAAAGGCAAGGCCCATGGCGGGATTCAGGAAGGCAGGACTATAGCTATGCATGCGCCGGCCCTCGCTTAAAAACTTAAAATGGACTGCGTTTTTTGGATGCTGCCAAAACGTGCTTTGGTCACGTCGCAATGGACTGAACGTCCTATAAGAATGGAGAAAAGTGGATGGGAAGCCTTTGAATTATGAACTCATGGTCAAGGGTGTCAAAGGGGTTCAAAGGCAGCCCATAGATTAAGCATAACAAATAGAGAATCAGCATATGTTAACATGGATTTCTGAACTCTGACCTGGTGGGCAGAGGTTCAGAAGCCCAGCCTAGTTTCTTGGAACAGGGTAACCTTCTGGACAAGCCACACCAATCAAGGTAGCATTGGCGGTGGTCAAGACTAAGTCTCAGGAGGTGACTGAAAGACCTCAATGAGCACACACAGTAAAGGACACTACAAATCAATCCAAGTGAGGTGTATATATATTAAAAATACATGTACATTTATTAAAGGCCTTTGAACTCAAACACAAAGCAAATATCAACAGTAATACTTCAACCAATACAAAGCTACTATAACAAATATATACAATACCAAGTGACCTAAAAGGTTAAAGCACAGAATGGGTCCACAACCTAAAAGGAAAGGGAGCAAGCAGTGCAAATAGTCTTTAGGTAGTTCTTCATTAATCAATTCCTAACTGAGAGGCAGACCAGTACCTACGAAGAATGGAGCCTAGTTCTCAAATGTACTTTCATGTGCAGGTGCACGCGAAAGTGCAGAAGGGCAAAAACGGGGTCTATTGCAGGGGCTGTAGCAGCTCAGGAAGGTGGGTGAGGCGATAAAGAACAAGTTCCCACTATTTGTGGAGGGTCTCCCCAAAAGGGCAGAAAAGGGCAGAACAGGTTCCATGAGTTGGGAAAGGGACGGTAGCACAGGCTACCTGTGGAAAGGCGAGTGGCCCTCAGGGAATACTAGTGCGTAAAAGTGGATGGATGCACTAGGGGCCAACAGTAAAGGTTGCAAGTACCCACTGACCCCCGGCGCAGTCCGGGCCAAACTTCGGCAGTCGAGTACATTTCGGTTGCAGGTTCAAATGCAGCAGTTGTGCAGCTCTGCGGCTTTTAGCGGTGACAGCGATGATTCCCTGGCGGGACAGTGGCGACTTCTCTGCTCCTGGTGAAGGGATCCGGACAGTTTCACTGTAGCAGGCTTCAGGGCACAGAGGGGCACAGCAGCAAGGCACCTGCGATGTTCGTCACCACGGCTGGGCGACACAGTAACCGCATGTACTCCGGTTTGGGCGCTCTTTTTTTTAATTCCAGACCTGGGGACGCCAAGTGTATGCAATTCGGTGTGAGAGTGCTGTGAACACAGAGCTTGCGAGCTACCAAGTTTCAAGTGTCAACTCAAAACGGCAGAAGTTTCAGAGCAAAGGTCCTGCGCAAGCTGGTCAGTTCATTGGTTGGCCCAGGAAAACTTCCAAAGTGGCTTACTTGCAGGTTACGAAGATGGCGCCGTGAATAGTTAGTCCCACTATTCAAATGGGTTGAAGCGCCTTTACAGACCTTCTGGTTCGATCTGATGCAGAGGGGTCCAGCAGGACAACAGCAGGCTCAGGGTGCTAAACCTTCCAGCGGGTCACCAGTGGTTCCTCGACTAGGCTTCTTAGTTGCAGGATGCTTGTATCCTATCCTAGGTTTAGTGAGAACTCAAGAGATTGACCTGGTATGGATGTTTGAAGCCTTCTCTTATCCAGAATCTCCTTCCAGCCAAAACAAAGAGGACCCAATGGGAGATCTGCTCACATACAGGCACACCAGACGTGGACCAATCCCGGACCACAGTGGTCCCAGTCATTTCCAGCACACCGGACCCTCTGGCAATCAGGATGCGTATTGGAACTAGACAGTCCAGCCCACATCCTGGAGACACACACACAAGGCAAGCAGAAGCCAGCGAAAGCTTGGCGTTTCACAGGAGACTGCATGCCCAAATAAGGACTGACCCGGGTCGGCTCCACCTGGGGAAGGTAAAGGGGCAAGATGGCCAAAGGACAGTACAAAGAACTTCGTGGCATGGCGATTTTGGAGCAAGGCCACCTTCCTGTGCCAACTGCGGTTAATGCGGTTTGCATGGCAAGAAAGTGTTAAAAAATAAGAGAAAAGATAAGCTGCCACCAGCCCTGTCCAAGGCACATCCGCACTTCTCCTTATGAGGGAGTCTAGGGCCTTTGGAAACGAAAGGAATACCCAAGCGCACTGTACTGTAATGTACATTGTGCACTTGTAACATGTCGCAGAAAAGTTGCAACATTGGAAAAGACTAAGGGAAACAAAGTCTCCCAGTACTGACTGTCTTTAAGGGCATGTCCGTTTCCCCATAATGAAGTGAAAGAAAGCCCAGTGGAGTGCAGCTGAAGGCTGTGCTTCACTGGTAAAAGTCAGACTATGATGTTTAAACAGCAGCAAAAAGTTGGGGGTTCACAACTGGAGAGAAAATTACACATAAATGGAAAACTTTCCTAACAGGATGTCTGTTTAAATTCCTGTTTTTTGCATAAGCTTATCAGGGCGGTTTCTGTGTCACAACCTGGGAGAAATCCAGACTGGCGTTCACAAAGGAGGTGAAGTGTCTCAATCTGTGTGCCTGTGTTGGAGACTGACAACCTTTTTGAGGGTCTTATCAAGGAAAGGTGTATTTGTGATTGGTCTGTAACTGCTTTTTTACAGAATAACAAAGTTACTCAAGGTAGTGACTGCCTTACTCCTAGTCCATAGTCCCCTTTCCTTCATACTTTTGGGACATTCCGTCCTTGGGGACGGGACCGGAGCACTTTTAAACACCGTACCCTGCCTTCCTGAGCTCCGCCCGTACTTCGCCCTTCAGTCCTTTTCTATCGCCAAAGTTGAAGGACCATTAGCAAAATAGAGGAAACCTTTTAGAGAGGACGGCGGCCGGGCGTATGGAGGAAAGGGGACTATGGACTAGGCGTAAGGTAGTCTCTACGGTGAGAATTTCTTTTATACTCCTACGTCCCGTCCCCTTTCCGCCACACTTTTGGGAGATTCCCAAGCACTGACCAAAGAACGGAAGGATGGAAACTCCCCTTACTGGAACAGGTTTTTAAGAACTGCCTAGCCGAACTGTGTATCAGACCGGGAGCTCAGGCCAAGACAATAGTGTCTACAAAAAGCCGAGGGAGATGCCCACATAAAAGCCTTGGCTATGTACTTCCCCGGTACATATTTCTGGAAGGCAACAGCGGCTGCTTTGCCACAGACCAAATGTGCATGAACGCCCTTTGGGGGCTGAAGGCCTTGAATTGTATAAGCCTCTGAGATACATGAAGCGACCCATCGTGAGATGGAAGCTTTTGAAGACGGTTTCCCTTTTGGGTCCCTGAAAGTAACAAACAGTTGTGAGGAGCTATTGAATTAGTTTGTTCTGTCAAGGTAAAACTTCAGAGCTCCTCTGACATCCAGGTTATGTAGAACCCTTTTGGCATTCGAGACCTGGTTTGGAAAGAAAACAACAAGGGATATTGACTGATTTATGAGGCAATTTTCGGAAGGAAGGAAGGATGAGTGCGAAGCACAAACTTATCCTTGTGAAAAGTCAAGAACGTGTGTTCAACAGAGAGAGCTTGGAGCTCGCTTCTTCTTCGCGAAGATGTTACTGCGATCAAGAAGGCCACTTTCCAGCAGAGGAACTTGAGTTCCGTAGTAGCCAGTGGTTCAAAAGGCCTGTGACACAGAGCAGTAAGGACCACGTTTAGAACCCATTTTGGGTGAGGAGGCCTGACCGGTGGGAAGAGGTGCGAAATGCCACTTGATTACTGGATTTGTCAGAGAAAAAGAGCAATTATCAGTAGAATGATAAGCTGCAATGGTTGACAGATATGTTCTACACAATAAGACTTGGATGCCAGAGGCTGCAAGGTCCGATATAAAAGACAAGAAGCAGTCAACAGAAGCCTGTTGAGGATCAAGCTGTTTAGCAAGACACCAATGACAAAAGGGAGCCATTTGCTTTTGTACTGCCCTCTTGTAGCGGGCTTACATGCCGCCTGGATTATGTGCATACTATCTTCTAAAAGGTTACATTTTGCTAAGGCTCTGAACACAGGCACCAGGCCGCCAAGTTGAATGATTGTGGGGAGGGGGGGGGGTGTAACACACTTGGTGATTGCTCTGGTGTAGAAGACTGGGGATCTGCGGTAACTTGATTGGGTTGCTTATCAATAGGTGCTGAGGCTCCAAAAACCAGAACCTGGCTGGTCACCAAGGAGCCAGGAACAGAAGAGTGCAGTTGGAGGCACTCCTGAGCGTCCAGAGCGCACAATGAATCATTGGCAGAGGAGAAAAAGGCATAAGCCTTCATTTTGTCCCACAGAATCTCAAGCGCATCTCCCAAGGAAGATGCTCCGAGAAAGTCCCTGGAAGCATAGAGTGGTAGTTTCCTGTTGGTCGCAGTCGCAAAGAGGTCCACCGTTGGAGAACCCCATTGCTGGAAAAACTTGATAAGAACATTGCTGTTAATTTCCCACTCGTAATTCACCACAGACTGGCGGCTCTGGGAATCTGCTGCAACACTGATCTGTCTCGGAATGTGCACGGCCAGAAGCCAGACATTGTGTTGTACTGCCCAATTCCAAATCTGGATAGCTAGATCCACCAGAGGAGGCGCCTTGGTGCCACCCTGTTTGTGGATGCAGAACATAACTACAGAATTGTTTGAGCGAATTTGCACCACCTTGTTGATGATAGAAGGCTGGAAACCTTTCAATGGCAAGTAAACCGGCAGGCGTTCTAGGTAGTTGATATGAGACATCCAGTCTTGGGGTGTCTACAGATAGTAGACCTCGAGATGACCCAACGTAGCTCCCCACGCTGAGGGAGGGGTCTGTTGTAACTGTGACCTGGAAGGAGGTTCCCACTGAGAGGTTGTTGGAGGTTGACCACCATTGAAGATATGACATCATGGAAGATGGGATCAGTATCATTTTGGAGTCGGGGTCCAAAGCTTTGGACCAGCGTATCTGCAGCGCTAGCTGTGTGCACCTCATTTTCAGTCTTACAAGAGGTAGAGCTAGAACACATGAAGCCATCAGGCCAAGGAGTCTCTGGAACCACCAGGCTGACCAGTGGGAGGAGTTCATGAAAATATGGCATGTGGCTGATAAATCCGCTATTCTGTCCTCTGTTAGGAAAATCTGGCACTGACAGTATCCCAAACGGAAACCTAGAAATATCAGGTCTTTAGCAACCGTCTTAGACGATTTCAGCCAGTTCATTGACAGCCCCAGTTTGAACAGAAGCTGGAGGAGTGACTGAAGATTGGCTGTTGCATCCTGTGGTCAAGGACTACGCAGAAGCAAATCATCCAAATATAGACATGACCTCCCTGCAGTCTGAGGAACGCTGCAATGAACGCCATCATCTTTGTAAAGAAACATGGTACAGACCTGAGACCAACCAGCAGCATTTGATATTGTAAATGTTCGGTTCCCACGGAAAACCAATGGTATTTCCAATGTGGGGACAAGACCAGGATCTGCATATAAGCTTCCTGGAGATCTACCACACTGAGCCAATCGCCCTTCCAAAGAGAGGGCCTTCTCTGGCTGGGCATGATCATCTTGAATTTCTCTTGGGTAAGAAAAAGCTTGAAGTTAGAGAGGTCGAGGATAGTGTGCAGGCCAGCCTGTTCGGGTTTGGGCACTGTAAACAGACAAGAGTAATAGCCCTTCCCTTGCTACCACAAGGGAAAAGGTTCACCATTCTGAGGTTCAGAAGTTTCCGTACCTTGGCTATGAGGGAGGAAGACCCAATCTGCTGAAGACGAGGGTGAGAGGGTGGGGTATGAGAGAGGGACAAAAGGAAGCCCGCTCCGGCGACAGACAAGAACGCTGGAAGAACCCTGGTAAAAGAGCCACATGGTCCTCTCACGGAACCAGAAGACCTCGGGAAGGAGTCCCCTGGCCGGGGTGCCCTAAAAAGGAAAGAACTTACCGGATGCTTCCTTTTTTCATCAATGAACTGCTGTTAATGCAGAGGAGGAAGTCGTTGGAATGCCTCCTCCCACCTGACGAGCCTATGCTGGAGTACTCGGACGGAGAGAGAGTCGCAGTAGAGACAAGAGTCCCACCGATGTTCCGGGCCCAAGCACACCAGATAGAGAGAATGGGGCTCCACCCTCATGAAGAGACATTTGCACGAATAACAGGACACAAATCCCTGACACTCCGGCATAGACAGAGGTGAAGAAGACCATGGAACCAGAGCAGGAAGATGAAGGACAAGTGGGAAGAAAAAATAAATCCCCATGATGCAAGTGCATCCGACCCGTCCACACGGGTTAAGGGCTGAAGGCCGATGCACGGGGCAGGGCTCAGGAAGGCGGGGAAACGGCCACGTGCGGTGATCCTGCGTAAAAATTAAAGAAGAACAAAAAGTAGTTTTAGATGCTTCAAAAGTGCTCCTGTCCTGTCCCGATGGACGAAATGTCCCAAAAGTATGGAGGAAAGAGGACGGGACCTAGGAGTATGTGATCTGTGCATACTTGAGATTGGGAAGCACAGTGCCTTGCTGTAATGTCCCATTAATAAATGAGGTAATTGGTGAAAGTTCAATAATACAACCTTTAACAATGTTGGTGGGACTACAATACGGCAGATTCAGCGGCCTGAGAGTGAACTGGAGTAAATCAATACTGTTTCCGGTTAAAGGAATAGACTGTATACCTCCTGAGGGCTCCCCCTACAAAGTTGAGATGGAACATTTCCGGTACCTGGGTATCCCAATCACAAATAGACTATAACTTATACCCAATTATGAAACGCTTCACACAAAACGTCAATCATTGGGTGACACTGCCACTGACCCTATTGGGAAGAGCGGCACTCTTCAAAATGCTAGCTCTAGCCCACTTCTTGTATATCCTACAGAACGCTCCTCTACACATCTGAATTTCTTAAAATAGATAAAACACTACAGAAACTATTATGGGGGGGCAACACCCAAGGATGGCACTGACCACACTCCAACGATCAGTATGGGAGGGAGGGATTAGACTCCCACACATACAAATATATTACTGGGCGAGTCAGATGGCAGCAGTAAATGACGTACTACACGGCGACCCAGAATTGCCGCACATACGAGCAGAAAAAGCAGCAAGGCAAGGCGAACCTCCAGTCGAAAGCCTGTATAAAACAGTGAGCTGCCCCCCCTCTTGCACAATAACTGACCACACAACCCAAATCTGGAGCGAAACACATAGACACATAGGATGGGGCAACAAAATCACGCCGGTACAACCCCTCTGGAATAATGCTTTCCTCCCAGAACTCCACAAACTACCCAAATGGCCAAATTGGGAAACAGCAGGGACACAAACGATCCAGCAAGTGGTAAAAGACGGTAGAATCAATCATACCATTTATTGAACTATCGGTCACGTTTAGTCTTCCACCCACCGAACACTATCATCACATGCAGCTGTCTCATGCACTCACCAAACATATCTCAAGTCTCGTTGACCTCCCAGAATGTACACCGATAGAGAGAAACATTGTGTTGGACAGTGTCAATGTGAAAACCACGTCAATTATGTACAGCGTAATCTGTTTCTTTGCCACAAAGGAATTGTGCAATCTGAAAGCAAAATGGGAGAATGATGTGGGCCCACTGTTGCCCGAAGAATGGACCACAACCTTAATGTACCCCAGAGAGACGGCAATATCAGCTAGAATCCATCTAATCCAACTGAAAGTACTACATTGAATATATTACCCACGAACAGCACTATACAGCTGGAGCAAGACCACAGATGCCAATTGCCTGTGCTGTAAACAAGAAGAGGGTACGTTTTTTCATATTTTGTGGCAATGCCCACGCATACAATATTTCTGGCAAAAATGTTGTGACAGGTTGTCACGAGTAATGGGCCGGACGATCCCAAAGGAACCAAAACTCTTGCTATTGGGGATTGAGGAGGAGGGAGAAATTACCTGTTTTGAAAAACTCTTGCTCTCAACGACCACGGGGCTGGCCAAAAGAAATATCGCACAATTATGGGGTTCAGAAATCACCCCCCCCCAATATGCCCAGTGGGAAACAGACGTGGACTCTTGCATAGAGATGGAACACTGCGTCTACACAGACAGAGGCTGCCCTGGGAAAGCCAATAAAATATGGCAGAAATGAGAACAAACCATGTGATGATTAAGGACAAGGTATGCGCCCCTATTGCGCAAAACTCATGGAACACCTATACAACAGGGAGATATCCCAAACATTGTCCCGTAACGAATGTTGTAACTCAATTAACGATGGGAACTGGTTACGGTGCCTTTGATGTATGAATGGAAACTATGTTTGTTTGTTATATTTTGTTGTCTTACAGAAAACACAATAAAATGTGATATAAAAATAAAACAATGTTAGTGGGACATGGTTTATCTAGACATGAAGAGATGTTCATTTTAGAAATAATGGCTATGACCTCCCTCTGCAATAATTTGTGTGCTTATGTCAAAAGTGAAGAAAAACTATTCGATTTCAAGTCAATAGAAGGACACATCAATAAGGAAGAAGAAGAGCGACAAATGTTCATGGAATATCAAAGTGAGAACATGTTCATGTCCAAATAATGATGGATCTGAGTTGTCCAATCCAGTGAAATTGGGTAACTTGGGGAAGTCCATATTTTATTTTCCAGTTGTCTCAGGATTGGAAAATGTGTCTATTTGAGTTTGCTATTATCTCGATATTACTAGATCAGAAATAATGTTTATCTTAAGAGTACTGTAGTCTAATACATAGCGCAAATCTGGCTTCTTATATTATTGTTACTACTGTCCAATATGAGGAGAAACTTTCAGATAAAAAGCATCTTTTAATGTGCAAGACTTACTAGGAGCAAAGTATGGATGACAAAAAGATATATTTTAACACGCCTAAGAAATACCCTAACTGGAATTGGACATTCCTTTTTTTACTGACAAAATATATTTTTTTGCCAACTTCAAAAAAATCGGAAATCAAATTCTTCCACTTCAAAATCATATCTGGACTCCTGACAGCGACGCATACTGAAATCATTGTTACATATTGTTTTGGAGTCACTACCTCACATATTATTTACTTGCGATGCATGGACCCATACTTACACACAATAAAAGGGATCACAGATAATGTTCACATGGCTCCCAAAACAAAACAGTATCATAAATATATGAACTTATTTTTCAAGAATCGATATTGGGCTAACAAATTCAATATCAGCATGGTTCTTGGATATAGGCAACAGGTACATACATAACCATCCAGGAGCAGATTCCTGGCTGGAGCCGAGACTGATAATGTCCAAAAGAAATAAACCTCTCATACTAATGATCAGACATTTGTGAATACAATGTACATTACAAACTGCCTTATATAAAATTCGGTCGGGAGAACCATTTGCTTTGAACCACAAACAAATGGTACAGTGAGTTCTAAAGTACTGAAAATGTGCATGTCCTTAATTGTCTCTGACAACAGTATAAACACAGAATATAGGAGCTATTTCAAAAAGTTGCCAGGGCATTACTATTATGCTTGTTGAGATGGGACATACATATTAATGAAGGAAAGAGACCCCCCCCCCCCGAGCACCGGGGAGTGGCTACACACAGCACACTCGACCTGATCATCCCAACTACTCTCCTGTGTCGTTCCCGAACCTGGAGAGGTTCCAGAAAGGCACAGGAGAGCAGGAGCAAGAAGCATATCATAACATCCCTCCCCCCCCCCCATAGATGAGGAAGTAGCAGGAATAAAGAACAGGGACTGAACAGGGAGGGGGTTCACAACAAAGTATACAATTCAATAATAACCAATGTCCTCTCTGAGGTTGGACTGGATCTTCCTCTTCCTGGCTGGTGGCCCAGAACAGCCAGCATGCAAACAGCCAGCTTGCACCTCCTCTCTCCGAAACTGTGATCTGTCACCATCATAGAGCATCTCTATGCCAGGCCCACTCTCAGTGGTATGAACAATGTAATCAAACGACCAAACCTTGCCATCTTCCAGGACTACAGCTCTCCTCCCTACACTCTCAATCATCTGTGGTTTCCTGAATTTAGACAGTCCTTTCAAAATGTACCGATGTTCCCGAACCCTACCCAGTCATCTTCTTTGAACACAACTTCAAGGGCAGCTCTGACGCGGTTATAATAGTCCTTGTACTTTCACTGTTTATCTCTCACTTTCCTGAAGAATCTCAATCATGTCCACCTTCTTAATATCTCAGCCTACTACAAGGCACCCTGCCCCTCATCAATTTCAGTCACAGAATGGGGAGTCATCCTATATGCATTGAGTGACTCTTTTAGAGTTTCCTTCCAGGGTGGTGAGTTTGCCACTGCCAACTGAATCCGCTTCATGAACTGAGGTTCTGGTGTTTGGTCCCCAAACTGCTAGTATTCTCTGGGATTCCCAATTCTTTTCCAACTCGCTCAACCCCTGTCCAGCAGTATGTGCATCTGTAAAAAGTCTCAGGGTGAGGCTTTTAACCATTGGTTCGCGGGAAGCTAAGATTTTGGCTGTCTGTAATGCAGGTTTTGGGAAACTTAAAATTCTGAGGAAGATCCTGCCTTTGATACCTTCAGACAGTCAAACTATGATGTCACGTCACCCATAATGGGATCGCTGGACTACTGCAACGGGATCTATCTAGGGCAAGCTAAATACCATAACAACGTATGCAGGTACTTCAGAATTCGGCGGCCAGATTGGCACTTAATGTGCCTCGTCTGACTTCTTCTTCAGCTATGCTATATCGGCTCCACTGGCTTCCGGTTGCTGCAAGGATTGAGTTTGATTCTCTGTGTCACTCACCGGGCTTTTTACGTGTAGGTCCAAATTATTTGAAAAAAAAGATAGAGCATTACAATCCAGCTAGGCAGCTGTGCTCTTCTTCTCAGTTACTCCTCAAAATACTGAGGTGACAGCGTGCCCTAGGAGGTTGCATCTTCTCCGTAATGGCTTCTACATTATGGAATTTGTTTCCATTCCTTGAGTCATTGAGGAGTATCTTCCTTTTCATAGGGCACTTAAACCCATTTGTTTAACTACTCAATGCGAATTCGTGAAAGGATTTTTCTATCTCTGTACTGTCATTGCCATTGCCTAGGCGCCTTTGGGCCTTAATGGGCGCTTTATAGGTTTTTAAATAAATAATTAATGCGCTCGAGAAGGCCATTTGCCATGGAATGATATAAGGATGTGTATATGTGCTTGATTCCACAGTCCTTCAAAGTCCTGTGCATGCTCTCCAAGATAAACTGTGCCCCGTTGTCAGTGAGCCAGTTACTCCGGGTCCCCTTCTCTGCTAAACACTGCCTCCAAAAACTTCACGATTTTAATGGCCATCACGCTTTTTTCCATGACGCACCATTCCACCCACTTAGACGTGTAGTCAATGAGGACCTCTATGCACATCTTGCATGGCTCCAACCCGTCAAAGGTCCTACAATATCCATCGCCAGCTTCTTCCACACTGACCTGGGGAGTTGCACAGGTTGATGAGGTGCCACATTCACCTTTTTGTACTTATCACTGACAGCTCACGCCTGGCACAACTTCACTAAATCTTGAACCTCAATCTGCATCCCTGCCCACCAGTAATTCTCTCTCACTCTTCTCTTGGTAAGATTCCTCCCTAAATGTCCTTCATGTGCCAAGTTGAGAATTTTCCCTCTCAAGGATTTTGGTGGAATGATACAATCTCCTCTCACTAAACATTCTGCGCTTTCGGCAATCTCTTCACGGATCTGATCAAAGTCTAGAAGGGCATTCCCCACACTCTTCCAACCTTCATGAACAGCGCATCTAAGCATACACCATTCAGGGTCCTCCGCTGATTCTCTGATCCAATCCTCCTTTGCAATTCATGGGTGAACAGCAAAACAATGCTCTCCTCAGTCTCTTCCATCTCCTGCCCTAACTCATCAGCCCAAGGTACTCTAGAGAAGCAATCCCCGATAATGTTCCCATTACCTGGAGTATACAAAAATTTTGGCATTGTATTGCATGATCTCCAGCATCTACCTGTGGGCTTTTAGAATTGATTATGTGACTGAGGGGTTTGTGGTCCGTCTTGATTATAATTGGCAACCCCCAAATGAGTGTTCTAAAATGCTCCAATGCCCACTCACACCCAGAGCCTCAATGGTGGAGTAGTTTCGTTTTGCACCCTTCAATACATGAGAAGCAAAGACAATGGTTACCTCTCTACCTTCTTGGACTTGTTTAAGCACTCCCCCTAACCCCACATTACTGGCATCAACTGCAATTATGCTGGTAGCAGCGGTATTAAACATTGTGAGGGTTGGTGCCTTATTGATATCCGTTCTTATAACCTCCCATTCTTCCTGGCATAGATCAGACCACTCAAATGTTGCATTCTTCTTCATGAATGCTCTCATGTGCTGGTTTCCTTCCATAAAGTATGGTACAAACTTGGAGTAATATTCGGCTAACCCCAAGAATGACCTGAGTTGATCCTTTTTGGTTGGAACAGGCATACTCATAGTTTCCACTAGTTCTGTCTTCGGCTTGATACCTTCGCCATCGATCACATGTCGTAGGTACGTAACTTCTTGTACCTTGACCTTGCACTTTTCTATTTTGAAGGTGAGTCCTTTCTCCCTGATTACCTGCAAAACCCCCAGAAGTTTTGCATTATGTTCCTTTTCCTTAGATGTAGCTATAAAGATGTCGTCTTGGAAGAAAAACACCCCTTCCAATCCTCCAAACAGTTTTTGCATGCGTCTCTGGAAGACTGCAACAGCAGAAGCCAATCCGAAGGGCATGCGTTTGTATCTCTAAGCTCCCAATGGTGTCACGAAAGATGTTAAGTGCTTTGAATCTTCATCTAAGACTACCTAATGATAAGCAGATGATAAGTCTAATGTGATGAAATATTTTGCTGGTTTCATTGTTGTTAGTAATTCACTAATGTTGAGAAGGGGCTGTCTGTCCACCCAAATGTTGGCATTGAGATCCCTAAGATCCACGCACATACCTATCGAACCATCACCTTCCTGCACAATGACAATAGGAGACAACTAATCAGAAGACTCAATCAGCTCTATGATGTCTTGTCTACAAAGCTTCTTCAATTCTTTCTGTAGTGCATTCTTTGTGCCAACAGGGATGTTCCTCACTTTATGTACAACTGCCTTTGCAACTCTTCGCAGAACAATACAGTGTTTAAATCCATTGATCTTCCCAATCTTGTCATTGAATACTTGCGGGAACTGTTTCACTATGTCTTCCTCAGACTAAAACATTTGAGTTGTAACACTTAGAATGGGTTTTTCTTTTCCCAGATGAATTCTGTGTTGTAACGCAGCTTGCTCACCCCAGCCCAAAACAGACGATCCTTTCTGATCCACAAATAGTTTGCAAATGTGTCTCTGCTCCCAAACTCGACGTCTACCCATTTGAATCCAGGGATGTTTATTATGGGACTGTGGCCATAACCAGTGACTCACACATTGGAGGGTTTCAATTCTTGTGTGGAACCACCCAATACATTCTGGGATGTAGCCACGTTCACCATGGTGTAGGGCGACCCAGTATCCACCATCACCTTCAGTAGAACTTTGTTTACTATAACATTCACCTAAGGTCCTTTTTTTTTAAAGCATTGATTTTAAGTATACATAAAAGATCTTCACTTTCTGTGTCCATGATCGTGAGAAGACTGCTAGGCCCTCCAAACTCTTCCTAGCTCTTATGGTAGAGTGCAAGAATCCCAGGACTAAAGGACGCTGCAACATAATGTCCCACTATGCCACACCTGTAGCATTCTGCATTAATGGCAGGGCACTCCTTATCGTCACTTCGGTGTCTCGTGCATCCACACCTGTAGCACCTCGATTGGGGATGTTCGATCTCGTCTGAGGATCTGTCTCCACCGTCTTTTTTCAGTCTGTCAATGACATTTGTTTTGCACCTTGCCATAGAGACAGTACCTTTCCTCACTAGAGCAACAGTTAGGCCATTGCTGTTGTCATCACATTCTTCCACTCTGTTCACCTGGGAAATGGTGGTCTCTTGTTGTACAGCCTTTGTGCATTTTTTTCCAAGTTCAATTGTTCTTTCTAGGTCAATGGCCTGCTCCAGTGTTGGGTACTTGGCCTGCCACAATCTCTGCTGGGTCTGTGCGTCTGCAGTGTGTAGTACAAGTTGATCCCTAATGTATTCGTCCAGAACACCTGGAAATTTGCAGGATGCAATAAGGCCTCTCAAGGCAGCTATATATCTGTTAACTCATTCCCCTTTGTTTTGTTTTCTTGAAAAAAATAGTACCTTTGCAGCACCACATTTGTTTGTTGCCAAAATGTTTCTCAAGTTTTGCTAGTGCCGATTCATACTTTTTGCCAGATCCTGAAGAACTAGAGTCTCCTGCCCCGTCCGGGCACACTATGTCGGGAAGAGTGCAGAATATCATTAAGGCTTCAGCACCAATGTAGTTCAACAGGGATATCTCTTTCATATAATCACTGAACTTGCGTCCCCCTAAGGCACATAGGTATACTTGAAAAACATCTACCCTTGCGCTCATGGTATGGGAGGTTCTCCGGGGTTCTGCAGGGTTGTTCTGCATTGTTACTTTGTAAGTTCGTGGGAAATAATGTATTTCTTTCGTAGAGCGTTCTCATTTACTTATTTACATTTTTTTTTTCAGGTGACCTTGTGTTTCTGTTTAGTTTGATGGATGTGCAAAGCCAATCTCTTTAAATGTATTCTCTGTGAACTGACAGTGCAGCCATATTTCTTTACTGTACATTACGGCAAACCAAGTGTCCTTAACGTGCTTGTTTGTTCTCCGAGGCTTGGTTGTGTAGGATATGCTGATGCAAACGAAATGGCCGCATGTACGTCCACGTTTAGACTCTAACATCAAGCTTGGCCAGTGCGTCACTATCGAGGTGCTCGCGCTCGAGTCGGTGTGCACTCCTGAGGATGGCTTGTGCTGGCTCGCGCACCCACCCCATATTGAGCTTGGGGGTGACAGTCCTCCAGCTGCCCCACACTCACCTGGGGCACGATTAGTTGCACAGGGAGTCGTGCATCCGGCACTCAAACCACCAGTGCTCAGAGCGCCTTGTGTTGGGGGTCTCCTTCTCGGTCACAGCATCAGTGGAATCCCATCCTCGTCCCTAATTTGTTGAGATGGGACATATATATGAGGCCACAAAAAGGTATAAGAAGGTACAAGTAACGCTGGGTTTTAATGATGGAAAGAAACCCACGGAGCACCGGGGAGTCACTACAGCACACTCGACCTGATCTTCTCAACGACTCTCCCGTGTTGTTCCCGAACCTGGGGAGGTTCCAGAACAGCACGGGAGAGCAGGAGCAAGAAGCATATCATAACAATGCTTTAACTCTATTGGCAGCATGCTTGTTTAAAATCAAGTTCAAAGCTTAACCTTTGGTACAATAAATATTGATAAGTAACGGACCTAATCACTTAAAGCACGTCTTGCTACAAACCCCCCAAACAAATTACGTTCTTTGCTGTTGTATGGAAAGACGTTCAAATCAATTTCCTCTATAGGAGGAAAATGCTTTCTTCAACAAGAGTCCATCTCTGGAATTTCAAACACTTGACAGATCTTCAAATCAACATTATAAGCTAAGCATGGCCCTTAAACATTATTTGGTCGTCAATCGTAAACAGGACATCAAGCACCTGTCTTTTATGTCAATCTTCGGCACCCTGGCAATAAGGGTAAACAAAAGAAATCACAACGGAATTCCTGCTTCTCTTTGGGGTTCCCCAAGGAGTGGTCCTTCTGTTTCTTCTACTCAGGGCCAAACTCTTTGATCTCTGATTAAGCCGACTGCTGTAGAAGAATAGGTGAAAATCAGTCTTCAAGTGTAATTAAAATGGAGGCAACTCGGCTGGCGTGTAAGGAGTTATTTGTAAATGTCAAACCCTTTTTTTTTATCGAAAAAAGGCGTGTCTTTGTGCAACAGCTTCCCAATCGAAAAGAGGCAAAGCTGGCATTCAATCAGAGAAAACTTCAGTTATTGTTCAAAGGGTTGCCTTGTTGTAAAAAATCTTGAGGTTTTGCCAGAGCAAGGACGTTGCATCAGTTGGTTCAGTTCCAGCATCTCATAACAAACCTGAAAGGTACGCTCTGCAAGACTGACTGGCAGTCATTCCAGAGCACAAACAATGTCCTAACCTTTAAGCAAAAGGCAGACATTCAACCTGCAAACTCTTTTTAAAGGAGTTGCAGATATTGGGCCTCATTACACGGTAGGTGGTAAGGGTTTACCGGTAAGGGCACCGGTACCGGTAAACCCTTACTGCCTTACTACGAGTTCCCTTTGCGGGACCCGACCTTAACGGCTGGTTTTACCAGCCGTTAAAGTAGGGTGCTGCAAAGGGACCTCGGTGCTAATTACGGTACTGCAATTTGCGGTACCGTAATTAGCTCCTTCCCCATTCCCATTATGCCCTATGGGGGCAAAAATGGGAATGGGGAAGTGCCTTGGTGAATGGGGAATTACCGCCCCCGCTCACCTTGGAGTAGGGCGGTAATTCCGCCATCCACCAAAGCGGACACGGTAAAATACCAGCGGCAACCATGGCGCTAAGAGCGCCATGGTTACCGCCTACCGTGTAATGAGGCCCATAGAGTATTAAAAAGTAAATTCCAACTGAGTCGATACTCAGTAATCGCTTATTAAACTGCACAGCAGAAAGTTAATCACTCGAATTGGACAAATATCCTGAGGACATCCTGAAAATGAGGAATGATTATTACAAGCACATGGCATTTATATATTTAATAGGCGAATGCTGTACCACAAACATTTAAAATGACAAAGTGTTAAAAATGAAGCTCATAGTGCAACACATATTTCTTTCTTTTGAACTTTCCTAGAATGCCCCCCTTCCAAGAGACGTGCAGCCATAGATCTCATACTTTCACAAGTATATATATATATATGAGAATCCGCCTGAAGCCCAAAGCCAAGTATAACTCCTGGTATGATTGCGACCTCGTCACCCTAAAACGCAAGTGTAGGGTTGCCGAGAGGAAATGGCGTGCCTCAAGTTCATCCTCTGACAAACTGGCCTGCTGCCTGCTACAAAGACAATACCGGCTCTCCGTCCTCACAGAGAAGAGAGCTCATATCCAAGTCCGTGTCTGCGGCATCTAACAACTCGGCTGAACTCTTTAAAATCTGCAAGGAACTGGCCAATCCTGCCGCAGTCTCTACCTCTCCTGTCCCTTCCCAGGCCCTCTGCACGGCACTGGCTTCTCACTTCATCTCAAAAACTCAGGACATCCTGTCCTCACTCTCCTCCTCTTATCCCCCTCCCTCTATTCCCTGCTCTTCCTCTGGCCCTTCTGCAACCACCACTCCCCCCTCCTTCTTTGCCTTTCCCCTTTTCTCTCCAGACGAGGTTTCTAGACAAGTCCGATCTATGAAAGTCTCGTTGAAACAGGTTCACCCCTGTTCCTCCAAAACTATCAAGGATCACATCAACTCCCTGGCTCCTGCCCTGGCAGATTTCTGCAACCACTCCTTCGCCACTGGTGTCTTCCCTTCCCCCCTGAAGCACTCTCTTGTGCACCCTCTTCTTAAGAAACCCTCTGCCAACCCCTCCTGCCCGGCTAACTATCGCCCAATCTCCATCACTCCCTTCCTGGGCAAGCTCCTGGAGAAACTGGCCCTCTCCCAGCTCAATCTCCACACTGAATCGGTTGGTTGTCTTCATGACCATCAGTCCGGCTTCAGAGCTGCCAGAAGCACGGAAACTGCTCTCCTGAACATCCCTGAAGACTTGCTCTCCAACCTCGACTCTAACACCCCTTGCGTTCTCATCTTGCTTGATCTCTCTTCTGCCTTTAACACTGTCAACCATGCCATCCTGCTCAACCGTCTCAGTGACAACCTGGGTATCACTGGCCAGGCTCTGGCATGGCTGACTTCTTTCCTCTCCGACCGACCCTCCCAGGTCCAACTTGGGTCCTTCCTCTCCAACATCTTTTTCTCTACCTGTGGTGTCCCCCAGGGATCTATCCTCTCTCCCTGGCTGTTCAACCAATACCTGGCACTCCTTGCCCACCGCATTGCCGCTCTCTGTCCCAACTTTCAGTGCTATGCGGATGATACCCAGCTCATTTTCAGGCTACCCTCGGCCTCCTCCTCCTCGTCCTCTCCTTTCCTCATCTCTGACTGTCTGTCTGCCATCCAGGAATGGTGTGCCATCAACGACCTCTGCCTTAATGCCAGTAAGACTGAGATTCTACTCATCGGCACACCCACTCCCTCCTTCCCTACAGCTCTCTGGCCGGCCTCTCTTGGGCCTCCTCCCACTCCCACCTGCAAGGCCAAAAACCTTGGGGTCATCTTCGACTCTGCACTCTCCTTCTCTCCTCATATCTCTGACATCTCTAAGAAGTCACACTACCAGCTGCACCTCCTTAGAGGTATTCTTCCTTTCCTCTCCTTCCCCCAGAAGCTCTCTGTCTCCAGAGCCCTGGTGCTCTCTAAGCTGGAGTACTGTAACAGCCTCTATCTAAATCTGCCTGCCTCCACTCACCGCCCTCTACAACTTATCCGGAACAGGACTGCGAGACTTGTCCTTGGCCTCCAGCCCAGGGATCGTATCTCTCCAGGAAAGAAATCTCTGCACTGGCTCCTAGTGGCTGCAAGGATTAAGTTCAAAACCCTCTGCATTGTTCACAAGGCCTTCTGGGGTCTGGGGGCGCAGTACCTTCAACTCTCTCTCCCTAAATATCTTCCTTCTCGAGCTCTTCGCTCATCTGCCTCCAACTCCCTCAGGGTCAGTCGCTTCTCCAAGCAACGAGTTGGTGCACATCACTCTCTTCGGCAGTGGCCTCGCTCTGGAACAGCCTTCCTGCCTTCCTGAAACTCGAGGAGAACCATCTCCATTTCCGGAAACACCTCAAAACCTTTCTCTTTGCTTCTGCCTTCTCCCCACCCATCCCTTGCTGAATCCCTGACTGAAACTGTACTGGTTACCTGGCCACCCTTTCTGATCTCTGGCCCAAGCCCCGTCAATTGCCCACCTGCACTGCCTCCTTGGAAACCCCTACACTTGGGGACCGTTTTTCTGTATCCCTTCAGTCCCCCTACTAGCACTTACGTCTCCACTTCCTGCACTTGCCACTAGCTGGCTGTTTTATTTGTCTTATTTATCTTATTTATTCCGCTTTTCCCATGTACTGCACTTCCCCCCGCGCACTTCTCCTTTCCCCCCTTCCCATGCACTTGCGCGATCTGAATGACACCTGGCCTAGTAGGGTCGTTGTCTGTCCTCCCTCTGTCCCCCCCCACCTCCATTGCCTCGTCAGGCCTTGAAACACTTGTGTATAGGCGCGTTATAAATGCCATATCATATCATATCATATATATTAAAATGGCATCACACGCACTTTGGCCCTCCACTAGAAAATCAAAAGAATAACACAGAAAGTGGATAAAAATCGAACGAGCATAACATTTAGAAAGGGCTACAAATTCAGGCAGATAAAAGCCATAGTTGCTCATATATTTAAAATAGTGCTGCAATGCTTACCTGTTCAGCCATCATGCTTTGCACTGCCCAAAAAGTCGTGACAAAATCCTCATGGGCCTTCATCATTCCTCCCACTGATTTCACCTGCCTGCCAGTTCCTACTTATTAGTGTTTGCTGCCTGTCCCAGAGGCACCCTGCTAATCAAGAAACTGCTGCTTGGTGATTTGTCTTGAACTTATCTCTATCCCTCCTAAGGTCTGTTCTCCTGTTTGGGGACAGTCACCACTGATTGCAGACAGCTGATCCCTCAAATAATGTTTGCAGCTGTTAGCATCTCTCTGCAGCATTATCATGTCCAATAGTGAATCTATGAACAAATGGGGCAGGACAGTTCAAATATCATAGTTGGCGAGTATGACTAATTGACTTCTGCCCTGCAGGAGCACAAGGATGAGTACAGGCTAAAACGCCCACTCAGCCCTCACACTTCTACAAACCAAGAGCCAACCCAATCATAAAGGTAAAACAGGCACAGTCAAGAGATATACCTCCTCTGCCTTTTGTAGTAACATGGGCTGAGGGAAGGCAATTTTTTATTTTTTATTTTATTTATTGTGCAATAGCCCACATTTGACTTTTAACACATTTACAACATTACAAAAGATAAATGAAAATAAAATTCATCATTCAATTTACAAAATCCACATCAATAAAATCTTCAGCATAAAAAGAGAAATGAGATAACAAACTGAGGAAACACTAAGAGAAAAAAAAGAAAAAAAAGAAAATAAAAAGCAGAGAAATCAATCAAACTGAAGATCCAAGTTTCACAGACGAGAGTTCTCCAATATAATAAGCAGATTAATTACCCAAAATCCATTAAGAAAAGTCCATAGTAGATTTGGCCAGAATGAAACTAGTTACCGATTAAATTAATTTCTCTTAGAGCTCTAACAAGCTCCATAGAGAGAGTAGATTCATGGCAGGGGGATAATCTCCCTCAGAATGCATCAGAATCAAGCAAGGATAGCCGATGGACAAACCTGCTAAATCTTCTGACCCTCATACTCCAAGTGTCCTGACAGCTAGATAATAGATGCTTTAACGACTGGAAGCCCTTGATTGAACACTTATCACAATGTGGGTCAATTTTCCCTTCTCTATCTCTAGAGCTAGTAACATGGGCCGAGGGAAGGCAATACTCTCAAGAGGTGTGTGAATGTGGTTCAGTAGCGCCCCAAACACAAAGTAAAGCAGTCCAAAATAAAGGAATGCCCAATGAAGTTTCCTATCTCCATCTGGCAATGGTCGCTTTCGAGGCAGCGGAACACTTATTTGCGCCTCCAAAATAGACAAAGAGCTGGCAGGATTTCCTGAGTACCCTGCTCCTGTCTAGGTAAAACCTCAAGGACCTTCCGACGTCCAAGGCATGGAGGGCTCTCTCCGATTCTGATGTTGGATTTGGAAAAAACACCGGGAGGCAAATCTTCTGGTTGAGGTGAACCTCTGAAAAGATTTTTGGAAGAAATGACGAGTGCGTGCGTAGCACCACCTTTTCTCAGTGAAAGGTTCTGAAGGGCTCATCCGCCCCTAGAGCCTGTATCTCACTTATTCACCTGGCTGAAGTTATGGCCGCCAGGAATGCCGTCTTCCAGGATACAAGCCTGATGTCTGCCGAGGCCATTGGTTCAAACAGTTTGTGACACAATGCCATTAGGACTATGTTAAAATCCCATTTGGGGTGAGGAGGTCTGACAGTTGGAAGCAAACGGCACAGACCAATAAAGGTACGTCTTAACACCTGGTTCCCAATGGAAAAACACTGATTGTCCTAGTTTAGATAAGCACCCAGTGCTGACAAATGCGTTCTGCAGGTGTTAGGCTTATTTCTTGGTGCTGCCAGATAGAAGATAAACAAAAGGATATCTTCTCATGAAGCAGAAAAAGGATTATTGTGCTTCCCCAACGACCACTGGCAGAATTTTAGCATCTTACTTTTATACTGTGGCCTGTTGGAATCCTTTTGGGCCACTTGTAAAATGTGCATGTTCCGTCAGAGAGCCCTAGCGACCTGACTTTGGGTACCATGATGTAGAGTTCAGCAATTGTGGGGAGGGGTGATGAATCTTCCCCTCCTCCATCAACAGCAAGTCTTGGCGAAGTGTCAGAGATAATCGGAACTGTTTCGCTAGAGTCACTAGATCCGAGAACCAAAACGTTGCTGGCCACCATGGTGCAACTACTATGAGAGAACAGCACGCTGCTTCCTGGAATTTCCACAGAGCCCAATGTATTAGGCGCAATGGGGGGAAAGCATATGCTGCCATCCCATCCCATGGAATCTCCAGCGCATCCCGCAAAGAACCCTCTCGCTGTTCTTCCCTAGAGGCATATGCTGGGCAATGGTTGCTCATGCTGGTGGCGAAAAGGTCTACTTGGGGGAACTACCACCGGTGACATAGATCCTTCATCACACGCAAGTGGAGTTGCCACTCATGGTTGGCTTGCGTGAGGCGGCTCAGTTGGTCCGCTTCTGTATTTGACGTAACCGGCAGGTGCACTGCCTGAATCCATATGTTGTGACAAATAGTCCATTCCCACAATTCCAAGGTCAGACGAATGCGAGGAGGAGACCTTATGCCACCCTGTTTGTTGATGTAGAAGATAGATATGGAGTTGGCCGTCCTTACATATACCGTCTTGCCTTGAATATTGGGTAGAAATGCTTTCAGTGCAAGGAAAATGGCTTTGAGTTTCAGGTAGTTGATGTGCTGGGTGTGGTCCTCCCACCCCACAGGTCGGCCTGTAGATCATTCAGCATTTCCCCCCAAGCCAGGAGGGAAGAATCCATTGTGATGGTCACCTGGGGAGAAGGGTCATGGAAGGAAAGTCCCTGTAACAGATTCTTAGGATCAGCCCACCAAAGTAAGTCCTGAATCAAGTTGTGAGGAATTTCAATCAGCTGCGACTGAGGATCTAACACCTGCGACTAGGAGAGAACTGCATACATCCAGGAGACCATCAGCCCCAGAAGCCTCTGGAACCACCATGCTGCGAATGTCCGACATCCTCTCGGTATTTGGGAAGACTTTGAGCTGATGAGTGTCCCAAAGGAAGCCTATGAAGACCAATCGTTGACACGCCGTCAAATTTGACTTCTTCCAGTTTCTGACAAGACCAACTCGTAAAGCAAGTCTAGGAGGTAGTGGAAGTGAGCATTCACTTTCTCTATGGACTGAGACCCCTTACCAACCAGTCTTCCAGGTATGGGTAAACATGTATACGATGGAGACGGAGGAAGGAGGCCACTGCGCCCACCATTTACGTGAACACTCTGGGTGCTGAATTGAGACCAAAAGGGAGGACTTGAAACCGGAACTCCCCCACCGAAAAACTCAGAAATGTTCTATGCAGTGGTCATATAGGAATATGCAAGCAAGCATCCATTAGATCCACTGCACAGATCCAATCCCCCTGCAGTAAGGCTGACCGGATCTGCATGGGGGAAATCATTTTGACTTTCTGAAGGGGAAGGAAAAAATTGAAGTCTGCAAGGTCCAGAATGGTGCGCAGGCCTGTAATGTTGGAATGTGGCACTGTGAACAGATGGGAATAGTACCCCTGTCAATTTCTGGGCTTTGGGCTTTTCTATAGCTCTCAACTCCAGGAGCTTGGATGTTTCCGCCCTGAGAGAGAGAGAGCCAACCTGGTTCAAAGGGGGACATGAAGGGAGGGTAGGAGGAAGAGTGAGTCTGAACCCCCTGCTGGTCACCGACAACACCCATAAATCTGCAGTTACGATTTTCTAGGCCTCCCAATGATGGAAATTCTCCCTCTTATTCGGGTCCCATAGGACCAACCTGGAACCTCATTTAGTTGCCTTCTCAGCAGAAGAGGCTGAGGAACTGGTTGAAGCAGCCTGGCGGGAGAAAAGCCATCTAGTAACAGCCTTCTCCTGCTTCTTCCTTTGGGTGCTGGGCGATCTGTCCTGCAGTCTCGCATTTCCCTCCTGGAAACCCTGAACCCAGCGAAAGATCTGGAAAGCACATCAGCTCTAAACATAGAAGTTTGTTTGGTTGAGGCCGGCTTTGTAAGTACAGTACTAGCCTTCTTTTTGGCCAGCTGATCGTCCATTGAGCTAAGGAACAAATCTAGCCCGTCAAACGGAAGCTCTAGAACCTTATCCTGCAGTTCTTTTGTAAATTTCATGGCATGCAGTCACGCTTGCCTGCACACATCATTTCCAATCGCCACCCCTCTATCTGACAAGCTGCCCTTAAACTCATCTAGCCGGTCAAGAGGGATGAATTTCTCGAACTCCACAATGTTTTTCCACAGCCTTTGGTTTGTAGCCGCTAGCAAAGCTCTTGCGTTAGCTTGCCTAAGCTGCAGAGCAGAGCTCAGGATGACCTTTTTTCCCCTCAGGGCTTCTAGGGCAAAAACCTCTTTACTTAGCACCTGTGATGCAGATCAGGAGGATGACGCGGCTGCTGGTTTCGCAAACATAGTGGCTGCTGTGACCACTGACAAAGACGGCTGTGGCAGGACGACAGCGTGGCCTCGTCTGTCTGGAATGGCCTATAATGAAGATCAGTTCTTTTATTGGTGGAAGTCACCGAATATGGTTTAACCCAAATCTTCGCATCTGACAGAACATCTTTTTGAAGGACTATTTCCGGGGGTCAGGAACTGGGTTTTCCGGAAACCCCATAAGGTCCATAAGCCTGTCACGAACGGCCGTCGCTGACAGATGAATCTCCTCCGCCTCCTTAGTCAGGTCAGGATATGGTGGAACATGCAAGTCCAGACCCAATGGTGGAACCGGGTCTTGGATTGGAGGTATCGTAGAAGGCTCAGGAGCCTGCAGTAGGGCGGAGGAGGCTGTGGTCCCAGTGGAGATGGCATAGGAGACAGATTAGGGTTATCTGGCGGGTTAGGAATTATTTACTTGAAGGCGGGTTAGACATTATTTCCTTGAAAATGCCCTTGAAATACTCCCTCATAGGGTCCGAATGCATTAGCGTCTGGAACCTCTGAAAAAAGGCATCCTCTGATTGATGTGGTCTTTGCTGGGAACTCGGCCTCTGAGATGGGATAGGCCTGGACCATGACTCCATAGGCCTGGACCATAACTCTGTAGGTGTGGGCAGCCATGTCGGTCTGGACATTCACGGGTCAGAATAATAGAGCAGAGAGGAAGTGATGGCTAAGGACAGAGTAGGCAGTTGAGACATCCTAGTAGGCGCGGATCACTCTACCCTTGGGGTGATGGGATCATCTTCTAAAGCAGCGGTATTCAAACTGTGGGGTGCGACCCCTTGCGGGGCCATGGCCTCATGCCCAGGGGGTCCTATACCCACATTCTGAATTTTTTTTAAAAGTATGTATGTATATATCTTTTTTTTAATGCAATTTTTTTAAAATCTAGAATCTAGACATCGGTCTACATTCTAGAGCAAAGAAAATATGGTCTTCAGCCGTTTAGGGATGGAGTAAGAGTGGCAAACAGGGTTAATTAAAAAAACAGTCTGCTCTAAAATGCAGCATTTTAACTCATTATTTTAAAACATTTCCTGGGGAAAGAACCCCCCCTTGCCCCTCTTAAATGGTTAAGGCTCAGTCGCTATGGCATATGTGAGGCAAATATTTATCCCCCTGCACTTAAAAAATTCACCAGTCGCAGCTGGCCCTGGGACTGTGCTGGGAGCAGTGTGTGGGAGCACAGAGACTGTGGTGGGAGCAGGATGGGGGGAGCCATGGGATAGTGATGGGAGCGGGGTGGGAAGAGCCCAGGGTGTGTAGTGGGGTGGAGAGAGCCCAGCTACAGGGCTAGGAGTGGGATGAGGGAGCCCAGTGACTGTGGTGGGAGCCCAGGGACTATACTGGGAGTAGGGTGCGGCGACAGCGGGCAATAGTTCATAGCCATTTGGACTTACTGTCCATTTGTTATTTTTGGGGGGTCCCGGCCAGCCTACATTTTCCTCAGGGGGGGGCAAGGCCAAAAAAGTTTGAAGACCACTGCTCGAAAGTTTCTCTTTGAACAGGCCCTGTTTGGTCACATACCAACAACGCACTGGGAGTGGATTTGGGCTGCTCTTTCGGCGCTGAAGTTGCTGTCAAAGTCACAGTCTGAGAGAGCTGGTTCCATTTTGGGCTGCACCACCACTAAAAGGCTCTTAGTGGTCTGAACCTCGTCGAGTTTTCTTCCTCGAACAGGGAACCATGGTGATGCCGTTGTCAGGTTTAACCCTCTGAGAGGGATCCTCAGAGGTAGGCTTGAGTATTTAGCCCCCTGGGAGCCCCAGCAACGCCAGGAAGACATTTAGCCCAGCTGGAATGAATCTCGGGGAGACCACTGATAGATCTAGCCCCGACGGGCGAACCATGGCCTTTCCGGTGCTAAATTTAGTCCTCCTAGAAGGAACCTCAGGGGAGACCCCAGTAACCTTAGCCCCCAAGGGGGAAACTCGACCTTGTCGGTATGTACATTAGCCCCTGACTGGGGAACCTTGCAGCGAGCTCTGGTATCCGATTAGGCCACGTGGGCAAGTCCCAATAGTACTAGGGTTTGATCGACCCCTCCTGCGACTGGGGACATCAGAAGCACAACCAGCCTGGGGTACCCTAAAAAGGTAATCACTTACTGGTCGATGTTTCTTCACAGTGACAAATTCCCAAATGTGCTCTGGTGCTACCTACCTTCCCAGCGTAGAAGACGTCGAGTGAGGCCCCAAGCCGAAAGCGCGTCGCCGGCGAAGCAAGCATACAACCTGAGATAATGGGCCAAGGCACTCCAAGCAGAGCCCATGAGGATCCAACGCCGTAACTCTGATTACCTGACACGCAGGCGGTGAATCCATTTAGTCCTGCCACAAGCTGACAAAAAAAGAGAGCGAGGGGAAAGAAATTGTGAAAGAAAAAAAAGGCAGGAAAAAAGTACCAGCCGCATGGAGAAAAGGACTGAGGAGCGATGGCCAGAGGCGGGGCTTGAGGAGGCAGAGACTGTGGCCAAGCATGCGCACGGGCCGCAATATAAAAATGAGAACGAACATTTTTGGATGGTGCTGCAAAAAGCTCTGGTCCCGTCCCACAGGACGGAATGTTCCCACAAGTATGGAGGAAAGGGGACGAGACTTAGGAGTAAGAATTACAAAATAAGTTTGTCTCATAGAAAGTATACGTTTACTTACCTATAGAAAAATCACAAATGGGAAGGATTATTTTAACTATATAAAAAATTATTTTACGCACAACTTAAAAAATAGACCACTTCGAAATCTTATATGAAAGACTGTCTGAAAAGTACATCTATTGCCACCAAAGGTGTGTCAATACACTACAAAAGTGCAAACGCCCTCTTATAATCTTGGGCAGGCCAGTGCTTAACCAGACATTTTAAACAACAAATATTCCCTCAAGGCGGTGAGAAATTGTGCACAAGAGTATACTCAAAGGAAATGCACATGGGTCATGAAAGGTTTTACAAATGTAACTACTGTATGCTAAATGAAGTCAGCATAAAACTGTGACTCCGAATGAGGCACATATTGGGTTGCGGAATCGTTTTAGCACTGCTCTGGTGGAGACAAATGCACTGCCTCGTCCTCTCAAGGCTGCAGAGAAAACGTACAGGTCTGTCGAACCATCCGACCTATGATTGTCTGAATGGCCCGATTACTTAGCGGTAGACTTCATAACTCCAAGTACAGGTCTTCCTAGTCACAGTACTTGAATAAGGACTGTTAAGAGGAAGAAGGATGTGGAAGTAATGGCCCAAATTGCTCAGCGGTAATTTTCATTACTATAATCCAGGTCTTCCTCGACAGAATGATTAATCTATGTCAATGACTGTGACGAGGAAGACGGACGAGGCGGTAATGTGATGTGTGTAAACTGCAAGGGCTCAGGATAATAAGGGTAGGAAAAATACCTAGTGAGTAAGAGTATCAGAGTTTATGATCCGCACTGGATTGCTTTTGCATGTCTGAGCTCTACTTAACGCTATTTTCTTTTACAATTCCGTGTGCCCGTATGTTTCATCCTGTAGCAGTTTGCATATTATTCCTAGGTTTAAACTGTCTGCTTTGACATGAGAAATCTGCCGTGTCTACTTTTTTATTTTCATATATCACAGTGCACTATTTAATAGTGTGTGTGATGATGATAGACTTTCAAAAGCAACTGGTTAAAAAAAAAAAAGTAACACAAATGAAACCGGAGAGTAAATGATACAAAAGAATCGTTAAACATGAAGGCCAATATTAAACTGAGAAAGCCAAGCAGCAGTCTGGAAGGACTCCATGTTCTAGTTTCGGGACAGACTTCCCTGGGACGCCCTCAACAATCTCTTGGCTCAGCTAAACGGACCAGTTAGGAGAAAAAAATGGGGCTGTTCTCTTTTTTTTCTGCATGTTCTCACACGTTAAGTCACATGTCTGCCTACTCTGAAAAGCAGCGGCTCAGACATTGCTTTCCGCACATACACAATCAGCTGTTAGATGCAATGCACTGCAATGACCCTATCGTCTGTAGCAGCTTGACTTAATTTCATCATTATTGACAACAAGCATTGCCAATGCCAAAAGTTTTGACTTTTGTGTAGGCATGGGAAATGCATTTGCTGGGCAATGTCAAAGTGGTATTAAATGGCCAAACTCTGACAGGCACTTCACGCACAAAGTTCGATGATAAGGCGTGAAAAGGCTAGCTCAAAGAGAAGCCTTAACCCATGACCAGTTAAGCCACCGCCAATAGTATGATGCTCAAATGGGAAACAGAAACAATTGGGACGGATGACAGAACTTGATGACTACTCCAGCTTGGAATTCTGTGCATAACAGTAAACTGGTAAGCTTGAAGATGAATCAACAATGAATTAAGCTTTTTACAGCCCACTTACAACTTACAACTCAGTTACTCCCCTTAGTGCAGCATCGCATTAAAGCATTTGAATTAATTTCTTCACTGTAGAAAATGCACATTAATGCCTAATGAAAAGGATGACGCTCCCTTTCCCCATTACTATATATATTTTCATTTAGTTGTATGGCACTCTGCTGCTTGCCTACTTACTAGTTTTACTCTTTATAAGTCAAATACATGCATACTTTCAAAAGGAGACATTTTTCACTACTTAATAGAGAATAGAGATATGGATCTGCTGATTGACATGTTTACTCCATTAAGCCAATGTTGCAAGAAGGGTATACACAAAGAGCAAGTTCCTAAAATTATGCTAAACAATAAGAGCCCTAGAAATGCTCAGCAGCTGTACACCTGAAGTGAGAAGCGTTCGTTTGCACCACATATTCTAACACTTCATGCAGATGGACCCGACCTTAGTGAAGGAGCCAAGTGCAACGCATGGCTTATCTGCAGTCTGTGAAGTGCCGGGCTTAAGCCTCACGGGACCTTGCACGGCCTCACCATTGCATCAGGTGCACCACTACACACATTTGGAAAGCCAACTAGAGGAGTGATTTTAAAATCAGTAATAACGTGCACAGTGCAAAGAGAGTATAGTATTACACACTTTCATGCCTGGTGTCTGGAAAATATTTCTGTCCACTTTACCTAACAACTCACCTGCCTCGCCACCATCCTCGTAATGGAGTTATCCTTTAGCTCACAACCAAACTTTTGAAAACCTAATCTGAAAATATAAGTATCCCTTGGTGTGCTGAAACTTAAAACATGCAAAAATATATATGGTACCTGAATATATATTCTCTTGTTTATTTGCCACTTTTCAAAGCACTCTATAATAAATTCAAGAAAAAAGATTCTTTGAAAACAATGCAGCTGTAATTTATGGTCACATAAACGGCTCAATTCCATTCGAATTTTAAACTCAATGATGAAAGCAAGCACAATTAAATAAACAAGTGACCTAAAATAATGGGTTCTATATAGATCCCACAGTTACAGTTCAATATGAATATGCAAAATCACTTGGTCTTATAAATTCATATTTAACATATTATCACTAACTTGCGAGTTTGATTCAAACAACAGATTTAAAAAATCAACTTGATATGTAACATCACTTAATCTTGTCAATTTATATATGACATATTGAGATCAAATCACATCTTGTGTTAAAAAATAGCCTTGAACTATAGACTAACACGTGTTTCACATTGTGTGGATTCGATATTCACACAATGCGTGCTTCCTCAGGGTCTGTAAGTTAAAATATGACAGAAGCTAGAATTATCTATCTCTCTACTTTTAAAAGCTGTCTCTGCTCCTCTGCCACAGCCTCCACAACAGCTCCTCACCAAGAGGATCTACAATAATCTGCTTGATGTCAAACATGCTCAGTGCATACCATCCTACATACAATTCTAAATAATCCATCTACGCCCACCTTAATGGATCCACATGCACAATCCTTAAACCTGTGACATTTCACCTACTTCCTCACCTTCTAATGTTCTCCCTACTCCTTTTCCATCACACACTAAAGTCAGGAAGACCCTGGTGGGGCCACAAAACGCAGACACATTAGGCACTCTTTGAGACCACTAAAATGGTGATTTGGCACAGCATAAAAGCCTTATTACATGAAACGTTCATTTAACCTTTTGGCCCCCTTTACCTTCCCCACTTTTCTGTTGCTCTTCTCTATTGTTTAGTAGGCTGAGATCTGGATACCCTTGGAGGTGTCATGGTACTCCACACTCAGGACAAGCCTTGGCGCTATTAGACCACAACGTTGATGACTGCAGCAGTATAAGATAAAAAAGGATATATTTTAAAAACCCTAACGTAAAATAACATAAAAAGACCTGTGACGTGAACTTTTTCTGTTCTCCTATTCATCCCCCCTTCAGTCTCCTTCAGTGCTTTGAGACAGCCTAAGAGCTTTTAGTGGATATGCAAGTCAGCAACATAACAGTGTGTGCTTCCATTCCAAGTTTCTGTGAATTACTTACTACGCCTCCCCTCATTATGTTGAACTGGATGGACGCAGGGCTATTTCATATGTAGACATCCTCACTTTAGCAGTGCAAATTGACTTCTCAACTCTTCCTCTTAAGGCCCAGACATAGCACCTGGCACTGAAAAGGTTAGCCCCTGCTGGTGGGTTGGATGCAATTGTTGAATTTGGGAGTGTGTGTTTGTGTGTATATGAGTGTGTGTGCCTGTGTCACAACGTGCAGAAGCAGGGTTGCAGACGGATGTCTTGTGACTCTGCCATGGAGGTCCAGGGCACTCTGGGAGTTTCTGCAGTTAACGCATCCTCTTTTATTCTGGTGTGCCTGTGCTGTTGCTGCTTTTTGGCATCCATGTGGACGTCACACGGGGGATTTCCAGTATCCTGCTTCCGAAGCACTCCAATCCTCGTTTTCCACCCATCTTTCCTCTCAGACTTCACCAGCCTCCCCACACCCTTCTTCTGTTACTCTGCACTCCTGCTCAAGGACCGGGCCCTCTCCTCCTACCACAAGAGCTAATGAGTTCCCCTGTAATACACAGAAAACTCAACCAAGATCTTCTGTGAACGTTCCATCCAAACAACTGTTCACTCATATTTATTTTATTTATTTATTTTATTTGAGCATTTATAGCAGCGCACTAAACCCTCGGCCATATCTAGTTGCATGGGTCCAGTTACAAGCAGGTCTTTTGTTTTTTTCTGAAGAGTTGGTAAGACGTCTCAGACAGTGAATGGGGCGGGAGATTGTTCCAGAGGTTGGCCACAACGGTGGGGGAAGCTTGAGCCACCTGCACGTTTTGTCTGAATTTGGCAGTGAGCAGTTCCTGGCTGTTGGAAGATCTGAGTGGTCTGGCTGGTGAGTATTTCCTGATCCTCTGGGTGAGCTGAGTCAGGGCTTTGTTCGCTAGGCAGAGGTGTGCAATCGTGAGGATTTTAAATTGTATTTTTTCCCGGATGGGGAGCCAGTGGGCTGAGCGCCTTAACACTGGGATGTGATCAGATTTGCTCAAGTCAAAGGCCGCTCCGAGGGCATTATTTTGAATGATCTGGAGCCTGTTTAGATTTTTGTCTGAGGACCACAAAGTAGGGCGTTGCAGTAGTCTAACAAGGACAACACAAGAGCGCGGGCAACTGAGAGGCGGTTGTTGGCGGATAAGAAAGTTCTGCTTGCTCGTATACGTTTTATCTTGTAGACTGTTGCAGAAACAACATTGCTGATTTGGCGGGTCATGTTGAGAGAGGCATCAAGGTAGATACCCAATGTTTGACTGATGTGGAGACAGGGGTATTGTGGCCATCTATGGAGAAGAGACAGTAAGCCGGGTCAAGATTCGAGAGACGGGATGAGGGGCCAACTAGCAGCAGGTCGTTCTTCTTGTCATTAAGACATAGGGCCTCATTACGAGTTTGGCGGCAGCCATGGAGCTACTAGCTCCATGTCTGCCGCCAAACCGGGCTCCTTTACCGGGTTCCTGCAGTGAGGAATAACCAGGTTATTCCAACATTGGAGGACCTGGTCATTCCTCCTTGCAGGAACCATTCCCCATTCCCATTTGAGCCCCCATAGGGCTCAATGGGAATGGAGATGAGGTAACAACGGGCACATTATGAGTGCCTCGTTGTTACCTCCTTCTTCCGCTCGAGGGACCCGGAAAGCATGCCTGGCTTTACCAGGCGTGCGATCCGGGTCCCGCGATGGGAAGCTTGGAATCAGCCCTGTCGGATCGAAGGGGGCCGGTCTCGTACCGGCCCCCTTCATTCCGACACCGCACGGGTCGTAATGATGCCCATAGACTGTGTTGGGCCATCCAAGTTTGGATGATTGCATAGATGGCATTTACAGGGGTACAGTCCTGGTCGTAAGAGCCTGTCAGGGGGATGAGTATTTGGATATCATCTGCGTTATTCATGAAGGAGATACCCAGGGAGTCTAGGTAGTCGAACAAAGGTTTTGTATAAATATTGAGGGTAGGTGAGAAGCATGAGCCTTGTGGGACACTGCATGACATTGGAGAAGGCAGAGCTGAGGCTTCGCCAACAAAGACTGGTTCTGTTTTCGAGGAAGGAGGCAACCCAGCTGGTTGATTCTGGGCAAAACTATGCGACTAATGACAGGTGATGGCAGAGTGTCTCGTCATCAACCAGGTCGAATGTGGCAGAGAGTTCAAGCAACATCAAGAGGGAGAGTTTTCCTGCATCATTGGCATCATTCAGTTGATTCTTGAGGACAGAATCAACTATGAGACACAGTCTCACACCAAGACACTGTCCATGACTTGCCTCTCTGCTCTCCCTAATTCAAGATGGAGTTTTCTTTACTCTGTTTCTGTTACGTATATCTCTGTGGGAGGGGCAGTCTAATTCAAGTCACTTCCTGTTACAAGTTGCTTCCTGTTTCCTACACTATGGAAGGGAGCGTTTCTCTTTGTACCTTGCATCTCAATTGCAATCTTCTTGTTAAGGTTCAGATTGGTGAGAGTTTATTCATCTACACTTATTTTTGCTTCCAAGTGCAAAGAATTTTAGTCTAATGGCAGCAGATCCCATGAAGGTTTTCCTCTGTTGAAGATCTAAGAACTTCCTTTTTCAGTTCCTAACCCTCCTTGCTAAACAAAGCCCACTAACCTTGGCCTGCGTTTGGAGTAAGAGACCAAACAGCTCACATCACTGAAAACCTGGTTTTAGACTCAAGATGGACTATCAAGCCATGCAAGGAACAGAGAAAATCGGAAATACATGTCCTTCGGCTGAGACATCGGGGAATTCAGTCCCCTCAAGCGAGGATGCAGCTGCTCAAAGAACTTATAGCAGTGATGGATTCGCTCACTATAGAAGTGGGTGCTTTAAGAGAGCGTTGTGCTCCGGCTTGCCATATCACCTCGCCACCCTGTGACCTTGGTCCCTCTTCTGCCTAGTCTCCTCCGTGATAATTACGAACCAATATTCGAAGACTTGAAAGACATTTTGGGGTATGTGCAGCATACAATACACTTTCAAACCCTATCAATTTACCACAGAATGGCAAGGTGGGTTATCTTATCATGGCAGTGTTTGCCAGCCAGGATCAAAGGTATGCTGAACAAGAAGAATTGTTGGTTATTCAGCAGGGCTCTATGAATCTTATTGAATTGAATTGTTTATTTATATAGCGCACCCAACCCTCAGGTAACTAGGCGCTTTGTGTAGGTTACATAACAAAGTTACAATATAGTTACAGTCTGATAAAATATAATACAGATCTAGATACAGTATAATACAAATAATATACAAGGTATAGATACAGGGGGCTGGGGCAGATATGCAAGTACAGCCGATAGGAGGATCAAACAAATAAGCAGATAAGTTGTAGTTAGAAACATGTTCTATAGTGTAGAGAACAAACAGCCAAGTATAGTGCAATCCATAAAAGGTTCTAGGTGGATATGTTAGAAAGATGTGCATTAAGGAACCATAGGATGGGTAGAAGATGTGTTCTGGGTGAGCCTTACCAGGAAAAAGGCCCTTGAGCCACTCTTTTACCTTTGTCCTGAATTGGGAGAATGAAGGCTCGGCTCTTAGAGTTTTAGGTAATGTGTTCCATAGCTTGGATGTTTGAACGGGGAAGCTACTGCCTCCGGATATTTGTAAATTAAATCTAGGGATTCTGAGACAATGGCCTCATTACACGGATGGCGGTGGACCAAGGTGCTATTAGCACCTTGGTCCATGCCGGTAATTCCCCTTTCCCCCATTGCCCTTCCCCATTCCCATTTTTGCCCCATAGGGCTCTATGGGAATGGGGAAGGCGCTAATTACGGTACCGCAAATTGCGGTACCGTAATTAGCTCCACTGGTCCCTTTGCGGGTTGGTTTTTAACGCCTGCAAAAAGCAGGCGTTAAATTCACCAACCCGCAAAGGGACCTCGTAGTAAGGCGGTAAGGATTTACCGGTACCGGTAAAACACCGGTACCGGTAAACCCTTACCGCCTACCGTGTAATGAGGCCCAAAGTAATTGAGCGGCTCTAGTAGCATACTAGAGCATACATTACTAAGTTTAAGGTCTCAGCCTAGAATACAGTATGCCGGAATCTACTCACTTCATCCTTTTTCACCCAGGACTGAAAAGGAAACTGAAGGCTGAGTTAGCCCGAGTAGCCCAGCTTGACACATTTTGAGACATATGGGCTTATTAACGTATACCAGCACGTTTCCGCAACGGCCAACTACGGGTTTGCCGGTGGGGTGGAGGAATTACCTCCAGTCAAGAGTTGGAGGTAATTCCGACAGCCCACTAGCAGAAATCACTGGTATTACAGGTGCCGGCATTACCGGCAAAGTCCATGAGGACTTTGCCGGTAAATGGGAACTTATGCTGGCTACCACCACTCGGAATCCAGTGGAAATTCAACCGGACCGAGTGGCAGTATCGGTAATACAGTTTGCCAGTACCACCAGGATAACAGAAAACTTATAATGAGCCCCATTATAGCCGTCATCCTGGAATTGGATGCTTGTTTCACATAGAGATGTCACAAATTAGAAGAAAGAACGAGCAGGCCCCACAAAGCCTTTATAAACCTGCCTGCTCGCTAACACCGAGCAAAAACTGAACACTGAGGACGAGCCCATGCAGGATGGGGCTACACGTGCCCACCCCCCAATTGAGGAGGAACACCTAAGGAGATGAGGAGTAGGTCTTTGCATGCACTGCAGAAACGAAACATGCTGTAAGGATACCCAGTATGTACACCACACTGACATATAAGAGAAAGGAGAAAGCCCAGCCTTAAAAGTGAAGCAAGTCTGGGTAAAATGGGGGTTCTTCCTTTATCCTTTCTGCAGACTGATAAGTAGTCTGATTCATCTGGCAAAACAACATTGTTCGTGATCCTTAATGCACTTCTCCATTTTTTCTGACAGTATTGTTGAGGTTCCCAATGTACTCGACAAAGGCGCCTCGGGTCATTCAGACCAAAACGAGATAACCGAGTTTCCTAATGAACGATCCATTACTGTGGAAGCCATATATGAAACCATAATTAACTCTGGGCCGGTTACTCACCAAACCAGAGGGCTACATCTACAGGTAGCGCAGCACCATGAGGAACTATATTTCAGTTGATAGAGGTTTCCTGTTTTCCCGTGACCTTGGGAATCCGCTGGTTGTCACGCCGCAACCCTTATATAAACTGAGCAGCCAGCAACATGTGTGTGAGCTCCAACTAATGTGTTCAGCACTGTGTTGCATTTACTCCTCACTATGATTCATGGAGCTCCACTCCTAAGGCTCAAAAGATTGGCTTGCCCTCTTCTTTGCCTCTGAGTACCAACATTTTTAACATTTGCTTCTTGAACATCGAAATTGGAATCTTCTCCTACATTGCATGTATGGCTGTTTATAATGAGCTGGTTCCTGAGGTGAAGGTGCCTTTCGGGGAAGGAGCAAGTGTTTACTAAACTAGTCAACTCTGTATAGATTTAACTGTGAATAGCAATAGGCATTGTACTCATATATCTGCTGCTTGTCGGTCACTGTGTCAAAACTCTCTTTGCTTTACCCAATAACAGCAAGAAATGCTGGAATTAGTGAACTGTTGCATACATTTACCTTTCCCATGTGAATATGAAGCTGGGGGTTGTTAGTATGTTGGTGCACTTTCAAAATGTGTTTCACTGAGTTGCATCAGAATTCTACAGGTTTTGGTTTATGGATGCAGTGTTATTGATCCATAACCCACAGAATGTTGGTTCACCCGCCCTACCTGAGAGAATGGGGTTTCAGATTGTATTAAACAGGTAAAAGTGCCCCTCCCCTTTCAGCTTACAAATAGAGGCCCACTGTGAAGCTTCAAGAATGAGGAGTATAAGGGATTTACCTCATCATCAGTTTCTATAGGAGTAGATATAACACAATTAAACCTGCTCTCATTTCGCAACCCTTATTAAATAGCTATGGCCTTCATAGAAAACAAATTATCAAGCAAATCATCATTGGGCTGCGATACGGACATCTTCATATCATAGCCTCATGTTAACTATTTCTGTGAAAACACTTTGGGCCTCATCACGACTTTGGCGGTAACCCTTAAATCCGGCGTTAGCGCTATAACTGCCGGATTTAAGGGTCCGCCAAATCAGGACTTCGGCGGATTTCGCCCCAACTCTTAGCTGGGGGGGAAATCCGCCAAACATTTGCGCTCATATCGCCAGCGGGAAATCCGCCGGCGGTATTAGCGTGAAATTTCCCCATTTAGCCCAATGGGGAATGGGGCATTCCCGAATGGGTTCAATGGGGAATGGGGATTAACATTACCGCCGAACTCGTGATCCGGCGCTACTAGCGCCGGGGAGTTCGGCAGTAGGGCTAATACCGCCGGCGTTACCGCCCAAGTCGTGATGAGGCCCTTTGAGTACAATTTAAGGAGATTATATTTGACAAAAAATTGAATGGAGGCGGCACAGAAGTAATATCTGTATCACTGTGCGCATAGCTCAGAAATGACTTTTGAGTTGGACTGAAATTACATGTCACTTGATTTTAAATGCAGTGAGATGCACTTTTGAATCCACATTACATAGCCAGTGTATTTTGGTAGCACCCTTTCCAGACCACCCCTTTCTGGGATTTAAGCAGGAGAATAGATGTAGAGAGCATTTATCATTTCTTTTGGGGAATTCTCAAACTCACGTTGAAATGATCTTTAATGGCACAGAGCCCGCAATGACCCTCTCAGGATGGTAAACATCAATCAGCAGGTCCCGGCTGGTCCCATCCTCTCTTTTTAAGGAAACCAAGTCTATCTCTGGTTAAATTGATTCTATTTCCTTCGTGGATAAGGCCTTGTCATCTGCAGATAACATCCATATTCAACACTCATCCGATAGGAACAGGTGCTCTTCTTTCCTGCACCTTTTTTTCAGAGTCAGAAACCTTTCCCATCTCTGCTTTCACTTTTTGAAATGCCCAACATTCCCATGCCATGAATATGTCACACTTTTTGATTGTCTGATATTTCCATTGGCCTGCCATCATAGCCAGACACTACAGATTACACAACCCCGCTCTTCATTGGATGTTCCTGTTTCACTATTGTAACATGCACAAAGGTTGTTTTTATTCCATAAGTCATGGTAGAAACCTGCCACCTCAACGATTCTCCGGCCAAGGTGCATGTCTAGATATGCAGCATAACTGTGTAACATATTAATTGGTAAAGTTATAAATGGTAATCATTTTTATTAATTTTTACTCCTGTAGAATGAATTTACATTGATAAAAAAAACAGAAAAGATCCTTATGCTAATAACACACTCTTCGTTTTTTCTCTAAGACATATCGTTACTAAGAGCAACATTTATTCCTGGGTACAAAATGTAATAGTAAATTATGGATGCATTTAAACAAGGAGAGCATATCTCATGCTTCAGCACAATGACTCATGTGAACACAGCTTGGTAAGTGCTTCAGGCAATGATTGGTTGATTGAAATGAGATGGCAGGTCCTCGTTGTCCTTCTGTATATGTTGCAGCGGATGGCTGGCTTAATGGTAAGACAGAGTTCAAAGGTCCCATTTTAAAGAAGAAATTCCTTTCGAGGCTCAGGAATACAAACTAACAGCCTTCGGCCAACAGATCCTAATTTCCACTCACACTGAAAATCCCAAGTTATTGGTAATTTAATTATTTTTTTTAGAATTCTCTTAAAAGTTGTTCCAAGGGTGATGGCTAGTTTGCTTTGAGGTGAAACCATGGTCATATGAAATTACCACTAATAGGGCAAAGACAGACAGCAAAGTGATTGATTCATTGATTGATTCATTATTTATTATGCGCCTATAGACATGTGTCTCAAGGTGCAACAAGGAAAGAGAGGGGGCACAAAGGGAGGACAAGACAGCGATCTTACTAGGCCTCGTGTAATTGAGATTGTGCAAATGCGCAACAAGTGCAGGGGGAGGGTACATGGAGAAGTGCACCCAGAGCAGCAGGGCCCTGAGTTAAGGGCAAGGAAGGCTGAGGCTACAGTGGGCAATCCCAGCCCAGTAGTGCAAGGTTAGCCATGTGCAGTGCAAGTTAGGCAAGGCAGCAAGTGCAGGGGGACGGCAAGTGCAGGGGGACTGGTCGGGCGGGGGCTGGTGTGCAGATGGAGCAGGAGCAAGGGAAGGTTAGTAGGGGAGAGAGAGCGAGAAAGAAGAGGAGAAAAGGGAGGTCTCGAGGAGCTTCCAGAACTTAAGGAGATCCGGCTCAAGGCGGAGAGAGGCAAAGAGGCCATTTCAGAGTGAGGCACCTACAGAGGAGAGAGATCTACCCCCCAGTCTCAGCTTGGAGAAGCGACTCACCGCATAGAGTTAGAAGTAGATGAGCAAAGGGCTCTAGGAGGAAGGTACTTAGGAAGAGAGCGTTGAAGGTAGTGAGGACCACGCCTCCAGAAAGCCTTGTTCACGATGCAGAGGGTCTTAAATGTGATCCTTGTAGCCACCCGGAGCCAGTGGAGAGATTTCAGGGCTGGAGAGATGCAGTCCCTGTGCTTGAGGCCAAGGATAAGTCTCGCGGTACTGTTCTGGATGAGTTGAAGAGGGCGAAGAGTGGAGATAGGCAGATTGAGAAAGAGGCTGTTGCAGTATTCCAGCCTAGAGAGAACCAGGGCTCTGGAGACAGTAAGCTTCTGGGGAAAGGTGTGAAAAGGGAGAATACCTCTGAGGATGGACACCGGGAGATGGACTTTCTTGGCAAGGTCTGTGATGTGTGGAGAAAAGGAGAGAATGGAGTCGAAGATGACCCCAAGGTTTTTTCATAAAAGAGGGTGAGGGCAGAGGGCCCAAGGAGGACAGCCAGAGTGAGAGATGAAAAGCGGGAGCAAGGGTGCCAATGAGAAGGATCTCAGTCTTGTTAGCGTTAAGGAAGAGATTGTTAGAGGCATACCATGCCTGAATTGCGGATAGACAGTCAGGGGGTAGCCTGAAAGAGAGCTGGGTGTCATGTGCAGAACACTGAAAGTTAGAGGAAAATGTAGAGATTAGGCGGGCCAAAGGGGCCAGATAGACATTGAAGATCCAGGGGGAGAGGATAGAGCCCTGGGGAACACCACATGTGAAGAGAGAGGTGGTGGGGAGAAAGGACCCAAGCTGAACCTGGGATGGTCGGTCCAGGAGGAAGGAGGTTGTCCATGCCAGAGCCTGATCTGTGATGCCAAGGGTCATGCGGAGACGAGTAATCAGGATGTTGTGTTTGACCGTGTCAAATGCATAGGAAAGGTCGAGGAGAATGAGGACAGAGGGAGAGCTAGAGTCAAGATTAGAGAGCAGATCTTCACAGGTGTTCAAGAGTGCAGTTTCCGTGTCTCTGGCTGTTCTGAAGCCATACTAATGGTCATGGAGACAACCAACAGATTCAGTGTGGGGGGTTCACTGGGAGATAGCAAAATTCTCCTGGAGTTTGCCCAGGAAAGGAGTGATAGAGATCGGCGATAGTTTGTTGGAATGGAGGGGTAGGCAGAAGGTCTTTTTAGTAGGGGGTGCAAAAGGGATTGCTTGAGAAGGGAGGGGTAAGATCCAGTGGCGAAGGAGTGATTACAGAAATCGGCCAGGGCTGGAGCGAGAGAAGCAATGTTGCCCTTAATGGTTCTGGAGGAGAAGGGGGTCACCTGTATGGATGAGACTTTCATAGACTGGACATGTTGGGCAATATCTTCAGGTGTTACAGGAGAGGGGCGGCCAAGAAAGGCCTGTGAGAGGTGGAGGGAGAGAGAAGAGGAGAGGAGTGCAGACAGGATGCCCTGGGTTTTAGTGGTGAAATGAGAAGCCAGAGCAGTGCAGAGGCCCCGGGTACATGTAGAAGAGGTAGATACTGCAGTAGGATTGGGCAGCTCCTTGCAGATTTTGAAAAGTTTGGCTGTGCTGTTAGAGGCCGCAGAGATGCAGGCTTTAATATGGGCCTTCTTCTTAGAGAAGATTTAGAGTCTGTAATGTCTTTCGAGCAGGCAGCAGGCCAGTTTGTCAGCGGGTGCACTCGAAGCTCCCAACTTCTTTCAGCTACTCCGCACTTGCGTTTCATAGCAGCCAGATTGGAGTCATGCCAAGAATTGCACTTGATTGCAGCCTTCAGGCAGATCCTCATAACAGTGGCAAGGATATCCAGAGTGTTAGAGGTGGAAAGGTGAAGGATGGAAAGGGCTGTGTCAGGATAGGAGTCAGCTGCAGGTTTAGGTGGGGAGAGAAAGTGGAGGCAAAGGTGGCCAATGACACTTGCTTCATAGGTTGAATGACCGCAAAGGAATGTGGCAGTGCTGAGTGGGCCTTTGTCAAGGTAACAGGAAGCTTCAAGTGAGAAGAAAGAAGAAAGTGGTCAGTCCAGGAGAGAGGAGATAGGAATATCCAAGGTGTGGCCGGCAGAGTGAGTCGGACCAGAGAGAAGAATGGAGAGGAAAAGAGAGTCACATAGGTTTTGAAAAAGCCCAGAGGAGTCTGGGGAGTCCAGGAGGATGTTGAGATCCCCAAGGAGAAGAAGCTGGGAGGTAGAGGAAAGGAGAGAGGAAGTGAGGTCAGCCCTTCAGAGAGGAAGAGGGTTACCTGGCCAGTTGGCCTGTAGATGGTGGCCAAGGTCAGAGAGAAGCCAGGACAGATAGAGAGCCTGCAGAGCAGGCCTTCAAAGGAGGAAGAGGTCTGAGTGTGGATGATGGAAGCATGGATCCACTCAGGAAAGATCAAGGCCACTCCGCCTCCGGGCCTATTGTGCCTGGGCTCCAAGAGGATCTTGTAACCCTTGAGGTGGAGTGTGTCAAAACTCGTGACAGAGCTGGCCTTGAACCATGTCTCGGTAAGAGCGAGAACATCCAAGTCCATGAGTTCAAGGAGGTGACAGATGTCAGAGGAGTGTTTGACAGCAGAGCAAGAGTTGGAGTAGCCATGTGGAGCAGGTTAACACTTTTGAAAGACTTCCGCGTGGGGGAGCACAGGGCAGAGGAGTACCCATCGGAAGTGGTAGAGGAGCCAGAGAGGTGGAAGGAGGAGGTGGCAGAGGAGCCAGAGCGGTAATAGATGGCATAGGAACCAGAGCAGTAGAAGCAGGAGGTGGCAGAGGAGCCCTGGACCATGACAGTGCTGTTTAGATAGACATTAATGATTCTGGAGGACTGGAAGGGGGCCAAGAGGACCTCCCACCGGGTGCCAACATTAATGGGAGAACAGGAGGAAGGAGAGAAGTGTGACCATATGAAGGGTCCATAGGTCGGCGAAGGAACGACAAAGCGGATGTCGGTGAGAGTCAGCACTGACATAGGTGTCAGTGATGGGAAGGCCTGGATTGGAGGCCAGGTGTCCTTCTTGAGCTTCTTCCTTCCAGTCTTAGTGAGAAGAGTAGGAAAGGAGATAGAAAAGCAGCTAAGGAGGATGGGGGAAATTGAGAGCTCCACAATGGTTGTGATAGAGGGAAGAGAAAGGGCAGGCGAGAGGAGGAGAAGAGAAGAAAACACTGCACAGAGCTACACCCCAAAGGGTGCACAAGGAGGGGATTCGTGAAAAATGTGGGGGTGGGGTAAACAGAGGGAGCAACGGGATGGGCAACAGCAGAGCGCAGACAGAGATAAGTAAGCAAGGGCAGCAGCAGGCAGTGAGTGGAGAAAGCAGTGGGAGCCGACCAGGCTCAGCTCAACCTAGAGAGAAAAAAAGTCATGGAGGGCACCAGTAGTGATAACAGCATAAGAGGGAACCTATAGAAGAGGAGAAAGGCCTAGTGTACACAGCAAGCCGTGTGCAAGGAACATTCGCCTATAGGGGAGATGCAGAGAATGCAGGAGAAATGCAAAGAATAGTGATAGAGGCCAATACATGCACCTAGACGGGGAAAAATGCAGAACAAGCAGGGGAATGGAGAGAAACAGTCATGCAGGCCAAAACAATCACCTAGACGAGAAACAATGCGGAAGATGCAACAGAAATGCAGTGAAACAGTTGTAAAGACACAGAAACCAAAGTACGGCTACCCGGGAGAGGGATAGCCTAATGGATGCATAGAGACAGTGCAGGGTGTGATTCGCATTAAAATCAAAGTGATCAAAAGGTAGGGCCGTTTAGTAGAACGCAGTCATTGCTGCATCCCCCACCCACACCTGTCTTACCTTTCCGTTGCTGTTGGTAGACGGAAGCGCTGCATGCTCGTGCTGTGTTCCAGCCCCTTAGTCACCAAACACCTGCGTCACACAACTCTGTGGTTTGGATGTGTGGACAAAGCGCAACGTGCTACATATCAATGGGATGCGTTTCTTGCAGTCCTGCGTTGCACAATACTGCAGCCTTGTCCTTCTTGTCTTCTTTCTGGGACTCTGCAGTGTCAAGCTGGGTTTTCGGGCGTTTTCCGGTGCATCAGGTTGGGTTCGACAGGATTCAACTTACTGGCTCAACACATGTTTTACATAGTAGAATGGCAGTTGTTTAGTTTTTGCCTGTGACGCCTGTCTCTCGCGTTGTCCGATGCAGCAGCTTTGTCCTAGCGCCACGGCTCGTGCTGTACGTTCAACTAAGTGTTATTCAATTTAAAACAAAAATAAAACATTGCCTTTTCCCTTCTTTTGCGTTGTAAGATATTATTTTTAAAAAATGTATCTGTTTTTTAAGATGAACTTTGGTTGGTCTCAATTGTGACCACGAGATGCATGTCCTTTTGTAAAGTTCCATCTGAGGTAAAGACTGGTTCTAGAGGATATTTCCTCAAGGAAGTGTTTTTCTTGTTGAATGATTTATGAATGGATATACTCTAAATGTGAAGCCATTCCACCAATCCCTAACAATTTATCAGAAATAGGTTAATCCTGCTCTCAATGTTCTTTATTGAAGACAATATAATATCTGAAGTTAGGCTCACAGTTGTATTTTGATTCATCCTAACATTTAGCACAATTTACATTGATTATTACACCCAATAACATAGGACTGTTTAGTTAATTTGTGATGAATGTGTTAATATTCCTCAGCATATTTCTCTTTACTTGTTTTGTTTAGTGGTGTAACAAGTGATAGTCGCATGACTATCGCTATTGATAGTTTTGAAAAGTGTGCAGTAATTTTCAAGCTGGCAACTTTGAAATTAATTATCAGTGCCACACTGTGTGGCTAACTCAAACAACGCCTATATTGAAATCATTCAGTTTTGTTTTTTGAACCCCAGGTTTTATTTACTCAATTGTGCCCAATCTGGAATCCAGAGCATTAATGCCCAATAGGTTATTGTCACAATTTCCTTAAAATGTGCACCGAGATTACTCTTTTTTCAAGCACAAGTAAGCACACTGCATCAGAGGCATATCTTCTAATATGTCTGAACGCATAATTTACCTGACGTCATGCGTGGAACCACGCATGATTTCAGCGTGCTTTGAAAAACGCTTTGTTTACATCTGACGTTATACGTAGAATAACGCATGACGTCATTGCTTTCGGAACAACATTTTTCCATGATGCATAGCGCCATTTAGAGTTCTTTTCGAGCCGAGAGGCACCTGTTTTCTGGCATCGGCCACGCATATCTGATCAAGGGATATATCATAGTTATAGGCTCAAGCATCCATATAGCATGAATTTTAACGTAACTCTAACATTGGTAATTTTTAACTGGCTGAGGTTTTTTCTGTGAGGGGGATTATTCTACATTTTTCACAGGATCTTCTTTATTCATATAGTCAGAGTGATAGGAAACTCGGATAACATCTTGGTTATCTTACGGGACACTAACTGACAACTGGCATGAATCACACAGATTTTTCATCCCAACGGACCACACTGAGCTACTGTTCCATATATTCATTTCAGGTTCAAATATTTTCAGAAGCCATATAGAGACACCAACAAGATTATTCTTCGCATCCTGTACTCAAACACCAGATCCTATGATCATGAGATACAGACTATAGGTGAGACTGATGTTCAGTGCAGTATACTGTGGACTACAAATAGGGCTTTTTAACCAACCAAAAGAATAATGAGGTTTCTATCACTTTCTCTCATTGATTTAACTTTAGAGAAGAGACAGTTTAATTTAACTCAACCAATGAAAGTCATGATCAACAGCACCTAAATCAGCGCTTACCACAATATTCTGATTCTTTCAAGGGACCAGGGATTTTGACTATCGTGTAGGGTAAGCCTGTCTAATTATCACTCTCACCCACCTACCTGAAAAACAAATGTACCAATTAATCACTACAATAATCAGGTTTATCTCACGGTTAAGCGGCGTGTCTATTAGAACTTGATATTTCACAACTACACTTTATCATTGCATTGAAGAATGGAACATTCTCTTCTCCGTTTTTCATTTATGATAATACCTTTGATTGTTTGGGTAGTTACCCTGTACAGTAATATGGGCTGGGCAGAATAGAATGGCTTCACATGATCTATAGCTCATTATCTAGCATGATCTTCAACATGCACCAGTTAGGAAATATATAGACATTTTCATTTTCTTTTTTAGTTCATGTTACTTTTTGTAGTTGACTCACCATTTGTGTAAACAGGGACCAAATATTTAGTCATCTTGTCTAATTCATGATTGCCCTCATCTTCTCTCAATTTGCTCATCTATCTCTCAACCAACCTTTCTCCATCTGACTCCACTACTCCGTCCCTGACCTGACCTCTGACATTATATGGTATGTGTTTTAAATTTGTAATAAATGAAATAACCATAAAATGTTTCTGATACTTTATAAATATTTACTTTTATGTGACCAATGCACATTGTTAATTTGGTTTTTCATTCATGTGATATAATTTATTTACTTTGCAATGTGTGCTAACCATTTAAACAGCCTTGAGAACCACCAACGGGTCGAAACACGTGTCGGCTGTCCAATACTTGAACAATAAACAAGACAAACTGGTTTCTATTATCAGACTCTTTCTAATAATAACACAATAGATGGAATTCTTAACCTTAGCCTGCGTCGCATCTAGATAGAATTGAGAATGTTAGCATGTGCTACAAACTTAGATGGAATTCTTAACCTTAGCTTGCGTCACAACTAGATAGAAAAGTTAATGTTAGCATGTCCCACACACTTAGATGGAATTCTCAACCTTAGCTTGCGTCGCATCTAGATAGAATTGTGAATGTTAGCATGTGCCACACACTTAGATGTAATTCTTAACTTTAGCCTGCGTCCCATATAGATGGAATTGTGAAATGTTAGCATGCACCACACTTAAATGAAACTGGGAATGTCACCAAGTGCCACACTTAGATGTAATCGATTAGCAAATATCACACTCGGATGGAATAGCAAACGATAGCAAGCATCACAACTAGACATAATTGCAAATGCCAATTAACCAATCCACTAACTATCTCACCCATCTGCATACGCCTCTAAAACTCTAACCAAACACAACCACAAGCCTACCACACAACAATCCGCACAAACTTCACTACAACTGCAACAACAAAACAAACCACACATAGACTCGCACAACAGCACATGGCGACTACCGACTGTAAAACACCCCAAGCCCAGCCAACTGACCCACCGGGCTGAGGCTGCCAACAGCACATCACTGCTCCCTTGCACTTTTCCAGCCTTTTCCCACTAACTCACCCACCCCTTCCCTTTCTCAGAGCCGCCAGAGTGCCAGGGGACCATTCCGGTGGTGATAGTGCACGGTACAAATATCCTTTAACAATAACATTAACATCTCTACATTAGTGGAGGACTACTTCAATTTCCGGGTGTTTTGAGCGCGAGATGCCTTCCCGAACCAAGAAATCCAATATTATTTAAACTCCACCATATTATTATACATTTGTACAATGATCCGACAGTGGTTGGAGAAAGAAATAAAATGTTACATTAGAGAAACCGTTTAATACAATCATCTTCCCTTTTGTCTTGCCTTGTGTTTATTAGGGAAAACTTCATATGCCCGCCATTCAGAATACTTGTCAACATCTTCTCACTTGAACTTTGGCATTTTAAAATTAATGTCTCTATATAACCAGCTTAGTACTCTTACTAGCTTGATTATATTTCTGACCTAAGCAGGCCTTTTTGCACTCGAAGTGCTGGATTTCAATTTTCAACTGATGATTCTGCACCTCCTCTTTTCACATTACATTGTATAAAACCCAGTCTTTTGGTGAAATGTACTAAAGGGCCAATATGGTTCCTGTGACGGTTTAGTTTCTGGTAAAGGAACAATATAGAAAAGTGCCTTTATTGTGAAGGGTGCCCCTTAGTTGACACATGTTTCGACCAACTGTGGTCTTTATCAAATCTGTTTAGACAGAACGCGGAACGCCATCAGGTTTGGATCCGTGAATCATCAGGATACAGGGAATTAACCCCATTTATTTGCTTACATACGGATTTCACACTCCTTCTAGTGGTAGGATATTTTAAAAAATAAGTGCCCAGTTTTGATAAAGACCACAGTTGGTTGAAACAAGTGTCAACTAAGGGGCACCCTTCACAATAAAGGCACTTTTCTATATTCTTCCTTAACGTTTCGTGGTACATTACTTTAGGGACCCGTGCTGTACTCAGGAACTCAATCCAATTTTTGCAAACTAAGGTCTGGATATATCTCACAGTTCCTGGGGCAGTAATAGTCCACACTACCAAAACACTTCCAACGGTTGACGCAGAGTGAGCAGAACTACCCCAATTTCATATTTAGTTTCTACTGTATCTGTGTCGGAAGCGGCTGTCACTGCGTTTCTTGCATTGTGAGCGGTGCAGCTTGAAGCAGTGTGGTCCTTTCCTCTACTCGAGAGGCAAGACGCTCTCTTTTCGTTGCAGAGAGCCGGGAGTGATCCTAGCCAGTGTTCCCAGCCAGGCCTCAGCCATCGAGGGGGTTGTTGCCGCCAGCAGACGGCGGAGCCCAGCTTCTGTGTGGCTGGAGTGTTCTGGAGCACAGCGTTGCGCCCAGAATACGTTCCTCACTCGTCTATCTGAAGGCTGCAGCAACACCTCTGGCTGATCCACGGGGGTACACTTTTGAGGTGAGTTGTCACACTGTGGTAAGACACTACAACACGTTTGGCCCTTTGTGTTTGTTCAGTGTCGCTATAATCTGCTGGAACATCAATCTTGCTTCTGTGTATATCTACATCACACCAGGGCAGGAACAGTGGCAATTCTACTGCTTATTCATGGCGAAGCATCGAGCCACCACTGCTGCCCCGACACGGGCGGCGAAGCATGTAGCGGTAGTTAAAAGGGGTAAAATGGCTTCCACTACTTACACTCTAGCATTGTACTCAGAAACCACAGAAGCCAAGGAGGGGCATGAGAGTGCAAGTCAAACTGGCACTTTAACTCTGTTAGAAAACAACGCCCCATTCTTTGCCCTACCCTTGGTGAAGTCTGATACTTCCCCCTGTAAAGACTCAAATGAGGGCTCGCCGCACTCCCTACGAGTATGCCCTCAACAAACTGTGGCATTATCTACCTCTGTTTTAACTCCTAAACTGAATAAGATTACTGACTATTATTCAGCATCTAGCACTAATCTACAAGAAGCTGCAGTTGACCTGTGTTCTGATCTTGCGGAGGAACTGGGATCAACTATTCCCTGCATTGGTTCAAAGATCACAGAAACAGTAAGGAAGGCCTTGATTGTTCTTAATGTGCCCCACTACCCGGACTTCACTCTCTGTAGAAAAAGGTTGCTCTCTATTGGGTACCTCTACTACCTGCCTATGGGTGCCAACCCAAGCATGTGTTTCAAAACAGCAAGTTCACATGGGGCCTGCCACACAGGAGGACATGCAACATGTTAGTTCTTCCAGCCCTCAACCAGCTTCCTTGCCACTTTTGTCAGGCTCTGAGGCCACACTTTTGAGCCATTCGCCAATTACTCAATCTATGCCAGTGCTATTTAGGGGCGGCTCTCCTCCACAAGGCATTCTTAGTAAGGTTATCCAAAGCTTTGAATTCAATGACTCTGAGGATAGTACCTCATCTGAGGCCATGTTTAATATTTTTTGAACTTCTGCTTTCCCACCTAACTGTTTAATGCGAGGTTATTACAGCAAACATGGCAAACACATTACAACCTTCTGATAATCCTATGCTCCTTATGAATTAAACGCATAAGTAAATGAGTAACATCGCAGTTAAAAAGGAGGCCATTGATGCTAAGATGAATGCCTTATCTGCTTTTGCACTGGACTATGCTTCAAGGCATAACCCTCGCCTGATATTACAAATTCGGCTCATGAACAGAATTCGGTTGCCTGGTATTTGCGACCAAGGAAAAAATCAGCAAAGCAGGCGGTTATGTGTGAAGATCTAGCCGGGTAAAAAAAAAATAGGAAGAAACAGTCCCTTAGACTACCATGTAACTCAGAAACATTTTCCATCTGTTCTTCCTTGAATTTGGCTCCTCCAAAATCACCTTCTCAAATGAAACAGAAACCTCTGCGGCTAACTAACTGTGCTACTATGGTTTCTCTGGAAATTGCTAACACAGATACCTCGACACGAGTCAATCCTAGTGTTAGTGATAACAATAGGAGGCTGGGGGCGTGGCTTGGACAGCCATGGAATAGGCTGTGAGCCCCGTGTGCTCCGTGATCCATCCTGATCCGTGCAACAAACGCATGTATTTTACTTGAATCTGGAAGCAAAACACACACAAGCGTGTGGGAAGGTTCCGGGAAGAACGTGAGCGGATGAGCGGCTCGCGGGAGACTGGAGAACAGCCGAACGGACACATAGTATCCTGGGGAGAGGCCGCGGACGAAAACACCAAAATGGCGGCGCTCCCAGAGAACAAAGGGATCTAAAAGGACACGGCAGCACTGTATCGGGCGACAGCCACGGATCGAAGTAAAGACATTTGCAGCTGCGCCTGGCAGCTGACATGGCTGAGACATGCGAGTGTGTAACACACTATTACCGGAACATACCCCGGTCTGGCACGGCCTACATGTGACTAGGCCATTGCAAAGGAGGTGAGCAGCTGTTGAGTTTTGTGTGGCACCTCGATGTACGTTGATGGCGCATGGATGATTGCGTGCAGCTGAATACATGGGAGAAGACAGCCCATTTGAATACATTGCCACGCTCCACAGCAAAACGCAACCCGCTGCAACTAGCGCCCTGGCATTTGAGGGACCAGAGCACGACACCTCAGCATTGCAGTGTGGGGACCAGAGAGGATAGAGAATCGCGAGATGTCTGTGAAAGGACTGAGAGCCAAATCCAAACAATCCACAATGGAGGTCTTTGCGAAAACGCAGCAAACCCCCACGGCAGCGGCGCAAAGCACAGGCGTGGCCTCCACTGACGGTGCGGCAGAAGGAGATAACCGTCAGGTCCTGGCGGCCATAACGGATTTGAGCACCAAATGGGGCACAGCGATGGCGGACGGCCCTGGAAAATAAAATTGACGCTGTGGGAATCGAAGTTACTCTGCAGCGTCAAGATGTCCGTGCGTTGGCATAGAGAACAAGCGGCCTGGAAAGCACAGTGAAAGTCAACACGGAGGCCAGCATGAGTAATGCAAAGGAGGTCCATGTGCTGAAACAGCAGGTCGCCAACCTTGAAAATCGAGTGGAGGAGGCGGAAGGAAGAGCGAGGAGGAACAACATACGTGTGGTCGGCCTGCCCGAGGGGGAGGAAGGCCTGGACCCCACGGACTATGTAGAAAACATGATCCTCCAGGGGATAGGAGCAGAAAAACTCTCACAGGGGTTTACTGTTGAGCGGGCCCATTGGGCCTTGATGAGGAGGCCACGACCTTGAGCTCCGCCGAGGCCAATAATCGCAAGGATCCTGGACTACAAAGACAGGGAGAAGATCCTGGAATATTTCCGTAAGATTGGGACAATTGAGAGAGCATCCACCAATTTCACGGCGTACCCAGATTATACGATGCTGGTGCAGAGGCTGAGGTATAGTTATGTGGCCGTCAAGAGGAGGCTACGTGCTGCAGGCATCAAATATATGCTTCTGTACCCGGCAAGGCTAAAGGTGCTACATAAGAGCAAGGTGCTTTTTTTCGACACCCCAGAGGATGCGGCGTCGTGGCTGGACCTGCAGGGCTGCCCGGAACAGGAGGCTGACTGAGATTGAGCGTGACAAGTGAGGAGTCGGTGCCATGGACATTAAGGGGATAAGTGAGAAGGTGGACTGGTTTCGGGGACAGGAGATTTAAGTGAATTTGTAGCTCTTGGACCTTGTGCTCTGGCTGGACTGGAATATAGAGTATCAACTGCATGCTGGAAATTAATAGCATTAACATCATGCGTGATAGTATGGGTAGTAGGAGCAATGGGATGGTTGCAACCTACCTCCGAGATTCGGTAGTTAAGTAGCCATTAGGGCGACTTTACCCTGCTGAGCCCTGAGTATAGACTTTCTAGGCAGGGCTAGATGTGGGGGTGCCTGAGATCCAGGAATGGAGCTGGGCAATGGTTGGCGAGGGTGTTGTTGGGTGTGGGTGGGGAGGTGGGGGGGGGGGAGGGGAAGGTTGTGGTGTATATAGTTTTGGGGAGTTTTAGTTTGAGTTTGTGTGTGAGCCTACAGGGAAATGACCAACAAATCAATGGCATCAGGTAATCTCAGAATTGTGACCTGGAATGTGCGGGGCCTTAATAGCTTTCTGAAACGTAACAAGGTGATGATGTACCTAAAGAGGATGCGGATTGACATAGCTCTGCTACAAGAAACCCACCTCACCAAAGAGAAGTTGGAGGTGATCAGGAAGAAATGGAGGGGTACGGTCATGGGGGCCACACATTCGGCATATGCAAGAGGGGTGATTACATGGGTGGCACCGCATGTACCATTTCAGCTGCTTAGCTCGACAATAGACCCGGAAGGCAGAATGGTGGGGGTGGCGGGACTCCTGGAGAACAGAGAAGTGAATATCATAAATTTGTATGCCCCTAACCATGATACAGCGGTATATATTAGGCCTTTATATGGTAAAATCAGCCCCCTGGTGGGTGGCGCGATGGTGTGGGGAGGGGGAAGGGCTCCAAGGGGGTATTGAGCGGGAACTGCAAGAGACAGAAAGAGAGCTAGAGGGCCTGATACGTAATGAGGGGACCACCCGTGCGAACAGGGCTAAAATAAAGGACTTACAGCTAGCTTGTAGTGAACTCTGGGACAGACTATGCAAACTGAACTATAAGAAATACACGGAGAGACTGCATGCTGGGGGGGGGGGATAAGCCGGGTAGGTTATTGGCTTGGTTGTACAAGAATGAGACTCCCCGCTCGGTGATCAGAGAGATCAGGGATGCGGAGGGTGAAATCCACAATACCCAGGAAGGGGTAAATGAGGTGTTCCTCAAGTATTACAGACGATTATACGAGGACGCAGGTGAGGACATGAGTCAAGAGATACTAGATACGATAAAGGACATAGGGTTGCCCACCTTGGATGACATAGAACGAGTGGACCTGGACACCCCCATTACCGTGGACGAACTGGAGGCGGTGATCCAACACCTGCCCACATGTAAAGCGCCTGGGGCGGATGGGTTACCCAGCGAGTTTTATAAAACGTACAAGTAGGAGCTACTCCAGCCGCTGCTGGCCATGTTTAATGAAGCATATGAGTGGGGGAACTGCCGGTGTCCCTAAGCGAGGCGCTGATCATTCCGCTCCTGAAACCAGGCAAACCAGACGCAGAATGCGGATCCTACAGGCCCTTGTCTATGCTCAATCAGGATAGTAAGATACTCACGGCAGTGCTAGCCAATAGGTTGAAGAGGGTAATTGGTAAATTGATACACCCAGACCAAACGGGCTATGTCCCCGGTAGAAATATTACAGATAACCACAGGAGGCTACACCATATTATTGACCAAACTGAGGGTGACTTGAGCGAGCTGGCTATCATGTCGCTGGACGCGGTGAAAGCTTTTGACTCAGTGCGGTGGCCGTGGTTGATGACGACCCTGAAAGGATACGGGATGGGACCAGGATATATTAGATGGGTCCAGATGTTGTACAGTACCCCGACGGCGAGAGTCAAAACCGGAACCACAATCTCAGATAAAGGGTAACCTGGCAGGGGTACCAGACAGGGATGCCCCTGGTCACCAATGTTATACATCCTGGCATTAGACCCGCTGGCAACATGCCTGCTGCAACAGTACGGGGAGGTGGGGATTCGCCAGCGGGGAGCACACACCTGATATCATTGTATGCAGATGATGTGCTTCTCTACTTGCGCTACCCTTAGGAGAACCTGCAATATGTGTTGGAGGTGCTGGGTCGTTACGCCACCCTCTCAGGAATATCGGTGAACCCCGGGAAGTCCAGTTTGTTCCCCCTGGGAAGGTACAAGAGCACCCCGTTGGAGAGGCTGCCCGTCTTGCAGATACCCTGGCAGACCGTGACGTTCAGGTATCTGGGCGTAAATATCTACCACAACATAGAGACAGAGCACAAACATAACACAGAGAAGGCGATGGAGGGAGTTAAGAATAGCATGGTGTTCTGGTCTAAATTACCCCCAGCCATGATGGGGAGAGCAGCTCTACTCAAAATGGTGGTCTTGCCCAGACTCATGCACTTTTTTGTGAATGTCCCGTACCAAATCCCCAAACGCTTTTTCGCAAAACTTCATGGCATGTGCAGGGTCTTCATATGGGGCAACTCCAGAAATAGGGTGGCCCTGTGGAAACTACAGAATACATGTGATAAGGGGGGCATAAACCTACCGAATTTTGAGCTGTACTTGTTACGCTCACCTGGTGTCCACGGGGTGTCGATCTGAACTGGGCTGTTGTTACCTCTTCCAGCGACACACGGGGCGCCGAAATGATGGACTGGACCGGACCACCCAGCTTAGCTTGTTTTGCCCGTATGAATATTCTTCTGTAATGGAGAAAAGGGAATTAGCCACCTGCGGGGACTGGGCGCCAACCCCACCTTCCCCCACTCCTGCGATCGCTTCCCACAAATTACTTGCGAACTCTTGCTATGTTCTCACCTGATAGTTTGGAAAGATGAGCTCTCCATCCTGCCTCGAGCGCAGGGGCGCGTAGATGACCAGTTACTTCACTGGTGTGGGATGTTGGAGAGTTGCAGAACGTTATTGACTCCGTAAGGAAATAGTTTGAAAAAGAGTTCAAAAACGTCTGGCCTTCACTCTGTCCAAATTCCCTAGGTTGCCTTAATAGTTCTTGAGAAGAGTTCCAAGTGGCAACCAGTAAGATGCAGGTAAGTGTTTATGGATTCTGTTCAGTTCGATAATGAGGACCTGGTCTAACCTGTGACCCTTTCCTTTTGCAGGCGCTGAATCGGTGGAGGTTCCAGTGATTGCGGCCTCAGGCAGTAAGCAGGTAAGTCTGTAGCGGAATTCGGTTTCCCCTACTTGCGCTTTTGTGTTGCTTTTGTTTCCCCTTTGGGGCCGGGGTACGGCGGAGAAGCTGTGGAGGCCGCGCCGACCCGAGATGAGGTAAGTACCCCCTGTGGTATCAGGTAAGTCCTGGGGATTGCCTTTATTGTCTGGGAATGCTCCCTTGCTCACCTTATTGTCTTTCTTTCCACAGGTGTTGGAGAGCGGCCGCTGGATGCTGAAAAGCGCGATGGAATGCGGAGGATTGCTTCAGGTGAGTTCCCGCGCGGCGCTGCAGGATGCGAAGCGTCGCGCGTCTGATGATTTCTTCCTTCTAAGTCAGAGCCAAGAAGATTCAGGATTCAGGTAAGGATTGCAGGTAAAACTCCGGTTCTAACCTTCCCTCTGCTTTCGTTCAGGTTTTCAGGAGCTCCGGCATCCATGCGGGCGTGGCTGAAGACTGGAAGCTGCTGCAGGCACGGTGAGCGTTATGCTGCAGGTGCAGGATAACGCGAAGCATGGGTTGCTGTCAGGGCGTGGTTTAAATAGCCTTGGAAGTAGTTCCAGGTAAGTATCCTTCCGCGGCCCCACCCGAATAAAAAATAGTTCCTAGGGAAAGATAGTCCCTACTAGGCCTCATTTGACTTCTGGTCACTGGCAGCATGGTCTGTCTCAGGTAAGTTAACAGCATGGTCTGCTTCAGGTAAGTCCTTGACCATGAGCCTGGTGCCCATGGCGCCAGGACTGATTCTGAACTTATGAGCCTGGCGCCATAGGCGCCAGGACTGCACCCAAATAGCCCCTAATTGGGGTTCATGGGCTTGCATTAAATGGCATGATGCCTGCTTCTGGGGTTGCTGGGCCAAACCTGGTTTCCCGGGGGCAGGCATCGTGACAGCACTACATGGCAGGACAGTTGTATGTGGCTAGGTGGTTGTTGGCAGAAGACTCGGCAGAAGCTAGGCTTTTGTAAGGTGAATCGGCTCCTTACTTTTTGAGGGAGACAGTATGGCTGCGCAAAACTAAAATGGCGAAGATGGGGAGATTACTGAAGCTGGGCTGGGAAGTATGGTGCAGGACATGGAGAACGGTGGGTGACCCAGATCCGCTTTCCCAGCAGGCCCTGCTGGCGGTGCTATGCGGGGACGACTCCCAGTTGTTCGAAGCAGCCATAGGTACTGGGAACCAGTGGGATTGGTCACCCTTGGAGACATATGGCAGGAGGGGGAGGCGTTGGGATTCCAGAAGCTGCAGGATGAGACATGGGTGCATAGAGGCCAATTTATTACTTATACCAGGCTCATGAAAAAGGTGAGAGAGAGGTGGCCTGAGACTGTGCTAGAGGAAGAACCCGATGCCTCGCTAGAAACGATGTATGATGTCTCGGAGGGTGGGCATGAAATATCTAGGATATATGAGCTCCTGAGGGCGAAGACGGGGAAGGAGCTGCTCGAATTGAGGCATGACTGGGAGGAGGAGGTGGGGGAACCCATGACAGAAGGACAGTGGGATAGAGCCCAAAGGTTCCATAAAAAGGTGTCCCGGAATGCGAGACTCCAGCAGATCCAGTTGTATGTCACTCATAGAGCTTACCTAACTCCCAGTAGAATAGCTAGGTTTGGAGGCCCGGCTGTACAAAAATGCCCAGGTGCGGGGGGGAGGAGGCAGGACTACTACACATGTTCTGGGCGTGCCCTGAGGTGCACAGATTCTGGGAGGAAATAAAGATGAAAATGGCTGGTGGGGGAGTGGTACTGGATGTAGGATCTGCTTGGCTTGCATGCTCGGGAATTTCCCCAGGCCACGTCATTCGAAGCATATCAGTAAAATGAAGGACCTGGCCTATATTTTGGCTAAACGCAGAATCGCAATGTGCTGGAAAGCGGCCCACAGACCCAGAGTGGAGATATGGTGGGCGGACCTCTTGAAATGGGCGGATGCAGAAACTGTGGTATGGTTTGAAGCTGTCACCAAGGGGGGGAGGAGGAAGCGGGCCCCCCGATAGCCTGGAGGCAGCTGGTGACCTCAATGGTTAGCCCCCACCAGGTCAATCATGATACAGAAGACTCAGATGAGTCAACGAACACAGGGATTCCCGAAAATGCTCATGTAGATGATGAGGCTGTGATGGCTCGAGTTTGTGGGGAGGGAAGGATGAGGACGGGAAGCAACAATGCATAATGCGATGTTTTGATATTGATTATGTATGTCCTAAAAGTTACCATGGTTGACGTGTTTGTTATAAAACAATAAAAATTGTTCAAAAAAAAAAAAAAAACAATGGGAGGCTGGAAATGGGAAAGAGAGCAGAGTTTATCTGCATCATAATCACAGTGAAGAAGGGAGGAACACTGCTGTCAATATGCCTGGCTCTTTGGAAACAGCAGTTGTGCCCTTTTACCATCTGGAAGAGCCATCTTCCAATCAAGCTCTTATTGTACCAGCTATTTTGTCTCTCAACATAAGCTCACGGCCCACTATGACGAATGCAATAATCCAGGTGGATTTGAGCCGACAATCTGAGGAGCTTTTGTCCCAGCCTAGCTTGCAAACTAACAAGACGTCTGTAAAGGCACTAAACATTCTAAGTATCTTTCGCGACAGGAGCAGATTCTACAATCGCTTTTGATTATTGGAACTTCTACATTCCAGTCTGCCTCTTCGTTTCATCAGGACCAGTGACCTACATATAAACAAGCAACTACTGTTGTCTTCTTTCACGCGTAAAGCACTTTGTCATATGTTTTGGGGGACTCTGTTTCCTTGTTTAAGATGGGATATGAATGCACGCTTGTTGAAATGGAGGCAGAGGGCACTTGGGGGGCTTATGGATTGTACCAGTGGGGCTGGTAAGAAGTTACTTCTCAATACTAATGACCATCATTCCCAAGTGGTTTCAGCTGTTCCCATAATCAACCAGGGAATTTGTGACTGTGGTCACCCAACATCAAAGGTGCAACTGGGAGACGAGTCCCACTGGGAATGGCTGGCAAACATGGTGGAGAGGCATGATAATCCCTGTTCCTAATGATTCCTCTTCCACGCCTTTCTTGCTTCTAAAGTGGAATACGCGTGGAAATTCCCACTTGTTTGATAAGGATGGGTTGTTAGACCACATTGATAGTAGACTCAGCCTTAAAGCCCTACTGGACACCTGGTTAGTGAAACCTCTCATCATTGATGGTTGGAATCTTATTGCTCGCCTGGCAGTGCAAGGCCCTCGGGGTCGCCTGAAATGTGGTCTTGTGTTGGGCGTAATAAAAAGCATGTCTTTGGTTGATGTCCCATGCAGATTTGAACAACTTCTTGTTGGCAAAATAACTGTCCCACCTGACTCCTATTATTCTTCCCCTTATGAGCTAAAATGATTTACCTATCTGGGTCTGTGGGGACTTTAATCCTAAAAAACCTAGCTTTGATGCATAGTAGGGAAGGGGTTGAAGTTGTGAAGATGGTTCTGGGCAGAACCATAGTGCCCTTCAGGCTCAACGTCGAGGGAGAACATGGGCATCTCTGCTATTCTCGGCAGGCTTTAGCATGGTGAATGGTGCTTCTATTTCCGACAGTCCACCAAAATTTACATGGGTCGGAATTGGAGACAGCAGCATTCTGGACTATATTTTCGTGGCTAATGAAGCAACTTTCATTGACAACATGTGTATCTCACCACGACAGGAGAGCAACCATTATCTGCTCATTGCCCGCCTACATCTGCATTCACAATCTCCTCGGCCTATTACGACCGGCCAACTATCAGTTAACCCTTCAGACAGTCAGGTATCCAGGTCTGACAAATCTCTGGAGCGATCTTCTTATGTTTCTCGAGAGGTCCTTTGTGAATATGTCGACCTATACTGTTTGACTTTGGGCACACACGCAACTGAATCTGCTACCCGATCAATTGTGAAATGTGGGCTTTCTATGGAGAGCATTAACGAATGATCGCTTATTTAGCATAGCACTAAACATAGGTTCGCCTTTTCTGGTCAACTGCATTCCCACAGATTTGATAGTGTAATTAGAGATAGGAAAAGGGCTCTCTGTCAGGCATTACGAAAGCTAGCCAAGACAAACTGAGGCCCTACGGAGCATTACAACAAAGTAAAAGACATTAAATATGAATATGCCAAATGGATGAAAACGCATAGGCACCTATTGGAGTGCTCACGTTGGAAATCCTTGTTGTAGGCGTCAATTACCAAGGACTCAGCGGAATTTTGGAAAATAATAAATGGCAGAAAGGGCAAGGCCATAGACACTAATGGGGTCTCTGACACTACTTGGGTATCTCATATTACACAAACCTTCAAAGAAATTAGTGAAGACTCCCTGTCTATGGTAGATATCCCAGGCTACTGGCACTTCAGGTATAGCAGTGGCGATATTCATACTCTTGTCAGTGCTAGCAAATCCTCCTGGGCCCCTGGCCCGGATTGCATATGTAGCTCACTGATCAAGCTGGACCCGGGGGGTCAGAAGCCGTTTTCTGCCATTGAAGTTACTCAAGATATCCCTATCTTCTGACGTGACAGTGTATTAGTGCCAGTTTTTAAGAAGGGGAGTTATGAAGATCCACAAAACTATTGGCTTCTTGCCATGCTAGACGCGCCTGTGAAGCTCTTCGGTAGAGTCTTTCTGAAGGAGCTAGAAGATTGGGCAGCGACGTCTAACATAATTCCTTTCATTCAAACTGGCTTCCAGAACGGCTACTGTACCACTACCAACTATCTGGCCCTCATTTCCACAATGCAACAGGCCTGGGAGATTAGGAAGATCCCGGTCTATATGGCATTTGTGGTCTTTGGTGCCGCATTTGACACGGTAGACGGGGTACGCCTTTGTCATTAGTTACAAAACTGGGGCAGTCCCTCAGGACTCCTTAAAATGATAATCCTGTTGCATGACCGTACTAGGGTCAAGGTCAGATTGGACCAACAGGGTTGCTCATCTCCTTGGATTAACACCCATAAGGGATTGAAACAAGGACATATACTAGCGCCAATCCTATTCAATCTCTATCTCTGTGACTTGGGAGTTGCCCTTAACGACAGCCTGGCTATCCCTCCCAAACTGGATACTACGGCATTGCAGTGGCTTGGCTACATGGATGTCTTGGTCATTCTCGACCTTACCTCTGGTGGTTTACAAGTTTCATTGAATAACCTAAAGAGGTATTCTGACCTACATTCACTGGTGGTTAACACTTCCAAAAAAAAGATCATGGTCTTTAACATGTTTAATAAACAACCCCAAAAAATATGCTGTGAATTGGAAGGGGTCTGTGTCGAAGAGGTCAACTCATACAAATATTTAGGGATTCAGCTTGACTCTAAACTCTGAGGAACTATGCATGTGAAGTATATTTGATCCAGAGCTCTTTCGGCAGTGAGACGCATTGGGGCCTTGGCCAACAAGGGTGGAGGGTTTTCTCTTGCAGCCCTTGTACAGCTCTATCAGACACAGATCAATTCTACTCTTATTTATAGGGCTGTCATTTGGGCCTTAGTAAACCTGGAGGAGGTGACCAAACTGGAACGCTTCATTCTAAAGAGATTGCGAACATATACCTCTATTGAAATTGTATTTTTAGAATTCAACAACAGGCCTATCATTCAAAGGATTCAATCTTGTTGTGTAACTACCCTTTGGAAATTGGCTAGGGCCTCAAGGGTGACCTTACTGGGACTAACGTATGATGTGCTTATGACTAGATCCCAGCTTATGCCAACCAGTCACATAGTCAACCTTGCGGCAATGGCAAATAATACGGTACAGATTGCCCCAGGGGATACTTTGAGTTTATTTTATTTAATTTTTTTATTTTTTTATTGCATTTGGTAATATGCCCAAACCCTGAGGTATCACGGCGTAGTTTACAATAATACTTTTGAGCTTATTGGTTGCAGAGAGAACACAGAAATACAGAGTACATAGTGAAGCAGGGCAAAAATAGGTGGCAATATTATATGAGAATACTTCTAGTCTTATTGATTACAAGGAGAACAAGTTAATACACAGTACATAGTAATAATTTAGCGATCTGATGCAATGGATCTGATAGCCTGGCGGCTAAGCAGTGGTGCAGTGTGCATACAGAATTCGAATGGTAGTTTAGAATTTGTTAAAGAGCCAGGTTTTTTTGTAATTTCTTGAATTGTATGTGGGAGGGCTCATTGCTTATATTGGGGGAAATAAGTTCCATATTCTGGGCGCTGCTACCGAGAAACTGGAGTTACCTGTTCTGACGTTCTTGAAACGGTAGATTAGTAGGTGGGTATTGGAGTTGGATCTGAGGGTTCTAGTTGCTACGTTACGTGTGATGCATTTATTTACCTCACTTTAGGTACCACACTTACACAATTTAAACTCACGATGAAACATGTTTTGGCTGATGTGGGCCAGGAGAAATCTATCATCAGCCTGGCAATTCATAATCATGCCACTGAGTTTATATGGTACATTCAGGAAAGGGAGACAGTACCCTCCCATGTCAAACATGTAATTTGAAATGTTCTGGTCTTGGACTATTTGAAAATCAAATTCAATACGGTCCGAACTCAGTAAATCATAGGGTATTGGTCTCAGACACCTAGGGAGTTGTGTGTATGTCGACTGTGTGGTGAGAACAACACAGAGACAGTGAAACATCTTTTGGTGGAATGTGAGGCCCTCCAAACTCTAAGCACGGTTGGAGGCTGGACTTTGGGAGTCCCTAACTATGGAAGACTTATGGACTTTGTTCATGAATGGAGAAAAGGAACAATGAATTCTCTATTTTACCCTTTTTTCGGGGAAGGTTTTTAATATATTTAACATTTCAATGTGAGTCTGACTTGGGATGTAGGTAGAAAAAACAATGTGTTGACCCCTAAGTCATTGCTTTTTTTTCTATTTTTTTTTCTTTGGATATTAACATTGCGTACCCTGTGATTAGTAAGTGATGTAATTGACTGTTGTTTGTACTAATGGATTGTTTTTTTTTAACGATTTGTGAAATGTTTGTAAAAAAAACTATCACATATAAATAAATAAATATTTAGTTTATAGTAAACCCTGACCATGTGTTAGGTACATTTTCTGCACAGGTGACTACAGGTGCACCCTATTCGAAGCAATGGGAAAAATATTACATAAGTGAAGCAGGGAAAGACAATATTCCGACACCTTTGCTCTGAATTCAAGCAGTCTTCATTTTCATTTGTTATTCTCCTACAATCTTTGCCAGCAATCTATGCTTCTTTACTTGGACAATATCCTGACTTGATCTCTAATGTCCAGCACGTCCTGGAAAAAGTTTTTGGGACACCTTCAAAAAAATTGTATTTCATCAATCGTCTGTTGAATATCTGTGATTGATGATTTCCAAAAAGGGACTAAGCATAGATTCCAAGAAGGTGGCAGCAGTGTTGGAGTAGCTGGCTCCTAACTTTGCAAAGTGCTTCCTGGGTGTTTCCAATTTTGAAACGAGATGTATCAAGAACTACTTAAAGCTGACAATCCCATTAACCTACCTCTTAAGAAAGGACAGCAAGGTTTCCTGGACTCCGAAAGTAGATTACACTTTACTTTTCTAAGAAAGCTTTCACTTCTCCAATCATTCAGCAGCCCGTTGCTTTATGGCCCTTCATTGTGGAAACAGACGCATAGCATACGGCCATTGTAGCAGTATTAAAGGCTGCATTCAGGCAATGGAAAGAAGGTGACATATTGTTAAGGCAATCACTCCGACTTGGAAAAGAAACTTTTAGCCATTTGGTAGGTTTTTTGGAATTGGAGACATCAATCAATCAATAATTTTATTTTGGCCATGGGCCATATGACACAAATAGACTTTGAAATAAAAACGCCACAACACATAAAAAAAGACAATAATCTAAGTAAGGCTATATATGAAGAGACATTCCATTCATATTTAACTGAATCAACAGCAACATCCCTCCCTGGGACCCAGGCTGTGTTTCAGCAAGCACAGCTCCAATTGGGGAATTATTCACACCAGTTCACAATAATCAGTCCATTTATCGATTATACACTTGGCATAGCTGCTTTGGCACAATGGGGTTGCCCAGGGACCTTTTCCCCAAAGGGATTACATTTGTGCCAGTGAGCACGGGCTATAATGGTTTATGAACCGGGGGCTGGGTGTGTGTCAGCATTAATTAGGGGGAAGGCACTTATATCAATCACGCTTTTAGTCGGGGGCTAGCATCTCTTATCAAAACCCAGTATGCCGTTGACCACTCTTCAGTTCTATTCGTATAGAGTCATATATTTTCTCCCCTCGGTAGCACAGCCTGGTGCACCTTAAGATATCCCCCTGAGTTACAAAAACACCCCCCACACAACTTGGAGCCAGAGGATGCATTTATTCAGGACAGCTTTCCCACGTTCGTGTTGGATTAGTGCCAGTTTAGGGGCCTTATGTTGGTATAATACCCCTCCATATGAACCGGTGCCTCCTTGCTGGCTTTGGTGGTTTTGTTGATATAATTAGAAGTCACAATCATGGCATCAGTGAGTCTTTTCCGCAGTTTGACAATAGCGCCTCGTGCCTTATCTGCACGCCTAGTTGGAATTGACATGGTAGTTTGTGGTATGGGGCTCTGAATGCTCCGGATGTTTCTAGGAGGGCCATTACCAGTGGGGCCACAGACCCCTTGTCGGGCGGCACTCTTTCAAGCTCAACAGACTCACTGGTGCTTCTAGTAAAACCCGGCCTGAACAAATTATTGCTGGTCATGACTGGGTAGATAACTAGGTTAATGGGTAGTACAATCTCTGGGAGGTTTGGAACCCCCCTTAACTACTTTGTGTGTGATGGATAGGTTCTCCTTTAGGTCCGCCATTTCCCCCACCCTTCGTATCAACTTCCAGGAGCCGTTGGAGTAGGCTGTTTACTATCACGAACTAAGACAGAACAGAGCTACAGCTCACCGGATGGCCACAGATCCCCCCTTGCAGCCCCGGTCAGTGGTAAACGTTGCAGCTGTCTCGGGTACAGTGGTTACCAGGACGGCCGGAAATAATTATTTCTGTACTCGTTACCACTTCTAATGCATCTGGCCACCGTGCTGTGCCCCATGTCAGAGTAAGCACTCCATTCCAGACATCCACCTTGCAGGTTGTTCCCTCCAATATGTTCCCGCCCTGTAGTTTGCTGGTTCGGTCAGTAGTGGTGTGGGCCATGTCCACAGCATCCATTATGGGTGCAGCTAAATCTCCCATCGCACCAGTTACGTCAGTAGCTGCAAGGTCAGGAATATCAAAACTCTCCCTTATATTCTGGCTAGTGCTCAGCATATCCGGTGATGGGGTGGTCGACGTAGGCAGTGTGGGGTATTTCTCGTTGACATCAATGGCTCCTTCTGCAAAAACCGACAGGGGGGGTGTGCAGGCACCTGGGCAGCCCCCTGTGCAATCCCCCGGGCATCCCCCCCCTGTAATGATGGCATTGTTAGGCAGACAGAATCCTCAGCTGTAACATCTTAGGAAAAATGCTGCCCACAGTGCTATTGCCATCCTCATTGGCTTTGCTGATTTTCACTTTACCTTTGGCTTTGTCTTTGTCAACCCCTTTATCAACCCCACGTTCCAGGTGTGTAGTTGCATCAATTCTCCCCAGTTGTGCACTTAATTAATCATGGCGTCTGCCTCCCCCACAGGACTCAAAGCGCCATCAGATATGCCTTTCACTGCACCATGCATGGAGAGGCGGGCTGTTGGAATCCCTCTCCTCACTATCAGGATTTTCCTTTTTGAGGGAACGATTTTCGTGGCAAGTATGCTGGATAGGGTAATATTTGGAGGGTGTGGGGATTGCAGTTGTCAGCCATTTAATCCTTGTTTGTTAGGGTCCAAGAGCAGGACCGAGAATAAGACTGCAATAAAATCCGAATGTTGCCCGCTCCTCACTTGAACAGTCTTAAGATCCCACAGGAGCTCTGCAGTCTTATTGTGAGCCACCCTGTCCTCCACCCACTGGAACGGAACACCCTACAGGGTGCCAAACACCTGTGCCTTTTCCCCCGCGGGCTTTGCCCTGTTGGGGCCTGGGTCTGGCTTTTCTCTTGTTGGGGAGTAGCCAGCAACTAAGGCAGCAGCAGGAGGAGAAACACTCCAGCGGGGCGAGGGATTCCCAAACCCGCGCCCTTTCCTCCGCAGGCTTCGGGAATTGGAGATATCATAGTGTATGCACCCAGCATACGGTTGTTTTCCGAGCACACCATAAGAATTTGCAAGTTGTTTTAAAATCTTACTATCGCAATGGCGGCAAGGCTCGGAGGGCCTTTTTGTATTCCCAATTTGATTTAAATGTCGCATACACCCCGGGAACCCAAAACACAGTGGTCAAGGCTCTTTCTAGCTGGTATCCAGGGAGAATGTTTTCCAATCACCAAACAAGAAATTATCCTTCAGAGACATGCCTTTTGTTTGCAAACCTTTATTGACACCCTGCTTACTTGCATACAAACTGAACTGAGACTGAAAAGGATTCCACCATATTAGACTATCAAAGACATTTCTCTGGTAATAACGGTCTGGTCTTCCGACTGGGGAGTCTTATACTTAGTTTGCATTTTCAATTCCTGAGGTGGCACCATATGTCACCAAGCTTGTAGGCCCTTCAAGGGGGTGGGCTTCAGGCTTCAGACTTTTCTCCTAACCTATTAGTGTAGGAATAGCAAACATTGCTACACAGAAGTGGTGGAAGAAAAGGTAGGAGGAGTGTACTTGGCTCTCTCCCAGCTGCGGGGGCATGAAAACAACAGCACTCCAGTACTTGTGTCGTCAACAACTACACACCCGCCCCTTCTCCTTACCCTTATATCTAATGTTACCTGTGGTGGTGTGTCAGCCAGCAAGGAAACTAGCACCCAAGCAGATGGAAGGACTGAATAAGCAATAACCATATGTACATCTAGGCAACACACACATTTCTAATTACACTTTTTTCATTTACAACATAGTCATGTGCGCAGGGAAGAGCAGGTGACAGTCCCACTCCTCACATATCCATCCCCAGAACACACCTGCGGCATCCCCCTTCCCACCTTACCCAATTGCTAGCAACTGTGAGCTGCCAAACACGCCAAATCTAAGGAGGCCTTAAGTTCGACCGTACTTCCAATTTGTCCAAGACCTCATGCCATACAGAGTACTGTGAAATTCTCTCTCCCACTGGCACCGCCAGGTCACTCAAGTTCATTTCAGTTCTTACTCACTTGCGCATTGCCCTGCGCCAATCTCCAATAGTAGGTCATCCCTGACCCTTCCACGCCATAGCAATCGCTCTTTTAGCAAGCACAAGATCCCTACCGCTAGGACTTTAGCCGCAACCTTACCCCGTCTGCCACTCCCAAGAGGCCCAAGCCATAGAAAGCATTGCTGTACAGTAAGCTGGATTCTTATCGCAACCAACCAGAAACAGCTCCTCATTGACCATTTCCTGGAACTCTCTCACCCGATCACATCCCCACCACATGTGTAGGTAAGTCCCTATTTCTCTCTTGCACCTCCAGCAGTTCGGGTCCGGCCGACACCATTGTGACCACTCTGACACAATCTTAAATTGTATCCATTGAAATCTGACATTCTTGGCTACCTGCTTCACATGGATAAGAACCCTGTTCCACTCCCCATCTGAGAATTGTCCCCCTATGTCCATTTCCCATTTAAGTCTAAGCTCTGGTATCACGCTCAGCTCCATCTGCTACAAGCAGTTCAGAAACATTCCTCCCCCCTTCCGCCAATTGCAACAGCGTAGCATTCATCCCGTGAATACATAATTTCTCTGCAAAGCCATCCCAGGCATCCCTTACCCCTGCCATCAAGGTGGCAATTCCAGGAAGTTAAGGGTGGGCGATCTTAAATTCTGAATAGGTGATGGCGCTGTCCTCTTTGTAAACATCCTTTATTAAACCCCTTTCGTCCCAGCAATCCAATAATACCCCCCCTTCCACCAAGTTCACGTCTCAATCTACTGCAGCTCAGTGGCACAGGCGGCATGAAGGGAAACCTCTGGCCAGGACCCTTACTGGCCTTCCACCATATCCGAATAATGGTACTTACTGGAGTCAGGAGACTGCCAAGCTCCCTATCTCATCAACCAAGCAGTTCCAGTTATCCAACCAGTGATGTGATCCTTATGCGGTTGAACAAACCAATCTACCATCTGCTGCAGTACCGACGCCAAATAGTATGATCTAAAGTCTGGTGCCCACATGCCCCCACTGCCCGCCGGCAATTGCAGAGTTCCTAGTGCTATCCACGGGATCCCCCCCTTCCATAACAACCTTGATAGGGTTCCATGAAGAGCTCAAAAACACACAGCTTTCAGGACCATAAGCATCACCAGGAGCACGTACAGTGGCCTGGGTAGCACTATCATTTCCACCAGGGCCATCCACCCCATCAAAGAGAATTCAGTTAGCCCCTCAAAGGCCCTGATTAACTTCCACACATTCTGACGATACATCCGGTCCCTGTCAGCGCTTATCATTATACCCAGGTATGTGAATGCCCCCACCAGGAGCTCCATCCCAAACCATGCCAGATCACCACCGCATTCGAGAGGCAGCAAATAGTCAACTTAGAGTTATTAATGACTAACCCTGATAACTTCCCAAACTCTTCTACAGTAGCCATGGCCTGTTCCAATTTCACCATAGGGTTCTGCACGTACAAAAGTACATCATCTGCATATAGGAATAGACAAAGTCTAGCCCACCATGAGAAGGCCTATAGCTTCATGCCTTTTCCGATACATCCTTCCCTAGGGGCTCGATAACCAGCGCGAATATCAGAGGGGATAGTAGACACCGCTGCTGCGTCTCCGCCCACCTGCCATGGACTCAAAATCACCCAATTAACCTGCACTCTGGATGTCAAACCCCAATACAATAGCTTCACCAAGTCCATGAATTGGACCCCCAGTCTCATTTAACACCATCCATTGAAAGTCCCAAGTGACTGAATCAAATGCTTTATATGAGTCCAAACTAACCACTGCCAACCTTTCCGCAGATTGTCTATGCTTGTCTAGGATCAAAAGCAGCCATCTTAAGTTTTGCGATGTGGACCTACCTAGTATGAATCCGGCCTGATCGGGTGCGCCAGACACTGCATCAACGGGGACAAATGACCAGCCAATAATTTACAAATAACCTTAATATCAACATTGACCATAGATACAGTACGATACAAGGCGTACTCACTCAAGTTCCTCCACTCCTTGGCCAGGTGCATTACCAGTGCTTCCAGCATCGAGTACAGGAACTTGCTTCTCTCTTTGGCTTCCAGAAAGACTTCCATGAGCTTAGGAGCCAGTATCTGCCTGTACGCTCGATACACTTCCAGAGAAATCCCATCTATCGCTAGCACCTTACCGTGAGAAAAGCTGTTATTGCCCTCTCCACCTCCAGCACATCTACAGCACCACCCAGGTATTCCCTCTGCTCATCGTCCAGCATCGCAAGAGCCTTCTCATCGATCCATCAAGCTGTTAGCCGGGCCTCAACCCCATCTCTTCATGCAGAGATGCATAGAATTCCCTGAATTCAGCACATCTTTCTGCCTTATCAGTGACTATCACCCCGTCTTGGTTCTTAACTCTCTCACATAATAGTTGCCCACCGGCTGCCGAGCAACGTAGCTATGCATATCCAACCGCTCCCTTGCCTCGTGTAACTCACATTGCGCATGCGCCACCACACTGGATGGCGCAACCCAAGATATAAAATAAAGAGTGTTGCATAACAATTTGCTATGCAATTCTGTAGGTTTGCTAATTAAATTGACACTTGCGTAGCAAAGCTAGCTATTTAAGTTACGCTGCTCAAAGAAAGCATAACTCACCCTGCATTCCTCTCTTGCCCTCAGGCCTCTCTCCACCCTTTTTCCTATGTTCCCTGCAGTAATAATCTCCTCCACATAACTGCCAAAGGCCTGTGTAGGAGTGCTAGTCAGGAATTTGTTTTTATCAAATAATTGCAAGCCAGAAGTAATTGGGATGACACTTTTATTAAGCCAACTATATCCTGTCTAACAAAGACCAGTATGTGTTAGCTTTGCATTTTTTTTTTAAAAAGACAATCACGCAATTCCATTCCTTACATGATGGAAAATTGCAGTATTGCTACTGTAAAACACTGCATTGTCTCCATGCTTTACAGTCAAGTTTAGGTTAGTATATCTAAATATCAGTCTCAACTACATTTAATTTTATTGGGTAAATTGCATCATACTGACGAGTGAACACCTTTGAAAATCTACATGAGTACACAACCAAATACTTTTGATGGCAAATCTAGTTCTGTGACCTACTGATTGCATACATCTGCAACTGGTGCTCAAACCACAAGCTGAACCCGTACTTCTTGACATTCTAACGTATCACCCTGTTGTTTAATTTCAGCTACTCCGAAAGTGAGTTGGCCACAAACTACAAGTTTACACCTAGTTTGTCTAGTTCTCTGCCTGCTACGCCATCCACTCTGCTTAGTCTCATACTTTCCTTCCCCTTACAAAATGAATACAAAAAACGAAATAGATATGTACGGAAAGTAGTGATCAATAGTTCCATCCAGTCTGTACATGTACAGATCTGCTCCAATACCATCCACCATATTTAGCCTCCAGAGCTCACTTTGCTCTATGATTATGATTGCCTTATATAATAGCACAAACATGTGAGAGGTGGCAAAACTGTTATTTGACACTGATCCAGAGCACGCAGGGTCTACTTGCCAACTCGCATCGTCGATTAGATTTTATGAAGGGCGAGTACCATTTGAAGGGGATGTCTGAAACTTTTATTTAATATTTATTTCATAATTACCTTGTTTGCAGTAAATGTCAAATAAAGGTTTCAGTGTGCATGGCTAAACTCAGTGTGCCAAATATAAAGTGAGTTTTTGGTGACATGCCCCATTTTACAGAAAGCGCATATACATTTTTGGCCACCTCTTCCACCATTGACCACCATAGTGACTACCTTACTCCTAATCCATAGTCCCCTTTCCTCCACACTTGTGGGACATTCCGTCCTTCGGGACGGGACCGGAGCACTTTTTTAAAATGGCATTACAAAATTAAATTTTGTGTTCTTCTTTTATTTTTACGCTGGGCCACCGCACGTGACCGCAACTTCCTGAGCTCCGTCCCGCGCATCACTCTTGAGTCCTTTTCCATCGCTAGGTCTGAGACCATTTAAGCAACAACAGAGGATGCTTATTAGAAGGGACAACGGGCGGACGTATCGAGAGAAAGGGGTCTATGGACTAGGAGTAACGTAGTCATTACAGTGAGTAACTTTGTCATGCTCCTAAGTCCCGTCCCCTTTCCTACATACTTGTGGGAGACACCCAAGCACTGACCATAGGTAATACAGGTGGATGGACATGTCCCTTTTTAGAACAAATTCTTGAGAACTACCTGGCCAAATTGGGCATCAGCCCGGGAGCTCAGGTCGAGACAGTAATGTTTGCAAAAAGCTGATGGGGATGCCCACGCAGCTGCCTTGGTAATGGACTCCCAAGGGACGCACTTTTGGAAGGCAACAGCAGCCGCTTTGCCCCGGACCAGATGTGCATGAATGCCTTTTGGTGGTTGAAGGCCTTGAATCTTGTAGGCCTCAGAAACAAGCAACCCAGTGGGAGATGGATGCTTTTGAGGCTGATTTCCCCTTTGGGTCACCAAATGTAACAAATAGTTTGCTCGTCCTATCGAGATAAAACTTCAGAGCCAGTCTGACGTCTAGGTTGTGCAGGACCCTTTCGGCATCAGAGACCGAGTTCGGGGAGAAGACCGGTAAAGATATAGACTGGTTCAAATAGAATTCCGAAACCACCTTAGGAAGGAAGGAAGGGTGGGTGCGAAGCTCAACCTTATCCTTATGGAAAGTTAGGCACAGATGTTCCACAGAAAGAGCCTGAAGCTCACTTATCGTCTTGCAGATGTTACCGCAATCAAAAAAGCCACCTTCCAAGACAGGTTCTTGAGTTTGGTAGTTGCCATAGGTTCAAAAGGCTTATGACATAACGCAGTGAGGACCACATTCAGATCCCATTTGGGATGAGGGGCCCGAACCGGTGGAAAAAGATGGAGAAGACCTGCAAAGTGTCTTTTGACAACTGGATTAACCAGCGAAAACAGACAGGTAAGCGGCAATGGCGAACAGAAATGTCCTGCATGATAAGACATGTATGGAAGAGGCTGCAAGGTCAGATACAAAGGACAAAACAGTGTCAATAGAAGCATACCTGGGATCGAGCTCTTTGGCTAGACACCAATGGCAAAAACTAAGCCACTTGCTCCTGTATTGAGCTCTTGTAGAGGGCTTTCTTGCCGCTTGAATTATACGCATGTTGTCCTCAGAAAGGTTGAACTGCGCTAATGTTCTGAACTTAGGCACCATGCCGCCAAGCTGAATGATTGTGGGGAGGGGTGCCACAACTGGGGATTGCTCTGGTGAAGAAGGTCAGGAATCTACGACAACCTGATCGGGGGGAAGACCAACAGGTGCTGCAGCCCCGAAAACCTGAACCTAGCAGGCCACAAAGGAGCTATGAAGAGGAGAGTGCAGTTCGATGCACTGCTGAGTTATCAAAGTGACCCATGAATCAGTGGCAAAGGAGGAAAAGTGTAAGCTCTTCGGTCCCGTCCCGAAGGACAGAATGTCCCACAAGTATGGAGGAAAGGGGACGGGACGTAGGAGTATTCCCATCTAGTGCCACCATTAATGGGTGAAGAGGAAAAAGGGGAGAGAGCGGAGACCATATGGGTGTCCATAGGTCAGCAGAGGGGATAGACAAGAAAGAGGATATCAGTAATAGTCTGTCTAGAAATAGCAATGAAAGAGGTGTCAGCGATAGGTAGGCCAGGTTTAGAGGCCAAGAGCGGTCTTTTAAGTTTTTTTCTTCCAGACTTCTTGAGAGAGTTAGGATAGGGGATAGAGTAGCAGTTAGAATAGATAGGGGGATACAGAGCGCCATGTGAGTGGTGGGGGAAAGAGCGGGAGACAGAGAGGGACTGCACAGTGAACGAATAAACTCACCAGGCGGCCTAGCAGCCAACAGGCACAGAAAGGGGGTACTTTGAGCCGGATATGTGCAAAGTAACTGGTTATTCAACCATGCTCGCCTTCTCAATACAACCCTGTTGTTCAATCCAGTTTCCGCTATATCAACTGCAATGTTCATGGCATGATTAGAAGCCTCTTCTCCCTCAAGCAGGATTTCAATGGCCTGTTTACGCTTCTCCTCTGGGAGATGTTCTAACAGCGGCACCATTCTGTTACACATTTCTCGGTCATACCTGGTTATTATCACCAGGGAATTTTCCACCTTGACGGTAGTGGCCCACGTGCCCAAGATATTCTTCATAAACGTGTCCTGTTTTCTACTGTCGTTAACTGGTGGGACGGCACATTTTTGGTTTTGTGTGTTTGAATTTCACCCTGCCGCCACCGAGACTACAGACTCAGAGGTAGGCTGCGATGTGAGGCATTTAGTAGCTACATCCAGAGCCCTCATCTTCTTTTACAGTTGTCCTTTTAGAGCTGCTCAGGAAAATGGCTCTCATTTTTGTAGCAAGCCTTCCCCCCCATACATGATCGAATATAGGAGTTGGCATCACTGTTTTCCTTTGTTTATGCATCAGATTGAACAGGAAACAGTCCTTCTTCTGCTCTGAGGGAACGATTCCAAACTCTTCACATGCCTTCTGCATGATGGTGTGAAACGCACCCATCTCTTCTGGTGGGGACTGTGTAATAGGCTCATCGGGTACTGGGTCAATCCCTGCATCTCCCTCATCCCGGTCATCTTGTTGCTGAGAATGGTTTGAGGTAGTGTCCGTATCTTGATTGTCATCATCTGTGATCGATGATTGCAGTTCTCCTTCCTTGTGATACGGGGAGCGTGTTGGCCTTGGTGGCGAACCTTGTGTTCCTAATGGACTTCTTGACCTAGCCCGCTGCAGGTGTACCAAAGGCCTGACAGGCAACTGTCTCGCAGATGGTCTAGTTCGTCTGGGAGGTGTCCTTTACATGTTCCCTTTCCCTTCCTGCCAGTGTCTTTCCGCTCTCCCTACTTGGATTTGGAGACAATGCGGAAAGGCCCGGCATCTCTTCATACAATTTTTGTTGGTCTTGTATTGATGGGAGCCTCTTGTCTAGTTGCTGACTTAGAGATTGTAGTATGGCTAGTAGTTGGAGGGAGAGAAAAGCTTGTGGATTGATGACGGGTTCAGAAGGTTGGGACAGAACCAGCCTAATTGGTAAGCTTGGAGCAAGGGGTGCCGGCGAATGTCTCAAAGCTGGTGAATGTACTGGTCCTCCCTGTGGAGATTGCAGGTTTGAATACTGTTCATCATCGGAGAATTGAGATGAATAACCTTGTTAAAACGCTGAGTCTATATAAAATTCCAGTATTTGCTCGGGCAGTACTGAAGAAACTGGTGATATGGATGGTTTCCTGCTTGCAGTTAGGGCTGGTTGACTGTCTATTGTTATGGAGGGTTTAGAGAGATTTGTATTACTATAGGCCTCTGTGCGTCCTCTGCAGGTTTTGGTTCTCCCATTGGGGCCTCCCTGTTTTTTCTTGCCTGTAGCATCTTCTGTACTGAAAGATGGTGCCAGTGGTTGTTTTCCACTTGCTTTCTCTACTTTTTGCCATTCCGTCGACGATGTTGCCGACGTGACCCCACCGGTGTTCTTCTTGTCGTCACCTATCAGTTTCCTTGTTGTTTCCATAGATAACACTCTCTTTCCTGTACTCGTCTTGGTTGTCCCCATTGGGGACTGTATTGTTGTAGGCGATATGCTGTGTACCGTCGGTGAAGGGGTTGCCACTGTCGGAGTTCCTGTGGTACCTGTCTTTGCAGGCTGGTTCGTCGTCGACAGGGTCTTTGTCACCAGAGCTGCAGTGAACGTGGTCTTTGCTGTTGGCAAGGTGGTTTTTGTAGTCGACAAGGCCATTGCTTTTTCTGTCGATAGGGGCCACCATCCCCAATGACGTCGACGAGGATTCATCTTGATTGTCGACAAGAATTTGCTTTTTGCCGACGACGAGCTCATCGTAGATGGCCTAGAAATGTCCCCTGCTGCAACGATGTCTTCGCTGGCGGCGGTTTCGTCATCAGGGACGTCATCGACGGAGGGCTGGATTTATTTGAATTATCATCCTTTTTGTTTTTAGAATAGGATAGCAGATTTTCCTCAGACCTAGCCCTTTGTGGGGATGGGGTCTGTCAGCCTTGTAATCCGCCACACTTCTAGCGGTCTCAGTCTCTGAAGAGGGGGTATTTACCGTCTTTTAACCACAATACCAATCTTCTTTTCCTGTCTTTTAGTGTTTTGTCACTGAAAGTAGAGCAAATCTCGCAATCCTCCTGTATATGGTTTGGGCAAAGGCAGTATATGCATCAACATGTCTATCTCCCTCTTATATATTCTTAATGTCACATGTTTGGCATGCTTTGAAAGGGGTTTTCATTTTTTCTTCCATATCCCTTTTGAAATTCCACTTATCTGTTAGAAGTTATGATGATTTTTGAAGAATGAAGTTTTTCTTGAAGTATTTTCTTTAGAAATTAAGTTTCTCTCAAGAGAAATTGCTCAGAGGACTCCTCAGAACAATGTGTGGTTAGAATCTGAAGATGGCCTCCTTGGTTGAGCTAGATATTCAATGTCCCATCGGCTCAGGCATGATACACTCAAAAGGGCAATGATGGGCTACTAAAGTGAGCCTAGAAATCATTACTATATATGGTATACATTACTCACCGTAATCGTATTTCTGATGCTTGTATCTGCTTAGATTCACATGCTGTGCATAGGCCGACATCTAGTGGAAGCTGCAGAGTATTACAGTTTGTTTTTTTAAATGGGCGTCGACACAGGGCGTGCCAGTAATACTATCCCTAGTGTGACGTCCACTGTACCCATGATCCCTCACGCATGTAGGACCCCCAGATTGTATTTTTTCTGACATGAGGTAGCATGAGGAGTAGCGTGAGTACAGATAATCCAAGCAGATAGAAAGAAAGTTAGATCCTCTCTGAGAATTTTGTCCACGTGGGTGATGAAAATTGCCATTCCCTCTCTGATTAGGGGGTTTATTGGTTAGTTGGCCTAGGGATTTGAGTGTCTCATACTCGTCCTTGGCATTTTTCAGCGCGTCCTCGACCGCCTTACCAAACAACAGATCAGGCTCCACCGGTTTATCTAACAATGATGCTTGGGTTTCAGCTTTGAATCCAGACTGCCGTAACCAAGCGTGTCTCTTGATAACAGTCCCTTCTGCTATCAATCTGCCGGCGTTATCCACGGCATCAAAGGTTGCTTTTAAAATGCAACCGGACACGGCTCTTCCCTCAGCGGAAACTCATGCCAATTGGCTCTTTAAGGGTTCTGGGGCGGGGTCTAAGAGTGCCTCGACTTCTTCCCACTGGTGGCAGTTGTAACTGGCCAACAGGGTGGTGGAGTTGGCAATTCTTGCCTGGTAGGCTGAAGTGGAGGCTACCTTCCTGCCCAAACCATATAGTTTCTTGCTCTCCTTGTCGGGAGGAGCTTCGGACGATGACAAGGCTGTTCCCGCCCTCTTACGGGTGTTTGTAACTACCAGGAAGTCCGGCTTCAGATGCCCCCTTATGTATAGTGGGTCTGATTGGGCTGCCCTGAAATGTTTCTCAATCCTTGGGTCCACTGCCCTGGTGAGGTTGGGATTTACAAGTGAAGGGTCTATTCTTCTCTGAATAGACTTAAGGATAGGGATGTCCTGCGCAATAGGTCTCTTTTCTCCTACTAACTCCTCGGCAATGTCCCTCTCTTCTTGAGCACCCTGGGTGTCAATGTGGAAGTGTTCTGCCGCTCGGGACAGAACTTCATTCAGGAGAGGTTGATTGTCGACAGGGGAGTCGGTAACCGAGGGTTCTTTCTCTACCGGGGAATCTACTCTGTAGGTTTCAGGGCCTTCCTCTTCCTCTTCTTGGTCCTCATCATCCCCATAGTAGCCCTTACCAGTTTGCTCTTCCAACATGCCCAAATATGGATCCTCACAAAAGGATGTATCATCTTGATATTGAGAGTAGGGCTGTATATAGAAGGAGTCCGAAGACCGTGTTGGGGCTTCAAACCGGGACTTCTTACTTGGAGGTATTGGATCCTTAGAGCCTGAGGGTGCTGACCCGTCGGGAGTATAAGAGAGAAAGTGTTCAGGGTTTTATGTGTAAAAATCTGCCAATGATGACATCCTTGACATAACCATGTCTATGTCATCACTAGACCATTCTCTAGAACTGGGAATGACCCTTTCTGGAACTTTCTCCGCCTTATCCTGACTGGATTTACAGGTTTTAGCAGGGGTCTTTGGGGTAACAGAAGACTGGGACTTGTCTGTCTGTTTATGTGGAGTGGAAAGTTTTAGAGGTGTGGAAGGAGGCTGAGACTGCTTCCTTTGTTGTTTTTCCCCCTCGCAGTGGGGGGAAGAGTGTTTTCCCTGCTTTTTCGCCCCTTCAGAGCCTTCCGACGCCTGGCGTCTAGGTTCGGGGGTAGTGTCCCTATCTTTCGAACGTGGAGGTAGGGACTCGGGAGCCGCCGTTACGCGGTCTGCGGGCGCTGACTCCTGGAGGGCGGTCTGAGGATGGAAGTCGGCTTCGTCTTCCGACGATCGAACTTCCGTTACCTTAGGGAGCGAGGCACTCTTGGCAACAGTGGATGATTGCCTGGAGTCATGCGGTGATCTAGATCGAGAACGCCCAGAGGACACCGATTCGGACCACTCTCTATGTGCCTCTTTCCGAGACCTCGACGTGCGCGTCGAGTCTCGGTTGGACTTCATGTGCTTTGTGGAAGTGCTGTGGGTAGCGCTTGTGTCGCCGGGGGTCTTCCCCATAGCCGCCTTGCCGGACGACCTTCCGAGGTCGGGGACTTGCGCTCGGCTGTCTCTTGAAGCCACGTTGCTCTCGCCGTCCAAAAGCACGGCATTGCTGCCATCGCTGAAGGCGCCCTCCGCTGCCATGGCCTCCTGATGCCTGGCGTGGTGGGCCCAACGCTTGATCAAACGGTCCTTAAGTGTTTTCGGTTTAAACCTACTACACGCTCTGCAGTTTGCCTCGGGTTGGTCCCTCTGCAAGCAGAGATTGCACGTGGCGTGTGTCAACCCAAGGGTACTTGCGGTTGCACTTGGGGCAGAATTGGAAAGGGGTACCCGCCATACGCACCTTGTGGCAGCGGGCTGATAAGTGTAGGAATATATAAGAATGTACCTATATACCAAAAGAGTGTAGAGTATGTCCACCCCCCACTCTCCCTACTTGCAGGGCCGAGGCCAGAGGCCTTCCGAGGCCCAAATCCGTCGTGCAGCTCTCGACGGTCGATTTCTTCTCCGGGCCGGCGTCGAGTGTGGAAGTTCGGTGACTCGACGTTGGGGTGGAGAATGGGGAAAATATAACGATATTTTGCAAAAGTATGGCTAAGGCCAAGGAACTCTGCGAAATTCTTCCGACCAGTATGGCGGAAAAAAACAATCTGAGGGTCCTACAAGCGTGAGGGATCATGGGTACAATGGACGTCACACTAGGGATAGTATTACTGGCACGCCCTGTGTCGACGCCCATTTTCGAGTTTCGAAAAACAAACTGCAATACTCTGCAGCTTCCACTAGATGTCGGCCTATGCACAGCATGCGATCTAAGCAGATTCCACAAGCTTCAGAAATATATATTATAATACTAAAGTTACAGAGGATTCCCAGCCTGTCCGGAGGAATATTCAAAGCACATGAATCCATGAAAGATCCAATGCTGGAGAAATATTTTTCTTTTTACAATTGATTTACATGCAGGAATGTCAAGTAGTCTGACTTTAAATTGAGTTTTCTAGAAACCTGTTTGAAATACTGACATTTTTATTGAGTAAGGCAGAGGTATTCATTTTCAGTGGAATGAAAAATAGAGCGATTTAGAAAGGCAGGGATGTTCTGATTTAATGTTTTGATTTAATTTGGTTTTGTATCAAATGAAAGCTTTGTTCTGAATCCTTATTCATTTTTTGACGCATGGTGAATGTGCGCTCAGGGAAAACCAAATGTACATATGTGGTCTTTAAAAAGTCTACATTAAAGTTAAATACAGCTTTGACAATTGTAATTCATGTATTTATAAAAACTGTGTATTACATGTTTGTATATAAATATAAAATAAAAAAATTAAAATAAAACATTCATCATTGTAGTATCCATGTTTGTTGGGAATTCATGGAGAATGTAAAAGTTGTACAATTTGTTTATGTTTTAGATTGGTTTGATTAGCTCTATTTCAGTAATAAATAGACCTTTTGCACAATCCTGTATATCTCTTGTCCCAAAAGGGGAGGGAGGCTGTAGTGAATAAATACTATTAACATGACATATCGCAGGTACATAAAAAGAACTTTGTCAAATAAATACAAATTGTTTACGCTTGATTTGGGTTGGGTGTAAAAATCTCCCAAACTAGATGTTGCCTGATTAAAACATCCTACCGTCAGTAGTTCCCGTCTGAGGAGACACCTGGGAAGGATCACTGGAGGGGGTGTTCTAGGTAAAGGAAGAGTGGTTACCTCTCGCCACTTCTTCACTTCTATAATGTCTCTATGGTGCTCTGGGGGAGGCCTGGAGAACAACTCTTCCAACTTCTGAAGATGCTGACCTAATGAGCACACCAAAATGGCATTGGTGCTCCAGCAGCCGTCTACCCGGTTCCAGGCCCAGAAACTCCAAAAAGAGCGAGTGTGCATCTCTGGCGGGTACCTGCTTGTTAGAGCACATACAAGAAGAGAAAAGAAGCAAGGAAAATAAGCAGTGCCGTAGAGAGGTGGTGGGTGAAAAAGAACAACCTTAGAAGAAATGATGGAGAAAAAAGAGTGTAAAGACGCGTTCCAACGCTGAGGGCTCAGGCCCTGCACCATGCAGAGAAAAGGACTAGCAGGATGAGGTTGGGGGTAATGCGTGTAGGGACAATCCAGCATTTGTGCACGGGTACGCTAAACAATCAAACTTTAGGGATAATTTCTTAATGAGAAAATGGCTACAGTCCTGTCTGTTCATGCTGGAACTCCCACAATTATGTAGGAGGGTGATTGGATATCTATCATAGGACTGCCTTAATGGTCTCTTTGCAAAACGTTCATCTCATTCGGCTAGCTTTGCATGGCTGATCCAACATGCAACATAATAACTCCCCATCCTCAGAGATACACATCTCTACTTCTTGTGCCCCCACCCCAAAGTCTTCTTCTAAAGGGACGAGAAAGAAACTACATTTGTCTATGTCTGTTTTCTTTCTTTCATTATTCTTCTAGAACCTGCAAGAAAGCCACATCTGTTCCCTGGTATCCCTTATAGTATTGATACACTCAAAAAATACACCTTTTCGCTTTTACCTTTAAATCATACTGGTAATTTTGAATTTTGAAGTGTAACATTTGTCAAGTACTTTGGGAAAAAAACGCACTATCAATCAAGAAATGCACTTTAAATCAAAAAATACATACAGATGAGGGCCTGTTGGGGGTGCAGCCACGCTGTTGCACCAAAGTGGGTAGCGATAACTATGCTGCTGCTTTTTATCAACAGTTATTGCTACAATGTTCACAGCCTAAGGTTCTCTTGTAGTAGATTTCAGCCGTTTTTACTTTCTCACCCTGAATAAGTTGAACATTTTTGTAGTGACCAATGGAGGAGCCGATATAGTACTTATACTTCGACAATGACTTGGAATCTCATAGATTGTGTGATACTGTCCCTTCCTACGTATGCCTAGGGAAAGCCAGATGGATCTTTTTTAGCCGTAGTATAGTAAAGTATTTGGCCTCAAATGAGAAAAATACAAGTTCTGTTTTTAATTGGCATGCAGGGAAGAACGTGTAACAGCAGCAGGGAAGGTGCTAGGGAGGGCAAGGACAGGCGGATAGGCTACAACTGCATCTGAAATTACTGAACATTCCAAATAGCTTTCGTACTGCTGAAATTCAATCTGTTTTTCTCACTTTAATGAGGTAAATGAAAAACAAACATTGTGTATGGGCACGCGGTTTGATCCAATCAATAAAGTCAGTCAAGCAGGATCTAAATCTGGGCAGCTCAGCTACCCAAAACATAATCCCTTTATTTAGCTTGATAATAGTTTGATATTTAAAAAAAATGCATTCTTTAATTGTTCAGATATTAACATTGTTGCTCATATGTATGTACACAAATAAGCATTTAGTTGGGGCGGCAATTGTTGACAGGTGCAAAAATAAAACGAAAAAACGGTTTAAAGGTCAAGGAAGGACACTTAAATCCCTTAAAATCGTCTCTTGTTTTGGTAACAGTCTTAATCATCGAGGACTGCTTAAGTATACATCCAGACCTTTTCTGTGATGAAAATGCTGTGCTATGTTAACAAACGCAATTTAAAGTGTTGCTCATGTGCCTTTTTATTTCAATACAACTCTCATCATCCATCACAAAATAAAAATGAAGATTGGCTGCCTGCATGTACCAATGCGGCCACACGCTAGACTGATTAGGAAGGGCCAATGACAGGGCCTCATAGGAGCGAGACGTTTTATTACATATTTTGGTATTGACAAAATGTTTATCATTCAGATACAGAAGTAACGTATTCGAGGATTGGCCAGCGAATGTAAACAACGGATACCGACAAATACAAGAACTGACAAGGGTTCAGAGGTAACAAAGCGAAGGCGGGTCAAACGTTGCTAAAAGGTAGGTGAACGTAAGAATGAGCAATTGTTAACCGCACTGTAAGTGAACGGGTTTGGGGCAGGGACAGTTGAAGATATGTGAGGGCTGGTCGGGGGCCAATTTCAACTTGATGTTTGCCCTCCCTCCGCTACCCCCTTAGCTACAGCTAGCAAGAACAGTCTGTGGCACCCATGGGATACCTAAATTACAATGGGGCAGTGCTTGAAATGGAAAGAAAGAACTCCAGGTACTCACCGTGGTTGGGGGCTTAGCACCGGCAGGGTCCACAAATGTTGCGTGCTGCCCAGGTTACCCACCCTATTTTTAATTGCATCACTGTGCGTCCCTCTCGGTTTGTGTAGTTCTCCATTTGGCTCACTTTCGATGTGTGCTCCACTCTTTTTGTCTCCCTGTTTGTGACCCGCACTGTGTCCCTTTCTATTTATCTTTCCCGCTACACCCTAGGTGCTCACCCTCACTTTTACTCTGGGAGCATGGCATGTTGAAACTTCTCATCAAAACAAAAGAGGTTATGGCTGGAAAGTTTTGAATTAATCTTAACCTCTGGCATTGCTCTGGGCAGCCCTTAAGGTCATCCTTCTTCGCCTGCCAAGCCATTACAAAAGGGGACAGACCATCTGCAAATCAGGCTTGGTCCCACCCCAAAAGGGGCAGGTCAGCCCGAACTGCTAGGTCACATCCCTGCTGCACGAGGCCACAAGCATCCCCAAACATGTTTCTGCTTCAGTGGGCCTCATCAGTGAGTAGTAGTTTGAGCCTCTAGGGCCAGCAGGCATGGGGCCCACGTCTGGACATACCCGTCCCACTCGGAGGGAAATACAGCAAAACAAAAGAGGTGATGGCTGGAAGCTTTTGAATTAATCTTAAACCCTTGCATTGCTATGGGCAACCCTCCTGGCAATCCTTCTTAGCGTGGCAAGCAATTACAAAATGAGAAAGACCATATGCACATCAGGCTTGGTCCCGCCCCAAAGGGGCAGGTCAGCACGAACTGCTAGGTCACATCCCTTCTGCACGAGACCACAAGCATCTCCAAACATGTTTCAGCCTCGGTGGCCCTCATCAGTGAGGAGTAGGTTGAGTCTCTAGGCCCAGCAGGCACATTACCAATGCAGACAGTAGTGGAAGTGGAAAAAAGGAACTAGTGGTAGGTAGTCTGGCTGCATCCAAAAAGGATGGAGTCGGATGGTGGGAGGATTTGGGGAGATGGTGTGGCGGAGGGGCATGGCAAGGCTTCACCTTTGTTTTGCTCTTTTCATTGGCACTTGTGGCATTGTTGCTATTATACATTGCCTGCAATAATAAAAACAAAATGTAACTAGATTCATCCTCAACAGAAATATCAAAACAATGCATTTAAATCTTTGATCCAACTGTGCATGCACATTAAACAATATACTATTTGACACACATCTGCTTAAAACATGTTTACTAGTGTTATCTGGGAGTCATCATTTACATTAAAACACACAATTACAAACATTGTTTAAACATATTGTGATTGGAATTAGAATAGAACTGTGTAGGGCTCTAAACATTGTCAATAGGTAAACGTGTCATTTTCCAGCTATGACTGGTGACACTTGAAAGCTTATTTCAAATTATTACTTTACCCTTTTCTTGTAATAAATCATTGTATTTCTAAATAACAGGAATTCAATACTTTGGACAAGCCGAGTCCAATACCTTAAATTTAATGCACTTTGTAATTGCCAATAATCTTCTGACTCCATTCACTGCAAACAAATACTATCACTGGCTAAGAGAACAGGTTTGTCTGAGTAGTGAGAAATGTACTCCTAGCCCATAGTCCCATTTCCTCCATAATTGTGGGATATTTCATCGTTCAGGACAGGACGAGAACAGGTTTTGGTAGCTTTTGTCCTTTTTATTTTCACACGAGGCAAGCACGCGTATTGCTCTAGCCCCGCCTTCCAGAGCCCCGCCCAGCACATCGCCCTTCAGTCCTTTTCGATCTCCAAGATCGGTAGGCATATTAGCAATTAAAGGGAACTTTTTAGAGGGGACGGCGGGCGGGCATATGGAGGAAAGGGGACTATGGACTAGGAGTATGCCAGTCACTATGGTGAGTAACTTCTTACTCCTAAATCCAATCCCCTTTCCTCCATACTCGTGGGAGATTCCCAAGCACTGATGTATAGAACATGGGTGGATGCATTAAACTCCCCTAGTTAAAGAGGTTTCTGAGGACCACTTGATCAAACTGAGTGTCGGCTCTAGAGCTGAGGTTGAGACAATGTTTGCAGAAAGCTGAGGAGGAAGCATACGTGGCTGCATTGGCAATGCTTTCCCAGGGAATGCACTTCTGGAAAGCCACAGAGGCCGCTTTACCCCGCACTAGTTGTGTGTGGATGCATTTGGGGCTGTGTACTGTGTGGGCTTCCATGATGCAGGAAACTACTGAGCGGGAAATTGTAGCCTTAGAGGCCTGTGTTCCTTTTTTGGCTTTTCAGAATGTTGCGAAAAGGTGAGAAGAGAGGTTCTAAAGTCTTTTGTCTTATCAAGGTAGAACTTGAGAGCTCTCCCACCGTCAAGGTTTTGTAGGACCCGATCTGCGGCCGACGACAGATCCGTAAAAATCACTGGCAAGGGGATAGATTGGTTAATATGAAACTCCAAAATTATTTTAGGGAGGAAAGACTGGTGAATCCTTGTTGAAGTGATGGCGACCAGGAAGGCCACCTTGCAGGTGAGCAATTTGCAATCGATCATTGCCATGGGCTCAAAAAGCTTATGGCAAAGCGCTTTGAGCACCAGATTGAGATCCCATTTCGTCTGAGGAGTCTGGACAGGAGGACAAAGCTGTAACAGAGTTGCAAAATTATGTTTTATAATTGTGTTTGTGACCCTCCTACCTCTCGTTGAGAATGAACGACTCACCTCTGTTGCTAATCTGTTTTTTACCATCGCTTACTGACTTCTCCTGTACTCCACCTGATGCTTTTTCCCTATAACTAGTGCTTACATGCCTGCAGGCTTTGTCGCTGATATAAATACAAAAATGAAAAAATGAATAACCAAAGAAAGAGTCAGTATTGAGGCACGCCCCGATAGCTGCCAAGTATATACGGCAAGAGTGCATATGAATCCCTGTGGATGCAAGGTCCGAGATAAAGTAGAGGAAGCTATCTACTGATGCTTGATAAGGATTGATCCGTTTGTGGCACCAGTGACAGAGGCAGAGCCATTTGCTTTTGTACTATGCGCACGTAGAAGGTTTGTGCGCTGCATAGATAATGCGCAAATTATCATCGGATAGGTTGAACTGTGCTAACAAAATGATTTCAGGAACCAGGCCACTAAATTGAGAGATTGTGGAGAGGGATACCACATCTGTTGATCGTTCTGGTGCAGAAAATTGGGAATCTCGAGCAACTGGATCGGCTGAGAGACTGACAGCGTCTTTAGCTCTGAAAACCAGGACCTGGCTGGCCACAAAGGTGCTATAAACACAAGTGTGCAGTCCTGCGCCTCCCGCAGCTTCAGCAAGGCATGGAAGGGGAAGAAAGGCAAACGCTGATGATCTGTCCAAGGAAATCTCTAGGCCATCTCCCAGCCATCTCACAGGGAACCTGGGCCCAGACCCTCCCTGGAAGCATAAAGCAGAAGTTTTCTGTTGGTGTGTCTTGAAAACAGGTCTATACTCTGGGTCTCCCGCTCAGAGAAGAGATGGGAGAGAACTTGATCCTTTAACTAACACTGATGGTTTGCGGAAGACTGGTGGCTGTATTTTCCTGGATAGGAATAAGTACCACCTGAAGTCAAAGTCCCTTCTGTACCACCCATTCCCATATCTGTGGCGATAGGTCTGTCACCTCCTTTTTTTCCATGATCAATTCACTGAAAGGTAGATTGGCAAGTCCCCCGATGGAGATCCCTGGTACAATGTTTCACAGCTGGGATAAGTACAATGAGTAATCTTGCAAATCAATGGGTTCCAAAATTCAGGTCTCTTGTGAAAGAAGCACCTGGTAATTTGTAACAAAAGATGCCCAGTCCATATCCTGAATCTTATTCCCCAGGCCGGCAAAATTCCAAACTAAAATATTGGTATGTTAATCCCCCATATTATCTCTGCCTGTTGTTCCCACACAGGCATCGGCATAATCTGTGGTCCTTAAATCTCTCACATGACCATTGGGAGCGTTAAACCCAGTTTCTGTTTCATCCTGTCAGTCTATGTTATCGAATTACTCTAAACATCTCTCCTTTAGTATTAAATGCACAACATGCAAAGATGTTTTGTTTCAAAATCCAAAAAGCCCATCTTAAAATGAAAGTAAAATTCACCCTCTCTAAAACAGCAACAGACACCATTTAACGTCACGCTGCTCCCTCTCTCAAAGATACCCAGTGATTGTTGAAGAGTTCCTGAAACTGTCATATAGAGCCAGATAAAATCGGCCTGCTAGAACTCGTTCAGCTGAATCTCTTAGTTCGCCAGATCACGAATACAGTAAAAATTCAGGAGATTTGGGATTCGCACAAATATTTCGGCCGAGATTTGGAGTTGCTTTTAGCTCCTACTCCTCAAATATTTACTTTAAGCTCTGATAGGAATGAGATTTCTGCTCCTACAAGATCTGCTATACCCAATAGCTATACGTACACTTTAAAACCAAGCCAAGGGAAGCTGACCCCAGAACTTAGTTTGATTTTCTGATATTTTGCTCTAAAGGATCCAGCTAGCCAAAGCTAACAAATAATTACCTGGGATTGGCCCCCGTTGAGCCAATACAAATGTCACCCAGAATAGATTCTAAGTCGTTTTTCTTACCTACAAAACTCAGAAAAAGCCTGCCAGTTTCGAATCTAGCATTATTCACTGACAGGTATGTACCCATTCCAAGAACAAAATCTTGGCTGGGTCTGTGTTTAAAGCAGCAGCATGACCCCAAATCTTTTTCCAAAACATAATCAGTCAAACGAATTTAAAATGTCTCTATTTTTCCTAAATCGGTTATGTTACTTGGGAGAAATATAAATATTGTCTTCAAGCTCTCAATGAATTTCACCACATCATATAAATCAGAGTTGCTCATGGCTGGGGAAAATGTCTTTACCATAATTCTAGTACATCAACTTTCTGAATAATCATTGGAATAGTAGCATTGCAACAAAGTAGCTTTAAAACACTGCTATTTGTTGAGGAAACACCATACATAAATATAGGTAATAGACAAGCACTCGACATTATTCAAAAGGAGGCCAAAGCTAAGACATTTAAAAGCAGTTGATCAAGCTGTTCAAAATGAAACTGTTCTTCACTTTATGTATAGCTCTACGCTTTTGAAGGTTAAGGATGTTTTATAATGTATACCTCTTGTTCACTTTGCATGTCCCATTAAAGTAGTAATTGAGCAAACAAGTTTACCACTAGATTCTCAAATAAATGCTGCATGTAAAATAAAGCAGAGACCTTATTTTATATTTGTGTCTGCGGCACTTTAGGAAATGAAAACAGCGGAAATTATACGCTGGCCAGGCCAGCCCCTTTGTACACACACGTGTTGGGCACGTACGTGGCTGCTGGGATACACTGAATAGTCGCAGCGCTTCAAAGGGCCCAACAATGTGAAATGTCAAAAAAATGTACGAGCAAACCTATCCCTGTTTGCGAGATGGAAAAGCATGTCCTACAGCAGTGATTCATACCTATGCTATTACACTCGATAAAGAAAAATGCATGCCCGTGTCAAGAAGGACGCTTTCATGCATTGCGCATCTATACCTCTTCAAAACGGGAACAGGGGGGATGCTTTTAATGCACATCCTGTGTGAATTTGGTATGCTATTTAAAATGTATAGAAATACCCACTGATTTGTAGTTTTTCACAAAGGGGTGAAAAGGAGCATCCGAATGTACGCATTTATGATGGTCACATTCCGAAGCCCTTTGCGATTGAACGCACCTTTTCATGGTGCAAGTGAAGAGGATGAGCTAATGCTTTTCGTCACATGCGCCAATTAAAGGTTTGAGAAGCCAGTCCATTATGTTCTATTTTGTGCACATATCTATTGCTCTGGTACCTTTCCATTAAATGGCTCAAGCCCACTAAAGGTGTACATGACCTACATTTGATGAATGATCACTCTTTGAGGTCTGCAAAACAGGTTGTTCGAGTTTTAAAATGGGTTCTTGCCAAACCAGGCGTTCCTCTGCGTGTGCCTTTGACTGCAGCTCAATGTACTGGAATGTAAATTAGAAGGTTCAGCTGAAAATCTATCGGCAGCAATTACATGAAAATATATCCGAACACTGGAAATGGCACCCATCTTGAGAGCCTTTCTTTGAGCCCCTTTCTTACTTAGCTGCCCCTAGTGGAGTGAATCCTAATAGACATTTACTTTAGTTGGTAATGATTCACAAATTATATAAAACGGATATAGGTCCCATTTCTGAACATCCCTTAAACAATCTTCAATCTGCAAACATATTGGAATCCACAGGAGTTGCCCACTCATTCCTTTTTTAATGTAATTGACAAAGCCTATCTCCTCTTCCTCAAATGTACTTCTAGTACCTTCCATTCTAAGAAAAGGCTGTCAACTACAATGCTCAGAGAGGCATCAGCTTCACCTCACTGATGATCCCCAACAAGGGTGAAACACATGTATGGGGTTGCTGGTGGTACTCTCGTTCAGGTTGGAATTGCCATTGCATTTCGGTGCTGGACTGCCCCTGGGCAGGACAAAGACTGATATGCAAATGGATATTTCCCATCTGTGAAAGGCACAGTGAGTAAAAGCAGTGGCTGCGAACTCTCAAGTGGTTAATAACCACTGAACAGGTTATCAGGCCTTGTTCTGTCGAGAGAGGGGCGCCCGCTACCTTTGCATACTAAATTTCAAGGAACCTGGGATTGGTAACCCTAGGTCTCCTGGGGGCAACCAGACGTGGTCTCCCTCTCACTGTGCTTAGAGAGGCATCAGCTTCACCTCACTGATGATCCCCAACAAGGGTGAAACACGTGTATGGGGTTGCTGGTGGTACTCTCGTTCAGGTTGGAATTGCCATTGCATTTCGGTGCTGGACTGCCCCTGGGCAGGACAAAGACTGATATGCAAATGGATATTTCCCATCTGTGAAAGGCACAGTGAGTAAAAGCAGTGGCTGCGAACTCTCAAGTGGTTAATAACCACTGAACAGGTTATCAGGCCTTGTTCTGTCGAGAGAGGGGCGCCCGCTACCTTTGCATACTAAATTTCAAGGAACCTGGGATTGGTAACCCTAGGTCTCCTGGGGGCAACCAGACGTGGTCTCCCTCTCACTGTGCTTAGAGAGGCATCAGCTTCACCTCACTGATGATCCCCAACAGGGGTGAAACACGTGTATGGGGTTGCTGGTGGTACTCTCGTTCAGGTTGGAATTGCCATTGCATTTCGGTGCTGGACTGCCCCTGGGCAGGACAAAGACTGATATGCAAATGGATATTTCTCATCTGTGAAAGGCACAGTGAGTAAAAGCAGTGGCTGCGAACTCTCAAGTGGTTAATAACCACTGAACAGGTTATCAGGCCTTGTTCTGTCGAGAGAGGGGCGCCCGCTACCTTTGCATACTAAATTTCAAGGAACCTGGGATTGGTAACCCTAGGTCTCCTGGGGGCAACCAGACGTGGTCTCCCTCTCACTGTGCTTAGAAAGGCATCAGCTTCACCTCACTGATGATCCCCAACAAGGGTGAAACACGTGTATGGGGTTGCTGGTGGTACTCTCGTTCAGGTTGGAATTGCCATTGCATTTCGGTGCTGGACTGCCCCTGGGCAGGACAAAGACTGATATGCAAATGGATATTTCCCATCTGTGAAAGGCACAGTGAGTAAAAGCAGTGGCTGCGAACTCTCAAGTGGTTAATAACCACTGAACAGGTTATCAGGCCTTGTTCTGTCGAGAGAGGGGCGCCCGCTACCTTTGCATACTAAATTTCAAGGAACCTGGGATTGGTAACCCTAGGTCTCCTGGGGGCAACCAGACGTGGTCTCCCTCTCACTGTGCTTAGAGAGGCATCAGCTTCACCTCACTGATGATCCCCAACAAGGGTGAAACACGTGTATGGGGTTGCTGGTGGTACTCTCGTTCAGGTTGGAATTGCCATTGCATTTCGGTGCTGGACTGCCCCTGGGCAGGACAAAGACTGATATGCAAATGGATATTTCTCATCTGTGAAAGGCACAGTGAGTAAAAGCAGTGGCTGCGAACTCTCAAGTGGTTAATAACCACTGAACAGGTTATCAGGCCTTGTTCTGTCGAGAGAGGGGCGCCCGCTACCTTTGCATACAACAATGCAAGGGGGTTCACAATACAGTAAAATGTGTACGCAGTGCGTCCTGCCAGATTTCACCACCACCGAAGTGCTACAATAACAGTTGTTATCATTGCCCCATTTAATGAAGGATACAACAATTAAGGTGGCCCTGCCTGGAGATTAGAAATTGCGTATTGCAGGTGTCCTCATGAGAGAGGCAAGCACTATAACTCGTAAACCATCTACTTGGACATAAGGCAAGATGCCATTCCAATTTCTGGCCTGCAATTGCCCTGAATGAAAATTAAAAACAATTATCTGACATTAAAACGGACTTCATTGTTTTGATCATACTTTTATTTCCAATCACACTGAATTAAATGCAACAGGGCCAGCTTTTCGCTTTAAAGTATCTGTTTCATTAACATTCGTTTTATTGAGAGAATTTGAAAATCAAATATTGGCAAATGGAACAAAGCAACAGATTAACACAAAATCCACAAGATAAAGTACACAATGGGCCTCATTAACAACGCCTGTTTTAATGGGATTTTCCCATTATAAAACGCTTTTGTAAATCAGGCCCAATGAAAAGTAGGGTGTCTGTTACCAGAATGAAAGTGCACAGGAAGTGGAGTTCCTCCAATAAAACATTATTTTGTGCAACAAATAATCCTATATTAAGAACAATGCAAACATCGTGTTTCCAAAATGTGCCAGACACATTGTGCAATGAACACACATGATATTACTAAGAGATTTAAAGAGATATACGCATCTACCAAGAGACGAACAAACACAATAAAGGGAAAACGGTAAAGAGAGGGGAGAAAAAAAGCAAAGACAACAAGACGAAAAAGACACAATGGTCGGCAGAGTGTAAGGAGTAGCAGAATAAAACAATTAGCAATTGTTTTCCGAGGGTTGTAAAAATGATAATGAGAATTGTATTGATATTACGTGGGTAATGGGGCATTATATGATGTTATGGCAAAATAAGTCTATTGAAGTAGGTGCTAATGTACTGTTTCTTTCTGTCCATCGTGAGGAAACGGTTCTATAAACTTTACCCGCTGTCGTTTGCAGTAGCACTTCTGAGCGTCCTTATGCGCAGAATGAGATTACCCTTATAAATGATCACAGATAAAAGAATATGGCAAAATACTACTTTATGAGCTCAATAAATTAGGAAAACCTGGCAAACAAGAAATCGTAGTCCACGCACTTTCAGTTACTTTTCAGGTACCCAAAGTCTTTATACCTCAATGTTTGTCAACTACGACATCATCCTACGTGGCAAATAATAAAACCTATCGGACGGAGGGTTGGGTTAGGGGGACATATCCACTTATAGGTTCTATAAGTGTTAGTAAGCCTCAAACTTCCCTCTGAGTACGTATAATACAGATTATAGCAGCAGAATAGCAGCGGATTGGCCCCTGCAACATTGTATGCTCATCATTGCATAGGCCCTCATGATAGGTTGGCATCCTTTCCCAACTTTGGACATTCGGCTCGTTACCAGCACGTAAGAAAAACGAAACCCAGGTGCAGAGAACAATGTCAGACTACTGCCCACTTGCCAAATTAGTCTACCATCTCTCATCAGCCAAGCCTTCAGCCAAGGCTTCTCTTTTGTACTTGACCTTGCTGGAAGTTCTCTTCTCTGGAACTTTAAGGGGAGTTAAGATAAATCGTCATCTTCGCCTGGAGCTTAGGAATAGGCCTTGTGTTCTGGTCTTGTACCACGTATGAAGAGGCCATGATTTTGTTGATTTCACCTTCTATTGATGCTATTTGATTCAATTATACTCAGTGGTCGAAGTGGGCGGGAGCGGTCAGGAGCTGTGCTCCTCTACTTCTTTTAATTACATTTTACTGTTCCTATACTTTTATTTTAAAAAGAAACTGTTCCGGAACTGTTTTGTTTGAAAATAAAAGTGTAGGAAGAAGGTGAAACTTGCACTTTCAGTGCACTGCACTGGACGTTCCCTTAAACAGCAGGCATGTGTGTTTTGTGGTTTGTATTGCGCATGGGAGAGGGCGTGGCGATGGGGTTTGTGGGGAGCGGTGCAGACTAGTAGGGAACATGGTTCCACTACTTATAATCGTTCACTTCGACCACTGATTATACTGGGTGTCATGACTCTCTTCAGCCTCTGGAGACTTGGTTGCTACGTCTCACATATGCTTTTCTGCATCTTCAATTGTCAAAACTTGGCATTCACAAATGTTTGCTCATTTACTTAATTTAAGAGAAATATTTCCTGTGTACATTGCTTATCCTCGTTAAGTCCCTTTGTACCCTGCAGTTACTTTTTTCTATTGCTTCCTTGATCTCTGGCCAACAGCTATTCTTGGTTCATGCACAAGAACAAGTTACTTACCCCTGGTAACGTTCTTTCGACGTATCTCGCCAGCCTTGCTGCTTCGGAAAAAAACTTCGCGCCAGAGTTGCTGTGCACGATGTTGTGGCATCAATGTCCCTCAAGGGCCTCTGTCACCAGCAATGTATATCTCTTGAATGACTTCCTGAGCTACCTCCTACTCCTGGGAGACTGTGCTCTGCCTGCTCAGAGTGTCCGCTGCTGTGTTTTGCTCTCCGGCTAGATTAATTGCCGACAGAGAGATCCCTTCTTGCATTGCCCAGAACCAGAGTTGCATCGCCTCTCTGCACAGTGATAGTGACCCCACTCCTCCTCTCTTGTTGAGGTAGTACATGGCCACTGTGTTATCCGTCATTATCAGGACATTCTTTCCCCGTACAGAGGGCAGGAAGGCCTACAGCGCTAGTCTGATTGCCCTCAACTCCAAAAATTGATGTGTAGTTTGGACTCCAATGGAGACCAAAGACCGCTGATTGTCAGATCGTTGCTATGGGCTCCCCACCCCGTGAGGCATCCGTTACTACTGTTATCTCTGGCCATGGTTGCCAAAAAGATTCTCCTCTGAGGATATGATGTCTGCAAGCCCACCATTGTAGATCCTGTGCTACATTGGCTGGAACCTGCAACAGATCTGACATTTCCCCATAGAATTGGGACCATTGAGTCCTGAGAGCCCATTGAAGGGATCTCATTCTCAGTCTGGCTTCTGTCACGAGAAAAATGCAGCATGCCATCATGCCGAGCAACCTGAGAAAATAGAGGGCCGGAAGATACTGGGCATTTTGGAATTTTGTTACCATCTGCAGAATGTGGTAAGCTCTCTCTTCGGGAGGCGAGGTTTTGCCCGAGCAAGTATCCAGAACTGCTCCGATAAACTAAAGTTTCTTTGCTGGTATCATGTTTGACTTTTTTAAATTCAGAGAAAAACCCAGTCTGTGAAGGAAGTGACAAGTCCTGGACAGATGATCCCGGGCTTGTTCTGGAGAGAGCGCCCTGATCATCCAATCGTCCAGATAGGGGTAGACATGTATCCCCCCCTCTCCTGAGACTCGCTGCCACTACTGCCATCAACTTGGTGAAAACTCTTGAGACGGGTTAACCCGAATGGCAGAACTCGAAATCGATATTGAGAATTGCCAATCGCAAACCTCAGGTACTTTCTGTGCTTGAGATGGATTGGCACATGAAAGTAAGCATCCTGAAGGTCCAATGATACCAACCAATCCTGGAGTTGGAGAGCCTGAAGGATCTGAGAAAGTGTGACCATCTTGAACTTGTCCTTCCTTAGGAACTTGTTCAAGTTTCTCAAGTCCAAGATGGGTCTCAGTCCTCTGTCTTTCTTTGGGAGGAGGAAATATGGGGAATACCAACCCTTGTTCCTCTCCGCTACAGGTACATGTTCTATTGCACCTTTCTGTAGCAGGGTTAAGACTTCCTGCAACAGGAGCAAATCCGGATGTTTGACTGAGTTGTATCCTGGAGGGTGATTCTGAGGTTTCTTTAGAAAAGGAAGGCACTAACCTTGGGATACTGTTTCCAAAGCCCAGCATCTGAAGTAATACTGTGCCATTCTTCTAGATGCTGTGAGATCCTGCCTCCCACTGGGGTCTTGTGGGTCAAAACCTCAGAGTGGTTTTGCGGCAGCTGCAGCAGCAGCTGAAGGGACAGATGCCACTGCTGGGGCAGATCTAGCACCTTTTCCTCGCCCCCAAGGACATTTTCTTTGACCTCTCTGATTGGCCTGTCCTCTTCCTTTTCCAATTGAGGAATAATAACTAAAAGGACGACCCTTCCAGGAAGATGAACTTGTGTAGGGGCGTTGTTGAGGTTGTCTGATAGCGGCACTGAGAGATTTAGCCGCCGCTTTGGAGGTCTGCACCTTCTCCAAACTTTCATCCGCCTTGCAGCCAAACAACCTCGAGCCATCAAAAGGCATATTAAGAAGCCTGGTTTGCACATTCGGTGCAAAACCAGACTTTCTTAATCACGCAAATCTACGTAGCACCGTGCTGGTTGCCATGGACCTACTGATACTGTCAGCTGTGTCCAAACCTGATTGAAGGCATTCTCCCGAAGCCTCCTTTCCATCCCTTATTATGGCTAGAAAGCCATCACATTCTTCACCTTCTGAGATGTGTTCAGCTGCTGCTGACATGCAATCCCACAGGGTATATGTGAACCTCGCCAAGATACAGGTTACATTAGTAGACTTCATAGCCATACTCCCTGATGTAAAAATCCTCCTAGACCAGGCATCCACCTTTTTATCGTACCTATCTGAAGGGATTGTAGGGTATGCAGCATTTCTTGTGGAGGTGGCTGCTTGTACAACCAGACTTTCTGGAGATGGGTGTTTGCTCAGGTATTCTGGATCAGAATTGCAGGGCCAATATTTAGACACAAACTTTTTATTTACTGCTGGGATGGCTTCAGGGTGTTCCCATGCAGAATTAACCCTTCTTTGCAAGGCAATATGAAATGGAAGAATGGGGTCTTGTTGAGGTGTTCCTGATAGAATATCAGTCATATCATCATCCTGATAGACTGGTGAATTTCTACCCCATCCCATAAATGTTGTAACTCTGTTCATAAGTTTCCTGTAGCCCACATCAGCATGCTCTGATGGGTCTGGCTTATCAAATTTGTACTCTGGAGAGGTGTCCAGACCACTTGCTGTTTGCAGGCATTCTTGCAAATCCTGATTTTTTAATTGAGGATCAACTAATTCCTCTGGAACAGGATGTTGTGCCAAATTTAACAGCAGCAGAGGTGATTTCTTCATCTGCTGACGAATCTCCCTCATAGATAGATGACATGGTCCTAAAAAAATCATGTCTACTCTCCGGTTGAAAAAACTTTTCTGGTAATGTAGGTTTTTGCCTTATTAAAGGCTTGGGCGTCGACAAAAGCGTTGATGACGTCGATGCCGTTTCCACAACCTTCGATGTTGTTGAAGGAACCTTCGATGACCTCGAGGTAATCATCGAGAGAATTGTGGAAACCTTCGACACTGTCGAAGGAGTCTTCGAAGTTGCCGATTGTGTACTTGACATAACGTCCTTCGAATGAGTTGTCGACGCCTTGTACTCGAGAGCCTTCGAAGTCTTTGATGGCGTGATGTCGACTTCGATGGCGTATGATGTTTTGACGCCATTTTGTTTCCTTCTACCTCCGATTTATGCACCGGAAGGTCTTCTTCATGAGGTGATCGGGAAGAGTCCCTAGATGACAACTTTTTGTCGGATTTTCTTGTTTTGGACCTTCCTCTGTCACGTTTTTCGTGAGATGGGGCATGGTCTTCTTTAGACTTTTTTTGAGGAGGTCTGAGCTGCGTTCTCAAAAATCTTAAGCATGGAAACACGAAAGGCTTCCTTCCCATTTACTCAGGGAGTCATGCTTCGAAGGGCATGCTATCACCTCCTCCAAAGACGTCGAGAAAGAAGAGGGAGATCAATGTCGTCTTTTCTTTGTCTTTTTGGATGACGAAGAAGAAGACTTTCCCAATCTACTCGTCGACCTATATTTTTTATGTTTTTTCGAAGACTCGGCCGAGACTTTCCCCTTCGAAGTAGACTTCGATGAACCCTCCCCCATCGCCAGTTTACCTCTGCGTTCTTTTAAGGCTTTATGGGTCATCAACTGGCACGAACCACAATCTTCAATTCGATGGTCGGAACCGAGGCACCAGAGACAATTCTTGTGTGGATCAGTCAAAGGGCCTCATTACACGGAAGGCGGTGAGCCATGGCGCTATTAGCGCCATGGCTCATGCCGGTAAAATACCGGCACCGCCTTGGCGGAAAGGGGTTTTACCGCCCCATTCCAAGGTTGGTGGGGCGGTAAATCCCCCTTCCGCCATTGCCCTTCCCCATTCCCATTTCTGCCCCATAGGGCTCTATGGGAATGGGGAAGGCGCTAATTACGGCACCGCAATTTTGCGGTGCCGTAATTAGCTCCGAGGTCCCTTAGCGGGTTGGTTTTTAACGCCTGCAAAAAGCAGGCGTTAAAGCACCAACCCGCTAAGGGACCTCGTAGTAAGGCGGTAATGGTTAACGGTCACCGTTACCATTAACGGTGGCCGTTAACCATTACCGCCTTCCGTGTAATGAGGCCCAAAGACATTTTCTTTCCACATTTTAGACATTTTTTAAATCTCGTCTTCGGTGTGGAAGGGTTCGATGAAGACGACATTGTTTTTCTTTTATGAAAGACTGAAGCGCCGTTTGAAACGATCCGAAGTGAAAAAACAGAACTGAAGCCAATGGGCGCGCTCGAGGCTCTTATACAGTGGATGACGTTGGAGCTCGACGGATGCCGCCGAGGGACATCGACGCTGCGGCCTCGAGAAGAGCGCCCTCTGGTAGAGAGAAGAAAAAATAATTCCGAAGCAGCAAGCTGAAGGTAAGGATATATCTAAGATGAGGAATATGTGGGAGGACAAAATCCATTCGAAAGAGGTGGTTAGCAGGGGAGTGGGAGAGAGAAGGAGGAGGCGAAGAGGAAAGTCTTCAGTAGTTTCCGGAATATAAGGAGATCCGGCTCAAGATGAAGAGAAGAGGCAGGCAGGCTGTTCAAGAGAAAGGCACCTGCAGAGGATAAAGATCACCCTGAAGTCTCTGCTTGGAGAAGCGGCTCACCCGCAGAGAGTTGGAGGAAGATGAGCTGGGGGCTCGGGAAGTTGAGTATTTAGGAAGAGAGCGATGCAGATAGAGTGGGCCCAGGCTTCTGAAAGCCTTGTGAACAATGCAAAGGGTCTTGAACTTAATCCTTGCAGCCACGCGGAGCCAGTGAAGGGATTTCAGCGCCAGAGAGATGCGGTCTCTGGGCTTGAGGCCAAGGATAAGTCTCACGGTTCTGTTCTGGATGAGTTGAAGAGGACGGAGGGTAGAAGAGGACAGGTTAAGAAAGAGGCTGTTGCAGTAGTCCAGCCTAGAGAGGACCAGGGCTCTGGAGACGGTGAGCCTCTGGAGGAAGGTGAGAAAAGGTAGGATACCTCAGAGAAGGTGCAGTTGGTAGTGGGACATTTTAGAGATGTTGTGATGTGAGACGAGAAGGAGAGAGTGGAGTCTAAGATGACCCCAGGTTTTTTGCCTCATTGGTAGGTGGAGGCGCATTGTGTTTCTTCTCCCTCATATGCATGTTTACTTTGTTTCTTCAGTTACATCTTCATCCTTTAAGTATTCTCATATTGTTTCAGTGCTTGATCATCTCTTCTCATTATGACATCACTTTACAACTGTCAGATTTTCTTTACAGCTCATCGATATATTTGCAAATCTCCTACTACCACCTCAGTGCAAGGGTACATTTGATACAGTTGTCTGAGTGCATAACGTCTCTCTGTTAGACTATAATAATATACATTTTTCTGAGCCCTAAGCAAATCCCTTTTTGCAATCAAAACCCTGTTCTTTGCAAAAGAGATTGTATTTGTCAGTTTCACCGAGTAAATCAAAATGGAACTGTGTTTATGGCTTTTTCAGTCAGTAATTTTAAGAACTTGTTATCACAGAATAAAACTGGGACCATGTAGTGGGCATGTTTTAGCCGCCTGGCCTTTACTGAAAAACTTTAGGTGGAATAAGATTAAAAACAGGACCTCCCATTCAGCGAAGTGAGAAAAGCTGTTTCAATCTGGTTTCATTCTCTCAGCTAAACGCATTTAAAGACTGACCGGACTAAGCAAAGGTAGTTACACACTGAATCATAATGTTCAGCCCTTTCATTCTTGTTGAAAGCACGAAAGGTCTCTTTAAAAGGTTGTGCAAATAGGGCGACCATCGTTGGAACGAAGGGCAGGCAGGTTCTGTGTTTAAGGACCTCAGACATGAGTCACCGCCGTGAACTGGGGGATAAAGTATGCGATTGAGCCATAAAGCAAAGTAAAGACTCTTGACATAGCAAGAAGATCTGTCGAATATGCAATTTGGCCTGCGCTGTTGGGATTAAGTGAATTATTGTGTATGTAGTTTAAACATATTTGTGTTTTTATCTTTTGCTAATGAATGACCTATGTTGATGCAGGCTCGGTTTTGTATAAAAAGCAACCTGGTGAACCCTTCACTTCTGCCATGAATAGGAAGTGGTTTGAACTGTGGTCCACCGTAGTGTCTTTTATTTTTATGTATATTGTATATTAAGTTTGACCTGCAATCTTGAAACTCTGTCTCGGATGTTCTATTTTGTTTGAATTATAGCACTTAGAAGTCTCATCTCATGCACTTGATGCAGTATTGGAATGGCCTGGTGTCATGCACAATGGGCCTCATTACAATAGTGACGGCCATGGTATGAACGGTGCTGGTAAGGCACCGGCACCGTTCATACCGGGCCGCCACATTAAAAGTTCTGCCCGTGTGTTCCCGACAGCCCGCCAGGTTTTACCTGGCGGGCTTTGGGGCACCTGCGAGCAGAACTCGTGAATGCACCGGCACCGTTATCAACGGTGCAGGTGCAACCATGCCCCTGACCTCCATTGTGCCCTATGGGGAAGAATGGGGATCGGGATCCCGGAATTACTGCCTCCTGCGAATGGGCAATTACCGGCCCCTTCATCTCGTATTGAGCCAGTTATTGCCCAATCGCGGGAGTTGGTGCCGGTAGCGAGCATGGCGGTAGCCGTGCCTGCTATACAGGCACGGCTACCGCCATGCTCGTAATGAGGCCCAGTGTCTTTCTGCCATTCATCCAGTATGACGGAGATTAGGGGGCGGGTTCTATCAATGACGTACATGTCTGCTCCTATACACTCGTTTTTCTGAGTTCCGTCATGGCGCTGCGGGGAAACAGTTTACCCTCTCAGCATCCCCTCTCTTTTTATCTCCCAATACCAGAGACAACCTTGCAACCCCCTTTGTCACCTTCAGTGGTGTGTCCAGACTATCTTTTGACTGGGGTGGCCCAAGTGGGGCACTGACTTATGCAGGGGTGGCATGAAGTACGAGACACACACACATACCCCACCCCCTTCCCAAACCACCTACTTACCTACTCTTTCACGCTGCCACTGCCATACTTCCTGGATGCGCTTTAAACTCACGTGTGGTTTCCCGACAGGCCATGTTCAGCAAAAGCGGCCTGTCGGAACTGCATTGGGCAAAAGTCGCTAGATGACTAATCAGAATTTAACAAAACAATTAGGGAAAAATTCAGTAGTATGGCGTTGTAAATTATGCACTATTGCGTATAAAAATGTTTGACAATAAAAAGTGCATATCATTTAGTGAAGCACTTGAAATGTATTTTGCAAATTTGTAGTTACTGGTTCATGACAAAGATACCCTGGCTGTACATGTTATTTCTGTGAGGGTGCAAACATTGCCCAGAGGAGTTAAAACGTGCAAGGACACGCCTTCCACATAATTTCACGGCCTCATTGCCCAGAGGAGTTAAAACGTGCAAGGACACGCTTTCCACATAATTTCACGGCCTCTGGGCGATTGTGGATAGGTTTTCCTAGGCAGAGATCCCAATGTAGTCTTCCTACTTTTCTGCACCATAACAGATTGCTCATGTGCGCTCAAGCCCATTTTCCGCATGAGGCTGGGAAAGACCCACCAACCAGAGGACGTGGTCCACTCTGCCATTTTGAACCCATTAGCAGTTTACACACAAGTACAGTTCTGCTATTCTAATGTCACTACTTGAGGAAAGGACCTTTATGATCATAAAAGCAGTCAACCAAAAATACAGATCCATATTTTTACTAGTCTGAACAACAAACCATTATGATGGGCATGTAATGATATGGGCACAATAGTCACTCTACCGCATAGCAGATTCTAAATGAGCTACTCATATAATAAATACTTGCAAAATTATAATTTTGTGCTGATATATTATCTTTTTACAAGTAAGATAATTCAGCGAGTTACATTATTGGCCCAGACATATCTGGTCAGCTTGCAAAACAGCAATTTCTGCCTACAACGTGGCAAATCCTGCCCTATTAAGTTCACTTTTATTTAATTTGCTGTCTTTACCATCAAAAATAAGTATATCTATTGCCCTTCTAAAGTGTTAAAGATCCATCCCTTACAATCCTGGGAAGATTAGTGTAGAGGTTTGAACATCGGTAGGGCTGACTCAGCAGTTCATACTTCTGAGCCCAATACATTGAATACCATTAAAATGGGTATTTAGAAAACATATTTGTACAGGGCTTAGAAGCAGGAGGACTCCTGCATGAAGTGCATATAAAAACGTGTTATAATTATGGAAATCAATTTCTTAATAACTCTAGGGTTCTTGCAAGAAAACATTTATTTTGATGTGATCTGGTGATAGAAGTGTTGTGTAAATATGTTTCCTCGTTTGGGGTAAATTTTTCTGAAACATTAAAGCAACTGGTGCCAGATTATCTAACAGTCTGATTAATGTTTGCCCAGGAAGAGCATTTTGAGATAATGCAGATTGGAACAAAACCTATTTGCTCTATTCCGTATTATCAAAGCAGAAAAACTTGTGCTAAACTTAGTTGCTACATTTTTTGCAGAAGACAATACATTAAATAATCTGTCCCTAAATGTGAAATATTGCTGATTCTTGTTGTTGTTTTTGAATAAACATACTTGTATATATCAAAAATGTTGTGAAAGTTCCCCACTACCTTGATAACTTTCCTTGTTTGAATAGTATTTTGTTAAAAAAATATATTTTACAAAGAAAGAATTTAAGCAATTTAAGCATGAGGCCGGTGAGTCTGGAGCAGAGGGTGTGAACGTGTTTTTCTGTATGTGTGGCACGCTAAATTTGCAGTGCTGTTATTGCTGAGTTGCATCATTATTTGTTTGGGGTACATGGCAATGGTATATTTTACTATGTGCCTGCACTGACCTACATTATCTATGCGCTGCTCTGTTTTGAGATGCTACAATCTTTTTAGGTTTGGTATCCTACTCTGTGTTATTTCAAGCTATCGAAACCTGTTATGCAATGTCTTGCTCTGCTGGGATCCATGTGTTCTTTTCCCAAAGCTAAATGCATGTTAAATAGAATCTACCTGAGTGCTACAGTATGTACTCATTCACTCCTTTCAGGAGAAGGGGGAGAATATGATGTTGGTTTCCTTTAATACTAACCGATTAGGTCATGTTACATTATGTTGAGGTTTAATTATAATGTTTTGCTTTAAATGACTCATTTTGAAGTGTCTTTGAAGCAGCCATAAAACAGCAGGTAGCAACACGCGCACACAAAAGAAAATAGAAGATTAGACTTGGAAATCTAATCGGTTAACTAGACCATAGACGCCTGTTTTGACCTAACATTCGCATGATGCCCTCTATTACCAGGACACAGTAACTGCAGCACAAGGTGAGAAGGCTAGTCAAAGGCTGGATTATATAAATTAACTTCCATAAGCACCCAGCCTCAGCCTAAGCGGATTAATGCCTCACACACCAATATAACCATTACCTTAAAGGCCCTAGCAGGACTCAGGAACCCCCAGGAAGGCCGGGCCGGGTCTTCTGTCCCCAAAGAAACCCTGGTCGAAACCCCGCCCTCAGGTAAATATGTCCATATATCCTTCCAACCTTCCCATCTATAGAACTTGGACATTTGTAGCCATTCAGGGCCTCAGGAGAGTAAGTAGAGGGGCTTTGCAAGTTGCGTTTTCTTGGGCAGGGTTTCTACATGGCTTGGCACACCATCACACTGTGGAAGGCTCAAACGCCTGACCACGGCTAAGCCATAGACCTTAAGCACTTTGCACACAAGCACAAATCTACTGTTTTTGTAAACATGACAAAAATGAGGAAACCAAAGAATTTGAGCTTTTGTTTGCTCGTTTTTCTGAGAGCTTTAGCAAACTTGGCTAATTCGTATTTCTGACATACAAACCCCTCCCAAATGTTGTTGGTGGCCTAGGGAAGTAAGTAGAAGGGCTTTGCCGTCTGCATTTCTTGGGCATGGATTCAACATGGCCAGGTTCACCAGCAGTGAGAAAATACCAGACATCACCCCTGGCGCAGCGAACACCTGTTCTCCAACTATCTCTCCTTTCGGTGCTTCGCACCCTTAGAATACAGTTGAGTCCTACAATAAATTTGTGACAATTGTATACATAGCTCCTCCAACCTTTCCTTCTCAAGCCTTCCTGAACAGCTTATCTATCCCTCGCTGTCATCCCAACTAACTACACAACTTTGCTCCTCCCTACCACTATTGAATGTTCTCATACTCCTCCTTTGCCTCTCTGACAGGCAAATGAGCTTTGAGGTCATAAACTACGGCAGGAGGCGTTACACAAATGCAAGATAACATAACGTGCCATTACCAAGCACTGTTGCTTCATACCCCCCAAAACTGACAATGTATTGAAGACATATTTTGACACGTCACATGTAAACTCTGCAGGAATGCTACAATTTACATATGTAAAGCAGACGCAATTATCTTTAAAGTAAGTTTGGTTATCGCTGAAGAAGTGCAAGACATAATTCTGTATCTGTATGTAATAACACCATTTAATAAAAAAACAGAATCAGTAAGAAGGCTACTCTGCATCAAGCATACAACATTTTTAAAATAATAAATCTCATTTAGTCCCTTTTGATTTTCACAAAAACATTTCATATTTCCTTTTTCAGCATAGTTAGAGTTTGTGTATATCAATGTTCAACTCTCAAATCCCGAGGCGTGAGAAGCAAATTAACTGAAATCAGCGCCTTTCCTACTTAATGGTAGGTTTGCTTGTTTTCACATGGCACCAACATTGATGTCATCTTTAAACAGTGACATTTAATTGTTGTTTTTTCTGTATTGTTACCGCAATAAAGAGTGCATGCTACTGAAAAATAAAACCAGCAGGAAAACCAGTGCCATGTTGATTTAGGAGTTTTAAAACGAGTCATAAGCAGGGCCGGTGCAAAGAATTTTGCCACCCTAGGCAAACTGTCAGATTGGCGCCCCTCCCATGATCTTTCCGGGTCCTAATCGTTCTCAACCAACCGTCACCATTTTGTTACTGATTGCTGCAACCCGTTACATTACCTTCAGCTAACACATTGCTCACGTCTTCTGCTGGGCATGGATTCCAATGCACTTTCTTCACATTAAACTGCAAGAGCACTAGCATGTCGCTGGCACACTGTATCCAGGCAGGCTGGCTGCCTTGTGAAGGCTCTTGGATGCGGTTGTGTGTCAGCTGCACACATGCTCACAGCGGGTGATGGCAGGTTGAGAGATAGCCAGGAACAGCAACCGAGAGCTAACTGATTGTGCAGGGTTATTATTTAAAGAGACTCTTTCACAGTGCATGCAGCGTTCATGTCAGTGTGACACTTATTGTGCACAGAGATGCACACAGCAGGCTTTGCTTGTATTGATGACTGAGGCTGGCTGATAAAGTAAAGTAAACACAGCCTGACTTTCTTTTGTTTTGCTATCACTCAACTTAACCTCCACACTGAATCTGTTGGTTGTCTCCGCGACCATCAGTCTGGCTTTAGAGCATCCAGAGGCACAGAAACTGCTATTCTGAACACCCGTGAAGACCTGCTGTCAAATCTTGACTCTAACTCTCCCTCTGTCCTCATTCTTCACAACCTCTCTTCTGCTTTCGATATGATAAACCACAACATCCTCATCATCCGTCTCCGTGAAACCCTGGGCATCACAGATCATGCCCTTGCGTTGTTCACCTCCTTTCTCTCTGAACCGCCCTCCCAGGTGGAACTTGGGTCCTTTCTCTTCTCTATTACTCTCTCCACTTGTGGTGTCCCCCAGGGATCTAACCTATCCCCATGGTTTTTCAATATCTACATGGCCCCCTTGGCACAGGATCTCTACCATTGCCTCTAACTTTCAGTGTCATGCGGATGACACGCAGCTCTCTTTCAGGCTTCCCTCTGCCTCCTCTTCCTCGCTCATTCCTGACTGTCTATCTGCAGTTCAGTCTTGGTTTGCTGCTAATAATCTTTGCCTGAATGCCAGTAAGATAGAGATCATACTCATTGGGACCCCTGCTCCCGCCTTCCCATTCTCACACTGGCTGACCTCTCTATGCCCTGTTCCCTCACCTACCAATGAAGCAAAATCTCTAGGGGGTCATCTCTCCTTCTCCTCTCACATCTCAGACATCCCCAAAAAGTCCCACTCCCAACTGCACCCTGACAGGTATTCTGCCTTTTCTCACTTTCCCCCAGAGACTCACTACCTCGCAAGCCCTGGTTCTCTGTAGGCTGGACTATTGCAACAGTCTCTTTCACAATCTTCCTACCTCTAGTCTCTGTCCTCTTCAACTCATCCAGAACAGGACCGCAAGACTTATCCTTGCCCTCAAACCCAGGGACTGCATCTCGCTGGCACTGAAATCCCTCCACTGGCTCCCTTTGGCGGCAAGGATCAAGTTCAAGACCCTCTGCATAATCCACACGGCTTTCTGGGGCCGGGGCCTGCACTATCTACAATGCTCTCTTCCTAAATATTCTCCCTCTAGAGTCCTCCACTTGTCCTCCTACAACTCTGTGGGTGAGCCACTATCAAAAACAGAGATTTGGGGGTAGATCTCTATCCTCTGCAGGTGCCTCCCTCTGGAAAGCCTCCCTGCCTCTCTCCGTCTTGAGCCGGAGCACCTTCAGTTCTGTAAACTCCTCAAGACCTTCCTCTTCTCTTCCTCCTTCTCTCTCCCTCTCCCCCTGCTAACCTCTGTTCTTTTTCTCTCCACCCTCATTCTCCTCCCTAACTCTGTTCAGTTTTGCAGAGTGGTTGCCTGGTTCACCTCCAGAGCCTTACAGGTCCCAGGCTGCCCCTCCAGTTTTCTGCACTTGCCTACGGGCCACTGCACTATGTTCAGCATTACTGTACTTTCAAATCACCCTCCATGAGCGGGGCAACCTCTCTGCACTTAACCCAGGGCCCTGCTGGACTGGACTTATTTGTTCCCTCAAGTCCTCCCTTCATCGCACCTCCATCTGTATGCATGCATGACCTAAATGTACCAGGACTAGTTTGTTTTTCTGTCCTGTCGGTTATATATAATTATAACAAATCCAAAATAACTAACACCTTAATAACGAATACCATAATAATGAATTCCCAAATAACAAATTAATTTATCGTTGTTTTTGTGTTTTTTTTTCCGAATTCAATAATTTGGAATTTGTTATTTTAGGTTTGTTATAATGGTATTAGTTATTTTGGTAGTCGTGATAATCACTACATGCCGTCCTGTCCCACCTCCCCCTTTTGCGTCCCTTCTCCCTAGCTTGGTCGCTACTGTAACACTTCATGCAATTGTACTAGGTGAAATGCCGTCAGCCTGAGTATGCTAGTTTTTCTGTCAATCACTCAGAAACTTCAAGGCCTAAGAGTGATTACTGTATTTCCATTTTCCCTTCCCACCTTGAATCGCTTTGAAGCCCTCCACCTGGGTATAAGCAGTGTATAAATGAACAATGAAATAAGTAAAAATAAATAAATTAGTGTCATGATGTTCCCTTAAATAGGTTACCTTGCACTCCAGTACTAGAGGAAGTGTGATGAGCCGGCACTCCTCACAGCCCCCAACTCCCCTTTTTTCTTTTTTAAGCTGTGTTTCAAAGTGACCTACTTGAGCAGAGCTGCGACTGAGCAGTAATGAACTGCACTTACGCAAAACATTTGCTGCTGTTGGTGCAGCCTGACTGATGGGGCCGAGGGCTGACTCTGAGATGACCGCATGCGATATGGGGCTACTGGCTTGAGTAAAGCGAGCTCAAAGACATCCCAGGAGGGGATGCGTTTTTGGCAGGAAGTGGCTGGGAATTGCTGGACATAGGGATTAGCATGGCCTTAGCTAGTCAATGGACTGCAAGCTGAAATGGGCACAGGTGTCCCACGAAGACAGATGGGACAACTCGGCCCGCCCATGTTCCTCGCATTTGATGTAATCACTAAAATAATGTCTGAGAATCAGGAAGACTCTACGACCTGCAGGGACACTGGGATTGCCTGCATTCCAGGGTCTCAGTAAACATCTCGTATTTATTCCACGTGGGGAATTCCGTGAATTTATTGCCTCCAGCTCCCCTGGATGAGTTGAAAAGCTATATTCCGAATCCCCAAATAGGTAGCGTGGGGTACTGGCTACATTATTCAAGGTCCTGACTCTGTCAAGAACAAGTGTTGCCCCAAGGAAGGAAATATCAGCCATGTTATTCATTGTCCTTGTATGGTTGAAAGGTGGAGTCGATCCTGCTTGCATTAGTGCCATTGATCGGAAGGGTTTGCACTGCACACAGGCGGGGTGTGTTAACAAAGTGAGGTAAGTTAATGCATAATATATTGCATGCACGCACCTCTGCCTACACTCTGTGCTATTTTCCACTGTTATAGTCAGTGCATTTAGATTAAGGGTACAAATGGGCATGCAACCCAAACTATGTTTTAAAGGTGTTTGCAGGGGACGCACTGACTCTCGTGTAGTGGAGTGTGAAGGAGACACAGGGCACACACGAGCATGCAATCTGCACAGTGTCAGTCTCCTAGTGTTGCACGTGCAGTACAGCAGAGCACACATGTTAACTCAGGTACCAGTTCCTGCTAGGGGGATTTGAAGAGGAAGAGGGAGTGTGCAAAGGAAGCAGGTTTGATCCTATCAAGGAAGGCAGTATACAATTAGTGCAGAGTCCTCACCTGTGTGACGTCGGACTGTTCTCAGCATAGACTCCAGTACAGACAGGGCTCAGCCCCAGGGGCGCTCTCACAGAACAGCAAGGGCTGCTATGTCCAGAATGGGTGGCCTACGCGACAGGTACTCACTGGCCTGGCGCACCAGCGCCGCACAGAAAAAGGCTGCTGCCGGTCTCCAGCCAGGGTCAGCAGGCCACCACGTCTGATAGACGGTCCGGGCGGTGCACCAATTCAAGTTAATGGGCTCTGGGCTGGGGGATCAGCCATGATGCAGGGTGCACTGCAGCATTCCCAGAGAGACTCACACCATGCTCATCACGACGACCGGTCAAGACTCGAGGGGGCACATATGGTGCTTTGTTCATGGCCTGCCACGTGGAGTGCAAATGAGCAGGTGCCGGACCGTGCCAGCGCTGCCACGCCCATGCCACTCGTGACCCTGACCCGACTGCAACCTTCGGGCCAAGCCTCAGCCTGCAGACAATCAACCCCGGTGCTATCACAGGCAAGGCTGTTCGTATTATACAATTAGTGTGGAGGTGTTTAAGCAGCATTTTGCCGCTCTAACATTTCCACATATAGGCAAGCGCCTAACCTTGCCTAGTGATAGCACCGGCCCTGGTCATAAGTCACCTGTAGGTCAGCACTAAGCGCTTAGGAGTCAAGTTTATTTATCAATGAGTGACAGTTATTTGCAGTTAGAATCCAACCGGATGAGAGGAAAGGTCTCCCTGAATAGTATTCTTCAATAAGTCGAAGAGCTCGCTTCCGATTGAGGAACTTCCTGAAACGTTGTAGAGTTAAGTCAAGTACCCGTCCCAATAGTATATCACAATACGTTTGGCATTTGAAGGTCTGGTAGTTCAAGTGTGCTATCTCTGGTAGAGAAGTAGGCTGGCTTGCAAAGGGAGGCTGGGGACAGCAGTTTTTGCAGGTAGTTAACTTGTTTGTTCCAACAGACTTTGTGTATGAAGCCAACTCTCTGGAATATATATCGTGAACTACTCCACTGTTAGCCAATGAAGTGTTTTACATAGAAGCATTCTGGCAGCTTATCATGTGGACTGTTGGTGAGCTTTTTGTATCAGGTTTGAATACATTGTACAATAATCCAAACCTGCCAACACAACCCCCTTCAGGGTACAGTTGGTGATACTTTTGAAGGAAAGGGAGGTTTTGCTCTCCATCAAGGTAGTCTCGGAGAGAATACATTCTCATAATTGTAAGTCCGTAACCAGGCACACTGTGTACATCGGACAGGCTTCATTTTGATAGGAGACGAGGGGTGAGTTTCTCCCTGGTGAACGTGTTGATTCTACCACTGCTTGCACAATGTGGGCATGCTGCAATCGCACACAACAGCAGTTCCAGTGTGGGGAGCATTGTGCCTGTGGTACTAACTAATGAATTTGAAAATCTGGGATCTCTAAGTCACCTCTAGCTTATGGCTTGGAAATAAACTCCCAGCGCACTCTGGACTATGCGCCTCCCCACACCAACTTAGGCAGGATAGTGTTGAAAGATAGGTGAATTCAAATATGCATGGATGGCTTGCAAAAGATATACAAGTTTAGGATGTTTAATCATTTTGACAAAGGCATTTCAACCTGCCAGTCATAACGGAAGCTTGACCCGCCTATTTATTTTTAGTTCTGTGACTGTTGTCATATTTCCACAATTAAGACAAATGTTTTAATCCGTATACGTAGTGATTTGAGCTCCTATGTATAGCACCATGTCTGGGCTCCACTTAAATTAGCTCTGCAGAGGGGACTGTGACCGGTGTTGGCAGGAGTAATTCTGATTTGCTTCAGTTTATTATAGGACCACAATCCTCTTATAATGCACAATATCTACTACTATTGGATAAAAGTTCAAATGCAGGTTAGAGATACAACCGATACAAAATAAAATGTGCTCAGCATAGAGTCCTATCAGTGACCCATGTCCAGAAATAAGGGCCCCGTACTTCGCATGTTTTTATTGATGTATTTGTGCTAGCAGTTCGATTGCATAAGCAAATATAATCAGGAACATAGGACATCCCTGGTGTGCTCCTCTATAAAGTCTAATCGTCTGCGATTTATCTAGGTTTTTGTTAACTTTGTCCATCAGCTCCGTATACAATAACCACCTGCCAAGACTGCGGCCCAAGCCATATTTCTCAAGTATTTTCCACACCAAAACCCATGCCAAAGAGTCAAATGCCTTTTTGGCATCTATAAAGATCTCCAAGGCATTGCTCGAAGTCCAGTCCAGCTAAAGAGTAGAATAAATGGCATAAGTTGCAAGAAGCAGCTTGGGATAAATCCTGATTAATCAGGATAAATTATGTGAAGAATGTGTGGCAACAATCCGTTTGTGAGGATTTTATAGTGTCTGTTTAACATGGACAACAGGCGATAGGAACCACAATTCGTCTGCTTTTTACCAGGCTTCAGTAATAATAGTATATCTGTCTCCCTCAACAACACCGGTAAGTGCCACTTTTAAATGGCCAGTAAATATAAGCTTAAAAGACAAGGAACAAGAGAATCTGCAAACTCTTACTAACAATCCATATTAAGTCCATGGGCAGAGGGCATTTTATTATTGAGCATTTCCTTCATGGCCTTCTTAATTTCCTCTATGTTGATTTGCGCATCTTGTGTTGTGGCAACATCAACTGGAAGGCTCGTTAAGACAATGTGCTCCAGGTAAGAGGTTGCTTCTCCCTCAGAGCAGGACAGTCCATATGTACAGAGATTCTAGTAATACATCTAAAACTATTTATTTGTATATTTTCCTTAATGTGGTCTCCATATTGGTTGACTATTTCATTTGCGTATTTACTCTCTCTTTCTCTATTGACAAACCAAGCCATGGTCTTACTCAGCCTACCCATTTCACCACAGCGTCTCGAAGCCAACTGTCTGAGTTTCTCATGCAACTTAAGTTTGTTATTTTGCATATCAGGGGTTTGGCACAACTTTGTAATGTCCATTGCCTATTTAATCTCTCCCCACTTCTTTGACTGTACATATATGCTCCCTTATATGGATTTTGAAAGCTTCTCACAGCATGGCCATCAATGCAAACAATCCTAGATTAATCTGAAAGTACTCAACAGTGGCTTGAGATATCTTGTCCATGAAGATTCAGTCAGTCAGTGCTTGAACCTTAAGTCCTCACTGCCACAGTTCTTTCTGTGTTAAGCAGCTGTAGAGTAGCTACAACTGGGCCATGGCCCGACAATGTTCTAGGAAATAAAGAGCACTGACAATGAAGCTGTTGCTGAAGCTGATATTAATAAATTATCTATTCTCGCTGATGAGTCACGAGTGCCTGAGTAGTGGATACATGCTCTTGCACTCAAATGTTTCAGTCTCCAGGTGTCTGCTACATTGTAGTGTGTGATTTTGTCTTTAATGTTTTGTGCTGATTTTGTGATAGTTTTAAGTGTGCCGCGTGAGTTATCATCAGAGATATCCAAGACTGTATTTAAGTCTCCTACCCATATTGTCGTCACATTCAGAGAATAACTCGGGAGCTGGCCAACATTTTAAAAAAGTATGGGCAATCCAGATTGGGAGCATACATTTTCAAGACTTGTATTTTGCAGTTATTAATAGTGCCTAAAATGCAATTATATCTGCTCTGAGGGTCGACTTTCATGTTCAGAAGTGAAAAATTAAGTGTTTTATGTATTATGATTACTGCGCCTTACGAGTAGGTAGAATATATGCAAAATATCGGTGCGTTCTCCAGTTATTGGCAATGGTGTCACCTTTGGTCTTAAATAAAGTGTTTCTTGGAAGCATAGTAGATTGATATTTTGTCTCTGCGGGTATGCTAGTACCTTTCTCGTATTCTGGAAACTTCAGGCCAGTGTCATTCCAAGACATTCTTTTGACCATAGAAAAAGCCATAGGGCCTCATTACGAGTTTGGAGGTAGCCATGCCGTTTTTAGCAGCATCGCTACCCCCAACGTCCGGGTCCGGGTCCCGCAAAAGGGGATTTACCGGCCATTCCGACCTTGGAGGGTCCAGTAATTCCCTTTCGCGGCACCCAGACCCGGTACGTCCCCATTCCCATTTGAGCACCCATAGGGCTCAATGGGAATGGGGAGGGTGCTAACAAGGGGCCCGTTAATGACGGGCCCATTGTTAGCATCCTGTCTGCTAGCGGGTCCCGCTCTGCACATCTGGTCTGGCCAGGCGTACAGAGCGGGACCCGTTGCAGAACTCGTAATGTGGCGGCCCGGTATGAACAGTGCCAGTCCCTTAGCGGTACTGTTCATACCGTGGCCGCCACAGTTGTAATGAGGCCCATATAGTATTCAAAGATAGCAACTAGCTGTCATGCTGGAAAATCTACAATTCTATGTTTTGGAATCAGGGTAACAAGTGTCTAGGTTTACCGATTCCCCTACTAACCCAAATAAAATATGCCTCCACCACACACACTGACTACCCCATCGAATCAGTGTTATAACCCCACCCAAAGGGGTTGAAATTGGAGTTCAAGGGGCAGGACCTGTAAGTAGCTCCTGGGTGTAAGGATGTACCTCTAACCAGGAGCAACTCATCATGGCCTATGAGCTATCAATGTGTCATGAATGATTTTTCAGGATGGTGAACTTAAAAGGAAATCAGCACATAAGACTAAAAGAAATGCTGAGATTGTAAAAAATATATTTATATCGATTCACCATTGAGATATGCACATATAAGACCAGTCAATCAGAAGTCCTTGAAAGATGGTGGGATTTGCTTTTCTTTCCCAAACTGTGGCATGCACACATACAATCACACACTGTAAACCACCCTTTACTGTTGCTATGTTGCTCTGTCATTCGTTCTATTGCTGAATGTTTCTATTGATTCTTCTGTCACTTGCCATTCCTCATTGCATTTTTTTCTCTGCTATTTACTTTTACATTTCTTTCCTATCGGTTCTACTGTCTGCTACTACCTCTAGTTTAGCCATTAGCTACCGCTGTCGGTACATCCATAACTATGCCACTACGTTTGTTTCTGTTACTGTACCAATCTCTGTTGTGGTTTCTTTATTGCTACAACATTTTCATCTATGTGGTCATCTCTGTTCTGTGATGCCACTTTGCTCATTCTTCTCTTTTGCCTGCTCCTGCAGAATGAGGAGCTAATACATACAAGACCACGAATCTAACTTTCTTATGAAATGCAAACTGTAATACATCATGCTTTGAATATCTTCTAGAGGTTTCGTACAAATTCCCAGACACAGAGTGAATGTCAGATAGCAATGGCTGTAGGGCACCAGCCACCAGGATCCAAAGGTAGCTGGTGATGTCAAGCTAACCAGGCTCTCCTAGTCTTTAGCCAGGAGCTCAATAGCTCCCAGCAATTTCGATCCCTGTCCACCCCCACAAACCTTTGTATCAAAGCACCCCATTAAACTTTCTACGGTTAGTTGCTATGGGCAGAGGTTGGCGCATTCAATGCCGACCTCGAGCGCCTGGCTTGATTGTGTACATAACAAGTATCACCTGCAGTAACCTTGAAGCAGAATGAAAGTTTACCAATAGATGTGCAATCAACCACTAGGCATTTCATAGCCTGCTGGGACACTGACCTCTTTCGAAAGTTTTACAGGCTGTGGTGAACCAGAAGAAGGAGTTGGACTGAGATGTGACATGTTCAAGGGTGTTTCTTTCAATAACAAGAAAAACGCCTATCTAGCCCTGATGCTATGAGGGAACTTCCTACTTAACAAACTAAAACTAATAGTGCTTATCAAAATGTCCAAAATAAATAGTCCTTAGTCCAAACCCTATATACTATCTGGCCCTACCAGTTAGAAAAACAAAACAAAAATATGGATCGGCGCAATAGCCTCTATCCTTGGGTTTTGCTTGGCCCAACTACTGGGATCTCTCTCCAAGAAATGGTTTTAAACGTTCTTCCATTTCTCACAATGCTGTCATCCAGCCTCTCTGCAGGCTTTGAACAGCTAGTCTTAAATCTTAAAACGGTTTCACCACATTCCCTCCATTGCAGGGAAATGCAATGCCACCATTTCTGACTTAGTGTTGAAAAATGTTTGTTTCTTTGGTTTGGGCACATGAACCCTCCTGGTCCTCTCTGTTTCCAGTCTTGCTTTATTACCAGGTTACTCACCATAGTGACCACCGTACTCCTAGTCCATAGTCCCCTTTCCTCCATACTTGTGGGACATCTCTCTGTCCTGTGGGACGGGACCGGAGCACTTTGTAAAAAGCATCCACATTTTTCCCAAAATGTGTCCTTCCTCTCTTTCCTGCGCGGGGCACGGCACGCGGCTGTAACCCCGCCCACCTTGGCTCCGCCCCGCTCATCGCCCCTCAGTCCTTTTCTTTGCCAGGTCAGAGACCCATTACCAATACAGAGGAACCTTATTAGAGGGGACGGCGGGCGGGCGTATGGAGGAAAGGGGACTATGGACTAGGAGTAAGGTGGTCACTACGGTGAGTAACCTGGTAATACTCCTACGTCCCGTCCCCTTTCCTCCATACTTGTGGGAGATTCCCAAGCACTCCTTACAGGAACTACGGGTGGATGGAAATACCCCTTACTGAAAAAGGTTCTTCAGCACAGCCTGACCAAACTGAGCATCAGCTCTAGAACTCATATCGAGGCAGTAATGCTTACAGAAAGCAGATGGAGAGGCCCAAGTAGCTGCCCTAGCGATGGACTCCCAGGGAACATACTTCTGAAAAGCAACCGCAGCTGCCTTGCCCCGCACCAGGTGTGCATGAATACCTTTAGGAGGTTTCAGCTTTTGGACAGTGAAAGACTCCGTGATACAGGCGGCAATCCACCTAGAAATAGTTGCCTTAGACGCCTGTTTGCCTTGAGGGTTGCCGAAAGTCACAAAAAGTTGAGAAGAACTTCTAAGCTCGGAAGTCCTATCCAGGTAGAACTTAAGAGCTCTTCGGATATCAAGACAGTGTAGAACCTTCTCCGCCTCAGAGGCGGGGTTCGGAAAAAAGACCGGTAGGGAGATCGATTGATTCAAATGGAATTCGGTCACTATCTTCGGCAGAAAAGCCGGATTAGTTCGAAGGACTACCTTGTCCTTGTGAAAGACCAAGAAAGGATGCTCCACCGACAATGCCTGGGGCTCACTCACTCTCCTTGCCGATGTGACGGCGACCAAAAAGGACACTTTCCAAGACAAGTACTTGAGGTCCACAGTAGCCATCGGCTCAAAGGGTTTATGGCACAGCGCCGTCAGGATAACATTCAGGTCCCATGGCAGGTGCGGATTACGAACTGGAGGGTAAAGGCGTGTTAAACCAGCGAAATGCCTCTTTACCACTGGGTTAGCCAGAGAGTACGAACACTGATCCGTAGAAAGATAAGCAGAGACCGCTGAAAGGTAAGTCCTGCATGACAGAACATGAACCCCTGACTCTGCTAGGGAGGACACGAAGGACAACACCGTGTCAACCGTGGCTCCCCTTGGATCCAATTTCTTCTCTAGACACCAATGACAGAACCTGAGCCATTTACTCTTGTACTGAGATCTGGTCGAGGGTTTTCTGGCTGCCTGGATAATACGCATGTTATCCACAGACAAATTCAGATGCTCTAAAGACCTGAACTCAGGCACCAAGCCGCCAAGCAGAGCGATTGTGGGGAGGGGTGCCACAGCTGCTGCTCCCCCTGGTGGAGAAGATCGTGAGTTACCGGTAATATGATCGGCGGATAAACCAACAGGTGTTGGAGTTCTGAGAACCAAAACCTGGCCGGCCACCACGGGGCTATCAGTAGAAGAGAACAGTTCACCGAGTTCTTCAACTTCCAAATTGCCCGGTGAACTAGAGGCAGAGGCGGGAAGGCGTAAGCTCTCATGTTGTGCCATGGAATCTGTAGAGCATCCCCCAGAGAGGAGGCTCCCAGCCCCCCTCTGGAGGCATACAGAGGAAGCGTCTTGTGCGCCGCCTTCGCGAAGTGGTCCACCTGCGGTGTGCCCCAGCGCGAGAAAATCCCTGAGAGGACCTCCGCCTTCAACTGCCACTCGTAGCTGACCACTGTCCGCCGGCTGAGGGCACCTGCTGTGACATTCAGCTGGCCCGGGATGTGCACTGCAAGCAGCCAGACACCATGAAGCACGGCCCACTCCCAAATCTGGATGGACAGGTCCACGAGGGGGGGGGGAGACTTTGTTCCCCCCTGCTTGTTGATGTAATACATTGACACCACATTGTCTGTTCTTATGCGGACCACTTTGTTGACAATGACCGGTCTGAACGCCTGAGCGCCAAGAAAATAGCCAGAAGCTCCAAATGGTTTATGTGCAGGAGCTTGTCCTGAGGCGACCAGAGGTCCGCGACCTGAAGGAGATCTAACGTCGCACCCCACCCTAGGAGGGAGGAGTCCGTCGTGATCATCACCATAGGGACCGGGTCCTGAAACCCCGCGCCACCAGACAGATTGCTGAGAGATGACCACCAGTCCAGGTCCACTCTCATGGAATCCAGAATCATTATCCGCATGGAGTCTGGGTCCACTGCCTGACGCCATGAATTCCGAAGGGCCATCTGGGTCCGTCTCATTTTGAGACGAGCAAGAGGAAGAGCCAGCACACACGAGGCCATGAGGCCCAGAAGCCTCTGGAACCACCAGGCCGACATACTCTCCGACTGCGCAAACATCTGACACATGGCCAACAGATCCGCCATTCTGTCCCCGGTCAGGTATACTCTGCAGTCGATCGTGTTCCAACGAAAACCCAGAAAAATCAGGTCCTGAGAGACCGTCATGGAGGATTTCCGCCAGTTCACCGACAGCCCAAGATGGAACAGAAGCTGAAGGAGAGACTGGAGGTTGCCCGCTGCCGCCAGCGGACAAGGGCTGCGTAGAAGCCAATCGTCCAAATAAGGATACATATGGATACCCTGAAGACGAAGATAGGCCGCAATTACCGACATCATCTTCGTGAAGACACACGGCGCCGAGCTGAGGCCAAAAGGAAGCACCCGAAACTGGAAGTGCTCCTCTCCCAAAGAGAAACAGAGGTGCCTCCTGTGTGGAGCCCAAATCACGATATGCATGTACGCATCCTGAAGGTCCACCATGCTGAGCCAATCGCCCGCCTGCAACGAGGAGCGAATCTGGCCGGGCGTGATCATCTTGAATTTCTCTTGGGGTAAGGAAAGATTGAACTGGGAAAGGTCTAGGATGGTGCGCAGGCCAGCCTGGTTGGGTTTGGGCACCGTAAACAGCCGGGAGTAGAAGCCCTCCCCTCGCTCCCCAGAAGTTTCTGAACCTCGGCCTTGAGGGAGGGTGAGCCCGACAGCTGAAAAGGAGGGTTGAGGGGTGTGGTAGGGGGTAAAGGTAAGCGGAAGCCCGCCCGAGCGACTGACAAGACCCATCTGTCTTCTGTGATGGTCTGCCGTGCCTCCCAATGAGACGCACTACGTCCTCCCACCGGGGTCTCGTGCGAGCATGGACAAACTTCATTTGGCAGGTTTATCGGTGGCGGTGCCACCTGAACCTGATGAGGAGGATGAGGAGCGGGAGAAATACCGCGTACGCTGTTGTCTACGGCGGTTATTTCCCGCAGGAGTATCCACTCTGCGCGATTTGCGGTCGAGGAAGCCCCTGAAACCAGAAGAAGGTCGACTCTGCGATAACTGTCTCTGAGGTTTGAAAGGAGCTTTAACCAGAACAGACAATGATTTAGCCGTCTGAGTGCTATCCTTGGTTTTGGTGAGCTCTACATCAGTAGAAGAATGAAAAAGCTTCTTACCATCGAATGGAAGGTCCAATACTTTGTCTTGCACTTCCTTCGAAAACTTAGTGGCATGCAACCACGCTTGCCTCGAGGTATCAACCCCGAGCATCATGCCCCGAGCCGAGGTGTCTACGTGATGAGCCGCAGCCTCCAGGAGATCCTGGGCCAAGACCCTGGCATCGGAAAGGCCACCTCTGAAATCTTCCAACTTCTCGACCGGAATGTGCTCCTCAAACTCCGACAGACCTTTCCACATCCGCACGTTAGCTCCCGCCAAAATCAATTCGGCATTGGCCTGCCTGAGCTGCAAGGCCGAATTGGCAAAGATTTTCCTCCCTAGGGAGTCCAGGAGCTTGTTCTCCTTTCCCAAGACCTGAGTAGCCGTCGCGGAAGAGGATGCTGCAGGTCTGGACTGCAACGTGGCCGCAGCCACCACTGTGGAGGAGGGAGGCGGACAAGACGAGAAGGCCACTTCCTCCGAAGAGTGCAGCCTGTACCTCGCGTCAATCTTTTTATTGACAAAAAGTCCTGAGTGTGGCTTCTCCCAGACTCTTCGGACCTCAGCCAAAACATCCTTCTGCAGGAAAAGGCCGGTACGCTCCAAAGGAGACAGGGTGAACGCCCCGGAAAGCACGCCCTCCTGTGGAGCAGGTGCCTCGGGAACCGGGACATCTAAGAAATTCATCATGTCCAGTACCCGGTCATGAAAAGCTCTAACAGAGCGGGGAAGGTCCTCGTTATCCTGCTCGCCTTGAGGGTCATCTGACAGGTCAGGATCCTGCTGAACCGTGTCAGCCACTGCCTTGTCCACTGGGGACAACGGTGGCAAAGGCGGAAGAACAGGGGCAGGCACCACGGGCAAAGGAGGCGTCGGCGGAACCACCAGAGAAACGGGTGGAGCCGGAGGCGTTGGTGGACAAATTTCATTAAAAAGCCCTTTGAAATACTCCCTCATGGGGTCGGTGCGCTTAAGGGCTTGAAATTTACCGAAAAAAGCGTCCTCAGGAGATTGCTTCGGAACCTCTCATGAGGTGGACAAATCCAGGGACGTAACGGAGAAGGCTGCCATGCCGGGCCCTCCGCCGACGTATCCACATAAATCAAAAGGGGCCGCCTCTGCAGGCAACGAAACATTGTGCGGAAGAGGCATCCGGGCGTTCCAATCATAAACGGGCCAGTAAGGATACGCACAAGTGACCTTAGGTTCACCCAAGGGACCGAACCGTACACCAGAGGCCGATGGCGTAGTTGTAGGGCTAGTACCTAAAATGGCCGCCGTGGTCGTGGCGGGAACGGCCGCCATTTTGTCTTCATCTGAGGGGAACTGCGGCACGTGAGGAGGTGAGGCAGGGGTCCCCGTCGATGGATCAGGGGTCTTAATTTTAGCCTTAACATAAGAACCTCGGCAGAGCCGGTACTATGAGGCCTGGAATGATTCTGCGACATACCAACCGCCAACAGAGCCTTCAAAGGAAGGACCTCGGCACTGCCGGTAAAAGAAGAACCTTGCTTCTTTGCCCCCTCAACAGATCTGGTATCACTACAAGAGCGGGAACGGTGAGAAACCGCTTTCACCGACAGGGCCCTGCCCGGCCCCTCAGAACTGCTGGTAGCCTTAGCCTCTGTACGAGGGACCTCGGGCCTAGGCCCGGTAATAGCCTTATTGGCACGGGCCTCGAACATCCGTTTGGTAAACACAAGCCCAGCCAAGGCCTCGGGGCGCACCCCGGTCTTGTTTTTAAGGGAAGCCGAAAGAGAGGCCTCAGAGCAAGCTCCGGTACCCTGTGACTCAGCAGAACTGGGTCTACACCCAGCCCCCACAGGAGGGGCCTCGGAAGTTACTCCGGTGTACACAGGCCCCTTACGGAGACCCTTGGAGAAAACTCTGGTAGAATTATTAGGCCCGACAGGCACCTCAGGGCGAACCCCGGTGACAGAGCGGTCAACGCCCCTCCCTGCTCGAGAGGAACCCGGGAAGGTATCCTCCGGCCGGGGTGCTCTGAAAACTAAAGAACTTACCGGGCGTTTCTTCATCTCGTTGATGAACGCCTGAAAATGAGATGGAGGAGTGCGTCGGAACACCTCCTCCCACCGTTCCAACCGACGTTGAAGAGCCCGGACCGAAAGGGAGTCACAGTAAAAACAGGAGTCCCAATGGTGTTCCGGACCCAAACACTCTAAACAAAGAGGATGGGGGATCCGCCCTCGCGAAGCGACGATGACAGGAAGAACAGTCTGGAAAGTCTAATTTAAAAGACATAGACAGACTAGAAGACGAACGCTAGCAAGAGCCAGAGAGGAAAACAGGGAAGAAAATCTTCCGAGGATGCAAGTGCGCCCGGCCCCGATCGAGCAGAGAAAAGGACTGAGGGGCGATGCGCGGGGCTGAGCCAAGGTGGGCGGGGTTACGGTCGCGTGCCGGGCCCCGCGCAGGAAAGAGAGGAAGGACACATTTTTGGAAAAATTTGGATGCTTTTTACAAAGTGCTCCGGTCCTGTCCCACAGGACGGAGAGATGTCCCACAAGTATGGAGGAAAGGAGACGGGACGTAGGAGTATATGGTTTATATTTGCAGGGCACCCCAAAGCCCTTTGGTCCTCAATGAGGCCTGCTTTAACAAGGCCTCTGTTGGGCGTTTGCTTGTTATGCATAATGGTTCTCTGGTGGAGAACTCTAATGTGCAGCAATCGTTCTCCATCTATGAGTATTGCAGGTTCTGCCGCGAAACGGATAAAAAATTGAGAAACCTTACTCAAATCATGACTTACAGTGTCACCCAAGGCGATGTTTGCTATCGTATGACTTGTGAACCAAAAGAGGTTAGCAAATGTCAACAGCTGAGTGTAGCCAATGAGGAAAACCGAACTGTATGTGAGAACAGTTGTGTTCACGCGCTCCAAGCACATGTACCAATGTAAATAACACAATGGGCCTCATTACGAGTAGGGCGGTAAGGGATACCGGGCACCGGTAAGGAGACTAGTGCCGGTAATTCCCTACTGCCCTATTCCGAGGTCCGTTGGAGGGAACCGTAAGGAACGTGTGGTCCGACCACACGTCCCTTACAGGTCCCGCTAAGGGACCATGGCACTAATAACAGGCTTGCATGTCGCGTGCCCGTTATTAGCGCCCTCCCCATTCCCATTGAGCCCTATAGGGGCTCAAATGGGAATGGGGAATGGTTAGTTCAATGGGGACTTACCGGTCCCTCCAGGGTCGGACTACACCGGTAAGTCCCCATTGAACTACACCAGACTCAGACCCGTTATTGAGGGCAGTCATGGCGCAAATAGCGCCATGACTACCGCCAATCTCGGAATGAGGCCCAATGTCATGTGATCATACAGTTGTATCTGCTAGCCATTTGAACAACGTGAAACTTCAGAAAGAGTGGCTTTTTTTGTGTGGCAACATTACATATACTTACATTCCGGCAAACATTTCTGGAGGATCATGTGCGTTAACACGGCTTGAATTAATTATGTTTTCTTTGCAACCCATATTACATCGAATGAGAAGAGCAACTTTTGAATCTGTAGTGCTATCCCCAGACTGCGATGCAAATGTGCACTTGTTATCGGAATCGGAAGTCTTAGCTCTTGCATTTTCATTGGTGGGAGTTTGGGGATTAGCTGCTGGGGGCTATAAATCTTTAATCAAGTTAGCATGTTTAATAGTGAAAGGACTCAATCATACCTCGAAAGCAGCTTTGGAGGATCGCTTCTAGATAGTCAAATTATGAGGAATGAAGCCTTGCAGAATCAAGCTGTTATTGATTATTTACTGCTAAAACATAAGCTGGGTTGTAACACATTTGAAGACATGTGCTGCTTTAATTTAAGTGACCATTCCCAGTCTATTGAAACACACCCAAAGTTTGAAAAATGCAATGAAACAGGTAACACAATACCACACTGGGAATTGGTGGGACTGGTTTTTGTTTTGGATTCTGGACTTTGAAGGAACTCTGCTTTACGCTTTTGCTTGTATTTGTGTAATTGCTGTGATTATAACTTTGTTGTTGCTGCATTCAATATATCCCTAATTTAGCTATGATGTTTCGCCGGTTTCAAAACCTGACTTTGGTGCCAATGAGTTATGGAAGTCAAATGTCCAGAGGTGGATTGTAATGCTTTTAAATAAAACATTGTGCTTCTTCGCAGTGCATTCGGGTACACTCAAATCCATAGTGGACATTTGCTTCATGCCTCAGTGGAATCTGCTATGAATGTGAACTATTCTGTTGATGAACATGTTTTCAACGTTGATAGTATGATTTCACAGCAAAACATGTTTTCAACGCTATTCATTGCTCATGTTATTCTGCACCACTCATCCAAGGACACTTCGAGAGGAAGGTGCACGAATATGCTAGAATAATCCGGCGCAGCCTGTTACTTGATAACGTTAATTTAGATATTGTCAAAACTGAATATGAGTTGTGGAGTTGTTTTCATGTTCTCTTGAGAGAGGGAAGAGTTCTGCTCCATGAGAGCTCCATGAGAGCTGCCAAACGGTAGAAATGTCGAGAGCCTGAGGGTTCTAGAAGGTGCCACCTAGCGATTGAGGACTTAAAACGAGGCGCGACGAGGCAGTCAAGTAAAAAGCTTCACTTGGAAGATGGATGCATCATTTCAAGCACGTTGAGGCCAAGATCTCTCTCCTTCACTGTTTCAGGGCTTTTCTGTGACTTCTGGCGCAATGAGGATGTTTATTGCTGCTGTGTTAACAGTGATATATTTTATCTAGACTTCTTTTATTCTTTGCACATATAGCATTTATTTACCCATTAATTATTTTCGCATTCATGTATTGCTTTTGTCGATGGTATGAATAAAGAGGCCGTAAATAGCCACTTTGCAGTGCAGTTGGGTGCCTGTGTAAATAATTGCTCTCCAGTGTCCAAGGTTTTCATTCAGTGTACTGAAAAGGCAGCTAAGTGTTCTGGGCAATATATCTGAGCACTTATGTGAAAGCAAAACATCACGCCAGCACAAATCTGTTTGTCTCTGGAAAAGGGTGATTGGCTCTGTGTAGTGGATGGTCACGATGCGTATCTTAACATCCCAATATGTCCCCAACTCCACAGGTAGCTTCCTTTCTCTGTAGAGAGCAGGCATTTTCAGTACCAAGTCCTTCCCTTTGGACTGAGCATGGCGCCAAGAGGTTTTACAAAGATGATGGCAATCATAGCAGGCTTTCTCAGGGAGTCCGGTCTATGCATTTTTGGACAAATGGATCCTCAGATGTCATTGTCCTCAAAGATCAGTCTCCCAAATGCAGACATTACTACAGCTTCTGTTCAACCTCTGGTTATTTGTGAACCGGAGAAAATTCTCTATGACTGTCACTTGAGACCTGATTTTCATCGTTTTTCACTGGAACACAACGATCTCCAGGATGTTTCTGACACTGGACAGGAAGAAACATATTATTTGAACATGTGCTCTTTTTCTGAAATCCACCCACATGACAGCTTCGTGGTTCCAGAGGCTTCTAGGATTCATGGCCTCCTGTGTTTTGCCACTTCCTATAGCGAGGCTGAAAATGAGGCACACACAGTCATTGTCTCAATTGTTTCTAGTAACTCTCGAAATGATACCCAATCTCAAGTGGTTGTCAGACTACTCCAACCTCTTAGAAGGGACTCCCTTTTCAGAACCGACTGCTCATGGGCAATAACTAAATTCCTCTGCGCTAGGATGGGGGCAACGTTGGGTCACCTAGAAGTGATCGACCCATGGTCGCCTTTGGACTCGCAACAATATGTCAACTACCTCGAATGGTTGCCATTTTTCTAGCTCTGAAAGCCTTCCAGTCCAGCATGAGCAACAAAATAGTCTGCACCAGGAAAACAACTCAGTCTTGATGTTTTACTTAAACATGCAAGAGGGAGACCCATTCCCTAATTCAGCTAGCCCTACAGTTGTGGGAATTGGCAGTGCAGAAAGGAATATGGCTTCAAGCAGTTCACATAACAAAAACCGTGGGTAACGGGTGCACACCTAGTTCAATAAGAATTAAATAGAGCTAGCTAAATTAGTGAGGTGCAGAGGAGAGTGACGCAACACTGGCACTGTGATGTGAACAAAATACAAACAAATGAAGGTGTCCACGGTCTGTGGATCACTCCCGTCCCCTGCACACTCAGGGGATTGTACAAAGACAAACAATTATTATTTACGATTATTTACGAACTAGGTCTGTGGACTTAGTTCACAATTATTTAACAGCATCTGAATATGTTGAATCCAAAGGGATACAAATGATAAATTATGAAATCAATTCTTACCAATAGTTTTGACTTTTCTCTTTAGTAAATTCACAAGGACAGAAGAAAAATTATTAACATCAATATTCTACTCTTGATTTAATATAATTCAAATATAATGGAGCAAAGAACAACATTCCAGCTGTTAATACAAAATTACAATATTAATTAGATATTGCCACTATAGATTCCAAGCTGGTTATTCTTAAAAAACTCTCTTAAAAACTCAACGCGTTTACAATTTCCTTCATCGGGAGTGGTCATTTGTGGATATATTCAACACAGTCAGTGGTCCAAATTTCTGATATCTGCAGGTAATAAGACAAATCATAATATCTTCAATTACTCTTATGAAACTGAAGTATTTCTAGTTCATTAGTTGATTAACTTGATTTAAGAGATAACTCTACCTGGCATAGGTGCCCCATTGCCTTTCTGCTTGTGGTTAACGATCCAGTCTCTTAAAAGAAGTGGTTGCCTGTGAATATCCCAAATAAAAGGGGCCATACGAGACTATACAGGTGATTTTCAATCAATTGAAAGTAAAGTGATTATAAGAGAAACAAGGTCCTACCTCTAGAAGAGAAGTCGGTTCAAACATAGGAAGTGATGAATTGCATATCAATGCACATAGTTCTTGAGCCGCATTAGCAATTATGCTAAGGTTGAGGTTTTACTTAAATTGTAACTGTAGAGAGTAAAGTATCGATTGTTACACTGTGTTGTGGCTTCTGTTCATAAACGATATGTATTAGAGATTGAGGTAAGCTTACCAACCCACGTGGAGCTTAGAGAATCTGAGCGGGAACTCATGGGGTTTCAGGGTCACATCATCCCACTTCGTATGTGGTCCTTTGTAAATTTAGAGGGTCTTCTTAGTGTAAAGCGATGCCGTCTTCCAAACTGGAGGTTTGGACAAGATTGCTGCTGAATGACCATTTGGGTAAAAAAGTAGGGGAAAAAAGAAGATATATCCATTCTTTAATTGCGAGGTAGGTATTACAAAAGTCAAAATACAAGAACTGACTGTTAATATGCTTCGGAGTTTAAATGTGAATAAAGTGCTATAAATGGTAAATAGCCTATGGGTATTGCTAAACCAGTCGATACCATGTCTTCATCATATTAATGTAAAGAGACATATGCAGTTGCTCTTTATTGAAAACATGCTTTCTCTGAGGTAAAATTGTGGTACGCCGTGGTATATGGTACTAATTAGCCCAAAAAGAGTAAAGATGAGCTGTACGGACGTGTGATGCCAAATATATTAAATGACCGTGACTAATGCACGTCACGGTTGGTCCATACCAAATGCATAGTATTGTATGCGAATCCTAAAAAAAGAATACCTTTATTCATTGTTAAATAAGCAAGGTTAACCTTTCCTTCCAAATGACCCAAACGCGCCTCTGCAGTGTTGCTAGTTTTCAAAAAAATGTCTCAAAAATGGATGAAATATCCATCAACCAAACGGGACCTGAGAGGTAGCTAGAATTCGGAATTACTTACATTGTAAAGCTTTTCTGATCCGTGCAGATTAGAAGCCGTGTGTGGCGTGTAGAAGTTGTCCGCCAAATGCCTCAGGATCGTATTTCCAATGACGCCTAGTTAACGTGAATGTGCTGACGTCAGATGTAAACATTGACATCATCTCGCGCCACGTCACATATTGTCATTCATCTAATTGTATGCTAATGAATACATGATATGTGACAACTAGTATGTTATGTTAGAACAAAGGTACATAATTTAGTAGCACTATAATGTAAATTAATGATTCTAGAGACAAAAATAAAGGGTGTTGGAAAAAACGTTCTCTTAGTGAAAATACAATCGGTTTGTCGAGCCTCACTGTTGTGGGACCCAAAACAAAGGGGGGGGGGGGTTGTTTCAGGCTCTTTCTGGTGAACTATCTCCTATATCCTCTGTCTCTAGCCGTGGTTATGATCTCCTCAGGAAGAAACTGAATTACTGAATAAGTTGCGAGAACCCAAAGAGATACAATTTTTGTATACTCTCAAATATTCCAGCGAGAGTCACCAGATAGCCAGCTTAATACGGAAAAACTGGAGGATCATCCAAATGGATCCACAACTCCAGAAACTCTTCCCTGAACCTCCCCTGATAGCTTATAAACGAGGCCGAAATTTTAGGGATCGACTGGTGAAGGCAGAACGAACTCGAGAACCTCGCCAAGCGACTCTGCTTACTAAGAAACTAGGAACTTTTGCCTGCTTACACTGTTCTAACTGTAACAACATCACCAAAGCTGACTATGTGAGACATCCACGGACGGGTGCAAAAATTAAACTGAAACACTACACTACGTGTGATACCAAATCTGCTGTGTATACTCTCAACTGCCCTTGCGGAATCTATTATGTGGGTCAAACAGTAAGGAAAATGAAAGACAGACTGAATGAGCACAAAAGTAATATCAGAACCCACAACCTACGTTCACCAGTTGCTAGGCATTTCACAGAGAAAAAACAATCAGTAGCCCAACTTTGCTTCCAAATCCTGGAGGTAGTGCATCAAGCACAAAGGGGCGGTGAGACTGTTACGCTCACCTGATATCCACGGGGAAGCCACCCAGCCAGTTGGTCGTTGGTGCCCTTCCCAATGATTCCCCGGTGTGGTCTGGGTGTCGATGGGATTCCGCCTGGTTGTCGGAATCGGTGGGCTCTCCGTCCTGCTCTCTGGGCAGGGGCGCGTTGTCTTTTGTGGGCGAAGAAGAGGGCCCACCGTAACTGGCTTGAAGAATGGGCTTTGGCTGTTTTGAGATATTGCAGGTTCAGGTGGTCTGTGATCACTGTAATGGTGTGTCTAGCTCCCAGAAGATAGTGTCGCCACGTCTTGAAAGCAGACTTGATGGCTAGGAGTTCTTTGTCCGTGATAGCGTAATTAATTTCTGGGGGTGAGAATTTTTTTGACCAGAAGGCCACAGGATGCAGCTGGCCAGTTTCTGGGTCCCTCTGTGAAAGGACCGCTCCCATTGCCATACTGGAAGCATCAGTTTCTACGACATAAGGGAGGTCTGGACGAGGGTGCCGCAGGATTGGAGCGGAGGTGAACCTTTGTTTCAGTTCTTGAAAGGCTCCTTCTGCTTCCTCAGTCCAAGCAAACTTTTTATTGCTTTTTCATAGCAGTACTGTGATCGGGTGCACAACCTGAGAGAAGTCTGGGATAAACCGGCAGTAAAAGTTCGCAAAGCCTAACATGCTCTGTATCCCCTTCAGAGATGTTGGTGATGGCCATTTTAGAATTGCGTCAACCTTATGTAGTCCATTCTAATGCCTTTCGGCGAAAGGATAAAAGCAAGGAATTCTACTTCGGTGACGTGAAAAAAAACATTTCTCCAGCTTTGCATACAAACGATCTTGGCAGAGCTTGGTGAGGACTGAACGAACATGCCTGATATGATCTTGTTTTGAGGCTGAGTAGACCAAGATGTCATCAATGTACACTAAGGTGCAAACGTCTATCAGTTCTCTCAAGACATCATTCATGAAATATTGAAACGCTGCGGGAGCGTTACATAAGCCAAAAGGCATGACTTGATATTCAAACAAGCCATATTTGGTACGGAAAGCGGTTTTCCACTCATCTCCGCTTCTGACCCGGACCAGGTGGTATGCTCCCCGAAGGTCAAATTTGGTATAGATCTGGGCATCTTTGACTTGGTCTAGCATTTCCCGGATAAGAGGCAAGGGGTAGCGGTTCTTCATGGTTATCTGGTTTATTGCGGGGTAATCAATACAGGTCCTCAAGTTCCCTTCCTTTTTCGGTACGAAGAACAAAGGACTGGCTGCTGGGGACTTAGATGGGTGGATAAATCCGTTTGCAAGGTACTGGTCCAAATAGGATTTCGGGTGAAGGTTTTCTGGTTCGGTAAGAGCGTAGATCCTGCCGCAAGGGAATTGTGCGCCAGGAATAAAGTCAATTTGACAATCATAAGGCCTATGCGGCGGCAATGTGTTAGCCTGGTCTTTTTAGGAATACGTCCTGAAAGTCACGATATTCATCTAGCAAAGTATTAGTTACTCCTAGAGTAGAGGCTCTAGTATTGGAAGTCTTGGAGACACAGGAGTCGGGTTCCGGGTCAGGAGAGCAGCAAGTCAGGGAGCAGTTGCTGGAGAAGGTTAATTTCCATGTCCAGCAGTCTATCAAAGGGTTGTGAGCAACCAACTATGGCATCCCTAGTATCAACCGGAACCGAGGTGCCTTTATAAGATCGAACAAAATACACTCCCGATGTCCATCCTGGAACAGCAAGGTTACTACTGCTGTGCACTGGGTTACTGGTCCAGAGGCGATTTCTGTCCCATCCACGGTAGTCACCTTGTCCCTGGTAGACTTAGAACACAAAGGGAGCCCCATCTCTGCTGCCAACTCTTGATCTATATAGTTCCCATCTGCTCCGCTGTCGATGTACGCTTCTACAGCATGCATCTTTGACAATTGTTGGTGATTTATTAACATCACGGGTATCGCAAAGTGTGAGGTCAGTGGCTCTTTCTCATCACTCGACAAACTGACCTCTACGGTTGCCGAGGTTGGTAGTTTCCCGATTCCTTAACTTCATCCTTTTCTGTGGCCCCGACTGTCCTCCTTGCGGGTTTTATTGGGCAGTCTTTCAGAAAATGTCCTGGCTTTCCACAATACAAACAAAGTTGCTGTTGTCTTCTTTTATCCCGCTCTTGTTTTGTTAATGGAGGTCGTATCCCTCCGATCTGCATGGGTTCTACGGCGTTGTCTGGCCCCCGTGGGGCATTGTCTTTAGGCCGAACATAAACTACTCGAGAGTCTGCTTTGGACCGGTCTGCTTTTCGGTCCTGCAACCGATGGTCTAGCTGCACAACCAGATTTATGAATTCGGTACAGTCTCTGGGGGGATCAACTACCTGGGCCAAGATGTCCTTTAATTCGCCTCGTAAGCCTCGATGGAATAACGTTGATCTTTTGTTTTCTGGCCACCTGGCTTCAGTAACCAGTCTATTGAAAGTCGCAATGTATGTTAACAAGTCTTGGTTCCCCTGCCGGAGGGATAAAAGTTTGTTATCCAATGCTTGTTCCTGGGTATGGTGAGCAAACAGTTTTTCAATTTCTCTCTGGAACCCCCCATAGTCCTGTAACAACGGATCATTATGGGTCACCAGCGGCACCGACCAATCTGCTGCACTTCCACTCAAGTATGATAGGATGAAAGCTACCCGAGCTTGGTCATTTGGAAATGCCCCAGGGGGACAAAGGAAGTGAAGGCGACACTGATTTATGAATGCTGCATACTTCCGTGGGTCGCCCGAAAACCTTTCTGGTAATGCCAGGGGAACTGTTCCAGGCAGCGTGATCTGTACTGGTGTGGGGGGTATAAGATGGTGAGATAGGATTTTGCATCAGTGGATTTCCTCCAGGCAGAGGAGTCTGCCCTGCCTGCGATTGCAAGAATTGTCTGCTGATTTCGTCGGTGCGCTCCTTGGTCACTATTAGGTCTCTCCGGAGTGCATTAGTCTCTTGTCGGGCTGAATGAACCTCAGCACGAAGGTCCCTCAACAATTTGGCCAATTGGTCGATTTCTGATGTTTCCATGGTGCCCAGGTGGATTATTTATGTGAGGCTTTGCGTTCTGTTAAGCTCACCTGATATCCACGGGTACGCCACCCAGCCAGTTGGTCGTTGGTGCCCTTCCCAATGATTCCCTGGTGTGGTCTCGGTGTCGATGGGATTCCGCCTGTTTGTCGGAATCGGTGGGCTCTCCGTCCTGCTCTCTGGTCAGGGGCGCGTTATCTTTTGTGGGCGCGTGCGGTCCAGTTACTTCACTGACTGCTGCCCTTGTAGTGTCTTTCAGGTAGGTCTTATTGCGATTGATGGCGTCGTAATTCTTGCATGCCTTTTCTCTGTTCTAAATGTCTCTTTTCTATCTCCCTAGGAGCGCGGAGTGTCCGCTTGGAGAACTGGATATGCTGATTCTCACCGGGAGATGATGGCGCGCTATAGAGCTATGATGCGGTAAGGAGGCGCTTTGCGTAGCGCAGCGATGTCTTGTCCTCACTGACCTGTGCTTTTCTCTTTTCGTAGGTCGCGGTGAGTTCCCAGCGCAGATGGAGTTCCGGAGCTCTGCCGGCCGAAAAGCAACCAACCAGGTAAGTCTTTAAGCGCTTTTGGTTGTAATGTCTCCACTACCTCCTTTAATGATGTCTTTCTCCTTTTCTCAGGTCCTTTGATCTGGGCAGTGAACTCCACCAACAGAGCTGCCCAGGAGCTGCGAGCAGTGAAGGATGATGAATGCAGGTAAGATTCTGCTGCTAACGATGTTCTTGGTTTTTCTGCAGGTCTGGAATTCACCAGGCTCGTGAGAAAGCTGGACACGGTGAGCGTCACGTTGCTAGAAGCAAAGTAACGCGAAGCGTGTTGTCTTGTTCGGGTGTGGTTTAAATAGCCACTGTAAAGTAGTCCAGGTAAAGTAGTCCCTAGGCCACCACACCCAAAACACTAGACCGAATAGCTTGGTTCTAGGAATCAAGCTATGTGGATGCCTCCATGTTGGCTGAAAGCCTAAATAAAGTAGTTGCTCAAGCAGATGTCTTTCCTTACTTATGAGCCTGGCCCCAAGAGGGCCTGAGAAGTGGATGCCAGGCCTTATTAGTGATCCGAGCCCTGATTCCACCTGGCCAATGGGCTTGCCAGTGGGGATCAGGGCTGAGGGTCGTGACAGCGACCATGCCAAAAGAATTGACCAGAGAGAATTATACTGGATTGACAAGTTAGATAGCATGAGTCCTCACGGAATGAATGAAGACTTTCACCTTGGGCCTTTTCTTTAAACTACTCTTGTCTTCAAACCCAATGGTCCATACTCACTAAAGACTTGCATTAAAGATGTGCACTATTGTTTGAGATTCCGTATTCTAATCACGACTTTAGGTATAGACAGCCCACGAGCTACAACATATTCAACATCTACTTATGATTACTGCACATAACTATACACAGAGGCCAGAAGCATTATCACCTCAAGATGACAAATAACCCTAATACTCTTCAAGACAGTGACTTATCACATCTTGAGTTAGACACATAATTGATCATAATTCTTAAATATCAATGTTATCCAATTCTAACAGGCTTTTTTCTCTGCTTTTGCAACTATACCAACACTGCTCTGTATTGATTGTGCATTGCTGAATTAATGTTTTAAGTGATCACAGGACTGCAGTAAAAACATGCTTTTCATAGACAAAGAAATTAAGCAATCTGATGAGACACCTGCGGTGGTAACCTTCAATCATGCACATGGAACATAGGCAGCACGGATTGATTTGATCGTTCCCATTGTAGAATTCTTTACTGTATAACATCTTACTGAGCGACCTGAACCTGAGGCACCTGGTTGACAGAATTAATACTCTAATATTAATATTCTGATAGAAGTGCGGAGGAACTTGTTCTATAAACAACATGTTGTCTTTCTAATTTGGGTTAAAAGGCACAGATTATATGCATTATGAGTCAGTAACTTGCCTGTATTGGGGGATACCGCCCCTCAAAGGATTGTGAGCATTGGTGCCCCACTGACATAGGAGATAGTTCGCCAGAAAGAGCCTGAAACAACCCCTCCCCTTTGTTTTGGGTCCCACAATAGTGAGGCACGACAAACCGATCGTATTTTCACTAAGAGAACGTTTTTTCCAACACCCTTTATTTTTGTCTCTAGAATCATTCATTTACATTATAGTGCTACTAAATTATGTACCTTTTTCTGACATAACATACTAGTTGTCACATATCGTATATTCATTAACATACAATTAGATGTATGACAATATGTGACGTGGCGTGTGATGACGTCCGACGTTTACATCTGACGTCAGCACGTTCACGTTAACTATCTGTCATTGGAAATACGGTCCTGAGGCATTCGGCGGACAACTTCTACACGACGCGCATGGCTTGTTATCTGCACGGATCAGAAAAGCTTCAAAATATAAGTAATTCCGAATCCTAGCTACCTCTCAGGTCCCATTTGGTTGATATTTCATCCATTTTTGAGACATTTTTTTGAAACATAGCAACGCTGCAGAGGCGCGTTTGGGTCATTTGGAAGGAAAGTTTAACCTTGCTTATTTAACAATGAATAAAGGTATTCTTTTTTTAGGATTTGCGTACAATACTATGCATTTGGGATGGACCAACCGTGACGTGCATTAGTCACGGTCATTTAATATATTTGGCATCACACGTCCGTACAGCTCGTCTTTACTCTTTTTGGGCTAATTAATACCATATACCACGGGGTACCACAATTTTACCTCAGAGAAAGCATGTTTTCAAGAAAGAGCAACTGCATATGTCTCTTTACATTAATATGATGAAGACATGGTATCGACTGGTTTAGCAATACCCATAGGCTATTTACCATTTATAGCACTTTATTCACATTAAAACTCTGATGCATATTAACAGTCGCTTCTTGTATTTTGACTTTTGTAATACCTACCTCGCAATTAAAGAATGGATATTCCTTCTTTTTTCCCCTACTTTTTTACCCAAATGGTCATTCAGCAGCAATCTTGTCCGAACCTCCAGTTTGGAAGACGGCATCGCTTTACACTAAGAAGGCCCTCTAAACTTACAAAGGACCACATACGAAGTGGGATGATGTGACCCTGTAACCCCATGAGTTCCCGCTCAGATGCTCTAAGCTCCACGTGGGTTGGTAAGCTTACCTCAATCTCTAATGCATATCGTTTATGAACGGAAGCCACAACACAGTGTAACAATCGATACTTTACTCTCTACAATTACAATTTAAGGGAGTAAAACCTCAACCTTAGCATAATTGCTAATGCGGCTCAAGAACTATGTGCATTGATATGCAATTCATCACTTCCTACGTTTGAACCGACTTCTCTTGTAGAGGTAGGACCTTGTTTCTCTTATAATCACTTTACTTTCAATTGATTGAAAATCACCTATATAGTCTCTTATGGCCCCTTTTATTTGGGATATTCACCGGCAACCACTTCTTTTAAGAGACTGGATCGTTATCCACAAGCAGAAAGGCAGTGGGGCACCTATGCCAGGTAGAGTTATCTCTTAAATCAAGTTAATCAACTAATGAACTAGAAATACTTCAGTTTCATACGAGTAATTGAAGATATTATGATTTGTCTTATTACCTGCAGATATCAGAAATTTGGACCACTGACTGTGTTGAGTATATCCACAAATGACCACTCCTGATGAAGGAAATTGTATTTCCGAAAAGCGTTGAGTTTTTAAGAGAGAGTTTTTTAAGAATAACCAGCTTGGAATCTATAGTGGCAATATGCAATTAATATTGTAATTTTGTATTAACAGCTGGAATGTTGTTCTTTGCTCCATTATATTTGAATTATATTTAATCAAGAGTAGAATATTGATGTTAATAATTTTTCTTCTGTCATTGTGAATTTACTAAAGATAAAAGTCAAAACTATTGGTAAGAGTTGATTGCATAATTGATCATTTGGATCCCTTTGGATTCAACATATTCAGATGCTGTTAAATAATTGTGAACTAAGTCCACAGACCTCTACCCTAATCGTAAATAATAATTGTTTGTCTTTGTACAATCCCCTGAGTGTACAGGGGACGGGAGTGATCCACAGACCGTGGACACCTTCATTTTTTTGTACTTCAAGCAGTTCACATCCCGGACAAAAAAAAATACAGCGTGCAACGGGACCGGTTAGGGCGAATCACAAATGTGTCTTCCTTGCTATGAGCTCCTTGAAGGAGAGGTGTCTGTCAATGTAGAACCCAAGGGGCTTGGTGCAGGTGTTCAGTTGAGGTGTGATTCCCTTGTGGTTCATAGCAGAGAGCCAGGTCTGGATATCAGGGTGTTTGGTGTTGTTGGTCAGCAGTAGAAATTCAGTCTTGAGGGGGTTGAGCTTCAGGTAAGCATTGGACCTCCAGAACTCGATCAATGTGAGGCAGGAATTGAGCATGTGGATATCTTCCACCTAGTTAGAAAGGGGAACGGCCAAGAAAGTTTTTTTATACAAGACTCTGTAGGGAGGTGCAGAGTCCTTTTATAAAGTGAATTTTGAGACAGAGAAGATGATTTTGGATTAAGAGACCTTTTATGTAATCCTAATGCATCATGAGGTGGTGGTCTTGATGCTAGCACTTTCTTTCTTATTGATATTATGTCCTTACCTGCTGTTGCTTAGGAATTTTGTTGAGTTGCACAGCTGTGTTGGGGTGACCAGGGCAGTGGAAAGTGTGACAGTCATGGGTTTGACTATGTCAAATGGGGACCAATGACCCTCCTCAACCTGGGGTAGGCAGCCCACTAGGACCCATCCTTGCCTGCTTTTGCATCCACAACAGGACTTGGCAGCCGAAATGCTACTGACCCCTTTAATCCAGCTCCGGACTCCACCAGACGTCGGGAACCAGAGTTGGAGAGTGACAGACCTGCAACCATGACCAAGGGCCCAGCTGGCGACGCAACGACCGATAGCGAAGCGGGAGTGTTCCTCCCAGCTGGAACATTGGCAACCTTAGCCCGCCTGCCCATACGCTTGCACGGACAAGACTGGTCCTAAGGGACAGGCCAGGCACGTGGCAGTGATACCATTAGCTGGCCTGGGTTGTGGGCTGTGGCGGACGTGGCTTCTCGCCCCCCCACCCAACGGAGAGCCACAACTGTGCCCGGTGGCTTGCTGCGATGGCTGGGCGCCATGTGGAGGAGCGGCGCAGCCTGCTGATGTGAATGAGCGCCGTGAATGTGGAGCGGCTGTGGGAGCACTGAGCGGAGGAGAACATCACAACTCTGCAGTCCACAGTGGGGACCTGGACTAAGGATCTGAAATCGGTAAAGTCTAAGTGCAATGACTTGAATCCAGATCTCGCAGAAACAACTTGCGAATCATAGGGAAACCGGAGGAGGCACGTTGTGGAAATATGGAGATTGCAGTGGAAGAACTGCTTAAATCACTACTGGGCGATACTGATCTATGCCCTCATTTCACTATTGAAAGCGCCCACTGAGCATTGGTGGCCAAACCCAAACCTGGTGACTACCCCCGACCCATTATTACCTGAGTTATGAACTACAGAGATAGGGATCATATCCTGCGGCGGGCCAGAGAAGGGAATAGTTTCTGACCTGTAACTCCATTTCTCCAGCATTGGTATCTTTCATGGATTCACATGCTTAGAATATTCCCCGTCGTCAGACTGGGACCCCTCGGTACACATATAAAGCCTTTTCCTATACGAAAACTTCTGACACTTTTGTGTCCTATCTACGTCCTTTTAGGACCCGCCTACACATGCTGCGTAGGCCGTCCCAGTATAAGAGGCCCGCCCCCGCGGCTCCCCTTCAGATTTCGGCCCCTCCAAAGTAGGAAGGGTTAAACATTTCAAGCAAATACATTGCATTCCGGGGAGGCTGGCGGGCGCATGTGAATCCATGAAAGATACCAATGCTGGAGAAATGGAGTTACAGGTAAGACACTATTCCCTTCTCCAGCATTGGATCTTTCATGGATTCACATGCTTAGAATAGATTGTATAGCAGTAACACCTGAAAACGGCGGTGAGAATGTAATGTAATATACCCTCACCACAATACAAAATGCATAGGTACACCAGAAATAAGTTTACTCATATAACCGTACCCCCATAAAACATACGGTCACAAAAAGGTGGAAAAACAAAACTCTCCACAGTGTGGAGCTTACCTTATTGAAACAGATGGCGCATGACGGCTCTTCCCATCTGCACCTCATCCGCATGCTGCCTGGCAAGGCAGTAGTGGCTGGTAAACGTGTGGGGCACTGACCATGCCGCAGCCTGGCATATGTCCGTTAGCGGAATTCCTGCCCATAATGCTGCTGAGGAGGACGTTGATCTCGTAGAATGAGCTCTAGGATGTCCTTGCAGCGGCCTTCTGGCCTTGGAGTGGCAAAACGCAATCGTCGATGAGACCCATCAAGCCAATCCTTGCTTAGAGATTGCTTTCCCTCTCGTCAACGGACCATATGCGATGAACAGTTGTCGAGTAGACCGGAGTTCCTGTGTGCGATGTAGGTAAAATTTCAGGGCCCTCTTAACGTCCAAGGTATGCAGAGCTTTTTCTGCTGCCGATGATGGGGTCGCGAAGAAAGTAGGGAGAACACTGGATGAGTGTTTGTGATACACTGTAGGAACTTTTGGGACGAACGTAGGATTAGTTGCCAGGACCACCCTTTCTTTAAAGAATCTTAGGTATGGCGGGTCTACGACCAACGCTTGTAGTTCCGAGATTCTCCTAGCTGATGTGATAGCAATTAAGAATGCCAACTTCCACGATATGAATTTCATGTCCGACGTGGCCATAAGCTCAAAGGGTGGTTTCATTAGGCCTGCCAACACTATGTTGAGACTCCATGTTGGTGGGAAACGCTTTACTGGGGGAAAAGTTCAAAATAAACCCCTCATGAAGTGTTTCACAAGTCTGTCGCTGAATAGAGGAGGCGACTGTCTCTTCCTCGTGAACCTAGAGATGGCCGCCAGGTGCACCTTTATCGATGTGAAAGATAAACCCCCCTCCGCCAGGAGAAGCAGGTAAGGTAGAACTTGCTCCGGAGTCACCTTCAACAGCTGTAGACCTTGTTGTCCTCGACACCATTCACAGAACCTCCGCCACTTATAGGTGTAAGATTTGTTGGTAGAAGGGGCCCGAGCCGCCTGCAGAATTTTCTGACAATCCTCCGAAACGTCTAAGGCACCGAACTCCAAAAAGTCAGGAGCCAGGCTGTAAGGTTGAGACTGTCCGGGTCGTGATGCCACACCGTGCCTTTGTCCCAGGACAGTAGGTTCGGGACTCTCGGAAACGCTATTGGATGTTCCAGCGACAGGTGAAGCAGGTCGGAAAACCATGGTTGCCGCGGCCAGTACGGTGCCACTAGAATTACCCGGCAACTGTATCTGCGTATCCACTGTACCATCCTCCGTATGAGGGGAAACGGAGGAAAAGCATAAAGGAACATGTCCGTCCATGGGAAGGAGAATGCCTCCCCCATGGAACCCTCCTGAGGCCATCTGCTTGCGAATTGTTCGCATTTCTTGTTTTCCTTGTTTGCGAAAACGTCCAGTGGGGGGTGACCCCATTTCTCGAAAACTTTCATCAGCTGAACTGTGTCCATTTCCCATTCGTGTATCTGGGTCATCCTTCTGCTGAGGGAATCTGCTTGCGAATTTCTCACTCCCGGGAGATGGTGAGCCACGATGGAAATCTCGTGCTTTAATGCCCAATGCCATGTTTTCTGGGCCTCTATGCAAAGAGTCCTTGCTCGCGTACCTCCTTGTTTTCTCAAATAAAACATGGCCGTCGTATTGTCCGTCAGCACTCGTACTCTCGATCCCTTGATGTGTGGTAGGAATGCCTTCAAGGCCCATCGTACTGCTCTGAGCTCTAACACGTTTATGTGTAGGAGTGACTCCGTTTGAGACCAACGACCTTGCGTTTGAAGAGTACCCATGTGAGCTCCCGACCCGGTTAGGGACGCATCCGTGACTATGGTTCGCTGGAACTCCGGTTCCTGTAGGGGTACACCGTTGTTCAGATTGTGGAAACTCTGCCACCACTGAAGGATCCGAAGCAGCTTGTCGTCGTTGATGGTTATGTTGTCTGACCACGATCCTTGGGCCTGTGTCCATCGGTCCGCAAGGAATTCCTGGACTGGCCTCATGAATAGGCGACAGTTCGCCACCAGATGGATGCAGGATGCCATGGCTCCTAGGACCGAAACATATTTCCTCACTTAGAGCCTGGTGGTTCGTCGTAGTCGGCTCGCCAGCTGATTGAGTTTTGAGGTTCTGTCGAGGGAAGGCTTCACTATCCCCGACTGGGTCTCGAACTGTGCCCCCAGGAACACCAACGTTCTCGATGGCCGTAGAGAGGATTTTTCGAAGTTTATGGCAAATCCCAGCTGTTGTAGAAGCTGCATGGTGGCTTGCAAACTTGTGTTGGTCGACGCTGGGGAGGATCCCCTTACCAGCCAGTCGTCGAGGTATGGGTATACGTGGTGGCTTTGCTTCCTTAGCCAGGCCGCTACTGGGGCCAGGCATTTCGTGAACGTTCTGGGGGAGGTCTTGAGCCCAAAGGGAAGAACCGTGAACTGGTAGTGAGTCCGCCCTATTACAAACCTCAGGAACTTCCTGTGTTTCCGACACATTAGAATATGGACGTACGTGTCCTGTAAATCCAGGGACGCTAGAAAATCCCCGGCTCGGATCACTTCTTGCAGCGTGAGCATTTTGAATTTCAGGCTCTTTAAAGACTTGTTGAGATCGCGTTAGTCTAAAATGGGATGCCATTTGCCGTTTGGCTTTTTTACGACGAAGTATCTTGAGTAGACTCCTTGACCTTTCTGTGATGTTGGAACTAATTCTATCATGCCCTTTGCTAACATGTGTTACTTCTTGTTGCAGTATCCTCAGATGGGAATGAGCGGTGAACGCAGGTGGAATGTGCGGAGGGCTGTGCTTGAATTGTAGAGAGTGCCCGTTTCTTATAGTGTCTAGCACCCATTGATCCGTCGTTATTCGTTCCCATTCGTCGACATAGGCTGATACTCTTCCCGCCAGAACGGTGTGGTGTTCGTCATTACTGATCTCTATTTTTCTTGTCTCTCGACGACGACGGATAGGATGGTCTCTTCCTGGACGTCTGGAAGTTCCGGCGTCGGTTTGCAGTTTGGGAAGCACGCCTGTATCCCTGGGAGGGGTAAGCCGACCTACCAAAGGATCTGTCTCCCGACGCAGAGAATCTGGAATTACCTGAAGCCCCTCTAAAGGGACGAAAAGACTTGTAGCTTCGGCCACTCTGGAGGGCACCCAATGAACGTGCCGTGTTCGAGTCCTCTTTCATTCCCTTTAGGGCCTCGTCTACCTTCTCTCCGAATAGAAGGTCTCCCTCAAAAGGAATATCTAATACTTTGTATTGTACCTCTGGTCTGAAGTAGGTACACTTAAGCCATGACTGTCGTCGTAATACGACCCCATTATTTACTTGCTTGAAGCCCGACTCAGCGAGGTCAACCGCAATGTTTATTGCGTGATTGGAGGCTTCCTCACCCTCTCGGACAAGTAACATCGCTGCCTTCCTATGTTCTTCCGGAAGATGATCCAGTAACGGCGCCAGCCTGTGCCACATTTCTCTGTCGTATCTGGCTACAATAGCCAGAGAGTTTGCGGCCTTTACTGTAGTTGCTCCCACGGATAGCACTTTTTTGCCAAAGGCATCCTGACGTCTTGCCTCGTTTTCAGGCGGAGTCGTGCACTTGTGTTGGGCCTTCGCCTTCCTCGCCGCTGCCGCTGACACCACCGAATCAGGCGTTAGTTGGGAGGATAAACACTTGGGGGTAGACTCTGGAGCCTTAAACTTTTTCTCAAGGCGTCCTTTCACTGCCGGCTCCGAAAAGGGGTGACGCATTGTCTGCAAACCCTCCTTCCACACGTGGTCTAGTATGGGTATTGAGAACACTGACCTCCTTCTCTTACCCATGTGGTCGAACAAAAAACAGCCCTTTTTCTGTTCTTCCTGGGACAAACAAAATTCCTTACACGCCTTCTACATCATAGAATGGAATGATGCAATGTCGTCCGGGGGGGGCGGGTGAGCTGGTCTTCTTGGGGTTTCTAACTCCACCTCTGACTCCCAGGTTGGATCCCTGGAGGGGGATGATGAGATATCCGACATGGCTCCCCTGTCAGACTCCGAATCTGGCAGCTCACCTTCCTCTTGGGGTGCCAGTGGTGCTGAGATTGGAGTGCGTAAGTGCGTTGGTGGATGGGACGGGCCCGGCTCGTCGACGGGTGACTGTGGCAGGTTTACCTGAGGTAGTCTCTGGTCCAACGACTGTACTAAAGACTGAAGTGTGGACAGAATCTCCAATGACAAAACGGATTGAGGATTGAGAAGAGGGGCAGACACCGGAATTCCGGATCCCCTCGTCGACGACTTGTCAACCACTCGTAGCACGAGGTCTGCCGGGCCAGCTATTCTCCTGCTCTCGTCCTCCCCGAGGACAGCGACACAGCCTGTTCCTGCAGTAAAGTATCCGGGGGGATCGGATCAAAAACTTCAGGCCTCCAGGCTTCCTGTAGAACCTCCGTTGATGAGGCCACCGTCGCAGTCGTTGTCGGTGGGACGGTGGATACCACATGCTTCAGTGGCAGGGTGGAGGCCGATGACTGGACCGCCGTCGACAACGGTGGCTAAGCAGGTGGTTTTGGCGGTCCCGCCTTTTCCACACTTGGCCTGCCTTTACTCGACTCTCGACTCGTGGTCGATCTATGGTGATCGCCCGAGGAGGATTTCAGCCTTTCCTTGTCATGCTTTTTGGATGAAGATGACGATTTTTCCGACGAGTATTCTCTAGTTGAATGACTCCGAGATGACTCTTTTTTCCGTCAGTCGAGATTTCTTCGCCGGTGGTTCCGACGAGGCAGCGCGGTGTGATGTTTTCGCCGATTGTGTGGAGCCTACCTCCGAAGGGGGGTATGCCCCCGCTCAATCATTCAACCATGCCACCAGCCCTCGATTTCGGTCTTTGAGGGTCTTTTGAGAAAACCCTTTGCATATGTCGCAGTTATCAGCCGAATGATGAGGGTGGAGACAGTATATACAATCCATATGTCCGTCCCCCTCGTAAACTTTTTTCAAGCCGCACGTTGCGCACGGACGGAACAGCGCTTTTCCTGACATGGAGGAAAATTTCTCCTAACTCCAACTCCAGGTACACAACCTTGTACAAAATAGTAAGACGACGCGAGGAGATGCCACTACTTTGGAGACGGTTGAAATCTGAAGGGGAGCCGCGGGGGCGGGCCTCTTATACTGGGACGGCCTACGGAGCGTGCGTAGGCGGGTCCTAAAAGGACGTAGATAGGACACAAAAGTGTTGGAAGTTTTCCTATAGGAAAAGGCTATATATGTGTACCGAGGGGTCCCAGTCTGACGACGGGGAATATTCTAAGCATGTGAATCCATGAAAGATCCAATGCTGGAGAAATTGGTGGTCTTCGATATGAATCCCAAATTACCCACATATATCCAGACTTAACAGTTGCTGTTCAGCGAAAGCACTGCACATTCGCCCAAGTGAAGAAACTTTTATGAGAAAGGAATGTCCCTTACGCCATGTTGTTTCCAGCGTGACTCAAGTTTCCATTCAATAATAAGACATACTTTTCACGGTCCCGACGGAGGCGGTACCATTCATCAAAACGCATATACCTATGACCGTTCCCCGTCCCGGGGGCTCAACTCCCACTTGAATGAAATGCTCTCATTACTGGAGCTTGTTAATTAGCGATATGGGGCCACAGAAATGCCCAGTGTTGGGCAATTCCATAAGTTAGGCTATGTGTAACAGTTTAAGATAGTTGGTGAATTTGATTTCAAGGACCAGCGCACTCTTCATCACTACATTTTTTGGCATAAGGTTTAGGAATAAGAATAATGAATTGGCAGCGATCACACTTATCCCTCCAACTCATCCACCTGGGTTGGAAAATTCAAATATGAAAATTGGATGTGTGGGACCGTGATTCGTACTCAAAATCAGATTTTATGTGAAAGTGCTTATTTCATTGAGATATCACTGAAAATCACAAATGTGAAGAATCATCTGAATTTTAATTCAAATTGCGAACAGCCGACACGTGTTTCAACACAATGGTCGTTTTCAAGGCTGCAGTTATCAAAACATATGCATAATCCACATCATAATCAAAATAATAAATAGCATAAAATACATAAATTAACACATTAGTCCATCATTTGAGGAAAACAAATCATCAAATCAGAATTAGCACCACACAAACGTGAAGTGAAAGGGATTGACAATGGAATTTGATAAGTTCAAAAAGAAATCCAAGAACATACCACAGTTCGGGCTGAGGACAGGGCAGTAAATCAAATTTCAATTCAGAAGATTAAGGAGAAAACATCATGGAAGAGAATAATACAAAAAGAGACCAACATGGTCTTAAACCCTTCAATCATATATCTTATTATTCATTCAGTATCAGCTGTAAATTGTAGGTCGAGTGAAGTAGTTGAAAATTATGCAGATGTGAAAAATAATATACCCAGAAATTCAGCATCAGACAAAATAGGACTTATCACTAACATCCACCAAGAGACTACCAAGAAGAAAAATATATTGTGAGATATTGGAATATGATCAATTCGGTAAGCAGAGGACTCGTTATGAAAAGGTTATTTCCACCCTCTGATAAAATTAGTTGAGTAGTGGACAAAGAAATGGTGTTACTAAAATCTCTAAACCCGTGGTTGCTATAAGGCCATGCTTACCCTGGATCTTGAGCCCAGCAGAAAGAATTCCTAAAATACCTTTGGCGGAGAGCACAAAGTCAAGCATTAATTGTAAACTTAGACAAGTTCACTAACTACATGCTGCAGACATAATGTCAATAACTAGAAGTAAGTGATAAAAACCCGAGAAGACACAGATGTCTCAAATGATAGAGAATCCATAATATATGTGCTGGCAAGATCCAGAATTACGACGTATTAAATTGGCGAAATAGCCCTACAATATAAGTCAGAAGGATCCAGTGAGTGATCCAGTTCACAATTGATAGAAAATGAAACTAATGATAATTGTGACAATTATTAATCCATACTGAGACACAATTGGTGAGTTATAAAGATTCCAGAACGGCATGATATGCATACACCCTGGTGGAAATGATACTCAGTGGTGACTTAAATACTATGATGGACACTAGGCAGGACCGGTCCGGTGCTTCTAAACCGAGGCTAACCAGGGCAGCTCAAGCTATAATAAATGGTGTGCACACGCAGGGCTTACTAGAGGTTTGGAGGACGCTGCAGGGTGAAAACATGGAGTAGTCATTTTACTAGTCAGCGCATAACATGTATTCCTGCATAGGGATGTGGATGGTGTCCACTCCCTTGTTAAACATGGTCACACAATGTTCAATTCTACCCCGCACCCTCTCAGACCATTCCCCCGATACTATTAACGTTGGACTTCCGGGTGGTAGGAGCAACCTGCCCGCGATGGCGTTTTAAGCACACTGCACTATTGGACACAGCTTTTTCAGCGCATATGCGTGATCAGGTTAGAATGTTCTTTGAAAGAAATGAAGGGTCCGTAACAACAGTGGCAACCTTGTGGCAAGCTTTTAAGGTCTTTGTCCAGGGTGTGTCGGCAGAGTTTGGTGTCCTTAAAAGTATTAGGAGAGACTCTGCTTGAAAGGAGACAGAACTTGGGAGCCCTTTAGCAGAAAGCTGGGCTATCCCCCAATACAGACTTAGACCTCGAGATTAAGCTGGCCCTGGAGGCATACAGGGATTTGGCACAAAGGGGGGTGAGGTTCATGGATAAGCCGCAAATAGCCAGGAGTTATGGTGAAGCGGACAGACCTGGCCGCACTCTAGCACGCTTAGTCAAATCGGCAATTGGGAATGCGCATATTCCTTATGTCCGAGCGCCTGATGGTTCACTAGCTTACACCAACACTGACATTAACAAGGTTTAATATGACCTTTACCAAGCCCTATATCAACCTACTAGGACCACCTCGGAGAGCGACACTGAAAAGTATTTAAATGGGATACCCACCACCTTACACTCTAGTGAGACACGTGAAACCCTTGAGAAACCCCTATCGCTAGAAGAAATTCAGTCAGCTTTAGCAGACTGGCCTCGGGGCAAGGCCCCTGGCTCGGATGGACTAGGAGCTGAGTTTTACAATGAATATTGTGGAGTGTTATCCCCGCATTTACTACAAATCTGGGACGAAGTGCTGGGGATTGGGGTGCTACCAGACACGGTACAGGAAGCCATTATCATACTTCTACTCAAACCTGACAAGACGCTGGAGGAATGCAGGTCGTATAGACCCCTGCACCCCATCAAATCAGACACTAAAATATTTGCCCAGATACTTGCGATGTGGCTGTCCCCATTTATGCCCCACATGGTGCATCCCGAACAGGCAGGGTTTATACCTGGACGGTCAACGGCTCTTAGTCTCTGTCGGCTGTACAATGTTATGGCCCTAACGCCAGATGATGCTGAGGCGGTAGCAGTGTCACTAGATATGCAAAAGGGCTTTGACACAGTGTTATGGCCGTTCCTATTCCAGGTGCTAGCTAATTACGGGTTTGGTCCTAGATTCATATCCTGGGTGAAACTGCTCTATATGTGCCTGTGTGTCCAGGTTCGTACGAAGGTTGCGACTCCCTGCTTCTGTAGTTGCAAGGGGTATCAGACAAGGGTGCCCATTGTCCCCAGTTTTGTTTGCACTGATAATTGAACCCCTGCCAAACAAAATACAGACTACACATAGTCGGGCCGGCATAAGGATTGGGGGTAAACCGGAAGTCATATCATTGTATGCTGAGGATATATTATTATATATAAAGGACCCCTAGATGAATTTACCTTGGGTTCCTGACGCAGTGGTGGGCTTTAGAGCACACTCAGGTCTCCATCTAAACAGTAGTAAATCGCCCACTGACTACCGGGACGAAAGAATCCACTCATACTATGGGGTTAAAATGGGCTGCAAATTACAAATAAATTGGGGAAGATACCGATGTAAATGGCAGGGAGACTGTCCCTAATAAAAATAGTGTTATTACCTAAACTACTCTACATGTCCACAATATTCCGCTTTGGCCTGGCCGCGCACTATTCCATAACATTAAAACAGCATGCACCTCTTTCAAATGGGCGGGAGGAGCAGCGCCCATAAAATGGTTGCATCAGAGCAAACTCACTACGCAACCTAGTGGTCTGCGCCCGAACCTGCACCACCGCACTCCTGGTTGGAAAAGTCAAACGTAAACCCTGCTTCCTGGTCTTCTTTACTGGTGGGTGGTACATACTAAGCAAATCATCAGCTGGATCTGATCTGGTGGGGGCGACCTGGAAGGCGTGGACAAAGTTGGTAGCTAGAGGGGATCAGACACTGTTGCATGGTAGGTGTCTTCCCCTATGGGGGATCCTGATGCTGCCCCCCACGGGTGATGGAGGAATAGTTCAAACTTGGCATGAGGTGTGACTCCACACGGTTGGTGTATTTGTATGTGGAGGGTCGCTTTGTGAAATGGGAGGTACTGAGCACAGCTGTGGGTGGGTGCTCCTTGCAAGCATTGTATTATGTGAATATGCGAGCTGCAGTTCGGGCACACTAGCCAACGTTCCCGGATTAACCACTGAAAAATCCATGCTTGGCATACTTATTACATACATCTGCCGGTAGGAAAGGTATTTCTGGGTTATGCAAACTGGCACAAACTATGAATATTGAAATGGCAAGGCCTATACGCTCTAGGTGGGGTGAGGACCTTCAGGTGGGATTTTCAGACTCTCAATGGAGGGTGCATTGCTCACTGTCAAAGAGGGTGTCGTTGAACTCAAAGTACAGACTCATACATTTTAGGATTCTCAATAGACTATAGTATCCTCTGGCAAGATTTACCTGTTTCGGACCGATAAGGCCAATGTATACCCCAGATGTGGGGATGATGATGCTCACCTGCTGCATATGTTCTGGTCCTGCCCCAACTCGTGTGATTACTGGAATGCGGTTAAGTCCACCCCGTCCGAAGTGCTGGGGGGGAATTTATTCCTGTCATTTATTCCTGTCGGCTTGTGACTGTATACTTGGTTAAGTTGGTCAAATGAGTGTTACCCAGCGCAGACTATAGAACTTACATTTATTGCTAGCCAAGAGGGCTATTCTTATGAAATGGACCTATAACAAACCTCCCACGGAAGAGATAGGTTTGAGGGATGTCATCTTGGCAAATGATACAGAGGAACTGTAAATTACCATGCTAGCAAGTGTCAATAGACCTAAGGATATATGGTCGGACTTTCAGGGCGTATTTGGCCGTGGTCGGTCCAACGCCTTAATGCGAATTTTCAACAACCTTATTGCTATAATCCATGTTTGTGCATGTATACTTTGCAGAATTGTATGTGGGTTTGGTCATGCTTCTTGATTCAAGATGTACTATTACTGTCAATGTATTCCAAGTGTAATAAATAAACAGTAAAAAATAATTACAATAAAGAAACCTATCTTGGGCATTTGTTATTATAAAATGCTAGATAATAATTAAAACAAACTATTATACGGATTAACAAAAATGTCCTTTGTTCATAACTACTTTAGCCAAATTTGTATTTAAGTCTAGCTGTATATCATGCAACAGTGAAATAACATGTGAAAGACAAAATGACAACGTACTGTAAGGAAGGAATGGTATCAAAGCAAGACAGACACAAGTGATCACAGTTCAAGGGTGTTTATTTAACTGTAAAAATGGGTGAGATAAACGCCCAATCTAAACCTAAATCTAAGATGGGAGCAAGCTTCGGCCACCAAATAATAATAATACAGTCCTGGTAGAGTCTAGTCAAATAAAAAGGGCCTATAGTAACTAAAACCTATTGCCAATCCATACCAAAATATTGTGGGATAATGTTCAAATAGAAAGAAAGAAGTGTTCTCAAAATGATAAGTCAGGATGTTATGCCCGGGGTCTCCCTTCCCCACGTTTGAAACATAGGACAAGACGGGACTCTCAAGCACAGCACACCTCTGGGCTTCTCCGGCCCGACTTTACAGTTCCTTTATCAAGGCTTCTGGGCCCAAGTCTCTTTTATGTAAAGTTCCTTCTATTAATCTTTACGTTTGGCGATTACTCTTCACCCCAGAATCCTCCTAAGCTGGGCTGCGATCCCCTTTACAAAGTCAGCTTCCCTCAATCGTACTCAGATCAACAACTCACTGTGGACATCCCTTTGTCATCATAATGCAGTTCACTTAGCTTTTCAATTCACAGCATCATCATCTTGTAATACTCAGGAAACTTAATGTCTTTTTAAACAATCCTCTGGGTTACCTTCTCCACTTTACTTAGGTCACCCTCGTTCGGGCTCATACCTTCCTTCACGTGCATCCCAAAGCATTTGCCAATTCACACAGAGACTTACGGAGGGGGGTTACGTGTTGCTGGGTCACTCCGTGATTCTTAGGAAAGTGCAGGTTTCACACTATCACAATTTTAATGGCATTACCCTCAGTAACACAGTTCATTTTCACAACATGTCAATGACTTTCGACTGTACAAGGGGTTTGGTTTGACCCTTGTATGACCACTTTGAATTCTCATGCCGGCCTTCCCGAAGGCCTCTTGGTTCTTGTAGTTTTCGCAATTCAGCATTTCCTCCTCGTTTAGGAGCGGGTCATTTGTTAGAGTCTTTCGAATGAGCGGACCACTGTAACCTTAATACCTCGGTTGTTCATAAAATACCTTTGTCTTATTATCTTCTTTTCTGCAAATGTTGGCACTGCAACTTTGAGCTTACCACAGTCTGGGCCACTATCAATTTCCTCCGACTCACTGGTTGTGCTGAGCTTGTTGGCTTTTCTTCCGCTGGAGTCAAGGACGGTACCACAGCAGCAAGCTCTTTTCCCCGCCCTGGCTATCAGTGCGCGAGGGCCCTGGGTACCGTTGACATTTGCTACACCAATCACCAGCTGCAATTCCCGGTTTTACTGTTCTTTTATCGAAGGCTTTGTGGCTCTGGGTTGAAAAGGGCAAGGGCAATTCCCTCCTCGTCGTCCTTTCGGTTTCCACCGCCTTTGTACTGCGTTTGAACTGCCGTCCCGGAATGGCTGCTTACTTGTGCGTTCGGCCTTCCTCAAAGAGTGCTCTTGTGCTCTGCCTTTTATCCTTGTGGGGAAGGAAAAAGGCTGTCAGGTGTGTGTAGTTATCGGCAATTGCCTGACTCTGTCTGACCCTTGTGTTGGGACATGTCAGGTAAATGACTCTGCTGTTAGTCCGCTGTCTTTCGCGGTGTGAGAAAGTGTTTGTGTAGGTAAGGGGGGGAGAGTTTCTAAATATCCTACAGAGTAGGGTGGGGAAAAGGGGTCATAAAACAGGGGGTACCGCGTCTCACCCCTTGGCATCCCACTTCCACACCCCAAAGATCCCCCATCCAGGTGGTCCTCCTGCACTGTTCCACCCCCAGGAACTGGATCCAACAGCGATGGCCGTGTCCTGGCCACCTGGATGACAGATCCCGGGGACTAGCAAGTGAGACACTTCAGGTTTCCCAAAGTACCCTCAAAGCCCTAAAGCTAGACACATGTATATTTCATCAACATGCCTGTCCTGACATCAAGAACATTGAGAATGACTACCAGATGCATGCTCTTTATCCGGATGGTGTATGATACTACCAATAAATAAACATGATGGTGTAGCTGTTGATTTGAGGAATGGATATCAATATTAAGAAACAAACCAAAGCAAGTATCTAAATGGTAGTTAGTGCTTCCTTTCTTGGAGAAAAACAAAAACGTTATAATAAACAGAGAACACCCAATCCTATCATTGACTCCCATAAATGAGATTCTAATGTTGCGCTCACCTGGCTCCCACAGGGGCGTCGATCTGAACTGGACAGCTGCGGTCTCCACCAGTGTGACGCGTAGTGCCGAGATGACGGACTGGCCTACATAGCTTTGTTTGCTTGGCCAGTAGGAATATTCTTCTGCAAATGGAGAAAGGGAATTAACCTCCAGTGGAGTTGAGCGTTAACCCCCCCCCACTCCCGCTGTTCTCCCCACTGATCACCTTTGATGTCCCCTCTTATAGTCTCACCTGATGGTTTGGAAAGATAAGCTCTCCATCCTGCATTGAGCGCAGGGGGCGTAGATAACCAGTTGCTTCACTGGCTCGAAGGAATTGGTGAGTTCCAGAACAATATTGACTCTGAGATTCCCGGCAAGACGCCTTAAGTATGTAGTTCGTAAGAGTTCAAATGTCTGACTTTCACTCTAGTCCGATTCCTTGCAGGTTGCAGCTTGAGCCTAGCGAAGAGTTCCTCGTGGCAACCGGTAATATTCAGGTAAGGATTTGTATAATCCAACACAGTTCGATAAAATAATGTCAATATGTAACCTGTTGCTTTCTCCCTTATTCAGGCGCTGAGAGAAAGTATGAAATCTCGGGGGAATAATGCCTCCGGCGGTAAAATCAGGTAAGTCTATTGTGGTGAGGAGGTTCCCCTTGTTTGTCCCTTTGTTTCACCTTGCTGTCCTTTTGTTTCCCCTTAGGGGCCGGGGTTCAGCGAAGATGCAGTGGAAGCTGTGCCGACCCGTGAAGAGGAATAGTATCCCCGGTGGTAAATCAGGTAAGTCTATAGGGGGGGTAACTAATATTGCCTCTGTGTATTCCCTTGGCTCACCTTGCTGTTCTTGTCTTCCCTTTAGGTGCTGGAGTGCAGCGGGAACATGCAGAAGGATACAGTGGAATGTGAAGATGCTGCGAAGGCCGGTGAGTTCAGTGCAGCGCTGCTGCAGGGGAGGCGACGCGCATAAAATAACTTCTTTCTTCCAGCTCGAAGGTGCGATGGATCGGGAATTCAGGTAAGGATCAAAGGTACTGACTCTCCATATGAACCTGGCGCCATAGACGCCAGGACTGCACCCAAATAGCCCCTAGCAGGGGTTGTTGGGCTTGCTTGTGATAACTTGATGCCTGCTTCCGGGGTTGCTGGACTTGGTCTGGGTCCCCGGGGGTAGGCATCTTGACAGCACTGCCCCCCAAGGCCCCTCCTAAAGTCGTTCTTCCCTGTGGTTTTGGTTTGTCTGGGAAATTGCGGTGGAATTTGTTCACCAATCGGGGTGCATGAACATGGTCACTAGGTTCCCATGACCTTTCCTGTGGTCTGTAACCTTTCCAGTCGATTAAATAAAAAGGTTTTGACTTTATCAGCTTGGAGTCCAGGATGTTCTTAATTTCAAATTCGGGTTCCCCGTCTACAAGGATGGGGTCTGGTGGCTTGGTTAGTCTTGTCCCTGGTTGCATTGGCTTCAAAAGTGACACATGAAAGACGGGGTGAATTCGCATATTAGCAGTTAAGTCCAACTTGACAGCCACCGGGTTGATAATGGCCTTAATAGAGTACGGTCCCAAATATCTGGGGTTAAAGGTCCGTGTTCCCTTTAGAGGTATATGTTTTGTGGCTAACCATACTTGGTCCCCTATCTGATATTGTGGAGTATCACTTCTATGCCGATCAGCATCTTTCTTGTATTTTTCTTTCGCCTGTTTTAAATGTGCAGTTGCTTCCTTAAAGGCTTGTGTAATCGTAGCGTGCAGATGGTCCACTCCGGGCATTTCTAAGTGTTGGGGTGAGTCAAGGTCTGAGGTTCGAGGATGGTGCCCCTATAAGGTATAAAAGGGGCTTTGTCCAGTTCCAGAATTAACTGAATTATTGTATGCATATTCGGCGATCCAAAGAATGTCTTTCCAATTACTCTCAGTCTGATGTAACATACAACGCAGGTATTGTTCGAGAGTATGGTTGGTCCTCTCCGTTTGACCATCAGTTTGGGGGTGGTGACTGGTTGATAACCTCACATAGATTTGCGCTAATTGACAGCATTTTTTCCAAAAATGTGAAATGAATTGACTGCCCCGGTCAGAGACCAATACGGACGGAAATCCGTGTATGCGAACAATGTTTTCGAGGAACTCCTTGGCCAGGAGTGAAGCTGAAGGTAATCCCTTTAAAGGAATAAAGTGGGCCATCTTGGAAAAAAGATCCACAATAACTAGAATGGCGTTAAATCCATTGCATGGGGGTAGATCAGTAATAAAGTCTAACGATAAGGTGTGCCATGGTGTAGGCGGAATGTCTAAAGGTTGTAAGAGTCCAGCTGGTTTTTTCTTTTGACTTTTTTTTTGGGCGCAAATGCCACAAGACATCACAAATGATTTAATATCCTTTTGCCAGGTGGGCCACCAGAATTGTCTTTTAATTTTAGCTTCAGTTTTTGCAATACCTGGATGCCCCTCCATTAGGGTATCATGATAACGGGAAATGACTAGCTCTTGTAGTTCCTTGTGTGACTGAAATAGCCGTCCTTGGTAATAAGGCAGGTCATTGGTGACAGAGTAGTCCGGGCCTTTCTTTACCCAGTCCTGCAGGGCTGTAGGATCAAAGAGTTGCTGGATCTTTACCTGAATGTCCTCTAGTGTCTGTAGAGTAGTCATGCCAAGAATCCTTTGTTCGGAAATTATAGGTACTGGTTCTGGGTTCACCTCTGCCTCTCCCATCCCTATTCGGAATAAGGCGTCTGCTTTACCATTCTTACAACCTGGTCGATAGGTTATCACGAAATCGAACTCGGCAAAGAACAATGCCTATCGGAGTTGGCGTGACGATTGGGCCTTGGCTGTCTTTAAATACTGTAAGTTCCAGTGATCGGTGATCACAGTAATGGTATGCCTGGCACCGAGAAGATAGTACTGCCAAGCCTTGAAGGTGGATTTAATGGCTAATAACTCCTTGTCTGTAACCGCATAGTTTAACTCGGGTGCCGAGAACTTTCTGGACCAAAATGCTACTGGGTGAAGCTGGCCAGTTTCAGGGTCCTTTTGAGACAGGACAGCTCCCATGGCTAGACTGGATGCATCAGTTTCCACTATGAATGGAAGTTCAGGGCGCGGGTGCTTTAATACAGGTGCAGACGTGAATTTCGCTTTCAGCTCTTGGAAGGCATTTTCAGCTTCTTCAGTCCACATAAAGCGTTAATTTTTTCGCAAGAGTGCTGTGGTGGGATGTACAACATGTGAAAAATCCGGGATGAATCTGCGGTAGAAATTGGCAAAGCCGAGCATGCTTTGTACTCCTTTAACTGAACTTGGTGATGGCCACTTAAGGATTGTGTCCACCTTTCGTGAGTCCATTCGGACTCCTCTTGGGGTCAGGATAAACCCAAGGAATTCCACTTCTGTGGCATGAAAAATGCATTTTTCCAGTTTTGCATATAGTTTGTGCTGGCGCAATTTCTCAAGAACTGCTCGGACGTGCTTCACATGGTCAGATTCTGAAGAGGAGTATACTGGAATATCATTGATATATACGACAACACAAACGTCAATGAGTTCACGAAGGACATCGTTCATGAAGTATTGGAAGGCTGCTGGTGCATTGCACAACCCGAAAGGCATCACCTGGTATTCTAATAACCCATACTTAGTGCGAAAAGCAGTCTTCCATTTGTCGCCCTCTTTTACATGTACCAGATGGTATACCCCCCCGGAGGTCTAACTTAGTGTATATGCAAGCGTCCTTCACTTGGTCTAGTAGTTCAGGGATCAGAGGCAATGGATATCTGTTCTTAACAGTTATCTGGTTCAATGCGCGGTAGTCTATGCACGTTCGGAGGTCACCTTCCTTTTTGGGCACGAAGAACAAATCTGAAGATGCAGGGGACTTGGATGGGTGAATAAAGCCATTAGCAAGGTACTGGTCTAAGTATTGTCGTAGGTGAAGGTTCTCAGGTTCCGTAAGGGCTCCTGCTACAAGGGGGATGTGCACCGGGTATGAGATCGATTTGACAATCATACGATCTGTGAGGTGGTAAGGTGTTTGCCTGTTCTTTTTGGAAGACATCTTGGAATTCCTGGTATTCTGGAGGTAGTTGCATGACTGCTGTGATTACTGTGGCCAGGCCTGCGTTCAGATTTTTCTTTGGGTAACAGGTTTGTGCACAATCCGGGAAGGTTATTCTCTTCTCTCGCAATCAATACAAGGATTATGTATTTCCAACCAAGGTATCCACAGTATTATTTGGAACTGTGGGGCTTTGATTAGATCAAACACAATAGTCTCTCGATGCCCATCCTGACCCAATAGTGTCATCTCTGCGGTGGAATGAGTTACAGGCCCAGAGGCAATTTCAGTTCCATCGACTGTGGTGATGACATCGGAGGTGGTTTTTCGGCAGAGAGGTAGATTCATCCTGGAAGCCAATTCGTAGTCCACATAGTTTCCTATGGCCCCGCTATCAATATATGCCCTTACTGCGTGCATACGCGATGGCTGCCTTGGATCTACGAGGAACATTGGTATGATGAAATGCGAGGTCTGAGTATCCTTCTTCAAGCTTGGCAAGCGGACCTCTACGCTTGTCGGGCGTGGTCGTTTCCCGAGTCTGACTCCATATGGCTTTTATCAGCAGCTCCTACCACCTTCTTGGGTGGTTTTACAGGGCAATCCCGAAGAAAATGCCCAAAAGTTCCACAATATAGACACAATTGCATTTGCCGTCTCCTTTCTCTTTCCTTCTGGGTTAAGGGTCCTTTAACCCCTCCGATTTGCATGGGTTCTGAAGCATCTGCTCCTTTGGGGTTAGCGTGGGTTTTGACCAACACCTGATTCTCAAACTTGGCTCGATCAGCCTTTCTGTTCTGAAGTCTGTGATCTAACCGGACCACTAAGTCTATATATTCAGCGCAGTTTTGAGGTGGGTTCACGACTTGAGCCAAGACATCCTTGAGTTCTCCTCGAAGCCCTCGATGAAATAACGTGATTCGTTTTACCTCAGGCCATCCAGTTTCCACTATCAACCTATTAAAGGACGCGATGTAGGATAGAAGGTCCTGGTTACCCTGTCGTAGGGACAAAAGTTCGTTATCCAGGGCCTGTCCTTGGGAGTGCCGGGCAAATAGTCTTTCCATGCTCATTTGAAAGCCCTGAAAATCCTGAAGAATTGGGTCATCCTGAGTAACTAGTGGAATTGACCAATACAAAGGCTACCTTGGCTTGATCGTTTGGGAAGGCTCCAGGTCTGCATAAAAAGTGCAAGCGGCACTGGTTCATAAACACGGCGAACCTTTTGGGATCTCCGGCAAAGCGTTCGGGCGGAGCTAATGGAATATTTCCTGGTAGGTTTATTTGCACAGGGTTACTCGATGACACAGGAGCTGGATTTCCCCCGGAACCTGGTAGGGGTGCTTGTCCAGCCTGGCTTTGCAGTAGTTGCCTAGCAAGGTCATCAGTTCGCTCCTTTGACAAAATCAGTTCTCTCCTAAGAGCATTGGTTTCTTGACGGGCAGAATGCACTTCAGCCCTCAGTTCCCCTAGTAATTGGGCCAATTGGTCAGTTTCTGAGGTTTCCATAACGCCCGGGTGGGAATTTGTGGGTAGGCTTTGCATTCTGTTACGTTCACCTGGCTCCCACAGGGGCGTCAATCTGAACTGGACAGCTGCGGTCTCCACCAGTGTGACGCGTAGTGCCGAGATGACGGACTGGTCTGGCCCACATAGCTTCGTTTGCTCGGCCCGTAGGAATATTCTTCTGCAAATGGAGAAAGGGAATTAACCTCCCGTAGAGTTGAGCGTTAACCCCCCCCACTCCCGCTGTTCTCCCCACTGATCACCTTTGATGTCCCCTCTTATAGTCTCACCTGATGGTTTGGAAAGATGAGCTCTCCATCCTGCATTGAGCGCAGGGGCGCGTAGATAACCAGTTGCTTCAATGGCTCGAAGGAATTGGTGAGTTCCAGAACAATATTGACTCTGAGATTCCCGGTAAGACGCCGTAAGTATGTAGTTCGTAAGAGTTCAAATGTCTGACTTTCACTCTAGTCCGATTCCTTGCAGGTTGCAGCTTGACCCTAGCGAAGAGTTCCTCGTGGCAACCGGTAATATTCAGGTAAGGATTTGTATAATCCAACACAGTTCGATAAAATAATGTCAATATGTAACTTGTTGCTTTCTCCCTTATTCAGGCGCTGAGAGAAAGTATGAAGTCTCGTGGAATAATGCCTCTGGCAGTAAAATCAGGTAAGTCTATTGTGGTGAGGAAGTTTCCCCTTGTTTGTCCCTTTGTTTCACCTTGCTGTCCTTTTGTTTCCCCTTAGGTGCCGGGGTTCGGCGAAGATGCAGTGGAAGCTGCGCCGACCCGTGAAGAGGAATAGTACCCCCGGTGGTAAAATCAGTCTATGGGGGGGTAACTAATATTGCCTCTGTGTATTCCCTCGGCTCACCTTGCTGTTCTTGTCTTCCCCTTAGGAGCCGAAGTGCGGCGGGAACATGCAGAAGGATGCAGTGGAATGTGAAGATGCTGCGAAGGCCGGTGAGTTCAGCGCAGCGCTGCTGCAGGCTAGGCGACACGCATAAAATAACTTCTTTCTTCCAGCTCGAAGGCGCGATGGATCAGGAATTCAGGTAAGGATCAAAGGTATTGCTCTTGTTCTAACCTTTTCTCCTTCTTTCTCCCTTTTTCTAGGAGCTCCAGACTCGAGGCGGGCGTGGCAGAAGACTGGATGCAGACTTGCAGGCACAGTGAGCCTTACGCTGCTGGATGCAGAATAGCGCAAAGCGTGTGCTGCTCTTCGGGCGTGGTTTAAATAGCCTCCAAAGTAGTCCCAGGTAAGTATTCCTCCCCAGCCCCACCAGAGTAAAAAAATAGTCCCTAGGTAAAGTAGTCCCTTCCAAGCCTCTTTTGGCTTGGAGCTCTTGCAGCATGGTCTGCATCAGGTAAGTTTGCAGCATGGTCTGCATCAGGTAAGTTTTAATCTATGAGCCTGGCATCTATGGCGCCAGGACTGACTCTCCATATGAGCCTGGCGCCATAAACGCCAGGACTGCACCCAAATAGCCCCTAGCAGGGGTTGTTGGGCTTGCTTTGGATAACTTGATGCCTGCTTCCGGGGTTGCTGGACTTGGTCTGGGTGCCCGGGGGTAGGCATCATGACATCAAATTCTGTAGGTTAGAAACTTTTCAAAGTTATAAGAAGCATTACGAAATTCCGTATTTTCAAATATTTATGAAACATTTTGTTCGGAGACCATTCTACGCCTACAAATAAACAGTGTTCAAACATCTACCCTAGTCTTTTTAGTGGAGCACTCCATAAAGAGTCAAAATCATTATGAAATTGTCCCTGAAGCCCGGAATTATGTCCTAGCAAAGGGCACTCATGCAGTCGAGGTATCATAAATATTGTGTATCTCTGACCACATCTCTGATTTTTCTTGTTTCAAATAAAGGAAGAGATTAAAGAGCAAAACGTTTCTTCTGAGTAAAAGTAATATATATTAGCAAGGACTAAAACTAATATAGTAACACAGGTAGAGCTGACTAATTAATAATGTTTCTATTGGCCTAAAAAACGAATTGTAATAGAAATAGCATGTTTTATTAGACTTGATTAATCTTATTGCATAATTCTTACTAATATTTTAAGGGACAGGGTGTCACTTCCAAGTTTTATCGCTAAGTATACGACTTTCACAGTGGATTGTTATGTTTCTTACTGACATTAATTCACTAACCGGATATTAAACCATATCCCAGAGCACATTAAATTATCCCTGGGAATGGGACTGCACCAAACCAGTACAATTGATTAACAACAATTTTACCTACATGCAATGATACAGTTATCATTCCTTCCCCCGCCCGCCCCCAACCTTCCATCCACATGGGAACATAAAATAGAGGCTGCAGCGGTCCTGACGAATCAACTGAAATAAAGGCTCAAAATATAAAGCAAAATGTAAATGCGATGCAGGGTATCTAAAATGGATGCCAGGCCTCACCAGGACAGCTTTGGTGTGTTCGCTCTCAACAACTGTCGCCCTGACATCTTGAGAACAATTCTTAAAATACTCTTATAAAACATTCCTGCAATTGCATAAAACACAGATTCCTAAAGTAATTCCCACGCTGACATCAAATCCTTTTTCAGCATCTATAAAAGTGCAAGAGAGCAGTAACTTCATTTGTGCAGCTGCATGAAGGCCATGTTTGTATGATCCACTCGAGATGGGGCTGGAACAAATCCATGCTGGTTAACCCAGATTACCTGAGTGATCCAAAATAAAGAACCAATTTGCTATGGTATAAACAATTTAATTTTCAGAATTAAGAAAAATACATATTAAAATAATGTAACTTTGATTGCATTGTTCTATCTATTAACATATAAAAAATTATAATGTGAGTGCACTTTATATTCCGTACTTTTTGTTTGGTAGGTACTGTGGATGCAAAACGTACATATGAGCATCAATTGAGATAAGATGTTTGAAAAGCAACCATCTACCACCATGTAATGAGGTGTGTGAAATGCAGCCATGTTTATTGGCAGAGTGAAGCAGGAGCATTTTTTAGGACTTGCGAGAGAAATCAATAGGGATCATTGCGCTGGGTTATGCATATTAACTCCCAGAACAGCCCAGCCCCACGTAAGAAGAGTGCTGCCGCACACACCACTATAACCATTCTCATAAAGTTCAAAGCGGGGCTCACAAACCGCCAGGAAGTCCGCACAGGGTTTTACCCCCTAAGGAGGCATGGTCCAAAATCAACTCTCATTTAAAAGTGTCCTATTTCCTTCCATCTTACCTACCTAAAGAACCTGTCCATTTGTGGCATTCAAGGCTTAGGGGAGAAAGTAAGAAGGACTTCCTGTTTTATGGATCATGGGTTTAGCATGCCCAGAGTTACAAAGGCACCCTGGCACTTCGGAAGGCTTAAATGTCTGTTCACTGTTGCACCAAAGGAGGTGCTCTGCGTCCTTAACTATTATGCATGAAAGGCCAAGCCTAAATGCTCCAGGACTACTACTGGGGTGATTTGGTGCAGCATAAAAACTTTGTAAAATAAAGTAGAAGAACCAAAATTGACATTTTGCTCGTTTGTCAGGGAGTTGCTAGTCCAACAAAATCGCATTTCTGACATATAAACTATCCCCAACGTTGTATTGTATTGTATTGTTAAAAGGGTTTACATGTGTACAAACTGCTAAAATCACCATTTATCTTGCCTGTGTGTCCATTTTGGAGCACACCTTCCAGGTTTTCTTCTTTGTGCCCTACGTTCACCTTTCACAAAACCAATTGTTGGTTGCATCACCTCTGGTGGCCATGTGGACGTAAGTTTACATATGTGGAACAGCAGGGTTAACCTATCAAGAGTATCTGACAAATCGTTTGCCAACATGTTCTTAGAGAACACGTAATCACTTCTTGGGTCCATCAGGTGTTCATGTATCGCTACGTTTTTTCCAAACACTTCATTCTGAACTGTCAGGAAATCTGCTGGTCTTCATGAGAAATTATATTTGGTTTTTACAGCATCAGACTACAAATATATATACATAATCATATCACTGCATGCCCATGTTTCTCATCCCCTGCGTGTCTCAGTGTGTTTTGTTGGCTTATTATTCATGTCTCTTTTATGAGATCCTTGCTACGGTATGATTATTCTTTATTTTATTATTTTTTATTTGCCATTTAGCTTGCAAAGCAAACTTTTAGCTATACATCACAATCAAATAAACAATCCATTGATACAAAAACACATTTAACTCATCGGAATAAAAAACATTGCATAAAAGAAAAGACAATTCAATTCATCTAAAAAGCCTAATTTCTATATACAACTTATATTAAAAACTATAACAGACATTTGTATTCATGTATTTAATCCTGACAACAAATATTTTGCAAAAGTGTCCCTACTGCTATTGAGAGAGAACACTGTTGCCCGCTAAATAACATCGCCCACCCTGCTTCCGGTGACAATGTCGTATAGTGTTTTAAAAATCTACTGAATACTTACAGACTTACAGTCCAAGTAATATTGTTTCCAACTCAGACGTGTTATTACAAAAACGACATGCTCTTCCCTGCATTTCCCATTTTGCTCTAGCGCCTCTCTTGTAGGCAATAAGTTCAATCGCATCTTTAAAATAGTTCTCATTAGAGACCAATCTGGAAATGTTTAATAAATATGGAGGTAATTCATTAAAGGCCTTAGATTTGCTTCTAATATTCACAAAAGCTTTATACATTGTTCTAGCGTAATTATCCAATCACTTCTACAAAGCTTTTTTTTTTCATCGCCCTTGGATTTGTGATCAAACTATCAACCTGAGAATCAAAATCTTTAATTATCTGTAAACATTCGTTTTTCCATGCTAATAAGACCCGATCCGTGGCCAGGGCCTTTCCCAAAATAGCAAAAAGAGAAGAGTCGTCAGCCATTAGGCATTTTGTCAGGAAGGCTAATTTGTTCCATTCAACCATGGCTTTCAAAAGATAGGAACCCCAATTCGTAGAGAATTAAATCAGTGTGCTCTTGGGAAGGCCTAGCACTTTCTTTCCAATAAAGTCCTTCCAAGAGATTCCAATACATATCCACCATGTAAGTTTCAGCACTGTAGGTTATTGTATAGACTGGGAGAATGGTACATTGCCCGAACTTCCGTGAGATAAACGGCCCCTGACAGGCTATACACACAACCCTAAGCCTGAGTAATGCAACATTGTTGTTATCTTTTGGGTCAGTATTAAAATTAAACCCCAGAAATCTGTGCATATCTACTTTAACCAACGTTCCTTCCACCACATACCATTATATTTCATCTTTTTTTGGTAGCGTCACAATACCCCTATTGATCAGGCAGGTCTTGGGGCTGTAGGATCACTACAGTGGTGATTGGAGCTGTTTAAAAGACTCTTAACATAACATAGGGTATTGCAGAGAGATGGGACGAGCATCATGTATAGAGGGAAATGACAATACATGACCAAGTGAGGGAGGTATGCACACTCAAATTACGGCTGGAGACTGTACTATGTTGATAAAATATGATTCTCTACAAGGTCATGATAAAGTACTATCATGCTTAGGCAATAAAATGTCTCCTGTTTCTTAGCAGGACTGAACATTCTGTATAAAAGGTTCTGTTTTCTTTGCTTAGGGGTTACCGTTTTTTCTGACAAGGATACTGTCTGTTTCCTTGAATTAAAGTGAAAATAAAATGAACCTACTGCTGGCTGAAAACCGAAATTGCAGACTGGAGTTTTCGCTTCAACAATATGGTGACGTGACTGTGATCACCCAGGTTGCTCAGACAGCAACCGGACTGCAGACTGTTCTTTTCCGAACTCCAGGTACCAGCCTCTACAGGGATATTAGAGAGGGGCAGCTCGTACATTTTTATTTCTTTTGGGGCTTAATACTGGTGGAAACAGGTCAGCTTTGAATGAAGTATGCGAAAAATGTCAGTAACAAGTATATTGTGATACATCCTAGAAAGTGGTAACTATAATAGATGCATAAAACAGAAATATACCCCAGAAACAGAATGGAAGGATGCGCCAGGTGAAAAGAATGAATGATTTTGGATGTGAGTATGAGTTGCTGGCCTGGTCTGGGACTTAAAATGAGTGCAACTGCACCAGGGCCATCCCGCATGACTGGTTTCTCAACATCCCGCATGACTGGGTTCTCAAAATTAGCTTGGGGCAAAGGAACCTCATGGCACAGCAGCTAACTGAGAATATTTCCTACCTTTGGCCGCACTTGGCAACTGGTCACTTTTGTGTGTCTAAAACTCTTTCCTTCCCAGGGCGGCGTTATAAGCAGAGTTTTCTTTTTTATATGAATGGAAAATGGAGGCACACCAGATTAAACAAGTTTTGATTCTAACAAAGGGCACACCAGCACGTTTCATGTGTACACATCATAATCATGACACTTGCAAATTACTACAAAAATTGACATCGTTTACAGATTATAGTACGTTTAAACAATTCCCAATTGAAGGTCGTTTTGATATAAGTAAATGAATACATTACAAAAGAGCACTCAAAATTAAAAGAGATAACATTTGTCCAGTACAATGAGGATGTTATTTTGAATCATATTGCGAAGCCTCTAAAATAATTATTGAACCTGAAGGGAGAGGCTTAAAGGAATCTGACCATGAATTGAAAGGCCAGGTCCAAAATGTAAACTCGAAATGAAATGCAATGGTGAGCAGCCTTCCTTTAGTTCAACATCAGCCTCATTCCCAATGCATCCACAGCTGATCCAGTAGACAAATGGGGAGGAATCAGTGGAAGATACTAACGACTATGCACTTTCTTTTTGTTGAATTACAATTATTCTAAGAAGTGAGATATTGAATGCAATATTGTACTTTGATGTTACATTGGAGTGTATTGAAATTATTCTTAGAATTACTGGTGTACTAATTGTACTATGTCTTTTACTTTTGCAACTAAAAGGGCAGGGATTATTATCTTGCACTAATTGTGAGCAGAGTGACACACATTGTGACACAGATGTAGACTCTGCACCCACCCCACCACCTTACCTGCCCCCACATTTACTTCTGTCCTCTTTGGTGAAAATACTTAAAATGCAAGAGAGCATACTGGCATTCTTCTCAGACTATTAAATGGACCGTGTGCCTATTAAAAACTCCATACATAATGAGGTTTGCTGCATGATACAATTTGGGCGGTAGAGACAGCATTTTCTCTCTAATGAGTTGATAATTTGTGAAATATATTTTTTAAAAGCAGAGGCACATAGGTGTGTGATGATTCTTGATATATGATCAGAGTTACATAACTAGATATAGGGAAACAGTAATATCGCTTAAGCAAAACTCAATTTCCTACAAAATAAAGACATACAAATCACTGATGTTCCCCATTTTTCAGAAAACCTTTTATTCTCAGTGCCTCGTTAAGAGTTTTGTGGTATTTCCTTTAGAAATACAGCCAATTGCAAACACGGTTACCAAATGCGGTAAGCCTGTGGTAACAGGAAGAGTCCGCATGATTGAGTCATGCAGACCTTTCAGATTTTCCCGTGTTGGCATGGGGAAATTATGTATTATTGCATGGGTTAACGCTTTCTTGTAGAATACATTTCCTACACGAAAAAGCAAGCAGTTTCCATGGGGTTCATTTGTGAACCTGGTCATTTGGAGGAGCAGTAAAACATGTAGTATTCGGAAAGGCTGCATGTCTTTCCAACGCCACAGCTATTGCCAAAATCTTAATGAGGCCCTAATTCAGACTTACGCTGTGTTTTCTCTGTGGTTTCTAGCTGAACATCCACTAGAAAGTCTGAGCTACATTCTTTCAAAGAGGACTTTATTATGGTGGTCCAGCTCTGCGTTTCTGCCAGACGACAATTATAAACCAGATGCTCAACAAATTGTCGGTCTTTCAGTATTCAGTGAATAAGTTCATTTACGCTATCATATTTGACTGCGCAGCAGTGTCTACCATGGATTCCAGTGCTTTCACGTGGAAGCACAGACACAGAAAGCTAAGATTCTGAGCTTAGGGGTCCAAACTAAAAGGGCCCGATTCATGGAATCGGGGGCAGAAATGGCAAAAGGACCGCGTGCCGAGAAGGACCCTGCGCGAGCCGTGGCGCAGAAACAATATTGCATGCCCTGCATAGTCATGGATTTAATGCATTCTAGCCGTCGTGCAATTAAAAACAAGCTGCGCGAGGAATGCCCACAACACCAAAAAGCAAGCAAAAGGCCAAACCAGGCGCAAGTCTCTGCGTCCACCCCTGACCCACCATCCAGTACCGTGTGAGAAGGCGCACCCTCCCCCGCTAGCCCAGGCTGCACCCTAGCGAAATCGCACGCCTCACCTCGCAAGCCCAGGCTGCACCCCTTCGAAAATGCGGGCCCTCTCTTGCTAGGCCAGGCTGCACCCCAGCAAAATCGCGCACCTCAAATCACAAGCCCAGGCTGCACCCCTGTGAAAACGCAGGCCCACCCTCACAAGGCCAGGCTGCACCCCAGCGGAATTGCGTGCCTCACATCGCAAGCCCAGGCTGCACCCCTGCGAAATTGCAGCCCTTCCCTCGCAAGTCCAGGCTGCAGCCCAGCAAAATCGCGTGTCTCACTTCGCAAGCCCAGGCTGCACACCTAGGAAAACACGGGCGCTCCCAGGCAAGGCCAGGCTGCACCCCAGCAAAATCGCGTGCTTCACTTCGCAAGGCCAGGCTGCACCCCAGCAAAAACGCGCACCTCACCTCGAAAGCCAAGGCTGCACTCCTGTGAAAATGCAGGCCCTCCCTCGCAAGACCAGGCTGCACCCCAACAAAATTGTGCGCCTCTCCTCGCAAGCCCAGGCTGCACCCCTGCGAAAATGCAGCCCTCACTCCTAAGTGGAGGCTACACCGTTTACGAAAACATAAGTCCACCCCCCTGCACCCTTGGCACCCATTATGAATGCATACCCCCTACTGCACATCAATCACTCTAGCCCATACACCACCCACCAGCCCCCTGCAGGCTGGACACCACCCACCAGCCCCCCTCACCTGCGACCACCCCCCCAGGCAGCCTCCTCCAGTCTGGACACCACCCACCAGGTCTCTGTTCTTGCCTGGATGGCTTGCATGTTGTTCAGCATCTGGGCTTCTAGTTTTCGCACCGCCCTGCAAGTGGCCCCCAGGATGGCAGCCCGCCTCCTTGCCCAACACAGCACAATCTATGCCCTGGCCATCATGACTCCGTGCTCGCTGCCTCTCTGCCAAATCTGCCGTTCATATTGCCGGAAAAACACAGAAAACATTAAGTGGCTCATTCCCACGTGTCCCTCCTGCCTCACACGTTTAGCCTGCCTCCTTTGGTTTGTCTGCCCTGCGACATAATGCCTCCTCGTCATTGCCCCCTGCTGACACAGTGACCAGTGCCTGCTACATTGGTACGCCCTCTGAGCTAATGACGATCCTCGGGGACATACGACACTTGCACTCATCTTTGGTGCCTGCTGTCCCTCCATTGCCTGTGATCCCGTCGATGCCTGGGTAGGCACAGTGACCCCTCAGCTGCTGTGCCTGGGACTCCCACCTCATGCAGGGATGTGAGCTCCACCATACGGAGCATTATGGCTGGGTCTGGTGCACAGGGGGCCCTGCTGGTATGTGGGCCGGAAGGCACCCTGGAGGACGTCTGGTGCACAGAGGAGGAAGACGAAGAGGTGGTCCCAGCAGTTAACAGCTCATGGAGTCCACCAGGGAAAACGCCTGCTGCAAGGAAGGCCACGAGGCGTTATAGCTCACTGTGATGATGGACAAGCAGACTACGACTAGGTTTTCCATCACACAAATGACACCTGTCCGCCTCGTCAACCCGGCCATCAGGGGCAGCACGTAATCCCAGATGGACACACCAGATGGCAAGGGGGTGTCAGTCTGGGGTGACACACTACCCGACAAGGGGGGTGGGTCTGGTGGAGGCATCCTGGCAGGCACGCAATACTGCATTCGATGCCCCAGAGACCAGATTTTGCACAGGCACCTCCACAGTGGCCTGCACAGCTTCATGGCCCTGGGACAGGACTGCAGTAAGCACACCCACCTCAACACCCCCACCTGACCCCATGGGCTGGGCTCCAACGGCCACTTCCTCCACCTCCCCCTCCGCCAACCTGGATGGCCCCAGGGTCTATTCCGCCATGGATGGCCCCTGTGTGGCATCAGCTGGCCCCACCGCTGCTGAGGAGTCCCATCCCACCTTCACCTTCTTGGACACACCCCCAGTAGCCATGTCCGATGTTGCTGACGATGCCCCAGCCACATTGCTCTCGGAAGAAGAGCTGTCCCGGGGGCGTGGCTTGTGCCTGCGCCTCTGACTGGTAGTGGCATCCCTGCATCCATGCTCCACAGCACTGCTTCCGCCCTCTTCTTCAGATGCAATTGTGGAAAAGGAGACACAAAACAGCAACATCAGTGTACATGCATCAATTGCACATGCACAGTTGAGCACACCATAGCACTAAGCACGTACCCTCATGCACACACGTCAACTCAGAGTGCCCAAGCAGCATCATGACCAATCACATCAGAGTCCCGGGAACTGCGTTGCCTCAACGTGACTAAGCCAGACATCCAAATGCACATGTTACATCCAAGCATGAGTTATGCCCAGTCACACATTCCCATTTTGGGCACATACACATGAGCATCATGCAGTGTACGGTCTACAAGACAACACTACAACACACGATACAAGTAAGAGCACATTTAAAATCCAAATATGTCTGAATGCACACAGAGAGAGCAGTGTCTAGGGCATGCATGCAGACATCCATCTCAGAAACATACTTGCTGCAAGCCTAAGGGGGTCCCTGCCAACATGCTGGTACATGCACAACACACATTCACAGTAGAGCAGTGCACCACATGGCTACTCACCAGTCGACTCCAGACATTGGCGTAATTCGCAGGCCTGGGAATGCAGCGCCGCATAGAACCTCTCCAGGACCCGCATGTTTTTACCCGACAGCCTGCACCTGCATGCACGGTATCCCTCTGCGGTAGCACCGGCATGGATGTAGCACAGGGCCTTCGCGTGGGTCCTGGATTTAAGATCCTCCCAGCGCTTGTGTACGGTCTTGAAGGTGCGAACTGCCACCCCCACGGCTCCACGTTGATGGCATCCATGATCTCGTCCTAGATTTGCTGGCGTCCTTCCTTGCCAGGTTGCATCACATGGTTGGGCGTCATAATGCTCCAGGACCCTCTCCTCCAGGATGGCAACTTTCCTGGTGCTAAAGTTGACAGCCCTCTACCTCGTAGCCTTGGGATTGCCACTCTGGTCCGAGGAAGATGGTGCTGGCATGGCAACCCCCGAGGCAGGTGTGGGTGGGCAAGGTGGTCCTGGAGCGGGCTGTGGAGCTGTGGTGGTGGAATGACACAGTGGGAGTCCAACAAAGCAGATGAGGAGCACAGGCAATTGCTGGACAGCAGACACTCCAAACGCAGTGCAGGTGGGCAGCAGGCCCACACACTGTACAGGCAGCAGTAAATGCCAAAGTTGAAAGCAGCACAGGGCAGGAGGAGGCAAGTAAAACGGCATGGAGGCAGGAGCGTGGCTCTTCCGTGTCTCGCAATGAAGGCAGCTGGAAACAGAGTGATGGGACTTTGCGGTTTATGGTTATTACATCAAATCCCTTGGAGGGGGCGTGGCCTGGAGCTCATGGCGAGTGGAAGCTGAGTTGCCGTGCTCCGGCCGAGGCGCCGTTTCCAGATCCTTTTGCCTACTTAAAATCGCACCTGGGATAGAAAGAATCGGTTCCGAGGAGAGGGGAACCGAGCCCGGACACGCTGCAGGGGTCTTCCCCTGGATCCGGGCCCCCGAGCCCTAGGATTCGTCCCGATAACGGTCCCCCCCCCTTGGCGGGACCCAAGATGGCGGCCATCTTACGAAACTAATGTCGCAGGAGAACTTGCAGCCAAACCGACCTATTAACCTCTGCTGCGACTGCATCGGGGGTGAGGAGCCTCTACCTCTATCCGGCCCTGCTGAGCTGAACTAACCAGACCCCCTGGCCGGGGAAACCAAACCGGGGCTCAGACCCACACCACCGAGCACGGCCCCGGCCATCGACAACAGACGACGGTGGCGGTGGGGAGAGCGCCGGGCATGAGCGCGAACGACCTGATAAATATCCCACTGTACACCCTCTTGAAAACTTGAGCCTCGACCACCCTGCTTCCGACAAATAACCCCGGCGCCTGTCTCCACACGATCGAGTGACGCCAAAATGGCGTCCAGGAACAAGACAAAGGCAAGCACCATGGACTCCTACGTGTCCGCTAAAGCGAAGACTCCCCTGCAGCCAAGCGCTTCCACTCCTGAATCCCCCCGAGCGCAACCAACTGGTTCCCCAGAAAACCAAGCACAAGTACTGGAGGCGATTGAGTCATTGCGTGCGTTCATAGACATGAGAATTGGGGAGTTCAAATCTGAGCTGCAGCTTGTGCGCCAGGACGCCCGCAACTTGACGGAAAGGGTGACCTCCGCCGAATCCACCATTAAAGAGACGTCGGGAGACACAAAGGAGCTGAAGGCCAAGGTGACGGACCTAGAACGGAAGGTACTCACACTTGAAGCCAGGGCCGAAGAGGCCGAGGGCCGAGCCAGACGCGCTAACATCCGAATACTGGGGGTACCGGAGGGAAGCGAGGGCCCGGATCCGACGGCCTATGTGGAATCCCTGATACAACAGGAGGTGGGCGCAGGAAAGCTGACGCAGGGATTCTCGATCGAAAGGGCGCACAGATCGCTGCAGAAGAAACCCCCGCCGGGCTCGCGCCCTCGCCCTATAATTGCTAAAGTTCTGAACTTCCGAGATAGGGAGATTATCCTCCGACACTCCAGAGAGGAGGGCCCTATCGAACGCAACGACTCTAAGATCACGATCTACCCTGATTACACCCCGAAAGTTCAACGGGAGAGGAATTCATTTGTGCCGATCAAGGCTCGGCTCAGACAACTAGACCTAAAATATATGTTGCTCTACCCCTCCAGACTGAAAGTGATCCACAAGGGCAGGGCGATCTTCTTGGAATCCCCGGCAGCGGCGACCATGTGGCTAGAGGACAACAATCTGGCAGCGGACAATGACTCTCAACTTTCCGCGAATTGATGAACCCCCTCGCCCGATGCGAAGATGTCATATACTCAACTAGGACGTTGGGCACTCGACCTAAGAAGAAGGTAACATCACTCAACAGTTTGCAAAGATGAAACGGCCCTCGCTCGGCCCCCGCCAGGCACAGGGCCCCACCCCCCACGAACAGAACAGGTCAGGCCAGTTGCCTGCCCGACCTTCCTCGTGCCCGATACCCGGATGGGTCCAGACGGTACGAGAGCGCCTGAGCACCCGCAAGACTTTGTCGTTGCTGGGCGCACCAGTTTTAGTTTTGTTATTTGTTTTTGTTCATACCACAGCCCTCAGACTACTAATGAAGCAGAAAAATGGGACCGGAGGCTCTTGGGGGCGGCGGACGGGACGTCGCCAGACCCTGAGGGGGATAATGTACCGCCCGGAGGCGGGGGAGGCGTGGATGACGAGGCTGAAACAATAACTCTATGGCGTCCCAAATCAAGGTGATGACGTGGAATGTGAGGGGCATGGGCACGTACATGAGGAGGAATCGGATCCACTCCTATCTGCGTAGGAAAAAGATATCAATAGCAATGCTCCAAGAAACCCACCTCACGGACGAAGCAACGGCCAAACTCTCCGATAAGTGGGGAGGTACTGGGAAAGGGGCGCCTTATTCCAAATTCGCCAGAGGAGTGTTCACGTGGGTGAGCCCAACTGTCCCCTTCCACCTGTTGGGCCACGAAGCCGATAAGGAGGGCAGATATCTAATAATATGGGGCACCATCGATTCCATACCGGTGTGCCTGGTGAACTCATATTCCCGCAACAAGGAATACCCTCACACCTCGCAATGCTCACTGCCAAAATCATTCCCAGGAGAGAGAGCGCTTTCATATGGGGTGGCGACTTCAATTCGGTCAGGAACGGCGCTCTGGACAGGTCGGACCCCCCCCGTTCCCCGAACAACCTCGCGTCTAACGCGCTGAACACGGCAATAGAACAGCTCGATCTGGTGGATATTTGGAGGGAACAACACCGCATCGAGAGGAGCTACTCCTATTACTCGGCCCCCCACAAGGTCCACACGAGAATAGACTATCTGTTCATCGATCGTGCGCTGGCTCAGCAGGTGGACGACACTCTTTACCTAGGTAGAACCATATCTGATCACTCGCCACTGATCATGCAATGGATCCCTAGAGGACCCAGGCCACCAATCCCGCTATGGAGAATGCCACCCGCAGCACTCACGGACCACGCATTCAGGGAAGAACTGGGTACCAAACTCGAAGATTATCTCGACATTAATACAGGTTCAGTGTCGCGCTGGAGCACACTCTGGGAGGCCATGAAGGTTGTCACAAGAGGCGAAGTTATATCAGGTGCCGGAGGTATTCGCAAGCAACTGAAACTGAAACTGGATGAAACTGGAAGACAGGATCACCCACCTTGAATCCGAACTCAACAATGCACCCGACGCCGAAACAGAGCTGAAGGACATCCGGGAGGAGTGCCTATTGGCATGGAACAGACTGTCCAAATTCGACTACGCGACCTACATAGCCAGAACTCACAAAGAAGCGGATAAGCCTGGTAGAATGCTTGCCTGGCTGTGTCGGCGCGAGTTTCCAAGACACCTCCCAACCGAAATAATGGATGAAAGGGGGACGACTCATCGGACGCAACGAGATATCAACCAAGCTTTTGCGGCCTTCTACTCCAGGTTGTACGCCCATGACGCCAAAATACCAGTGGACGACATCAGGACCACACTGGCCGAGATTGAGCTCCCAAGTCTGACGGAGGCCCAGAGAGAGTCATTGGATGCAGAGATCACCGCTGAGGACGTGACATATGCGATTCAGTCGCTGACCACTTGTAAAACCCCCGGGAGCGATGGACTCCCGCCCGAATTCTACAAAGCCTACGCTGCGACCCTTGCCCCGACACTCCACAGGGTCTATATGGAGGCATTTGAAACTGGGACCTTACCTGACTCCATGAAAGAGACAATTATTATCCCTATACTTAAACCTAACAAACCCGCCAACAACTGCGAGTCATATCGCCCGATTGCCATGCTGAACTACGACTGCAAAATTCTGACCACAATTTTAGCTAAGAGGCTGGCAAGGGTGATTGGAACCTTGATCCATGAAGACCAGAATGGCTTTGTGCCAGGTCGCAACACCACTGCGAACCTGAGGAGGCTCCAACATATCATGGCGGAGACCCACGACCGAGATGAAGACCTCGCTATACTCTCTCTGGACGCCATAAAAGCTTTTGATTCCATCTTTTGGGAGTGGTTAATTGAAGTACTAAAGGAATTCGGCTTTGGAGCGAGCTTCGTGAGGTGGATCGAGGTACTGTACAACACCCCGACAGCGAGGGTGAAGACTGGAACGACGATGTCTCAGGCCTGGCCGATACAGCGCGGCACCCGACAAGGATGCCCACTATCCCCAATGTTATATATACTGGGCCTGGAGCCAGTGGCTGCATACTTCAGGGCACAACATTTTGACGCGGGCATCGGGCTGGGCAGGGACTATGCCATAATATCCATGTATGCGGACGATGTCCTCCTGTACTTGAATAACCCCCGGCTCAACGCACACGTCGCGCTCGATATCCTCGACAACTACTCCCGATACTCCGGAATAACATTCAGCAAATTGAAGTCTTGTGCGTTTCCGCTGGCGAGACTTAGGGGCCTGGCTGAGTCAGACCTCCCAGACGTCGGGATACGATGGCAACTAGAGCACTTTAAATACCTGGGAATTGACGTGTGCCATACCCCAGCTCTCACACATGACCATAACACGGAAAAAGCTGTTAGGACCCTTCGCAAATCCATGAACTTTTGGTCGAAGCTACCACTGGCGGTAATGGGCAGAGCCGCAATAGTCAAAATGATAATTCTCCCCCGCCTCTTGTACCACTTCACGAACGTATGCTTTTACATCAGGCCGCCTTTCTTCAAAAAATTGGACTCTCTCATCAAGGACTTCATATGGGGGTCCTCCAGACACAAGATCTCCCTCCCCACACTCACGCTCACGCTCCCGCACAAAGAAGGTGGGATACAACTACCGGATCTACAAAGGTACTATCTGGCCGCACAGCTCAGTCACACAACGAAATGGCTTTCTGATGAACTTTCGTCGGAAACGAAGCTCCTCCGTAACCCGACTTCCAAGCTGTTCCCCAGGGAGATGCTTTGGAACCCGTTGAAACAAGCTTCAGGAGTCCCCATGATTGTCACCTTGGGCCGGCAGGTGTGGGCCAGAACCGGCTTTCTCCGACACCTGGAGCACCCCTAAAATCCCAGTGCCCCCATCCTGGCTGACGTGTGCAAGACCCACGCAGACTTAGCGACAGCGAGACAATGGGAGAGAGCTGGAATCTACACATGGGGGGATCTGTTCGAAGACGGCATGTTCAGAGAACTCGAATCCCTACAAGCCAATGAAGGCATTTCAAACGCCCAGTTCTTGTGGTACCATCGCCTCAAGCGAACGGCAAAGGCACAATGGCCCGTTTGGCCGGAGGAACCCCCACCGGACCCCCTTCTTCAGGAGATGTACGACCTAGCAGATGGCTGGAGACCGGTCTCCCGCTTATATGCCAAGCTGAACGACAGACCCAACCCAAAAAGCACGCCCCTGAGACAAAAATGGGAATCCGACCTGGGGGTCCCGCTCACCGACGGCGAATGGGAGCGAATACTTCTATACCGCAAAGAGGTGTCGAGGAATACCAGATTTAAACAAGTCCAGTTAAATGTCCTATACCGGACATACATGACTCCGCTAAGAGTTGCCACCTTCAACAATCGTGCACTTCCGCACTGCCCCTGGTGCGGTAACGACAAGGCGGACTTGATCCATATGTTTTGGACCTGCACCAAGACTGCGCACTTCTGGTCCATGGTGGAACGTACATGCACTGAGGCGGGGCTCACAAGATACGAGTGGAACCCAAAGGAATGCTTGCTGGGAGCCCATCCCAGACCCAGCAAACACAAGCATCAGGTCAAACTAATGGACCTTGCTTGCATCCTTGCGAAGAGGTCCGTAGCGATGGCATGGAAATCCCCAAGGGGCCCTAGACACGGACGTTGGCTCAAAGACCTGGAAAAGTGGACGGAGGCGGAGACTAGGGCCTGGCAGGATGGCATCCGCTCGAACGATGACGACTCCAATGAAGCTCTGGACTCATGGAAGGCCCTGGTGCGTGACATTCAATTCGCCTCCGACCACAAACCCCCCTGAATTTTCGCTCCTAACAGAATACCGCCTGTGACTGGTTTCTAAGAATGGCCAACACCATACCCAGCCCCCCACGACCACGGACTTGCTGCACACCGAACCCCCCCCCTCCGCCCCCCACCACGGACGATACATTGCTCTATGAAGGCTGTGGAAGTTAAGTAGTTAATTAGTTAATTTGTTTTCAGTTGGTTGTTAAGTCACTGTTTGTTGTTTGTTTCGCACTTTTACAAATGCCAATAAAATGTTTTTTAAAAAAAAATTACATCAAATCCCTTGCATCGACATGCATTTGCATTGAAATTTTTCCATCTAAAAAATTTCCATCAAATGCATTTTCTTTTTTTTTCTTTTTTCGCCGTGATCCCCCTACCAAACCCCCGTTGTTTGCCCTTTAAATTGCACCTGAACAAAAATTAACCCTTTACTCCCCAAAAATATGCATTTGATGGACATTTTTTAGATGGAAAATTTCGATGGAATGGCACTAGATGCAATGGCATTAGATGCAATGACCAGATACCGGACTTTGCGTGTAAAAACAGAGAAAAGCATGGACACGTGAAAACAGAGGAAAGGCCCTCAGCGAGTATCTTACGTGACACATGCTGCACGCAGGCGTTGAGCATGTCATATTCATGAATACATAAGTACGTGTAAAAGCAAATCCGAACATGTGTGCGAAGGGGAGGAGATGGACGAGTGGAGCACACACGTATTTTGGGGTGCCACGCATTCTGTTCATTTCAGGGAGCATATGTACTTCTTATTTTGGTGGGGGCTTTGCCTCTGCGCAAACGCGCATTTATTTTTGCTTTTTGCGAGGCTAACGGTGAGTCGCGTACACATGTTTCAACTCTGGGTGCCCCTGTGTATCGCGTACCACAATTCTTACTTTTCTGGTAGCTTTCCGGGGTTCGCGTACGCATTTTTTGTGTTACTGGGTGCCACTGCGTATCGCATACCACTCTTTTCTTATTACGGAAGCTATCCTGGTATCGTGTATTCATTTTGTTTTTGTTTCGGGGTGCCGGTGCATTACGCGTACCTTACTATCCACACCTGGGGTACATCTGAGCCTTGCTGGATCACAGAACTACCTCTCTCATCACGTAGACTGCCCCCTCACTCATATTGCCCAGGACAATAACTTGGTGTGCCTTCCATATTTCTGTCACACCTGGAACATGAGTGGAAAGGCCCCAAAAGGGAAAGGGAGCAGACGGGGCTGGGGTAAAGGGCGTGCTGTGGAAGCAGCTGCCCCAGCCACAATGGGTCAGGGGCGTGCTGTGGAAGCAGCTGCAAGGGGTCATGCCATGCCCCAGGCCACTTGGGGTCCGGCATCTGGATCCCAAAGTGGTCCCAGTCACTCAGGGGTGGCACAAACACCTCGTGGCACCAGTGGCAAGAAGGCAAAGCCTGCACAGCAGGAACAGGCTCAACCCCATGACACGGCACAGGACACTGGCACGTTGAGGAAAAAGAATTTCTATGATGAAGAACTCCAGATCCTCATGGACTACGTGGCCAGTCACCACCGTGACATGTGCCAGCATCCGGGGAGCACCCATACAACTGCTCAGCATATGGTGCATTGGCAGCATGTCACGGACAAGATCAAGGCCTTGGGGTTTGGAAGCGCACTGCTGCACAGGTAGTGAAGCACTGGAATGATCTCACTCGTCGCACCAAGTCCATGCTGGGTGCCAACCTGGCCTCTGCTCTGACAACTGGAGGGGTTCACCAGAGGAGGAGGAGCTGACCTAGCATGAAGAAGCTATGAGACAATTCCTACTACTGCAGCAGGAGCAAGGTGTGGGGGGCCTGGAAAATTACGGGGACACATCCAGTGAGTGACCAACATTGTGCATCCTGAGTATGTGAAGTAATGCATCACCAAGATGTATAATTGTGGTGTACATCTGGCAGCACTGGAATGACTGCCCTGGGTGAACCATGTCATGTGGTGGACTGACTCCTGTCCAGTGGACACAATAGTGCATACAAACCATATGGTGTACATCAGTGGAACATGTCCGTGTGACGCTACTCATCCCCCACAAGCATACCCCCCAAAATTTGCAACATGATACCACTATGTGCACAGTTGTTTGCTTCATCATTCATGTAGGTGACCCTGCTCTGCTAGACATGTGCATGTGTCCCAAATCCTAGTTAAGCTTCATGCCATGCAGGTTATTGAGTCTCTTTTCACACATGTACGTATGTGCTGCTATGCCACATAGACCATCCAAGCTGACACACAACACGCCTTATGGCGTACCCTGAGTGAGTGTGCACATGTTCAGACTGTAAACATCCCCGCTGCCACGATGGCAATGACTCCAGAGGCAAATCGTTGTGACGCCTGCTCCCTGTTACCCTCCCACACTCAGCCCACACTCCATGTGCCCACGCCCCACTCCCTCTTGTGGGTCACTGTACCTTGGTCCTATATACAGCTCCATTAACCTACTCTCTCCATTTCACGGACCTTGCCTAGGTGGTCCTCTTACAGCCATACATCACCAGGGACTATTTGCTGTTTCCCTAACTTACAGCATGCTCTCTTTGTCTACAGTCCCTGTACCAAGACAACACTGGTGCGGCATGTGATGGATGCAGCCTTGTATGTGCATGTGTGGCTGCCTGTTGCCATTTAATGCAATTTCAAGTCACAAAGACACATGTCCATGCCCATTTCACTGGTATTAGTCAACAAGGGGCAGTAACATGGCCCCTAACGTGCTTCTTAACGACCCTCTTGGTTGGCAATGTGTCCACTGGCAGTATGGCCCTGGGCAGGGAATTTGTTGGCCAGTCTGCGTATGCCATGCTCACATTGCTTGTTAGCCATAGTGTGTGGATGCTGTATTTCTTCTGGCTACATGCCCTGCATTTTGTTGCATGACAGCTATATGACACATATGTTTTCTGTAGACACTTTGCACATGACTCCACATATCTTTTTCTGTCCATGTGCAGGTGAGGATGCAACAGATGCAGAGGAGGAGGATGGAGAAGAGTCTTTGGTGCTTCAAACCACCCGTGGAGGGCCTGGCGTGGCAGGCTGCGAGAACACACTGGTGCTCTAAACCATCCTCAGCCGTATTGCAGACTCTTTCGAATCTTTGGACTCAGCTGCTCTGATGCAGACACTGGCACTCATGTCACTCATTTGGAGGCTCAGTTCCCGGTGAAGGTGATGCAGGATTCTCAGTCAGCAGATAAGCATGAGCACTATCTTGCATGTTCAGCATGCATCATTGTTCCCTGTTTTTGCTGCATGTGGCAGTTTCCTTATATGTGCTTTGCATGCTACCATGCCAGGATGGTTTTTAAAGTGGTATTCATGTCATTGTCTTCCTCTCTCGATCAACTCAGCTGTGGCTGCACCTACTGTGGTATAGTGCCTGTCCTGGGCCATCTCCAATCCAGAGAGTGTACTCCTTGATGTGTTTTTCAGTTGGCCTTCCCTCTCACTGTCTCTCTCTCTCTCTCTCTCGTGCTACACTGCACTCACAGGCAGATCACAGTCTATATTCTGTCACCCTCTTGCACCCTGTGGTCCTTCTGCAGTGGGTGGTCTCTGCATATTTTCATTATCCATTCATTTGTTGTAATGGATGTACAGTATCTTTCTGTTGTTACTATGCATGGCTTTAAATCTAGGGGGTGTGTCTCCGGTGGGTTACCTCATATGCAAGGCAGGTGGGTACCCTGTGCAGGTATGTAAAGGGCATCTGCAAACCCTTGTGTGGTGTTTGGCTGGGAGTCTTGCACTGTGTGTGATCACTTTAGATTGACTTGTCTTGTGGGGCACCGGTACTACTTCATGGGTGCATGCATCACATGTTGTGGTTTTGGTCATATGTCTGGGCATGGTGTGGTTTCTATGGATTAATGGGGCCACAAGTTGCAGATTACAAATTGTGGAAGTTCCAGCTGTGGGGGCCTTTTCTGGGTGGTTGGGAGTGGGTGGCAGGGCCAACTGTTTGTGGCCTGTGACAGGTGTTGATGGTTGTGCTGGTGTGCACATGTGTACTGAATGACACTTCACATACCATACAAGGTTGGTGGGGTAATGGTTCGACGGCACATTTGGCCTCTCTTGGTCAGGGTTCCCAATTGATGGTGTGCAGCCCCAGTTACAATCCACAAACATGGAACCATTTATGCACATTTTTGGGATGCTATGTTGTGAACAGGCACACTAAGTTGTGCATTGTTGGTGTTTTCACATGCATGTCCCATGCATGCTGCACCATGGTGTTTGCAGCTTTAAGTTGACTGCAGCTGGGTACATGGTGCTGATGCATTCTATAGAATGCACAATTGAACCAATTGTATGTTGTCACAATGAAGTCTGCATTGACCTTGCACTTTTCCCTTACATCTATCCTTTGCATGCATTTATCATTGATTGCAGTTTTTGCATTGCGTTGTCATGTCTGCTTATGTCTTCCATGGCAGTTGCCTCAGTGGCCAGCCTTTCAGTCTGACATCAGCCTCTGCGAAATGCTGGCTCCGGAATGGTCATGCATGGAGTGCAACAGGTGAGTATTTATTTATTTGATTTTATTGTTTAAAAAAGAAACACTTTTTACAAGGTTGTTCCTGAATGTCCTAAAATAAAATAAAAAGTCTGGATCTTGCCAGTCTCTGCTGTTTGGCGAGGGGATGTTGAATGGAGTGGAGGTGCAGTTTTATTTCTTCGCAGCGTCGTCTCCTTTAGTTGTATTGTTTGCTTTGTCCTGGTCCTGACGATTCAAAAGGCCGAGACTTTCGAAAAAACCCACAACTGCGATTGTCCATTTAGTATTCTCTCCACTCATCAAATTGTTCCATTTCCCCTCATCGCCCACAAAGTCAAATTTGCCAAATAAATGCCCCAAATGACGAGAGCGAGTTTCATCTACACCTCTACATGTTAGGAGTAGGTGCTTCAAGGTTTCAATTGAATCTGGTTGGGAGCAGAATCGGCAGAGGCTGGTGTTGGCTTGTTTTCGCCTCTCTAGTATCTCTTTTGTGTATGCGATGTTAAGGCGGAACCGCATAAAATTTTCACAGAGCTTCTTGGAGGGGCACTTCAATAGGTAAGATCTCGTTTCATTCATTTTTACTGGGTTGTTTGGCCTGTTTTTCATTGGTTTTACTAGCTGGACTTCGTCTATGGTTTGTATCCAGTCTCTCTCCATCACTCTTTTTTTTACTTTTCCCGGAGTGTGAATGAGGTCCTCTCGAGAGCAACCTGCCCAGTCAAGACGGGAGATGATTTTCTCTTCCCATTGTTGGAGCATCTTGCACGTCCCTGCTCTCATTTCTTGTTCAACTGCTTTAAGTATCACTGAGGAGTTAGGAGAGAGCATTTTGCGGTATAGCATCAATTCATTCCGTGCGATGATGGAATGTAATGACTGTAGAGTAAGTTCATTCCTGATTACTCCCACAGGCGTTGATTGTGGTAAATTGAGTACTTTGCGCCAATAACGACCTTCTACTTTCTGCCAAAAATTTGATGAAATGTAAGGCATAGCTTCCACCCCGTACGTTAAGGTGGGGGTGACTTTCATCCTATAGAATGTCAATACTAGGGCAAATGAGAAACGGCCGTACTTTCTGGAGAGCATTTTGGTCTGTGTTATTACCAGACGTAGCTTTTTCAAAATGGTCTCACACATCAGATTTTCTTTGATGCTTTTATTGAGTATTATGCCAAGGTATTTAAAGTCCTCGACCGTTTCCAGTATTTCTTCCCAGACCTTCCATGTGAATTTCACCTTTTTGCTCACGCCTTTTCCCAGAATCATGATTTTAGTTTTTCCTTGATTCATTTGAAGCTGGTTTTCCTACAGATAAGAGTGCAAGTTCGTCAATTGTCTTTGGAGGCCTGTAGGCGTTTGGTCCAACAGAATGATGTCATCTGCGTACAGCATTCTCGATATTTGCTCTTCACCTATTCTTGGGGGGAAGGATCGTGCCTTTGTCTCTTGGTCTTTGTAATCCAAGGTGTATGCGTTGTAAAGGGCTCGTGCTAGTGGGCAGCCCTGCTTTACTCCTCGTTCGATTTTTATCCAGGATGACAGCTGGCCTTGTTGGTTTAGGCGTACGCACATTGACGTGTCGGAGTACAGTTCCTTGATGGGGTTCAAAATTTAAGATGGACAATTGCTATTTTCGAGTTTTTCCTAGAGCAAGGTTCTGTCGACGCAGTTGAATGCCTTTGTTAGGTCGATAAAGGTCATGTACATTTTGGGGTGTCCTTCTATTACTTTGGCTTTCAAGGTACTTAGGGCTAAGATGTTGTCAGTCGTTCCTGAATTTTTCACAAAGCCTGTTTGTAGCGGGTCCGTCATGTTGCCGAGGGCTACCCAACTTTTGAAGCTTTCCAGGATTAATGCCCCAAAAAGTTTGCCTATCGAGTCTAGTAATGATATAGGCCGGTAGTTGCTCGGGTTGTCTCTTGCACCTTTCTTGAAGATGAGCACCACAATCGCCTTTTTCCAAGATGGAGGAATCGTTGAGGCTGTGTTACAGTTCTTGAAAACTTCTCCCACGAACTTGGACCAGCTTTCAGCCTTTTGTTTAAGATCGAAGTTGGTGATACCATCTGGTCCTGCCGCACGTGAGCCATTGAGTTTTTTGATTTTATTGAGAATTGACTCTTGGTCTGTTGGAACTTTCCATTTTACTTTGTCATCAGTAGGTGGGCATGTTGAGAGTTTCAGGGGCGCTTTGTAAAGTTGTTCAAAATGTTTCACCCAGCTCAATTCGCCCACTGCGTTGGTTAACGGCTGGTTTTCTCCCTTTGTACTTCCGTTAATCAGAGACCAAAAGTCCTTTGTTTTTTTGCTGCAGATTGTGCGCAGCATCAGTTCTGCGTCCTCTTGGTTTCTCTGATGTCTATTAGCTCTGAGCCACTGTTGGTAGTTTTTAGTAGCTTTATCTGATTCTTTTGTGTCGAGATCTGAGCCTGATTTATTTGCTCTTCGTTTAAATTTTCTGACTAACTTCCTCTTTTCCACCAGTTGTTGGTTGAAAGCGTGGGTTATCGTTGCTGGCCGTTTGAAGTCTTTTTTTACCGGCTTTCTATGGACTGTCAGGGCTGGATAGTAATCTGTTATGTTTTCCACTGAGTGGTTGCCGTAGTTGGAGTGCTCGGATTAGTGTTTTGTCAGTGCGCTGATTGCATTATCTGATAAACGGATACGAATACCCTGCGTGTCCGCTTCCAGGGGCAACGTCGTTCTTCGTTCTTCTTTTGGGCTTGTCTGCCACAGGCGAAGTAGCAAGTTATGGTTGCTGTTTGCAGTTCTTCTTACCCCAAAGGCCGCAAAGTATTTTAGAAGACTTCTGGACACGTGGATATAGTCAATAACCGCCTCTTTACCCTCTCTCTCCCATGTTGGAGTAAAGGTTTCTTCTGTGCTGTTTATCAGGTGCAGGTCTCTAGATTTCATGAGACTGGACCACAGAGCAGCTCTTCCATATGGATTTTTCTTGTTGGTAAGTAAGTCGATGTTCAGATCTCCGGCAATCATTATATGTTTGACCTCGTCTTCTATTAAAGCTGAGTCAATTGTCCATTCCACTTCCATCATAAGTTGTTCGTTCGGGATTCTCAGAGGGTTCCAATAGATATTAAGGACCAGGATCTTCTCTAGCATCTGTATTTTGTTTGGGCTTTTGATCGAAGTTACCCACGAAATTATAGATGCCAAGATGAATTCCGATTTCTTCAAGACCTTGGTCAAAGACAGGGAACTTCCTGACTTGACCGCTGCTATTAGGCCCGATCGTGGTCTTCCTTTTTGGCCTTTTTGTGCCAGGGAGTGTGCTAGCTCAAAGCCATCTAAGCAGGGTTTGTTAATAAGCCATGTCTCCTGGAGGCACAGTATGTCAAACTCAGACAGTTGCACGTCTGATCTCACAGTCAAATGGGCAAAGCCCCTTGTGTTCCAAGATGCTAAAGATAGTGTAGATATATCGTTTGATCCTTGCTAAGGCCGAGATGGGTCACAGATGGCCTTATATGGTGGCTACTTTATTCTTAGCCGGTTTACTTGCTTTGTAAACCAATCTCTGTTTTCGTCAGAGTTAAGGGGAGCTTTCTCTCCAAAGCTCCACTCTTGTTTGATATCGGTACGTGGAGCAATTTTTTTCCTTTGGGGGGCATTCTTTGTGAATGCATTATGTCGTTGGTCCTCTTTCCCCTGATGTCTTTCTGGTGGATTAGGTAAATTGTCTTTTATCTGTTTTCGCAGTTGTGTTAGATCGTAACTCCTCTGCAAGTCTCTCGTTGTTTTTTTCCCCTCTTAGCTCTCTAGAGTTAATTACTCTCTCTGGAGCGGTCTGTGGTAGTCTAGTGTAGGAGAGTCTCCTACTAGGCAAGTTATGGTTTCATGTAGATCTTGTAGGTCTTCCATTAATCAGTTCGCTAGGATTTTTTTATCGCTTTCTCCTCCATTGTTTTGTCTACTTGGTTCAGAGTCACGTTCATTGCTAGAGTAAGCTCTAACCCCAAATGTTTTAGTTCGTCCTTGGCACTCCAAAGTAATTTTTGGGCCTTGTTTGAATTGACATGTAGGTAGGAGCTATCCTTCCTTCCATTGGGGTTAGGTTCCAAGATATCGATAATGCTTAGCAAAACCGCTTTCAGGGACTTTATTTGCTCAAAGATGCTTGATAGCGCTTTGTAGTTTAGCGTCCAATTATCTCGTTCTTCGAGGTATCTTTGGAGCTTGAATGTTCTTATCAGGATAGGTTGCACACTAAGAGTGGGCTTACTTTCCCGAGCATTTTCTTGCCAATTAGGTAAATCGATGATCTCTCTAGCGCCGTGAGCCCTTGACCTATAGTGTGTTTTTGGTTGGAGTTGGGGGCGGCGCAAACTCGTCTCCCCGAAGGATGTTGTTTGGGGGCTGCGATTTTTTCTGCACGTTCCTTTCGAACCCCATCTTTCCTGTTATTACCTTGATTATTTGGTTGGAGTGTAGTACTGTCCTGGCCTATCACTGATGTCTTCGCTTCCGCCCATGAGGGTACGAAGACTCCAGGGTTCTTTCAGCAGTTTTTTCAATTATTTTTTTGGTACGTGATCTGGATTCTTGTGGTGTTGGGCTAGAGTTTTCGAAGAGCACTCTCTTGTTTGTCGTTTGCGTCTGTTCAGGATTTATGACATCTCTTTTGGTCTTTTTTTGTTGTGGGGCTACTGGGATTTCCAAATCAGAATCCTCGACAGTGTATAGACTTAGATTCATCAGGTCTATTGAGTCGTATGATTGTTCATTGTCTTGCTGATTCTCTTCTGCTAACTCGCTTTGGGCTGGAAATAGGATGGGTTCTACCGAATAGATCTACAGGAGTTTGAGGCTGTTAGTTTTTTAGCAACTGTTGCTTTGACTGCACAGGGTCCTTTCACAAGCCCTGAGTTGTCCATCAGTTCCCTTGATAAGCAACTTTGCCTTGGTACCAGTTTTTTCGTAGGCTCCGTTTGGGACGGTGCTTTCTGCGAAAAGATATAAAATGTTGGAAAAATGTGGTCAGACGTAAACGTAAAGATTGCCGAAGCAGGTTTCGTCTTTGAACTTTCGTTTTCATTCAATTTTGACTCTGATTTTCTTCGTTTTTGCCCCTGATCTGTGTTGTTTTCGCCCTCCTGTGGTGATAGAGGAGCAGGGGTAATTATGGAATGCGGGTCAACTTTTTCAGATCTTGCCGGTGCTGTAGGAATGCAGGCTAGATCATCATTTGCTTCATTTGATGTACTAGGGGGGGGGGTGACTCCCGCAACCATCTCAGTTTGAGTTTGGTAGGATCTTGTTGCATGAGCCTCTACTTCTCTCCCAGGGATGTCTTTGCTATTATTCCCCTGGCTTAACCTTTCTTGCGCGTCCACGTTAGAGTGCTTCTCCTTAGTAGTCACGAAGCCTTCCGAGAAAAGTATTTTTGAGTACATCATGGTGATCAGTGTATTTTGATCTTTTATTGCATCGTTCAGAGATTCATATAACTTTCCAAAAGGTGACAGTGCTATTGTGATTGTTGATAGAATGGTCATCGCGTCCAACTTCTTTTGAGGAGAGTCTTGCATTTGTTTGCTGGCGGCTTCGCTCGTCCGTCTATTAGGTATAGGTGACCTTGCCCTTAGATCTTTGGTGTTTGTTGTTTTGTCAACGTATTTCTTCTTATCTATAGAAGAGTGCAAAGGGCTGGCAATTGATTGGTTCTACAGTGGTTGCTCGGTAGGGGTTATGCTACTACTTTTCCCTTTGTCTCTCTTCGGAGTCTCTTTACCTTTGTCGAGTTCCCCCGGATCTTTTATGTTATTGGGTTGAAATACCCATTCCTCTTGTGTTTTTCTTTTCCCTTGGCAGGATCAATTTGGTCGAGTGAGGGTGTTCTATGTGCTAGTAGCACTTCCTCAGGTTGATGGATCCTCACTTTCTCTGTGTATGGAAGGGGCACTGGGGATTTTGTTAAAGGGTCCGGGTGTATGCTTGGCTCATCTGCACTAGACTGGGTAGCTTTATCTTCCCCCATAGTGGGTGCCTCTAATCGGCCCTTGTCTGCGGCAATTTCTGCTATCTTTTTGTTGCGTGCCTCCTCAAGATTTTTTTGTTGGATGGTAGATTCCTTTCTGGCCACCGGAATTGGGGGAATAATTATCTCAGACAGGTGTAAGGCTGTATCTTCTACAATCGCCAGCAATTCCGCGTCCGAGATGTCATGGTGTATAGAGCCATCTTGGCGTCCTTTCCTGCCAAAGTACTCCTTTAGGGTATTCATGGAGTTGGCGGGATTGGAGATGCTTAATTTATTTTGTTTTTTACATTTTCTTTTGTATGGGGCTTTGGAGCGAGATGCTTTCCTGGCCGATGTTTTGGCCCTACCACCTCCTCGCCCTGCCTCTGCCTCACTTCTTGCTCGAGTTCGGTGGGCATTCTGTGTCTGGGGGGGCTCCTTTCCCATCCCAGGGGACTCCGGCCGCGGGGGAGGGAGATGTGCACCCTCCCGCAGACAGTCCTCATCTTGACTCGTAGGTACCCCCTCTGCAGTCACGGCCACGGTGTCTGCGGTGTCCCTGGCGGTGGGGAAACTAGATCCTCCACCAGTGGGTGCGTATGTACGGCAGCCTGGACAGTTGAGGTAGGGCACCCAACTCTCGAATGCGCGGGCAGCACTGACTGTCCCGTTGCCGCAGCCTCCCCCTCGCCAACTCCGTTGTCTCCGGTAGGTAATATAAACTGCCCACTATCGTCAGTGTTGCAATTTGGGGTAATGGGGACGGGGGGCTTGTGTTGTTTCTCCGCCTGTTCAGGGGGGGTCTACTGCCGTATTGCATATGATATTTTTACTCCCTCCCCCTAAAGTTAGATCTTCGGTAGTGGGGGGTGGGCTTTTAATAGAATTACTTTTTTCCTCCCTTCCCTTTTTAGGTATCTGGTAAGGTCGCGGGTGGGATTGGAGTTGGCTCTGTAGCGAGTTCTTCAGGTTAGGGAGGGGGGTCAACTTTGTAGCATTTATTGGTTGAATTGTTACGTGTCCCCTCTCTGGAGTGTTTCCTCCTGCACACCCCATGAGACGGCCATGTTTGCTTTTTGTGTGTATGCCCTCACCTTCTCCCTCCAGGGAGTGTCGTTTTGCCGTTGCTGCCATAGGTCCCTCGTCGAGCCAGGGATGGTGCTCCACTCTCCACGCACCAAAGCCGCCAAACAGCCAAACAGCGTTGCCCCAGTCCTTCTGTCCTCAGGGCTTACACCACACAGGCGTTGGGGGAGTGCCTTTGTACACACCCAGGTCAGAGGTCAGTGGTGCGAAGCCAGTTAAAGCGGCAGGCGTCCTTTTCACCTGCCTGCTTTTCTTCCACCACGGCTTTGAGAAAAAAAGAAAAAAAATGTTGTCTTTAAAGACGATTGATTAGGCAGACTTGAATGGAACAGAGAGATGCCGCCACAGCCAAACAGCATTGCCCCAGCCCTTCTGTCCTCAGGGCTGAGTATTTGTGTACTGGCCTTCTTGTGCTTTACATCATGGGCTCTCATGACTGTGTTCACTGCACCGTCCCACTACTGCTCAGGTGATGGCATGCCTTATAATGTCATTGCTTGTCTTCCAGGGGGGTCCCTGCTTTTTTGGGAGCTCAATTATCTGCATTTCTGATATCTTCTCATTTTCAAGCAGCATGTTGACTGATGCCTGTGTTGTGTATGTGCCATTGGCTTGGAAATGGGGATATGTGACATGCATATTTGCTGCATGTCATTCAGGGGGTCAGGCAGTGTGGGGGTTGGTGTTGTATATCACTGTGTGTATTTTGTGTGCTGGTGTTGCCGCATGTGTGCCCATTCTGGTGTGTCGCCTTCCTTGTCACAATTGTCAATTGCCTCTTGATCAGTGGTTCTTTTGGAATGGGGTGCATTGTGGTCATGTTGCCAGAATGTATGTCACATGTGGATCCTTACTGCACTGCTTTTCCACACACCACAATAGGGACATGTTTTTGCACATCATGCACATTCTCGAGCATGTGTGCAGCAATATGCCATTGTGCTTCTTGTGTTTTGGGGACAGGTGCATTTTGGAGGGCATGTATGGCTGACAGCTCCGATATGATAGTTGATGAATTTATGGAATCATCAGTGGTTACACTTTTGATGGGTATGTTAGTTAGTCATTGGGATGTTTGTAGTGCCTAGGGGTGGTTTTCTTAAATGGTTGCCATGCTGGTAGTGGTGTAATCCCTCTTCAATGTGTTTCTTTTGGAAACACCAACTGCATATCTTTTTAGTTGTAATGGATTAACACAATTTTGCAATTCCAAGGGCACTTTTACAGGGTGGTTTTGTGGGCACAGTGGATTGGCCCATTGTCATCATTGAATGGCACCTGGGATTTTGCGGGATCGTGTGCACTTGTCAGGGTTTCATCAGTGGCTAGCATGGGTAAAGGGCACCAAGTGGATAGTATTAAGGGTTTGCAGCCCTATGGCCAAGGAAAGAGCTCTATAGAGCTAAAACGCCCATATTACAGTACATTATTGTGTTTTGAATGCAGGAAAAGGACTTGGTATGGGCAGAGAACACTGTTGAGAGTGCTGAGAACCAAAAGACTCAATTTCCCAGAAGACTTGCGTGATCACGAGCCTTCGGGCTACTCCAAGGCAAGGCCCAACCAACTGCGCATGCGCGTGCGCAAGAATCCCCGCTTGTGCTGGAGGACATGAGACGGAGAGGACGTACGAGCAGCGGGCTCCTGCAGGCTGCGAACCGCAGGGCCACATCTCACCTGCGAACACTGCAGGCCCTGCATGCTGCATCAGATAAGTGCTTTTAACTTGAGTATTCATAGAATACGATCGCAAACAGCGTTCGGGCTGGATAACGCTAGCAGCGTTTGGGCAATCATTCAAAACGCTTGGGAAACACAGAATAACATCCGACGCACTATAGAACGTGTTGGAATCTATTTGCATACTTTAGACCGCAAATGGGCCATAATGACAACTTGTTCTGTACGCTGTTACACGGCTTTGTAACACAAGCTCACACATGCTTTTGATTTTCTCTATAGTGGCGCACCGCCGTATCAATACGGCTAGAACTTTGGGACTGCAGCTCTTGGCAGATGTACCTGCTGCACGACACAAAAGCTAAGTGCTATTTTGTTTCTCAAGTCAATGTGTGTTGGTGGTGAGTACTAACAATCACTGCAGTGCATGTACCAATGTTATTATCGAAGGGGCAATTGTATGCAATGTGCTTTAATACCTGTTAAAGGTGCCAGTTGTGAAGTCAAACAACTGGCATTAGCTTACAAATGTGAATGCGTGCTAGGAACGCATCGGAGACCCATAACGTGCCAGGTGTCCATGCAGTATTACCAGAGCTGCAAGGCTGAGATCAAGCAGGGCTTTGGGGGCATAGTATGCAAGTGTGTAAGAGTGTGTGGGCGGAGTAACAGCGATCTCAGGAACCCCAGGAGGGAACAACAAGGCGGATCTTTTCCCCGGATTCCCTTCCATATCCATCACCTTTTCCTGATCCTCTTCCCGGTTTTCCTAACCTCCCCTACCTATCCAATCCAGCAGACCTTAATCTTCTTTCCCCGGCGGGTTATGGAGGCCTGAGTTACCTAACATCCAGGCACCAAGACCCAACGGGGAGGCAGGTGTACGTGCTACCTCAGCGCAAAGTCGAGAACCTGACAGCACTCAACAGGGGAAGGATTTAGGTGAAAAAAGATTGCACAAGCTGGGTACATGCAGCCTCCCCAACAATTTTTTGTTTAAAGTATTACACTTGAATAACTATGATGTTGAGCAATTACTTTTGTTTATGTTGAATTTATAGACCTGATCAGTTGCTATTACGCACTTACGCACTTACGTGTATCCTTAAACATCTGTAACCACATGTATCCATCCACACACCAGTTAAGGTGCATCCTTGTTTAATGTCTTTTAAAAACAAATTTTGCATACGATTAGCATTTAGACCTTTGCTTTGTAGCACACTTTTTATGTTTTTTCTTTTCCGTCTTTATTTTATTTTCTCTTTCTATTAATCTTCAGAGCTCCTAATACATACGATATTCATTTATTTTACCCACATGTTATTTTCCCCACATGTTTCATTATCATCTAATTATGATCACCTTCAGTGTCATGGTCACCACTGCTAGTTAGAAGTATACTAGTACATAATAGTATTATCAGGACTTATCGAATTTGCTTATGACTTCATTTAACTTTCAGTGAGCCTAACTTATTTATCTCATATATGCTTCCCAATATGCTTTTCATTTCTTATAACACCATGCGTGATCTCTGACAGCCTACAACACTCTATGCCTTATTAACCAGGGGTGGGATTAGAACTAGGGGCGGGCCCTCCATATTGCTGCAGACCTTCCCATTTTCTAATTTTCTTATTTTGATGTACTTTTCTTATTTTGATGCACATTTCTGTTGAGACATTTCCTATTGTATTACCCACCAGACACAGTTTGTGCTGACTGAAACGTCCCGATTTCTGTTTTCACAGAGTTGGGACGTAAGGCGCCTGAGGCTTTTACCTTGTTACGGCAAGCAGGTTTCAGACGCCAGGGGTCACAATAGCAACAGCGTATATACGGCTAATACTAATAGAAACACACGCGCGATACACCTCTTCTTTAGCAGACTACGCACGGACATGGTAAGTTAACTGCTCTTGACTAATCCACTATTCATTACCAGCATCCGACTATCACAACCTTCCACCATCGCATTTGTGTCAACTTTCACAGATCTCAGAAATCACGTCCATATTAACACATACACACGGCGCCTGTCGGTACACGCACCACTGAAGGAGTAAGTGAAACTTTTATAATTAATTAACGATATCTGAGCCTATTAAGAGATTTCAGCAGCTACATTTAGAGTATTCTCTATTCTCCTGCACGACACTTTATGAACTCCAAATAGTTCATTACGCCATGCCCACATTCGGCCCTCGTTGATGTTTAGTACTTCTTCCCCTATTACACCATCGTACGGTTTTAATTGATTCTATTTTTTGATTTTTTGCTTTGCTCTTTTCCTCCCTGCCTGCACACTCAACCTCTACGCTAATTTGGTATGTATTTATCTGTTCTGTTTTGTTATTTCATGATACATGTTGATGTCTCAATTCAATACATGCTGTACTTTGATTAAGTAATACTTTGATTGATGTGTTCTGATGATATCTAATTATACTGATTACATTGAACATATTAATGGCTTTAATAGAAAAATAAGAGAGTGAATCCCTGATGAAGGAGACGTTGAGCTCCGAAATGCATTGAAAAAATAATGAATAAAACTCTCTAGCTCATAGTTGGAAACCTGAGAAGCTTGGTTTTTTGCGACACAAGAATTCTGTCTAAATACTATACAATAAACTGTTAATGACTGAAAGAGACAGTATTTTAAAATACACTCTAAATACTAACAGGAATACAGTGGAACAACTCGGAGTAAATATTTTTTACTAACCTACACTAACCTGAACTCCGGTGAGGAGAACAGTGAGTGGCTGTTTGGTTGGGTGTGACACACCTACCTTTTTCTGGACATTATATTCGAAGCTCAGGTGTCTCTGAGCTCTACACAGCCTGCTCCTTCTAAATCTAATTTCTAATTAGCTACAACTTTTTTTCACCTCAAACTAATAATTAATACAACTATAGGTAGTGCCCACCTTTCCTTGGGGTTGCGTATGGGCGTCATCATGTATGTGCTCAGAGGGTTGGCACTGTCCCCTGTAGAGGCGAGAATGGTTGTCGTTGGCATTTGTTGACAGTGTCTATTGACAGTGTATGTGCAACATGCATGCATGTGCATGGTCATTCATACTCACCAATGAGCCATGTGTTGCCATGCTTCCCAGCTTCCCGGGCCCGGTGTAGTGGTGTCATTCGGAAAATGTAACTTTCTTGTGCGCTACCAGGATAGTTGGCATACACTTCAGTAATGATGCCCTTGGCATCACACACAACCTGAACATTGATGGAGTGCCAATGTTTTCAGTTGCGATAGATGTGCTCTGTTGCTCTAGGTGGACATAGAGCAACATGGGTACTATCAATAGCACCTAACACTTTTGGAAAGTGCGCCACCCCATAAAAATCCTGGACCACTGCTTGCCTTTCTACCGGTGTTCTGGGCATACAGATATGCTGGCAAACAGAAGGCTGTGCAGTTATGATTGCCAACACCTGGTGTAGGCAGCAAGACTACGTGGCCTGGGAGATGCCATCCACTATGGCGGTGGTCCTCTGGAATGACCAAGTGGCAAAAAAAATGCAGAGCAGTGAGCGCCTTTTGCAAGGGGCTTAGCGCTTGGGAGCACATGGTGGGTGATGTGAGGTCATCTTCCCACCCCCTGACGAGGTCTAGGATGCTTTGGTGGGGGGGCCTATACGTGCCATAGACCTGGTCATCAGGCATCCCAAAAAGGCTGGTCCGTGGGTGGAAGATCTGTGCCCTGGCCATCCATCCTCCTTCTCCTGCGTTTGTTGCGCTTGCATGCTTTATATGCATTTGATGGGGTGCACGGTGATGCCAATCGTGTGGCGTAGGTGTTCTGGGATTTGCGCATGTTTTTTCACGACCCGACGTTCCCAGTTGAATACCTTGAATATGTTTATTTTGTGGGCACATGGGCAGTGGGACTTCCCTCGTAACACCCACATTTTCGATTATTTTTCCTCATTCCACATGTTCCGCCCCCTTTTAAGGTGGATGCACATGCCCGACCCACACTCTTCTTGGAGTTTCGCGCAAGGCGTTCCTTGAGTCGCAGTGAAGTGGCAGACTGGCGCATATTCCTTGCAAATCCCAGGTAGACCCTGCACATTGATTTCCATGAATCGACTAACAGGGATTTGCGCACGATGTTGCGCGCAAGTCCCCGATTTTCCCCGAAGAAAATTCCATGAATCGGGCCCAAAAAGTCTTCCTTATCGTATCAGAACCCTTTTACAACCCTCTAACAGAGTCTTGCATCACAAAAATAAACTATTTGTTATAGAAATGTATGTTTATGCTTCAAACAACTGCAAGGCTGTTAAAAGATTGTAAAATTATTTAGATACAAAGCAGACGATTTTTACAATGAACATCTTGTGCCCAGGCTCCTGGATGGCAGTGCAAATGTCATATCAGTGGAGGCCTAGAATAATTACATTTGTTGAGAATGAAAGCGCTCATAGAAGGAAGCCAAAGCTGCTGCCTTCATAGTTAAATCCTTGTTTGGCCTGGGACTCGGTATGTCATTTTCAAAACATTAAAACTGGCACAGTCTGCAACTACTGCGAACATCAATCAAACGTCTCCTCTTCGGCAACCTTCCTAAAAGAGTTTAACTCTGGCAGGCCAATCATGTGGAGAGAAAGCACCAGAACTGTGTCATTAACCACAACAGATTGGACACGCTTTGACTTCATAAAATGGGCTGGGTGGCATTCCTTTACATAAGCGATTTTGCTAACACTTTCGTTCATGGTTTCTTTGCTCAGCCACTTCGAAGCTTTGGGGAATTAGCACTTTAGAAAACTAACACATAATAAACATCAAGATCACAAAATGTGAAGATTTAAGAACAGAAACCTATTAGCCATAATATTGCAATGGGTGGATACAGATATATTCATATAATTCCTATTCTGAATCATCGAAGGATCTTGTAGGTTTCAGTTTGGTCATGGGATCATGACCTATAAAGGGGAGGCCTGGTGGGCATAGGAGATTGTTGCAGGATTGTTCTGGTAGAGTAAGCATGCATCTCTCTGTACATTGTCCTGTATTACTACTGTCTCTATCATTGCTAGTAAAATAAATGAGTGGGCGAGCCCTCCTTTCTGTAACAAATGTAAAAACTGCTTTTTAAGTTGGAAAAGAAGGAAAACCACCATTTATTATTTCCTATGCAGGAGCACTAAATCCTCACCACTAGCCACTGATTAGTGATATTTAACCCTTGGCGAGTATGAAATGGTGTGCTGTGTGTATGCATAGAATTGAGGTGGCGAGTGACATTTTTATGGTTGGTTAGTAGCTTTCAAGCTGAATTTTTGTCCTCTGCATAAGGGCTTGTGTCTTCTTATGAGTGGATTGCCTTGAAAAGAGGGTGGTTGACAGACACCTTATTGGTGGCATTGCTTCCAAAAAAAATATCAGGGCCTCATAAACTTTGGCTACGTTATGACAAGCAATTGTGAAACTCTTCAATCTACCATCCCAGGGAAAGCAGTTTGATTTATGGATCCTCTGCTGCACACCACTGGTCCATACCTGAATATCAGTGAAATCTACAACCAAGAGCCATTATGTGACCACTCCCTAACTCCCCTCCCTGTCTCCACCTTTCCCTCTCATCCCTTAACTAACGCCTCACTTCGAAAATCTTGCAACCTTACACTTCACACAACCCTTCAGATGACCGACCAGTCGAGTGTACTTAACAGACTCCGACGCTATTCATCTTCTACCAACAACTAGTCTGTCACTCCACAGCACAGGGCTGCCTATTTGGCTAACCATTCCCAGGCCCTACCAAACACAAACAATGGAGATTTTCATATTGGCACTCGGGTAACTGGTTAAATCTGACTTGCATTCATCAACACAACTGGTTTCTGCATCTGCCTTCCTGTTATCCGACTAACATACCCTGCCCCCTTTCTTACAGAGCCATGTGCATGGAGGCCAACATTATTGACAGAATTGAGCTGTATAAGACAACTTTACATCACATTTACATAACAAAAGACATGCTGTTTCTTCTAGTGAGGGACATTGTTGTGTAATGAATGTCTCTGACTCAAGAAGGACAGTCCATCCTAATGATGGACAGTATATCCTGATGAAGGGCACTGTTTGAAATTGAGAGGTTGGCGCCTCTTTAAATAAGTCTTTGTGACAGAAAAGGGGTGGCTTTGCCTACCAAAGCAGGCATCTCCTAATAAGGCATTAAAGCACTCTTAACCAGGAATGAAATGCCATTATAATATGGCTAAATTACAAAGACAGGTTAAAAACATGTTATAAACAAAAGACAGTTGGAGCAGGTGGTCAGAACCTTGCAACAAAGACTGTACTAGTTGAAAGTTGGCTTAGGAAGACGCTGGGTTCTTAGGTGAAATGTTGGGAGAAACTTCAAGCTTCATGAGTTGTTAAGGACCTTTGCTGACATATTATTTACAATGGCTCGCCAACATTCCAATGTTATAGTGAAGGTGTGGGCTTTCTATAGAAGAATACTTCCCATATTGATTGACAGTGTTTTCTAACGGGAGAACCTTCTTGGAATCCAGTAGTTTTAGAATTGTTGAAATTAGAAAGAATATCTAGTTTTAAATATTCAGACAGATTGCTGTAGTTCCTCGATTAAGGCATTTGTTATGCCTCTCCTCAATTAGCAGCCCAAAGAGAAATCTTTAGCGAGACCTTTAGATCCTGGAGCAACGTATATTAATATAGTATTTTCGACATATAGTTAGGCCATCTTGGTCGAGGAGACAATCAATAGATTCAAATTGTTTTAAATATTATAATAGTTTACCAGCATCCCCGAGGCCATTCTCTCTAAATTGGAAAAATGTGAATAGATAATCGCATCAGAATAACCTAATATCCTAAAATCCATGACAGGTGGCTCAAAAGGGGCACTGTCGTCCCCTAAGCCTCCCATTACTAAGGGTGTGTAAGCCACATTCTTAGCAGTATATTATATATGTTAAGGACATGATTTACACATGTGTGCCAAGAATTCTTGCAGTAGCAAATGCAAAACCGCATATGCTGAGACAAATTAGTAAATGCGTTTTTCATCTGGGATTAGATTGAAAATCCAATACTGCTCCTGCAATTTCGCAAACATATTCCGATCATATCTGTGGTATTGTAGAAAACAGAACTACTTATTCAGAGCACCAACTAGAGATTCGAATGTATGAAAGCCCCGCGATGAACAGGACATCAATAATGCGCCACTATACCTAACCCACCAATACTTGCATTCAAGCATGGAAAACATCTCCAAAACTACCTTTTCAGAAAAAAAAATCCTAAAACACTAGTCTTCTAATATTAGGAAGTGTAGCAACAAAACAGATATCTCATCTCAATAAAATAATTCTTGTAAAATGAATATAAATTAGCAGAAAAAATCAAATCACTGCAATTAAAAAAGTTCAGCTTCAACGAATGGCGAAATTGAGGAAGCTCTGAAAGAAAGACATGCTCAATCCATAATAAATTACAGCACTGTCTTAAATATTACAGTGCAATCAAACTTGGGTGTGTCTTAATGTCCAAGTTGTGTCAAAATAACCTTTAATTCAAGTATGAAGGGCTATGAACTGTACATTGGACAACGCATATATTTAAATTCTGTTAAAAATGAAGTCGTAAAATACTGTAGTTCACCTTCCCCTGTTGAGTCTGCCTCCTGCTGTTATTTGATTGGTTATTAAATAGTTGCATTTATATTTGTTTACTGTTTTAATGTAGGTTTCCGCTTTCGTGTTTTTTACAAAATTACAATAGAACGTTTTGCACTTCAAAAATTAGAGCAGAGCCTTCTCGTTGGGCGAACAGCAAGCCTACAACGGGTGTCTTTGCCTTCTAGAAGAGTCCACCAGGATTCCAGTGAGGTCTGTGGGACCTTTGCATGTGCAGTGTTGGTGCACTACCTCCCACCACTCCCACAGACACCTGTTCCGTTGACAGTTACAGTTTGAATCCACCGGCGGTTGATAAGTATAGGGGTTCGAGGGGGGATTAGGGGGGAGGGGTGAGGGGGGTCGGTGGAGGAAAAGATCCTGAAAGCGAAGACATGGAAACACAGAGGCTGGAGACCATATAGGAGGGTTACTTGGGCATATTCGAAAGTAGCACACGTTATTCTTATTCGAGTATTTGAATAGTTAGTACATTGGGTTTAAGTTCCGCGGGAAATGTTTGCCAAACTGTGCATTGTAAATTCATTTCGGGCAGTAACATTTGATCAGAACTACTAACTATAAGGTACCACTGCAAATAAACGAAACCTGCACGCATTAGACCACGCTACCAGCCCTCACTTGTCTTTTGGGACTGCCTGGCCACATCAGGTGGAAACACAGGTACACGGATTAATGTGGTATACACATCAGGTAGAAACACAGGTACACGGATTAATGTGGTATACACATCAGGTGGAAACACAGGTACACGGATTAATATGGTACAGAAAGAGCATCGTAGAGAACATAGAGAAAGGCACAGATTATGTCACATAAGTGGTCACAAGTAGGGCGAAGGTAGCAGGACCGAGGGGACCGCGGGTTGCCACAACATGAGGTGCAAGCAGACTTGTGGACAAATGCGCATGGCGGGGACGACGCACGTGGGCACAGAGGCCTTACCTGGTAGTGCATGGCGGGGCCGGGCATGGCTCGGTATCCTGCTCCTCCTCCCCCAGCAGGGCTCCGCAACACCCCTGGGGAGGAGCCCAGCGAGGGGGGAGCTCCCTGAAGCAGAAGCGCCGACGCCAGGGGGCTGCCAGGCGGGGGCAGTGCGGTGGGGAAGCCACCGCCAACGCCTCGGTGCCCGGACATAGGGACAGCCAGGGTATCCGGCTCTCGTCAACCGAACTCCGGCTGCTGCGCCACTCTGCCGGGGGGATTGCGAGAGGTGCGTCGCTCTCAGAGGAACTGCGGGTCCCCAGGGGCACGGACTGTCCGATCGGTGCCTCTAAGCCTGGCACGGGCGTCTTCCTTCAGTGCCTCACACTTGGCTGTGCGCGTCTGCTCTGCGACGAGTGGAGGCGGGGGGGGGTGTTTATTTAATAGGAAGTTATTTCAAAGTTTGTGCTGCGCCTGGTGTCATCTTTAAACCAGGAAGCTGTTTCAACAACAGTGCCCTCCCCTCAGCCCTCCTACTGGAAACCTCATGCGTACCAGAGCAACCCCCTGGTACTGCAGCACACCTGAGCAGCACGTGCGTGCCGCCGCCTTTCCCTTTTAAAGACGGAATCTCCCGACTTTTTACCAAACACGTTGCTCTCTCAGTGTTGTATGTTTCCCCCTTTTACAATAGTTTCTGGCATGAGGTAAACCACCCTCTTCATACCTCAAACCTAGCAATAGAACACCACCAAAATATTATTCAATCCTTGCAATGTTATGGTTAAGTGTTTAAAAGTAAGAAGCAGACACAGCTAAATGGACACCCTTGTTGCGCTTTCCTTGTTCCATGTATACGTTCAGTGTCTAAAATAAAGGACAATGCCCTAGATTTTGTTGCAGCGCTAGCAGTATACATACTTGGTAACATTATGTGACAAAAGAGATGTAGGATTTTTCAAGTTTCAAAAATAATACTTAGCATAACAATGACATCACATGAAATTGCAAAACATACATTGTTGGAACCACTCAAGCATTCTAAAATGCACAACCCATCGAACAGCAGAACATGGAAAGATGTTCAAATGTTTAAAATGTTTAATTGTGGATGGTAAATTAACACCAAATTCAATTACCTAACTTCACAGAAAATAATCACAGAGAGCTGGTAGGCAAGGTTTGCCACTGCTATGTAGCAGCAGCCCGGGCAGTACATATGTATTCCTGCAGTGCAGGTTGAACACTGAACAACATGGAGACTGATAGCCTCCTCAGTCTAATAGGCAGATGCTGTGTGATGATGGTATGATCTGCCACTTGCCTTCACCAGTGGTTCACCTATGGTCTGTCCCACAAGAGTACAGGGCAGAGTGATCTAGCTATCAAATCAGTGGATTGATCTGAGCCCATCACTCAAATGTATCACTTACCCGCCCACCTCACAGACAGATTAATTGCTTAAAGTCACATAAATGACCTGCCACTGTAAAAAGTAGTAGGATCTGTCACCCAAATCGGTAGGCGGTAGGACTGCTTAAAAAGCAGTAGCCTATGGCCTAAATCTGTAGGGTTGACAAGTATGAGTATATGGCTGCTGCATACTTTTTGATCAATTGCTCTCAATTAAAAGTAAAATAGTCTTCAATAACTTCTCTTCAACCATTAAATGAGTACATTTTCTAATCAGTTTTAATTTACTGAAACTACATGCAACTATCAGCAACGGCAACTATAAATGCAAGTAAGATTCTCTGGGGGACCCATGCATTTGAACACATAAGCAGCATCTTTATATGGAATATGTTGTGATAAAGAAAACATTTTCACTATCCACATGTCAAAATCGTTGCTTTGGCAGTGCTATACTATATTAAACTATGAGTGGGGTACTTTTTTTTAACAGCATATGCGGTCTGCGACCTGGATCAGTTGTAGGAGCTCCCAATTTTGTCAGACAAGGCACACAGATATTCAGTGATTTGACCAGGATCACACACTTGGGCCACGATGTGAATCAGGGATTTGAACCCAATCTACAATCTAGGCATTTGACCACATATCTTCCAAATCCCAGTTGACACGGGTATTTGTTAATGCCTTGATTACACCTGGTAATCTGCTTTACTCCAATGCCTACTCTTTATCATCACAGTCCTAACAGAATGAGGTAGTGCTACCTTGAGAAAGACTTGATCATATTGTCGGGGGGAAATTCTGCCGGGGTCGGCCGGGCCGTCCGTAGACCTCCGGGCAGGGGGGCCCCAACTCCTCCCGTATATCCCAAAAGAGAGTATGAGACACATGCAAGAAGCAAGGTGACTCTGCTGTTTATTAGACAAAACGGCAGGGATGGGTCAAGGATCGTACGCGTCCGTCCTGACACACACACAATCGTGGGGCTCGCAGGCCCTTTTTACCTTCGTATGACGCGCTACTTGCGTCACCTTAGAAAGTTTAGCAAAAAACCTATTTCCACTCTGGATTGGTTACTCGAGTGGTAGGGTTAGTATAGCATACATATAGAGAACGGTGTTAGTGGTTGAGGGTTAGTCAGGTGGTATACTTGGGCTGTCCCTTCAATTTGATACATGAAAATTGTTACATGAAGACCTCTGAGGATTGGTCAATGTAAATGGCGTCAGTGATAAGAGCCCCATGTTCTGATTGGTCCGCTCGCGAGCCTCCCAGTCTGAGACTATCGCTGTTCCCAGCTCGCGGTGCACCTGTCATTTGCAACAATGTTTTACTATGGGTAGGTGTAAACAATGTGAGGATTTATTCATATGTTGGGAGGTCGACTACTCCCACTGCTGCAGATGTCCAATGAGTCTTTTAATTGTATCTGCCTGTGTCTTGAAACGTGGGATTCAGGCGTCTCCTTCCTCCTGGGCTTGGCATCCTGTCAGGTTTGGCTTTGTCACGTGAGGTGGGACCGTGTTTGAGGCAAAATTCAGCACAATTAATATTATTTATCCCACTGTGTGCCTGGTTTATCTTGCAGGTGCGACCTTGGCGTCGGCTTGCGGCGTGCGAGATTGCAACATCGTGCCCTTGGCGGTGTGCTTTCGCCGGGCTCATTCTGCAGGGTCAGCAACCGAGCTCTTGCTCATTCAATGTTCATGGAAGCTTTTGCTTGCGGCCTACTTGGGCCTGTTGCATAGGTGGAACCGTTTGATGCAGAGCGCTTTGGGTTACGGTATCATATTGCTCTATCCTCAGTATCGTGTCTCCGTTATATTCTTCATTATGGTACATGGTTCTTAGAAGAAGCGTGAGCAAGCCTTTTTAGATAAGTTCATTATGCGTCTTGCGTTTCTGCATTTTTAGAGCCTATATGGAAAATAATAAAGACGCACGTCCGTGGGTATATCTGTCGCCTACGTCATAGCACTGAGTATGTTCTTCGTGTGGATTGGTGTGGGAGTGTCCGGTGTGCATGTTTGCACAGGTGTGCTGACCGTTGGCTAGGTCGTCATGGCATCTCTAACGACATGTAGGTTTAGTCGAGTTGATCCATGCCGCAGGTGTCGGCATGGACAGGGCGGGCTGCTGGGCAGGTAGGTGGGCACATCCGTATGTTCCTGTACCAGGGTATTTGGTCATCTGGTAGATAGGCAAACTCCTCTCGTGGCGGGTGTCTAGGCCGTGATCCTCTAGGCCAAGCGCGAGAGGGGAAGGGCGGGAGCCTGTTCTTCCATTCTCCCACTTAAATATAGAAAATACATACATTCACCAACGTGTTGTTGGGTAGGCCCACACCGAGGGAACTATAAGAGATGCTTTACCCACAATGCCTCCTGATTTGACACAAGCAAAATTTTAAAGCCAGAGTCCAATTACCTCACGAGGGAGGGAAGGTTTGTGAGGACTGTGACATGCAATAGAAGGAGTTGGGATATGAGAGTTCCAGAAGTAATTGAGGTATTTCCCTCAACCACCTTTTCCTTTTCCCCATCCTTACAAGACATGGAATACCAAAGCAGTAGACTGTGGGAAAAACAAGTCCACGGCCTAAAATATGCATTAAGAAGCGGCTTGCAGGAGGAGGCGGGGAGCCGGCACAGGAGCCGCCGGCCACGATGCAGCAGCAGGGAGGATACTGGAAGAGGTAGGAACTCACTGGAGGCCTGGGGATATACCTGTGGGAAGGTGCCGGGCCAGCGGCAGTGCAATCCTTGGCAGCACCCAGCAGATTGATCTGCCGCCTGACCCCCGGAGGCATCTGGGGGGCCGAGTAGGTGGAAGCAACCGGGTTTACCGGTGATAGGAGCTGCGAGAATGCCCAGTGGCCCAGAGCGGGCGGAAGACCAGCACACAGTTGCCTTGGGTGAACGCAGGGAAGGAGAAAAACAACACCGGCAGGCAATCAAAGCAACCATCCTCTATAAACGATCCAAGGAAAAAGCCATTGCTTGCAATCTAGTTTATCCCTGTGCTCCCCTGCTTGGGTCTTTAGCTGCCTCCTCCTTGAGCAAACCTCACGCCTAAAGATCCATGGGCAGGGCTTAAAACAGTAACACCACAGCGCGTGTAGCTCGCATCACTACAGAAGAATGAAAAATCCTGCAAACCTCTACATCTTCCCACCCTGACATGGGCTAATAGACTTGAACTGGCAGGAAGGCACCTACACAGGAGTGCACCGTGATAGCTGTGCACAAGAGCTGGACTGCTTTGGGGCCACAATATCTGATGGGCCACAAGCATGCACAGTGGCAGTTGGAGGTGCCGGGGCAAGTGGGGTGGATAAACTGTACGACAGACCTTGTGGGACTACTACATATATGAGAGCATCAGCAGTGGCAAATTCAAGGCATTTAGGGTCCTGCTTTAGGCCCTTTGCAGACAAGTTAAGATACCACACAGTGGGGTGAGTACTGAGCTGCAGGGGCTGTGTGGTGCTTAGTGTGAAGGGTGCACCGGCCTGGAGGAATTCCGCTACAAATTTAATGGATGGTGGTGAACTACTGGCGGAAACCTAGCGTTTTTTTAGCTCTGAAGTACTGCGCTCCCTGAAATTGGTGTAATTGCAGACCGACAAGTGCAAGGAAGACCTAATGGGGGAGAAGGTCCCCTCGGGGTGAGACCCTTTGGATTTGGAAACTGTGGGACGGAAAGGGGACACCTATGGTTTGGGGGACAAACTCTTTAGAGACCTGGAGCGTCTTATGGACAAGGAGTGTGGCACTAAGGATTGGAGCTGTGAGTGTGCCTTGAATTTTTGACAGACCGGGTACTTGTGAGAAATTTCCGGCGAGGCACTAGTGGGGACAGGCAGCGGCATCTGACCGGGACATCGGGAGACTGGGAAGGGGTGTGCCGGCTGTTACCAAGGACTAATCGGGCACAAAAGTCCCCTGCAGGGATTGCAAAAGACAAACCCCGGAAGGGGAACCTGCAGAATAAGGTGGGCCGCTATACAGTGAGTGCCCCTCCACCCCCTGTCACGTCGCAGGAGACGGCGGTGCCCTGAATGGGCGCTTCCTGAGAAAAGCAGAGGATATCACTCACAGACATTATGAGCGGCATAATGGACATTCAGTGATTTTACCAGGATCACACACTTGGGTCACGATGTTAATCAGGGATTTGAACCCAATCTACAATCTAGGCATTTGACCACATATCTTCCAAATCCCAGTTGACACGGGTATTTGTTAATGCCTTGATTACACCTGGTAATCTGCTTTACTCCAATGCCTACTCTGTATATTCACAGTCCTAACAGAATGAGGTAGTGCTACCTTGAGAAAGACTTGATCAAATAGAAAATACATACATTCACCAACGTGTTGTCGGGAAGGCCCACACCGAGGGAACTATAAGAGATGCTTTACCCACAATGCCTCCTGATTTGACACAAGCAACATTTTAAAGCCAGAGTCCAATTACCTCACGAGGGAGGGAAGGTTTGTGAGGACTGTGACATGCAATAGAAGGAGTTGGGATATGAGAGTCCCAGATGTAATTGAGGTATTTCCCTCAACCACCTTTTCCTTTTCCCCATCCTTACAAGACATGGAATACCAAAGCAGTAGACTGTGGGAAAAACAAGTCCACAGCCTAAAATATGCATGCAATACACACGTTTGAATTGATTAGTAAGTCAGGCAGAAATAAAGAGCCTCTTATTTCCAGACAGCCTTCAACACTTGTACATCAAAGCTGTTATCTTTATCACCCATTGTATTTAGTGTTTTGTGGGAGACAAAGGTATGTGGGATGGTCAGGTTGCAGGAGAAGCAACACCATTAAGTTCTGTCTACTTTTCTGCCTCTGCTCTGGCTGATCCCCCTTTGATGTATGGGGGTATTGGGACCAGGGCTGAAAAGTATGCAAGAACAATGGCTCCCCTAGTCCACCTGCCAAGTGAAGGTGAAGTAGTCTTTCTGCCCCGACCCGCCAAACCTAAGGTGAAGAAGAGACTCAGATTTCCAAAAGGGTAATTCCCCTCAAGATAAATGAACACTGCCCTATTAAGTTAGGAAGTAGAAGGGCCTCCTCTTCTGAAGTCTTGGAGGAATCGTGGAAGGATGGAAGAATGATCTCCTCAAGACGGTGGAAGGAAGAAAAGACTTTAGGCTAAAAGCATGATCTGGCCTGCGAAGCAAGGCCTCCTGCTTGACTACAAAGAAGGGCTCTCCACAAGGGAAGGGATCCCAACTCGCCTGTCTCATAGACATAGGTGATTACTACAAGGAAGAGTGGTATAAAAGACAGAAACCTTAGGTGAACCTCCATTAGCAGAGGGGACAGCATGACTCTAAGGACAGGTGGCAAGATCCACTGGAATTTGAAACTGAATGGGAGGTTGGGTAATACAATACTCTCAAGAAAGCAGGAGACCAGGGGTGGGGGGGTGCTGTTACGTGGCGAGCGGATGAGGACCTGAGCCTCTGCAGCTGCGCTGGGGCCACTGAAATCCTATTAAAAAATCGTGTTTACTGCAATAAAATCTTTGGCTTTGTGGTAGCAGAAGAAAGCTGTACCTGTGGGCTGCATCCCGCCACAATCCCCAACAAAATCTGAGTTGGGAAACCCTATAATGCTGTCCTGATAGCGACAGACCTGGTTTGGCGCCATTTTGCATCTGGGAGTAGTAAGCCGTTGTGCCGAGACGGCGGAGAAGAAGGGGCGAGAGCCTGTTGTCCGGACCAACACCAGCCATTGCATTGTCCAAAGAAGGTGTGGTTGAGGCACCGGTGCGGACGGGCTGGCTCCCGCGAGGTAGCTGGGAAGCGACCCATCACCAGTGGCTTCAGTGTCAAGTGTGCCTGAAGCTGCCGGTGCGGGACCTGGAGGGAATTGCTGCTGCAGAGGAGGACCCGTGAGAGGACCAGTGTGCAGGCAGAGATGGTGGTTGCCGGTGAGGCTGCCTCATTAAGAAGCGGCTTGCAGGAGAAGGCGGGGAGCCGGCACAGGAGTCGCCGGCCACGATGCAGCAGCAGGGAGGATACTGGAGGAGGTAGGAACTCACTGGAGGCCTGGGGATATACCTGTGGGAAGGTGCCGGGCCAGCGGCAGTGCAATCCTTGGCAGCACCCAGCAGATTGATCTGCGGCCTGACCCCTGGAGGCATCTGGGGGGCCGAGTAGGTGGAAGCAACTGGGTTTACTGGTGATGGGAGCTGCGAGAAGGCCCAGTGGCTCAGAGCGGGCGGAAGACGAGCACACAGTTACCTTGGGTGAACGCAGGGAAGGAGAAAAACAACGCCGGCAGGCAATCAATGCAAACCTCCTCTATAAACGATCTAAGGCAAAAGCCACTGCTTGCAATCTAGTTTATCCCTGTGCTCCCCTGCTTGGGTCTTTAGCTGCCTCCTCCTTGAGCAAACCTCACACCTAAACATCCATGTGCAGGACTTAAAACAGTAACACCACAGCGCATGTACCTCGCTTCACTACAGAAGAATGAAAAATCCTGCAAACCTCTATATCTTCCCACCTTGACATAGGGCTAATAGACTTGAAGTGGCAGGAAGGCACCTACACAGGGGTGCACCGTGATAGCTGTGCACAAGAGCTGGACTGCCTTGGGGCCACAATATCTGATGGACCACAAGCATGCACAGTGGCAGTTGGAGGTGCCGGGGCAAGTGGGGTGGATAAACTGTACGACAGACCCTGTGGGACTACTACATATATGAGAGCATCAGCGGTGGCAAATTCAAGGCATTTAGGGTCCTGCTTTAGGCCCTTTGCAGACAAGTTAAGATACCACACAGTGGGGTGAGTAATGAGCTGCAGGGGCTGTGTGGTGCTTAGTGTGAAGGGTGCACCGGCCTGGAGGAATTCCGCTGCAAATTTAATGGACGGTGGTGAACTACTGGCGGAAACCTAGCGTTTTTTTATCTCTGAAGTACTGCGCTCCCTGAAATTGGTGTGATTGCAGACCGACAAGTGCAAGGAAGACCTAATGGGGGAGAAGGTCCCCTCGGGGTGAGACCCTTTGGATTTGGAAACTGTGGGACGGAAAGGGGACACCTGTGGTTTGGGGGGCAAACTCTTTAGAGACCTGGAGCGTCTTATGGACAAGGAGTGTGGCACTAAGGATTGGAGCTGTGAGTGTGCCTTGAATTTTTGACAGACCGGGTACTTGTGAGAAATTTCCGGCGAGGCACTAGTGGGGACAGGCAGCGGCATCTGACCGGGGCATCGGGAGACTGGGAAGGGGTGTGCCGGCTGTTACAAAGGACTAATCGGGCACAAAAGTCCCCTGCAGGGATTGCAAAAGACAAACCGGAAGGGGAACCTGCAGAACAAGGTGGTCCGCTATACAGTGAGTGCCCCTCCACCCCCTGTCACGTCGCAGGAGACGGCAGTGCCCTGAATGGGTGCTTCCTGAGAAAAGCAGAGGATATCACTCACAGACATTATGAGCGGCATAATGGACATTCAGTGATTTTACCAGGTTCACACACTTGGGTCACGATGTTAATCAGGGATTTCAACCCAATCTACAATCTAGGCATTTGACCACATATCTTCCAAATCCCAGTTGACACGGGTATTTGTTAATGCCTTCATTACACCTGGTAATCTGCTTTACTCCAATGCCTACTCTTTATCATCACAGTCCTAACAGAATGAGGTAGTGCTACCTTGAGAAAGACTTGATCAAATAGAAAATACATACATTCACCAACGTGTTGTCGGGTAGGCCCACACCGAGGGAACTATAAGAGATGCTTTACCCACAATGCCTCCTGATTTGACACAAGCAACATTTTAAAGCCAGAGTCCAATTACCTCACGAGGGAGGGAAGGTTTGTGAGGACTGTGACATGCAATAGAAGGAGTTGGGATATGAGAGTTCCAGATGTAATTGAGGTATTTCCCTCAACCACCTTTTCCTTTTCCCCATCCTTATAAGACATGGAATACCAAAGCAGTAGACTGTGGGAAAAACAAGTCCACAGCCTAAAATATGCATGCAATACACACGTTTGAATTGATTAGTAAGTCAGGCAGAAATAAAGAGCCTCTTATTTCCAGACAGCCTTCAACACTTGTACATCAAAGCTGTTATCTTTATCACCCATTGTATTTAGTGTTTTGTGGGAGACAAAGGTATGTGGGATGGTCAGGTTGCAGGAGAAGCAACACCATTAAGTTCTGTCTACTTTTCTGCCTCTGCTCTGGCTGATCCCCCTTTGATGTATGGGGGTATTGGGACCAGGGCTGAAAAGTATGCAAGAGCAATGGCTCCCCTAGTCCACCTGCCAAGTGAAGGTGAAGTAGTCTTTCTGCCCCGACCCGCCAAACCTAAGGTGAAGAAGAGACTCAGACTTCCAAAAGGGTAATTCCCCTCAAGATAAATGAACACTGCCCTATTAAGTTAGGAAGTAGAAGGGCCTCCTCTTCTGAAGTCTCGGAGGAATCGTGGAAGGATAGAAGAATGATCTCCTCAAGACGGTGGAAGGAAGAAAAGACTTTAAGCTAAAAGCATGATCTGGCCTGCGAAGCAAGGCCTCCTGCTTGACTACGAAGAAGGGCTCTCCACAAGGGAAGGGATCCCAACTCGCCTGTCTCATAGACATAGGTGATTACTACAAGGAAGAGTGGTATAAAAGACAGAAACCTTAGGAGAACCTCCATTAGCAGAGGGGACTGCATGACTCTTAGGACAGGTGGCAAGATCCACTGGAATTTGAAACTGAATGGGAGGTTGGGTAATACAATACTCTCAAGAAAGCAGGAGACCAGGGGTGGGGGGGGTGCTGTTACGTGGCGAGCGGATGAGGACCTGAGCCTCTGCAGCTGCGCTGGGGCCACTGAAATCCTATTAAAAAATCGTGTTTACTGCAATAAAATCTTTGGCTTTGTGGTAGCAGAAGAAAGCTGGACCTGTGGGCTGCATCCCGCCACAATCCCCAACAAAATCTAAGTTGGGAAACCCTATAGTGCTGTCCTGATAGCGGCAGACCTGGTTTGGCGCCATTTTGCATCTGGGAGTAGTAAGCCGTTGTGCCGAGACGGCGGAGAAGAAGGGGCGAGAGCCTGTTGTCCGGACCAACACCAGCCATTGCGTTGTCCAAAGAAGGTGTGGATGGGGCGCCGGTGCGGACGGGCTGGCTCCCGCGAGGTAGCTGGGGAGCGACCCATCACCAGTGGCTGCAGTGTCAAGTGTGCCTGAAGCTGCCGGTGCGGACCTGGAGGGAATTGCTGCTGCAGAGGAGGACCCGTGAGAGGACCAGTGTGCAGGCAGAGATGGTGGTTGCCGGTGAGGCTGCCTCATTAAGAAGCGGCTTGCAGGAGAAGGCGGGGAGCCGGCACAGGAGCCGCCGGCCACGATGCAGCAGCAGGGAGGATACTGGAGGAGGTAGGAACTCACTGGAGGCCTGGGGATACACCTGTGGGAAGGTGCCGGGCCAGCGGCAGTGCAATCCTTGGCAGCACCCAGCAGATTGATCTGCGGCCTGACCCCCGGAGGAATCTGGGGGGCCGAGTAGGTGGAAGCAACTGGGTTTACCGGTGATGGGAGCTGCGAGAAGGCCCAGTGGCTCAGAGCGGGCGGAAGACCAGCACACAGTTGCCTTGGGTGAACGCAGGGAAGGAGAAAAACAACGCCGGCAGGCAATCAATGCAAACCTGCTCTATAAACGATCCAAGGAAAAAGCCACTGTTTGCAATCTAGTTCATCCCTGTGCTCCCCTGCTTGGGTCTTTAGCTGCCTCCTCCTTGAGCAAACCTCACGCCTAAACATCCATGTGCAGGACTTAAAACAGTAACACCACAGCGCATGTAGCTCGCTTCACTACAGAAGAATGAAAAATCCTGCAAACCTCTATATCTTCCCACCCTGACATGGGGCTAATAGACTTGAACTGGCAGGAAGGCACCTACACAGGAGTGCACCGTGATAGCTGTGCACAAGAGCTGGACTGCCTTGGGGCCACAATATGTGATGGGCCACAACCTGCACAGTGACAGTTGGAGGTGCCGGGGCAAGTGGGGTGGATAAACTGTACGACAGACCCTGTGGGACTACTACGTATATGAGAGCATCAGCAGTGGCAAATTCAAGGCATTTAGGGTCATGCTTTAGGCCCTTTGCAGACAAGTTAAGATACCACACAATGGGGTGAGTACTGAGCTGCAGGGGCAGTGTGGTGCTTAGAGTGAAGGGTGCACCGGCCTGGAGGAATTCCGCTGCAAATTTAATGGACGGTGGTGAACTACTGGCGGAAACCTAGCGTTCTTTTAGCTCTGAAGTACTGCGCTCCCGGAAATTGGTGTGATTGCAGACTGACAAGTGCAAGGAAGAGCTAATGGGGGAGAAGGTCCCCTCGGGGTGAGACCCTTTGGATTTGGAAACTGTGGGACGGAAAGGGGACACCTGTGGTTTGGGGGGCAAACTCTTTAGAGACCTGGAGCGTCTTATGGACAAGGAGTGTGGCACTAAGAATTGGAGCTGTGAGTGTGCCTTGAATTTTTGACAGACCGGGTACTTGTGAGAAATTTCCGGCGAGGCACTAGTGGGGACAGGCGGCGGTATCTGACTGGGATATCGGGAGACTGGGAAGGAGTGTGCCGGCTGTTACCAAGGACTAATCGGGCACAAAAGTCCCCTGCAGGGATTGCAAAAGACAAACCCCAGAAGGGGAACCTGCAGAACAAGATGGGCCGCTATACAGTGAGTGCCCCTCCACCCCCTGTCACGTCGCGGGAGACGGCGGTGCCCTGAGTGGGCGCTTCCTGAGAAAAGCAGAGGATATCGGTCACAGACATTATGAGTGGCATAATGGACTCCAGGTCCTCGATGGAGGCAAAGATGGGTGGGTTGGCCTCGGAGGTGTCTTTTCTGCGGCACGATCTTCGCAACATGTCCTCATGGGTGGGCAATACGGAGCAACGTATATCGAACAACGAAGATGCGCTCAAGAAGATGTTATGTTATGTTATGTTAAGAAAACGTGTAAAGCGCACGGTAACCCGAAGGTATCATGGCACTGAGAGCGAGGGAGAACAGTCTGGCAATACCATCTAAAACAGGTAGGTCTTCAGGGCCTTTCTGAGCGCAAAATGGTTAGACAGATTTTTTAGTGGAAGCGGCAGGTCATTCCACAACTGGGCCGCAGCCACCGAAAAGGCCCAGCCTCCAATTCGAGAGCGGCGGATAGACGACACACACAGCAAGCCAGCCAAAGCCTATCGTAGTGTCCGATTTGGGAAATAATGGATACATTTAGCCCGCAAATATTCAGCACCTATATCGTGCAAGGCCCGATGGACCAAACAGAGTGCCTTGAACTTAATGTGCTGGGCCACAGGCAGCCAATGCAGGCAGTGCAAAACTGGCATGATACGTGCCCCATACGGGGATCCCATTGCCACTCACACGGCCATATTTTGCAGGCGCTGTAGCCGCTGGACAATGCCATTAGGCTGGGCTAAATAAAGTGCATTACAATAGTCCAGGCGACTCAGGACCATAGCCGCCACCACAGGCGGCCTAAGATTCACGGGTAAGAGGGGAAGCACCTTTCTCAGTATCTTCAGATGAAAATGGTGAGCTTTAAACACAGCCGACACCTGCGCATCCATAGAAAGCGTAGAAGAGATGATCACTCCTAGATTCTTTACTGTAACAACCGGGACAGTGAGTGGACCAAAAGAAGAAGGCCAGAAGGATGACACCCATAGTGTAGGGTCACGGGGAGAGCCCTACGCCAAAACCTCCGTCTTGTCGCCATTTATCGCCATTTAACTTCAGCCAATTGTGGTTCATCCAATCTCCCACAGCTGACAGGCACTGATTCAGGCACAATGACACCTCAGTCTGCTCAATATCTAAACAAATCAGGATCTGAGGGTCATCTGCCTATGAATAGCACCTGATACCAAAGGAGCGGATGAGACACACCAATGGCCACATATAGATATTAAAAAGAATAGGAGACAAGGTGAAGCCTTGTGAAACCCCACAACCAAGTGAAGAGAGACATGAGAAAAAAGGAGGGAGTGAGAGTATTTGGGTTCTGTCAGCTAGAAAAGAGGCAAACCAGAGATTCCCACCTGAGGTAGGCGGGCCAGCAGGATAGGGTGGTACACGGTATCAAAAGGCGCAGATAGATCGAGTAAAACCCGTGAGAGGACCAGTGTGCAGGCAGAGATGGTGGTTGCCGGTGAGGCTGCCTCATTAAGAAGCGGCTTGCAGGAGAAGGCGGGGAGCCGGCACAGGAGTCGCCGGCCACGATGCAGCAGCAGGGAGGATACTGGAGGAGGTAGGAACTCACTGGAGGCCTGGGGATATACCTGTGGGAAGGTGCCGGGCCAGCGGCAGTGCAATCCTTGGCAGCACCCAGCAGATTGATCTGCGGCCTGACCCCTGGAGGCATCTGGGGGGCCGAGTAGGTGGAAGCAACTGGGTTTACTGGTGATGGGAGCTGCGAGAAGGCCCAGTGGCTCAGAGCGGGCGGAAGACCAGCACACAGTTACCTTGGGTGAACGCAGGGAAGGAGAAAAACAACGCCGGCAGGCAATCAATGCAAACCTCCTCTATAAACGATCTAAGGCAAAAGCCACTGCTTGCAATCTAGTTTATCCCTGTGCTCCCCTGCTTGGGTCTTTAGCTGCCTCCTCCTTGAGCAAACCTCACACCTAAACATCCATGTGCAGGACTTAAAACAGTAACACCACAGCGCATGTACCTCGCTTCACTACAGAAGAATGAAAAATCCTGCAAACCTCTATATCTTCCCACCTTGACATAGGGCTAATAGACTTGAAGTGGCAGGAAGGCACCTACACAGGGGTGCACCGTGATAGCTGTGCACAAGAGCTGGACTGCCTTGGGGCCACAATATCTGATGGACCACAAGCATGCACAGTGGCAGTTGGAGGTGCCGGGGCAAGTGGGGTGGATAAACTGTACGACAGACCCTGTGGGACTACTACATATATGAGAGCATCAGCGGTGGCAAATTCAAGGCATTTAGGGTCCTGCTTTAGGCCCTTTGCAGACAAGTTAAGATACCACACAGTGGGGTGAGTAATGAGCTGCAGGGGCTGTGTGGTGCTTAGTGTGAAGGGTGCACCGGCCTGGAGGAATTCCGCTGCAAATTTAATGGACGGTGGTGAACTACTGGCGGAAACCTAGCGTTTTTTTATCTCTGAAGTACTGCGCTCCCTGAAATTGGTGTGATTGCAGACCGACAAGTGCAAGGAAGACCTAATGGGGGAGAAGGTCCCCTCGGGGTGAGACCCTTTGCATTTGGAAACTGTGGGACGGAAAGGGGACACCTGTGGTTTGGGGGGGAAACTCTTTAGAGACCTGGAGCGTCTTATGGACAAGGAGTGTGGCACTAAGGATTGGAGCTGTGAGTGTGCCTTGAATTTTTGACAGACCGGGTACTTGTGAGAAATTTCCGGCGAGGCACTAGTGGGGACAGGCAGCGGCATCTGACCGGGGCATCGGGAGACTGGGAAGGGGTGTGCCGGCTGTTACAAAGGACTAATCGGGCACAAAAGTCCCCTGCAGGGATTGCAAAAGACAAACCGGAAGGGGAACCTGCAGAACAAGGTGGGCCGCTATACAGTGAGTGCCCCTCCACCCCCTGTCACGTCGCAGGAGACGGCAGTGCCCTGAATGGGTGCTTCCTGAGAAAAGCAGAGGATATCACTCACAGACATTATGAGCGGCATAATGGACATTCAGTGATTTTACCAGGTTCACACACTTGGGTCACGATGTTAATCAGGGATTTCAACCCAATCTACAATCTAGGCATTTGACCACATATCTTCCAAATCCCAGTTGACACGGGTATTTGTTAATGCCTTCATTACACCTGGTAATCTGCTTTACTCCAATGCCTACTCTTTATCATCACAGTCCTAACAGAATGAGGTAGTGCTACCTTGAGAAAGACTTGATCAAATAGAAAATACATACATTCACCAACGTGTTGTCGGGTAGGCCCACACCGAGGGAACTATAAGAGATGCTTTACCCACAATGCCTCCTGATTTGACACAAGCAACATTTTAAATCCAGAGTCCAATTACCTGACGAGGGAGGGAAGGTTTGTGAGGACTGTGACATGCAATAGAAGGAGTTGGGATATGAGAGTTCCAGATGTAATTGAGGTATTTCCCTCAACCACCTTTTCCTTTTCCCCATCCTTATAAGACATGGAATACCAAAGCAGTAGACTGTGGGAAAAACAAGTCCACAGCCTAAAATATGCATGCAATACACACGTTTGAATTGATTAGTAGGTCAGGCAGAAATAAAGAGCCTCTTATTTCCAGACAGCCTTCAACACTTGTACATCAAAGCTGTTATCTTTTTCACCCATTGTATTTAGTGTTTTGTGGGAGACAAAGGTATGTGGGATGGTCAGGTTGCAGGAGAAGCAACACCATTAAGTTCTGTCTACTTTTCTGCCTCTGCTCTGGCTGATCCCCCTTTGATGTATGGGGCTATTGGGACCAGGGCTGAAAAGTATGCAAGAGCAATGGCTCCCCTAGTCCACCTGCCAAGTGAAGGTGAAGTAGTCTTTCTGCCCCGACCCGCCAAACCTAAGGTGAAGAAGAGACTCAGACTTCCAAAAGGGTAATTCCCCTCAAGATAAATGAACACTGCCCTATTAAGTTAGGAAGTAGAAGGGCCTCCTCTTCTGAAGTCTCGGAGGAATCGTGGAAGGATAGAAGAATGATCTCCTCAAGACGGTGGAAGGAAGAAAAGACTTTAAGCTAAAAGCATGATCTGGCCTGCGAAGCAAGGCCTCCTGCTTGACTACGAAGAAGGGCTCTCCACAAGGGAAGGGATCCCAACTCGCCTGTCTCATAGACATAGGTGATTACTACAAGGAAGAGTGGTATAAAAGACAGAAACCTTAGGAGAACCTCCATTAGCAGAGGGGACTGCATGACTCTTAGGACAGGTGGCAAGATCCACTGGAATTTGAAACTGAATGGGAGGTTGGGTAATACAATACTCTCAAGAAAGCAGGAGACCAGGGGTGGGGGGGGGTGCTGTTACGTGGCGAGCGGATGAGGACCTGAGCCTCTGCAGCTGCACTGGGGCCACTGAAATCCTATTAAAAAATCGTGTTTACTGCAATAAAATCTTTGGCTTTGTGGTAGCAGAAGAAAGCTGGACCTGTGGGCTGCATCCCGCCACAATCCCCAACAAAATCTAAGTTGGGAAACCCTATAGTGCTGTCCTGATAGCGGCAGACCTGGTTTGGCGCCATTTTGCATCTGGGAGTAGTAAGCCGTTGTGCCGAGACGGCGGAGAAGAAGGGGCGAGAGCCTGTTGTCCGGACCAACACCAGCCATTGCGTTGTCCAAAGAAGATGTGGATGGGGCGCCGGTGCGGACGGGCTGGCTCCCGCGAGGTAGCTGGGGAGCGACCCATCACCAGTGGCTGCAGTGTCAAGTGTGCCTGAAGCTGCCGGTGCGGACCTGGAGGGAATTGCTGCTGCAGAGGAGGACCCGTGAGAGGACCAGTGTGCAGGCAGAGATGGTGGTTGCCGGTGAGGCTGCCTCATTAAGAAGCGGCTTGCAGGAGAAGGCGGGGAGCCGGCACAGGAGCCGCCGGCCACGATGCAGCAGCAGGGAGGATACTGGAGGAGGTAGGAACTCACTGGAGGCCTGGGGATACACCTGTGGGAAGGTGCCGGGCCAGCGGCAGTGCAATCCTTGGTAGCACCCAGCAGATTGATCTGCGGCCTGACCCCCGGAGGCATCTGGGGGGCCGAGTAGGTGGAAGCAACTGGGTTTACCGGTGATGGGAGCTGCGAGAAGGCCCAGTGGCTCAGAGCGGGCGGAAGACCAGCAAACAGTTGCCTTGGGTGAACGCAGGGAAGGAGAAAAACAACGCCGGCAGGCAATCAATGCAAACCTGCTCTATAAACGATCCAAGGAAAAAGCCACTGTTTGCAATCTAGTTTATCCCTGTGCTCCCCTGCTTGGGTCTTTAGCTGCCTCCTCCTTGAGCAAACCTCACGCCTAAACATCCATGTGCAGGACTTAAAACAGTAACACCACAGCGCATGTAGCTCGCTTCACTACAGAAGAATGAAAAATCCTGCAAACCTCTATATCTTCCCACCCTGACATGGGGCTAATAGACTTGAACTGGCAGGAAGGCACCTACACAGGAGTGCACCGTGATAGCTGTGCACAAGAGCTGGACTGCCTTGGGGCCACAATATCTGATGGGCCACAACCTGCACAGTGACAGTTGGAGGTGCCGGGGCAAGTGGGGTGGATAAACTGTACGACAGACCCTGTGGGACTACTACGTATATGAGAGCATCAGCAGTGGCAAATTCAAGGCATTTAGGGTCATGCTTTAGGCCCTTTGCAGACAAGTTAAGATACCACACAATGGGGTGAGTACTGAGCTGCAGGGGCAGTGTGGTGCTTAGAGTGAAGGGTGCACCGGCCTGGAGGAATTCCGCTGCAAATTTAATGGACGGTGGTGAACTACTGGCGGAAACCTAGCGTTCTTTTAGCTCTGAAGTACTGCGCTCCCGGAAATTGGTGTGATTGCAGACTGACAAGTGCAAGGAAGAGCTAATGGGGGAGAAGGTCCCCTCGGGGTGAGACCCTTTGGATTTGGAAACTGTGGGATGGAAAGGGGACACCTGTGGTTTGGGGGGCAAACTCTTTAGAGACCTGGAGCGTCTTATGGACAAGGAGTGTGGCCTAAGAATTGGAGCTGTGAGTGTGCCTTGAATTTTTGACAGACCGGGTACTTGTGAGAAATTTCCGGCGAGGCACTAGTGGGGACAGGCGGCGGTATCTGACTGGGATATCGGGAGACTGGGAAGGAGTGTGCCGGCTGTTACCAAGGACTAATCGGGCACAAAAGTCCCCTGCAGGGATTGCAAAAGACAAACCCCAGAAGGGGAACCTGCAGAACAAGATGGGCCGCTATACAGTGAGTGCCCCTCCACCCCCTGTCACGTCGCGGGAGACGGCGGTGCCCTGAATGGGCGCTTCCTGAGAAAAGCAGAGGATATCGGTCACAGACATTATGAGTGGCATAATGGACTCCAGGTCCTCGATGGAGGCAAAGATGGGTGGGTTGGCCTCGGAGGTGTCTTTTCTGCGGCACGATCTTCGCAACATGTCCTCATGGGTGGGCAATACGGAGCAACGTATATCGAACAACGAAGATGCGCTCAAGAAGATGTTATGTTATGTTATGTTAAGAAAACGTGTAAAGCGCACGGTAACCCAAAGGTATCATGGCACTGAGAGCGAGGGAGAACAGTCTGGCAATACCATCTAAAACAGGTAGGTCTTCAGGGCCTTTCTGAGCGCAAAATGGTTAGACAGATTTTTTAGTGGAAGCGGCAGGTCATTCCACAACTGGGCCGCAGCCACCGAAAAGGCCCAGCCTCCAATTCGAGAGCGGCGGATAGACGACACACACAGCAAGCCAGCCAAAGCCTATCGTAGTGTCCGATTTGGGAAATAATGGATACATTTAGCCCGCAAATATTCAGCACCTATATCGTGCAAGGCCCGATGGACCAAACAGAGTGCCTTGAACTTAATGTGCTGGGCCACAGGCAGCCAATGCAGGCAGTGCAAAACTGGCATGATACGTGCCCCATACGGGGATCCCATTGCCACTCACACGGCCATATTTTGCAGGCGCTGTAGCCGCTGGACAATGCCATTAGGCTGGGCTAAATAAAGTGCATTACAATAGTCCAGGCGACTCAGGACCATAGCCGCCACCACAGGCGGCCTAAGATTCACGGGTAAGAGGGGAAGCACCTTTCTCAGTATCTTCAGATGAAAATGGTGAGCTTTAAACACAGCCGACACCTGCGCATCCATAGAAAGCGTAGAAGAGATGATCACTCCTAGATTCTTTACTGTAACAACCGGGACAGTGAATGGACCAAAAGAAGAAGGCCAGAAGGATGACACCCATAGTGTAGGGTCACGGGGAGAGCCCTACGCCAAAACCTCCGTCTTGTCGCCATTTATCGCCATTTAACTTCAGCCAATTGTGGTTCATCCAATCTCCCACAGCTGACAGGCACTGATTCAGGCACAATGACACCTCAGTCTGCTCAATATCTAAACAAATCAGGATCTGAGGGTCATCTGCCTATGAATAGCACCTGATACCAAAGGAGCGGATGAGACACACCAATGGCCACATATAGATATTAAAAAGAATAGGAGACAAGGTGAAGCCTTGTGAAACCCCACAACCAAGTGAAGAGAGACATGAGAAAAAAGGAGGGAGTGAGAGTATTTGGGTTCTGTCAGCTAGAAAAGAGGCAAACCAGAGATTCCCACCTGAGGTAGGCGGGCCAGCAGGATAGGGTGGTACACGGTATCAAAAGCCGCAGATAGATCGAGTAAAACCAGAGCACCAACGCCTATGCATCAACCAGCCTAGCTATATCATCCTGAACCTACAGCAAAACACTCTCTGTACAACTACCAGGCCTAAAGACCGACTGAGCGTTGTCAAAAAGTTCAGGATTCCATAAAAGATGACAGTAGTGTTGAAATCAGGGAATCCAAGAGTTTCACAAAGAGAGGTAAGAGTGAAATAGGGCAAAAATCTGAAGGAAGTGTAGGGTCTAATGAAGGGTTTTTTAGAAGGGGAATCACTGTCTCAACCGTCAGTTCCAGGGGGATATAGCCCATCTGGTAGGAAGTATTAATGGCCACCGTAATCTCACTCAGAATATCCGGGGAGATATCCTTCATTACTGCAGAATCAGATGGGGACACCAACTTAAGTTGGTGGATGGCGGTAGAGATCTGAGACTGTGCAAATTTAGGAAAAAGAGATCACCCTGCAGGTGCAACCAGGTAATTTGGGAATGATGGTTCCCTCATAGGGGGAAGATGCCATCCCCTCTGATATACCAGCTCGAAGGGTCACAATTTTTGTGGTAAAAAACGGAGACAGAGAGTCACAGAGTTCCTGGGATGGATTCACCATAGGCAAAGGATTAGGTGTAGATGTCAGTGACTTCACCACAGTAAAAAGTGCTCTGGGTTTACAAAGGGCTAACTCGATTGTCTGTGCCAAATATGATTTCTTCGCAGCCACAATCGCCACGGAATAGGCAGCTGCACAGGCTTTATATTGGGATCTAAGACCGGGATCGTAGGCTTTCTGCCATTTCCGCTCAGCCTGTCTTAGCTCAAGATGGGCCGATTTAAGCTGTTCAGAAAACCAGGGTTCAGACGGGAGCCTCCGTGGCTGAATATGCCTTAGGGGTGCCACCTCATCAGCTGCTTCTCACAATGAGCGGGATAGCACATAGAGGTCGGCCTCCAGGGCAACACCTCATTTGGCTCTGATTGAGGATACAAATGCCTGAAGATCAGCCGAGCGCCAGCTGCGCTGCCAGACTCTAGGGGAAGATTCTTCAGTTTCGTCAGTGCTGCTTTAAGAAGAAAGGTCACACGATGGTGGTCAGACCACAGCATGGGCTCAGACTGAAGAAAAGTTAATTGTGCTTCTTTGGCAAAAACCAAGCCAAGCATATTTCGAGCTTATTTGTAGGTTCTGAGACAAATTGCTGAAGGCCCAAGTCGGCCATTCTATTAAAAAAGAGGTCCATCGCTGGAGCCCGAGGGCCATTAAATTTCAAATTAAGATCCCCCAGCACAACAAGGTGTGCACATTTAATTTATACCTCAGCCAATAAGTCTAAAAAGGGTTCAAGAACTCAGCATACGATCCCAAAGGACGGTAAATAATTAAGAAGTGGCCGGTGTAATGTGTCAAAATAACACAACTCAGCAATTGCGTTTCCATAGCCATAGAATGTGAGAACACCAGATGAGTAACCCTTAAATCAGATTTAAAGATCAAAGCCACCCCCAGTCTGGGAAGAGGCCCGATCAAGGTGAATAATTTTAAAATCAGCAGCAATGGCCTGTACGAATGCAGGTGCTGAGCACTCATGTAACCAGGTCTCGGTTAAACGCAGCAGATCTGGTTTTCGATCAGACAAAAGGTGATGCACATCGGCGGCGTGCGCTGGAAGCGAGCTGGTATTCAGCAGCATTGCAGATAGTCCTGTGATGCTCTGAGCATGAAGGGGCACCAAATACGAGCTTGATGTCATAATGGGAACAGGACAAGATCTCCAACCACATGGACATTGTGTGTCAGGAGGCGCTACGTTCAAAAGATCCTGCCTAGAGAAATGTACAGCTCCATCCAGCATGTCCGTAGCACGGACGGGCACAGACAGGCTTGCCTTAAGCGCGTCTTTGGGCGCTGTAGGTGTGCCTGCTGTGCCCGTCTGTTGCAGGCATTCTCACCAGCACATTTATGCAGAGAGAGAGAGAGGCAGCAGCTGGGCACACACAAGCGCAATGATCACAGAAATAGGACGGGCTCGATTCCACTCGGAATCACGAGTCTGGGGCTTGAAACACAGATCCAATGCCAGAAAAAACAGAAAAATGGAATTAAAAGCAATCTAAAAGCCCTTAAAAATAATATGCACTAATGTCAGCAACTCAAGTAAGGGCCTTTAAATTGGCAGTCCTTCCGGATCAGCCTCACCTCTCACGTCTGCCTCCACGTCTCTCCAGCACATTTATGGAAAGGGAGAGAGAGGCAGCAGCTTGGCGCGCACAAGCGTAATGATCATAGAAATAGGACAAGCTCGATTCCACTCGGAATCACGATTCAGGGGCTTGAAAGACAGATATAATGCCGGTAAACACAGAACACATGCAATTAAAAGCAATCTAAAAGCACTTTAAAATAATATGCACTAATGTCAGCAACTCAAGTAAGGGGCTTTAAATTGGCAGACCTTCCGGAACAGCCTCAACGCTCACTTGAAAAGGCAGCTGGCATCGGTATCGCAGAAGCTTAGCATCCTAGGAAACGGAGCTGAGGATAATGAGGGCAGGTCCCAACGCAATAATCTGCGCATACTTGGGAAGAGGAGGGGGGGCCCAGTATGGAGCTATTTCTAGACCGCTGGCTGACAGACCTAATGGCACCCAAAAGGCTCTGTAACATCTTCTCAATAGAACAGGTTCATCTGGTCCCAACGGGCCGCCCAGTTCCTGGAGAGCCTCACCGCACTGTGATAGCGTGTCTGTTAAATTAGGACACTCTCCTAAATATGGCAAGGTTGACCAGCCCAATCATGTATAACGGAAATCAGATGTTTTTTTTTCCCAGATTATACAAAGGAGGTACAGCGGGCCAGACAGTCCTTTGACTTTGTTAAGAGGAAGTTGATGTCGCTCAGTATTAAATATGCACTTTTCTTCCCAGCTCTGCTCAAGATCTTGGCACTGGATGTAGATGCACATGCTGTCCAGGGCTGGTCTCTGGATCACTGAGGTACCGGGGTAATCGGAGCTGTGACCGAGAATCATCCCCAGCCTTGTTTGATACACAAGGGCATGATATATGATATGATATGATATGGCATTCGTAACGCGCAATACACAAGTGTTTCAAGGCGTGACGAGGCAAAGAAGGGGGAACAGAGGGAGGACAACAATCTTACTAGACCAAGTGACATTGTGATCGTGCAAGTGCAAGGTAGAGGGGAGGGGGAAAGTACCAGGGGAAAGGGGAGGGGGCAGTGCTGTACATGGAATCAAAACAATAACAATAAGTGCGGCCAGTAGGTGGCAGGTGCAAGGGTAAGTGCAGACAGCAGGTGTCCAAAAGTGCAGGTAGGGGGACTGATACAGTCCCAAGTGCAAGAGTTGCCAGGAGGCAGTGCGGGTGAGCAACTGGGCGAGCAGGGACCTGGGCCCTAAATCTGAGGGTAGCCAGGTGACCAATGCAGTATCAGATAGGAAATCAGCAGGGGAGAGGAAGAGAGAAGGCAGAAGCAAAGAGGAAGGTCTCGGGTGCTTCCAGAACTGGAGATGGTTCTCCTCCAGTTTCAGAGAGACAGGTCATGGCACAGCAGTGCATCCGCTGGATAAAGCAGGTAGAGGGCAAGCAGGTAGCGCTGGATAATCCCAATGAGGATTCAGCCACCCTTTCTCTTTCTCCCTGAATTAGAGGGATTTTTGTGGGGTTTACTTCTGAAGGGTGGTTCTGCCTGGATAGGAGGGTCTGGATCAGCTATCTCTTTCCTGGCAATGGAATATGGAATCTTGCAGGGTGAGTCTGAAATATCTGGATCTCGGGATATTCTGCAGCTGGAAGTCTGGAAAGTCAGTCCTCTGTCTCTCTGAGCCTCCACCTTTTATAAGGCGGATGACATCACAGGATTTACTATGGGGGCAGACCTTTGGCCTGACATGCCTCTAACAACTGGATTGATCAGGGGTGGCTGTCACCACCTTCCTGTCAGCTTGTTGGACTTCAGGGACATAACAACAGTTTTATGGTGTGTGCTTTACAATGTCCACGGCCATCCCACAGTTACATTTGGCAAAATCAGTTATGCCCGAAAATGCACATTTTTACAGTTGTGCTTTTGAAAAATCACATAGGCAGATTTGATATTTTACACTGAATCTGTCATTCCAACTTCCAAATTTCTACAATGTTATTTAGTAATTCTAATAATCTTTCACAATTTCTAGTGGGAACCGCTTCACCTAAAATTCTACAATTTTATATATGTGTACATATTATCATAGAGCATGTTTGCATTAATGTTCAAAGTTGTACCATGTATACTTTACCTATTAATTACATTTTCCTGCCATTTGTGTCCCCTACATGCTAGGGAAAGCTACAATGTCTTATTTTAATGCCACAAAAATTACATTTGAACTGTTAAAATTTTGCATTATGGCGTTTTACTGTTGCAGAAATTGTCTTCCAAATAAGGGCATTCTTCCCAAAGCACAGCCAAATGTCGGGTTCTAGCCAACCTTAGTTCAGTATTGCCATGGAGTTGCCTTTGACGCTCTTTAGTTTGAGTTGAGGGGAGTTGCTACCAGAAAGTCACAACTATGTGTCCTGGAAATCCCTTGTCTCAGGCTGGAGCACTGCTGCTTTGTCTGACGAGGGTGCAAGATCCTCCACCCTCCACCCTTGCCTATTCATAGGCCCTAGGGGTTGGTCCACTTGGAGGGAGGTAGATTTTGTTCCCAGGAAGCAAGATCCTTTGAAGCAAGGCCTGTAAAAAACTTGTTCTGCTGGGCCTCACAGCAAATGTATTTATTTTTCTTTCCTGGACCAGAAAGCCAGTCTGTTGGAATTAAATATCCTATATATGTTTTAAAACAACCGCCTATCACATTTCTATGCAAGGACCGGGCCTTAATTCAACAATTTACTTTTAAACAGACATTTTCTTGTTTGTAAAAAGCACCATTTTACACATGGTTAATTTTCCTTGGCTGTCACTTTACAATGCGGCCTTCCTCTCATCCATTTTCTAAACCTTTGCACAGCCCCAGTCATGTTTCTAATGCACAGTCATCTGTTCAAATAAAAGGTAATTTGAAACTGACATGAGCTAGGAGAGAGAGAGGGCTTTTTGTAAAGAGTTTATCTGTAAGATATTTTGTTGCAAAAGTAAAGCGATTTGCATATGGCTTGGATTGAAGTTCTTTGTTATTTCACAGATCTTGCCTGACACAGCCTGTCCTTCAATGAGAAATGCTCCCATTTGCTGGGGCACAACCTGAATATGGATGGACGTAGCTGGGTCTCACTGGAACCAAGCTGTGTACTGTTGAAAAGATGGACAGGGCATCAGTGCGCAGTCATTTTAAAAGGCAGAATATTTTCTTTTTCAGTGAAAAGTTTTGAACTGGCATCATAGCAACACTGCCTTTGACTTCTTTTCTCTGGTGCAAATGAAGAAAATACTGGCAGCAATTCTCGGGGTGTTAATCTTGCCCCATGTGTCGCTGGTAAGACAGCGCAGCCATTATTTTGGTGACTGCAAAGCACAGCTTTAATGCAAGGCGATAGTGCTCAACAGAGCCAGCGCAGCCGTACTGCTGGTGACTGCTGAGGTGCGGCCTTCTGTAGTAGGGGAGTTCTGCTGGGCAGAAAAATGTACCCCACAACATCAATATGGGGTATGCTTTCCTTTTCACTCACTGTGGGTAAGGAGAGAGCGGATCAAGGTCGATTTCTTCTGGATTATAGATATTCAGTGAGGAGTCTCATAATCCCACTCGAGGAGTCACAGGGTCCCCTCCAATTTCCAGCCAAGACTGGGATTATGATTTTAAGTTTGAACATCTAGGGCCTAATCTCCCCTACAAAGTGGAAAAAAAAACATGCAGTACTTGTCCAAAAGCCGAGTGTCTTTGAGTTGCAGGAGACCTACCTTCTTAGAAAAGATCACCCTAAATGTAAACCCAGATTACACCCTCATATATACAAGAGCCCCACTGTTAATAAGACATCTGGTATAATTATTGCTCTGATTAAAGGCAGCCCCTTCAAGGTTTCTGATTTCAAAACTCACACGGTCGCTACATCATGATTAAGGGGCTCTGGAAGCAAGGGTACCTAATCAATATTTAACTTATTTTATAGTGTTTCGTTTATTATGGAAGAATGGCACCTATTTAATGTCTCCCAACCAACAACATTGGACAGGAAACTGTCTGTTTAGTCAAATAAATATATTGTTTTATTAAAAAAACAAAAGGGTAAAAACTCAGATGGTCCCCTAATTCACAATGCTGGGCAAGTCTAGACAAAACACTGCCATTGATTTCAGACTACAATGAAAAACAAGGTACTAATGCAGTCTGCGTTTCTACTTCTCACTATTACATTTTCATCAAAACATAAAACCCCAGGTTGCTTTCCAAATGTGCCTAAACAACCATACCCACATAAGCAAATATGAATGTTTTTTCTGTATAACATGTTCAGGTATTTTACAATTCAATCAGCATCATAACATTTACTTTCAATTTAAAAGTTTAAATCAAATGTATGAAGAAAATCAATTGTCAAACAAAAGTAGCATACAAAAATTAGAGTGCAATATTCTATTGGGCTGTGCAAGAAAATTCTGTTAAAACATACTCATTTTTGAGTCAGAACCTACAAAATCATGTGGCTTCAATTTATCTTTTGGGACTGAAAGATGTTCCTATTCAGAACACACAAACAGAAAGGTCACTGTGCTTGCATTTTCAAATTGCGAATATGTGAAAAGGAACATTCAAATGGTTTTGCATATTTTTTTCAACAGAGAGAGACGTGTATGGAATTAAACACTATGAATAACAGGATTCCAAAATCAAAGTTCCTATCCAAGTTGTCCCCCACCACTTTGCATTGTTGAGAAAAATATTTTATTTCATGACATTTAACTATAAAAGAGACGGTTCAGTGCATCAAGTCATTTACATTCTGTGCCAAATTTGCAACTTCATTTCGATCAAAAGCCAAACATTCAAGGGGATAATCCACTTACTAAAACAGACCCAGGAAAATTATCTTTTATTTGGTTAGGTGAAAGAAATGCTCCACCTTTTCTAAGAGTTTTATAGCTTTGGGATTTATATATACATTCAGTGGTCAGGAGTTCACTTACATTCTCAGCTGTCAGTTTCAGTTTTGTGAACAACAATCAACCTCTGCGAAAGATGTTTCAGGGCTCCTTTCTTTGTTGTTGTCCACTGGATGGAAGTGCGAAGGAAGTGACCTTCCAGGTCATCTGGTTCTCTGCAGTCCCTTTGCAGCCAGGTAAGATAGTGTCCCCAATCTTTCATCCTTTTTTTGGCTCATTGTTGGCCTAGTCTTCGTTTCCTTGTGCACAATGTGGTCTATGTTCCATAAGCCAGACTTTAGGAAGTTAGAAAATGACCCAGTCACCTTTCTCCCAAAGAAACAAGACCTTTTTTATTAGAGGCTAAACCCCACCATCTAGCATCATTTGACACTGCACATTTTTTTGGACAGTCTCTCTGATTGGTTTTATTCATTATCTTTCACACAAACAAAGGCCAATGAGATTGGTGTCACACCGGTGGCTGAGACAATTGCAAACTGTGGTGGCTGAAATATTCATATTTTATATAACTCTTTTGGTAAATATGCCACAGTGGCAAAATGACATATTCTGATTTGGGAGAATATGGGGATTCCATGATGTAACTTGTTCTGGCACTTCAACTATAGAGTTATTAATATATGTGAATTATGCAAACAGGGTACATTTTAGCATATTATTTTATATGTGCTCTATGCCTGATCAAGCCAAATTATTTGATATTTTTTGTGGGATAAATGGAACAAGAGTTCTTAGATCTCAGGAATTTAAAATGTGTAATATGTAATTCTTATGTAACATTTTTAACACACGGCTTTCTGCTTTACATTCCAAATTTTGAAATACATGTTTCACATGTGAAGGCTGAACACTTTAGCAGTAACCAAACATCTATTTTAAATGGCATTAAGCTGGAAAAATGACTGATTAATGGTTTCTTCTGTGCATTTGTTTTATTTTAAATGATGCTTTTAAACACCATGTGCACAATATGATATTTAACCTTAATAGTACCATTTCAAAAGGCCAATGGAGCTCTCTGGGCATCCGTTAAGCAAAACATAATTATCCTGACAACAAATCATCATTTGTCTAAGCAATGGTTTTCTCAAGATTAGCTTCAAATGCAAGGCCACCAATGGATTGTTTTGCAAGGCAACATATTTGCATTTTGATGTATTTTCTAGGTTGATGACAAGACTCATTGTATTAAATAAACAATGCTGTTGAATGTATGTTCCAAGCATTGTTATCAATCATTCAAACTTCCAAATATTTAATTCAAAATAAAATAAGCTCAATGAACCATATTATTCAAACAAGGACCTCAAATAAATAACTACTGTGATCATTTCTAAAAACACAAGATAAAGAAAAAAACTGAAATTTCGTATAACTACAAGCATGAACTTTGGATTAAAAATTGTTTAAAGGAAATGTTTTTTGATAAAGGCTGCCTTAATTTATGACCTCAGAGCTCACATAACAGTAATTGATTTTATGAGTATTACATATACCAATATTATCCTACACTTTTCTAAAGTCAAATGTTTTCAATATTGGGAGTAAAATCTTTTTTTGAATATCCGTATGCACACAGCAGAAGAAGAAAAAGTACGTTTGTTTCTACATAACCAGGGCAAAAGGTACAAAAGGGACAAACATTCTTTCTTATTCCGTGTATTTTGCTAATACCTCTGACATTTTTGTGGAGTCAGATTTCTTTGCCCTTATATTTTCTTTATTATCTATCACACAATCTTGTTTGTGTCATTTGAGCATTTCTGTCCAACATTAATGTTTGAACAGAGTCTGTGACATTTCTACTTTCTTTTCAGCTAGTAAGAGCAGTCGTTATTGTAATAATTGATGATCATTAGTGGCATATGTGTCTATCCATTAAAATTCACTTCCTGGCATGGTTTGATCATAATATGGGGCTGCTAAAGCAGTGTTTTAGTGTGAATCACCAGCAGTGTCATGTGGTATGAACAATACAGATGGAGGATTCTATCTGCTACTAATGGAAAGCTACAACCAAGTGTGAGATGGAAAATGTGATGCTAGCCGTCCTTTGGATGGTAGTATTTAAGAAGGAGCTCATTGCTCCACTTGACTTGGTGAACAAGGGTTTTCTTTATTTTAGACTTTTTCTTTCCATTGCAAGTTATGTGAGTCTGGGACCGGTGTGCATAATGTCTGTGCCCTCTCTCTGCAACAAATCTGTTTCACTATATTTTGTTGAGTGTTCCTTACTTTTCTTTTAGCTCACATTGGATTTGTGTGATGAAGAGTCCAATGAGAACTTATTTGGGATTTTCGGTGACTTATATATCAAGTCCTGCTTGGAGAATGGAGAAGACAAAATGGTGAGAGACTCTGACTGTGATGATATACATGTTTCCTGTTGAATAACCTCCTTTAGGAGGTCTCCTTTGTGCCAGTATGTGCTCTGCCACAGATATTTGGGCTTCTTACTCCCTGTTTCCTCTACTGGAGCATTTTCAGAGTCAGCAGATGCTAGCTGAGACTGCAGCGTTTTGCCACCTTAAGACGCGAGGGCTCCCGAAACGGCTCTGTGCTCTGGCTTGGATAGTCCGGGCGGACCTTCTGTGCTGGGAGTGATGGAAGGGGTTTGCCCACTGCAGGGAGGCTCTCATTGCAGCACAAGTGACCCAAGGTGTGAGTGAGCCCTGTGGAGGGAGATCTGCTTCCTTGACATTCGTGGTGAGGTGCATAGGGGAGGTTTTGAGGTAAGAGTTTGTGGGCATAGCGGTTAACTTGGACTGGTGCACACAGCTGATGTCCTACTGCAGTTTAGAGTGAATCCCAACTTTGAGGAGAAGCGTGAGGTCCCTGCTGCATCTGTCTCCTGGAACCTCATATCTCCCTTACCAACTGGAGACGCTGCGGACCACTCCACCCTCGTACTTGTGCCTTAGGGCATTCCCTCTCTTGCTGCTGGAGCAGCACAACATCACATTTTCAGCGACCTGTGGGACATCTCATGCACCTGACTCGTGTGCACCTGTTTTGCTGCTAGGCTGCCTGGTGAGTTTGTAATGCATTGTGCAGTTTCTCCATCTCTCTCTCCCTTTCCATCTCTCTGCTCTCTCCCTCCATGGTGCTGTCCATCTCCCCCATTTACTTTAACTGCTACTCTATCACCTATCCTACCTCTCCCTCGAAGCCTGAAAGGAAAACGTTAAAAAAAGATCTCCTGGTCTATAGCCACTGACATCCTCTTTGTCGCTCCCGCCTTGGACCTATGGCCTCTTTACATGGTCTCAGTCCTCTCCCCTTTCTCTTTGTCGCCCATTAATGGTGGAACCAGATGGGGGGTACTCTTGGCATACTTCCCATCCTCTAGGTGCATCATGAATGTCTACCAGAATGACACTGTCATGGCCTAGGGCTCTCAGCCCTAGCTCCTCCTTCTTGATAGGTGTCTTCCATCTCTCATCAACTTCCTCCCGTTCCCTGCCACTCCTCCTTCTGCCACCCCCCTGACCCCTTCATCTCCACTGACGGGCATACCACATTTATGTACCCCTTTTCGGAAGACCTTCAAAGGTGGCAACCAGCATCACCTAGCTTCCCTCAACTCTCACCCTGCTATTAAACACTCCTCTGACATCTGTCTCGTCCTTGAGGACTTCAACCTTGATGTCCTCGCTTTTACTGAGAAGTGGGTTCACTGCCTGCTCTGTCAAGGTTTTTGAAACTCACCTCCCTGAGGGCTACACGATCCTCTCTAAGCCCAGGCCTAAACGGGGTGAAGGCGGAGTGTCCCTGATCTACGCTGAATGGGCGCCTGTTACTATCATACCCACTCAGACCTACCCCTCCTTTGAATGCCTTGTCTGCAGGCTTGGTGTCTCTTCAATCCTCTCGCTGACTCTTGCCACCATATACAGGACCCCTCCTCCAGCCTCCCTCTTCCTTTTGGAGGTGTTTGACCTCACCATTCTTCCCTCCAGCCTGACACACTCAGCCGGACACACCTTGGATGCTCTCATCTCAGCTAGCATCCTCATCTCCAACCCTCACTACACCTCTCTCCTGATCCGACCATGCTCTTCTGTCCTCTCACCTGGATCTCTTCTGTCCTCTCACCTGGATCTCTCGGCAATGCGGGGGATAAGCCTCTCCCCGCATTGCCGGTTTCCTTCTCTGTCATTCGACCAGTGTCCGGACATTTCATCGAAAACAATTGGTCGACAGGACATTTGGTCGACGTAATTTCATTGAAAACCAAATGGTCGAATTTTTATTTTTATTTATATATATATTTTTAAGGTTGTAGTTTAGGGAAAAAAGGGTTTTTTACAAAAAAAAGGGAGTTAGGGGGGGACCCCCCCAAAAAAGGGGTAAAAATAAAAAAATAAAAAATTCGACCATTTGGTTTTCGACCAAATTGGTTCAACCAATTGTCCAGTCGACCAATTTTTTTATCAAATGTCTGGTAACCATTCAACCGACGAACCAAGTGTCAGTTGCTGCTTTTGCCACCACTTTCATTCCCCCTCCCACTACAGCCACTGACGCTCACACTGACACAGCCCTTGTTAACCTTCACCTCTCTATCTCCAACACCCTGGACATCCTTGCCCCTGTCATGAGGATCTGCATGAATCCTGCTTCCAAGCACAACACCTGGCATGACTCAGACCTAGCCTCTCCGAAAAGTGCAGAGTTGGTGAGTGGAAGTGGCTGGCTTTAGGCGCATCCTCTGACAGACTGACCTACCGCCTGCTCCAAAGGCATCACAGACTCTCCATCCACTTGAAGAAGAAGGCCCATATCCAAACGGCATCTCTGGGGCCACTAATAACGCAGTGAAATGTTCGGAATTTACAAGGAATTCACCAATCCTACTGCAGTCTCCACTTCTCCTCTGACATCCCTGACCCTCTGCACTGCACTGGCCTCCCACTTGATAACCAAAACTCAGGACATCCTTTCCTCACTCTCCTCTTCACCCCGCCCTCACCCGCTCTCAAGCCTCCTTTGGCCCCCCTCTCAACTCCCCTCCTACTCTCCTCTTTCTCGCCCATAGCACCGGCGAGGTCTGTAAACAAGTCCTCTCCATGAAAGTCTCCTCCAAACAGGTGTTCCCTTGTTCCTCCAGAACTATCAAGGACAACATTGTCTCCCTTGCTCCGGCCTTGGCTGATTTCTGCAATAACTCCTTTTCCACTGGCTCCTTCCCTCTACCCCTCAAGCACTCCCTGTGCACCCTCGCCTCAAAAAGCCTTCTGCTGACCCCTCCTGCCCGGGTAAATACTGCACTATCACCATTAGCCCCTTCTTGGGCAAACTCTTGGAGAAGCTGGTCATGTCCCAACTGATCCACCACACTGAATCTGTTAGTTGTCTCCATGACCATAAGTCTGGCTTCAGAGCTGCTCTTCTGAACACCCATAAAGTCTTGCTCTCAAATATCAATACCAACTCTCCTTCCGTTCTCATCTTTCTTGATCTTTCCTCTGCCTTTGATACACTCAATTATGCCACCCTTATAAATCGGCTCTGTGATACCCTTGGCATCACAGACCTGGCACTGGACTATTTCACATCCTTCCTCTCTGACCGACTTTGACAGGTTCAACTGTGCCCTTTTCTCTCCCCGTCACACTCTCCACCTGCGGTGTCCCTAAAGGCACTATCCTCTCTCTCTCTGGCTCTTCAATATCTACCTTGCCCCTCTGGCCCACTTGATCTCCTCCTTCTCTCCTCACTTCCTGTGTTATGCAGACAACACACAGCTCTCCTTCAAGCTTCCCACCACTGCCTCCTCTTCTTCTTCTCTAATTCCTGACTGTTGGACTGATATTCAGGCATGGTGCGCTGCTAATGATCTCTGCCTTAATGCCAGTAAGACATATACCCTTCTCATTGGGACCACAGCTACCTCCTTCCCTCCTACCCTCTGGCCATTCTCCATGGGTCCCCACCCCTCACCCTGTTGTGAGGCAAACATCTTGGTACCATCATCAACTCCTCTCTCTCCTTCTCTCCTCACATCGCAGACCTTGCCAAGAAGGCCCACTTTCAGCTGCACCTCCTCAGAGGCATTCTCCCTTTCCTCACATTCCTCCAGAACTCAATGTCTCCAGAGCTCTGGTCCTCTCTAGGCTGCACTACTCTAACAGCCTCTTCCTCAATCTGCCTTTATCCTTTCTTCGCCCCCTTCAACTAATCACAAATTGAACTGCAAGACTTATCCTTGGCCTTAAGCCCAGGGACCACATCTCTCCTGCCCTAAAATCTCTCCACTGGCTCCTGGTTGCTGCGCGGATCAAGTTCAAGAACCTAGCATCATTCACAAGGCTTTCTGGGGCTGGGGACCCCACTACATCCAACTCTCTCTCTCTAAATACCTTCCTGCTAGAGATCCTCGGGCTTCTAGCTACAACCCTCTTCCGCTAGAGCCTCCCAATGGAATGGCCTTCCTGGCACCTTCAGGAATGAGCCGGATCCCCTTAAATTCCAGAAGCTCTTCAAGACCCTCCTTTTCTCTTCTTCCTTCTCTTTCCCCCTCCCCTGCTAATCCCCCGTCTGCTTCTTTTGACTGGCTGCTTGGTTCTCTCTGAGTCCTACAGGGCACCAGGCCCTCTTAGCCCTGTCCAGCCCCTTCCGTGCACTTAGCATGTGGGCCCTCACTCCCTGCATTCCCTGGCACTTGATGACCTGACCTCTACTTAGCACTCGCCTAGCCCCTGGGGCCCTCTTCCCCTGCTCCCCCCAACGCATTTGCACTCTCTCCACTCTGCCCTGCACCTCCCTTCCCACCTTAGCCTTATTGCATTCCGATCGGTCCTCCCCCACACTCTCCTCTCCCCTGCACTTCTTGTTACTGCACTTGCACGATCCGAATGACTGAAGGCCTAGTAGGACTGTTATTGTTATTGTTTTTCCATGCGCCCCACCCCCTTTTTTGTCTTGTGGAACCTTGAAACACCATTTGATGTATGGGCTCTTTGAAAATATCCAATAAATAAAATAAAACATACAAATAAATGAACCCAATCATTTAATCAGACACATAACAACAAAAAGCAAACTAACTGTGTCCAGCCATGAAACTAGGCAGTATGATTTTGGGACTGCACAATCACCCTTTTTATATTTTGGTATAAAGAGAGCTCTTCTCCAACTCTGCGATATCCATCTAGTAGACCAATTAGCATTAAAAACAATGAGTAAAGAAAAGTCAACTAGGATAGCATCAGGCCAGGGCTTTTATAAGCCACCTGGGCATTAATGGGTTCAATTACTGCCCTCAATATAAACCTAGCATCTGCACCTTGCCTAATTACCAGGGAATAGTTTGTATGTTGAGAATCAAACTCACAATATATTCCTACATTAGAGTGAACTTCCTGATAATATTGTGTCTGGACCTGGGGACTAATATTAGATTCCCTGTACATAGCAGAAGGTGTATCCAGTGACTGTGACACTAGTAACCAAAATGTGCGGGAATTATTCAATAGCGCATCATCTGCTATCTCCTTTAGCTTCCTTATCGGCCATAGCTTTTCTGTGGCCTTACAGATATTCTTATATGCAAAACTCCTTGCTTTCACTTAATATAAGTTATATGGATTGCTACTCTTCTTGGATGCCCCATAAAAAATGTGCAACTCAGCTACTAGATAGCCATCAACCTCCTTTTCTTCACTCACCAACAGAGATCTATTAGACTCTCTGACAAAGTTTTGACAGATTCACTGGAATTTTTTCACAAGAAATATGCTTCAATATTGAACCCCAAATTGAACTGCCTCATTTATTCTTTTAGTGTGAGGGGCTAAATGACCAACTTTGACCGAACACAAGATTTATTTTGTTGCTAAGCCAGATAAATACCCAGCCATGTGGACCTCTTATAGGCCTATCAACCTGTGTAACTCAGGTTTGAAATTATTGACTACGGTATTAGCATCTTGTAATTAAGCGATTATGCCTCACTTGATTTATGCGAATCAGTCCAGTTTTATTAAATGCAGACAAACATTTGATAATGTCTGCAGGGTTGTCCATCTAATATAATAATTCAAACCTAATTGCCCCAAAAAGATCGCTTTTTGCAAACCTAGCCAATCTTAGAGGAAGCTTGGGTTAAACACTTTACCGACCTTTATGTGAAAGCTGGGTTAAATGAGAACCCTGTGTTCTCGCAGACCAGCTGGAAGGGGGCTTTTAAGTAGGAACTCAACGACATTACGATTCTGATAAAAAGGAGTAAGAAATCAAAAATGTTTCAGGCCCTGATGGCCTTCCAAATTTGTGCCTTAAATCAAACATAGTTGTTTGGTCTAAACTATTGTCAGTATTGTTCGCAAATATTTTGATTAAAAATGAGTTCCCAGAAACCTGGTCTGTTGCCACTATAATTGTTATCTTTAAAGGCGGAGATGGATCCTCACTCTTGTTTTACAGACCCATCTCATTGTTGGATGTTTCAAATGCATTTTTTGCTAATATTTTGCTGAAGGAACTCCAAATTTGGGCACGGGACTCCAAGCGCCTGGACCCATTTCAGGCTAGGTTCCGGCAGGGCATGGGAACCTCCCTAAATAGTTTTGTATTGGAATTACTCTTATGCTAGTCAAAGGTACAAGGTAGATCTGTGTTTTTGGCGTTTTTGGACATTAGCAAGGCTTTTGACCATGTAAACAGGGCCTTGCTATGGAAATGTCTACAAGAAAATTGCTGTCCACTTCCCCTGGTGGGGATTTAGGAGGCTCTGCATGTGGGCACAAGGATTAAAGCAAGATTAGATGCCCACGGATCCTATACACCTTGAATAAAGACAAACAGGGGTCTGCGCCGAGGGTGTGTGTTGGCACCTTTCCTCTTTTGTTTCTATATCAAAGGAATTTTGGATCATTTGAGCTGCATAATGACAAATCCCCCTAGGCTGGGTGAGTTTAAAATCCAACATTTATTGACACCGATTGGCTTACAAACAGCCTTGTACGTGGTGGAAGAATCTTTATGAAATGTGGATTTGTCAATAAATACAGTAAAATCCAAAGTATTGGTGTTAAAGGGAGGAAATGAAAAATGCAGAACTTTTTCTTAGAAGCTGATGGGCTGTAGCATTGAAGTGGTAAATAAGTTTAAATATCTTGGGTCTCTCGTTTACGATAATGGGGGAGGGCCCGATTTACTGATTGACCTCAAGGCCTAGTTTATGTGGACAACAGCGCAGCTCCACCAGTTTGACTTCAAATTTGGTAGATTCTCTTTCCTCCCAGTGGTAAAACTGTATAAACAACAAATTGTACCAGAATTAACCTATGGAGTACAAACCAGGAATGTATTAATTGACTGGTCAGAATTTGAGCCGATCATCTTGAGAGGGGTGTTACGTCCCTGCAACCAGTACCATTGGTGGGGATACTATACAAATTGGGGCAGTTTCCTATCCAGACCATGATTGATTGGGGGAAGTTGCAGATTTTTTTGAGTATACTGGCACCCCCAGCTGCCTCAATTTATGAGAGATTAAATGCACTCTGGTTAAAAGGTTTGTACAAAGTTTTAACGGATTGGGGGCAGACTGTTTGAAGATAATGCAAACGATAGGGGCCTCAATGGAAGACCTGAGAGCAACAGTTTATTTGGTTGAATAAAAACTTTTCAGACATTTGTGGATTTCACTTAGAGAGAATTTAATGTAATATCAGTGCTTTGGTGGCCACATTGTCTGGACAATCAAAAATTACAATAACGTTGCTCCTTATTTGAAAAAACACCCGTCAAGGCTTTTTAGGTCCCAAATGTTGAGACTCAAATTAAACTTACTGCCAACCCAAGAAGTTCCGGGTAGAAGAAATAAAGTGCAGAGTGTTCAGAGACTTTGCTGGCACTGTCACAAGGAGATGGAGACGCTAACATATTTATGTGTACAATGTCCCGCCTTATGTATGTTGAGGGGTCAAATTGAACGGAACAGGATCTGTGGATAAGGATCCTAAATACAAATGAAATGTCCTTATCGATTCGGATTTTAGAGTTTTTAAAGGCAGCTTTGTAGAATTTAATGGTGTATGGCATATGAGTTTTTCTCTTTTAGAATGCTTTGTATTCTGTAATATTTAATATGGAATATGGGATATGGAATGTTGTTCACATTGATGATGATTTTTACTTTGTGTTTTTTTTAGCAGAAATGAAATTGTCAAATGTCTTTTAAGGAATTGTAAAATTGTTTATCTGTATGTTTTGTGTGAAAAGTACAGATTTGTACTGTAATGCACAATAAAAAAAAGACCTTGCAAAGGTGGGCAGCATTGCTATTTGCCTTAGGCAAGCAAAGCCTCCCCACCCCAGCTATGCTGGAGTACCATGTATAGCAGTGGAATGTGGTGAGGCCAATTTTTGCTTGAGCACACCACGAAAACCACTGGGTGGAATAGGACCAGGTACGAAACAACTTTGCCACAAAGTGTTGACTTGCACTCCTTTGGGGAATTGGGTTTATTGCATCCAGTGCTTTTTTAAATATTTGATGAGAAAGTGCCCCCTCCCCCAAAATTATAGAGACATCTCCCATGGTGCTTTGCCGGATAGAGGCTTTTTAGAAATGAAAAAGCTGCCATCTTTTTTTTCCGATGCGAGCATCAGAAAAGGGGGGAAATTACTATTATTTTTAAATCTGTCCTCACAGTGTCTAATTTGTATTGTTTGAATTGGAACGATTTGTCTCAGATTTGCGCCTGTACTTTTTCTCTTTCACCGACTGACTCTTTTCGTTTTGTTCTGTGCTACCAACCACCTGCCCTACAGGCTCTTTTTTAGATTACCTGGAGCTGTATTTTGGCTCCAAAGTTTTACATTGCCCCAAATTGTTGATTCTTGGAGATTTTGGTGATGTCTCGTTTAATATTTCTGATAATACGGGGGGCGTGGCTAACTGCCGAACGATGGAGACGTAAACCTCCATTGCTCCTGTACCGCCAGCTGAATCCTGCATCCATCCTGCGCATCTACCCAGCCTAGATGGTTTAAAATTCCTCCTACAGCTGTGTGATTATATGCTGCATCGACCCCTGACAAAAACCAGAGCAGAGGTGCTGTACGATCCTGTAGAATCGTAGTTTTGTGGCCGTGGTCTCCGCGCTAAGCAGCACTCCCAAGATGGCCGCCATGAGACCGATGTAAGCAGTGGACGGAGGGATCGAGACGTGGCAGAGGAAGGCAGGCTACAGGGAGGTGTCAACAAGCCTGCCCTGGTGTCTGGGGACCGCCTGTAGCACCGAGACAGCGATCCTCCTGGTGCCTGTGGACACGGGGGATGGGCGAGAGCAAAGAGCGCCTGCCGGCCCTTGCCCCCTGTGCGAGCCGGCGCACGTATTGTGGTACCGGCGCTCCTGACCCTGAAGTGACACTGCACGACCAACTGTGCCCTGGCTGCTCTGTAAGGCTGAGGAGAGCCGGGTGGTTTCCCGTCGCGAGGCGAGGGGTGATGCGACGCTGATCCAACTTCTGCGACAGAGGGGACACGTTTGTGCGCCACTTACTCACCCCCGGCGGCGTCCTTCACACACTGAGACGCGTCGAGGCCTGCTCATCGGGTTGCTGCAGCGACGCAGGAGCAGAGCGACCACTGCCTGATACACCGCCTGCAACGGCGCGTGCGCTCCGCATTGCGTAGAGTGCCTGCAGAGTCATCTACGCCCTGCAATTACTGACACCTGCTGCTCTGTTCCGGAGAACAACTGTGCGGTAAGGAGAGGGGGGCGGCAACGGGTGGGGGCTCGAGTTTCAAGACACTGTCGACCCCCCCGAACCCCTCTTGCTCGTTGGGGTGGCCCTGCTAAGCCCTGGTGTCCCCCCCTGGATCTACGGAGCGGGCTTGGGGGAATCGTGGACTGGGGTAAACAGGCAACTGCGCAACAGGTGGCAGGGGCTCGGGACTGGAAGAACCCACGAGCCCTGTCCCCGGAGCACGGACAAACGGGAGCGCACATGAACCTCAACCCTGCCCCACCCAGTTAAAGGAACCACAACACAACAGATAAGAGCACAAGGCGTGCACTTTGGCCCCTCAAATACACGGAATGTATCTGGTACACAGCATCACTGAGTAAAGGTTTGGTGGGCAACGGAGCGAATCTCTACTGTGCAGAGCTTCCCCCAACACTCCCTATTGCAGACCATATTGCATATATACCGGAACGGCTGTAGAATCATCCCCCGGGCACTGATGGACACTAGTGTACCTACTATATGTGCCTGAAGTGACTACACGGCTCGTAACACCGAGAACTTTGCCTGCAGTGAGAGTTCAGCACAGGAGCACGCGACCACGCGGGCCTGTGCTTCACCTCTGTGCGGAACGAACTGGGCAGCCTCAATAGAATGCAGAGAATTGCATGTTTGTAACTATCACGAAACCGGTAGGCACCCACCGGCTATCACTCATCTCCTGGACTGCATGGGTGCACAGACTGGCGCTCTGCTTCGGGTGGACTCAGTCGGCTACTAGACACAAAACGAGAGGTCCCGATGAGTGGGTGACCCCTGCACCCGGGAAAGAACTGGTGCCCCGAACTGCTGTCACCTCCTTAAGCTGAACAAGGCAAGCACCTACAACAAAGGCGTATTACAAGGTGTTGCTGTACAGTGTGGTGCGACCATTACTGCTTGAGAGCACATGCGTGCAGGTTCATATCCAGGGCAATTCCGTGTGGGTCTCAGTGACTGGTGGGCGCCTCAATCACAAAGTGTCCTTGGATCAATAACACCACAACTGGCGCATATCCCTGGGTGTTCTGCCCACACGTCGCCTGGACTCGGTGACAACACTCCCGGCCAAGCAGCACTATCAGCCTCCTGCCCCGCCGCTGTCCCCTCCCGTCCTGCCCGGGACGAACCCCTGCCAATACCGGACCAGATACCCAGAAATGGGGAAAGATAAACCCAGGAAGTCCTCTACGCAGAGCAGAATTGAACAATATGCTACCATGCCATTGACTCGCTCCCCGGAGAGGCCGCAAATATCTGAGTCAGACTGCATGGAAGAGGACATCTCCCTCAGAAATATAATGAGTGCCATTGCCAGCTCCAGAACTTCAATGGAAAAAAAGATGGACAGTATCGGTGCGGAAGTGTCCCTACTAAGACATGAACTGCAAAAGCTGACTTCACGCACTAGGGAGGCAGAGGCACGAATTTCAGAAACCTAAGTCAGCCTACGGGGGATAAACCGCAATGTGTCCGGCATGATGGCACGCATCAAGCTCCTGGAGGCTAGAGTGGACGATAGCGAAGGCAGATCCAGGCAAAATAATGTTCGCATACTTGGCCTTCCCGAGAAGGTGGAGGGGGACTGTATGGAACTATTCCTTGAGGAATGGCTTGTAGACACATATGATGCGCAATCCTTCTCGAAATTTTTCTCCATCGAACGGGCCCACCGCATCCCAACTGGCAGGGTCACCCCGGGAGCACCGCCGCGCACAGTTATCGCAAGATTTCTGAACTATAGAGTTAGGGATACGGTGCTGCAGCTGGCGAGATCAAAAGGGAAAATCACGTATAATGGATGAAATATCGCCTTCTTCCCTGACTTTACCAAGGAGGTGCAAAAGGCACGCCAGTCATTTGATCCGCTCAAGAAGCGCCTGCACTCACTGGGTGTCAAATACGGACTAATCTTTCCAGCCCAACTTAAGATTTACCATAAGGGTACATCGGTGCATTTCACAGATCCCAAGGAAGCGTGGAGTTGGGCCGAGAGGCACATAGATGGAGACGGGGCACTGGAGGGGGCTGGGGGAGAAGAGAACGCAATAGACCACATCCTGAGCACCCACCCGACATGGATTTGCAACAGCAGCAACAAATTGAGAATCAGCACCAAGAAAACGTATAAGGAGCTACAACAGCCAGTGAAGATGCCTGAAACATAGCATAAGTAATGCAACGGAGCTCACGCTCCATAATGGAAACTAAAACATAAGACATATCTAGGCTGGCGGCCGACCGAACAGCCGCTCCCCAACCAAGGCAACGAATCAAAAGTTAAAGGTTTAATTGGTTGAATGTTTATATTGGGTCCACAGATGCTTCAGTTGGGGGTGGAGTATAGGGTGGGGGGAGTTGCGGATGACGTTTTTCTCTGTTTTCAATGTTTAGCATGCAAAGACACGATGAGTACACTGTACAGATCAAACGCGGTACAACTGCCGCGTATACAAACGAGGAAACAAATGCGTGAATCTACACCCCAAACAGCCAATGGCACCTGAGACTAATTCAACCCAAAGAAGGCTCAAACTCCTGTCATGGAATGTGAATGGGCTGGGATCCAGCATCAAAAGAAGACTGGTATTGCAGCATCTAAATAGACACTCCCCGGATATAGCCTTTCTGTCCGAAACACACCTTGCAGGAAATGTGTATAAATTCTTCCAGAGATCAAACTACTGCACAGCAGTGCACGCTGGTTTCTCCATGGGTGCGAGAGGGGTGCTCATACTAATTCATAAAAGACTTCCGCTTGTGATCACGCACACGCTACAAGACAGAGGAGGCCGCTATGTACACATCCAAGCAACGCTATGGAGCCAAACCCTAGCACTCATGGCAATATACTACCCGCCACTTCTCCTTAATGACCTGCTAACCGAAATTACCCCCATCCTGGCAGCAAACCCTGCAGACACATGGGTGTTAGGAGGGGACTTCAATGAAGTCATGAACAATATCCTCGATCGCACGCACTTGAGAGCCAGGCATCCCACCACCACTACCAAATTGGCTTCCTTCGTGTCAGCATTGGGCCTGTGTGACGCGTGGAGAGACCTGCACGCTGAGGTTCGACAGCATTCTTTCCATTCTGGGGCCCACGCCTCGATGTCCAGAATAGACTACTTCTTCTTACCATGCCAAAATATTCATAAAGTATGCAGCGCATTCTTCCTCCCGGGGGGAACTCCGACCACTCCCCACTGGTACTCGAACTGGAAACAGCAAGACCACGACCTCCCCCCCTTGTGGCGGCTGAACACCTACTACTTGTGGTTCCCGGACCTTCAAGAAAAGATGCAGGCAGCTACTTCCAACTATTTTGATTGAATGCAGGCTCGGTTGACGATCCCAATACACTATGGGAAGCATACCAACCAGTCCTACGCGGTGAAATCATCTCATGGACATCGGCAAAAAAGAAGGTACAATGCGAGAGAATCACCGAAGCCAAAAGTGAAGTCACGTCCAAGGAACTAGATCACATTGCCAGAGACACCACAGAGACGAACAGAGCCCTTATAATGGCACAGAAGAAGCTCCACAATTTAGCCTTAGACTGTGCCAAAAAGGCACACATTGCCATGAAAGCACGTCTGTACAAAATGGGGGAAAAAGCAGGCAAAAAGCTTGCGTGGCTGGAAAAGCACGACGAAGGACAACAGAAGGTGAAGTGCATCAGAACCTCGAATGCAGATCTTGTCTACTCCGATGCGGAGATTGCAGAACGCTTTGCAGAATTCTACGAGTACCTTTACAAACCCCCTATCAACGCTGTAGTCAGCACCATACTGAATGACATTGACCTCCCAACACTTACCACAGAACAAGCCACCACTCTAGACAACAAAATTACGGCTGACGAAATATCAACAGCCATTGCCCAACTCCAAACAGTCAAGACCCCAGGTCCCAATGGATTCCCACTTGACATCTGAAAAAGCTGACCCATGTAGATATACCCACTCACTTGCTCAACATGTTTGAACACTCCCTAGCCAAGGGCGAACGCCCACCAGACCTCCGTAAAGCCACCATTGTAGTGATCCCCAAAAAGGGCAAACCCCCAGAGGAATGCACCTCCTACCGACCCATATCCCTTATCAACAGTGAAGGCAAAATACTAGCCAAAATACTAGCCAACAGGCTACAATTGGTCATTATGTCACTGATCCACCCTGACCAATGCGGCTTCATGCCTCAAAGGTCCACGAGAATGAACATTCGCAGGCTGCACCTGGCGCTGGAGAGAGCACCTGCTTTGCAACACTCACTCGCATTGTTGGCCATAAATTGCGAAAAAGCCTTTGACTCAGTTCACTGGGAGGCCTTATGGACAATAATGCGCAAGATGCAATTTGGGGAGCCGTTCATAAAATGGGTACAAATCCTCTACAACAATCCAACGGCGGAGGTCAGAGTAATAATGGAACCACTGGCAGTCCTTCTGCGGGACACCACCACGTGGACTGGCTTCAGATGGGGGCCGAAAGGGAAGATAGGATATCCCTCTATGCGGATGACCTCTTAGTATACCTGGGCGACCCAGCGACCTCCTGCCCCATGGTCACGCAACTACTGATTAACTATGGAGCCTTCAGTGGACTTAGAGTAAACTGGTCCAAATCTGTGCTGTTTCCGGTAAAAGGGGTAGACTGCATACCAGTATCGGGCTTCCCATTTCAAGTAGAAACCACTCAGTTCCGCTACCTGGGCATTCTAATCACCAATGGGCTGGATAGCTATGTAAAACAAAACTTGCATCCACTAGTTAAAAGATATGAGCAAGATGCAGCCCACTGGCAAGCACTGCCACTGACAATGCTAGGCAGGGCGACGCTCTTTAAGATGCTGGCCCTACGCCTGTTCTTATACATCCTTCAAAACGCCCCTCTCCATATCCCCACCGAAGAGTTCCATAGAATAGATGGAACAACACGTAAACTCCTTTGGGGTGGGAAACACCCGAGAATTGCCCTCAAAACCCTCCAACGCTCAGTCTGGGAGGGGGGAATAGGACTTCCAAACATCCAGATCTACTACTGGGTGACACAGATGGCGACAGTCAATGATATTTTGCACGGAGACCCGTCCATTCCGCATATAAAAGCCAAATTAGCTGCACGACACGGCATGTCCCCGATTGAAAGCCTCTACTGTAAACAGACTCGCCCTCCTGAACGTACGATAGTAGCACATACTGCCCTGGTATGGAAGGAAGTACACAAACACTTAGCATGGGACAACAAAATTACCCCAGTCCAACCCATCTGGAACAATGCTCACCTCTCGAGCCTCAGCAACCTCCCGAAATGGCCAAACTGGGTAACAGCCAGCATACTGACCATTAAGCAGGTATTCGTGAACGATCAGTTGATACAGTTTCCCGAGCTCGTGGCAACATATGGTCTCCCGGACACTGAACACTATCACTATGGACAATTACAACATGCACTCTCCTTACATAGGGCCCAAATGGTGGACATGCCGGAATGTACGCCTATGGAAAGGAATATAGTGATAGACAGTGTGAATAACAAGGTCACGTCTACTATGTACAACGCTATCTCCTCATTTGCCACAAAAGAGCTGCTGAATCTGAAGATGAAATGGGAATGCGATGTGGGCCAAATATAACCTGAAGACTGGATCTCGACTCTGATGTATCCTAGAGACTCTGCCATCTCCGCAAGAATCAGGCTCGTTCAATTGAAGATTCTTCATAGGATATATTATCCCCGAGTAGCTTTGTATAATTGGGGCAAAACGACCGACCCCAAATGCCTACGCTGCAAACAGGAAGAAGGGACCTTCTATCATATCCTCTGGCAATGTACACGTATAAAACACTTCTGGCATAAGTGTAGCGAAAGACTCACTAAAGTTATGTGCCGCCCGATCCCAACAGACCCTAAACTCCTTCTTTTGGGTGTTGAAGATGCAGTAGACATGTCTCGCTTCGAAAAGCTTCTTCTCTCGTCAGCCACAGGAATCGCCAAAAGGAACATTGCGCAATTGTGGGGCTCAGAAGTTACCCCGAAATATGACCAATGGATGTCAGATGTGGACGCCATCGTTCTAATGGAACGCCAAGTCTACCAAGCTAGAGGCTGTCCGGGCAAAGCAGATAAAATCTGGGGTAAATGGGAACAGACATTATAACTCAGATCCAGAATGGACAACGAGCTTTGTCGTGCAACTCTGCCAAGGCCACAAACGATAACATCACCTTTTGAGGCTGCTTGAGAAAGACCAGTATGTAAGCAGCCATTTGCTGACTTGTTTGCATCTATATCTCACAACAACTGTGTTTCCACGTCTGCTTATATCCAGATCATATCCGCTTTTACTACTCTGCCATTTGTATGCAAAGTTATATGGTTGCGTTTTGTATGTTTTTGTATTACCGCACAAAATGTAATAAAATGTGTTATAAAAAAAAATATTTCTGATAATACAGATTGTCTTAAACTGAATGAGACAATTTTGTCTCATGATATATAATTACTTACAACATCTGACTCTCATTATCTAGGACATTGTCTGGATCTAGTTCTGTCTAGAGGGTTGACACTGCCGCATCAAGAAAATATGGCAGTGACCTGGCCTGATCATTTTGTTCTTGTATTTTCTATTTTAATTGTCCATGTGCCCATGCAATAAAAAGTTGGATGTTTAAAAACAAGCTGCAACATAATCCCGCGAAAACTGAGGTTTTTGTTTGCAGGCCAAAAACCCATTGACCGATTTTCATGCTACGATTCCCTGTCCTGCGATTTCTGATGGTCCTACCTCCTTTTCTTGTAAGGTGAAACATCTAGGTTGTATGTGGCAGGCATCCTTGGGCTGCAATGCTCATGTTACTAAAGTTGTTAGATCTGTTTACTATCAGTTTAGGTTATTAAAACCTATTCTGACACTTATTTCCGAACCAGATTGTGTGGACAATGGTCAATTCTAGAATCGATTATTGCAGCACTCTTCTTTTAGAGGTGCCGGTGAGTCAGCTACATCGACTTCAAGTTGGCCAGAATGCTAGAGTTAGACTCGTACACAGTCTTTCTAGAACTGCATCTGTTTCTCTGCATCACAGGAAGTTACATTGGCTTCCTGTCCAAAAGCAAATTAAGTTTAGGACTCTTTACCTAATATACAAAGGTATTCATGGCATGGCGGCTAGTTTCTTGGCTTCTAGAATCAGTGTTCATCATACGCTACGCTCTATTTGTTCAACTGGGCAAAATTTGTTGACCATTCCGCCCTCCCATTTTTGTCTTTCGGGGTGATCGATGTTTTTCAATCAAGGGTCCCGTCTTTGGATTGCACTGCCTGTTGAACTTCGGAAGACACCTTTCCTGACTCTCTTTCGTAGAAAATTGAAGACTCACTTGTTTCAATATTCTCTGCTTTTTTATTGTTTTAAGTTGCTGCTCTGGGAATTGAACATATGCGCCTAGATGCAGGTTTCTGCTTGGCTCCTTATGGATGTGCGCAATATGCATTTCAAATCAAATCTCACTAGCCATGGCCAGTTAGTGTTGTACAATATACAGTGGGGATGGCCGAAAGCCATGGCTAGTGGTGCTGGTAATGTTGTAATGTTGTAACATATATACGGTGGACAAGGCCGAAGGTGGTGGCCACTGGCCATAGCCGAAGGCTATGGCTAGTGGTTTGGTAGTGTTGTAAAATATACAGTGGGGACGCCCGAAGGCCTTGGCTAGTGGGCCCGATACACATGTATAGTGGTCATCGACGAAGGTCATGGCTAGTGTCCTGGTAGTGTTGTAAAATATATAGTGGGCATGGGCAAAGACTGTGAGCACTGGCTATGGCCATAGGCCATGGCTTGTGGCTTGGTAATGTTGTAAAATATACAGTGGGCACGGCCAAAGACCATGGCTGGTGGCTTGGTAGTGTTGTAAAATATACTGTGGGCACGGCCGAAGGCCATGACCAGTTGCGTGAAAAAAACAATGGCATAACAAAACCCTTGAAATTAATTGAAAAAAACATGAGTTCAAGTTTAGTTAAGTTGGCCAAATGTATCGCAATAAATACCATTTGGGAAGTAATATAGATATTAGTCCTGTCTGGGCTTATGGAGGGACACTTTGGAGCCGATGAGGGTCCAATGACTAAAGACTGGATTGAGGGCTCTAAGCCAATTTAAATAGGAACTCCCCTTAGTGTCTATGCCTTTGGCTGGTCTACTCTGGCTCTTCTGCAGAGAATCAGTTGCTGTTGGACTTAATAAGTCTTTCTTATTGGGCCTGTCCACCATGGCTCTCCCACCAGATAACTGAATCGGAAAAGACCATTACGTTAATCTCAAGGCCATTCTCTTAGGCTTTGCTGGTCCCAGTTAGGGAGATCCCTCACAGAGATCTAGATACACTGCTGAGTTTTCTCTTTAAGGAAAGGGCATGTCTTAAGCCGAGATAGGAAGCTATACCATGGAAACATTTAATTAGTTTCTGATTAATGTGGAAGAAATTGATCCGTCCCCAATATTTGTGTATCTAATGGTGTGTTGTGTAGCCTGACTATCAAGACCGTGATAGAAGAAATAACCTTCAGATACTTATGTATCGAAATAACCTTCAGATACATAAGTATGTGTGTGTGTACATTATTTTAGTGGAGATAATGTTCATTAGATGAAAGCTGTATATATGTACATAGACTTGCATGAGTCACCAAACCTATTCGCCTTCCTTAGGGTCCCTGTCCACCCTGCAGGGCAGGTGGAGGAACTGTCGCATCATAACACCTTAGGCACCAATGAGAACCAGACATCTTCAGTGTGTTGGGCAACTAAAGTGCATGGAGGGCACATCCCATAACGCGTCTCTTGTACGGAACAGGTGGCACCAATCCAGGTTTACAGATGCATTTGAAGCATTTGAGGCCAAAGGCACCTTATCCTTTTCAGAAGCAAGAGGAGCATCAACCTCAATACCATTATAATGATTGTATCTCCTACAAGGGCTGACGGACTAACAGGCAACTCAAAACCAGGTTGAAACTTTCTACTTACTATATTCCTAACAGAAAAAATAATTAGATTTGACTGAACCAACTGTTTGGGGGAGATTTGAAAGTGTTTCCACAAACAGTCTAGTACTTAAACAGAGCCATAACCTAGGACTGCAGTCCTCAGCCCTTCTACTCTCAATTCAGATCAAGGCCACCTTCCACATGCTTCAAATCGTCACTCACAGCAGACTCTGAAGTTTTACAGGGTTTCAAACACTTCTTTTTTTACTCTTTGTAGATAGTGCAGGGTTCATCAGGCTCTCACGTTGGACCTCCAGTACTCAGTTACTAGCTGCTACTATCCACTGCCTAATCTCGTCTGATGGGTTATGACACTCAATACACAGTTGGACCCAAAGGGGCTTCAACCTTTCCCTCTTGCTTGGCCACACAGCACAGCGTCCCAACATAGGTTGTCCTAGAGGTCTGGTCTCAGGGTTAGCTTTGGCCCCTCTTGCGGCTCTGATTGGGAGTACTCTTCTAGTCTTGATACTGAAGACCTTCAGTCCCTTTGACTTTCTCTCCAGACATACTCCTTTTCGTCCCTCCTTGGGGACATCACTTCCTTCCTTCTGTTATTTTTCCTCCTCTCTATAATTCCCAATTAATTCCCTTCCCTTTCTGATATTCTCCCGTCTTATCTATTCAGAAGCTCTTCCTCCTCTCTGCTCTCTGTTTCTCCCTCTCTCTTGATCTTCTTCTCTTGCCTCCATTGCTCCAATTTGGATTTCTTTGACCTTTTTTTTCTTTTTTTGTCATCAAATGTTTCACTTCTCTGTCTCTCCCTATCCCCAAGCATTGCCTTCCCTCTTCTTTCTCTACCTCCTAATGGTCATTTCTCTCCTCTTCCCTTTTTTTTCCTCAGATTGTCTTCCTTCACCTCTTCCTCTCTCTGTATGTTTTTCAACTCCTTCGCCTCTGTTTCATTCTCTCTCTTTACACGTGTTCTTTCCCCTTCATGCCTTCCTATTTCTTTCCCATTCCACTTCTTCTCTTTTTTCTATCTCAACTCATTCCTCTGCTTCCACTCCTTTTTCTCTTGTCTCATGTCTCCTCCTTTTGCTCTCCTTTATCTCTAACTCTGCTCACTCTCTAACCATCTCCTAGTTTTCACACTTGCCCACTGATTTGCATCCTTTTTGTGTTCTCTCAGGATTTGGAATAGGCCAGTGTGAGTGGAGAATGCACAGCAACTGTGTGCGGTAGAGGAGATGTTCTGATGATTGGTGGAAATGTGGACCAACTGCGATTTCCGAAGGTGATCTTAGTTGTGCGGCTTACCGCCCCATGGCTCTATACACTGAGGTTAGAGAATATTTATTGGCCATCTTGGAATCAGGTGGAAAATCTCTCCTGGCCACTTTGTATTCTTCAGCCATCTCAATCTAGGAGCCCTGTTTCACTTCTAGTGCCATTTGTTATTTGTGTTTGTGTTATTAATTTGATTATTTAATAATTTCTTTACTAACCTCACTGCAGAATAGACAATTGTAATTGTGTGATCACTTATAGATGTTTCTTCTTTACCCCTAAGTAGATACTGTGATATCATAAACAAGGATTTAATGGTAACATAAATAAAAACGTGATATATTTCTACCTATGCAGGAGGATGGAGTTTTTACCTCCATGATCTGTGGAAGGCAGGCGGAGTAAAAATGAATTATCTTTTGTGAGACACGTGTGAAAGTATTAACATTTAAAAATATCCGAATGTATACACTAAGTTATTGGACTACTAGGAGAAGTGTACCACCCTGATACTAAGCCATCCCTAAAATGTTGTTTTGTTTGATTCGTGAGAAGAACCAGTTACTGGAGAAATACGTTTAAGTGAGAGAGCTAGCAAAAGAGGTACGTTTTTAGTGCCTTGCGAAAGGCAGAAAAATTGGTCAAACAATGCCTGTTCAGAGGCATAGTGCTTCATAATGACGGCCTGGAACAGCAAATCTGTCAATCCTCTGCTTAGAGTTAGACCCAGGGACAGCCAAAAGATGTTGGTTATTGAAATGGAGATTCCTGGGAGGATCAAATGGTGATTCAATTTTGTCGGCTAAATAGATACAGGGTAGTTCAGGAATGCACTTGAACACTACACACAGGGTGTTAAAACTAGGCAACATCATCTAGCAACCTGCATAAGGAGCTGCCAGAGGGTGCAATGGAGTCCCTTTTCTGTTTTCTGAATAAAAGCATATTCTGAATGTTCTGGTGGAGATCCAGCAATTTGAATAGGAGGCCACCATACAAGGAAATAGCTGTAAGGAACTCATGGTGGCAACAGTAAAGACAAGCACAAGTGATCACAGTTCAAGGGTGTTCATTAAACTGTATGGGTAGGTTGGAAAAACGCCAAATATAAATCTAAATCTAAGGTGGAAGCAAGCTACAACCATCAAATAGTAATAAGGCAGTCCTGGTGGCATCCTGTCAAATAATAGGGCCTATACTAAGAAAAACATATTGCCAGTCATACAACTAAATTCAAAAGGGTGTGGGATAGCATTCACAGAAAAGAAAGAAGTGGTCACAAATAATAAATCAGGATGCGGTAGTCAGGGTCTCCCTTCCTCACATTTTGGGCACGGGACAAGGAAGTACTCTGGAGCACAGCACACACTTGAGCTTTCCCAGCACGAGACTACGGTTCCACTTTCAGGTATCAGGACCTTCAGTGGTTAATTTATTTTTCTTCAAAAAGTCTCTTGTCGTTTGAGGACCTAATGTGTTCCAAAAATAATAAACAAAAGTTCCATTCTGCTTGTACGTTGGGTGATGCTTTTTCACCCTTGGAACCCCCTCTTCCGTGCTCAGACCCTTCTCGAATGTTAGCCTCTCTCCGTCGGGTTCACTACGGCTTTTCAACTCAATTTCACTTTTGGCATTCACAAATCTTAATGTCTTTTTAAACAGTTTACTGTGGACATCCCTCTGTCGGGTTCACCTTTGTCAACACACTGTTCTATGGGACTTTATGCTTTGCCCCTTTTCATCGGCATACCTTCCTCGGTTTCACTCTTGCCAACTTTACATATCCTTCTTCTTTCCTCTGATGCAGGATTCACTTCTCTTGGATTTTCACTGGTTTGCTGGTTAAAGACTTTCGACTGTACAGGGGGATTTTGCTAGACCCCTGTATGACCACTTTGACCTTTTCGTTGCGGCTTTCCTAAGGCCTTCCGGTATCAGTAGTTTTAACAAACGTGGGATCAACCAGAGTCTCTTAAATAAGCACCCACATGGTTCCGGACCTCTCTGCAGCTGGTTTTCCCTTAACATTAACAGTTCTTTGAATTTCACTTTTCTGCCACTTGGCAACTTTCATTCATCACAGTTCGGTTTCTTATCGGCTCTCCTCTCGACTCACTGGCTATGATGAACCACTTGAATTTTCTTGTCTCTGGAGTCAAGGATGGTACCACATAGCAAGCGTCTCTCCCTGGCTTGGTTATCAGCGGAGGAGGGCCGTTTGCATCTGCTGCAACACACGTTGGGTATTGTTTGCAGTCTTATGATTTCTTCCATGGAGATTTCGCAGGTCTGGGTCGGAAAGAGGAAGGTCGCTTCTCTCCTTGTCACCCTTTCGATTGTTGCCGCTTTTCTCCTCCTCTTCAACTGCCGTGTTTGGATAGCTCTCATGTTGTGCGGTTGGCCTTTCTCGTATTGTGCTCTCGTGCTCCTCCTTTTATTCCTGTGGGGAAGGGAAAGGGCCATCAGGTGTGTGTAATTCTGGTCAATTGCCTGACTTTGCCTGACCCTTGTGTTGGGACATGTTAGGTTAACAGCTCTGGTGTCTGCCCGTCGTCTTTTATGGTGTGCTAAAGTGTTCGTGACGGAAAGGGGGGGGTAGAGTGTTTGAGTATCCTACGTTGTAAGATAGGGAAAAGGTGTTATAAGAAGGGGGATACCGCGTCTCAACCCTCAGTGTCCCACTTCCACTACCAGAGGACTTCCCATCCAGGTGATCCTCCCTCACTGGTCTGCCCACAGGAACTGGATCCAATAGCAATGGCCTTGTCCTGGGCACCTGGATGACAGATCCCCTGGGACCAGTCAGGGATACACTTTCATGTTTCTCACATAGCATACTTCAATCATGAATGAATCATTGATCTCCCGAAAATATGGGGGATAGTAGAAGAGATACAGGGGAGAATGTGGACCATCTGTGGGAGTTTATCAAGGTTTCCCTGACTACGGCTCAGAGCCATACTTTCAAGATAAGATCAGATTCCCACAAATCGTCTGTGTTTTTAAGAAAAGAAGAATAGGTAGTATACATTTTCAGCACTTTGGGAGAAGGCGGAATGTTATCAGCATTGTTAAGCCTGTTGCAAAGGATAAGCCGCAGTACCTCAATTTCAGAACTTTAGACCACTGCATTCTGGCCAGTGGCTGACTTTAGTCTAAACCTCAAATGATGCAGAGAAACCGTAAATGGGCCACTGACAATATCTGCATTCAGCTTAAAAATGGTAGAAGTCTTGAGTATATCTAGAAGTGGTTGCAATGAACCATAAAAAGAATGGGAGAGGGGGACACCCTATGTAGTGCCACAATGTGCCAGGACTGGATTGGAAGGAAACCCACTCAGTTTTACCCTCTGTTTCCTATTGGAAAGAAAGGAACAGAACCACACTGGGGAATCCACAGTAAACCGTGCCACCAAGCCAAAGTGCAGGACCAACAGTTCATGAACAACTGCGCCAAATTAATAAATAAAATAAAGCCCTCATTAGCAAGACTCATTTGATTAGATAATTTTGAGGGAAAGCCATCTGGCAAGGGTGCAAAGCCCTGGCTTTTTTTATTTGTATTAGTACATACAATGATGCAGGTGATTCCTTCTCCAAAGGGGCAATCTGCTAACCAGATCCCCCTTTGTTCCAACTCCATGCCAAAAGCATAGTGCATTTGTGCCCTGCTGCATCAGTAACTGATCCGCAGCACCCACTCTGCTCGTGGCGCAGAGCAGATTCAAGGGTCACAAGATGCCCACTCAACCGCTGCAGTGACAGCAAAGTCACTGCAGCACAGGGGCGACATTTAAAATATGTCCCCTGTACCCAAACTATGATGATCATGAGTACCCCGTGCTGGTGGCAGGGTAATTTCTAAGAATAAGCTATGCCTGAGTTTAGGCATAGTGCATGGCGATACTTAAAATCCTGGCCGCCACATCCCTATTGATATTGCACATGTGTCGGCTCCTGTGAGTCAGCTCTGCTGTGGAAGTAAATGTGTGTTCGGGTCAGACAGGGCGATACTGCCACATGTTAGGACAGAAACCCAGAGGACCCAGACTCTCTTTGATTCTCTTTGGGAGAGCAGGTAAACCCCCCTAGGCCTGCCCTTGCGACCACTGGAAAAAGAGGCAGTGCCAAGAGCAGTTATTTGTGTTGCACCTGAAAAATGTAGTTTTAAATGCAGTTAAATGTGCCACCGCTTTTTTCAACTGGAATCTTGATCTTGTTAGTTGGAGAAATAACAGGGTTGCAGCAGAAACCATGAAGCCGCCATCACATAACATGTTGGCAGTCCATTAGTGAAGGATGCCTGAATGGTTGGGTTTAGAGGTGGGGCTGTCTGTGCCACTCAAGCAACAGGAAGCGTATGGGCTAGGTCTAGCAAGCTGGAAATGGGTAAGAGCAGCCTGCAGTACTCAGTGACAGCACAGCATGAACGCAAATCTCATTTGTGTTTCTCGTTGTCTGCTTTGCACATCCAGTGAGCCACTGGGCCTGTGAGGAGATGAATGTGCCCCAGTGGCTTCTGCCACCAATCCTGCCTGGGCACTGTGTGACCTGACCCAGATCTGCCAGACCTGTTTCACAGGCACACTACAGATAGACGCAAGGTGATTTAATTAATTTATATGACGTTGTCCTCTGCCTTTGAAATAAACCAGCTGTTTCTTCCTCAAGCAAAGAATATATAATATTTGGAAGGATAGCTCAGGGGCAACACACTTGCTTTGGGAACAAGAGGATGCAGTGCAACTTGTGCTCAGTTCCTATTCCAGTGCTTAGAAGCTGGAGATGGCTGGCATTAAGCAAGATATAAAGGACCAAAGAAAATGATCAAATTGGCCTTTTCTAGGGGTGATGTCATGGAGCTGCTGCTGCTGTTTACGTTTTAAAATGTATAAAAACTGCATTTACTGTGTCCTGCAACACATCTTTCCCCTCTATCTGCTATTTAACAAAAGAAAATGTCGGTTACTTACCAAATGAGCAAAAGATGTTGGGTGGAAAGTTTCAAATCATTCATACGGAAAGACCATATACAAATCATGCTTGGTCCCTCCCCAAAAGTGGCAGACCAGCCCAAACTGCTAGGTCACATTCCTTCTGCACGAGACCACAAGTATCCCCAGACATGTACTAGCCTCATTGGGCATCATGGGTGAAGAGTAGCCTAAGGGCCCGATTCATGGAAATGGGCATCGAAATCTCACAAGGGCCGCGCGCTAAGGACACTGTGCAAGCCTTGCATGCAGAAAAGAAAATGCGCGCCCCACGTATTCATGGAATTGTTTGCGCAAAGTAATCGTATGTGCAAGTCGTGGCAGGAACTCCCCTGACACGCCCACATGCAAAGCATAAACTGCCAGATCAGCTACCTATGCGCGCTCCACTGGGCGCAAATACATGCACCCTTCAAACTGTTTGTGGGGTCCCCTGCAATCAGACCTGCATCTCTGAGACCGTGCACTGGGTCCCCTGTAACTTTTACTGGCACCCCGACAACCTGCGTATGAAAAATCATAACTCGGTCTAAACTTGGAAAATCTGCATGTGAACCCCCGTAAACCATTCCTGCACCCCGCTACAATGCTTAGACGTACCCCCTAAGTTACATCGGAACCCCGGCTTAGTACACGCACCCCAAAATCCAACATGCAACCCCACCACTGCGCTTCAAATCCTACGCGCATGTGTACTTACGCCTACCTCGGGTGGCGGATCGTCGAGAGGACTTGTGTGGCTATATCCCGGCCGATAGGTTACACGATCGAATCCATGAATACGTCTCCTGCTGCGCAATAGGGGGCGTGTGTGGGACTGCCTGCAGGCTATCCCTCGGAACGCCCACTTTTTTGCCTGTTCTTTCCCATTTTTGGTGTTCCGTCCCCTTCCCAGTCCTCTCGCACAAGGCCCTCGACGGATTGCACAGACGTGCTGAGCAAGCGCAAACTCAATGCAAGTCCAGGAAAAGTACCACGCATTCAATTCCACTAATCGACGAAAGCGGATTTGCGCACGGATGCGCACACAAGTGCCCTATTTTCCACGTAATCCATTCCATGAATCGGGCCATAGGTCTCTATGTCTAGCAGGCTTTTCTAGGGGTGATGACGTGGAGCTGCTGCTGATGTTCACATTTAAATTAAAAAGCCCTGCAATTATTGTGACCTGCAACACAGACTCTAACACGTCCCCTCTGCCTCCCATCTAACAAAAAGATATGTGGGTTACTTACCAAATAAACAAAACAGAAAGGTGATAGCTGTAAGGTTTCAAATCATTCATAATCACTGGCACAACTCTGGGCAACCCTCCAGACAATCGTTTTTCAGCCTGCCAAGCCACTAAAGGAGGGGAAAGACTATATGCAGATCAGGTTTGGTCTCTCCCCAAAAGGGGCATCCAGCCCGAACTGCTAGGTCACATCCCTTCTACACAAGACCACAAGCATCCGCAGACATGTTTCAGCCTCATTGGGTGTCATCAGTGAGGAGTAGCCTAGGTATGTAGCCCCAGCAGGCAATTCTATGGGAGATGCTGTTGAGCTACTGCTGCTGTTTACATTGTAAAATTTAAAAAACTTGTAATTACTGTGACCTTTCTGGACGGACTTGTGTTGATCAGTTGCTGTTTCCAGTCTGTGACCAGACACTTGGCAGGCACTGGATGTCTACACTTGGAGGTTTAGGCCTCTCTGAGATGCTCTGTCTGTTTACAGTTTAGCCCGAGTGATCCACAATAGTCCAGTTTGTTGTGTTGGATTACATTCAAAGTAATTTGGTAATTTGGGCCTATACACACTGATATTAACGCTACATATGGTGATCCATTCTTTATGAAATGTATATCAAATTATAGTGATATCACAACCATATTTTCTTAGTGTACTGAGGATCAATGCTATGTGATGCCACTTACTGTTTTGTCAAGGGATGAAAAGTCATGTATCATCGCTTCCCGTGATGTCACTTGGTAGTGGGGTCAAATGACATCACTTCTGGTGATGTCATCAGAGGTTAAGGGTCATGTTATGTCACTTCCGCTACCCATGGCCTTTTGGTGCAATGACGTCCCTGTAACCCACTCCCCCAGAGGCAGCTGTCCTGGACCCATGTATCAAAGGAGCACACCCATTCAGGAGAAGTAGCCATACACCAGGGTGCTGCATATTGAAAGGTTTTTGTTGTCAGTAGTAGCGAAGGGGTCAGGAGTAGGATATGCAGGAGTGATGTGGACACTGGAAGAAGCCTTCCACCATCTTGTTTCTCACTGATTTTCTTTCCCATTCCTGTCTCCTCCACTTCCTCTGGAGTAAAGCAATTTGGGCACAAGGTCAACAGAGCAAAGTCCACTGCAGCCAGCAGCAGGGATTGGCCCCTTAAAGCAGGCTAGCTTTAGAAGAATCAACTGAAGACTTGTGCCCTTAAAAGAAGGAGTCTCAAACCCATTCAGCAGAATTCCGTCAGTTCGTCAAGGATCCTTTATGGCCAAAGAGACGTTCTGAACATTCTCACCTTGACTTCACTAGGGACAGCGCACGGCCGGAGGGGAAGAAGGAGCCTTCCAAGACACAAAGAAGATCTGTCCCCTAACCACTTCCAGGGCACATTGGGAGTGACCAGTGCTGTGGACCAGGACCAACCACTGTGCAACAGATCTTCTGTGCCAGAAAACAGACCCTAAACTGGGGTATCCTGTCCTCGAGTTCTTTGGGAAGGCCTAACAGCAACCGGAGGGCCAGACCAGTCGAAGCACCCTGTTCTTTCGAATCAAACTGGTCTCTCCTTGTTCCCAGCATCCTGAACAATAGTCAAGGGGTTGGTACTGGTGTCTCCATTCCTCCAACCAACCGAACTATTGCACTTAGTCTAAACCAGCTCGGCACTGAATCGTTTCTTAGTGAAGCATGTAACCTGCTAGGCCCGCAGCGTCTGCTCATTGCCAGAACCCAAACCGAATCTCTCGAGGGTCACTTATTGACTCTAACCGGGCATTGCAACCATAGCTCAACCCAGCTAATCGGAGAACTGTTGCTTCATTGACTGCATATTGACGCACCCTCGATCACCACTTCAACGACCGCTGCTTGCTGATTCGAACCGCTGGAGCATCACTCGCCAACCTCTGTCAGCGGCCAAAGCCTGACTCGGCCAGGCCAACTGTGAAGCATTCTTGGGACTGGACCGACCTGCATGCTTGAACGTCTGCTTTGAAACTACACAGAGCACTCGCATTCAATCCTACTTGATGGCTGCTTGCTGCCAGGCACTCACGATCGTATGTGTCAGACTGAGCCTGATCAGCTTGCATCATCGCTCGTCACAGGGTATTCTGCGTCAGCCCAACAAGAACTGAATCCAGGTACTGTGACACTGAACTGCCCCCATGGCCTACCGGAACCTGTGAAGGGATAATGAAGCAAGACACAGTCAACAGACTTAAAGCTCAAACAAAATATATTTATTAACTTAAATGTCAGGATGGTTGAAAGCCTAACGTGCCCTATGCTAAGGTGTGGGATTCCCCTTCCTGAACAAAACTAAGGAAAGTCTGAGTCAAAGCGTTCAAATAGTCTGTCTGTGTCCAAAACCTATCCTTGCCCTCACACCTAGAACAAATAAATGCGTAGGGAAACAATGTTTAACTCAAAGTTTTGAGCTCCTTCCAGCTCACAGCTTTCTCTCAGCTCCCCTTCCCCAAGCACAAGAAAGTACCATGGAAAAGAGTCTTGAGGTTTACCTTTCTCCAGTTCAAGGCAATATAGTTCAGAACCAATCCTGGGGTTCCCTTGCCCGAGTTTCAAATAACACAAAGCAAACAAAAGGGGGTTTTGAGACTTCCTGTCCCAAGACAACACATATAGATTTGCCAAGTCTCAGGGTTCCCTTCACCAAGACTTCAATGTCTCACACTGTTTCCTTGGTACTTGCTCCTGTGCACTAAGTTACCTTTATTTGGTTTTCTTAATTGGTTTCTGGTTTTAGGATGTGCTGTTGGGCTCCTCCGGTTTCTCCTTAGCCACCTCGTGACTCTGCCACCATGTGTTACACATTCCTTTTCAAACGGTATCCGTGTCACACTGTATTCACTTATTTAAAGTTCGCTGTATGGGTTTCCTTCAGCCTTTAATATATTCAGCTTCAAAGTTTGGATTAATTCCTTGCGCAACAATCTTTCAGTATTATTCAATTGCAGTCCAGAGTTTAATGCAGTCTTATGTTGCTTAATTATATTCAGTTTCAAGATTTGAATTCATTTGTTGTGCCACATGCGTTTAGTATTTGAAGTTTACTGTTTGCTTCAATGTTAAATTTCCATTCTAGTTCGGCATTCAATATGCATTGGCTTTCTGTCAATTCACAGTTCACATGCTTTACATTTTTTACTTTCATTAATTAGTTCAAAAGGAAGGATTCGTAATGTTTGGAGACTTTTGAAAACGTTCTCGTTCCTTTAACAAGGCACGGGACCGATCTGCTACATTGTACAAGTCTCTGCTGTCATTTCACTTTATGAGCCTCGCGCTTACAGTAATACTGGGTTTCTCTATCTGAGACACTCACCGGCTCACTTTGAAGTCCTTCCATATCGTGCTGGCCACAAACTTGGTGATTTCCTTCCAGGGGTCCTTTCTCCACCCTCAGACACTGCCGGGCGCCTGCTGCACTACGGGAGACAAGCAATTCTTTTGATGGAATGAATGACAACCCGGTATCCAGTTAAAATTTCGAATGCACAATTTCGAATGCATTAATGTCGAAAAAAAGGATTTTTTTTTAGCAAATATATCTTTTTTTTATTTTATAGGTTTGTTTGGGTTTAGTTAGTAAAAAAAAGGGTAAATTAAAAAAAAACGGGGGTTGGGGACGAACATCCCCATTAAAAAAAAATAAAAAAAAATCGACATTTATTTTCGACGTTTTTCATTCCACATTAAGGCATTTGAAATTATTACATTCAAAAATGTCACTATAAACCTGACAACCCCTCACCTGGTCTCCTTCCTTTCTCCTCACCTCTGCCCCACTGAGCTTTTGCTCTCACTTCACACTCGCCCGGACCCTCAGTTGCTCCAGTCCCCAGTGTGCTTCTTCGGCGGCAGAACGGCTCACCGCGGCTTCCATCAGCGTCTCGCCTCTCACTCTCTACCCTCCTGTTCACACCCCTGTTATACACCTGGCGTGTGTAAAAGGGTTGCAGGTGTGAGTCCTTTCTCTTAGTTGCCTAGCTATAGTTAGGCTTATTAGTAAGACATGCAAGGCATGTCTATGGTACTCCTCTGAGGCCCTCTTCCTCGTCTCAGTACCAAAGTGATGTAGCTTCATGGTGGTGTGTATTACTCCTAGTCGTCTCTTCCGTGTCCCAGTACTGTGAAATGTCACATGTGGAAAAATTAGGGCAGTTGTCTTATAATAGCCCATAAAGGTTGGGGGAGGGTTAGGTTTGTCATTGTTAGAAAAGGGGGGTACTATGTCTCACCCCAAGGGTTCCCCAATCCCTATCCTCAAGGACTCTCCACCCATGTGATCCTCCCTCACTTTTCCACCCCCAGGGTCAGGATCCAGGAGCGATGGCCTTTCCCTGCCCACCTGCACAGAGGATCCAAGGGGAGTAGAAGTAATATACCCTCAGCTTTCTAACAGACCTTAGAGACTGCTTAGGTCACCAACACTCCTGTTTTCAACCCAATATCCTTTTTTATGGTAGTACCTTACCTACCACCCCTGGACCTACGCTCAGATTGCCACTTTCTCAAGTCTGTCGCATCTTCTCTGTTCTTTCCTTGGGGGGGGTGAGTTTTTGTATAGTATTCTCTTTTCGTTCTATTTGCAGATGGTGTGTTTTATTAAAGTGTTTATACTTTTATAGAACCTTGATTGGACATTCCATTTATTGTGGACTGTGATAATGTGTTGTTTGGGTCCCTACTGGCTCACTTTAACCGCCCTCTTAAGAGTATATATGTCCCTTGGCCCGCATTACCACAAAAGGCGAAGGAGATATATCTCTTGATGGTCGCTGTTTTACCTTTATGATTGTATTGTGTTTTGGTTTGTATAAGTGTGAGGACCGAGTGGGCCATTTTGCCCATACTCATTTGTACTCCCGCGAAGCAGAATCCAATTTGTCACAATCATGCCAAAGAGCCACACGTTCTGTATCTGCCCATTGTTTATACGGAAAGAGAGACTGACACATGTCCAGAATACCCTTGTTATCAATAATGGTCTGTAGGTGCCATGTCACAGCCACCTCAAGTGTCTTTGGCAGCCAGGGCAGTCCTGCTAAGGGACAGCAGTTGTTTAGATTGGTGGGATCCAGAGGCTTCATCAGCAAAGGGGTGAGGACAGACTGCTTCACAGCCAGTGGAACCAGCTCTTGGGAGAGTGACAGAATTAAAACATCAGTTATCACAGAAGCTAGAGCAGTAGCTTTTTTTCTAGCGGTTTTCAAAGGGTTCATAACAACTAGTAGGTTTTGGAGACACTCAAAGGAATGTTATTTCTGATGTTAGGACTAGACAAAGTTCACCAAATATTGAGAGGTGTTCAATGCTCACTTAAACCCCAGAGCTGTAGAAATAGTAGTAGTATCAGTGGTAGTTTATTGGTATACAAGATAGTTTATTTCAAAAGACATTTTGCAACACATGACTATTGACAACTTGGGTTATAGTTCCTGTAGAAATAGTTGTTTCAGTGTTTTTTGTTTTAGCCACAAAGAAATGACTAAAGCATTGCGTCTGCTTTTAGCAGGTGTAAAACTCAGGCGGATTCCCCAGAGAGCCATTGATTTAATGTCAGCATGAAATGACGTGCTGGTCTTAAACCCTGTTTTTAGGAGCATCAGGAAAGCATGAAGGACATGGTTTGCTCTTCAATGAGCCCACTCCGTCTCAAAACAAAATAAAAATCCCACAGATCATTAAAGAAGGTATTAAGACAGGCGTAACACACATCTCTGTCTTACGACCTTCTTTCATAATCTGTGGGACCTGAACATTATCCTCAATGAGTGATTCAGCAGTCATTTGCCAGTGTCGGCGGTGGAGCTAGAATTTAACTAAAGGGTTGGCATGCTAGGGGAGTTTTACTAAAGCCTACCCGTGATAAGACTTTATAAAACTATCCCTTGGTATATAGAGCCCCACCTTCTCGAATAAGTCTGTACGACTCAGGGTTTTGGTAGTATGGCAGACCAGCAGGTTTATCTTATGAGGGAGATGTGAGCTGTAGGTAAGTACAATGAACTCAGTAAATACATAGGCACAAAGAAACACTTGCACACTTGTAGTTATAATAAAATAGTTATGTATTTGATATACACAAGGTAAAGTTATATTCAGGTAAGTAAGTATTATTTCAGACTAATAAACAGAGTAAACCTTAAGTTAAGAATTATACAGTTAATTGAACACAGTTCAAAGGTAAGTAAAATCACTTGTTATAGTAACTCATAAAATGTTCTGTTGAAGAAATTAAAAGGTTAAGCAACACCAACAATAGCAGGTCAGTACTTTAAAAGATGTGCATTGCTTTTCAGAGTCCTTAAGGATTTAGCAGTCCATTCCTGTCTAGGTGGGAGTTCTTCAAAGTCAGATTGGAGGTAAAGCAGATAAGGCACACATGCAGAAAAGGCAAAGTTTCAGAGGCTTCTTCAATTACAAGTAAAGGGCTTTTGTTGGTCAAAAACGTTTCAGGGACCTTGGCAAGAGCCCCCTATGGGCGAAAAGCGTTAGGCCTGGGTGAACATATGGGCGAACAACCACACACTGGAATCAGCACTCCAGCAACAAAGGAACGACAGAATGACTCAAGATATGTACTACCATGAGTCCCACAGTACCTGAGCAGTGATGAAAAAGATGCAGTTGGATCCTTTCACGGTGCAGCAGCAGTGGACCTGGTGTCCTGTTCCTTGGTCATGGTGATGAAAGGAGGGACTCTGGAAGGGAAGTCACAGCATCAGTTGAGGGAAAGGACTCCCAGAAAAAGGATTCTTAATGCTCCAATGTCAGTCTGCAGTTGTGGTGCCTTTTTACAGACTCCTATGGGGAACAGTTCTCGTCTGAAAGACTTACCTCACTTGCTCGTTCCTGCACTTTGGTGAGGGGACTTTGAGGAGGGGATCTTGCCTTCAGAGGTCCAGAAGGAGTCCACCAAAGTGTTGTGAGAGTTGATGTACTGAATGATGGTCGCAGGTCCCAGGGTATTGGCGGTTTGCAGCCCAGTAAGGTTGCAGCTTGTCGTGGGATGGCACACATTGCAGGTCTTCTTAGGACTTATTATGCCCATGAGTCCCAGGGAGGAAGTTGTCCTCCTTGCAGCTTCCCTGTTGATTCAAAAATGGGGTCAGGACAGCAGCAGTCATTTCATTCGGCCTCACCAGTTGCTGGAAGGTGCTGCAGACAAATCTAGTCATCTTCTTTGGTTCTTCAGTTCCAGTGGTTCACTTGTCTTTTGTCTCAGGGTCCTCGCCTTTTATCCAGGAATACAGCCAATCAACATTCATGCAACACTCAAACGTTGTGGGGCGGCTGCCCTTTCAGGACAAAGAAACAAGTAGTGTCCTAATTGGCGGACAGTTCCGTCCCCTGCACACCATTAATACTGAGAAACCATAGTCAAAGTTTGTGTATAGTTATAAACAATTCAAGAGATTTTCGATTTTTCTGAAAAGTGTCAGAAACTAATTTGTGATACACAAAATAGTAGTAGGAAACAGTGATTATTAACAAAACAATGAACTCCACGCATTTAGGTATCTAGGTCCCTTCATCAGGAATGATATATCTTAAATTAGTAACAGTGTGTCTTCATACTTCATGCTTCATGTGTCTACAAAAGGTAGGTAAAAGAGTTTCATTTAGTCTGGAGATCTTTAACAGAATCCATAATGGTGGTTCATAATTATGCACGCATGGTAGGCAGCATTTACAGTTATAATTAAATGCTGCCTCCATGATGGAAGGCATCATTTAATTGTAATTGTAAATGCTGCCTGTCATGCGAGCATGGTGGGCAGCGGATACTCACTTACACGGCAGAGTGCAAATGTGCAGGGAAAAAGGAAGCCTATGTGTGTGTATGCTGCCTTTTGCCATGCACATTTGCACTCCACCATGCAAATGACCAAAATTTGGCATCAGGGCATATGTCTACACCCAATGGCTCCCTGTCACCAATTAACACTCTGGAGAAAAATGAGTTCCGTTGGCGGGTCACTGCTGGCAAATTTTGGTCACTTCCATGGCAGATTTTACAATTACAATCAAATGCCGCCTCCTACCATGTGTGCATGGTAGGCAGGGCATGACAGGAAGCGTTTACAATGAATCCCTATGGAGTCCGCCTGCTGGCGGCCTACATAGGGATCCCGTGCATGCCGGTTCACATTCTTGATTTGTATGGCAGAGATAAGGGAGGTGGTGGAAACACAAGTTCATAGTACGCGGGGGCGAAAATGAACTCAACCAGGTTTTTAAACTTTTTACACGACGGGCACTTAGATCGTTTTGGAAATCTTTCAGTTCCTGAAGAACACTGGTTTTTCCTGTCCCTGAAAAAGTGAAGCACTATGCATGAGAAACATTAACAGAGATGTTTGACACTGGAATTTATTTTTATGATAAATTCAGTTGACTTTTCTAACCACTAATGGTTCTTATATGACTGCGCCCAAAATCTCCTATTTTCACATACAGAAAAGCAGGAATTAATACATTCGTAAGAAAATCACGCCGCGCAGCCATGGGCGTAATTTTAAGGGGGGACAGGGGTGTTTGTCACCCCCCAACTTTCAAGGCACACCATTTTGTCAACATTCATTTGGCTGGGGCACCTTTTGTTCAGATGTCATGTCCCCCCCAACATTTTCAGCAAAATGACTCCACTGGCGCAGACTTTGCATCTGTGAAGCGTAGCGTCACGGGGCTGCTGCCCTGTTATTGAGCTGATATCCGCCCAAATACTCTGCAGTCCCTCGAGAGGTTGCTGGGGGAAGAGTTCCGTATCTGGCAGCTCCTCTTCTCCCAGCCATTTGTTTTTCATCGAGGGTGCTCTAAGGTTAATGCAGAGGGCTGGGGATGGGCTAATGGCATGCTTACAGTTATTTTCCACAGTTTCACGGACCTCATTGCTTTGTTTATCCTCTAAAAGCCAGTCTTCCTTTACAACTCGCAGGCATGGAATCGATTAAGGACTGCCAGCTGACCATCATTTCGGGCTAAATATAGAGAAACAAATAAAACACACCATCTGCCCGAGAAATGAAGGCAGCCTAATGCGTAATAATGTAAAGCAGATGTAGCTCTTCTTTTTACTCTAAACAAATACGATGTCAAAAACAAATGCATTTATTTGATCATTATAGGTTTTGTAAAGCAGAGCGTGCTCCTTTGTTGCTACTTCTGTGAGCACATCCGCGCAGTCGATTGCATTTTTCGGTCATCAGAAGAGGGCTCTATGCCACTCACAGGCACAGTGGTGCATCTTGGGAATGTCCTGGAAGGCCAGAGCTCGTGGGTGGGCAAGGGGGGCTTGTGTGGGGGCAGGGAGGCAGCCCCAGGAGGAATGGGTGGCCACTAGGGCAGGTGCAAGGAATTTTGCCACCCTAGGCAAACTGTCAGATTGGCGCCCCCACCACCACGATCTTTCCGGGTCCTAATCGTTCTCAACCAACCGTCACCATTTTGTTACTGATTGCTGCAACCCGTTACATTACCTTCACCTAACACATTGCTCACGTCTTCAGCTGTGTATGGATTCCAATGCACTTTCTTCACATTAAACTGCAAGAGCACTAGCATGTCGCTGGTACACTGTATCCAGGCAGGCTGGCTGCCTTGTGAAGGCTCTTGGATGCGGTTGTGTGTCAGCTGCACACATGCTCACAGCGGGTGATGGCAGGTTGAGAGATGGCCAGGAACAGCAACCGAGAGCTAATTTATTGTGCAGGGTTATTATTTAAAGGGACTCTTTCACAGTACATGCAGCATTCATGTCAGTGTGACACTTATTGTACACAGGGATGCACACAGGAGGCTTTGCTTGCATTGATGACTGAGGCTGACTGATAAAGTAAAGTAAACACAGCGTGGCTTTCTTTTGTTTTGCCATCACTCAACTTACCCTCCACACGGAATCTGTTGGTTGTCTCCGTGACCATCTGAAGTGGGAGAATGGAAGACCAGGCTCCCGTCCTTCACCTCTCGCGCTTGGCCTAAAGGGTCACGACCCAGGCACCCGCCACGAGAAGAGTTTGCCCATCTACCAGACGACCAAATACCCTGGTACAGGAACATACGGATGTGTCCATCTGCCTGCCCAGCAGCCCGCCCTGGCCATGCCGACACCTGCGGCGCGGATCAACTAGACTAAAACCTACACGTCGTTAGAGATGCCATGACGACCTAGCCAACGGTCAGCACACCTGTACAAATATACACACTGGACACTCCCGCACCAATCTACACGAAGAATATACTCAGTGCTATGACGTAGGCGACAGACATACTCACGGACGTGCATCTTTATTATTTTCCACATAGGCCTTCAAAATGCAGAAACGCAAGACGCATCATGAACTCATCTAAAAAGCTTGCTTACGCTTCTCCTAAACCTAGGTGCCACAATGAGAAATATAATGAAGACACGATACTGGTCATAAGACAATATGGTACTGTAACCTAAAGCGCCTGTGCACCAAACGGTTCCACCTATACACCAGGCCTGAGTAGGCCGCAAGCAAGAGCTTACATGGACGTTAAAAGAACAAGAGTCAGGTTGCTGATCCTGCAGAATGAGCCCGACGAAAGCAAACAGCCAAGGTCGCAATGTTGCAAACCCACATTCCGAAAGCAGACCATCAAGGGCACGATGTTGCAATCTCGCATGCCGCACACCAACGTTAAGGTCACACCTGCAAATTAAACCAAGCACACAGTGGAAAAACAATATTAATTGTGCAGAATTCTGCCTCAAACACGGTCCCACCTCACGTGACCAAGCCGAACCTGACAGGATGCCAAGCCCAGGAGAAAGAAGGCGTCTGGATCCCTCGGTACAAGACATAGGCAGATACAATTAAAAGGCTCAATGGACATCTGCGACAGTGGGAGTAGTCGGCCTTTCAGCTTATGAATAAGTCCTCACATTGTCTGCACGTACTCATAGTGAAACATTGTTGCAAATGACAGGTACACCGAGAGCTGGGAACAGCGATGGTCCCAGGCTGGGAAGCTCGCGGGCGCACCAATCAGAACATGGGGCTCCTATCACTGACGCCATTAACATTAACCAATCATCAGGGGTCTTCATGTAACAATTCTCATGTATCTAATTGTAGGGACAACCCAGATATATCACCTGACTAACCCTTGTCCACTAATATTGTTCTCTATACGTATGCTATACTAACCCTACCACTCGAGCAACCAATTAAGAGTGGCGATAGGTTTTTTGCTAACTTTCCAAGGTGACGCAAGTAGCGCGTCATACTAAGGTAAAAAGGGCCTGCGAGCCCTACGATTGTGTATGTGTCAGGACGGACGCGTACGCTCCTTGACCCATCCCTGCCGTTTTTGTCTAATAAACAGCAGAGTCACCTTGCTTCTTGCGTGTGTCTCATACTCTATCTCTTTTGGGATATACGGGAGGAGTTGGGGCCTCCCTGCCCGGAGGTCTGCGGACGGCCCGGCCGACCCCGGCAGAATTTCCCCCCCGACAAGTTGGAGGCACTGCTGAGATCTGTTTAAGATCCGCCTTTTTATTTTTACTTTTTCCAGGCACTCCCGTTGCGAGGAGGCCCGGCGGCGCGGCCCCCTCTGCCGTTGCCCCCTTCTGAGGACTACAGGACCATCGCGGAGCTGCGAGAAGACCGGACAGCGCAATCCGGATATTGGCCCTCGGGAGCCGGTTGAGAAATATCCCGCCCGCGGTTGGCGAGTGTCCAGACGTGGTCCAGACGAGGGGAAGTGGCGAGCCGCTTGGAGGGGTGCACGCAGTCGAGCGGCCCCGCATCAAGAGAACTTGGTGAGCATGCCACGCACAACAAGCAATGTGAAATTGTGAGGGAGGGGGGAGGAATTAAATACGGGAGGTGGGAGGTGTTGCACAGGTGCGCGGCGAAGGTTTGACAATTTAGTATTGGCAATGGAATGAATGGTAGTGGAACGAGTGCGAGAGCAGTAGGCTACGTCACGCGAGAGAGGGGGGCGGAGCACGAAAACATCACGTGCGGCCGCTCGTAGAAACTGATTGGCCTAGGTAGCGACTACGTGTAAGGGTGGGTGTGTGTGGTTTCCTACTATTTGGCATTTATTGATCAATGAGTAGATGAGGATCCCTATTGTTCGAGCAAGAAACTCGATAGGTAGATGACGTTTCCCTGTAGGCGGTAGCTAGTTAGTTGCCCAATACGGAAGATAATTGGCTGGTTAAGCCCTCCTGTTGAGGGGCGTATCACACGCGAGGCGACGCAGTGTGCGCAGTCCGATTATATTATTGATTTGATTACCTTGTTCCAGGAGTGACAGGAAGACAGCTGTAGGGTTAACGGGGGTAGATTGCAAGTGTATTTTGAACTTAAAGAATATATGAAGAACTTACCAGTAGCTCGAAGAGATCGGTGACGTCACCAGTAGGGCTTTAATAGGATATCGCAAGTACAAGGCATCTTCGTTTTGAGAGTGGTGGGGAAGAGAACTGTGGTAAGGGAGTGGAAACGGAGATAAACGGTAAATGAGTTGATCGGGGAAAGGAGAAACGGGGGGCGTGGCCGCGCACGGAGAATGCCGGCCACGGCAAGTGTAGAAGGGGGAGGAGCACGTGAAAATAGGACGACTGTATAAGAGCGTCATAAGGGGTACGCAGCCGCAGGGGGCTACGTGCGCCTCGGCCGCAGGGGGCCGTAAGGGCGTTGTATAAAGAAAGAAAGACAGAAGAAAATATACAAATGTAAAGCACCATATTTTTTATAATTTTCCTTAGCGGATTATCGTAAGTCCCCAAACTTACGGGGCCAGGTAACAATATAAGGTTGTATATTGTAAACTGCTAGTGAGATAAACTGCTACCAGATAGGGGAAGGGTAACAAGTGGAGCGCTATTATGTCATACGGGACAGGATCGGGAGGGTGGGGGAACACCCACACTACCCCACTACAACACATATGCACAACACTGCCACCCCATAGGGAGAAACTGATTAAGTATAGCATAGAATGGACCCAGGGGACGGATAACAAAATGCTAACACCGTGGCCGCCTAATGGTAGCTTCGATCCATATGCCCAACATTCACTGCTAAACCATCTGCACAATACATACAAGGGGAAGAAGTTGGCAAACCATGTGGAGGTGTTTAACTTATGGAGGATGTTCCAAGGGTCTCGACCAGGACCAAATGGAATGTTCACTATGGGGGAAATACCGGAAGAGAAAGAGATTAAGGAGGAAGGAGAGGATGGTAAAAAAGGGAGTGAAGACCCAAAGAACACGGGGAACGGACGAGAGGGAGGAGAAAAGAATAATACATCAGATGACATAAAAAAGGAACCGAGCAACGAGATACCCATAGCAAGGGGAGTGAAAACAGAGGGAGGGGGGTTGTACCCTTTAAGAGAATTAGGAGAAATAGAAAGAGGACAGTTAAGGGCGGCTGAGGGATACTCGAACCCGGCATACAGCCCTCCACCATATGTGGCTCATAGGAAGATGCCAGCAGGGGAGGGGAGGACTGGAGAAGACCAGACTGTGGAAATAGGAAATGATGAGTGGGTAGCTGCACAGATATTATTAAAATTACGAGGTTCATTAACAGGAGAAGAGAAGGAGGTAGTAAAGAAAACAGACGAGGATAATGCCAGGGAGAGTGAAATGAGGGGGGAAGAGCTATTACGACAAAAGGAAGAGATTTTGGAGGAACGACTAGCAAAGCTAAGGGATGAGCAGAATGAATTGATCAAACAGCTCGAGAGGGAGGAGAGAGAGAGAGCGAGGAAAAGGAAAGAAGGTAAGAACGAATTGGAAAAAATAAGGGAACGGAATGAGGAGCAAAGGAGAGAAGCTGAAAGGGTAAAAGCAGCAGCAGAAAGGGTATCAAGAGTAGTGCTGCGAGAGAAGAAAAGGGAAGAAGAAGAAAAAGAAAAAGAAATGGCAATGTGGAAGAGGAGGTTACTATCAGAAACAACTAAGAAATATGAAGAAGGGAGGGTGATAGATAGTATAGTAGAAAGAGAAAGGGTGAAATGGGAAAGGAAGAAAGAGGATGAAAGAATATTGGAATTAAAAAGGAAAAAGGAGGAAAATAGGGAGATGGAGGAGAGAAATGAAGGAGAAAGAGAAGATAGGAGAAGTGAGAGTGGAGCATGGGGGGATGTATATAGAAACACAGAAGTAGCAACAACATCAGCACAAAGGGGAGCGGTTGATAAAGGAGAAAAAGGAGAACTGGACCTGATAGACTTACAAACAGTAACGATCAAGGGGAAAAAGACAGAGTGGGGGGTGCCGTTTATAGCTGACTTTTGTAGTGAGGAAGAAGAAGGAGTGGAGAAGGAAGGAAGAAACAGTGAAAGGGAAAGCTTAGATAAACTATACATCACCCGGACCAACATAGACTCACCATGGATCAGTAGGAGAAAGGATGAGCTGGAGAGAAGTGAGGAGGGAGAGCAAGGAATAGCGGAAAGACAGACACATCCCCATCACGCCCTCCCCCATCGCACCCTACATGCTCAACCACCTCACGCTCGTTACGCAAAATAAAACTCGCGCCCTTCACAGACGAACTGACACCCTATGCATGTCGACTTAGAGACCTCCCTAGTCGCAGGCAGGACAGACGAATACACATGCCCACATTAAATACAGGAAATGATGGAAGAAGGGGAAAAGATGGAGAAGAAAGAGTTACGAGCAGGGGTAATAAGGACGAAATTGAAGATGTAGAAGAAAGGGAAGAGGAGGAAGGGTGTGAGGACTCGATATTATGGAACACAAAGGGTGGAACGAGACATAACTTAATGCCACATTTGGAGAGAGGAGGGGTTAGACCACAGTATGTCCCTTGGAAGCATACAGATAAAGAAAATATAAAATGCAGGCTCCCATCATTAAGTGGAGGTGCGGGTAAGTGGATATATGAAATGGAAAAACACACCGCAGGACAGAAACTGGCAGTATGAGATGTAAAGGGCCTTTTAATATCAATATTAGGGGATAGAGCGGATGACATTTGGAAGAGAGCGGGATTCCATGGGGTAACAATAACAAACACATCGCATGATGGGGCACCATTCGCAAACTGTAGACATGCACTATGGCAGGCCCTGAGGGTGCAGTACCCAGACACATCAGACATAGGAGCAATTACCTCCCGCAAGATGCGTGAGAATGAAGATCCTGTTGATTATATCCAGGAGATCCAAGAGAAGTGGCGCATGGAAACTAGAGAGCAATGGGATAAAACACCAGCAATATTCTATCATATACTAGTACAAGGGCTCCCAGAAGGAGTTCAGAAACAACTAAAGAAAGTAGTGGGAATGGAAGCAAAACCATGGCCAGAAATACAACTGACTATAGTACATCATTGCAGGACATGGCAAGGAAAAATGAAACAAAAGGAAGAGGACAGGAAAACGGAAGAGGCTAAACTAGTACAGAAAAAACTTACTAAATACACAATGGAAGGGGCACTAATAACTACGCCAACAACAATGACCCAAAGCCCCACACAAGTAGTGGCTGCTCAAGATTCCGCCCAAATACCACCTTCACAGACTGTAACACAACAGGCGCCGCCACTGCAACCATACACAACCAACATGGGAGGAGGACACCCAATGCAAGGAGCTGGGTATTATAATTATAACAGGGGGAGAGGAGGATTTATGAGAGGGAGAGGATACGGATATAACACCCAACAGCAGGTGGGAGGACTTAGAAATTCCTACCCCACAGGGCAACCAGTATACCAGGACAACACAGGGCGCTTCCCATGGCAGAGTAGGGAACCACCGGTGTGTTGGAGTTGTGGACTTTTAGGGCACATGTCACGCACGTGTAGAGTTAGACCAGGGACACCATCATGGAGTGAACAGGGACAACCAAGGCCCTCACAGGAACAGCAGGGCCTGCAGCAACAGCAGACGTTGCAACAGGGAAATGAACAACAACAACAAATAACACAACAACAGCCACAGACATATTCACTGCCACAACAACAGGTAGCGATGACACAACAACCCCAAGCACAACAAACACAACTGGGTAGGGTGACGGTCTTGGGACACAACCCTTACACAGGAAATGGCCAATCATTGTACCCTCAATAGGACAGCCCACAGACGGCCTTGGTGTGTTCCATCCTGTCAGTAACACCTAATAGTGCGGAGGAGCCACGCATAGAGGTAACGATAGGTGACAAAAAATTATCATTCCTTGTTGACACCGGGGCGACCCGGTCTTGCATAACGGAAGGTAAATTTAAGATGTCAGGCGAAGCCATGAACACCTAAGGATTCTCTGGGGCTAGAGGGTTGGTTCCCTTTACTGATAACATTCCCTTATCTATTGGAGATTATGATCTGTCAGTTCCACTTCTATATTATAGTGCGTCACCAGTAAATATACTGGGGAGAGACATAATGAACAGGTTGAATATGACGATCTCCTTTACTGAGGACGGCATAATTTGCTCTACTCCAGGGATTAACATGCTCACAGCACGACAGATTATGCAAGCATACTGCGGACAGACAGCGATTAGGGCGGAGCCAGTAGATGGCGAACTATTCCAGTATGGAACAGATATGGCAATTGCATGGATGCCAGGGATAGAAGGGAAAATATGGAGGAGGCCAGCAGCCTATCTGTTCAGACCAGAAACACCTGTTAATGAACCAGAAGGAAAGGTGGTTCTAATGGACATTGAGAGCATTATTGCAACAGCTGATTACATTGCTGTACATGCCCAAGACAGAGAAGGAAGAGCATGGAGGGCAGTGATAGCACTAGCAGAAGGATGTAGGCTCACCCAGGTGTCAGATGAGGAGCTGTTCTCAGATGAAAAGGAGGAAGGTGAAATGGTGTTCATGATGAGTGTAGAAATATGGCTAAGAGTAGCTTACAAACAAGTAGCACAAAAAATTGCAATGGCACTTGAGGCACCCGCATGCACCCCAGTCCCCTTCTTTAAGGAGGATATGTCAAAGGTACCCAAATCCTTGTGGACTACTAGCCCCTATGACGTGGGGTGCATAAAAAGCATAGGGGGAGTAAGGATAAAATTGAAAAAAGGTGCAATACTCCCGAGAGTAAAACAGTACCCACTATCAAAAGAGGCAGATGAGGGCATATATGAAACCATAACGGCCCTTATAAACAATGGCATACTGGTCCCCTCAGAATCACCATGTAACACGGCTGTGTACCCAGTGCGCAAGGCTAAAGGGGGGTCTTGGCGCTTCATACAGGATCTCAGGCCCTTGAACAACGTAGTAGAAGCAGAATATCCCGTAGCAGCAAACCCGGCCACAATATTGTGTGGCAGTCCAGCAGAAGCATCACGATTTACAGTGATCGACCTTAAAAATGCTTTTTTCTCAATACCATTGCACCCAGACTCACAAGATCTGACGAGCTTCACTTACAGAAACACAAAGTGGAAGCATACCAGATTGCCACAAGGGTATTGCGAATCACCCTCCATTTTCAATAGAGTAATACAGATGGATTTGGGTAACATTGAAGTGGAAAGCACAGTGTTGCAGTATGTGGATGACATAATAATTTGCAGTACAAACGAAAGAAAATGCAGAGAGGACTCCTTAAAGATGTTGACAATATTGGCTGAAAAAGGTTACAAGGTAGACATGGAAAAGATACAGTACTGTCAAGAACAGGTACTTTACATTGGTCAACTTATAACCCAACATGGAAGAAAGATTGCACCACAAAGAGCACAGGCCATTTCAAGCACTCCAATGCCACAAACTGTGAGGGAACTGCAGCAATTCCTGGGGCTGTGAAACTACTGTAGAGCATGGGTATTTGATTACAGTTCGTACATAGGGCCCCTGCTTGAGGCGTTAAGGGAAGCTAATAAAGGGGAGAAAAAGCTGGGGTGGACGATGGAAATGAAAGAGGCTTTTGATGAATTGAAAGATGCGATATCAACTGCTCCAGTACTGGCATCCCCAGACTATGAGCGGCAATTTTTTATATTTTCACATTGCGACTCAGCAGTAATGAAAGCAGTGTTGGCTCAAAAAACAAGCATGGGCTACAAACCAGTAGCATTTTACAGTGGCCACTTAGACCCTGTGATGTTAGGTCACTTCCCTTGCGAACAAGGTCTCGCTGCAGCTGCTTTTGCAGTGGAAAAAGCATCAGCAATCACCATGGGGTGCCCAACTACACTGTTTGTGGAACATGCACTATTTGCAATATTGAATAAACCTAAGTCCACCCTAACCACGCAAAGGGCATCAGGTTATGAGATCATTTTATCCAGAGCTGAACTATCAATTGTTAGATGTAGCACGGTCAACCCTGCAAGGTTCGTAGCAGAAGTAATTGAGGAGGGAGATTATGCTCATGACTGTACGCAAATAACTGAAATGTACTCATCTACTAGAAAGGTTGAAGAAAACGCACTAGAGGGAGGTGAGCTCTTGTTTATTGATGGGTCATCAACTATCGATCAAAGGGATGGGATAAGGAGAACTGGGGCAGCAGTGGTAAAAATGATGGAGGTACCGGTGTGTGTGGCAATGAAATGTGTACAATTACCACAGCATTACTCCGCTCAAGCAGCGGAATTAGTTGCACTGATCTTGGCGTTGAAGGAAAGCTTTGACAAACGAGTGACCATATACTCCGACAGCGCATATGTTACATCCACTGTCCACTCAGGGCTGTCGAAATGGAGAAGAAGAGGGTTTAGGAGAGCTGATGGCACTCCAGTGCAACATGCCCTCTTATTGGCTGAACTAATTGAAGTAATAAATGACCCCCAAGAATTAGCTTTAGTAAAATGCACCGCACACACCAATGGTGAAGACCACGTCTCGAAGGGGAATGCAGCAGCAGACGCACATGCGAAGTATGCTGCATACTTTGGTGAGATATGGAACCCCCCAGAGTCACAGAGAGGGAGAGGGAGGGGAATGGCTAAGGAGATGTTGATAAGAGAAGGGTACACCCATCTCCCAGCCACGCAGATTATGGAGCTACAAGCGGCTGCACCAATGGCCGAAAAAGAAATATGGGTAAAAAGAGGATGCACAATGTCACCAACCGACGCACTATGGCGCCAGGGTGGCACTGGAAAAGTTGTAATACCATTGGCACTTTTGAACACCGCCCTGAGCCAACTACATCATCCAGCCCACACAGGCAAGGAAGTAATTGCAGCACGAATTAGAGAAGATTGGTTCTGCCCCGAGTTAAATTCTCATGTGTCAAATTTTATCAGCAATTGTCTCACATGTCAACAGTCTACTGCCAGCCATACCCTAAAGGTGATAAGAGGTACTATACCCCGGCCAGAGGGACCTTTCCGGCATCTCCATATTGACTATGTTGATATGATCAACATATGTCAAGGAAATAGGTATATGATTGTAGTAGTATGCCCATTCTCTAGGTGGATTGAAGCAGGGCCCGGTTCACACCCAGATGCATTTAGAGCAGCTAAATTCCTAGTGAGGGAGGTCTTCCCCAGGTGGGGAGTGTGCGAGGTGTTAAGGTCAGACAATGGCCCACATTTCGCAAACGAAATGTTCCAGCACATCACATCCTTGCTGAACATAAAGCATAAATTTGCATGTGCATACCACCCACAGGCCAACGGTGTATGTGAACGCCTGAATGGCCTATTAAAGGAGGCAATTGCAAAGATACAGCAAACAACAAAAAAGAGTTGGTTATATTGCCTTCCATTAGCCCTATTTGAGCTAAGGAATAGACCAGGGTCCGACCACCACCTCACCCCACACGAGGTGGTTACCGGACGTCAAATGCGCCTTCCCCTAACGCCAACATCAAGAGCATTTACCGACCACGAAAGCACAGCGAGTGTTCTTGCTGATGAAATGCACCAATATGTGTCTTCTTTGATTACTAGTGTAGTGTTTGTGTCTCAACAGCTAGAGCGCACACGGGGCGGGTCTAAAAGCAATCAACAAGAAGACGCGGATAAAGAATTGGAAAAGGAAAGACTGTGTAAAATTGCTAAAGGTGACCACATACTACTTCGCAATTTCAACAGGAAATGGAATAGTTCACGATTTACTGGCCCCCATCTGGTAGAGGAGGTATCAACGAGAGCAGTAAAGCTACAGGACAAGCGTGCCTGGAACCACCTACACGATGTAAAGATCTACAAACTCCAGACCCGCCCCAGCGCCACTGACAGGTCCATTGGGAGAACAGAAACAACATCACCAACGGAGGAAGAAAGTTCTACCACAGCCAACGACCCAAGTGTTCCCATACCCTGTCACTCCCCAGATTCCCCAGAGACAATAACTGAAGAAGAAAGGGGTGATCCCCATACTGCCCACCCCATGGTCACACGCTCAAAGAGTAAAGATACTTCCGCCAGTTGAGCCCAAACCTCCTACCCATTGACCCCTACCCCCACTACAGTAATAACTGAACTGATGGACATTGCCCTGCACACGTACACATGTAAACACGTGAATGCTCTCTTTTCTTTTCTCTCGCACATGCAGGAACTGCGTATTATTGTACTGCTAAGAAAATATATAACTAACAAATTCACTGCCCAGGATTAGATGGTACCCTCAGACGATAACTACCCAGAAGAATTGTCACACCAATTTGTATATGAAATAAAAAGGCCAACGTACCTGAAAAGGAGAAGGGTACGTGTCCACTACACAGCATTCCTCTTGGCCATAGAATACTCAATGCCCCACCTCCACCCATACTTGCCTGTCCTAAGAGATAGATCGCTTAGAGTAGCGTGGGAACAGCTCTTCACCTGGGCACTGAATGACTATTTGATAGGGAGAGCTTAAAAAACAACAACTAACATTTAATAACCAGCATATTGAGAATTTTCAGGCGGGCAACTTTAAAGTCGCAAGAATACGCTGCCAGGACTGCAGCAAGGTAAGAGCAAAATGCCGGTGAAATTAGCATATGTAATAAAAATAATAGGGATTTTGATGATCACCGGGTTCTTGGCTGCCTCTGTATGGCAGTACAGCTATGCTTTCAATATTATTGCTGTACCCAAACCTAATACACCCCCATCCCCAGCTGCAACAGGTGTTACGTCAGGTGATACTAGTAAAATTGCACACAAGCAAAATAGAGTTCAACGCAGCACATACTCAGATAATAAAGGTATTGATAATTATATACAAGATTCAGCACACGTCTCAAACAACATATGGTACCAACACATGACCCGCATTGGTAAGCAGACAACAGAGGACAGCTGCTACGTTTGCTCATTAATACCATACGCCATGAGCGCTTCTCGAACATTTGTTGCCACAGAAATAGATGAAAAGACAGCACGATGCATAATATACTTGGCACTGTTCCAAACGAAAGGAAGATTCCAAGGGACAGTGGTGCATATGGTGTGGAAAACACGAGACTCATACCCATATGAAAACAACTTCCTCAAGACCTATTTGAGTTACCACAAGAGCAGTCTACATGCTGAAGCATTCAAATACATAACAAGTGGTCCTGCAAAAGGGGAAACAAAGAAAGTAACACTGCAGTATTTACCATGTGATTGGTACGCCACTGAAGTTCCTGGTAAACCAGGATGTTGGGAGAGGCCACTGGTGACGATAACAGGGAAGGTGTACCTGGACAACAATTGGGAGATAGGAGTGATTGGCAGCAACATGGTAACAAAAGAAACTATCTCAACTATCGAGGCACACAACCACAGATGTTGGACGACCTGGATCAAGTACGTACCCATGCTCACGTGGATAGAGACGGATGACGACCCAATAACAATACTGCCGCTGACTGCGCCTAAGGTATGCTACCAACATAAAGGAGAGGTGGACGTAGGATACAACACCAACTGTGCAAGCGTGATGGAGTTACCTGAGGGGGGAGCAGGAACAGCAGTAATAATGGACCATTATTGGGCCTGTGGAGAAAAGGCATACCATACACTGCCTCCCCTGTGGAATGGTGTGTGCACAATGGTGCACGTCAATGTACCATCACTAGTGGTACCCAAGAAGCATGTGAATGTGGCGAACTTTCCCAAAATGGATGAAGGGGACAAGAGAAAGAAGAGATCTGCACCACCTCAGGAGGAGCAAGGGAACAGGACCAACGGCAATGATACTGTCCTAAATAGAAGGAAAAGACAAGGAGAACCTCTGACAGGAAATTACCTATGGGGAAGGTCGGAAACGGCACTCACTTCAATTCCGCCAGAACACAGACTATTCAGCAGAGCAGCAATGTTCTTCTCCTCAATAATCCATCCGGGACTGCAGGCTTACGCAAACGCAAAATGGCTCCAGATAACTAGATGGGAACTAATGATGACCATCAATTCTACAGTAAATGAATTCAACGCAATAAAAGAGGAGCTGCGAGCTGTAAGGATGGTAGCACTCCAGAACAGATATGTATTGGACCTCCTCACAGCCATGGAAGGAGGAGTTTGCGCAAAGATAGGACAATCATGCTGCACGTTCATTCCTGCCAACGATGCTGACAATGGTACACTGACAGAAGCAGTTTCACAATTGGCCCAGATGCACTCCAAAATGATGGATGAAAGTAAAGGTGTGAATAAGGATGAGAGCTGGTTTTCACTATTATGGTCATGGATGCCATCTTGGCTGTCAGATGGACTGAAAATTATAGTTGGTTGTACTATTTTGGCTGGAGCTACACTGATCATAATAAGATTTTGGAAGGCCCGGAAGGCACGCACCACTGACGAGTTACTTGAAATGGTCGGTATGCACCCCTTGATGCCAGCAGATGACGGCCAACACACAGGCATAATAATACAAGAGAGAGAGAAGTTGCGCAACCAGATCATCACCAACCATCTGGACCCACCATCGGTGAAGATCGAGAACCCAAGAAACCCCAGGAGTTACATAGGGAAATGGGTATACTGTACTCCTGGAGGAACCTGTGAATATATGTATTGGTAATTTGAAGATCATGTGAACCACTATGGACATTTAGGAGGAATAACTAAGATATGGAGAGTAAGAGGAGATAATGAAAAGGATATGTTTGTGGTCGACAAGTCGACCAGAGGGGGGACTGAAGTGGGAGAATGGAAGACCAGGCTCCCGTCCTTCACCTCTCGCGCTTGGCCTAAAGGGTCACGACCCAGGCACCCGCCACGAGAAGAGTTTGCCCATCTACCAGATGACCAAATACCCTGGTACAGGAACATACGGATGTGTCCATCTGCCTGCCCAGCAGCCCGCCCTGGCCATGCCGACACCTGCGGCGCGGGTCAACTAGACTAAAACCTACACGTCGTTAGAGATGCCATGACGACCTAGCCAACGGTCAGCACACCTGTACAAATATACACACTGGACACTCCCGCACCAATCTACACGAAGAATATACTCAGTGCTATGACGTAGGTGACAGACATACTCACGGACGTGCATCTTTATTATTTTCCACATAGGCCTTCAAAATGCAGAAACGCAAGACGCATCATGAACTCATCTAAAAAGCTTGCTTACGCTTCTCCTAAACCTAGGTGCCACAATGAGAAATATAATGAAGACACGATACTGGTCATAAGACAATATGGTACTGTAACCTAAAGCGCCTGTGCACCAAACGGTTCCACCTATACACCAGGCCTGAGTAGGCCGCAAGCAAGAGCTTCCATGGACGTTAAAAGAACAAGAGTCAGGTTGCTGATCCTGCAGAATGAGCCCGACGAAAGCAAACAGCCAAGGTCGCAATGTTGCAAACCCACATTCCGAAAGCAGACCATCAAGGGCACGATGTTGCAATCTCGCACGCCGCACACCAACGTTAAAGTCACACCTGCAAATTAAACCAAGCACACAGTGGAAAAACAATATTAATTGTGCAGAATTCTGCCTCAAACACGGTCCCAGCTCACGTGACCAAGCCGAACCTGACAGGATGCCAAGCCCAGGAGAAAGAAGGCGTCTGGATCCCTCGGTACAAGACATAGGCAGATACAATTAAAAGGCTCAATGGACATCTGCGACAGTGGGAGTAGTCGGCCTTTCAGCTTATGAATAAGTCCTCACATTGTCTGCACGTACTCATAGTGAAACATTGTTGCAAATGACAGGTACACCGAGAGCTGGGAACAGCGATGGTCCCAGGCTGGGAAGCTCGCGGGCGCACCAATCAGAACATGGGGCTCCTATCACTGACGCCATTAACATTAACCAATCATCAGGGGTCTTCATGTAACAATTCTCATGTATCTAATTGTAGGGACAACCCAGATATATCACCTGACTAACCCTTGTCCACTAATATTGTTCTCTATACGTATGCTATACTAACCCTACCACTCGAGCAACCAATTAAGAGTGGCGATAGTTTTTTTGCTAACTTTCCAAGGTGACGCAAGTAGCGCGTCATACTAAGGTAAAAAGGGCCTGCGAGCCCTACGATTGTGTGTGTGTCAGGACGGACGCGTACGCTCCTTGACCCATCCCTGCCGTTTTTGTCTAATAAACAGCAGAGTCACCTTGCTTCTTGCGTGTGTCTCATACTCTATCTCTTTCGGGATATACGGGAGGAGTTGGGGCCTCCCTGCCCGGAGGTCTGCGGACGGCCCGGCCGACCCCGGCAGAATTTCCCCCCCGACACATCAGTCTGGCTTTAGAGCATCCAGAGGCACAGAAACTGCTATTCTGAACACCCGTGAAGACCTGCTCTCAAATCTTGACGCTAACTCTCCCTCTGTCCTCATTCTTCAAGACCTCTCTTCTGCTTTCGATATGGTAAACCACAACATCCTGATCATCCGTCTCTGTGAAACCCTGGGCATCACAGATCAGGCCCTGGCGTGGCTCACCTCCTTTCTCTCTGACCGGCCCTCCCAGGTGGAACTTGGGTCCTTTCTCTCCTCTATTACTCTCTCTACTTGTGGTGTCCCCCAGGGATCTAACCTATCCACGTGGTTTTTCAATATCTACATGGCCCACTTGACCCACAGGATCTCTACCATTGCCTCTAACTTTCAGTGGCATGCGGATGACACGCAGCTCTCTTTCAGGCTTCCCTCTGCCTCCTCCTCGCTCATTCCTGACTGTCTATCTGCAGTTCAGTCTTGGCTTGCTGCTAACGATCTTTGCCTGAATGCCAGTAAGACAGAGATCATACTCATTGGGACCCCTGCTCCCGCCTTCCCACTCTCACACTGGCGACCTCCCTATGCCCTGTCTCCTCACCTACCAATGAAGCAAAATCTCTAGGTGTCATCTCTCCTTCTCCTCTCACATCTCAGACATCCCCAAAAAGTCCCACTCCCAACTGCACCTCCTGAGAGGTATTCTGCCTTTTCTCACTTTCCCCCAGAGACTCACTACCTCGCAAGCCCTGGTTCTCTGTAGGCTGGACTATTGCAACAGTCTCTTTCTCAATCTTCCTACCTCTAGTCTCTGTCCTCTTCAACTCATCCAGAACAGGACCGCAAGACTTATCCTTGCCCTCAAACCCAGGGACTGCATCTCGCTGGCACTGAAATCCCTCCACTGGCTCCCTGTGGCGGCAAGGATCAAGTTCAAGACCCTCTGCATAATCCACACGGCTTTCTGGGGCCGGGGCCTGCACTATCTACAATGCTCTTTTCCTAAATATTCTCCCTCTAGAGTCCTCCACTTGTCCTCCTCCAACTCTGTGGGTGAGCCACTATCAAAAACAGAGATTTGGGGGTAGATCTCTATCCTCTGCAGGTGCCTCCCTCTGGAAAGCTCCCTGCCTCTCTCCGTGTTGAGCCAGAGCACCTTCAGTTATGTAAACTCCTCAAGACCTTCCTCTTCTTCTTCTCTTCCTCCTTCTCTCTCCCTCTCCCCTGCTAACCTCTGTTCTTTTTCTCTCCACCCTCCTTCTCCTCCCTAACTCTGTTCAGTTTTGCAGAGTGGTTGCCTGGTTCACCTCCAGAGCCTTACAGGTCCCAGGCTGCCCCGCCAGTTTTCTGCACTTGCCTCCGGGCCACTGCACTATGTTCAGCATTACTGTACTTTCAGATCACGCTCTATGAGCGGGGCAACCTCTCTGCACTTAACCCACGGCCCTGCTGGACTGGACTCATTTGTTCCCCCAAGTCCTCTCTTCCTCACACCTCCATCTGTATGCATGCATAACCTAAATGTACCAGCACTAGTTCGTTTTTCTGTCCTGTTGGTTATATGTAATTATAACAAATCCAAAATAACTAACACCTTAATAATGAATACCATAATAATGAATTCCCAAATAACAAATTAATTTATAGTTGTTTTTGTGGGGGTTCCTCCCCAAGCCCCCCCCCATTTTTTGGTTCTTAATACTTTTCCCCCACCCCCAACACCACTGTCTCCGTCCAAACCCCTTTTTTTTATTTTTTTTCCGAATTCAATATTTTGGAATTCGTTATTTTCGGTTTGTTATAATGGTATTAGTTATTTTGGTATTCATGATAATCACTGCATGACGTCCTGTCCCCCCGCCCTCCTTTTGCGTCCCTTCTCCCTAGCTTTGTCGCTACTGTAACACTTCATGCAATTGCACTAGGTGAAATGCCGTCAGCCTGAGTATGCTAGTTTTTCTGTCAATCACTCAGAAACTTCAAGGCCTAAGAGTGATTACTGTATTTCCTTGTTCCCTTCCCACCTTGAATCGCTTTGAAGCACTCCACCTGTGTATAAGCAGTGTATAAATAAACAATTAAATAAGTAAAAATAAATAAATTAGTGTCATGATGTTCCCTTAAATAGGTTACCTTGCACTCCAGTACTAGAGGATGTGTGATGAGCCGGCACTCCTCACAGCCCCCAACTCCCCTTTTTCTTTTTTAAGCAACAACTGTATTTAAAAGTGACCTACTTGAACAGAGCTGCGACTGAGCAGTAATGAACTGCACTTACTCAAACCATTTGTTGCTGGTGGTGCAGCCTGAAAGATGGGGCCGAGGGCTGACTCTGAGATGACCTTGGGCGATATGGGGCTACTGGCTTGAGTAAAGCGAGCTCAAAGACATCCCAGGCGTGGATGCATTTTCGGCAGGAAGTGACTGGCCATAGGGATTAGCATGGCCTTAGCTAGTCAATGGACTGCAAGTTGAAATGGGCACAGGTGTCCCACGAAGACAGATGGGGCAACTCAGCCCGCCCATGTTCCTCGCATTTGATGTAATCACTAAAATAATGTCTGAGAATCAGGAAGACTCCGCGACCTGCAGGGACACTGGGATTGCCTGCATTCCAGGGTCTCAGTAAACATACCGTATTTATTCCACGTGGGGCATTCCGTGAATTTCTTGCCTCCAACTCCCCTGGATGAGTTGAAAAGCTATATTCCGAATCCCCAAATGGGTAGCGTGGGGTACTGGCTACATTATTCAAGGCCCTGACTCTGTCAGGAATAAGTGTTGCTCCAAGGAAGGAAATGGCAGCCATGTTATTCATTGACCTTGTAAGGTTGAAAGGTGGAGTCGGTCCTGCTTGCATTAGTGCCATTGATCGGAAGGGTTTGCACTGCACAAAGGCGGGTCATCTACAGCAGGTGTGTTAACAAAGTGAGGTAAGTTAATGCATAATATATTGCACGCACGCACCTCTGCCTACACTCCGTGTTATTTTCCACAGTTATAGTCAGTGCATTTAGATTAAGGGTACAAAGGGGCGTGCAACCCGAACTATGTTTTAAAGGTGTTTGCAGGGGACGCACTGACTTTCGTGTAGTGGAGTGTGAAGGAGACACAGGGCACACACGAGCATGCAATCTGCACAGTGTCAGTCTCCTAGTGTTGCACGTGCAGTACAGAAGTGCACACATGTTACCTCAGGTACCAGTTCCTGGTAGGGGGATTTGAAGAGGAAGAGGGAGTGTGCAAAGGTAGCAGGGTTGATCAATCAAGGAGGGGTAGTATACAATTAGTGCAGAGTCCTCACCTGTGTGACGTCGGACTGTTCTCAGCATAGGCTCCAGTACAGACAGGGCTCAGCCCTAGGGGTGCTCTCACAGAACAGCAAGGGCCGCCGCGTCCAGAATGGGTGGCCTACGCGACAGGTACTCACTGGCCTGGCGCACCCGCGCCACACAGAAAAAGGCTGCTGCCGGTCTCCAGCCAGGGTCCGCAGGCCACCACGTCTGATAGACAGTCCGGGCGGTGCACCAATTCAAGTTAATGGGCTCAGGGCTGGGGGATCAGCCATGATGCAGAGTGCACTGCAGCATTCCCTGAGAGACTCACACCATGCTCATCACGACGACCGGTCAAGACTCGAGGGGGCACATATGGGGCTTTGTTCATGGCCTGCCACGTGGAGTGCAAATGAGCAGGTGCCGGACCGTGCCAGCGCTGCCACGCCCATGCCACTCGTGACCCTGACCCAACTCCAACCTTCGGGGCCAAGCCTCAGCCTGCAGACAGTCAACCCTGGTGCTATCACAGGCAAGGCAGTTAGTATTATTCAATTAGTGTGGAGGTGTTTAAGCAGCATTTTGCTGCTCTAACATTTCCACATATAGGCAAGCGCCTAACCTTGCCTAGTGATAGCACCGGCCCTGGTGGCCACGTTCCTCTGCAGTGAGATCGTGCCAGGATGCCAGTGGCAAGACGTCAACGAACGGCAACCCACATTTCCAGTGGGGCACACTAGGGACCCCAGTAAGACTCTTGCCCGGGCTGGAGAGGACATTTTCTTCCAGTTCCTGCCCGCCAGGCAGCTATGTTTAACTATGTGAAGTGTTTTTATTGCCTCCAAGTATATCATTGCATGTCTCCAGTGATTGATGTGTGTGCTTGCTAAATGTATGTACAAGTAATATTCAGAACCTGGTGGGGGTGACCGTCAGTCTCTGCTACCCCATTGTTGCTGGCTTTGCTTAGGCAGGCGATCCCCGAGTTGTAAAGGCCCCATGTACACCGCAACAGGGTCATGGTCCGGCCGTCTGGACATGAGGAGGTTTTATTGGTCCTGCACCCTTATGTTAAGTGCCAGGGGATTGTCTAACCAGGTTAGTTTTCCAGTATTTTCTGCACAGCTAGCGACAAGGTGGAGGTCCTCAAGCAGGTTAAGCTGTTCTACAGCGTATAACCCAGTGTACTAAGCAGTGGTGGAAGTGTATCAAATAAAGTAGTGGAGCTGTGAGCCTGGCCGGGGACAGAGTAGCCAGGAATGGAGCAATATGCAACACAATTTTCAAGGGTTGCAGCCATACTGGTTGACAGCCAATCAAGTTGAAACAGATCTAATTTGAACTGGAACTGCTATTCAGTGTTAAAGTGGAGAAAGGTGAAAAAAGTAGTGGTACTGTTAACAGTAAAAAAAAGAAAAAGTAGTGGAACGCCGCTCCCGACCGTTCTCTCTCACTTCGACCACGGGCACTAATGGATCTGTAGCTCTGTTGCTTTCTACTGACATGCGATTTAACAATAGGGATGGATAGATTGGAAGTTAAATTTAGGTTGGTACTTAATGAGATGGGGATTTCTGTTTTCAGTCTGGGACTTTTATCTAGGATCTCGTGATGTGGGGTGCAGAAGGCCTGGACTATTATTTTTTTGCCACTGGGCGTTTTCTTTAGCCGTGGACACCTTCTTGGGTTTCTCCAAGTTGAGGCCATCATGGCAACATTGACATTTAGCTTTAGGGATAGGTTCGAACAGTACAGAGGAATGCCAGTACCAGTACAAATGAAACGAACAACGAAGAGAGGCAAATCCGGGACAGGGAAACAGTTGGAGGGCGCTCACTACTATTTTGGGTTTTGTTCCCTCTAAATAGGAGCTAGCGCCGCCCCAGCCATGGTCATTGCTGCCTCAACTTCCATATTTGTGGTCTGGTGTGCATGCAGGCGATCACAATTGTTTGCATCATGCATGCAATTTCCCCCATTTATAAAATGGAGTGGAAAGTTAAAAACTAAAAACGCTCAAAAGCACCTTTACTCTTTCAATGTACTCGCTATTTTGTAAAAAAAAAGAGAAAAATTAAATTACCCTTCCCAGAAGACGTTTACAAGGAGCTAATTATATAATAAGTTTAAGCTGAACGCAGGAGACCACCAACATCAGCACTTATTTAATGTTGGGTTCCCTGCATGGAATTTTACATGTTTACAAAACAGAGTGTTAAACCAAAGAGTAAAAACAGGTGCAATCGCCTTCACACTTTCATTTTACTCTCCCTTTTTAGTTTTGCTATTAGGTGGCGCTAAAGCACCACCTATAAACAGAAAATATTGCGTTAGAGTACAGCTCTGTCTGGTCTGGTCTGGGTCTATGATGCTCGGAAGGATAGGTGCGAGACGATTGGCCAGGATCTTAGAGTATATATTGGCATCCAGATTCAGCAGAGAGATGGGTCTATACAAACTGATTTCTTGGGGGTCCTTTCCAGGGTTAAGGATGAGGACTGTGATGGATTCCTGCATCATTGGAGTGACCGTTCCAGAGGCTGCGAATGAGTTGAAGAGACGAGCCAGGGGCGCCACCAGTTGGGGCCGTAAAAGTTTGTAGAAGCGGGTGGAAAAACCGTCCGGACCTGGGGCTCTAGATTTCAGGCTTTTGATGGCAGCCTCCACTTCCTCGGTTGTAATAGGGGCTTCAAGCTCTTCCCTGGCCGCCGAGGTCAGGTGCGTGAGTGCTGCCTCTTGGATGTACGCACGCTGCTCGGCTGGATCCCTTGGGGCTGCCGTCATTACTTCTGAGTGGTGGGCGGCCACCAAGCATAATTTCTCGTGGTCCGCATAGTGGATCGCCCCCCGCGGGTCGCGGAGGCTCAGGATGGAGTTCCTGCTCTTCTCCCTGGCCAGCTTATTAACCAGCAGTTTGTTGGCCTTATTGTTATGAACATAATACCATTGCTTGGTTCTAGTTAATAGGTTTGCAGTAGCATCAGCGTAATGCGCTTCGAGCTTCTTCCTTGCCATTTGCAGGACCCTATAAGATTTTGGGGCCCAGCCCTTTCTTTTGTGAGTAGCTTCAGCTTCACGGACCTCGGCTTCCAGGGCAGCACGGGTCGCCTGCCTTCTTTTGTGGAATGCGGCACCTTGGGCGATCAGTTCCCCTCTGAGCACTGCCTTCATGGCATCCCAGGTGTTGGCCGGGGAAGTATCCTCATCCCGGTTTTCTGCAAAGAAGTTTCTTATTGCCCTGGCGATTGAGTCTCTCACTGCCATGTCTCCCAGAATAGGATCATATAGACTTCACTGGCGGTGAGGAGGGGGATCCGGGTCGTGAGACCGCAGGGTCAGGGTGACTGGAGCGTGGTGCGAGAGGATCAAGGGGCCAATCACCACATTGTCCGTGAAGGTCAGGATCTGGGGGGAGGTCAGGAGTAGGTCGATCCTGTAGAAGGTGCGATGCACGTACGAGTAGAAAGTGAAATCTTTCTCGTCTGGGGACAATACCCTCCAGGAGTCCACAATGTTCAGCGTGCAGAACAGATGGAGCAGGCCAGTGGCCAACTTCGAATCTCTGGATGTCGGAGGGTGGGATCTGTCCTTGAGGGGGTCCGGGACCCCGTTGAGGTTCCCTCCCATGAAGACTTGCCCCTCGATGAATGGGAGGAGGGAGTCTTCTAGGTCTTGGTAGAAGCCTTCCTGGTGTTCGTTCGGGCGTAGGCCGAGATGAGAGTGTAGAGCTGGCCCAGGACGATGCATTTTATTGCGATAAAGAGACCATCCTGACATTGTGTCAAGTCCAGGATCTGGGGCTTTAGGTCTTTCATGAATAGAATAGCGGTGCCTCCCTTCTTAGTTCCATTGGAAGCAATGAATTGTACCGGAAAGAGTCTGCTTCGCAAACGAGAGAAGTTCGCTGGGATTAAGTGTGTTTCTTGCAGAAAAGCGATTGAAGTCCCATCGTCCTGTAGCCTCTGCAGAATGGATTTCCTCTTCGGGGGGGAGTTCAAGCCCCTAACGTTCAGGGTGGTGAACTTGAGTTTCAGATATGGCGGCTGGCTCAAAGAGTTCGCTTGCTGGGGGGGAGCACTGGGGGGTCTAAATCAGCCATGGCTGTGAGAGCATAGCTATTTCGGGTTCTCCTGGGGTTTAAGGTTTTAAGACTGGTCTCCAACGGGAGATGTGAGCATTCAACAACTGCCTCCAACGGGAGGTCCAAACTGCGACCAGGGGGGGCGATTTTAAACTATCGGCATGGCCCCTGGCCGCCCAGGATGTCATCCGACAGAACCAACATGGTTGGGAATTTCTCCAAGGGTAAACAGGTGGCATCCGCCTTGGAGGACGGTATGGACCGCATAGGGTCCGCGGCGAGCTTGAGCGGCTCAAGTGGTTCCAATGCTATGTGTCCTGTGCGGGCATCCACGCACGTCATTTAGGTTTGCGGTTTCTCTGCACCCTTGACCAAGGGGCCCGATTCGGCCTTGGGGAGCTGGAGTTCGGGGCCAGGCTGGTTCGGCCCGGGAGGGATGGATCTGAGGTAACGGGGGAGTCCGGACGGAGAATAGATGCTGCATCGTCGAGGTGGCTGATGGTGCTGGGAGTGCCTTTGCAGGAGAATTGTAGCGCCGTGGGGAAGAGCCACCCGTAGCGAATCTGCTGGTCTCGGAGGAATAGCGAAAGTGGGCGAAGCATCCGGCGTTTCTGGACAGTCAGAGGGGAGAGGTCCTGGAAGATCTGTAGTGGGACGCCCTGGAAGGTGAGCTTCTCCTTTGATCGGCCTATTGCTGCGATGGCCTCCTTAGAGGTGTAAAAATGGATCCTTGTAATGACGTCTGGAGGGGAGTCGGAATCCACTCCCCGGCAAGGACGCAACCTATGGGTCCGATCAAGTAGGAATTGGGCCTCGTCCAGATCCGGCAGGAGGGACTGGGACAAAGTGCTTACATATCCGGGGAGCTCCTTATCAGAAACTGAGGTAGGTCCCCCTCGGATGCGCAGATTGTTGTGGCGGGAGCGGTTTTCCATGTCTTCCTGTTTGAACTCAAGAATTTCGGTCCTCTCTGTTAGCATCTGGATGGTACGTTGTAGAGCCGATAGTGAGTTAGAGTGATCTGTGGCCAGGTCCTCGGCCTCCCCCATCCTCTGCTCTATGCTCCCGACCCTTTGGTCCCTTTGGTCAGTTTGTTCCAGTTTAGCAGTGAGTTCCGTCATGCAGGTTCTAAATTCTGACTTGATGTCCGACATGAAGGCTTGGAGGTCTTCTTTTGTTGCGAGTCCCCTTGTCGTCGGTCGCTTTCTGGGGTGTAAGTTTGGAGGAATCTGCTTTCTTTCCTTTATCCGCGGCCTGTAGCATGGTGGAAATGTCAGCCGATTTGAAGGACTTCGGTGCTCGGGGCATGGCTTCAGGATGAGGGGCACCTTCCGGGGTCTGGCCCCAAATCCACGTGGCGCAGGGTCCAAAATGGCAAGAGCGATTGGGGGTGGAGTGGGCCGGAGTTCCACGTGGAGGAAAGAATTTCAGGCCTTCAGGAAGCAGTCTGGGTCGCCGTAATGGCCACGGGGCTCCAGGCGGCCCTCTGCGGCGGGTTCTATTATGCGGCTGGTGGGAGCGAGTCTCTCCCCGGCTGGCGAAGAGGCGAGGTGGGCAGGGGCGCCCCAGGAAAGCAGGGAAAGCATCACGCTCCGGGGAACAGCATCGGGTTTGTGTGGGTCGGCGGGCCGCCGGTGGGGGCAGATGCTGCGAGCCTCAGAAGGCTAGGCCACCCCAAGCTCCTCACCTCAGGTCTCCAGGCTCCCAGGGGACCGGCACGCAGATCACGCTGATGGCGGGCTCACCGAGGCATCGGGCGCGGTCCAATGGCTGGGCGCAGTCTAGGATCCTACGAACTGCTCCAGAATGAGGTGTAGCTGACAGGCAGGCGGAAGCAGGGACCATCAGCACCCCCCTAATGTGCACCAGGAAGGCTCCGGACTCCAGTGTCAGCCGCGCGTCGGGGAGGAGAAGTTGGCGAGGTGTAGAGGCACGGGTTCAGAGGAGCGGCCGCCATCTTGGATACGGCGCCGGCCGCCAGAGGAACGTTTCTTTTGCCGCGTTTATGGCAAACCCAGGGGCGTTAAGCTCCCAGATTGCAGTCGATGGTGCTGGGGATGTTCCGCTGCCTCAATCTAGCGGCGTTCATGGCGGGCATAGCAGGGACCGGGAGAAAACAGCTTTTAGCCGCGGACCCATGCAGAGGCCATTAATGGAGCTGCCTCATCGCTGGCGCTCCAGACCACGCCCCCCACACACTTTTTTTTGGTACTATGCCAATTTGCTGGATGAAGCCTAGATGGATGAGTTGCCTAACCCCTCTGGCAAGTGAATGGATAGTGTTGCCCATATGCCTCAGACTCCTTTGCTGCAGATCTAGGATTTTCTTGAGTGACATCTTGATACTATACCTGTGCCAAATAATCTTCATATAACAGCGCCACGATGCCCGAGGGCAGTTGTGCGCTTTAAAAAAAAAATGCAAATAAATGAATTGAGCAGAGTCTATTACCTCTCTTATGGTGAGGTAGGCCCCAAGGTTGTCTAGGTGCCAGATTGGGTTCTGATTCAACAATCACTTGTTCCTATTGGCCTGACACTAAAGCTTGTCTCAAACAATGTAGCTGGCTGGTATCTAACCTCCTTGAGCTTGTTCTTCCTCCCACTTCTCCCAGGCAACAAATAGGTGTGTGGTGTTTTACTTTCTGTTTGCAACACTGCCTTTGTCTCCAAGGGACTTCCTCTGTCCCGCTCTCTCCATTTAAGTGTCTCCTCTTCTCCACCAAGTGCCTTTCCTTCTCCTTCTAACTCCCCAGCCTTATTCCCTTCTGATGGATTCCAACTTTACCCATTCTTCACTACCTCCAACTTCTTATGCTTCTTTCTCGCATACTAGATGGTTAACCATCTTGGATTAGGGAGAATCGTGCCTGCGTGCATGGGTACGCAGGCTGCACTCTATAAGCAGAGCTGGCAAGACCTATAGCTGCTCCAGGGGAGGTATACTTGTCACGTTTGACTTATACTTTAGCCAGCCTTAGAGGGAAACAACAACAGGCTGTTTACTGCCAGTCCAGATTCATAGGGATACCACACAACATGGTTTTATCCCAAGGCGTTTTGTAGTTGTTTCTGTTTGTCCCGAGTAACTCCTCCAAGACATAACACATAGGGGTGGATGAGGGCTATGCTCAGTCCTGTGTGTGGTATCTGCGTAGAAATGAATACTGATCCACATTTGTACAGTGGAAGAGTTGTCACCAAACTGCCTACTCGACACCCCACTATAATGAAACCAGCAGTGATGTCATTCGTAAAGGTGAAACAGATACATCTTAACAGGTATACCTCCTTCACCTCTTTTTACAATGTGGGCCAATTGGCAGGCTAGATCTTTAGCAGGGATGTGAGCAGATTTGAATTTGTAATTTGTTTTTATTTATAGAGTGCTATACGCAAGAGCACTGAACAAAATTAAATAAACAACGGTACAATACTGAGGAATGGACATGACAAAATAAGACCAAATTAAGAGGACAGAACATGATCCCTCAAGTGGGAGTGAAACAAAGCTACTCATCTATATATAACAGAAGTGAAATATATCACTAGGATGTCCCATTTATCAACACAATTTAGTTTTGAATGCGGGTGTGTTTGATTTGGCAGCCATCTTTTTATACATCAACTACAGCATCCAATTCACATGGATATGGCGTGTGGATTGCATGGATCTTTAGGCCAAGTGTAAGTCACGTCACATGACGAGCACGGTCTGCAAGGCTGCCTGTTATATATAGACGAGCACAAGGATTTCAAGTTGATATACTGGTTGTATACTAAGTGACCTTTTCACAATTGACCTCGGGAGAATTGACCTCGGGAGAATTGACCTAATTTAGAAGGTGAATTAGGATATATATGTGGGGCAACCCCCCGCAACCCTCTAACCCAATCCAAAACCCCCTGAACCCCCCACCCAATCCCCTTATATTGTTTATAATCCAAAACCAACCCAATACATATATAACATACCTAAAATAATATAAAGGTCAATTGTGCAGAAAGTCAATTAGGACCACTATAATTAGGTCAATTGTGCAAAAGGTCAAATGTAAAAGGTCAATTTGGGTAATACCGATATACTACAGTTGGACACTAGATACATGGAGTGATACAATCCCTTAAGAGAACATACTGCACGATTTGGTCGCAGAGGTTGGAATCATCATATGTTGGGTCCTGAAGAAGACTTTCTAATATAATGATGTGTTCATCGATATAGTTGAATCTAGCATGGGAATGCATATATAAACAATTGTATGTCTAATTATAAACTTTTATGACCTCCGCTGGTCGACCGCATGTTGGATCAACACATGTGGAGGGAGACATTGACCACATGCGTTGACCAATGTATGTGGGTTTAATCAGGAATCCACATTGTCTTAATCTATGTTTGATGTATTTTTGCACTTTATATTTCTAGCATAGCACTGGCACTTCTTTTAGAAGTGAATACTTGTACGATTGATATGGAATTAATGATTGTTAGGCAGAATCCTGTGCAGTTCCCTTGGGGACCACTGCAAGAAGATTAAGACTACAGGAGTAAGCAGTAAACCCAATTGGTAGCAGTCTGTACCACCCAGATTTACCTGGTAGCTGTGGCTGAGCAGTCATACTTCTCTCAAGAAGAGTAGGGCAGTATACAGAGGATAGACAATAGGGCTAAAAACACAGTAGAGCAAGCAAACACTGACCAGAGCTTGGAATCAAAAGTATATAATTATTTATTTAACACACACTTAAGGAAATACACTAGCACTATAAATCAAAGCAAGTTCAAACACAATCAGAAAAGTATACACACCTCCCTTAAGAATTATTAGACAAGTCTAAGTCAAAACACCATTATTTGTAAAAAACAGATGCGAGCACGTAACTTAGATGGCACTCCAATAATTAAGTTAGAGGGAGAGAAAAAGGCAGGTCATGAAAATAAAACAGTTCCCAACACTTTTCTAAGACCAAAACAAAATAGTGACGGCAGAGTCTACTGTAGAGCCAAAGTTCATAGGCCAGGCCCACTTTAAATGGAGCAAGGTGAAATGTGCCCAAGATCACACAGTTTAGAAATGCATTCAAATCTTTGTAAAAATGTTCAAAAGAGGTTGGGTTGATTCAGAAGGTAAAGTTAGAAGGTCTGGGGGCCAACTCAGTTGGAAAGCCAAGGATTTAAGGGTCTCCTTTAGCAAACCGTAGAAAGGGAGGTCAGGTGGAACACAGTACCTTTAAAGTTGAGGAAGATCCAGCGGTGGCAGTTGTTCCTGGCAGCGGGTGCAGTTCATGGTTTTGACCAGGGGAAGAGAAGATCTTGTCGAGGAGGAAACTTGAAGTCGTTGCACTGCCCAGGGAAGAGACCAGCCGCGGAGTTCGTTCGGTAAAAAGGTGCGTTCCTTTTATTCGCGGTCACAGTGGTGAAGCTTGGCTATCCAGCTGCCGGGGTGCTTGGCACTGGTGATTCGACCAAGAGACGTCCTGGAAGGCGAATGGCGAACTGGTTGATCCCACCAGCTCAGTGGAAGAAGACTCTTTCAGCAGAAGATCTCTTGTCGTTGGGAAAGTGGTGAGGTCGTTGCAGCAGGGCTCCACCGGTGGTGTCGTCGTTGCAGATGGCTCAGTTTCTCCCCTCTTTGGATTTCTTAGGTCCTCTTGCGACTTCTGAAGTTCCAGTACCAAAAGCCCTTCTTTTATGCAGAAAAACCCCCATTCAACAGCTTAGCTGTCACTCATACATGCTAAGTGGTGAGCCGGGCGGCTCACCACTTGGCCAATCAGAACAGAGTGCGACTTGGGTTGCTAAGGCAACGCAGTCCAGGGTGCCAATTCCCCCACCCACACATCCTGTGGCACCCAGACAGAGTGGTACCAGTTGGAGGACTTCTGTGGAGAAGCCCGCCAAAAAGTGGAACAAAGGGCCCGACCTTGGTTGGAGTTACGGAGACGGACACAAACACCATTTTAGAAAAGAGTTCTGGCGAAAAGACCCAACCAGTGATTTTATATTAATTAAATAAACCAGCAGTATCTTTAACATTGCACCAAAAAGTGGTGCGTTTAAAACCAATGGGAAAATCCCATAGGAAATATTCCGGTGGAATATTTTGTGTGGTAACCACTGCCACCAGCCAGAAACTTGACAAGGGGGGGACTGGACAGTGCCCCCTTGGAAACAGACCCAGGGGCAATCTAATTAACCCCTTCCAGTACTTCCATAATATGATGGTTTGTACTGGTTCTGTTCACAATTTTTTTGGACTAGTAAAGCCAATGGTGACTTTACATGCCCTGGGAGACAGTAGTCAGTCCCAGGGTATGGAGTCTATGTTTGGGGGTCACTATGACACCCCTGTGTTACTGCACTGAGGGTGATGTGTAACACATACACTAAAACAGATGATACCCTATGGAGTAAAAAGACCCCATAGCCCATAAGCACACAATAAGTCAAAGACATACCTCAAATCATGCCTAAGAGTGGGAGGAAAAGAGTCTCACTCTTAGCAGGAGAAAAAAACAAACCCCAAAAATCCAGCAAAGCTGCTGGGGGACACACTAGGTTTGGGAATTAGCCTTATAAGAGAATTCTCCCTAACAATGATTGAGATGTTAAATGTGAATATGAGAGTGTGAATGATATGCACTTTATATCTACAAATTGTGTTATGAAAATAGTATACAAAAATATATTTAATAAAATCAGTAAATATAAAATATTTAATGAATAGTTTGGTAGTATTTGTCTTCAAACTGCATGAGCTTTGAGAGGGTACATTAGTCGGTAAGGAATTGAATTGGTGACGTGCCCATTGTGATTCTTGTAAATTGGGGTTTGTCCACCAGTCCTCATGTGATACCAGCCTGTTGTGCATTGCTATTGCCAAAGCAGAGCAGTTGCTGCAGATGTCAGGAGACATGTCACAGCAAAAGGTACATGAGTGCACTATGCTTTGAGCATTATGAAACATTGGTCTGATTGTCAAGCCACACTTTCAGTGACAGAAATACCTGCATTGTATTAATAATACAAAAATTAATGCTAAAAAGCTAAATCTTTCATACCCTGACAGATTTCAACTCTTCATATGTCCCCCAGAAAAAAACGTCTGAGCATCACCCTTCTAAAGGTCAGGCTCATCATCTAGCCTAAAGTACCTACTACAACTATTTACATTGGCGTGCTGTGATCCTGTTTTGTGCTGGATGTTCATATTCAATCCCTGTAAGGATACAGCCCAGCTTAGAAACCTAGTATTCTCTCTCTGCATTGCTATAAGTCACCTGAGAGACCACTGGCAGTCTGACTGGTAAAATTAGACCCTATAATATACAGTTTCAGCTTGTAGACTGGCCAAACTAGAGCAAATTCCTCTTTTCCAATGGTGGCCTAGTTACGCGTGTCCTTTGTCAGGTGCCTATCAATGTAGGTGCAGTGCTGTTCGTCCCATTCTGAGTTTAGCTATGCGAATACTGCTCCAATTCCGAATTCTCAGGCATCTGGCTGTACACTGAATTCCTGCCCATTATCTAGGATATTTAGGTCTGGAGCCCTGTACAAATAATCTTTTACGTTCTGGAAAGCTGTTAGCAGGCAGGAGTCCAGGTGGCACTATTTGTTGTCTTTCAAGGGTGGGCAGGGGTTCCACACACCTTCATGAAAGATCTGTAGTACCCGTTGAGGTATTGGACGGCCCGCACTTGAGTCCGGGTGGTGGGGATGTCCCAATCCTTCACAGTTTACACCTTTGCCTGATGTTTCCATTTCTTACCAATACCCACTCGGTGGCCTAAGTAAGTAACAGTACCCGGCACTATATGGCGCCTTGAAGCCTTGATAGACAAGCAAGCCTTCCGCATAGTTTGGAGCACCTATTTCAGGAGGAATAACAGGTCTTCCCAGGTGTTGCTGAAGACACCAAAGTCATCTAAATAGGCAACAGTGAACCTTTCTAGCCCAGACAGGATCTGGTACACCATCCGCTGAAAGGTGGCAGGGGCATTTTGTAACCTGAAAGCATGACAATAAACTGTTAGTGCCCCTCTGGTGTGGAAAATGCTGACCTCTCCTTTGATTTGTCAGTCAGGCCAACCTGCCTGTACCTGGCCGAGAGATCAAAGGTACTCATATACTTGGCAACACCTAACTTATCAATAAGCTTGTCTCCACGTGGTGTGGGACAAGCATCTGTCTTTGTCATAGATGTGAGCCTCCTGTAGTCCACACAAGAGCAGACTTCAGTTTTCTCATTGCTGGACCTTTTAGGAACCAGCCCCACCAGACTAGCCCATGGGCCATAGGATGGTTCAATAACCACCAAATCCAATATATTGGAAGCTTCCTCCTTGATAATGTCCTTTACCTTGTCAGACATTCAGTGAATCCCACTCTTCATCGGCTTACTCCCCAGTGTCACTGTCATAGACACACCAGTCTATTTGACCTGGAGTCAGTCAGAATAGACCTGAAACTGCCCATCCAGCTGCTGGCATTCCTGAAATTGCTACTCTGTGAAGCCTGGGAGACTTGCACTCCCTCTGGCAACCATATGTGGACTCAAAGTGTAACCTGTCTCGGAGGGTATCAGTCTCCTCTTCAGTTTCATCATCTGTCACTAGAGCCATCACTAAGTCATTTCTGCTGTAATGTTTTTTCAGCCGATTGACATGAGAGACCCTGGGCATATGTCTAGGGCCCTTTGCATCAATGAGGTCGTTAACCTCATTGTATTATCCCTGATCACTGTTCCATTTACTGCCCTCCACTACCTAGTCAGAATGTCACTGAAATTCACCCCATTCTAAAATGCTCACTGCTTCCTGCCAAATCTGATTTATTTTCTATTGTACGTTCTTTTATGATTGAAAGAGCATTGTTCCGCACTGTATACATATAAATAAATAACCACAATAGTTTTCTCCGGAACACGTGGGGCCCAGTTCACTTATCTGGAAGGTTGCTGGGTTTTGCAGGTTTTATATTCAGGATCACCTGCCTTGGAGTGTATTCTGTCACAGTGGCTTTCTGGTCATGCCATTCTCTCGTCATGTCAAGAACAGACTACGCCAACAGCATCTATCTCAAAATGCCAGACTACCTTATCAGAAAACTACAATGAATACAGAATGGCTCCAGGTATCAAGGTGGGAGATTGGTGCTTTGTCACCACGCGGGTTGTTTTGTGAATAACTTGTGTGTGCCTACCATAACCTGAATAGATGAAGCAACAAATGCCTGACACTGTTTGAAGTTACTAAAGTGCAACACTATGTAACTCTGTGACATTTAAGTACCCGGAAATACTACTGTCATTTGGGGTGACTTGCTAGATTATACCTCGGCACTCGAGTCCCTGCAAGCTCAATACCTCCAGACCTGAAACGCTGCAGTAACTTACTTATAAGTGGGTGTAGTGCGGCAGGAACATTGGTCTCTCCCTGCATCGGAGACCCTGATTAGGCTCGGTGCATGCAGCTGCTCCCCAGCTCGGAAAAGCGTGCACTTCCAGAGAAGCACGTGAACAGAGCCACTCTCATTGGCTAGTAGGCTCTCTGGGACCACATTCCCCAGAAGCCCCAGCGCTCCTCTTAGAGGAACATCAGGCGCTTCAGTGCCGGCGCTTCTGAAGCCAAGCCGGTCTACACCGGTCCTCGCCGTCCACGGCACCCAGGGCAGAAACCGCTGCTCGATTTTCTACAGTCCTGCGGTAACCTCCTCATAGGTAATCATGGGGCTGCTCCCCATTGATGAGCTAAAGCTAGACCTCCACAAGTACTTATGCATGAATATGGTCCAAAAAGCGGTAGACACAGTATTAGACCGCTCCGCCCAGGTCACTTCCCTATCTAGGGAAAAGCTTGCTACCAAAAGGCTCCCTAATAAAGAGAAATCAATCTCTCCCCCTCGGACCTGCTCCGAGCACCTTCGCACGCTTAAGCAAAATTTTAAACTATGCCTACTGAACACTCGATCCCTTAACAAACATGCACAATATGTTCACGACAGGATTGTTGATGAACAAATTGACATCTTTTGTATTACCGAAACCTGGCTTAAGGACCCTATCGGCCCTACTTGCGATATCGCGGTCCTGGAAGGTTATTCCATCTTCTACTCTAACAGAGAAGAAGGCCGAGGGGGTGGTGTTGCAGTAATCGTAAGAGACTCCATTCACATGTTTCCCAGCAAAATAGCTTGCATGGGTTGTGAAATCTTGCATCTCAAGCACCTACCTACGGCTATCAGCAGCCTAAATTTGATCGTCCTCTACAGGCCCCCCACGTCTACCCCAGAATTTAATGATGAGATAACAAATCAGCTAAATATGCTCAAAGGGCCCAATACAGCAACATTAATCTTGGGGGACTTCAATCGATGGTATGGTGATACCAAAGATAAAGAAGCCAGCAAACTACAAAGACTCCTAAATAACATTGATTTTAAGATCAATAATCAGGAACCCACGATGGACAATGGCCATCTACTCGACTGGGTCATCACAAATAACCTTGAAACACGTGACTTTAAGACAGAACCGTGCATATGGTCAGATCACCACAGTATAACTTTCCATATCGTCTTGCCTCTTCCTAAACCTAAATCCCCCAACTGCCCCATTCCATCAACATATCGAAACTATAAAAACATTGATAGGAATCATCTCATGCTCTGCCTGGCTAATGTTGAAAGTAACCAGGGTGAGAACGACTCATGTGAAACTCTACTAACAAACTTATTTGACCATCTAGAAAAACTTACTAATCAAGGTGCACCCCTTCAAACCAAGTCAACCAGACCAATAAAAAAAAACAACAATGGTTTTCAAAAGAACTAGCAAAACAAAAAAGGGATAAGCGAAACAGAGAAAATGATTGGTGAAAAAATCCTTCACTTGCCAATAAAGCCACATGGAAGGAAAGTGAAATAAAATATAAACACATGATAATAGAGGCTAAGAAAAACTTCTATAATGAACAGATTTCCACAGCTGCCAACTCCACCAGTAAACTTTTTAGCATTTTGAAATCAATAGAAAAACCCAAAGCCATCACCCCACCATCCTTACCCTCACAAGAAGAATGCGATGCAACCCAGATGGCCTCCTTTAATAAAATCTCCAAAGCCAGGGACTCTATTACAAACTCCATAACCAATAAAAAGACGACAGTCACCTTGCCAGATGAAACCCCACCCTCATACACCGAAACTTTCAAGTTCACAGAAATCACCATCAGTGAAATGACCAAGGTACTTGCCTCCATGAAACCCACTACATGTGTGGAGAATATCCTCCCACCTAAAATAATACTGGACAACACAGACATCTTTGCCCCTATACTAACAAAGATCATCAATGCCTCCTTTAGAGACCAGAAAGTACCCAACTCCATCAAAAAGGTTGCAGTGACGCCTCTTGTTAAGAAACCTAATCTCGACCAACGAGACCCCAACAATTTGAGACATATCACCAACTGCAACTTTGTCCTTAAAATCATGGACAAGATCGCTACTACACAGCTCTAGGCACACGTGGAAACCTCGAACTCCCTTCACCCCCAACAGTCAGGCTTCCGCCCCGCCCATAGTACGAAGATGGCCATGCTCAACCTTCAGACCAAAATGCTCAGCATCATTGATAAGGGTAAGACAGGTCTCCTCATTCTTCTTGACCTCAGTGCAGCGTTTGACCTTCTCGACCATAACTTACTCCAGAATGCTTAAAAAAAAACACCTATTGCTCAGACGAAGCCATCAGCTGGATAATGTCATTCTTAAAGAAAAGGATATCTAGGCTGCATTGGGGGGACAAGTTCTCCTTGGAGAAGGAAATTCTCTGTGGAGTCCCTCAAGGGGCTAGCATATCACCTTTATTATTTAATCTTTACTTGAGATTCCTTTTCCTAGTCCTAGATCATATCAACACTTATTTTAGAAACTATGCTGATGACACTCAGCTGGTGTTGGAGCTAAGTGGCGACTATCAGAAAGATAGTGACCAACTTACTATGATTTATAACAACGTGGAGGAATGGATGGACTCTAATTGGATGTGTCTCAACGGAAAGAAAACGGAACTCATGGTATTCAGCTTGTCTTCAGCCAGAGCGAAACTACCCCCCTCCTACAAGTCCTTCCACATTAAAGACACCCCCATAACGGTCTTGAGTAAGGTTAAGACCCTTGGTATGATGCTAAAAGCAATCCTAGGGGCTGATGCCCAAGTACAGTACATCAAAGAAAACTGTGCCTACCATCTCAGACTAATAAAATCTATTAGTACCCGGCGAGGGCGCAATCAGAATGCAAGAGCCATTCTGATTGGCCCTCGCCGAGTCATTACCAGGCCGGGAATCCCTCTGTCGGGATTCCACAGCCTTTGTCCCCGGCGGGGGCGTGGCAACCCCTCAGCCAATGAGGAGGCTCGAAGTGGGGCCTTCCCCGCTCCGAGTCTCCCCACAGCTGAGAGGCTGCCTTCACTCCTGCTGGGGACTTGGGTAAGCTTTTTCTTTTTTTTTCCTTCCCTCCCTCCTCCCTGCCCTCCCCACCCCACCCCACTTACCTTTTTGCTCCTGCGTCCCCACTGGGGAACGATAGCAGGCTCCAGCAGTGTGGAGACTCGGAGCGGGCCATCTCCACTCAGCGCCTCCACACGGCTGGAGGCTTCCATCGTCCCCAAGCGGGGACGCAGGTACGTTTTTTTTTCCCCTCCCTCCGTTCTGCCCTCCCAACCCCACTTACCATCTGTATCTTTTTTTTCATTTTTTTTTCGGGAGCGGAAGCGCTGGGAACACTTGTGTTCCCAGCGCGTCTGCTCCCGATGTCCGCCATGGAAAGGGAAAACGGACTCCGTTTTCCCTTTCCATGGCGGCCATTTTCTTGGTCGTTTTCTGTCCCGAAATGCAGCAGCACTTCGGGACAGAAAAAAATGCTTTTAGTGCCCCGGTCACGCACATAATGCGGGCCGGGGTACTAATGGCAATATGACCCTCGTGGCGGGGGCATAACCGACTCAGGTAATGCTCCGGGGCCTTTGTTAAGGCCCTCGCTTCTTTAGGGCCTATAACTATGGGCCCTGGGTCATTACCTGAGTCGGTAATGTCCCCACCGCTCGGGTCATATTGCTTAATTAGGCCCTACATATCAGAGGAAAACTCTGCTACCATAGCAAGAGCTATCATCATGTCTCGCCTTGACTATGGTAACGCTCTAGTCCTGGGTGCACCTAAGCAGTGTTTGCACAGCTACTAAATTGTCCCGAACAATGCGGTAAGAATCATCAAGCATTAAGCTAGATCACAGCATATCAGCGACTCCAGAAGGGAGCTACATTGGCTGAAAATCGAAGATAGGGTACATTTCAAGACCCTTACAATTGTGCACAGATGTATCTTCGGTAAAGCCCCGGCCTATCTAAAAACCAGGATTCAATCATATGTACCAGGTAGAACACTGAGATCGTCCTAACTTGGTAAAATCTTAGTGGCCCCAGACAAACTCAAATGTGGCCTAGGCAGATCCTTTCCCACCCTTGCAGCCAATCTTTGGAACAAACTTCCGAACCATATAATACTGGAAGCTAATTACATCCGCTTTCGCAAACTGGTGAAAACCCATATCTTCAAATAAATATCCTCCTTAGGCCACACCTAACTTCTGAGTAAATTATATGGCTTTCCCGTCCCTCTGTTAGTCACTGTCTGTCTGTCTCGTGCCCTTGTATCTGCGCCCGAGGCTTGCGAGCTAACGGCGCAATATAAATATTAAATAAATAAATAAAAATGCAGCAGCAAGACTACTCCCAAGACTCATTAAGAGAGAACACATCACACCAGCACTGAGAACCCCACATTGGCTGCCAGTCAAGAAACACATTTTCTTCAAAACGCTCTGCATGGCACATAGAGCAATCCATTGCCAAGGAGGAGAATTCCAACAGGGAAAAATGGCCATCTACAAACCAAACTGAAAACTAAGGTCCAGCAATGACATTCGCCTCAAACCTAACAGGACGTCAATTGGAGGTTGCTGTAGGTTGCCAACTTCTGTGTGACATATGGCTCTGCCTCTACGACCCTGGTTAAGGGTTGTAGAGGCAGAGAGAAACCCAAAGCAAGGAGGGCTCTCAGAAGAGAGCCCTCAAAATGATCCCCCCACACGACATGGAAGGCTCTTGCTCCCCTGCTCTGCATATTACAGGAACCAGAGCTGGTTCCTTGTGTGCTTGGGGCTTGGGAGCCAGAGATGCCTGCCAGCAGAGGAGTTCATCAGAGCAGCAACGGATTCAGGAAGAGGTAAGAACATGTGTTTTTTGTAAATGTGTGTGCACGTGGGCATGAAAGGGTGTGTGTGTGTGTGTATGTATATTATGCAATGTGTGTGAGTGAGTGCATGATGTATGGGTGGCTGGGTGTGTGAGTGAATGGCGGATGGGTGCTGTGTAAATGAGCATATGAATGGTGTGTGGTATGTGTGCTTGTGTTCAATACCTCAATTACTTACCATTAACCTTCATTACTCCTAGTCCTACTCTTCCTTGTCTCAGTACTTGCCTATGAAGCACCCTGCCTTTTGGCACAGCAACTCTAGTCTTTTCTTACTGTGGCACGACATTTTTACAGGGCATCTATAGAAAAGTAACTATGATTAGTGTTATTTTCCTGTCTAGACTGACATTGTGAGTGCAGCCAGTCTAGCCATTATTTACCACGTCATGGCATATTTTTCTGGGCATCTATAATGAAGTAAGCATCATATGTGTTATTGCGTGTCTAGACTAGCATTTTGATGCAGCTAGACTAGGAATTTCTTACTGTGGCTTGACATTTTGTACTGAGCATCACTGATAAAGCAATCATGATAAGTGCAATTACCTGTCTAGACTGGCATGTGGGTGCAGTCAATCCTTACTGTGGCCTTGTATATTTTTCTGGGCAGCTATGATAAAGTAAGCATGCTACGTGTTATTACGTGTTTATATTGGCATTTTGTGCTGCCAGTCTAGGTATGTCTTACTGTGGCATGGCATTGTTTGCTGTGCATCAGCATGGCTAAAGCAAACAGGATAAGTGATATTACGTGTCTGGCCTACATAGTTCAGCCAGTTTTGACATGCTTTCTTATGGTGGCATTGCATTTTAATAGCAAAGTGGGTTGAAAGCTCAACGGGTTGAGCACTCGCTGCTGGGATCTGTGTGTGATCTGCAGGTCCCAGGTTCAAATACTGGCATGGCCAACTCAGCCTTTAATTCTTCTGAGGTTTATATATGAGTACCAACTTTGGTTGGGATGATAATTGTATGTAAATATGTGCTATGTATAGCGCTTTGGCAAAAGCGATATGTAAATAACAAATCATTATCATTAATTAAAGCATTGGATAAACGGGACCATTCCACATGGGACATGGCCTTCCATTAGGAACATATAATTGAAACCTCCAATGTGGAGAGACACCTCGCGACATAGCCGCAATCTGTATCAACAGAGCATCCATTTAAGGAGCAAACATTTTCAGTTTCACATCAACTACACATCAACTTCTTGACCCATATGGCTACTGTTAACACCCTCATTGCCTTGACAAAGACAGAGGGGGTCATTACAAGTGTGGCGGTAAGGGGTTAACAGCGCCCTGGTAAAGGTGCCGGAGCCATCAACTCCTTACCGCCACATTACGAGTCTGCTCGCGGGAACCCGCTAAGGACACCTGGTTTTACCAGGCGCCCTTAGCGGGTCCCGCGAGCAGACCAGGATGCTAACAACGGGCCTGTTATTAACGGGCCCGTTGTTAGCTCCCTCCCCATTCCCATTCGAGCCCTATGGGGGCTCGAATGGGAATGGGGATGGGTCCCTTGAATGAGAAATTACTGGGTCCTCCAAGGTCAGAATGCCCCGGTAATTCCTCATTCAAGGAACCCGGACCCGGTACCCGGTAAGGGAGTAACCATGCCGCTAATTTTGTCCCTTTTATTTGCAAAGAAACATTTTGAGGAGATCGAAAAACCCAAATATCTTATAGTATCTACCCTGGCGACCAGGAACTCGTTCAGTCTCCAGGTAAAAGATTTTGATTTGCATTTTTTGTGAGAATCATTAAGAATGATTTCACAGGATTAACATTACAGACATTAATTCATTCAACACAATACAATTTAACACCATACACTATATACCCATTAGGGCCTCCTTCTCCAATCTCAGGATTACACTTTCCACATATCCGATAAATCACCCCTTTCCCTACTTCATTCTGGCTGGTGGACTAATCGAGAAAAACAATTCCCACAGCTTTTTGTGTATCACTATTAAAATATTCACTGAGATAGAGTATCCATACAAGAGCCTAGCCCACATGACTTCACTGTTTAAATCCTCTAATCTCCTTATGAACTTTCCCAACCATACAATTGACGATCGTGCATCACTGCCGATTAATGCAGGAGAGAAATAAGAAGAAAGCTGAGAGTAGGAAACAGGAGGAAGCAAAGTTAGTTCAGAAGACAAATAGATATAGAGGGAGCAGTATTGACGAACAATGAAGATGGGGTGACACAGGAGATGCAACCAGCACAGGAAGGTAACGTAATCTATCCCCCCAGATCAGAGTGAGTATAATTATTGGCCAAGAGAAAGAGGGAATGGGCCTAGAGGAGGAGGACAAGGTGGATTTCAAAACCCTCAGGGAAGGGGAGGACTTATTGGTGGACGGCTACAGCAATGCTGGAATTGCGGGAGAATGGGCCACATAGCCAGAACGTGTAGAAGCAGAGGAGACATGCAGCAAAATTGGCAAGCTCCAAGAGGGGGATGGGCTATGTTCCACAATATAATACAGAATCGCAGGAGTATTATGCCCAAGATCACACACAGGCTCAGGCATATGCGCCGCAACCACAGCAAATGGAGCAAGCGCCATGACAAATGCAAGTACCACAGGGACAGTCACAGCAAGAGCCCATGCAAACACAAATACAACCTCAACAAGTGCAGACAAAACAGGCTATGGTACCACAATGGAATATGAATACAGCCGTTCAGCAAGCACCTGCACCCAAATTGGAGAGTGTGACTGTGGTAAGAGGAAATCCTTTCACACGTACAAGGACGAATTCCACAATAGGATGGCCCACAGAGCGACCTGATATGTTCAGTACTTTCAGTGACACCAGACCCCCAACAGGACCAAAGGTCAAGGTGACAATAGGAGGCAAGCCATTCTAATTTCTTGTAGACACTGGAGCAACTCGTTCCTGTGTCCGAGAGGGAAAATATCCAATGTCAGGTATTGCCATGAATGCGCATGGATTCTCTGGGGCAACAAATTTAGTTCCACTTTAGAATACTCTTGATTCAACTGTGGCCCACCCCTAGCACCTGCCAGTTACATTGGATGCTCCTTTACTGTATATCTCTCCTCTAGCTTATCCCTCATTGTTCCTGTCCTGCTCTAACCTGTAGCCAGTGGTATGACTATGTGCTCCTAAGAGTATGGGGTGCATCTGATGATGGGAGTTGGCAGTCTAACCCAAACTAACAATGGTATCGATTCACGAGGTGTGGAAGCAAAACAACACAACAAATGCTCAGCACATTTCCATCGTTGAGATGAGGAGAGAGAGCCAAGCAGAAAGCATTTCTCCATAGTTTTGTGATACAGCCCCATTCCAGTGGATGAAGGGATGCACTCCTCAGTGCACCTCCTGACTTCCACCTTCAGGATCTGCAAGCACTGGCTCCCTGGTGCTGCAGAATGCCCTCAAGGGAGCCTCATCTCGAGCATTGGAACAAGGGAGGTGCTCTGAAGTCTTTTCAAAGCCTGACAGGCACCGAAGGTCAGATGTAGACTGTGAAAGGAGTCCTTGAAGAAGTAAAGTTTGAGGGCAACTGGGACAGGGCGTCCAACGTTTCCTCCAAGGCTGAGAAAAGACTTAAGGATGGATTGAAGGACAGGACACAGGTCTATGATAGACTGGCTGGAGGGTACTTGCTCCAGAGCAGGGCAGATTGAGAATGCAATCCAACCAGTGGGTCCAGGCGCGTGAGAGAATCGCACGTCGGGTGCACCTGTGCGGTTGAGAGTGTATACCAGAGTAAAGATAAAGTTTTTACTCCAGAGAGTGGAAAAGGAGCATAAACAAGTATTTCAACTGACTGTGATGCGGAGATTTAGAGAGAAACCAATAGCACCAGCAAATGGACTATCAGAAAGGTAGGAGAAGAAGGAAAGAATGCATTGGTTGTTGGGAGAAGAGAAGTCCAGTACCCTGGTGTCAGTCCAAATAGGACCGAGAAACAGGAAAGCATGGCCATTGAAAGCCAGATAGAGAGGCAAGGATAATGGGATGCCGATGGAGATGAGAGAAAACTCGGGAGTGCTGTGGAAAGTGAGTGCACGTTCCGTGATGTGCTTAATAAACCAAACTTCCAGGTTTACTTTACAAAGGAAGTCCATCTTTTATTTGTATAGGGAATGTTGTAACACATAGCATTGCCTGTTGTGTATGCGGTGCTTTGAATAACACAGCATGACAGTGCACTGGATAGCAACACAATGAACAGCACAGCACACAATAGCATATAATACCATAGCATAGCCTATCAAAACACAGCATAACAAAGTATGACATAGCAAAACATATAATAACAGAAAATCGAATAGCATACTATAACATAACATAGCACAGCATTGCAGAGCATACCAAAACATAAAACAACACAACAGACCATAATATCGCACAATGTGAAATAGCTTAAAATACCACGTATTGGCATTGGAGAGCACACGATTATATAAAAGAGTACAGCATAGAACATACCATAGACCAGTATTTCATGGTGTAATATAATGTAGCATAGTATAACGTGACATAGAATAAGAAATCATAGTACTGAACACCCTAACATAGCATGTCATAACATAACAGAAAATAACCTAGCAGAGCCTAGCACAACAGAGTATTATGGAATTGTGTATCAGAATAGAATAATAGCATGTATTATTATTATTAATAAGGTATTTATTGAGCACAGAGCTAGCTCTAAGAAGCAACAGAGCCATTTACAATCATAGGGGGAAGAACCTGGTGAGGGGACCAGAGAAACAAGGAAGTGCGGAGCAAACGACAGGGCAATTTGTCAGCAAGAGATCTGCAAGCAAGCATGGGAGGAACAGTGGGGATCAGATCACCCAGTCTGGGGTAGGGTGGGGAGTGGACGGTGTATGGTCTTATGTGTTAGGGAGAAGCCATTCCTTGAAGAGGAGGGCCTTGAGCTCCTTCTTGAATTGTAGAAACGAGAGGGTGAGATACAGCACAAACCAGCACAACACAGCATAACGTGACATCAAATAGTATTGCAGAGCACAGTATTGCATAGCAGTGCACAGAGCTGCATAACATAGAATAAAAGAGCACATCATAATATAGCATAAACCCATGCTCAGTGCACAACATAGCACGACTTTATATAACAGGATATTGTACCAGAGCATAGAGTTGCCAGGCACAGCATAGAATAAGAGGGCGTGGCAAGCGGGAATAATGGGGCTTGAGGAATAAAGACTTCAGGCTCTTTCCCCATCCATGGAACTGCAGATGGCGCACCTTGCTGCACGCTGACCTTACTTGGGAGCCCTGCATTTTACAAACGTGGTGCCAGAGCTATGCATTCCACTGAAATGACATCTCTCTGCTTTCATGATCAATGTTTGTCACAATTTATTTATTCATGTATTTATTTCATTTGTTGACAGTGCCCAGAACCTGCGGTATCGCGGCGCTGGTACAGATTGGTGTTATAAACAGGTATACAAAGTAAACACTGATTGAATGCGGTCCTAGGTAACGAGGAGCCTTAGCCACATTTATTGAAGAACCAGCTTGTTTTGCTAACTGCAAACTCTTCTGAACCGAATTAGATACTTTCTAAGAAGCGGCTGTGGTGCAGAAGAGAGGAACTGGAACACCACGGCATGCAACTGTCTGTTTCACTTCCCTCGGGCACGCCTTAGACAGGCACACAGCACGGCCAGAATGCACAGAGCTCGTGTGCCTCTCTCCCTGGCACCGCTCCGAGGGGCTAAGATATACGTTTCAGTATTGGAGGTTGATCACAGTTGTGCCAATGAGGAATCACGAAACAGGATACCAGGCATCCAGAAACGGCCTCACTCTGTAATTTCTTTATTTTCATCGAAGCTGAATGCATCAATTGTGTGGCAGTTGCAAACACTAATGAGTTCGTCTCACGAGGTTTCAGATTGCTGACGATCTGTTGTTATTTTTTTTCGTTCTGTCAGATTTTCGTCTGGGTTTACTGCCTGGCTTTTTATAACAACATCACTTTTTTCATATGGCGCTTTATGCTGGATTCCTACCGCCCTAAGCACTCGATATTATCCATTTCAATGGTGGTGAATTTATCGATCTCAGAATGATAAAGGGCTTTGTCGGCACTGCCGAATTTGAGGCAGTGATTGCAGAGTTGTCAAGGGCAAGCGGTTGACTCGCTGAGCTTTTTTTTAATCAGCCTATCAGTCAGTCAAATCAAGTTTATTCAGAATATAAAATTCCATCAAACTTGCAATTCATAAAATCATTTCGTATTCAACATAAATGCTCCACATTTCATAAATTATAAAAACAATAAGCGTGTGTACGTATAACACACATAAAAATCCCCGCATGGTATCTGGCCATACAAACACACATTAAATCTAATTGTTTATGAAAAATATCTTATTGGATAAAAATCCTTGCTCATCCCTAGAAGTATATCCGAATCAAACACCAAGGACAACCTTTATATATCTACTGATTTTAACATTTTGGCTCTTATCTTCAGTGATGACTTAAGATACATTAGAACCTGGCGCTTTTTTTTTCGCGGCACGTTTTTTTTTCCGCATTCAAATGAACCGATTGGTTCGTTTGCGAGCCATCCCTGACGGTAAATGCTTTGACGCTTTTGTGTGACCCTCGCGCCACTTTTTTGTTTTTTCAGCCCACCGTGGAAAGAGAGAAGGGACTACGCATAGCCCTCTTCCATGGTGGCCATTTTATTAATTTACTTTTTTTCTCAATGTACTTCAATGGCCGCCATGAAAAGGGAGAAGGGGTTACATGTAGTCCATTATGCCCTTCCATGGTGGCCATGTTCTTTGTTTACTATAGACGCCACAGAAAGAGAAAACGGACTATGTTGTCCTGTCCACGGCGGCCATTTTTCTGACTTTGTTTTCCAGCTGCGAAACGCAACGCGTCTCGCAGCAGAAACAGAAACCCACCATTAGTACCTTGCTCTAACAGGCCAAGGTACTAATGTCAGTAAGCCCCGAAGCTGTAAATGGTGTGCTTGCTTTAAAATATATAATAAAGCTAGTCTACATTGTCTACATTGTTTGAAAGCCAAAGGCTTAAGAAGTGAGAGCAAGAAGTGATGACAGGCGCTGGTATAAGTCGGACAGAAACAAATCAAATGGAGTAAATCCTCAACATCTGCCCTACAAATTGGCTATATCGCACCATTTAAAGTATTTCCTGTCCACTTCGCAATGATCACATTTAGACAAATAAGATTGAGCCTAGCATGGGTGATTAATACTCAAGGATCCTAGGAGCTGACTCTCCACAAGAAGTATACAGCTTCTTACAGATTGCTTTTCCAGTTCCTTTTGTTCTCTTTGCAGCTTGTAACTTAATTAAAGTGAAGCAATACACAAGTCAACCATCGCTTTAGCGATGGGTGTGCTTGCAAAAAGAGCATTGAAATGTATTGTATAGAGGGATTTTCTTACAAATGCTAGCCAGATTGTCTTCAATAAAGAAAATTTGCTGCCCAACAGTGATGAGATGATTCCTCTAGTCCGCATTGTTTTCTCCTTGAACCAAACTCTTATCCAAAGTTTTACTGGTTCTGTTCTCAGCGCATCTTCAATTGGAGAAACGTTAAGTTCATTTCGAACTGCATCATTTGATGGTGATATTGGCAAGACTAGGATATATTTTAAAAAGGAATTTCCACCACAGATAATGGGGTATGTGATCCAATTCCCCATACACTAGCCCGTAACAAGCCATTGCTTTAAGTATTGCGTTGTACATTTTTAATATGTCAGAGATTGGTTGAGACTTATAACTATTAGAAAATATTGTTATGGCCCCTATTGCCTGAATCATCTTGGATACTTGTTTGCTTCCGTGTGCCTCGCAAAACCATAGATAATCAAGCTATTCTGTTGAGGGAAGACCCTAACATGGACATGCTGACTCTTTCGCTTCGGTCTATTACCTATCGGTTTAGCTGTTCGGACAGCAGATTTCAAAACATGAATGTGTAGGCCGAAGTCATGGATTCAACATAGGCCTCCAACAGTTTTTGCAGTGCTCGCGCACTCCTTGCCAATAAAATGGTATCATCCACATATGCTAGAACTGGGATGGAACATGATCCGAAATGCGGGACATCGGCAATGGTCTTGAATTGGTTGTTTGTGAGTTCATTTGTGCATATGAAAACAGTAGAGGGGCAAGGACGTATCCCTGGCATACTCCAGACTCCAGAGGAAACCATGGAGTACAATGCCCATTGATGCCTAAGTGAACGCACCCCATGTTGGATGTATGTAATCTTGAAAGGATATTAATCAAATCTGGCTGGCAATTCATGGATCTGAGACACTGCCATCATTTTCCTATCTTTACAGCGTAGAAATGAATTGCATATTAAAGCCAGCTATTATCGAGGCGCATTGATGCACAAGGAATTGAGGTTGTTCAGTCTACAGTGTGCGCTATAGTAATCTCATTGGCGGCAACCAAAGAGTACCAGACAAGGGCAGGTCCGAACTATGGCAAAAAGTTGCAATTTGTGACTTTTTGCAACGAACTGATTAGCACATGGGTGCATGTTTGTGTGAACCTAAGACACAAGCACAGATGGCCTCAATTCAAGGTTGGTGGTAATTTCGGCAGTAAACCGCTGAATAACCACCAAAACTGCTTACTATTACCACCACTTGGCCCCGTGCGTTTGCCGCAGAATTGCAAATGGTGGAAGGGCAGTGTTAATCCACATTTTGGCAAAATTACCACGAGCAGTAATTCTGGAATTACGAGCAGGAATTCTGCCGAAATGTGGCATTCAAGTGGAAAATGTACCTCCTTCATGATGCTGTAGGAAAATACTCCACTTTAAGGTCAAAGTTGTAGTTTGGCGATCCCCTTACTACTAAAAAGAGTGGCAGTAACAGAACTACCACCCATTTTTCCCTCACCACCAAACTCGTAATGTGTCTGAGAGTGCCAGTAAGATTTTCAGAAGCTCTAGTTTCACACATGGGAGGACGGAGAGGCCACCGGCAGCCCGGGCATTATGTGATTGGAGTCCAGTTCTGAAACATTTAAAATATGCCGCTCCTGCACACTCGGTTGTGAATGCCTCTGTGCTCTACAGCACTATCCAGAACAAGACGTATAACCATTGGTAGGGTGACTAGACGTCCCGGTTTTGCCAGGACTGTCCCAGAATTGGTCCCTCTGTCTCCCTGTCCCTGTTTTTTTATTTAAAAACCGTGTCCCGGTTTTGGGGCAACACAGGTCCCGTTTTAAAATAAACATTAATAGTTTTTCAGAAAGTTGTCATCTGAGGAGGGCTCAAAACCCCAACCTTCCCAGTACCAACCGCATGCATTAACTGCTTGTGCCACAAAGACAGGCGGAGAACCAACTACATAGCAGGGCGTGTAAGGCCAAGAAGAGCAACAACTCCTTTGTTATTTGCTCAACGTTTCACACTGAATACCAAGCGCAATCAAGTTCGTTGCATACATACAACATTAATATGCATCATTCAGTCAGTATTACTTAAAATCAGGGGCGTTGCTAGGGGGGGGCTAAGGGGGCTATAGCCCCTGATCTTTTGGTTGTAGCCCCAGATAGAATCTCAGGAGCTACAGCCAAAAGGCTAGCTAGCCCCCAGTCCCAACAGTTCCGACATCAGCTTAGCCCCAGGTCTTTTCCAGACCTAGTAACTCCCCTGCTTAAAATATATCCTGATTGTTATTTACGGACTTTTATCAGCAGTCAAAACCACACCATTTGTATGCAGCTACTGTGGGATGGAGAGGTGGGGGGTGGGGAGGAGCAAAGGTCAGGTTAAGTGGGTGAGGGCAGAGTCGGACTGGCGCATACAATTGTCTCAGGCACCAATGAAAAAGTGGCCCACAGTTGCAAATGAAAATTCATTCCTTTTATGATATATCACAACTACCCCACCTCTAGCCCTCACTGGGAGGTTTTTGATCAAATGTGATGCAAATTGTGCATTTTAAGGAATATCTATTTAGCAACACTAGTCAAAACTACGAGCCGCAGAGTGAAGTAACTGGGCCACATTGGTCAAACACGTGGCCTACATGTTTGGGGATGCTTGTGGTCTCGTGCAGAAGGGAAGTGACCAAGCAGTTCAGGCTGGACGGCCCCCTTTGGGATGGGACCACGCCTTATTTGCAGTCTTTTCCCTTTTGTAATGGCTTTGCAGGCGAAAAACTATGGTCTGGAGGGTTGCCCAGAGCAATGCTAGAGGTTAAGATTCATTCTAAAACTTCAAGCCATCGCCTCTTTTGTTTTGCTTAGTCACCCCGAGTGGGACGGGTATGCCCAGACGTGGGTCCCGTGCCTGCTGGCCCGAGAGATCCAAGCTACTCCTCACTGATGAGGCCCAAGGAGGCCGAAACATGTTTGGGGATGCTTGTGGTCTCTTGCAGAAGGGAAGTGACCAAGCAGTTAAAGCCGGACTGCCCTTTTTGGGATGCGTCCATGCCTTATTTGCATATGGTCTTTCCCCTTTTGTAATGGCTTGGCAGGCGAAACACAATGGTCTGGAGGATTGCCCAGAGCAAGGCCAGAGGTTAAGATTATTTCTAAACCTTCCAGCCATCACCTCTTTTGTTTTGCTAAATCTGGTCACCCTATATTGCTACGATGGTTGTGTCAACAGGAAAGGGGTTAATGATCTCTCTCATACTCTTGGCTCAAACGGCAGTGTGTGTGTACATGCCATGGCAAAAATAAAGGAATGGAACTGATAGTAGTTTATGTTTTTCTTTAGTGCTTAATACCCTGTCAACAGTTGTGGCTTTTGTGTAGGCATGGAAAAGACATTTTCCGGCACTGCCGTAATTGTACTACCTGTTATTAATGCTAGCAGGTGCAAAACGATTCCAGTAGCTGGGCATATAATAGCAGTGCCTGGCCAAAGCCTATAAAATACCTACACGCAAGCCAAAACTCTTGGCTTTGCCAAGGCTTATTTTTAACAGGATTACAGTGAAGGACATGCATACAACTTCTAAATGAAGAGGTTGAAGGTACACCAGCAGTGCATTTACCGCTCCAATTAAGCCATTAACTCTCAGAAAACTGCTTTGAAATAACACTGCAGGACCTTCAGGCACACAGTTTGATGTTACAGCTTAAAAAAGCTAGCTCAAAGTGTTCCCAGGTGCTTTGGGCAGGGAGGGGCAAGAAGTGGGTGGGAATGGCCATAGGGATTAGCTTGCAATGGGTGGATAACGGCTGGAAGGATGACTCAGGGACAGCGCATTTGTCTTGCAAGGGGGAGGGGGGGAATAATTTGTGGCCGCACGTGTTCATGCCAGTCTGACAAAGTTGTTGGAATGTGTTTCCAATGCAGATTTGGAATACTTGATTTATGCTACGTAATGCATCACTGTTTTGTTTTGTCCCTGTTGAGGCAGTCAATCAGTGGATCGATGGGAAAGGGAGGGAGATAATTATATCATGTCGTGAGGCAGTCCCAAACCAGCTGGGGACTAACCCTGCAGGCTTGGATGTTACAGGCCAGTCAGGCGAACGCCTCATCTGCTTAATGGCCAATCCTCTCCTGGCAACACAGTGCAAGTCATTAAACTGGCCACGCAGGCACACAGTAATGCATCCCATTGGTTTCTTGGGCCTCGCTAAGGGGCAATGCTCGTATTCTATTGGACACCCAACTGCCCACAAGCATCACTCATCAGTTCTACAGGAAGGTCTGTGATCACACTCAAGTGGTCCTAAGGTGACAGGTGCCAACGCATGCGACTACTTAACGAATACACATATGGTGTCCTCCCTTTACTTTGCCCAAAGCACTTCTCCAACACTCACCTCTTCAGCATTCACTTTCTCAAACATTTACTTTTGCAACCATTTGCTTCTTCTCACCTTCCCTTCGTCTTCAGCGTCACATTGTCAAGGTGGTAATGGGTATGTCAGCTTTAGCTGTAAGGTTAGGGTTGAGATCAAGGAGGGTTTTGTGGTTAGAACAGCAGGGGGTGGTTCGGGGGTCCCCCTGTAATGAAGAAAGTGGATGTTAGAAGAAGTGAAAGACTGAAAGAGTAAAGACATAGATACATCCCTAAATACATATTGGGCCTCATTACAATACCGGCGGTAGCCGTGGCGGTATAACATGCACGGCTACCGCCGGTAGTATCATTTTTTTTCCGGCGCCCGTGAATGGCCAATTACCAGGTGATTATGGCCCCGCCGGACTCGGACTCGGTAATTGCCCATTCCTGGGCGCCGGAAAAAAATGTTCCCCCATTTCCATTCGAGCCCCGTAGGGGTAATGGGAATGGGGTGGCCGGATGCACCGGTAGCATTCAAAATGGTGCCGGTGCACCTGGCATTCCCTGCTCGCGGTTGCGAGTCCGCAGAGCAGGCCAGTCCTGGCGGGTGGGAAGACACCCACGAGCAGAACTCGTAGTTTGCCGGGACGGTAACAACGGTACCGGCAAGCTTACCGGTACCGTTGTTACTGTACCTGCAAACTTGGAATGAGGCCCATGGTGTATAGCACAAACAGGGAAAACAATAGCAGAGCAAGAGGACACAGTTGCCCACTGGCGACCATGCAGAGGGGTGTATGTTGACATCAACCAGACAGCAGGTGTTGAACACCGAGGACGGAGGGCACAATTTAGTGAGGTTGTTAAAATGGAAAGCACAGAAAATAATGACAATGGGTGCCATGAGAAAGTGCTGTTGCACAGCTGCTCTGCGATGCTGCAAGGAAAGGCAGGGAACACAAGGCGGGGAACAGATAGGGCACTAGGGAGCAGGCATGATGCCTATTCATACAAGGGGGCTCAGTGTACAGGTGGGGTGGAGTGGCGCCGAAGCCTGATTTGAGGCTCAACGGTTGGCGACAGGTGGCACAGGTAGATGCCAAGTGCGCAGACGGAGCTGGCATGGTGTTTTGTAAGGGGGAGCTTGGATTTCAAAAGAATGATGTATTGAATGGTCGGATCATTTTCAAAGCTTACAATAGCAGGTAAGTGCTCTATTGAACCTTATAAGTAGGGAACCCCCCAGCCGCAACCTCTAATTAGTGGTTAAGCAAATGTAATGCGCTCCTGTGGGGGAAAACAGACTTGTTTTCAATGAATGAATTATTTTCTCTCTCACCTATTGGTAAAAAATACATTTCAACAATCTAATGACTAAAAATATTTTTCGAAATAGTTCAGTATAGTACACAGGGGCACAGGGGTACAGCTGCATGCCTGGTACACAATAGCATGCCCTACCATCATACACTAGCAGTCAGCCCAGCTATGGCTTTGAAGGTGCTGCCATGTAGGTATAGCAGGATTCATAAGGATCCATGCCCGTTAGGGATTACGCTTTGTGCTTGATATGGCGCACTGAGCTGGTAGGGCCGCGCGCTCAGCGTGCTACGCCCATGCTTCAGAGGCTCCTTGCCTTCCTGTTGCCACAGATTTAAAGCCGGGCAAACCTAAGTCAGGCGTTCTTCCTACCAAGACAAGGCTGATCAATTGGTGACGATTGAGTTGGATCATATTAAAGTTGATATTACAGTGCATAGAAGCTACATAAAATATGTTATTATAGTATGAGTAAATGCCACAGACTGAGCTGGACGTGGGGGTGTAAGGCAGGGAGGGAGTTACCCAGAATGGGCAAGTGGAAGTAGCGGAATGGGAGTTAGGGTTTCGCTCGCTATGGAAGGCTTTGCGAAAGTGAAAGGTTTTTGAAGATGATGGCTGCTTCTCCTTCTCTCTGGGTCTGCCAGAGCCTTCTTGGGACTCTTGAAACAGCTTGAGCTTTAATTTCCTCATTAAAAACAACATTTTCTCGTAGGAGGGGGCTGCTGTATTGCAATACAAACAACAGTCCTTTCTGTCACACCTTTAGCTCAAACCCAGATAGCTGATAGGATGAGATAATGGCCACTAGTACATTTTCATGACAATCTTCTTTCTATGGGGATTTATTCTTCTGTCCCCTTCTGGTTGGTCTTTGTCTAAAAAATGAACCACCCCTGTGGTATTAATGTCAGATGTGGATGCCTCCACCCCTGGCGCCAATGCAGGTGTTATCTCTAGTTCAGCACTAGACGCATAGATGCATGAGAGGAAGACGTCTCCACATTAGGTGTGCCAGCTTTAGGAGGATCTGGGTGATAGACTTTCGGTGGCCTCTGGCCGTAATATTGCGGCCAACTAGATACGATGTCCAACTTGCAGTGCTGCGTATCTCTCCTAAATGTTCTTATTTTCATCACCTTTAGTTCTTGTTTATATTGAGCTAATTTATGATTTGTGTCCTCTAGTATTTGTTGAATTTGTTTGTTAGATAGACTGCTGCTCAAATGTGTCTTGATGTTGCTAATATCTTCTTCGAGGGTACAGATATTCTGTGCCAGCTCTTGTATGGTTAATAGAATCAAGTCAAGTGAGCATTTATTTAGAATTTGACGCCAGCGTTTAACAAAGGCGGGGTTCTCCTTGCATAAAGTTGGTTCTAATGCAACCCATAGTCCACGTGGTATTCGCTGTGCTCTGTGGTATTGGGATCTGCGTGATTTTTCCATCGCGGAAAAGTCTGTGAGGCAAAAGCTTGCATGAGAAATATGCGAACCGCCAAAGGTTTGCACATTTCCCATGCGAACACGCATTGAAAGCTCCACAGACCCACACAGACACCCACAACACACCCACAACACACCCACCACACACCCCCACCCTTAACACACCCCATCCCACACCTCCAACATAGCCAAACCCTACTTACCTTTTCCGACGCTGTGTCCCTGCAGTGCCAGTTCCCTTTCACTTCCGTGATCGGGAACCGGCGCCGCAGTGTCCTTTTTTTCCGGGAGCTGCAGAGGTGTCCCCCACAACCCCCGCTCACTATACTGTAAAGTATAGTGAGTGGGGTGTTGCGGGGACACCCCGGCAGCCCCGGCAGTCTTTTTTTGTTTTATACCTACCTACAATGCTACCACCAAAGGTTCGAACTTTTGGTGTTCGAACCTTTGGTGGTAGCATTTTTCGAACTTGTTGTACGGTCAGACCTTTTTTTTCGGTCCGATCTTACAATTCCGTGGTATTGTGCTAGAGTAGTGGCATGTAGCTTCAAATTAATCTCACGAAGAATTATCCATTTAAGCTTCTTAATGAGGGCTTCAGGTTTGTCTGAAGAAACCAATTTGTCACTTGTTTTAATGAACCATAGAATCCTCTGGGCCTCTTCTTCGCTACCACACAGAGATTGATTTGAATACTAAAATATTCACCAAACCCACTAACAGGAATAGCTTGCTACTAGCTACGAGTTTTCATCCTAAACGTGCCATTGATAGTGTACCACTTAGGCAGTTTATAAAATACAGGAGAAACATCTCCAATGAAGACAAATACAGGAAACAAGCAGGTACATTATAGCAAAATGTCCTGGGAAGGGGATATTACACTGAAGTCATACAAGGAATAGCCAAGCAGATTGAGAAAACCTTATTGGTACCCAAACTGCCAAATAGTGAAAAATCCTTGGTTTATGTAACCACACACTCAGTACAGAGCAATAGGATCAAGAAAATCATCAGGAACAATTGGTCAATGATGCAAATGGATTCTGTATTGAACAAGTTGTTTCCAGAACTTCCAAACTTTGCATAAAGGAACAGTCAGGGTCTCCATAACACCATGGTGAGAGCAGAATTGCCCACTAAAAAGACACAGAAGATAGTGCAAAAGGGGACTTTACCACGTCTTAATTGTCAGCATTCCAGCAATGTCATTAAGGGTAACAATATCAGGCACCCCCACTCTGGAAAACTGATAGAGCTCAAACACTCATGCACCTGTGGCTCCATGTGGTATATGCTCTCAAGAGTCCATGTGGTCAATACTATGTAGGGATGACCATGCGTAAGGCAAGGTTTAGATGGACCGAACATAAGTCCAACATATGTACAAATAACCTGAAGTCCCCGGTAGCCACGCAATTCATAGAGGCCAGGCACACTATTGCGCAATCAAAATGTGTAATCTTAGAACAGGTGACAGTTGGCACCAGATGGGGAGAGCTACACAAAAATCTTCTCCAGAAAGAGATCTCTTGGATAGAGAGACAGGACTCACTTAGTCCCCGAGGGATGAACTGCGAGTATGATCTTATGTGTTTTCTGTAAAGTTTGTGATTTTGGCCAGAGGCATTACTCGAGTAGACATTTGGCTGTTAGTGACCTGTCAAGACACCTTGACAGGGTGGGTGGTTGACCTTGCTAGAGTCCAGGTCTTATGGGCTGAAACATGTACGGGTGCTGAGGTCCCGAGAGATGATGTTAATCACCACGAGTCATAAGGGTGCAACCAACCTTTGGAAGCACCCGGTCAAATTGTGAGTTGACCCTTTTGTGAGGTGGTCGGAAAACCTTTTAGAATCTGTCTAAGTGTATGTGGCTGCAGCGCTTTTCTTACTACTTTTACACAGGGGCGGGGCACCCAGTGGTTTTACCATGGCCATGTTGACCCGTTCCCCATGGCAGTAAACCCAGGAGTTGGGTGTCTTTCCAACTTCGACTTATGTAATACTCAAGTCACTTATTAAAATAATAGGCTATTACCTATTGTCCAAGTCAGCTATTAATGCAATAGGCAATTTCCCACACCTAGATGGCCCGTGTAGCGGACTGCATGCCAGAGCGCATGCAGCACGTTGCCCAGGCGACAAGGAGTGTTTACATAGGAGCAGGGTAAAGAGGAGCCTTGAGTGTGATGGCCTTGTGTTGAAGAGCGTTTGTGAACGCAGACAGGTAGGATTGGAGGTTTACGCTCCTTGTTAGACTGAGGAGCTGATGGCTGTATTTAGAATGAGCAGCCGCTTAGAGATAGTTAAGGGTTTGTTCTCTGAGTGCGATAAGGTGAAGATCCACGCACAGCCTATGACTCTTTCTGACATGAGTTATTAGGGGGCCTCGCCATGACGTGGGACCCGTCTTCAGTTATATTAGGGCCTCGTATTGGGATCCGAACTTTGGAAATGTTATTTATAGTTTATATATTTCATATATTTCATATTCTTATAAACTGTGTAGAAGTGAAATGTGGGATCTGGGTGACACAGGAAGCACTGACATAGTTAATCACAGTACTGAACCACATGTATTTCCCTCCAGGTCAGCTAGATGACATTCAGGAGTATTTACCCAACTAGATTGTTACGCTGTGACTATGCCACTCAAGCTATTAGGTTTATAACACTCTTCTTGGTGAGAGAGCTACCCAAATAGAATACATATGACATGTGGGATGATGCTACATTTGTTTTATTTTTATTGTAATAGGCTGCAGTGACTTTGAGGCAACGCTATTCCCTTGAGGTTAGTGTCATTTGTGAATCTGCTCTCAAGATCATTAGAAACTCGTTGTTTGGACTATTTCATATATCTATATCAAAACAAGTCTTCCTTTGCCATGTGTTGTAGGCACAAAGAAGAAAAGGAATGTGTTACCTCATGAAACTGTGATGTAAAGGCAAGCCCTGATGATGGATGGTTAATCGGAAACTCATCGGCTATTCTTCAGATAGAAAGTGATGAAACTGCACCGGGACTGTGCTAATAATATTGAAAGGCTAGATTTGATCTAGTTGTCTGATTCGCACAACAGGGAAAGTGGTTTGTGAACTTATCCTGGTTTTGCCCAATTCCAGCAATTTATCATCAAATAAAAAGGATTTAAAATTTGTTGAAAATTTGCTTGAAATTCTTTTTTTCCTATGTTTATTTATAGGGATTAAATATTGTATGATGAGCTATTGAATCCCTAATTATACACTGAACATTACGTGGGAGGAAGGATATCCTCAAAGAGTGCAATGGGGTTACTGGTTGGCGACAACAGGTTGGTGGAATTAGAGTTGTATTGAGTCTCCTAGACCAGGAGGTTATACCCCCTGCACCAGAAATATAATTGAAGCATTGAAGTTAGCGATAAACTAGTGATCTGTGATTGAATAGGTGCCCCTCCACGTATTCACATTCTCATTTTGGTGGTGGGTGTCAGCCAGGTCTCGTGATGAAGATGGCATATAGGTTGTGTGTAGTGATGAGGTTGGTGATTTCTGCTGCTTGGGTAATAGCTGAGTCGACATTGTCGAGCATCAACTTCCGTGTTGTGGGTGGTGAGGGGTTGCTGATGGGCTTGAGGCTGATATGGGTGAGGTTGCTGCATTGCAGAGCCCATGCCTTAGAGTAGGGGTGATGTTGTTGATGGATGGCAAGTGGGAACGGAGGGAGAAAATACATGTCAGTGCGTGCTTACCTGTTGTAAGCAAGGGTCCGGGCCCTGGGTCCTCCCAGTCCAAACAGGTCCAAACAGGAATTTACCTTTTCTTCATCTTCCCTTCACTTCGGACTACCAGGCGAGAGATGCCCTTGATATAAGAGTTAAGAGCAGAAAGGAAGAGGCAGGACTAAGATGTCAGAAAACGCTCCAGGTCTTGTATCACCCCTGCGGTTCACGTTTCTCATCCTCACCAAAAGCTTCTGTCCCGTTATACCACCATACAGAAGGCGGGCTTGCGGTATCCACGCTCTACGCACGGAACACATTTGCGTCGGGAACTGCGTTCCCGACGCCTCACGTGGAAGTTGCCATGGAGACTACGTCAGTGGACGCAGCATCTTCCACGTGATAGAAAACGTGTTGGGTCACGTGACCATCTTGGTGCCGGTACTTCAAGTACTTAATGATCTGGCGCCCACTTCTCGCTGCTTCTGATCCAATAGTGACAGCGGTTTTTTCTTGCTCAGATTTAGTGGTTTTGTTTGATCTCGGATTACGTTTACTGGATTGCTCTTGGATTATCCTTACCTGTTCTTGTATCTTGACCTCGGATTGTTTATGGATTATTCTTGCCTAGTGATTTGGTTTTGTCGAAATCGGACCTCGAAGCTTGGGAGACCTCTTACCTTCGTTCTTTCCTTCCTTCCTTTTCCCTCTCCAATCCCTTCCCTGTCCTTCCCCAGGGTGCTGTAGGCGTCCTCGTGCCGGCGGGTACAGGCTTGGTGCTGGACTAGAGACTTCCTGAGCACCTTTTAGGCGTCCTCGTGCCGGCGGGAATAGGTGGTTGCTGGACTAGTGACTTCTTACACCTTGGATTGTTTGGTCCACCGAACAGAGGGCAGATACCATCACACTGTTCCTACAGGAAAGAAGAAGGACTTTGCCAGGGACGTTCACTTCCAGGGAAAAAAGGGTAAGAAACCTACCTTTCCTTACCATTATTTCTTCCACTCATTCTCTGGTACTGATTGTCTTTTCTCTTCTTCTGGTCTCCAGAGTACCCCAGTATAGAGGACATTCTTGCATGAAACACTTCTGGTTAAACCGTTTTCTGCAGGTTAGTCTGTTGAGATTCTGTTACGTGTTCTCTTGAAAGGGGTGTATTTGATTGTAATCAGTATAATATTCTGCAGTCGTTGGCTGGAACCTGGAACCATCATCTACCGGGAAGTTGCGGGCCGCTCAGCTCTACGATCCCAACGACTCTACACCATCTTCCGATCAATTGGATTCTTAGACTGTCCTTTCGTACTCCTGAGAATCACATTGGTAGGAAGAAATATATTCTTCACGACGGGTCAACGCGGAACCAGGTTCCCGGAATTCTGACAGAATCAGAAGCCTTATTATGGATGCCGCGAATGACCCGTTGGCCGTTTTGGTTCAGTTAGTGGCCGACCTACGTGCCGATATGACGGCCACCCAGGCTGACACCCACCGGCGCATTGATGAAATGCAAGCCGGTATCAGGGAAGTGGTTACAGGAATACCATCTTTGGCCTCCGCTTCCGCTTCAGGTCAGGCAGGGCCTTCGGTCAGACCTGATTCTACGCATGTGTACATGGCCGCTCAGTTCCCGCTTGCTCCCCCAGAAAGGTTTACTGGGGATCCAAAATCCTTTCGGACATTCATTAACCAATGCAGACTGCATTTCTTGTGTCGGCCTACCTCGTTTCCTGATGCGACTACTAAAGCAGCCTTTGTCTTATCTAACCTTGGAGGTATGGCCGCGGTTTGGGCGAATCCTTTGTTGGAACAAGGCAGTCCGCTGTTGTTCGACTGCGATGCATTGATCAGTGCTATGACGAGGGTGTTTGATACTCGCTACAAGACTCAGGCCACGGATCTGGAATTGCTGAATCTCCGTCAGGGGGACACTCCTTTATTATCGTATTTGGCTAAGTTCAATCAGTTGGTGGCTGAAACTGGTTGGCCGGAAGATAAGAAAGCCGCTCTGTTCTATAAAGGACTGTCGGATACGTTAAAGGATACCATAGCTACGGTTCCGGTGGTTCCTACGTCCTTTTCTGATTTCTTGGATCTAGTACTCCAGATTGATGCCCGACGTACCGAAAGAAAGGGGGAGAAGAGAATGATTACGGTCAATACCACTATATCCCCAATCCCTGTTTCTGGCGGTGACGAGCCTATGCAAATTGGGGCAGTTAGGGGCCCGCTAACGACAGAAGAACGAGAACATCGTAGACGGAACAATCTGTGCTTTTATTGTGGTTCCTCTACTCATCTGCTTAGTGCATGTCCAAAGAGACCCCGCAAGTCGGGAAACGCCAAGGCCCGGTCGTAGAAGGAACCCCTACGCCGAGCTCTTCCCTGCAGGGTTCCTCGTTGTCCACGCCTTTTTACATTGACGTCATGTTGAGTTACGATCAGGTCACTCCTTGGAGTTCTGCAGCTGTTCTTGACTCAGGGGCAACCGGTAACTACATTGATGCCCAATACGTTCGGAAATGGGGCATTCCCTTGTTGTCAAAAAGTGTTCCGGAGGTAGTCAATGCGGTTGACGGTTCAACCCTACTTTCGGGGCTTGTTACTGAACATACCATTCCGTTGTTGTTAACTATTGGCGCCGAGCATTCGGAAATCATCACATTTGACGTCATTATGGCACCGCAATACAAACTCATCCTGGGTTTACCGTGGCTCAAGCTTCATAACCCGGTCGTTAACTGGGAGACCGGGGTTATAGCTTTCAGTGCTCAGCAACGCCCTCGATCCTGCAGTTCCCTAGAGTCCATGTATGAAGTACCTGAAGCTCCTAGTCGGGCGTTGTTGAACTCTGTGGTTACAATCGGAGCTGTTGTTAACACCGTATTACCTGTCGAATACACAAGTTATAAGGACGTCTTTGACAAGGGGAAAGCAGAGATCCTGCCGCCTCATCGGCCCTATGATTGCCCCATTGTTCTCAAACCGGATGCCAAGACACCTTCGGGACGTATCTATTCCCTTACACAAAAGGAAGAAGTCGTCCTTAAAGAATATTTGGATAAAGCCCTCGAGTTAGGTTTTATTCGGCCTTCTCACTCTCCATTTGCTTCACCGCTCTTTTTTGTACCCAAGAAGGAGGGGGACTTAAGACCTTGTATTGATTATCGGGAACTCAATGCAGGTACTATCCGTAATCAATACCCAATCCCGTTGATTTCTGTCTTGCTGGATCAGTTAGGGTCTTCAGAATTCTTCACCAAATTAGATCTAAGGGGTGCGTACAATTTGGTCCGGATACGTCGAGGGGATGAGTGGAAAACAGCCTTTAAGACACGATATGGCCTATTCGAGTATTTGGTGATGCCATTCGGGCTTTGCAATGCCCCGGCCACATTCCAGAATTTCATCAACGACGTTCTACGCGACATGATCGACAGATTCGTTATTGTCTATTTAGATGATATACTCATCTATTCTCCATCCATGGAAGATCATGTACGTCATGTTTCACAAGTCTTACAACGCTTGCGGGAGCATCGTCTTTTTGTCAAACTGGAAAAATGTGTATTCCATGCGAGTGAGGTCGAGTTCCTTGGATATGACATCACCAATAAAGGAGTGCAGATGAGTAGCAATAAGGTGAAAGCTGTCTTAAACTGGCCTGTACCAACTTCAAGGAAGGAGTTACAATCATTTCTGGGGTTTTCGAACTTTTACAGGCGGTTCATTAGACAATTCTCTTCGATTGCTGCACCCCTCACCGAATTGACCAGTAACAAGAAACCTTATTTATGGAACGATAACGCCCAAATAGCGTTTGAGTCTTTAAAAGCCGCGTTCACTACAGCCCCGGTGTTGCTACACCCAAATGTCAAACGTCCATTCGTTGTCGAAGCTGATGCTTCGGGTGTCGCGGTAGGGGCTGTCTTGTCCCAAACCTGCGCTGATACCAAGGAGTTGCATCCAGTCGCCTACCATTCGCGCAAATTAACGCCCTATGAACGTAACTACACCGTTACTGAACGGGAATTGTTGGCCGTAAGAGACGCATTTATGGTCTGGCGTCATCATCTCCTTGGGACGGAATTACCGGTCCAGGTTTTTACTGACCACAGAAACCTGTTGGCGTTGCAGTCCCTGACGTGCACCACTGCGAGACATGCCCGTTGGCATGAATTCTTTTCCATGTACAACTTTAGTTTGACTTACCGCCCAGGTGTCTTGAATTCCAAGGCGGACGCGCTATCCAGAAGCCTGGGTAATGATGGTTCACGTCCACAGGATGGGTCTTTGTTATTACCTACACAAGTGGTCTGTAGTTGTGTTCTACAACCCACTTTGAAGTCAACGCTCCAGAACTGGGTTGATAAAGAGCCCACAGAACTGGCAGACTATAACATGGATATACTGCATGGTCTTCCTTATGTCCAGGGTCGAGTTTATATGCCTGATCAGGATACCCGGTGTACAGCTATTTCTTTGTGTCATGACGCTGCTATCGCAGCGCATCCTGGTTCCCAGAAAACTCTTGAACTCCTCAAACGCTGGTGTTGGTGGCCTTCCATGCGAAGAGACGTCTCGCAATATATCTTGACCTGCGCCATCTGTGCCCAGTGTAAGTCCCATTCAGCGAAACCTATGGGGTTATTACAACCATTACCAGTGCCAGCCAGACCTTGGGCGATGATTACCATGGACTTTGTGGTGGAGTTGCCTTTGATTGATGGGTTTGATACCATATGGGTGGTGGTTGACAGCTTTTCTAAAATGTCTCTCTTTGTGCCTTGCCAAGGCCTGCCATCAGCTGCTAAGCTGGCAGAGCTGTTCTTGCGACATGTTTTCAGGTTTTTTGGGTTGCCTGAGATTGTGGTTTCTGACAGGGGGTCCCAGTTCACGTCGCGTTTTTGGAGGCATCTAATGTTCTCTTTGGGGGTAGATGAACGGTGTTCCACAGCGTTCCATCCCCAGACGGATGGTCAAACAGAGCGGGTTAACGCTACCATGGAGCAGTACCTCAGGTGTCTCATCCTTCAACATCAGGAATCCTGGCTAGCAGTTCTTCCTTTGGCGGAATTCGCGTATAATAATTCCAGCCATTCATCAACGGGAACATCGCCATTCTATGCCTTGTATGGGCAACACCCACGCACCCTTCCTCTTGATTGGAATCTACCTGAGGATTGTCCGGCAGTTCAATCTTGTATCAAAGATTTGTCTCTGGTCCGTGATAGGGTGCTGGAACATCTGAAACAAGCACAAGAACAGGCGAAGAAGTACGCGGATCGGAATCGCCGTCCTGCACCCGTCTACATTCCAGGTACACGGGTATGGTTGTCCACCAAGAACCTACGCATTCCAGGTCGACGATGCTTGTTGCCACGTTTTGTAGGTCCTTATGTTATAAAGGACGTCTTGAGTCCATTGGTGGTCAAATTAGAACTTCCGCACTCTTGGAAGATACATCCGGTTTTCCATGTGTCCATGGTTAAGCCTTGTGTAGACAGCACCAGGATACCGGCTTCTCCGTCTCCGATATTGGTTCAAGGGGTGGAGGAGTATGAGGTCAATTCCATTCTTGATACCAGGGTTTCTCGTGGTACCAGGTATTTCTTAGTGGACTGGAAGGGTTACGGTCCGGAGGAACGGACATGGGAACCGGAGCAGAATGTGCATGCCCCGTTGTTGGTTTCCCAATTTTTGGCCTCTCGGGGGCATGGGGGTCCTTTGGGGGAGGATACTGTCAGAAAACGCTCCAGGTCTTGTATCACCCCTGCGGTTCACGTTTCTCATCCTCACCAAAAGCTTCTGTCCCGTTATACCACCATACAGAAGGCGGGCTTGCGGTATCCACGCTCTACGCACGGAACACATTTGCGTCGGGAACTGCGTTCCCGACGCCTCACGTGGAAGTTGCCATGGAGACTACGTCAGTGGACGCAGCATCTTCCACGTGATAGAAAACGTGTTGGGTCACGTGACCATCTTGGTGCCGGTACTTCAAGTACTTAATGATCTGGCGCCCACTTCTCGCTGCTTCTGATCCAATAGTGACAGCGGTTTTTTCTTGCTCAGATTTAGTGGTTTTGTTTGATCTCGGATTACGTTTACTGGATTGCTCTTGGATTATCCTTACCTGTTCTTGTATCTTGACCTCGGATTGTTTATGGATTATTCTTGCCTAGTGATTTGGTTTTGTCGAAATCGGACCTCGAAGCTTGGGAGACCTCTTACCTTCGTTCTTTCCTTCCTTCCTTTTCCCTCTCCAATCCCTTCCCTGTCCTTCCCCAGGGTGCTGTAGGCGTCCTCGTGCCGGCGGGTACAGGCTTGGTGCTGGACTAGAGACTTCCTGAGCACCTTTTAGGCGTCCTCGTGCCGGCGGGAATAGGTGGTTGCTGGACTAGTGACTTCTTACACCTTGGATTGTTTGGTCCACCGAACAGAGGGCAGATACCATCACACTGTTCCTACAGGAAAGAAGAAGGACTTTGCCAGGGACGTTCACTTCCAGGGAAAAAAGGGTAAGAAACCTACCTTTCCTTACCATTATTTCTTCCACTCATTCTCTGGTACTGATTGTCTTTTCTCTTCTTCTGGTCTCCAGAGTACCCCAGTATAGAGGACATTCTTGCATGAAACACTTCTGGTTAAACCGTTTTCTGCAGGTTAGTCTGTTGAGATTTTGTTACGTGTTCTCTTGAAAGGGGTGTATTTGATTGTAATCAGTATAATATTCTGCAGTCGTTGGCTGGAACCTGGAACCATCATCTACCGGGAAGTTGCGGGCCGCTCAGCTCTACGATCCCAACGACTCTACACCATCTTCCGATCAATTGGATTCTTAGACTGTCCTTTCGTACTCCTGAGAATCACATTGGTAGGAAGAAATATATTCTTCACGACGGGTCAACGCGGAACCAGGTTCCCGGAATTCTGACATAAGAAGGTGGGTGGGGCGTAGGCCTTGTGACTTAGATCCACTTGCACCTGCTCACCAACTGCAAAGGAAAAGAGCCTGGAGAGCTGCTTAAGTGCGGAAAAAGGGTGACAAAATAGGGAGGCACCAACACTTTAATAGTGATTGATAGGTAGGCGGGCTTAGGCCACGTGACCTAGATCCACTTGTACCTGCTAACCAACTGCAAAGGAAAAGAACCTGGAGGACTGCTTAACTAGGACAAAAGGGTAGCAAAACAGGAAGGCACCAACAGTTTAGCAGTTCACTTGCACCTGCTCTCCGACTGCAAAGGAACAGAGGCTGGAGGGCTGCTTAAATAGGGAAAAAGAGCGGCAAAACAGGAAGGCACAGTGATTGACAGGTGGGTGGGTCTTAGGCCACATGACGTAGATGCACTTGCACCTGCTCACCAACTGCTCAGCAACTGAGATAGCTGTACAGAGGAAGAACGAAACCTGCTCACCAACTGCAAAGGAACAGAGGCCGGAGGGCTGCTTGTCTAGGTACGGCAAAATAGGAAGGCACCAACAGTGATTGACAGTTGGGCAGGGCGTAGGCCACATGACTTAGATGCACTTGCACCTGCTCACCAACTGCTCAGCAACTGAGATAGCAGTACAGAGGCAGAACGAAACGGGACGAGGTGGCCAAGTGGCCAGGAATAACATAGGAAGGAGGCTGAAGGCAGCAGGATCCAGAGTAGCAGAAGCATCTGGCAAAGGACGGGAATGGAGAGATTGAAATGGAGCGAAGAAGAAAGATAAGAACACACAGGACTCGCAAGCAATGGAAGATCTGTCAAACAAGCGTCTGCCAGCGGGTAGGACTCCTGCATAGTTGTGACACAGCGCTCAACGTCGAGTCATGGGTGATGTAGATTGAGTGTGGAACAGCATACTAGCATGGTTGGCACCATTTTGAAAAAAGGCTTATCTGCTTTGTAAACTTCCTAAGTAGCATGATGGAACAACAGGAGGCTACAGACAACCTGGCCATCGATGCCAAAGGTTCCACCGCAAAGCTCTGTGAAAGGAAGCTCTCCCATCATCTTTGAAGCCTGGAACTCGATTCATTGTGATCAACTGTAAAGGGGGAAGGCCACCAAGCAGGCTTTATTCAAGGAAGTGCTATTGGAGAATGGGCCTGTTTACTGTGCGAGTGTCAAGTCCCTTCGGGTGCCCTTCATGGCATACCGGATCCTCCCTGGCTGGGGTGAGTTGTGTGGCTGTTTGTAGCCACCTGGGCTCAAACCTTTTTGAACTCAGCTTGCGCCTCCAGCACTGCCATGCCTGGGTCCAGTGCTCCGACTTCTGTTTGTTACTCAATTAATTGATTTGCCAAGCTTCCAGCTTCCTGCAGCCCCCCGCTTCCCCACCCCCCCAGACTCCCTTGTGCACGCTTCGCTATCCTCTCCCCTCCTCCCTCCGCCCCGCCCACTGCGATCCCACTGGAGAAGGGGCCTGTTTACTGTGCGAAGGTCAAGTCCCTCCGGGCTCCATTCTCGGCGTACCCGATCCTCCTTGACTGGGGTGAGTTGTGTGGCTGTTTGTAGCCACCTGGCCTCAAACTTTTTTCAACTCAACTTGTGCCTCCAGCGCTGCTGCCTGGGTCCAGGGATCCAACTTCTGTCTGCTTATTAATTCATTGTTTCACTGTGCTTCGAGCACCGTAACCCCTGGCTCCCAATCCCCAATGTTCACGCTTCCATGTCCTCACCCTCTGACCTCCCTCCCACCCACCGCGCTCCCATTGGAGAACCAGGCCCTTATCTGGCAGTCTTCCAGGCAGCCCCCTCTGCGAAGGACCCTGAGGCTAAGGACAGCTCTATGGTGTGTAGCAGCTCGAGTTGGTGTCAACCGGTGTCAGCAGGGGAAGAAGGTGAGGAAGGAAACAACCTGCTGTGATAAATCAGGAAAGTTGAATCTGGGTGTTTTACATTGCTGCTGTGTTAAACACTAGGCCTTTTTCCCCTTTTTAGGGAGGCTGAATCTGGGTGTTTTGCATTGTTTTAACTGTGGTACTGTTACTTTGTCCCCTGAGGCTCTCTCCAGGTCCTCACCCTGTGGGAGTACCTTTCTACTGCTGAGTGTACCTGTTTATTTTTTATTTATTTGCATTTATAAAGCGCACAACAGCCCTCAGGCCTCGTAGCACTGTTAAGAAGGCTTAGCTTAGTTACATAAGTGCTAGAAAGACATAAGAACATACATGTTGCCTAAACTCAGGTGTCAGGGGAGCTTACTTAGTTACATATGTGCATAAAGATGCAGTCAAAATAGAAAGCACAAGCTTGTTACCTTGCCCCATGTTATAGGGGGGCAGCATAAAACTGCAAAGTCAAAATAGGTGGCACAGACATGTTGCCAATCCCATGTTACAGGGAGGCAGCATAAAAATGCAAAGTCAAAATAGGTGGTGCAGACATGTTGCCTAGCCGCATATTACAGGAAGGCAGCGTAAAGATGCATAGGTCAGGTAAACAGGCTTAGTTAGGGAAGAGGGGGCAGGGGGTGAGAAGAAAGGAGGGATGTGGGAACAGCAACAGGGTGACTGTGTGGTGGGTGGGGGGCATCCACAACACAACGGGTGACCATAGGGATGGTGGGGGGCATCCACAACACAACGGGCGACCAAGGGAAGGGTGGGGGGCATCCACAACACAACGAGCGACCAAGGAGAGGGTGGGGGGCATCCACAACACAACGGGTGACCAAGGGGATGGTGGGGGCATCCACAACACAATGGGCGACCAAGGGGAGGGTGGGGGTCATCCACAACACAACGGGCAACCAGGGGGAAGGTGGGGGGCTTCCAAACACAATGGGCGACAAAGGGGAGGGTGGGGGGCATCCACAACACAATGGGCGACCAAGGGGAGGGTGAAGGGAACGCACAACATAGCATCAATGAACTATACATAGCTTCGATGAACAGTGAGGACCGGTAGTGCGAGCTTACAGATTATAGCGGTCACGGCAGATACGCATAGATCATTGTGCTATTTTCAAAAGAACAAAGTGCAGCTTAGGATATGAGAGAGGATGAGAAAGGTCAGAATAAGTCTATAAAAGTTAGGAGAGTAAGCTCCATCATTAGATACCTTAGAGTCTGGGGTGGCTGTGCGTTGTTGTGAGTTACAAGTAGTGAGGAGCAGGGGTCCGGGCGCCGGTACCAGGGTCAGCCAGGACAGGCCAAGACAGGTAGTAGCCTTATGATACTGCCTTTGGCTAGTTCCGGCTCTGCCTCCGCTTTTCGGCTCCGGGGGTCTGTGATGTGTATAACAGTCTCTCCAGCCAATGGGCATCCCTGTTGGTGTTGGGTTGCTGCAGGGAGGTTGTTCCATAAGGAAAGTAGTCTCCCCTGTGTCGGCCATCTTAGAATGCACGAGGCTGCATTTGTGTGGGTGCAAGCCAGGCCCTCTGGAGGGGGATACTAGGGATGACTTCTCTCCTGAGCAGGATACACAGATTGGGGCTAAAACAGGTAGTAGCCTTATGCTACTGCCTTTGGCTAGTGCCGGCTCAGCCTCCGCTTTCCAGCTGCGGTGTCTGTGATGTGTATAACAGTCGCTCCAGCCAATGGGCATCCCTGTTTGTGTTGGGTTGCTGCAGGCAGGTCGTTCCATAAGGAAAGTAGTCTCCCCCGTGTCGGCCATCTTAGAATGCACAACGCTACATTTGCGTGGGTGCAAGCCAGGCACTATGGAGGGGGAGACGAGAGATGACTTCTCTCCTGAGCAGGATACACAGATTGGGGCCAAGACAGGTAGTAGCCTTATGCTACTGCCTTTGGCTAGTGCCGGCTCAGCCTCCGCTTTCCGGCTGCGGTGTCTGTGATGTGTATAACAGTCGCTCCAGCCAATGGGCATCCCTGTTGGTGTTGGGTTGCTGCAGGCAGGTCGTTCCATGAGGAAAGTAGTCTCCCCGGTGTTGGCCATTTTAGAATGCACGAGGCTGCATTTGCGTGGGTGCAAGCCAGGCACTCTGGAGGGGGATACGAGGGATGACTGCTCTCCTGATCTGTCCTGTCCTGTTTCCTCCTTCCGTGTGTTCCCTACTCTGTGACTACTCTCTAGGTTCCCCACCCTGCAAGGGGTGCCGCTGTACTGCTGTGAGTCACTTGTTCTCTCCTCCTGTGCTTTCCCTATTGTGTCTTCCCTTTTTGGTGTGACTCTGGCCCCGCCTTCTGCGCATCCTGCGTTGTGTTGTGCTGGCCTGTGCGTCTCTCTCTCTTCTCTCATGCCCTTCTTCTCTCACCTTCCTTATTCACACCCTCCATGGTGCTCTCTGTTTCTCCCATCTTCTCTAACTGCTACTCTATCTCCTATACTATCCCTCTCACTAAGTCTGGAAGAAAGAAGTTCAAGAAGGGCATCCTGGTTGCGAACCCTGGCCTCCCTATTGCTGATACCTACATCAGTGCTTCCTCCAGACAGACTCTCACAACAGCCTCTTTGTCATTCCCTCATTGGACCTATGGATCCCTCATATGATCTGGGCTCTCGCTCTCCTATCTCCTCCTCTCCTATTAATGGTGGCACTTGGTGGGAGGCCTTCTTGGTCTTCTTCCATTCCTCCAAGACCCTCATTAATGTCTACTTGAATGGCACCGTCTTGGTCCAAGGTCCCCAGCCCAATCTCCTCCTTTTTGATAGGCGTCTCCCACATTTTATCAACTTCCTTCCTTCTCCTGCTACTCCTACTGGCACCCCTATGGCCCCTCTGCCACCTCTCTGGCTACCTTACCACCACCTGCTATCACCTCTGCCCACACTCGCGCACTTCTACATCTTCCGCCGGGTGTACCACAAGCCTGTAACCCTGCCCATAACCTGCTCCACATTGCCACTCTCAACTCTTACTCCACTGTCAAACACTCCTCTGACATCTGCCACCTCCTCGAAGAGCTTGAACTGGATGTCCTCACTCTCACTGAGACATGGTTCACGGCAACCTCTGTCATGAGGTTTGACACTCTGGCCTTTGCATGGCTACAAGAGCCTCTCTGTGCCCAGAACCAACTGAACCGGATGGGGGAGTAGCTCTCATCTTTCCAGAGTGGGTCCCTGCCTGTGTCATTCCTATGCAGGCCTACTCCTCCTTCAAAGGCCTGGTCTGCAGGCTCTTCATCTCTCCTGTTCTCTCTCTGACTGTGGCCACCATCTATAGCCACCTGCCAAGGTTTCCCTCTTCATCTCAGAGTGGGCTGACCTCTCCACATCTCTCCATGCCTCTACCTCTCAACTTCTCCTCCTTGGAGATCACAATATCCACCTGGATGCTTCTGATCCCTCCATAGGGCCCTTCCACAATTTCTGTGACCCCCCCCCCTCTCTCTCTCTCTCTCTCTCTCTCTCTCTCTCTCTCTCTCTCTCTCTCTCTCTCCCTCTCTCTCTATTCTACCCTCTGGTCTGACACACACTGCCCGACACCTTGGATGTTCTTATCTCCTCAGAGAGACATCCCTCTCTCCAATCCTCTCACTACTCCTCTCTTTTGGACTGACCACTTTCTTCTCTCCTCTCTCCTGACACTCTCTGTCCCCCAGGCAAAGTCCACCCCAGAACTGTCACATACCTTCTCGGTCATTCGGCCCATGATGCGTTTGTCAGTTGATACCTTTGCCTCCACCTTCTCTGCTACCCATACTTCTGCAGCTGACTCACACCCTGACAAAAGCCCTCTCTAATCTGCATCTTGCCATTTCCAACACTCCGGACATCCTTGCCCCTGCCATCAGAATCTGGCTGAAGTATACCTCCAAGTGCAACTCTTGGTATGACTCTGATCTCGCCACCCTGAAACGCAAGTGCAGGGTGGCTGAGAGGAAGTGGAGGGCTCTGGGTGCATCCTCTGACAAACTGGCCTGCCGCCTGCTCCAAAGGCAATACAGACTCTCTGTCCTGTCCAAGAAGAGAGTCCACATCCAAGCCTGCGTCTCTGTAGACTCTAACAATATGGCCAAACTCTTTAAAATATGCAAGGAGCTGACCAATCCTTCTGCAGTCTCCACCTCTCCTGTTCCGATCTATGAAAGTTTCATCCAAACAGGTGATCCCTGCTCCTCCAGAACCACCAAGGACCAAATTAACACCTACGCTCCAGCCTTGGCTGTTTTCTGCAATCACTCTTTCACCACTGGTGCTTTCCACTCTCTCCTCAAGCACTCCCTTGTGCACGCCCTCATTAAAAAGCCTTCTGCCGATCCTACCTGTCTGGCTAACTATTGCCCGATCTATATCACTCCTCTCCTGGGCAAACTTCTGGAAAAGCTGGCCATCTCCCAGCTTACTCTCCACAATGAAACTGTTGGCTGTCTCCATGACCACCAGTCTGGCTTCAGAGCAGCCAGAGGCACAGAAACTGCTCTCCTGAACACCCGTGAAGATCTGCTCTCCAATCTTGACTCCGGCATCCCTTCAGTCCTCAGCCACCTTGACCATTCCTCAGCTTTCGATACAGTCAATCACACCATCCTGATCCACCTACTCCGTGAGAACCTGGGCATCACAGATGAGGCCCTGGAGTGGTTGACCTCTTTCCTCCTGGACCGACCCTCCCAAGTACAACTTGGGGCCTTTCTCTCCACCACCTCTCTCTCCACATGTGGTGTTCCCCAGTGCTATAACCTCGCACCCTGGCTCTTCAATCTCTACACGGCCTCTCTTGCTCACCTTATCTCCACCTTCTGCTCTAACTTTCAGTGCTATGCGGATGACACACAGCTCTCCTTCTGGCTCCCTACAGCCTCCTGTCCTCTCTTGTATATTCCAGACTGTCTATCCACGATTCAGGATTGGTGCACATCCAATGATCTCTGCCTTAATGCCAGTAAGACAGAGCTCCTTTTCATTAGGACCCTTGCTCCTGCTTTCCCTCTCTCACTCTGGCCACCTTCCATTGGCCCTCTTCCTTTGCCTTCCTGTGAGACAAAAAACCTTGGTGTCATCTTCAACTCCACTCTCTCCTTCTCTCCTCATATCACAGACCTTTCCAAGAAGGCCCACTACCAGCTGCACCTCCTTAGAGGTACTTTCCCCCAGAAGTTCTCTTACTAAATACCTTCCTTCTCGAGCCTTTCGCTCTGCTGCATCCCCTGAGGGTCAGACACTTCTCCAGGCAGAGAGTAGGCAGCAGATCACTTTCCTCTGCAGGTGCCTCCCTCTGGAATGGCCTCCCTGCCCCTCTCGAACTTGAGCCAGACCACCTGAAGTTTCCCGGAAGCAGCCCAAAACCTTCCTTTTCGCCTCTGCTTTCTCTCCCTCCCCTGCTGACCCCTCTTGTCTGCTGAGCCGACTGGTTGCTTGGTTACCCTCAGAGTCTCACTCGGTACCTGGCTCCTCTTTACTGGTCTCCCCTGCAGTGCATCTGGGCCTGTCGCACACTAGGGGTTGTAACTGTTACCTCTACAGCCCCCCGCCTCCTTGCACATAGCAAGAGCTGTGCTGTCCTGGCTGTACTTACTCAGAGCAATGCTGCCCTGATTGCACTTCTCCTTGCCCCGTTGCACTTTCCCCACCCCTCTTGCACTTCCCCATCCCCTTCCCCTGCACTTTGCATTACCGCACTTGCACGATCTGAATGACAAGGCCTAGTAAGAAAGTTTGTCTTGTCCTCCCTCTGCAGCCTCCCTTGCTTTGTCTCATCTAGAAACACGTGTGTACAGGCACGTTATAAAAGACTTATCATATCATATCATTGCGATAGACTTTATTCAAGAAAGTGCCTGTCTGAGTCACTAAGCTTTCAAATTTACAGAGCCCCAAGTGAAAAATATCACAAAACTGCAAATTTGCACTGGCAAATAAAATCTTCAGGAGTCTCCAGGAATGTTCCAACCAGCCAAAGATTAATACAATTTTGTTTACCGTTTACTATAAAAGGATAGTGCACCACATGTGCCATGCTTTCTGGCTGCGCTCTTTATTACCCTAGACCTACTGAAAAAGAAACCAGAAGGCCTCAGCAGTAATAAATAATGCCAGAGAAAAGACAAGGCCGACAGGAGTGAAACAGCATTAACATGATCAAGAAAGGGTAACCAGTAATTTTGTTGCAGGAAAAAAGAAAAGAGTAAAATAATAAAGAGCACAAAATATCACATTTGGTTAATAAAGAGGGCAAAAAATGACTAGTGGTATGAATGTAGAAATACAGGTAGGAATGTAGAATTACAGGTGTGAGTTGTAAAAAAAAGTCCAATTAGACTTCAGTATAAAATAGTCTAAAGGGGAGGGGGAAGAAGAGGGTTAACAGATAGAAATTGTCACAGGGATTCGACAGGTGTCCCACCCGTAAAGGGTATTTGTAAGGCAAATGTAGGTAGAAACTAAGAAACATCCAGCAAGAAGCAGCCACTCCACCCTGCCTCCTCCACTCATCTCAACTGAGAATCATCAGGCCTAAGAAAAAAGGATAGGAGGCATCTAAAGCATTTTAAATGTTACGCTGTATTTTACAATCAGCATAGTGCTTTTTGCATTACTTTTTTACTGTGTGCACGACACAGTTCGAAATTTGAATAACACAAATAAGTTTTCTGTGGCAGCAAAATCGCCATCTGTTGATTTTGCATCCTACTTGTATTGATGCAAAAAAGAATTTAGGCAACCTTTCTGCCCGCTTTCCTTGTTTCTGCCACCTTCCAAGGTGGCCGCTCCTGCACCCCGTAGTGGAGCCTATCTTTGTGTGTTACCTTGCCCCTGTGATTGGCCAATGTAATATATTTCACCTAATCGAGTGCACCGGGAGGCAGGAGACGGCACCTGCATCAAAGGCCCTCATGTAAGGCCCTGTCTGTTCAGGCTGAGGGCGGCTTGGAGAGCCATAGATCTACACCTCTAACCATGATCCACCCACCGGACTAATTCCTGGACTGCTTCACTGCTACTGGTTCAAAGGCCAACCACGATCCCTGCAGTCATGAAAGTGAGTTTGACTGACCTCCATAACTAACTCTCCTGAGGCATCGTCAGTGTTTCTCATCTCCTCCATCCCCACCTAACTAACCTCATTCCTTTCTATGCATTTATTACTCTCAGTTGTGTTCTGCATTGCCTGTGCACCATCTGCATTGTTTGCTGCATTCATTTAAAGTCGAATTTGGGGTGTGTTATTCTCTCAGACTAAATCTACTAGGCCACCTATTTAGTTTAGCCAGAACTATGCAGTGCTGCCACTCCCTCATTCTTTGGCTAAAGCCTCTGCCCTCCTATGGCTCGCTCCATCTCTCCCATATTCTCGAACTGCTACACTATCACCTATTCCAAGTACGGCAGGAAAAAGCAGACAAAAGATATCCTGAGTGCAAACCGTGGACTTCCCATTGCAGACCCCTTTGTCAGTGCTTCCTTTAGAGAGGTTTTCACTGATATCTTTTTCTCTGTCCCCTCTCCCGATCTCTGGTCTCCCCATCTCATCTCCCCTCTCTCTCCCTCCTCACACTCCTCTTTTAACAGTGGCACCAAGTGGGAAGTCCCCTTGGCTGATTGCGCATCCTTTCATTGATTCATTAATGTCTATCACACTGGCACCATTCTGGTTCAGGGTCTACAACCCTACCTCCTTCCTTTTGACCGCATCGTGCCTTCTCTCACTAACCTCCATCCTTCGCCTGCATACCCCCTTCTCCCTCTCTCTCACCTCTGAATTGTGTACCATGCCCCCGTACTCCACCTCAGAAAACCTTCAAAAGTGCTGACCACCTCCACATGGTGACTCTTAACGCCCGCTCAGTCAACAAACACTCCTCTGACATCTGTCTCCTTCTTGAAGACATTGACCTCGACATTCTCACTCTTACCGAGACTTGATTCAATGCCGCTCAGTCATTGCCTTTGACTCCCTCCTCCCTGACGGCTTCAAGATCATCTCCAAGCCTCAACCTCCCTACACTGGTGGGGGTTGCCTTAATCTTCCCTGAGTGGGTTCCTGCTTCCATCTTACCTACCCAGATCTTTTGAAAGACTGGTTTGCAAGTTAGTCACCTCTCTCACCTCCAACCAAACTATTGCTACCATCTACCGGCCTCCAGGAGCCACCTCCCTATTTCTTTCTGAATGGGCGGACTTCTGCTCTTCTTTACTTTCTTCCACCTGTAACCTTCTCCTCCTGGATGACTTCAACATTCAACTGGACTCCCCTGGCTCTTCATCTGCTCTATTCACTGACCTGTGCTTCTCGTTTTCCCTTTCCAGTCTCCCTTCGGGGCCAACCCACATAGCTGGGCACACTCTGGATGCCCTCATACACTCTAACCTGTCTCTCCCCTCCCCACTAGTCTCCTGGTCAGTCCACTTGGTCTACACATCCCATCTGAGTCCTATTGGCCCCCTGACTGCCCCCCCAAAAGTCGCACCAACCTCATTCACTAACACCCGCCCGATGAAACGAGTGACTGCGGCTGCCTTCGCCTCCACCTCCACCCCCCTCTTCCTCCAACTCTGACTCTACCTCTGATTCTGCCCTCGGCAAACTCTATCTTTCCATCACCAACACTCTTGACATTCTTGCCCCAGTCATGAGGATCCGTCTGAAACCTGCCTCAAAGCGTAACACTTGGTACAACACTGAACTTGCAGACCTGAAACGAAAGTGCAGGTCAGCAGAACGGAAGTGGCAAACCTCAGGTTCATCCTCTGACAAACTGGCCTTGCGTCTGCTCCAAAGGCAATACAGACTCACCACCCGTCCAAAGAAAAGAGCCCACATTCAGGCACGGGTCTCTGGAGCATCCAATAAAATGGCTGAACTTTTCAAAATCTGCAGGGAACTAGCCAACCCCTTCGCAGTCTCCACCTCCCCTTCTCCTTCCCAGGCCCTCTGCAATGCACTGACCTCACACTTTGCCACCAAAACTCAGGTCATTCTGACCACCCTTTCTACACTCCCTCACAACCCATCCCACTCCCACCCCCACACTCCCCCCCTCCCTCTTCCTTCCTCTTTTTCCTCCTTCTGTCCTGTCATACCTGGAGAAGTTACCAGAGTTGTCTACTCCATGAAGGTCACATGAAGGTCACACTGGCACCATTCTGGTTCAGGGTCCACAACCCTACCTCTTCTAAACAGGTTTCCCCTTGCTCATCCAGGACCATCAAGGATAACCTTGCTTTTCTTGCCCCTGCTCTCGCTGGTTTCTGCATTAACTCCTTTATCACTGGATCTTTCCCCTCCCCCTTAAGCACTCCCTTGTGGGCCCACTCCTGAAAAAACCATCCTCTGACCCTAACTGCCCTGCAAGCTACTGTCCTATCTCCAACACCCCCTTCCTGGGGAAGTTACTTGAGAAGCTGGCCTTGTCCCAACTTAACTCTGACATTGAACTTGTTGGAGGCCTCCATGACCACCAATCTGGATTCCGAGCATCCAGAGCCACGGAAAATGAACACATGTGAAGAACTGTTCACATCTCTGGACTACAACTCCCCAGATGTCCTTATCCTCCTTGATCTCTCCTCTGCATTTGACACAGTTAACCATCCCATCCTCATACAAAGGGTCCATGATACACTTGGTATCTCGGAACGGGCACTGGATTGGCTGTACTCTTTCCTCACTAACCGCTCTTCCCAAGTCATCCTGGGCCCCTTCTCCTCTACTACTTCCATCTCCACCTGTGGTGTCCCTCAGGGCTCTATACTTTCCCCCTGGCTCTTTAACATCTACCTTGCTCTCCTTGTATGCCTCATCTCCTCTTTCTCCTCCAACTTGCAGTGTTACGCAGATGACACACAGCTCTTCTTCAGACTCCCTGCTGACCCTCTTACATCCTCCATCATCCCCGACTGCCTATCTGCCATCCAGTCCTGGTGCACCTTGCATGATTTCTGCCTCAACGCCTGTAAAACTGAGATCCTTCCCATTGGGACACCTGCTCCCTCCTTCTTTCCTTCCCTCTGGCCTTGCTCCTTTTGCTGTCCCAATGTGCCTTCAACTGAAGCCAGAAACCTTGGAGTCATCTTCAACTCCTCTCTTTCCTTCCTCCCTCACACTCAGGACATTGCCAAGAAGTCCAACTATCTGCTCTTCCTTCTCAAAGGAATTCTACCTTTTTCTCACTTTCCCTCAGAGGCTCAATGTGACTCAAGCCCTCGTTCTCTCTAGACTTGACTACTGTTACAGCCTCCTCCTGACTCTTCCTTCTTCCACTCTGCGACCCCACCAGCTTATCCAGAATAGGGCAGCAAGACTTATCCTTGGCCTCAAGCCCAGGGACCGCATCTCTTGTGCACTAAAAAGTCTCCACTGGCTCTCGGTTGCTGAACGGATTCAATTCAAATCGCTCTGCCTCATCCACAAGGCTGTCTGGGCCCGGGGACCACACCATCTTCAACTTTATCTCACTAAATACTCTCCCTCTAGACCACTTCGCTCCTCTGGCACCAACTCTTTGTGTGTCAAGTGTTTAGCTAAACAGAGGGCAGTGGTTCGCTCACTTTCCTCTGCAGGCTCCCTCTTTTGGAATAGCCTCCCCCTCCTCCTGCGGCCTTGAGCAGAATCTTCTAAAATCCGGAAGCTCCTTAAGACTTCCCTCTTTTCCTCCTCCTTCCCTCCTTCTCTCCTCTGCTAATCCCACAGTTGCGGAATCAGTGTCCTTGGCCCTTATGCATCTTCAGGGCCTTGACCACCCCCCAATTCTTCCCAGCTCCTGTCTTTCCGCAGCACTTTGCATCTGCACACCCTCCGCTCTGGAGACTCGCTCTTACACCTCCCACGGCCTAGGCCGTGTAGCACTCAACTTTCTAGCACTTCGTCCATGGCTCACCCACGGGCTTGCACTCCCCAGCACTCACCTCCTGTTCCCCCTTCATTTCTGCACTTGCACGTTCTAAATACTCACAAGGCATAGTAGGTTTGTCCCCCTTCCTTTCCCCCTCTGCTCTTAAATATTGTGTTGTAATGTAATGTATTTCCCACTGTTCCTCCCTGACCTGTGGGCGCTTTGAAACAGTATATTCTTATTATACAAAAAAGGTAGCAGGCGCCCCTCTCTCGAAAGAACACGGCATGATAACCTTTTGAGTGGTTTTTAACCATTGCAGCCATCTGCCTTTTGCTCTCTGTACCTTTCACAGATGGGAAATAGCCATTTGCATACCGGGGAGTAACTGGGCACCACTGTTGAGTAATATTATTTAATCCAAAGTCTATACATGCTATTTTACTCATAGAAATTTAATAAGGAGCTGGCTGCGACCAGTCTGGAGACACCCTGACTGAAAACACAACAACACGCAGGAGACCGAGTAAAAATACTAGGTCACACAGCCGCTCTCAAAACAAGCCCAGAAACGGGCGTCAAGTAATAAAATTCAAAAAAGGTTTTGTTATATCCATAGGTATTTTCAGTGCTCAAAAGAATAAATGCAATGAGTTATCCGTTGGTTTTTCAAGAATTATAAGTTTATCCAAAATGTGGCTGTCACTAATATTTTCTTAGTGAGAGGAGGGTGAACCGCAACACATATGTACAATAGACTAGGGCCAATGCATTTCGGAATATCCTTCTTCAGGGCCAGTCTGTTACAGTTACACACACAATGTAGCAAAAATATACACGTAATTACATAAGACTATCAACAAATTACAAATTGAACACATACCAATCAAGGGAAAGTTCCGTGGTGCAAGCGCAATGTGGAATCAAAGAAAAAAGAGAAAGTAAACAAGAATAAGTGAAATTGAACAATGAGTGCACAGTAAAAAATGGAGATGTGATGAAAAGGTGTTACCTTAATGGTGTTGCAAGGGAGAGAACAAACGCTGTGTTTGGGGAGCCCAAGAAGACAGCGTTATGGCGTGCTTACAGCCGCCGTGGTTTTACTGAGATCGCGTGATCTAGAAGCAAGATGAGGATCACGGTGAGTAGGGAAATAGGGGCTGTGGTGTACACAGAATGTAGCTGGTCGGAATCGTGTAACTTACCTCCATATGCACGGAGCAGGAAAATCCTTCTGCGTGTGGAAGCCGGTTCCGGAGAGCAGAACGTCATGTTTGGGCGGGCGCCTAGGCAACCCTTCGTAAAAGGACACGTGAGCATCACGGCGCCATCAGATCACCGAAGGCGGCAAAACTAAAGTGCAAAACGGGGGTATGGCTGCACTGATGGTAAAAATATACAATTATAGGGATTGACAGAAAAAAGTGAAACCTGAAAAATAAATTAAGGCAAAAAAATGAAAACAATCGGAAAATCAATGGAAATGAAAGAAATACTCGCGGATAGATGGCGAGCAAGAGACATGAAGACAGCTGGAAGGAAGAGATAAAAAAGCAGAGATAAAAAAGCATCAAATGGGGGTATAACTGTGGTGGACCATATAGATAGAACAAACAGGTGACATTGATGGGAGGTTAATACAAAACAAATATAAATGCTGCAATACATAGAATATAAAGTGCATGTAGCTACATAGCATCCAAAAAAGGCAAATAGTGTTACTTAACCTCGTTATGGAAGGTGTCGCCCCGAGGAACGGCACCTTGGGTCCCAGACCTGGTCCGGGATATAAAGCGAGGTTAACATTCAGATTGCATGGGATCAAGGATCCAGGATGCAATCAGTACATCAGTAAAAGGAGAACAACAGTGTGAGAGGCAATTCATGTTGTATACCCTCGTCGAGAAAGGTGTCGCTCCGATGAACGACACCTTGGGTCCCAGACAAGGTCCGGGATATACAGCGAGGCGAGTATACCAATCACATGGTCAAATGAGATCAGGGTCATGAAGGATGCGATCAGTACATTAGTAGTAAGAGAACAACAGAGATACCAAACAATTCGTCAGGCCGTACATTTCGCAGAACATGTTTTAGACATAGCAGTGGTAATTAATTTCCTCATTCAAACCGTTGGGGACCAGACTACATAGTTTGTCGATCCAGAATGTTTCTCTACGGTTCAATCGTAGACTAAGATCTTCATGAGGATTGTTTCTCGTTAACACTTCCAACACCAAAAACTTCATCTGTGATAGGTTGTGTTTGTTCGTGGCCCAATGCCGGGCCACGGCTGAGTTTGGATTCGAATTACGGATACAGGAATGATGTTCATTCCATCTGGTCTTGGCAGCTCTAGTGGACTGACCCACATAGTATTTTCCACAGGGGCATTTAATGCCATATATGATGTTGGTGCTGTCACAGGTACCATATGTCTTAAGAGTGATTTTTTGGCCTGTCCGTGGGTGGAAAATAATGTTGCCTTTAATTACGGAATTACAATTTACACAATGAAGACATGGGAATGTACCAGTACGTTGTGTGGCCAATTTTGTGTAGGGTACTCTTGTCTGTACAAGTTCATCCCTAAGATTCCTGCTTCTTTGGAAGGCAAACACAGGTGGTTCATTAAATAAGTCTTGCACTCTTGTGTCATTCTTGAAAATATTCCAATGTTTTTTAATAGTCTTCTTAATTTTGTTGCTTTGTATGGAAAATTTAGACACATATACAGGTGATTTCAATTCTCTAGCTGGTTTCTTAGGAGCAGAGAGTAGAGTATCACGATCCAAGAGGTCAATTCTGCTGGCAGCAAGGTCCAATTCCTCTTGGTGGTAGCCACGTTGTAGGAATTTTTCTTTCATTAATAGTTGTTGTGCCATGCAATCTTCCGGATCGCTCACGATCCTCTTAACTCGTAGAAGTTGACTAAATGGCAGGTTCCTGATTAGACTAGGCTGATGGAAGCTCAGGCGGTGCAGCAGATTGTTACGATCTGTAGGTTTTCGAAATAAGGTAGTTTTATAACCTGTGTCCTTCATTGCTATCTGTACATCAAGAAAGGTAATCTCGTCCTTAGAAAATTCTCTGGTGAATTGTACTCTGGGGTCAATACTGTTGATGTATCCGAAGAAATCTTCGAATCGTTGCTCTGTACCTATCCACACACCAAAAATATCATCGATATATCTAGTCCACATGTGGATATCCTTTTTCCATTCTTCTTTGGTAAGTATATGGTCCATCTCAAATTTAAACATAAAACAATTAGCATATGACGGTGGCACCCATGGAGGTCCCTACTCACTGGGATCCTTATCTTGCTTCTAGATCACGCAATCTCAGTAATACCACGGCGGCTGTAAGCACGCCATAAGGCTGTCCTCTTGGGCTCCCCAGCCACAGCGTTTGTTCTCTCCCTTGCAACATCATTAAGGTAACACCTTTTCATCCCATCTCCATTTTTTACTGTGCACTCATTGTTGCATTTCACTTATTCTTGTTTACTTTCTCTTTTTTCTTTGATTCCACATTGCACTTGCACCACGGAACTTTCCCTTGATTGGTATGTGTTCAATTTGTAATTTGTTGATAATCTTATGTAATTACGTGTATATTTGTGCTACATTGTGTGTGTAACTGTAACAGACTGGCCCTGAAGAAGGATATTCCGAAATGCATTGGCCCTAGTCTATTGTACATATGTGTTGCAGTTCACCCTCCTCTCACTAAGAAAGTATTAGTGACAGCCACATTTTGGATAAACTTATAATTCTTGAAAAACCAACGGATAACTCATTGCATTTATTCTTTTGAGCACTGAAAATACCTATGGATATAACAAAACCTTTTTTGAATTTTATTACTTGACGCCCGTTTCTGGGCTTGTTTTGAGAGAGGCTGTGTGACCTAGTATTTTTACTCGGTCTCCTGCGTGTTGTTAAATAGCCATTTGCATATCAGTCTTTGTCCCGCCCACATGGACAGTCCAGCAACGAAATGCTATGGAAATTCCCTTCTGAACAAAAGTACCAACAGCAACCCCATACATGTTTTTCAGCCTTGTTGGGCCTCATTAGTGAGGTGGAGCTGTGCCTCGCAGAGCACAGTGAGCAGGGAGTCTGTGTCTGGTTGCACCCAGTTAACTTAGGGTGACAAACCCCAAGTTCCTTCCTAAAATACAAAAAAGGTAGCAGGTGCCCCTCTCCCAAAATAACACAGCATGATAACCTGTTGAGTGGTTTTTAACCACTTTGAGAGTTTGCAGCCATCTGCTTTTTGCTCACTGTACCTTTCACAGATGGGAAATATCCATTTGCATATCAGTCTTTGGCCCGCCCACATGGGCAGTCCAGTACCGAAATGCTATGGCAATTCCCTTCTGAACAAGAATACCAACAGCAACCCCATACACGTGTTTCAGCCTTGTTGGGCCTCATCAGTGAGGTGGAGCTGTGCGTCTCTCAGCACAGTGAGCAGGCAGTCCACGTCTGGGTCCAAAACAGCACAGGCAATCACTGGGGCACATTTGGTCGGCTCCCAGGTAAAGGAGTTTACAGAGCACAGAACACCTATGAAGGCGTTGTCTGCAAGCGATGTCTGACACTGGTTCTACCGACTCTGATCAGACATGAGGGGGTTTGTGCTGAAGAGTCAATGAAGACCTTAAAAAGCTACGAGTGGGAGCTGCCACTGCTGGGAGTCAAAAAGGGTGATGATCTGTCTGTCGCAGTGGGTTTGCAGTGGTCAAATGTAATGGTAAAGTAGCAGCCCCAAATGAACTTTGGAAGTCATCCAATGTGCGAGACTCAAGAGGTTTGGTGAGCGGTTTGGCAGTTATTTCTGGACACAATAAATGAAGAATCGTGGCAAGAGATCACAAGGGAATGTTTGCCTGAAAGGCGTTTTTCCAGCATGGGGACTTTTACAAAGACTGATTCTGGCGAGTATCTTTAGAAATCCAGGAGGATTGTGGAGCACTTCTTAATTTTTCAAAATTCTATATTCATCGCTGTAAAAGAGAAAGCGTGTGACAATACAGAGACACATAAAGGGGCGGGGTGGAGAAAGAAAACCCACCCATCAGCACATCCACCAAGCAGCAACAATCCATCTCAGCATGCACAGGATAGGCCCCACTTCCCCATAGCACGCAACATTCCACTCACTCTGCAGTTTTCATCTGCAGTTTTCATCGGGAAGCCCCAACTCTTAAACATAACATAACATAAAACAATTTAGAGGCAAATATTCCTAAAAAGATGCAAAATAAAGGCACACAATCACTTCTTAGAACCCAATCGATAAAGGGTGCCCATGTCATCACCTACCTCTCAATATCCTCACTTAAGGCGACTACCTTCACCAATGCAGCCACCTCCCAGATTTTTGCCCACCATCTCAAATTCCTAGGCCCTTCTTTAGACTTCCCTTTCTGCTCCAGACCAAGCTTGGCTGTGTTTAAAAGATTTGACAACAGAAAGACAACTGGGCCTGTCATCTTTTTAATAGATGGCTTCAAGAATTCAAAGATTCAATTCGGTAGTTTAGATAATTGATTGTTAGGTTTTACAACTGGGCTAACAATGGAGCGCAGGAAGGCCTGGATTACGTTCTGAGGGCTCCCTCCAGCTAGCCCAGGCTCACTACTCCCTAGCCGGTCGTAAGGCAGGACTGGTGAGGGGTAACCTTTTAAGTATATTTCTAGCCTGGACTTCAAATGAGGGCCTAAAGGTTCTACCCTTCTCTATCTTATTACCTCTGGAATTTACTAAGGACAACCTACTCTGATGATGCTTGACAAAGTGATGTTCAAGTTGTGCCTTCTCTCTCTCTCTATCTCTGTGTGTCTGTCTCTCTCTCTCTCTGTCTCTCTCTCAAACACACACATGCATACACAAAAATACGGAATCAAATAGAGGTTGGAAATGTCAATGGAGGGATTATGTTTTTGATAGTTTGGGAAAATGTCGATCCAGCCAAAGTAGATCATAGACCAGGATTGGATAAATTAGGAGCATAAACCCTAAGGTGTTTGAGGGCGAATGGAAAATGTACCTGAGAGCAGATTCAGAGATATAAACAGGCTAAACCAAAAGTAGTGTCTGGCTGGGTGATGGGCTTGAGATGTGCTGAAGCAGAATCTTGAAGCACGCACGCCAGTTTGTGTTGCCTGGGAGTATGTTTAATTTCATCTTCAAAGCAAACTCCAGAATAGTCTTTCTGTGACTGACCAGCTTTGTGGCTGAGAGTGGCCAAGCCACGAATAGACTGCGTGAAAAGTAAATGAGGATGGAGACAAATAGAGACCATAGGGCGGGACGGGCCAGAAGGCTGTCCTTTCCCATGCTGTGTCGCTATGGCACCCTTGTGTGTGAAATGGTCTACTAATGCTGGTGTGTAATTCGCTCAGGCTTTAAAGCCTTACATAACACCAGGATGTCATTGATTGGTTGCTTGTTCTGAACCAATGCGCAAGGGAGCAGGAAAGCAAATAAATGCTCCACTACTTACTACCTTTGGCTCGAACTGACACCAACAGCCAGGCCCTAAAGACAGGAAAACTGGGAGGAACTAAGGGCACTTTTAAATGAGGGTCAGGTTTGAAGTGTGGCTCCAGGTGCTACGTTGGCCTCGGAAGGTGATGAGCGTTTCTGCCAAGCAGGCTGGCTGGGGCACTGGTTGTTAGATCCTTAAAATGTTTGGTGATATAGTCTTGGAGGAGAAGATAGTAACGTTCTTTGGGTAGAGGCGTAGCGTGGCCAAGTTAGTTATGGTGAGACGAGCTGCATGTAAAGCTTTAAGACCTGCCTTTTTTCTCTGCAACTTATTTTCAAGAACTGTTCACTGACCCCATTTATGACATTTTGAGTATTAAAGCTACAATTCACAATTCGTGCTATAGGACTGTAGTGAAAGCATTTAACTGCAAATGTATTTATATATATATATATATATATATATATATATATATATATATATATATATATATATATATATATATATATATATTTATTCAGTTGTTCTGTAAAGGAGAGAGCACACCACCAATACATTGTAAAGTGCTGAGGAAGATGGAAGAGGCCAGGGTGAAGGAACCAAAGGGCTATAACAAGGACACCTTAATAAACTTACAGGGGGCACTGTAATTCCAATGGAAGTAGGGTTGCAATAGTCGAGTTTGTTTAAAAAGAACAGCTCTCATTCTCAAATATTTGCATGTCATACATGGCGTGTTGAGGTCATACTATATTGGCAAATAGCATATCAAATTGTCAATAGTGCTGTAACTCGTTATTATCACAAACAGTGTAAACAGTACTTTTCAAAGAATAGCTTATTATGGGAGAGAGAGGAAATGTAACTGAATATCCACACAAATGACGTCCACTTCAATGTATCACAAATTCAACTGGTCAATTGCTTTGAAAGTGATGCACAAATGTTCCTCGGAGAGTCTTAGACCCGTGCAGTACAAACACAACCAGATGCAATTAAACTAATATCAAAAGTAAACAAATTATTTTCTTTAATATTTCTTTATTTGTTTTGGTTGTTAATCACAACCTTTCAAATATTATCATAAACATAAAACACTTATAAATAGCATAATTCTACAAAACAAACACAAATTCCCCAGTATCTCGATGACAAATATTCACCACATTTTAACATCCTTTCTCGAAGCGTTAAAAAAAGTTAAATATTTTTAAGAGGCCCTGCTGCAAAACCGACCGAAGTTACAAACACTAAAACAATAAATATTAGAGACCTTTTAAGACACATTTTAAAACACATTTTAAAACACATTTTAAAACTTATGTCTCGAGTATTTAAATGCAATCTTTCGATTTGTTGGACATTATATTGTTTAGAGACTACCTGGAAATACCACATGTTTCTATTGAGTTAGCTTCTTCCAAAAAAAAACTTCAAACAATTCAAACAGTTAAAGGCTCTAACTACACAGTGCAGGATAAAATATGCAATTTTGTTTAAGATTTAAGAACATAAAACACTCATCAAATTACATAAGGTAAAACCAGTCAATTCACAAATCATTAAAATGTTTTGTTGGGATAGAAGTATTAATTGATGTGGCACATCTTCTCCCTGACTGGTAGATGTAAAGCATTGAAGCATTGAAAATGAAGGTGTGATTATCATCTAACAAACTCGATGTGATCATCTTGAATTAAGGTCACTTTAGCCCACAGTTACTATAGTGCTTACTTCACTAGGTTCATTGTGACTATGTAATGCTAGTAGATAATTAATGGCTGCAGTATTTACAGATATGTGATTCGCAGTAAGGATTTTGAGCCAAAGTTGTTGCTCGGATAACATTCGAAATTTACAAAAATATTTGTAGAAGAATTCTTTCCTTAATGAGGTTAATTGTGAGCATTCCACAAAGAGATGTTTTAGGGGTCGATTCATGGAAATAATGTGCGCCGAAAATTCCCGTGCAGAGGTGCCAAAACGTGCGATTTGCAGAAAAAAAGTGCAAAAATCGCAGTGCAAGTGCGAAAATCGCAGGGAAACCAGCGCACATCCATTCATGGAAGTCCGTGCGCGAGAAAAACATTGGATGTGCGCTAAAAATGTGCGCCACGCACGCCGGCGCACAGGTCATCCAACAGCATGCGCCACGGCCACTGCGAAATCGCACATAGCGCGGCGCACATCACAAAAGTAGGCGGAACACGGGGCGTAACACTCGGAATGGGGAACAACGCGTGAAAATATGGGCGTCACGGGGGAAGTACAGGAGGCAAGTGCGTGGAACGCCCACACACTCGCCTACAACCCGTATTCATGGAATCGAATAGGGCAAACCAGGGCACGTTCAAAGATGGGCACAGGGCCAAACTTGTGCACCACATGAAAGCAGGCAGTAGCGCCCCTGCGACTGAAAAAAATGTGCGCCAAAATGTGCGCTAACAAAAAGCACCCATATACAGCCATGATGAATGGGCCATACAGTGGCCCTTTAGGACAAATGAGGTGCAAAGGGGTACCGACAAACACGGACACCCGCTGTGTGAAAAATAGCATGTGCGCGTGTCCCTGGGTGCACGGGAAGTTCCACATGCGATTGGCCTGGGTACGTGTACTTCGGGGTGCGCGGGAAGTTCCACACGCGATTGGCCTGGGTACGTGTACTGCGGGGTGCGCGGGAAGTTCCACACACGATTGGCCTGGGTACGTGTATTCCGAGGTGCACGGGAAGATTCACACGCGATTTCAGCAGGGTACGTGTATTTCGGTGGTGCCGGGGAATGCTACACGTGATTTGGCCATGTGGGTCCTCCCAGGTGTTCCCTCTACACCCTCCACGGCCCCTGCAGGCAGCCCACACCACAGGGTACTACCCTGCACCCCTGCTCATGTCCCACAGGCAACCCATCCACCATGGCCATGCCCACCAGCCAACCCACATGTCACCTTGCACTACTGATCACCAACACATGTCTCCCATCACCCCCACCCCCCAGCAGTGCAGGGGCAGCCTCCACCAGGCCCACACTCATGTCTCCCATCACCCCCACACCCCAGCAGTGCAGGGGCAGACTCCACCAGGCCCCCACTCATGTCCCCTATCACCCCCACCCCCCAGCAGTGCAGGGGCAGCCTCCAACAGGCCCCCACCCATGTCTACCACCACCCCCACCCCCCAGCCACCAGGGGCAGCCTCCACCAGGCCCCCACTCATGTCTCCCATCACCCCCACCCCCCAGCAGTGCAGGGGCAGCCTCCACCAGGCCCCCACTCATGTCCCCTATCACGCCCACCCCCCAGCCACCAGGGGCAGCCTCCACAAGGCCCCCACTCATGTCTCCCATCACCCCCACCCACCAGCAGTGCAGGGGCAGCCTCCACAAGGCCCCCACCCATGTCTACCACCACCCCCACCCCCCAGCCACCAGGGGCAGCCTCCACCAGGCCCCCACTCATGTCTCCCACCACCCTACCCCCCAGCCACCAGGGGCAGCCTCCACCAGGCCCTCACTCATGTCCCCTATCACCCCCGCCCCCCAGCAGTGCAGGGGCAGCCTCCACCAGGACCCCTCTCATTTCCCCTATCACCCCCACCCACCAGCCACCAGGGGCAGCCTCCACCAGGCCCCCACTCATGTCCCCTATCACCCCCACCCCCCAGCTATGCAGGGGCAGCCTCCACCAGGCCCCCACCCATGTCTACCACCACCCCCACGCTTCAGCCACCAGGAGCAGCCTCCACCAGGCCCCCACCCATGTCTACCACCACCCCCACCCCCCAGCCAGCAGGGGTAGCCTCCACCAGGCCCCCACCCATGTCTACCACCACCCCCACCCCCCAGCAGTGCAGGGGCAGCCTCCACCAGGCCCCCACTCATGTCCCCTATCACCCCCACCCCCCAGCAGTGCAGGGGCAGCCTCCACGAGGCCCCCACTCATGTACCCTATCACCCCCACCCCCCAGCCACCAGGGGCAGCCTCCACCAGGCCCCCACTCATGTCCCCTATCACCACCAGCAGTGCAGGGGCAGCCTCCACCAGGCCCCCACTCATGTCCCCTATCACCCCCACCCCCCAGCCACCAGGGGCAGCCTCCACCAGGCCCCCACTCATGTCTACCACCACCCCCACCCCCCAGCCACCAGGGGCAGCCTCCACCAGGCCCCCACTCATGTCTCCCACCACCCCCACCCCCCAGCCACCAGGGGCAGCCTCCACCAGGCCCCCACTCATGTCTCCCATCACCCCCACCCCCCAGCAGTGCAGGGGCAGCCTCCACCAGGCCCCCACTCATGTCCCCTATCACCCCCACCCCCCAGCAGTGCAGGGGCAGCCTCCACCAGGCCCCCACTCATGTCCCCTATCACCCCCACCCCCCAGCCACCAGGGGCAGCCTCCACCAGGCCCCCACCCATGTCTACCACCACCCCCACCCCCCAGCCACCAGGGGCAACCTCCACCAGGCCCCCACTCATGTCTCCCATCACCCCCACCCCCCAGCAGTGCAGGGGCAGCCTCCACCAGGCCCACACCCATGTCTACCACAACCCCCAGCCACCAGGGGCAGCCTCCACCAGGCCCCCACTCATGTCTCCCATCACCCCCACCCCCCAGCAGTGCAGGGGCAGCCTCCACCAGGCCCCCATCCATGTCTACTACCATCCCCACCCCCCAGCCACCAGGGGCAGCCTCCACCAGGCCCCCACCCATGTCTATCACCACCCCCACCCCCCAGCCACCAGGGGCAGCCTCCACCAGGCCCCCACACATGTCTCCCACCACCCCCACCCCCCAGCAGTGCAGGGGCAGCCTCCACCAGGCTCCCACACATGTACCCCTACACCCCCACCCCCAGCCACCAGGGGCAGCCTCCACCAGGCCCCCACCCATGTCTATCACCACCCCCACCCCCCAGCCACCAGGGTCAGCCTCCACCAGGCCCCCACTCATGTCTCCCACCACCCCCACCCCCAGCAGTGCAGGGGCAGCCTCCACCAGGCCCCCACTCATGTCCCCTATCACCCCCACCCCCCAGCCACCAGTGGCAGCCTCCACCAGGCCCCCACCCATGTCTACCACCACCCCCACCCCCCAGCCACCAAGGGCAGCCTCCACCAGGCCCCCACTCATGTCTCCCATCACCCCCACCCCCCAGCAGTGCAGGGGCAGCCTCCACCAGGCCCACACCCATGTCTACCACAACCCCCACCCCCCAGCCACCGGGGGCAGCCTCCACCAGGCCCCCACTCATGTCTCCCATCACTCCCACCCCCCAGCAGTGCAGGGGCAGCCTCGACCACGCCCCCACCCATGTCTACCACCACCCCCACTCCCCAGCCAACAGGAGCAGCCTCCACCAGGCCCCCACCCATGTCTACCACCACCCCCACCCCCCAGCCACCAGGGGCAGCCTCCACCAGGCCCCCACTCATGTCTCCCACCACCCCCACCCCCCAGCAGTGCAGGGGCAGCCTCCACCAGGCTCCCACACATGTCCCCCTGCACCCCCACCCCCCAGCCACCAGGGGCAGCCTCCACCAGGCCCCCACTCATGTCTCCCATCACCCCCACCCCCCCAGCAGTGCAGGGGCAACTCCACCAGGCCCCCACTCATGTACCCTATCACCCCCACCTCCCAGCAGTGCAGGGGCAGCCTCCACCAGGCCCCCACTCATGTCCCCTATCACCCCCACCCCCCCAGCAGTGCAGGGGCAGCCTCCACCAGGCCCCCAATCATGTCTCCCATCACCCCCACCCCCCAGCAGTGCAGGGGCAGCCTCCACCAGGCCCCCACTCATGTCTCGCATCACCCCCACCCCCCAGCAGTGCAGGGGCAGCCTCCACCAGGCCCCCACGCATGTCTCCCACCACCCCCACCCCCAGCCACCAGGGGCAGCCTCCACCAGGCCCCCACTCATGTCTCCTATCACCCCCACCCCCCAGGGGCAGCCTCCACCAGGCCCCCACTCATGTCTCCCATCACCCCCACCCCCCAGCAGTGCAGGGGCAGCCTCCACCAGGCCCCCACCCATGTCTACCACCACCCCCACACCCCAGCCACCAGGGGCAGCCTCCACCAGGCCCCCACTCATGTCTCCCACCACCCCCACCCCCCAGCCACCAGGGGCAGCCTCCACCAGGCCACCACTCATGTCCCCTATCACCCCCACCCCCCAGCAGTGCAGGGGCAGCCTCCACCAGGCCCCCACTCATGTCCCCTATCACCCCCACCCCCCAGCCACCAGGGGCAGCCTCCACCAGGCCCCCACTCATGTCTCCCATCACCCCCACCCCCCAGCAGTGCAGGGGCAGCCTCCACCAGGCCCACACCCATGTCTACCACAACCCCCACCCCCCAGCCACCGGGGGCAGCCTCCACCAGGCCCCCACTCATGTCTCCCATCACTCCCACCCCCCAGCAGTGCAGGGGCAGCCTCGACCACGCCCCCACCCATGTCTACCACCACCCCCACTCCCCAGCCAACAGGAGCAGCCTCCACCAGGCCCCCACCCATGTCTACCACCACCCCCACCCCCCAGCCACCAGGGGCAGCCTCCACCAGGCCCCCACTCATGTCTCCCACCACCCCCACCCCCCAGCAGTGCAGGGGCAGCCTCCACCAGGCTCCCACACATGTCCCCCTGCACCCCCACCCCCCAGCCACCAGGGGCAGCCTCCACCAGGCCCCCACTCATGTCTCCCATCACCCCCACCCCCCCAGCAGTGCAGGGGCAACTCCACCAGGCCCCCACTCATGTACCCTATCACCCCCACCTCCGAGCAGTGCAGGGGCAGCCTCCACCAGGCCCCCACTCATGTCCCCTATCACCCCCACCCCCCCAGCAGTGCAGGGGCAGCCTCCACCAGGCCCCCAATCATGTCTCCCATCACCCCCACCCCCCAGCAGTGCAGGGGCAGCCTCCACCAGGCCCCCACTCATGTCTCGCATCACCCCCACCCCCCAGCAGTGCAGGGGCAGCCTCCACCAGGCCCCCACGCATGTCTCCCACCACCCCCACCCCCAGCCACCAGGGGCAGCCTCCACCAGGCCCCCACTCATGTCTCCTATCACCCCCACCCCCCAGGGGCAGCCTCCACCAGGCCCCCACTCATGTCTCCCATCACCCCCACCCCCCAGCAGTGCAGGGGCAGCCTCCACCAGGCCCCCACCCATGTCTACCACCACCCCCACACCCCAGCCACCAGGGGCAGCCTCCACCAGGCCCCCACTCATGTCTCCCACCACCCCCACCCCCCAGCCACCAGGGGCAGCCTCCACCAGGCCACCACTCATGTCCCCTATCACCCCCACCCCCCAGCAGTGCAGGGGCAGCCTCCACCAGGCCCCCACTCATGTCCCCTATCACCCCCACCCCCCAGCCACCAGGGGCAGCCTCCACCAGGCCCCCACTCATGTCTCCCACCACCCCCTCCCCCCAGCCGTGCAATTTGCCTGGGTACGTGTACTTCGGGGTGCGCGGGAAGTTCCACACGCGATTGGCCTGGGTACGTGTACTACGGGGTGCGCGGGAAGTTCCACACGCGATTGGCCTGGGTACGTGTACTATGGGGTGCGCGGGAAGTTCCACACGCGATTGGCCTGGGTACGTGTACTTCGGGGTGTGCGGGAAGTTCCACACGTGATTGGCCTGGGTACGTGTACTACGGGGTGCACGGGAAGTTCCACACGCGATTGGCCTGGGTACGTGTACTTCGGGGTGCGCGGGAAGTTCCACACTCGATTGGCCTGGGTACATGTACTACGGGGTGCGCGGGAAGTTCCACACGCGATTGTCCTGGGTACGTGTACTTCGGGGTGCGTGGGAAGTTCCACACGCGATTGGCCTGGGTACGTGTACTACGGGGTGCACGGGAAGTTCCACACGCGATTGGCCTGGGTACGTGTACTTCGGGTGCGCGTGAACTTCCACACGTGACTGGGCCTGTGAGAGTGGGGTACGTGTATTCCAGGGGTGGGTGGGAATATTTACTCGCGACTGGGCCTGGGAGAGCGTGCTACGTGTATTCCTGGGGTGGGCGGGAAGATTCACACGTTCGCTTACGACGTGCTGAAAAATAAATGGTCCAATCCTGAAACACGTACGCCAGCATGAAGCAGGCGTACGTCGACCCGCGCAGCATAAAAGTGCGCGCAAACAACAAACAAGCTCATACGCCAGGATGAATATACCGTTCCTAGCAGCAGTGGCCGTGGGTTACCAAAGGAGGAGGAGGAGGATAGTGAGGGCCAGAATTTTCACTCCCAGAACCAGCCTTTTTGGGATGCCTGATGACCAGGTGTATGGGAGGTACAGGTTTCCACCACACATAATACTGGACCTGGTCAGTGAGTTGGAGGATGACCTCACATCACCCACCCTGTACTCCCAAGCACTCAGCCCCCTGGAGAAGGACCTCAATGAACTGCACTTCTTGGCCACAGGATCATTTCAGCGGACAAGTGCCATAGTGGGTGGGGTGTCACAGGCCACGCATTCACGCTGCCTACACCAGGTCTTGAACATCATCACTGCACGCCCATCAGTCCGTAGGCACATATACCTGCACAGGACACCGGCAGAAAGGCAGGCTGCCACCCTCGATTTCTACGTTGTGGCACAATTCCCAAAAGTGCTAGGTGCCATTGACTGCACCCATGTGGCACTACGTCCCCCCAGGGCATCTGAGCACATCTATAGGAACCGCAAGCACTGCTTCATTTACCGAATGTCTACCCTAAGCCGGGACCTAGAACCTGGGCGGCATGGCGATACATGGCTGCTTGGTGAGTATGAATGCCACTGCACATGCATGCATGTCAGATGCAGAGTTATGTCACTATCCCACTAATGATACCCATCACCTCCTCACCAGGGGACAGTGCCTACCCTCTGAGCACCCACATGATGACGCCAATTCGGAAACCCCATCACGCCTCCAGAGGTAAGATACAACACAGCCCATATTGCAACCCGGGGCATAGTGGAGCGCACATTCGGAGTGCTCAAGTCACGCTTTCGCTCCCTTGACCGTTCTGGCGGGCAGCTGTTATATGCTCCCCCAGTAGTGTGCAGGATCATAGTGGCAGCATGTGTCCTGCACAATGTTGCAACATACCGGGGCCTGGCTGTGGACATGGTGGTGCCCCCACATCCCCAACCACGTGCACGCCTGCTGTGCATGGGGGGGGAGAGAGCACGGGGTGCGGCAGCCCGTACGCAGCTGGTGGCTAATTACTTCACATAGAAATCACACCCCAGTGGAGTGCACACAGCCCTGGCACATACCATCTGATAAGCAATGATGACTCAACCTGACAATAAAGACGAACAAAGGGTCAGTCAACTGTCAGAACCATAGCAGCCTGAGATTGTTCATGTGGAAGTGTCACAATGTGTGCTGAAGGATCCTGAAACAAGGTGGGCAACAATCGAAAGAGAGTGCTTTGCTATCGTGTGGGCTCTGAAGAAGTTTAGGCCGTACTTGTATGGTTCTACTTTTGTCATTTAGACTGACCACCAACCCTTGAGATGGTTAATGCAAATGAAAGGGGAAAACCCAAAACTATTGAGATGGTCGATCTGCCTGCAAGGGTTTGATTTCACCATTGAGCACAGGTCAGGATGTCACCACCAAAATGCTGATGGTCTCTCTAGGATGTATGTCATCGACTAGAGGTATGAGATTCATCGAGGAGTGGATTAAATCCTCCTGTCCCTTAGTCTGGGGGGGCGAGTGTTAGGGAGAATTCTCTGTTTAGGCTGAATTTCCTAACCTAGTGAGTCCCCCAGCAGCTTTGCTGGATTTCGGGAGTTTGTTTTTTTCCATCCTGCCAAGAGTGAGACTCTTTTCTCCCACTCTTGGACATGTATGTGTGTGTAATTCCTTTGAGATGTCAATGTGTTCGATGGGCTATGGGGTCTTTTACTCCATAGGGTCTCATATGTTTTTCTATGTGTGTTACACCGCACCCTATGTGCCGTAACACTGGGGCGTCCTAGCGGACCCCCACCATAGACTCCATACCCGGGGACTGACTACTGTCTCCCCGGGCATGTAAAGTCACCAATGGCTTTACTAGACCTAAATTTACTAACAGGACTAGTAGAAACCATCTTATTGTGGACGTACTAGTAGGGGTAATTCGATTACTCCTAGACCTGTTACTCGAGGGGGCACTGTCCCGTCCCCCATCGTCGAGTTTTGGCTGGTGGCAGTGGAAACTACTTGTTATGTTCGACCCCGAGCATAACCCTATGGGATTCATCCCATTGTTGGAGATTGATACTTTTTCTCGTTAACCTCCAACGTACCACCGATCTACTTATCTTAAATAGGTTTATCGGGTGGTATTTTCTGCAAGAACTCGGTTTGTAAAATGGCGTCTGTGTTCGTCTCTGTGACTCCTAAACCAAAGGTCGTGCCCTTTGTTCCACTTTTGGCGGGCTCTGTACAGAGACCCTCCAAAGTGGTGCCATTCTGTCTGGGTTACCTCAGGGGTGTGGGAGGGGGTTTAGGCACCCTGGACCGAGTTGCCTTGCCAACTCAGGTCGCACTCTGGAGTGATTGGCCCAAGTGGCGAGCGTTCCCGCTCACCACTTAGCATGTGTTGATTGACAGCTAGGCTGAATGAATGGGGGTTTTCTGCATAAAAGCAGGGCTTTTGGGACTGGATCTTCAGAAGTCGCCACAGGACCTAAGAATCCGACGAGGGTAACGCTGAGCGGACCTGCACGACGACACCTCTGGTGGAGCCCTGCGGAACCGACTCACCACTTCCCGACGACAGAGGAGATCTCCCTGCCGGAGAGTCTCTTCCCCTGACTGGTGGGAACAACCAGCCCCCTTTGCTTTTTATTCGCCTCAGGACGCAGTGGTCGAATTGCCCGTGCAGAGCACCTCAGCAACCGGATAGCCACTACCCCTGTACCACGACCAAAAGGCGGTGCCTTGTGACGGAGCACTCCGCGGCTGGTCTCTTCCCTGGTGGTGCACCGGACTTCATTTTCTTCGACGACGAGATCATCTCTACTCTTGGCAAAGACCCGACGTGCATCCACCACCAGGAACAACTGCCACCGCCGGAGCTGCCCTCCACAACAAGGTACCGTGTCCGCCTGGCTTCCCTTTCGATCGGATTGAGCGAGGTGTCTTAATCCTCTCCTTTCCGTTGGGTCGCCTCCAAGCTTTTCTCAGTCTTTGTTCTGAACTGGTTCAACCTACCGATAACAATTTGCTATACAGTCTTGAATGCATCTCCATTAGAGACTTTTTGGGACATCGCGCCGTGCCTCTCTCCGAGTGGGCCTGGCCTCTGAACTTTATGATCTATTGTGATTCTTGCCGTTCTGCCTTGCATTTTATCCGCTAGGATTGAACTGTGTTGATTTCATAACCTGCCTATCTTTTTCTCTCCCGTCCTAACTAATATTCGAGTGTCATCTGGGTTGAGGTATACACCTCTGTCTGAAAATAAGTGGTACCGGTAGAACCTAGAGTTGTCGATATTGCTAGGGGGATTGATCTTCCTCTTCATGGAGTAACTGTGTTTGATTTGTTTGCCGTGATTTGCCTTAGTGTTTTTTATAGATGTTCTGTTATAAATAAATGCCTTAATATCTTTACACTAAGCCTCGTTGCGTGTTTGCTTGTCTTGCTGTGAAGAATTGCCCTATTTTGTATACTCCACATACTGCTCAACTTTTCTTGAGAGAAGTCTGACTGCTCAGCCACAGCTACCAAGTGAATCTGTGTGGTACCGACTGCTACCAAGTGGGTTCACCGCCAACGCCTGTAGTCCTAAATCTTTTGCAGTGGTCCCAGAGGGAACTGCACAGGTTTCCGCCTAACACTGGTGTACAGCGGTGGGATTTGTATCGAGTATACAGTTTAGAGTGCTTTTCGACACTGTAGGATAACTAACCACAAAACTTTGCACAAAAAGCAACTTTCAAAAACATGTCTATGATGGAAACTTACAGTCAAGAGTCTTTTTCAGGTAAAAATACTGAGAGTTTGCGAGCTCTCTGTAGGCAAGAGAATCTTTCTGTAAGAGGCAAGAAGTTAGAACTAATCGAGAGATTGCTGGCGAACCAAAGTCTGGGTACTGGTTCAGAGGAACCAATCTCTCCAGCGACTGTAGATAACAGTAATGGTGTTGATCTGAATCGTAATTCTGATGATAGCGATGAAGAGGCTGACGAGGACGGCGAGGCTAACAAAACTGTCTCACCTGCTCTTCTACCCGCCTTACCAGCTGTGCCTACGGGGCCCATACCAGGTCCCACAAGTAACCCTGCTTATTTTGAACTTGAAAAAATGAAGCTCGAACTAGAATATAAACGGTTCTTGGCTCAATCTGAACGAAACCAAGAGCTCGAGTTCAGACGGATGAATGCCCTGGCTGAGCAGAAGCAGGCTGAGTTAAGACTCAGGGAAATAGAACTTAATCAGGAGTTAGAGATGAAAAAGTTGTCTATGGAAAATGCTTCTCTCTCCTCTGGTTCCTCTAGGAGCTCCAGTCCCAAAAGACCCCGGATGCCGAAGGAATTAGTGGGTATGTATGAACTGAGATTGGATGTGTTGGATTGGTTGAAACTGTTTGAATACAATCATGGGCTCCAGGACATCACCGGGAATGCTTTGCTTCCCTGGTTGTTCTCTAGGCTCCCTCCTGTTGCGACTGATGTGGTAATGGAGTTGGGGGAGGCGGATAAGACGGATTACGAAAGTGTGAAACTAGCTTTAATAGCTAGATTCGGGAAGACCCCTTCCCAGTATCTTAAGAGGTTTAGAACCCTCAAGAAGCATGATGGTACCCTTTGGGCTACCTGGGTGAGTGAAGGGTTGAAAAACTTAGAGGGATGGATTAAGGGTTACAAAGTGAACACTTATGAAGGTATGAGGAATCTTTTTATGTTGGAGTCTATTTATGATGCCTGTTCTCCTGAGCTCAGACAGCACTTGGCTGATTCGAAGGAATTGGATTCCAGGGAGCTAGCTAAGGCTGCTGACTTGTGGGTTGCCAACAGGGCTACTCATAAGGATTCTGGGGCAACTCAGAAAAAGGATGAGGGAAAACAGCCTAAAAAAGACTCAAAAGAGAATTCTAATAGCTCACATTCCAAAGAGGGCCCCAGGCGAAACCAGAAGGGTAAGCCACCGGGAAAACCACAGCAGAATAGTATGCCTTCTGGTGCCAAACCGGAAGGAGGGCAGAACAAGCCACCATTCCAGAAAGCATTTGGTAAATGCTTTGTTTGTGGCTCGACCGACCACGTGAAAGGAGATCCCAGATGTAAGGGTAAACCTTCAGGGGTCCAGCTTGTCTCCTTAGCCTTCGCTCCAGAGGAGGAAGTCCAAATGGCAAGTGGAAACTTTCTACTGCTAGCTGATGAACCCATTGGAGTCTCAGCCAGCGTTTCTTTAGTATCTCTGGGGTTGTGGGAACAACAGAATTTAGATGTCTATAATTCTATCCCTGATAATACTAAAGAGTATTATAAGGACAGTGTCCAGGTGAATGGTCAGGAGACGCCTGCCATTAGGGACATTGGGGCCAGCATAACTGTGGTGGATAAATTGTTTTTTCAGGCTGAGGATGTTGCTAAGGCACCCAAACGCCTCACCAAGTTAGCTGGAGGGCCTGTGCAGATGCTTCCCCAATTACCAGTTCTCATCCAGTGTAACGACATGACTGTGAAGATACCTGTCAGCATACGGAGTGAGGTACCAGGACGCGTACTGTTGGGTAACGATTTAAAAACTCTCGGAGTTGTATCGCATACTCCCAGACCTCCTAGTAAATGGTTACAGGAGCTAACGAGACCTGCAAGAGAGAGGACCATGCGCGGAACTCTCCAGGAGATGATGAAGAAAGATATCACTCCTGCTCCACTGGAATTGTCGGCCGCTGTCTCCAAGAGATCGGAAGCGAAAGGGAAACCTAAGACTTCTACCCCGAAACCAGCAGCCAGCATTCCAGTGCAGCCAACACGGACTTCCCCGAAGTTGTCCAAAGTTACACCCGTAACTCCACCTCCAGCCGAGGCTGAGAGGGAGGTACAACCCTGTGTGGTAGAATTAGACTCTGAGGAAGAGCTAATGGAAGGCCAGGAACTCATTGGAGACCTGGATCCTGTTGGCCATCCTGAGCTGCAGTCGTTACTGGCAGAAGGTGGACCCAGCAGGGCGGACTTCAGTAAGGGACAGAGAGAATGTCCAACTCTGGAAGGTCTTCGCCACCAGGCAGAAGCTCAGGCTGAAGGGCAAGAGCCTGGGAAACACAGGTTGCACTGGGAAGATGGCCTCTTCTACAGTGAACCGACCGAGTCTGCACCTGGAGACTACAAACGACTTGTAGTACCCCAAGAGAACAGACCACAGTTCTTGCAGTTAGCCCACGAGATTCCTTTGGCTGGTCACTTGAGTTTCAAGAAGACTAAGGAAAGGCTATCGCTCTACTTCTATTGGCCAAAGATGGGGGCCGAAGTAGAAAAACACTGCAGGAGCTGCCACACCTGCCAGACCTCTGGTAAGGTTGGCTCCAAGAATGTGGCACCGTTAGTGCCTCTCCCAGTTGTGGGAGTCCCATTTGAGAGAGTAGGGATTGACATCGTTGGTCCCCTTGATCCTCCAACCTCCTCAGGCAACAGGTTTATACTTGTTGTAGTAGACCATGCTACTAGGTATCCTGAGGCAATTCCTATGAGGACTGTTACAGCTCCGGCTGTGGCTAAGGCCCTCCTTGGTATTTTTACTAGGGTCGGGTTTCCTAAGGAAGTAATCTCTGACAGGGGGTCGAACTTTATGTCCCACTACATGAAAGCCATGTGGAAAACCTGCGGAGTTACTTACAAGTTCTCAACGGCTTACCACCCCCAAACCAATGGGTTGGTAGAACGGTTCAACCGAACCATGAAGAGCATGATAGGTGCTTTAGAGGAACCCCTTAAGCGTAAGTGGGACCTTCTACTGCCATGCCTTCTCTTTGCTTATAGAGAAGTCCCTCAGGAGGGAGTAGGTTACTCTCCCTTCGAACTACTCTATGGTCATCCCGTCAGAGTATCCATTGGCCCTGATTAAGGAGGGGTTGGAGAGTGCTCCTTCCCCCAAGCCAGTCAGAGTGACTGACTACGTGATAGGTCTCCGGAGGAGAATGTCACACATGATGACGGAAGCAAGCGATAACTTGAAAGCTGGACAAGCATTGGTCAAGCACTGGCACGATCAAAAGGCTAACATGGTTGAGTTCGCTCAAGACCAGCTCGTTCTCGTTATGATCCGAACAAGGCAGAGGGCCTTGCAAGATAAGTGGATGGGACCCTTCCGAGTAGTGGGTAAACTCGGGGAGGTTAACTATCTGGTGGACTTGGGCAATCCCAAGGAGGCTCCGACAGTCTTTCACACCAACCGACTTAAAGCGTATGTCTCACGACCTGAGGTAGGAGCGTTGCTTCTAGCCTCATCCGAGGAAGAAGAAGAGAGTGAAGCTCTTCCGAATCTCCTCAGAGGCTTACCTTTAGATGAAAAAATTGAAGGAGTGAATCTCTCCTCCAATCTGACACCCGAGCAACAAGAAGAGTGCAAATCTATGTTGAATCAGTTTGCCTCTCTGTTCTCGCTTTCACCAGGCTTGACCCCTTGGGGCCAGCACGACATACTCACTGGTGACTGTCTGCCGGTCAAGAGCAGAGGATACAGAATGTCAGAGAACGTACGAACCCACATCAAAGGTGAGGTCAGCAAGATGCTCGATCTCGGGGTAATAGAGCCCTCTACTAGTCCATGGTCTAGCCCAGTTGTGTTAGACCCAAGGCCGGATCTAAAGAGCTTAGATTCTGCGTGGATTATAGAGCTCTTAATGCAGTCACCAAGACTGATGCCCACCCTTTGCCAAGAACAGATGAGTTGGTGGATAAACTTGGCGCCGCCAAGTTCCTCAGCACATTTGACTTGACGTCAGGCTATTGGCAAATAGCCCTGACAGATCATGCCAAGGAGAAAACTGCATTTTCTACCCCCGTTGGCTTATACCAGTTTAAGGTAATGCCTTTCGGACTGAAGAATGCACCTGCTACGTTTCAACGGATGGTAAACCAGGTTCTAAATGGGATGGAGGACTTCTGCATGGCATACTTGGATGATATCGCAGTGTTCAGCAATTCCTGGGAAGAACATGTAACCCACCTGAGAGATGTTTTGCAGGCTCTTGGACGAGCCAATCTGACCATAAAGGCGAGCAAATGCCAAATTGGACAGAGTAAGGTAGTCTATCTTGGGCATGAGGTAGGCGGTGGAGAAATAAGGCCTTTGCTCAGTAAGATTGAAGCTGTGCAAAATTGGACAACACCGACTACTCAAACCCAGGTGAGAGCCTTCCTAGGCCTCACTGGGTATTACAGGAATTTCATAGAGAACTATGGGACCATAGCTTCTCCACTGAATGTCATCTCCTCGTCCAAATTCCCTAAAAAGGTTAAATGGAACGAGGAGTGCAATCAGGCTTTTGAAAACCTGAAAAAGGCTCTTTGCCAAGCCCCAGTACTCAGAGCTCCTGATTACCGCCAACACTTCATTGTGCAGACAGATGCTTCAAATGTAGGAATAGGTGCCGTACTCAGTCAACTGGATGGGAAAGGTAGGGAGCACCCCGTTTGCTTCATCAGCCGCAAGCTGAAGGATCCTGAAACAAGGTGGGCAACAATCGAAAGAGAGTGCTTTGCTATCGTGTGGGCTCTGAAGAAGTTTAGGCCGTACTTGTATGGTTCTACTTTTGTCATTTAGACTGACCACCAACCCTTGAGATGGTTAATGCAAATGAAAGGGGAAAACCCAAGACTATTGAGATGGTCGATCTGCCTGCAAGGGTTTGATTTCACCATTGAGCACAGGTCAGGATGTCACCACCAAAATGCTGATGGTCTCTCTAGGATGTATGTCATCGACTAGAGGTATGAGATTCATCGAGGAGTGGATTAAATCCTCCTGTCCCTTAGTCTGGGGGGGCGAGTGTTAGGGAGAATTCTCTGTTTAGGCTGAATTTCCTAACCTAGTGAGTCCCCCAGCAGCTTTGCTGGATTTCGGGAGTTTGTTTTTTTCCATCCTGCCAAGAGTGAGACTCTTTTCTCCCACTCTTGGACATGTATGTGTGTGTAATTCCTTTGAGATGTCAATGTGTTCGATGGGCTATGGGGTCTTTTACTCCATAGGGTCTCATATGTTTTTCTATGTGTGTTACACCGCACCCTATGTGCCGTAACACTGGGGCGTCCTAGCGGACCCCCACCATAGACTCCATACCCGGGGACTGACAACTGTCTCCCCGGGCATGTAAAGTCACCATTGGCTTTACTAGACCTGTATGTATGTATATATGTATGTATATATTTTTATAGAGCGCCGGTAGCCCGAGGGCATCAGGGCGCTTGAACATTACAACATAGAAGAGAAGAAAGCAGGCATAAAGAGACGCAAAACAGTTGGCATGGAAGACCTGACAGCCACTAGCGTTAGAGATCTTATCTGAAGAGGACCTAAATTTACTAACAGGACTAGTACAAACCATCTTATTGTGGACGTACTAGTAGGGGTAATTCGATTACTCCTAGACCTGTTACTCGAGGGGGCACTGTCCCGTCCCCCCTCGTCGAGTTTTGGCTGGTGGCAGTGGAAACTACTTGTTATGTTCGACCCCGAGCATAACCCTATGGGATTCATCCCATTGTTGGAGATTGATACTTTTTCTCGTTAACCTCCAACGTACCACCGATCTACTTATCTTAAATAGGTTTATCGGGTGGTATTTTCTGCAAGAACTCGGTTTGTAAAATGGCGTCTGTGTTCGTCTCTGTGACTCCTAAACCAAAGGTCGAGCCCTTTGTTCCACTTTTGGCGGGCTCTGTACAGAGACCCTCCAAAGTGGTGCCATTCTGTCTGGGTTACCTCAGGGGTGTGGGAGGGGGTTTAGGCACCCTGGACCGAGTTGCCTTGCCAACTCAGGTCGCACTCTGGAGTGATTGGCCCAAGTGGCGAGCGTTCCCGCTCACCACTTAGCATGTGTTGATTGACAGCTAGGCTGAATGAATGGGGGTTTTCTGCATAAAAGCAGGGCTTTTGGGACTGGATCTTCAGAAGTCGCCACAGGACCTAAGAATCCGACGAGGGTAACGCTGAGCCGACCTGCACGACGACACCTCCGGTGGAGCCCTGCGGAACTGACTCACCACTTCCAGACGACAGAGGAGATCTCCCTGCCGGAGAGTCTCTTCCCCTGACTGGTGGGAACAACCAGTCCCCTTTGCTTTTTATTCGCCTCAGGACGCAGTGGTCGAATTGCCCGTGCAGAGCACCCCGGCAACCGGATAGCCACTACCCCTGTACCGCGACCAAAAGGTGGCGCCTTGTGACGGAGCACTCTGCGGCTGGTCTCTTCCCTGGTGGTGCACCGGACTTCATTTTCTTCCACACGAGATCATCTCTACTCTTGGCAAAGACCCGACGTGCATCCACCACCAGGAACAACTGCCCCCGCCGGAGCTGCCCTCCACAACAAGGTACCGTGTCCGCCTGGCTTCCCTTTCGATCGGATTGAGCGAGGTGTCTTAATCCTCTCCTTTCCGTTGGGTCTCCTCCAAGCTTTTCTCAGTCTTTGTTCTGAACTGGTTCAACCTACCGATACCAATTTGCTATACAGACTTGAATGCATCTCCACTAGAGACTTTTTGGGACATCGCGCCTTGCCTCTCTCCGAGCGGGCCTGGTCTCTGAACTTTATGATCTATTGTGATTCTTGCCTTCCTGCCTTGCATTTTATCCGCTAGGATTGAACTGTGTTGATTTCATAACCTGCCTATCTTTTTCTCTCCCGTCCTAACTAATATTCAAGTGTCATCTGGGTTGAGGCATACACCTCTGTCTGAAAATAAGTGGTACCGGTAGAACCTAGAGTTGTCGATATTGCTAGGGGGATTGATCTTCCACTTCGTAGTGTAACTGTGTTTGATTTGTTTGCCGTGATTTGCCTTAGTGTTTTTTATAGATGTTCTGTTATAAATAAATGCCTTAATATCTTTACACTAAGCCTCGTTGCATGTTTGCTTGTCTTGCTGTGAAGAATTGCCCTATTTTGTATACTCCACATACTGCTCAACTTTTCTTGAGAGAAGTCTGACTGCTCAGCCACAGCTACCAAGTGAATCTGTGTGGTACAGACTGCTACCAAGTGGGTTCACCGCCAACGCCTGTAGTCCTAAATATTTTGCAGTGGTCCCAGAGGGAACTGCACAGGTTTCCGCCTAACAGGGACATGAGTGGGGGCCTGGTGGAGGCTGCCCCTGCACTGCTGGGGGGTGGGGGTGATAGGGGACATGAGTGGGAGCCTGGTGGAGGCTACCCCTGCACTGCTGGGGGGTGGGGGTGATAGGGGACATGAGTGGGAGCCTGGTGGAGGCTGCCCCTGGTGGCTGGGGGGTGGGGGTGATAGGGGACATGAGTGGGGGCCTGGTGGAGGCTGCCCCTGGTGGCTGGGGGGTGGGGGTGGTGGGAGACATGAGTGGGGGCCTGGTGGAGGCTGCCCCTGCACTTCTGGGGGGTGGGGTGATGGGAGACATGAGTGGGGGCCTGGTGGAGGCTGCCCCTGCACTGCTGGGTGGTGGGGGTGATGGGAGACATGAGTGGGGGCCTGGTGGAGGCTGCCCCCGGTGGCTGGGGGGTGGGGGTGATAGGGGACATGAGTGGAGGCCTGGTGGAGGCTGCCCCTGGTGGCTGGGGGGTGGGGGTGATAGGGGACATGAGTGGGGGCCTGGTGGAGGCTGCCCCTGGTGGCTGGGGGTGCAGGGGGACATGCGTTGGTGGGCAGTAGTGCAAGGTGACATGTGGGTTGGCTGGGGGGCATGGCCATGGTGGATGGGGTGCCTGCAGGACATGTGCAGGGTAGGCCCCTGTGGTGTGGGCCACCTGCAGGGGCCGTGGAGGGTGTAGAGGGAACACCTGGGAGGACCCACACGTGCAATTCACGTGTGGTGCTCACCGCGCACCCCTGGAATACACGTACCCTGATGGAATCGCGTGTGATACTTCCTGCGCACCCCTGAAATACACGTACCCTGCTGATTTTGTGTGTGACACTTCCTGCGCACCCCTGAAATACACGTACCCTGCTGCTTTTGCGTGTGATACTTCCCGTGCACCTCTGGAATACACGTACCCTGCTGCTTTTGCGTGTGATACTTCCCGTGCACCCCTGGAATACACGTACCCTGCTGTTTTTGCGTGTGATACTTCCCGCGCACCCCTGGAATACACGTACCCTGATGGAATCGCGTGTGATACTTCCCGCGCACCCCTGGGATACACGTACCTTGCTGCTTTTGCATGTGATACTTCCCGCGCACCCCTGAAATACACGTACCCTGCTGCTTTTGCGTGTGATACTTCCCGCGCACCCCTGGAATACACGTACCCTGATGGAATCGCGTGTGATACTTCCCGCGCACCCCTGGGATACACGTACCCTGCTGCTTTTGCGTGTGATACTTCCCGCGCACCCCTGAAATACACGTACCCTGCTGCTTTCGCGTGTGTTACTTCCCACGCACCCCTGATGCACACGTACACAGGACAATCGCGTGTGGAACTTCCCGCGAACCATTGAAATACACGTTCCCCGCTTGGCGTTTGCTGTTTGCCAGCCCTGTGAACTGGTCCAGGGTTAGCGCAGCCCTTTGCGATTATTTGGGATTTTGAAGGCTTTTCCTTGCACAAGGACGTTCTTGGGGGCGTAACTGGCGCTGCTGCAGGGTCGCTGCGCCACGCTGCGCCACGGCTGGTTTTGGATGCGAAAATCCATGAATACGCTGTGCGCGTAAATCGATTTTAGCGCACGCGGCTGGCGCAGACATTCGCACGGGCACGCTGTGCGCCAGCCGCGTGCGACACTTTTGTGGGAAATTCCATGAATTACCCTGTTAGTGTTTCGATTAGATTTATTTGATCGCAGAACCAACATGTTCTACAACAATTTGGAGCTTTAGAATGACTCGCAATTTGTACTCTCATGGGCCATAAATTCAACCCTATTCTCATTAGGTTTGCGACATATTTATTGTCAGGGAATTTCATTAGATATATTGGAATTTGGTGAAGCGCTTTTAATTGAAATTCTTAATTTTTAAAGATTGTATATACATTTATGCCACTTAGCGCATCAATGCCACCAACATAATTTTTTTGGCTCAATCAGGATTCTCTAGAGGTAATTGATCACTAATATCAACATTTTTCATACAGTACAGTTTCCACGTATTTAAAGATTTGCCTTTTTTCCCCTCGAGGGCAGTCATGAGAAGAGGAGTTAGATTTGCCTTGTGGGGTTTACTCATATGACATTTCCGAAACAAGCATAGTGATTGCCACTCCACCACAGATGTAAGAGGTACCAGTCCAAGTTCATAACGAATGATGGCAATTGGTATGTGTTTAGGTAGAGATCATATTTTTCTCCAGTAGAGACCTTCTATGTGCTCCCATCTAGGATGGTTCTCAGGGAGTTTCGCCTGTACTCCGTATGTAATAACAGCCACAACCTTTTGTTTATAAAAATTGATAACAGGACAAAGATAACATTTCCCAAACGTATTTGTATTAGTTTGGCTTGATATGTCAATATTTGCATTTTGAATTTCAATTCAGTTTGGTCCATTAGATTATTGTTAATATTTTGTCCCAGATATTTATATTCATTGACAATATTGAAAGCTAAGGTGTCAATTGTCCACTTAAACTTCAGTGTATGCATGCATTTAGTGGAATGAATTATCAAGATATTTGATTTCAGCGTATTTATCACTAACCCACTGCTTGCTGCATATAATGCCAAGGCGTTAAGTTTCCTTTGGAGCCCTATTGGGGGCTGATCGATTATCACAAGAACGTCAGCACAAAGTAGTCAAGATACAGGACAATTACCAACTTTAGGTGGAAATGATCATGGCAGGTCCAATAATGTGTTAATATCCCTACTATAGCAGTTAAAAAAAGTTAAAGTTAAAATGTAGCCTTGTTTGAGACCAGATAGTGTTGGAATAGATTTCGATAATAATCTGTCTTGAGTTCGTTTTTTCTTAATAGAAGTATTTGAATAAAATGGGTGCACCAAGTTTAAAATAAAAGTAGGGCAGCCTGCATCAATTAGTTTGGACAACAATACGTTTCACGAGACAGAGTCAAATGCTTGTTTAAAATCTATAAAAGCTAGATAAATCGGTTGTTTTATAATTATTGCTTTCCTTTTCAAGGCTGACAAAAGGAGCAAGTTAAATGATGTTCCCAATCCTTTGACAAAACCTGAGTGTTGATGGTCTAACAATGCAGCTGTTGTAAGCCAATCCATGAGCTCTCAAAGTACTAGATGTGCAAAAATGTTACCAGGAATGTCCAACAAGGCAATGGGACGATAATTTGTGGGGTCATTTCGACTCCCATTCTTGAACACTGGAATTATGATCAAATCTTTCCATGAGTTCGGAATCCGACCCGTCATCAGTATGTTTTGAAATATGGTTTCTAGAATGGCAGCCCATTGATCAGGGTGGGCTTTAAGTGTGGAATTTGTGAGGCCATCCAGGCCAGGAGCTCTCGACGTACTCATTTTGTTGATTAGCAAGATAATGTTGGTACAATCAAACATTTGTTTGTACAGGTCTGTTGTGAGAAGTTGAGGATGAACGGGCAGGCCAGCCACATTTGAGAACATCTCCGAAAAGTGATTGACCCAACCTTGTTCACTTACTGCATTTAACAACAAGTAAGAGGAGACATTGGGATTGCCTTCCTTGAGTAAACCCCATCTTTGGGCACTTGATTTATTAGTTTTTGCAGCCAATATTTGGTCTCCATCGATTTGTTGCATGGAGAACTTATATTGTTTTACCACATTTTTATAATGTGTGCAAAGTCTCACAGTTTCCTTCTTTAGGTCTTTAGAGGCTCCCTTTTTGAGGTTCTTCAAGTTTGTATGCAGTTGCACTTTGAGGGAATTTATGATCGGATTATAAGGATATTTATGTTTAAACATCAGTGGGAATCCCTTTATGGATTTTTCAGTGAAAAGATGCAATGTATCCGTGTATGCCAGATATGTAGGCAATGATGACATGGTAAGGTTGGTTTCTAGTTGATTTAAAAATGATTCTAATTTAGATACTGACCATTTTATTCTATTTCTGCCCTCAGAAAGTGCAATTGGATGTTCATAGTATTATCATGGCAGGCTCTGAGGTATCATCCATCCGATTTGCAGTATGTTGTGATCACTCGATACAGATGGAAGAACAGCAAAACATTTGATTCTATTAACGGCACCAGCGGAGATAAAGAAGTAATCTAAAATCGCATTAAACAATTCTCTTTTCCATGTAGGTGCCGGCAGGATTTCACCTGTCACAGTGTCATTTAACATTGTAAGATTCCTTGCTGACATCAAATTAATCCATCTTTCTACTCTCGATGCAGGGACTTTGTTAGAATTTGATATGCATCTAATATTCAAGTCACCAACCACAAGGGTTGTTTGAATTTGGTTATCGTGTGCAATCAGATCTAGCATTTGATTTATAAGTTCAAAGAATCTATCAACTGAAATCGCCACTGGATTCCAGTAAAGGTTTAAGATCGCTGTGTGTGTGCCCAAGGGAAAGATGGGATTTGTTGAGGATAGTTTAGTTAATTGTATACCGGAATGCGGCGAAGCCCATGACTCTAGTTTAATTCACAAATCATCCAATGTTACCGCTGTCAACATTCCTGCAGCGGGTCGACCCTTGCCCTACTTTTTGTTGGGATCCAGGAGATTTCATAATTTGGCTATGTGGGTTCAGAGGTTATCCATGCCTCTTGCAAAGATTTCATGTCAAATTGTGCTAGAAGCATTGTTATCTTGTTGTAATAAATATTTGAACCCTCTAGTATTCCAAACAGCCATTGTGAAATTCTGGTTTACTGCTGTCTCCTGGCGTTAATAGTTTTTAGTATGATTGGTGTCTCTAATGTGTCTTTTGAGCCACGACCATTTCGCTGACCTGGATTTGTGGGACTATCTTTAAAATAGACTTCCCTTGATAATTGACCTCTCTCCCCCCCCTCACAATTAATAAAGAGAGGTTAAAATTTAGGGTGTGGTGGGGAGTCAGTAGAAGAATGCTTGTGTTTTGTTAGCTGCTTCGCATCAGCTGAATTTATGGATCTTTGAGCATAATGTGCAGCAATGTCATGCTTGAGATATGATGTCTGGTGCCCATTCGCAGAATGTATATGTCTTTGTACATATAGTTAAAAACCATGATGCTGCAGGTTATCCCTTGTATTCCACAACAGCTCCTTCACAATCTGTGAGGGAATAGACAGCTCCAATCTATCCATCTTAGAGTTATTGATAAATCTTATATATTTAATGGGCCTCATCACGAGGTTGGCACTAAAAATCAGCTCGTACCGGCATTCCGTTAATAACATGTCCGTCTTGGCTCCAATCCGCAAACAGAGGGCGATTAAGAGTGCGCGAGCACGCGCACCCTTGCATGCCGGTAACGGGCGTACCGGCATGCCGGTAATGACCCTCAAACCCCCAGATAGCGGCATCGACGAATCCGCACATAACGCCTGCGCCCTCGGCAACACCTAAATAGCGGTACCGGTATTAACATAGTGCTAAGAACGGGCACGTCATTACCGGAACCGGAAGTAACGTCATCGCGCCGGAACGGGAAAAGCAATGGCGCCCATCTTCAAAAACACAATCCATTGCCATCCTCCACATACTGGACCTTCCCCACCACAACTCCTAGCCCACCACGGACAACATGTAGAAGGCCACCCAGAAAGGCACTGCCCGCCTGCGCAAACCACGGTTCACGGACAAGGAGCTGAATATGTTAGCCGACACCCTAGTGGCGAATGCTGAAGTGGTGTCCTGCAACGACCTCAGGCATCCAGCCCAGCTGAAGAAGAAGGCCATCTGGGAAGAAGTATCCCAGAAAGTAAGTGCAGTCGGCACCACTGCACGCACAGTGCGCGATTGTAAAAAACGGTGGGATGACCTCAGGCTGAAAGTCCGGAACATCTTGTCGGCCAATTGGAGCCAGGGGCTGGCAACAGGAGGAGGACCACACTCACCAATGAAATTGGCCAGATGGGAGGAGACCTGCAGCTCAGTCATAGAAATGGAGTCAATCGAAGGAGTCGGTGGAGCTGAATTTGGCGTGCCAACATCAGCAGATGAAGGTGAGTGTCCCTACAAAAACACAACAACTAATCAACTTTATTGTCCTGCAAATGTGGCAGCAACGCCAGCCGATACATGACCCATCGTGCACACCTACACATATCCATCTACACATGCTGGGGCCACCACTATCCCATCCCAATGCATGCTGAGCCCATACACGAATACACACCCGACACACAGATGACTTGCACGTGTCACACAGGACGACAATCCCAGCACAGATCAAGGCCCAACAGCAGCCACCATGGTGTACATGCGAACACCTGTACGATTCCAAAATGCACCCTCCAACCTTGCATGTACACAGTCCGCCACAAAGCCAGGCATGCAACTGATCACATGGCGCCGCATGCTCAAAGACTAATGCATGCATGATGCAAGCACCACCATCACTGATGCCCTGCCACTCTCTGTCCCCCAAAGGTACGGATGCAGACAGTGATGAAGCACATGGGAGTGCACAATGCACAACAGCAGCCAAAAGGGCAAGGAGGCAAGGTGATGGCACAGGACCATCAACTTCAAGTGGACCAAGGATGGGCCGAGCGGCACGCGGGACAACAAGGGCCAAAACAGCCACACAGACACCCTCACAGGACGAGCAGACTCCTGCCCCTGCATCCCTGGACACACTATCCACACAGCCTGAGGACACAACAGGCATGGATGATGGCACATAGTCTGGTGCTGCCAGCACAATTGGGGAGATGGCTGCATTGGCACAGCATAGTGTTGATGAGGAAGCTGACCCAGACAATGAGGGCGATGCAGGACTTGACCACTCAGAGCCTGTAGTTCACACACCAAGCCCGCAGGTCACCCCACAGGACACACCTTGGCGGGACTCATCCGATCAGGGCAGCCATGGAGAGTGGTCTCCTGCAATGCATAGCCCCATGATTCATGCAGTGCCACCACATCACCCACCAACCACGACCCACACTGCCATATGGGACCTTGAGGGACGTCTGTCCAGGATGGAGGCCCGGCAGGAGGCGATGCAAGGCTATGTCCAGCAGTACCTTGCTGAAGGGGAGAAAACAAGCCGTATCATCCAGGACAGCACTGCGGCCGTAATCCAGGCCATCGACTCAAGTGCACAGAAAGTGAGCAATGGCTTCAATGCCCTAGGTCAGATCCTCACCAGGATTGCTGACAGCATGGATCAGCAGCAAACCCTGCTTCTGGGCTCACAACCATCTGGCTCATCCGCTTTGACCACGCCAGCGAGTTCCAGGCAGATCAGCCCCGTGCGCAGGTCCCTGCGAAGTGCGCAGCGCACAGAGGTCCAACCCCCACCTCCGAATGGGGCGCCACAGTAGCAGGGCCATCCTGCAGAATCTCTTTGGGTATACATCCAGACAGATGTCGTGCCATTGTTGAAAATGGGTGTTAGGGGGTGGGTGGTGGGTGTAGTGTGTAGTACTGGGGGTGTTGGGGGGCGTGGGAGTAGGGGGGAGGTGGAGGGGTATTGGGGGCATGGATTGTTGAATTATGTTGTACGAAATATCTCACAAATACATCTGTTGTGTAGCAAACATCACATGAGTGGACATTGCTGATTTGTTCTCTGTCAATTTATTGCTTCATGGTGAACTGTGCCCATACACCCACACACCTAGTGCCCACAGTTCCCAACACATGGCACCCTCTGCATCAAAGTACATCAGAATGATTGGTCTATGACCATTTGCTGCACTGCGCGACCCTCACGTGTATCGCGTCCTGGCCTATGTCCTACATCTACTCCTTCCTCTCCTTCTATTTCACCAGGTAGTGGCAGCTCCACGTCAGGTGGTAGGGGTACGTTCCGCCGGATGCACATGTTATGCAGCATTGTACATGCCGTGATGATTTTGCCCACCTTCTCAGGCCCATATATGAGTGCCCCTCCCAACCTGCTGATGCAGCAAAACCGTGCCTTCAAAAGGCCAAACGTCTGCTCAATGACCACACGCGTACCTGTATGTGCACGATTGAAGTCCTCCTGGAGCCTGTTCTGCGGATTCCTGACAGCGGTGAGTAGCCACACATTCAGAGGATATCCAGCATCACCTACATGGGATCAGAAGGAGGTATGTGTAAGGATGAAGCTCAGTTGACATGTGTGCTCAGCCTGTACATCATTCAAGTTCATATGCACAATCTCATCAATGGCAGCCACATCCACATGACTGTCAGCCCTGTACAGTGCATGCCAATCCATGGAGGGAGCCTTGGGTGACATACATGACCTAGGGTCCTAGGCATTTAAACCACCAGGCCCCCCCAATGCATCTTGGGTAGGGGCATTTTGTATGCACATGTGAGGGCTGTGTGTCGGCGGATGACTAAAGAGACTTCCATTCCCCCATCCCTCTCCTCCCATGGCCCAAGGGGCATTCCCCTTGCATATGCATGTAGCCCCCCCATCCCTCTCCTCCCATGGCCCAGGGGGCATTCACCTTGCATATGCATGTAGCCCCCCCCCATCCCTCTCCTCCCATGGCCCAGGGGGCAGACTCACCCAACAGCCAGCCACTTCATACAACGTCTCCTTCCATGTAGCGGGGTAGTGAGGAGTTCCGCAGCACCATGGCATCATGCGTGGATCCTGGGTATCTGGCACAGCAATGTGTTATTTTCTGGCTGGCATCACACACCATCTGCACATTGATGGAGTGGTATAGCTTCCAATTGCGGTACACCGCCTCCACGGCATGTGGGACTACCAACTCTACATGGGTGCAGTCGAGGGCATCAATTACATTGGGCATTCCTGCCAGTGCATGGAATGCTATTTTGATGGCATTTGCCTCCTGTGGTGTCCTTGGTAGGGATATGCAGGCACTTGCGTGCTTCAGTAGTGCATCCAGCACTTGGTTTAACACAACAGAGAAGCATGATTGTGACATGCCATGCATTTGGCCCACTGTGTGTTGGTAAGTGCCTGTGGCCAGGAAGTGGAGCACAGATGCCACCTTCAGCAGAGGGGGGGGTGGCTGTGCAGATGTTGATCAGGCTGACCAAGTCATCCTGTATTAATTCCACTATGTAGGTGATGGTGTCCCTGTCCAGCTGGTACAGGGTGTGGATCTGTGCTGGGGTTAAGTCAAATGGATTGGCACTTATACGTGGAATTGTTTGCTGTCTGCGGGGAGTAACTACCTGCACTGGTGGGATTTGTTGTGCCTGTCTCACCCTCCTTCTCCTCCTGCGTCTCCTCTGTATTTCCTGTTGTACTGCCATGTCCTCCAGCCCCAGTATGGCAAGTACAAGTGGTAGCATTTTGGCTTGCAAGGGGGTGTGGTGTGTGGGTGTGCTCCTTTTGTGCTGGCCCTGACTCCATTGCCTCCACCTGTGCTGATTGTGTGCACCTGTGGCCCTTAGTTACACAGCAGTTTGCTGTTTACGGGTGGTCCGCGATTCCGGCATTGCCATCATCATGGTGGCCCTTCTTACCGGCATCTCGATGCCGGTATGTACTTGTCCATGCGACTCGTGGTGTCCCCTTCTTTGTGGGATGCCGGTATTACGGGCACCCCATCTGCGCGCGTGTGCACGTGCCCGCATGCCGGTACGGTGGTGCATGGCCACAGCGTGTCCTTGACGATGCCGGTAGCAGAGGCATCTAGAGTCATGATACAACGGCCCGGTAATGGATGCCGGTATTGCCTTACCGGTGCCGTTATTACCGGAGCGCCAACCTTGCAATGAGGCCCAATGTCTTGAGATTGTATGCGTTTGAGATGTTTTACGGTCTTGAAAGCCATCAGTAATGTTGTACGGTTAGGAAAGTGATCCGCGTTTTGTTTGTTAATCATTCTTAACATTTGTGTGTCCACATTTCCCGCAGGAGACCTAGTATAATTGTTGTTATCGTTTTTGTCCTGTACTTCGAGATCGTTGAATCTCTCTGTGTGGTCTCTCGCTCGTGGAAATGTATATATCTCTATTGTGCCGACTATGATCAGTCTATGTTGTGGATGGAGTGGGTGGGCGAGATCTTTTTTGCTCCAAAGTCATAGAGTGTGGATAAGTATCTATTGATTCCACAGCACTTTTTTCCTAATTTCTCTTATTTACCAGCACCTGAGTCTGATGCAAGGTCTGGTATATTGCATCTATTCGGGGAAGGAACGAGATAGAATATGTCTAGAAATTCAACAGTTCATCATTCTCCTCCCCATCTAGATTTATCGGGGAGGATGGTCATATAGGGGAATCGTGCATCTGTGTTTCCGCTGTCAACTGCTTAGTATTTGATGCCTTGCAAGTAGGGCAATCGGGAGTAGTAAGTGCCTCAATTAATTTTTTAGATTTGTTATTGCTAATTATAGCTAAGGAGGGCTGGTTCTTAGTTTTTTTTGCTTGCTTAAGACTTGTGTTTCCTCGCTGTTTTTTTTTTTTTGCGATTCAGTGGGCGAAATAGATCAAACAAGGGTTCTTGATCCATTTTCTAGCAAATTGGTTGTTTTTCCACTGCAGTCTCAATGATCTCAATTGCATTAGTTAGCGAAGAAATATTTTGCGGTATGCATATATTACTCTGAGAAACTTCATCTATGATCTCACATGTCTGTGAACCTACCCTGATGGTCATGAGAGTTTTTGATCCCCCGCTTACCAATTCACATGGATTGGCGCTAGAAATAAGATTTGTATGATTTAGACCCTGGTTATCATAACATGTTGTTTCAAAAGTCAGCCAACCGACTTTCGCGGATAGAGCATTCAAAAGCATTGTATGTTGCTTGAATATTTTTGTCAAACTAAAAATGCCAGTGTTTATGGCTTCTAAGGTCGTTTTGTACATATAGTTAGGTGGGTGGATCATCCCAAATTAGGGTATTGGGGTAGCTTTAACATATGACGTGGCCGATGAAGCCGGTGAGATAAACAATGCGTTTACTGATTCTGGATATAAAATTGGCGAATTTGATACATTTAGGGGAGGTTTGGTCAGGAAATCCTCAATTTGTGTTTCATAAATATAATATTCGGAGATTGACAGTAGGTATTAATAGATCGCTCTGGAATTACATTCTCACCACTCCATTTTGTACATATCGTATTTGGTGCTTGTAATTGTTTGACATTGTCAGGCTCCTGCATTAAGTTCTTTACAATTTGGATATATAGGGAGGGAATTTGTGAATTATCACTTGTATGGATTTGGGCCTAAAAGAGCTGACATTTGCGTAATTCAGAGTCAGTTACTGGCTGGTTTAAAATGGTGGTGTTTCGAGGATCAGTAGGAATAACAAGTGTAGCTTTCTTGATTGTCGAAGACTTTGCCATTTCAGAGGGGTTACAGAGCAATGCCGGTATCACTTGTGGTGTGGTTGCCGCAATGCTCCATTTTCCTGGCTGATAGAACTGCCTAATTTCACCAGAAAATGATTTTGAGCGCTGCGATTTCGGTTTCACCAGTCTCATGGGGGGCCCTTTGGAGATCTTTAGAGTTTACGTTTAGCTTGGCCTTGTGATTATCAAACACGCTTGAAGCGTGATCTGGCATGGTTGTGGTCAAAGTTTAAAGCTTCATGGTAAATATATTTCAGCTTTGGAGGTGGGAGGGCTGCTCGCTGCTACACTGCTACGCTGAACAGCACTCTCCAATGCGCTCCCACAATGCGCGTGCGCAATGCACGCATGCTCCCGAATAAATGGGGAAGCTGGGAAGAGTGGGCAGGGCTTAGCGCTCTGTTGAGTAAAGGTTCGTATTAGGACAGGTCTAAGTGGGAATCCACTAAGTAAAAGTAATGTATTTTGAAGGCAGCGCAAACCAATGCACAGTCTAATGAAAATAAGAATGTTGCTCCGAACGTCCAAACTCTGTAGATGAAACCGAGAATTACACCAGGAGGAAGCAGGAGCACCGACTCGGTCACAGCTGAGCATTCTCCAATGCACTCCCACAATGCACGTGCGCAAAGCACTCGCGCTCCCGAATTAATGGGGAAGCTGTGAAGAGTGGGCAGGGCTTAGCGCTCAATGCACAGTCCAATGAAAATAAGAATGTTTCTCCGAACGTCCAAACGCTGTAGATGAAACGGAGAATCACACCAGGAGGAAGCAGAATCACGGGATTCGGTCACAGCCGAACAGCACTCTCCAATGCACTCCCACAATGATTTTAATAATTCGGTAATCAGGCGTCCAGTGGTTCTGTTAGTGACAAGAGGCAGGGAGGGGGTGCATAATGTCACAAATGGTCCTAAAAACACACAATCTCTCGAAGACAGAACAAGGTTTTTTTCATGCTTGAACAGGGTCTCACTAAGAGCTGTCCCTCTCTCTCATCTCCCGTGGGCTTTGGACACCATTTCCCAGGTGTTTCTAATTCCCAAGATGTTCACTAGAGATCGGTAATCCCTTCTATCTACAAGTTCCCACAATATGTATATTATTGATAAGTGGTGCCTTCCACTTACCCAGGTCACGCTCAGGCCTTGCCTTTCACTCGGACATTATTTGCCCTGATGTTCTTCCTGCCTTTCCCTTTTTCCTACTCTCTTGCCTACTCTTCCTCCCACTCTCCCCTTCAAATCCCTCGCTACTCATCTCTCTGTCCCACCGACGTTCTTCCATATAGTACCATTTTTTCTCTCTCTGCACTACTCTCAGTCCCCCTTCAACTACTCTCACTCACCTCTTCACTACACTCCAGTCCTCCTCCACTAGTCTCCACTCACTTCTCCACTCCCCTCTCCGCTACTCACCACTCCTCCCTACTCTCCACCTCTCCTTTTCTTCAGTTGCGCTCCTTTCACTCTCTCATTCACCTTATTCACTCATTCCCACGTACTCTCACACGTAATCCTCAGTCCCTCCCTTCATTCACCTTACATGCACTCTCACACCGAAGTATCAGTTTCCCTGAGCAACCAATAAATCACCTTACACACGCTTTTCTAATCTTCCTCCGTTCTCTGCTGCACCGTCCTCCCTTCGCCTAGTCTCTGTGTCCGCCTTCTCCTCCATTGAGCTCACCCTAACACCCTGCAGTGACCTGTGCTCCCTGGGTCCCTTTATTCTCCCCCTCCCCCTTCAATTGGCCCCTACGCTCAACTGGTTCCTCTGGCCAATTGTTGCCTTTCTTTTCCTCCTTGGGTGGGTCACAGTGGTGTGCAAACATTAAGAGTCCCTTAAGCCCGCCCTTTATCATTTCGGGTCTACCAGGGTTTTGCCCGGTATGCCAAAAGTCAATTTTAAAGTTGGTTCATGTTACGGGACACGGGTCCGGACTTCTCTGCTTGATGTGTGTTGGCTTCAGCCTCTCTCTCTGGTGGATTACCTTCGCCACTCTCTGGACAGGGTGGACCTGAATAGGAAGACACAAAACCCTGGCCTCAAATGAGGAGGTAGGCATGGGGTGACAGCAAGTGGTACTCTGTACAATTAACCAGAAACATGGAAAGGAGAGAGAGAATGGGACCCTCCCAACTTCCTCGCCCCGCCTGTGTGGCAGGACAGGCACCGGCAAACACCCTGCTAGGCCTCCTGCCTCAGGTTGAGAAGGGTCCCCACTCCCCTGCAACAGGGTCATGTTTCTGACCATGTAACAATAAATATATTGTATATATACAATTGTCAGTAGTGTAATACAAAAAGGGACCCTTCCTGCGAGCCCTGCTGAGGCCCTCCCCACTCTCCTCTGAGAAGCGTATCCTGCATTCTGCGCCACAGGGTCTCGGCCCGGCAGGGCCACCCCTCATGCGAAACGATTGATAATCATTCTGCTGCAGAGGAGCGATGTGGACCGCACTAGGCAAACGATGTACACTTTTGAATCAAATCCTGTGCTGGAAATGGACAACATTGACTGGGGGAACCCCACCGCCCCCCCCCCCCACACTTCGCGCAGCGTGGTGGGAATAGGGGGGAGCCGATTGTCAGTGGTGTGGGTGGGACTGGGGCCAGACTGTTAGTGGTGAGGGCGGGACTGGGGGGCGGAGCTAAGTGTCAAATGATGTGTGTGCCCTGAATATAGGACGCGCCTGGCTCCCATGTGTTCCAACCACTATTCAGCCAATTTTAGACCCATATGCCATTTCAACTCCAATTCTTACCTAGGATTCCCGGTGTTGCCCTCACTCCTTCGGCCAACTTCATAACCACATGATCCTCCCAGTTCTCATCGGGAGAGAAATCATTACATTGTTCTAGTTTAGAAGTGTACACAACTCATAGGCATTCTTGAGCACATCCCAAGGCCATCACACATCCAGGACACTAATGAACAAGTACCACAACTACACTGTACTAGGATCTCCCTCCAGGAACGTGTGGTTGCCAATAATGGGCAGCCACATGTTGTTTGGTCAAAGCATGTATGACTGTATATGCATCACTTTCATACAGTCCCTCTATTTTATTTCCTAGTATACTTGAACTTACGTCTATCTGTTTTGTCTATTGCTCTCTTGCCTTTTCTGCTCGTTGTTCTCCCTGTTACTCCTTTCAAGCCACAGACCATGGTCTGCTTGTCACCCTGAGCGTGGGTTGCACCTGGCCTTTATTCGGACAAGGCTTAGCGCTTTAGACCACTAGGGAGTTGATGTGCACGTTATACAAGACCCAGAATTATATAAAACACACATACACACACACACACACACACACAGATATAGCGCATACATGGTTATGGGTACAGTCTCGTGCTTATACAGAACACAGACGGTAAACCTCTGTAAAGCGCTCCGTTGCTTGAAGCTAGGTCCGCGTCAATATATACAATAATAATAATAATAAGAAGAAAAATACATTCACGCATGGACGAAGCCCGAGGGATGAGAGGGATGAAGGTGGGGAGGGTGTGGCAGTAGTAAGTGCAACAGACAGTCAAGATATCTAGCAGAAAAGAAGATTTGTCAGCACTTTCCCGAAGCAGCTGTCAGTTTGGTTATATCATTTGACTAGGTGGTGTAGAACAAAAACATATGGGATAGAGGGGAAATGTACTCAAGTATCCACACGAGGGCAGTGCACTACAACATATCACAAATTCCACTGGTAAATGGCTTTGAAATTGATGTGTGAATGTTGCTTGGGCAGTCTTAAAAGCAATCCAGGCAAAACCAACCACATATTTCTTAATCTGTTGACTCTGCAAATCGGTTTCAATCAGATATGCTTGGCAGGTGTGTGGCAGGTGATCCCATTTAAGTGAATAGGAACAAATGCAATTTTGAATGTTGCTAAAAGCTTTCCTTGGTGAGCGTGCCCATTAAAGTCTACGGAAGAAACTGGTATTTTCCCAGGGTGAAAATATGTACTAAGCAGGTGACACCCTCCAAATTAAGGTGAGTTGAGAGGTAGGCAATCAATTAAACTGGTACCATAAGTAAACAAATGAAATCAATAATTCAATAATCAAGTATTTAATAATTCTGTTTGTTACAAGAGTTAAACATGTTTGAATACGCCAGTGAGTGGGTGCATACATATACGTTTCACATGTTAAGATTGGTGCAGTCTCATGAGTGCTGAACGTAGACGGTATACATGGAGGACGCCTGAGGTGGGAGGGGCGTAGGGTAGGTTGGGTCATTTAAGAAGGATAGTCTAGCAAAACACAAGGGTTGCAGACGCTTTCCTGGAGCATATCAATTTATTGTAATTGGGAGTACTTTTGACCATGGGGCGTCTAGCCAGAAAAACCTACTTTCAGCATTGTGGCTACCATGAATTGCAATAGAGTCGAGCAGGTGTGCAGAGAGCCCACTGTGTGCTATCGCGCGCCATCAAGATGTATTTTTTTTTAACTTATGCTTATTTATCCTCCAGCAGACATAGAGGTCGTCTTAGTCTTGGATATTTAGTTTTCTTATGCGCCCTGACCTGACAATTAAGGGCTTCCGGGCACCCTTTCTTAGTAATCCTGCCTTGTGCATTATCCTTAGCGGTTCTGCACAAGAGCGGAATGTGGGAGATTACTTTTTTCAGGCTATGCAGTTGGGAACACTATTCTGTACGGCTACACCCTGATCCATTAGCGCCACCTTCATGCCTAGAAGTAGAGGTACTAGTGCTGCAATGGAGGCCAATTTAAGGGACCTTGTGTAATCAGTACCTCCATCCGGTCTTCGGTCTCTTTTGGAGGTGGATTCAACTGACCTGATTTAGAGACTGGGCCGAGGGAGATGTGTGACATCTGTGTGCCTTAGAACCTCAGGCCTGGGTAGATCTGGAACGTGTGAGCTCATGGAAAGGAGATGAGAGGAATGGCCGTTGTTGCGTGGTGAGATCGGTGAGGTTCGTTGATGAAAACGCTAGCAGAATTATTTGCAACAAATCTAAGTGCCTACGGCTATTGTGTTCCTTCCATACTTGTGCTGAAATGCAACCCAATGAAGATTACCCCTGCTAGTAGCTCTGGGAGTCTTGATTCTATTAAAGTCAAGGAGGCAAGCATTATGTTTCAACTTCTTTATTCTACTCTTCAGTAGTTTCAACACTTCAAACAGAAAAAACAACTTTCTTTTTTTGAAAAACTACATTTCCCTTTCTTCTAGTCCATAGAACTTCCTGTCTGTAGCCTCTTAACTACATCCTGTCTCTCGCTCCACCTCTTCTTTGGGTGCTCTGAATTGCAACTCCATAACTGTCCAATAAAACACGGCACACTCAAACCAACAGCGTCCCGGCCACATTCCACCAGGACGAATCCCAGTCCCTTCCCCACATCAGATCGATGTCCACAATGGAAACCTCCTGAGCCTCCTTTGCCGGCAAGGCCGCTCAACTGTTCTTCTGGTCTTCTCCTGCAATTCAGAAAAGACACCATTAGGGAGGGAGAATGCACTGCCCTATTTCACACCACCGGGAACATTTGGGTTAAAACAATGCCAATGTACAGAGCATGACTGAGGCGGGAAAGTAAATCTTCATTCTATGTCAGGACAGGAGCGCGCGTTATGCTCGTTCATAGCTCTGTACTACAGCTTCTGCCAGTGATGGAATTTGTTTTAAATAAAAAGACTTAAACATACTATCACTCGACAAGTCTGCTGGACGCACAATGTCAGCAAGTGGAACACCTGCAACGAATGCTCTGGAAGCCATGGTTCACCGAACCAAGGGAGCACTGAATTGGTCCAAACTGATTCCTGCCTGCTGCATGATCCTAGCCATGGTGGCTGTCGCTACCGCCTTAAACGGCCGCCTGCTCACGATAAGCAATTGAGAAGTCCCCACCGGACGATGCTCTGCTGTCCTGGTCTCATATTCTTTGATGCAGGATGGGACATACAACTTCGGGTGCCCGGGCATATAGTGGTATGAGATAGAGGTGGAATTCGTCTTAGTCCTTTTAGCTAAGGTGAAGGTCCCGCCCTCCGGACCATACACTTTCCTATCCACTTCTAGCGCTCTGACATCAGAGACTCTTCTACACAGTACTAGACAAAGGAACATCAATAACTTCCCCGACAGTTGAGCTATATGGCTGACCTGTAAATGCCTACTATCCTGTAGGCCTTGCCCTCATCCAGGGGGGCAGCCAGGAAATAAAGGACTGATACTAAGGGTAAGAAACAGGAGGAATACCTCTCCTTGCTCACCAGCTCTCCCTTGTGCTTCGCCCCGTCCTAGCTCCTGCAAGTGGATGGGTTCCAGGAGTCCCAGATGAGCTGGCCATCTGGGCCTGAAATGCCTGGCATTGCCCATCTTCAATTGACGCCCTGGAGGCCATCAACAGCAGTGCATGCCTCGCTCTCAGAGGATGACACTGCCCAGCTGGGTCCGTGAGCAGCCATACGTCTCAGTTTGGTTCAGTGCTGGAAACCAGACTTGCGATTTCCAAATGGGTGCTATGATCTCTATTGTTGCCTTCTCTCTGTGCACTTTTGCTAGCACTCTGGTCAACATCACAAATGGAGGGAATGCGTAATGTACACCCCTGCTCTAATGCTGGGATCCAACCATCAGCTGAAGAACCTGGGTGTCTGAGCATTGAGCCTGGAGGCGAATGGGTCTGTATGGATCTGACCCCACAACTTATCCAGACTCCGCAAGACATTCTCGTAGAGCTTCCAGTCACTGGAGTCCATCAAGTAATGAGAGTTCCAGTCTGCTACCCCATTGAGCGACCCTGGGAGATACTCGGCCGTGACCGAAATCCTAGCTTGCAGGCAGCACTGCCAAAAATCTTTCACCAGCTCTGTGAGGAGTCTGGACCTTGTCCCGCCTAGATGGTTTATGCACCTGACTGCTGAAATGTTGTCCATCCTCAAGAGGATGCAGCAGTTCACCCTGTCCTTCGCAAAAGCCTTGATCGCAAAGGATCTAGCTAACAGTTCTAGACAGTTTATATGTAGCTCTAATTCTCGGGGTGCCCATCTCCCTCTGGTCTCTAGCGCGCAGCACCGTGCTCTCCTGCCTGCTCTGCTGGCATCCGATTCTATGACCTAATCTTGGTTGTCTCTGAAGATGGCCTGCCCATTCCAAGCTTCCATGTTCTGCAACCACCAAAGCAGTTCTGTGCGCAAATCTTGATCGAGAGGCACTAACTGATGTTATCTCAGTCCCTGCTGAAGATATTTGAGCTTCAGCCTCTGAAGGGCTCTGTAATGCAGGGTCCCTGGGAATATTGCTTGAATGGAGAAAGCCAATAGGCCCATTATTCTAGCTAGGGAGCGAGTGACAGGCACTCTTTGTCAAGGCATACCCGGTGCTCCTTCTTGATATTTCAAATCCTCCTCACTGGGAGTCCCAGCGTCGCCTTCTGCATCTCCACTACGAAGCTGAGGCAGTCTATCCTCTTGGAAGGGGACATGTCTGACTTTTCCCGGTTCACTAGAATGCCTAGATATGATAGAAGGTCTTTTACCCATTCTATTTGATATAGGAAGGCTTCCCTGTTGTCTGCCATAAGGAGGATGTGGTCTAGGTAAATTATTATGCAGATGCCCTTCTCTCTGATGGCTGCCATCACTGGCCTCATAAGTTTGGTAAATGGCCATGGGGCTGACGCTAGACCAAAAGGCAGAGTTCTGAATGACCAGAATTGCCCTTCCCACCAAAATGCTAAAATCGGGTGATCTGCTGGCATCACTGGGACCGTCAGATATGCATCTTTTGTGTCTATCCTGGCCAGCCAGTCATCTTTCTTGAGGATGTACCACAGCTGGTGAATGTCTTCCATCTTGAAGTGCCAGTAAACCACCCAGCCATTGAGTTCCTTTAGGTTTATCACTGGCTGCACTTTCTCTTTCCTGCGAACCAGTAACATATTGTTGACAAATCGGGTTCCTGGTGTGTTGTAGCTCTCCATTGCCTCTTTTCCCCTGAGCTGCGAGAGCTCGCGTTGGAGGAGTGTTTCCTCCTCTTGCGGCCTGACCATGAGGTTTGGCCTTCATATCTGGATTGGGATCTGTACGAACTCTAGCCTGATGCCCTGAATAGTTTGCAATACCCATGCATCGCTGGAAAGCGTGTGCCAGTTTTGCCAAAATTGCAACTTCCTCCCTCCTATAGGTGGGTATGTGTAGCGCATCTCTCACCTGACACTAGCCTTTGAGCTCTGCCTTCTCCCCTTCTCCTATGGCCTCTGGCATTTTTCCCTCTGGAGGGGAAGAATGAGTCTCGTTGCCTGGACTCCCAATAGTGGGCCCTGATGCCCTGGAGTCTTCAGTAGGATGCAAAGTGACCGCGATACTGGCAGGCCCCGGCAAAAACTCTGCTCGGGAAAATCTTCTTTATAGATGATTTAGCTTTCTCGAGGAGACATACATTCCTTTGAACCTCCCCATCTCTTTGCCGAAAGCCTCTCTGAACAAGAGGCCTTGCGCTGCCTCCTCTGCTCCATAGGTGGCAAAGTTGCTCAACTTCGGATCGATCTTCAGTAGGAGGCTCCTACATCTCTCTAAAGAAATGGCGCAGTTAGTGTTTCCTGGGAGGCAGACTGCCCTCTGTGCCCAATTAGCCAACGTCTCCACCTGCACCTCCTCTCCGGTGTCTCAAGCCCTCTCTACTAGATCCATTATCTTTGCTAGCGAACCTGCGATGTCCAACAGTTTCTCCTGACAGACTATAGGGTGGCCAGCCTTTCTTGAATAGGCCTCACTCATTCTACTACGATTTACACTACTGAATCCCCCGGGCATATGTTTGAGCACCAGATTGCTCTCTCCATTTGCTCCTCCTCGCTCCATTTGTATTCAGACATGCTGGAGGTTTGGGGCTGTAGTCCGGTGCCAGTGCCAGTGCCTGGCTTGCACCCTGAGCTGTCAGCTGTTAGTCTGTGCTAATAATTACAGCTGATATTCATACTCTGTGGTGTACAATTATGCTTTCAATTTCGTGTAATATGTCCTCAAGAAACTCTTATTTTCGTCTTCTCAAGGTTTTACGGGTGGAAGGGCTGCTCAAAACACATTCGGCCTGGTTGGCAGCTCACTTTCCTGAGGAGCTGCCTTTCTGGCCTGCCTGCGTCTCTGGCAAGCTTCCTAAGCACTCCTGCACAATAAACTCAAGCTTGGGAGTTTGCTGGTGCCTCCGAAACAATACTGCTCAATATTCACGTCGGAGCGGCTTCTTGGTCCGTCGCCACTGAATGCTGCTGAGTAAGCTGAACAACTGAGTTGGAGTGGCTTCACTGCTAAGTTTCCTCCAAACGCTGCTGTATGCCAGAAAGTATTGTGAAAGTCACGTCGCACATGCAACGTGGCTCCACTCCTCCTCCTCGACGGAGGCGCCCGGCTCCACAAAGCCACAGAGCAGGTTCCCGGACGTGCTGTTAGTAGAGCATGGGACCTGCTTGGTGCAATGTGGCACTACAAATATTTGCCCATGCTGTCGCGGGCGAGTATAACACGAACACAGGCTCTTTCTGAAACAAACCCAACAAAACCGATATTATGGATGTCTAATGTGCATGCAACGTTTCGCTCACGCATATCACAATGATGAACAAAATACATGCAATATCAGCAAGTCACGCACTACATATAATTTAAAATTCTCTGCAGCAAGATAAAATGAACTTACCTGGCTGAAGAGCAGCTAAAGAAGAGGTGGAGGTAGAGACTGGATGTAGTTAAGAGGCTACAGACAGGAAGTTCTATGAACTAAAAAAATTGACTAGAAGAAAGAGAAATGTATCTTTTCAAAAGAAAAAAGAAAAGGAAAATGGAAAGTTGTTTGTTTTTTCTGTTTGAAGTGTTGAAACTGCTGAAGAGTAGATTAAAAAAGTTGAATCATTATGCTTGCCTCCTGTCTTGACATCAAATTTAAGGCATTTTGTGCTGCCACCCTAGCTCTACACTCTCCTTATCGATTTAGAAATAACGCCACTAACATCATCTCGGAGGTGGTAATCAGTCTGGTCGACGCACTTCCGTGTTCTGATGACACGCACCATCTGGCAATGCCTCAGCCAGTGATCGTTCCACTTAGCAGTGGCAGCGATGCATTACACCTGCCACCCTCCCTGGCTTCAGAGAACCCAAACAGATTCCCCATACTCTAAAGAGTTGGAGGAAGTAGGCTGAAGCCTCCTGTGTCAGTGTCTGAATTGAGTCGCAATGTATCACTGCAATTGACAGAGAGAGGTGCATACGTTCATCAGTGGCTTCATCGCCAAGGTAATAAGGCTGCACATTTCTCCATTGTCGCGTGCCCCTGGTGAGGAACCTAATGCAACATTGGTTTTTTCGATCCCAGGAATTTGAAGCATGAGTTCCCCTGCCATCGGCTCAGACTTCCCATGGTTGCTTGTACCTTTGAATTCGAGCAGGGAGTGACACTCTCCCCTTCCTTGATGGACAAAACAGATGTGAAGGGTGCAGCGAGCTAAAACGTTTTTTACACCCTTCTAAGTGGAAGAAATTCCATAGAACAGGGTATTTGACCCATGTTCGTCCTCAGTAGAGGGGCTCCAACACTCCTTTTCAATTTTGTAAAACTCTGGGTTTCACCCTAAGTAACTAAGGGTAATCCAGACGTGGACCCATTGCTCACTGTGCCTTAGAGAGGCTCAGCTTTATCTCACTGAGGAGGCCCAACAAGGCTGCTAAACAGGTCTGGGGTTGCTGGTGGTACTCTTGTTCAGAGGAGAATTGCCTATCATTTTGGTGCTGAACGGCCCTTTTGGGTGGGACAAAGACTGATATGCAAATGGATATTTCTCCTCTGTGAAGGGTGCAATGAGCTAAAAAGGTGGTTGTAGACCTTCCTGAGTGGAAGAAATTCCATAGAAGAGGGTATTGACCCATGTTTGTTCTCAGTAGAGGGGTTTCCACACTCCTTTTCAAAAGAGGTTAGATAGAGCGTTACGGTTGGGGGGTTGCTGTCTCATTCAGCACAGGGATCAGGTCTTCTCTAGAATTTAAAGTCTTGTCTCAACAAATGATGGATAATGGGCTCACTTGAGAGGCATGATGGGCTTAACAGGACCGTTTGGAAGATCGGCGCATCTTCACCAATACACAGGGAGAGGTTAACACAGTGTTAATGATGGCGTCTCTAGGGCGCTGAGTACCTGAACTTCCGGTAGTTGATTGTGGTGAGGTCGCCAGGCTGTCCGACAGATGACTGCAGAAGATGTAACGCGTGAAACCAGTGCAGCCCTCTCCCTGGTGTCAACAGGGCTAGGTGTGGACAAGCTCCCAACGCCACAAGCGTGCACCTCCCTGATTCTCGTGGCGCCGGGGCAGTCTGGAGGGCCGGTGCCTGCGGACTGTATGCTGGAACCCGCTTCTGAGAGGTCCCCAAAAGTAGGCTGAAGATTTAAGGCTAATGTCCACAAAAGAAGTAGCAAGATTCCAGGAAGCGGCTGGGGACCAATAGTTGAGCAGAGTAGGTAGTCCAAGGCAGTGACTGCAAGGCACAAGGAAGGCAGCAGGCAAGTTGGCTGGTTTGAGGAGAGCAGTCCGAGGCAGTAGCTGCAAGGCTCAGGGAAGGCAGCAGGCAAGTCGGCTGATCAGGAGGGATTAGTCCATAGCAGTATGGCTGGGCAACAGGAAGGCTGCAGCAGGCAAGGCAGAAGAGAAGCAAGGCTGGGAGGGAAGGAGAAGAGCTAGGCAGCCTAAGGGAACCAAGGGAAGGGAGGACCCAAACCAAGGAAACAGGAGGGAACAGGAGGAACAGGAATACAACAAGGAGGAAATGGGCGCAGCGGAAGGCTGCAGGAGCGAAAAGCACGATCTGGGAACAAACCGCGTTGAGACGCGGTGAGTCTCAAGATTCGATCCCTTAAATAGGGCTGGCAGCACCCGGGAGGCTTGGAACGCAAGCCGTGCTGTCCCCGAGTGCTGCCGTGCCCAGAACGAGGCTTGGGAAGCAAGCTTGTGGCTTCCCAAGCGTCTCGTGGACTGCGCATGCGCGAAGAATAAAACGCGGCCTTCCGCGCATGCGCAAATCCCTAGACACAGAAACCCCGGAAGCGCCGAGTGCCGCAGAAGACCGCGGTCCCCCCAGCCGGTATCGGGGATAGGAGCGCCAGGATGGGGCGCACCGGGACCCATAGGTGTGCCCCCTACGACAGGTAAGTGGTGATGTGGTAACACTTTGCCCCCTCCCAGAAAGGCCAGGAGCCCCAGGCTTCCAGCGAAAACGGCGATAGAATTCACGGACCAGGCGGGGAGCATGCACATAACTACGGGGTTCCCAAGTACGATCACAGGCGGGGTAGCCTCTCCAGTCCACCAAGTACTGGAGAACCCCTCGCCTTTACGTGAATCGCAAATCTCCTGTACCTCAAATTCAGGGGACCCCCGGATATCAACAGGTGCGGGACGGGGGAAAGACTGGCCAAAAGTGTCAACCAGGTATGGCTTCAAAAGGGAGACATGGAAAACTGGATGCACCCGCCATGTCTGAGGCAACTGCAAACAAAATGCCACAGCAGACAGGCGCCTAGTAATCCTGAATGGGCCAAAATATCGGGGAGCCAATTTGGTGGGCAAATTACGTATGGGAAGATTCTTGGAGGACAACCAAACCAAATCCCCCACCTGGAAAGCGGGTTCCGGGGACCTCCCCTTATCAGCCTGTTGCTTCATCTGTGCCTGTGCCTCTGCCAAGGTACTGCGAGCCAAGGAGTGTCGATCCTGGATGGAAGAGACGAGCTGATCAGCAGAGGGAACCGCGCTAGAAAGTACGGGACAGAAGGGCACCAGTCTAGGATGCAAACCAGACAAACAGAAAAACGGACTCAGGCCAGTAGCAGAATGAACCGTGTTGTTGTAGGAGACTTCAGCAAAAATCAGATGCGACTTCCAGTTAGATTGAGTGGCATTGGCAAAACAGCGAAGGTACTGTTCCAGAGTCTGGTTAGTCCTTTCTGTCTGGCCGTTGGTGTGAGGATGATAATCAGAACTGAGTGCGCGATGAATGACGAGATGGCTACACAATTGGCGCCAGAAAGACGACAAAAACTGAGACCCTCGGTCGGATATGATCTTTTCCGGTAATCTGTGTAGCCTATATATCTCCTGAAGAAATGCCAACGCCATCTGCGAAGCAGTGGGAATCTTAAAAAATGGAACAAAATGGGCCGCCTTCGAAAAACGGTCTACTACGACCATAATACAGGTATATCCTTCTGATGGAGGGAGTTCCACGATGAAATCAACCGTAATGGTGTGCCATGGGTAAGGAGGAATCTCAGTGGGATGAAGCAAACCCAGGGGCCTCTTCCTAGGAGTCTTCACCTGAGCACACACAGGACAGCTCTTAACATAACGGTCAACATCATCGGCCCAGCCAGCACACCAGAACTGTCTAGATATCAATTCTCGAGTTGCTCTCACTCCACGATGGCCACCCACTCGGGAGTCGTGAAACCCATGAAGTACAAGAGTCCGGAGTGCGGTTGTGGGGATATATAACCTGTTCCGGAAGAAAAGCAGCCCATTATCTTCAGTAACCTGTGAATGTCTCAGGAGGCCTTCCCGAGCAGGATCAGAACTTGTGTCCTGTAGAATCTTCTGAAGATGAGGGGAAAGTGTGAACAGAAAATGCCTTGGGGATATTAGTGGCTCATCCCTGTACTGACTTCTCGCGTCTATATCCAAGGATCGAGACAAGGCATCGGCCTTTAAGTTCTGAGCACTGGGGATGTACGTAATATGGAAGTCATAGTGAGAGAAAAAGAAGGCCCATCGGGCTTGACGAGAGGTTCGGCACTGAAGAGACTTCAAATACTGTAGGTTTCGGTGATCGGTACGTACTTCCACAGAATGCCGGCCCCCAAGGAGATGATGCCTCCACTCTTCAAATGCAGCCTTTATGGCCAACAATTCCTTTTCGATCACTGCATAATTTCGTTCGCTAGGAGTGAGCTTGCGAGAAAAATATGCCACTGGGTGTTCCAAATCAGTTTCAGGTTCCTTCTGCAAGAGAACTGCACCAACAGCAAAGTCGGAGGCGTCGGCCTCCACAATGTACGGCATTTCATCATTAGGATGACGCAAAATGGGAGCAGTGCTAAAGGCTTGTTTCAAGATGTTAAAAGCCTTGGTGGCCTGTGAACTCCAAAGAAAGGGCGCTTTACTGTTGGTTAATTGAGTCAAGGGAACCGTGAGTTGAGAAAAGTGGGGTATGAATTGCCGATAAAAGTTGGCAAATCCCAAGAATCGTTGAAGGGACTTCAGATCGGAAGGTTGAGTCCAGTCCTGAATGGCTTGTACCTTGGCTGGATCCATGAAGATTCCTGTGCCACTGATCACGTAACCCAGAAACTCCATTCTTTTCTGATGAAAAGAACATTTCTCAGCCTTAACGTACAGTTGGTTCTGGGACAAACGTCGAAGCACCTCTCGGACATGTTCCACATGTTGCTTCAGGGAGACAGAGAAAATGAGAATATCATCAAGGTACACCCAAACTGATATCCCGATCAAGTCGCCAAAGACGTTGTCCATGAAACGCTGAAAAACAGCCGGGGCATTACATAACCCGAATGGCATGACCCGGTATTCGTAATGCCCGAAAGGGGTCTTAAAAGCCGTCTTCCATTCGTCTCCTTCTTTAATTCGAATTAAATGATAAGCGTCCCGCAGATCCAACTTGGTGAAAACCTGGGTAGCTCGAAGGGATTCCATGATGCTCCGAATTAAAGGCAATGGATATCTATCTTTTCGTGTGATATCGTTTAACTGACGATAGTCGATACAGGGTCGTAGGATTCCTTCCTTCTTTTTCACAAAAAATAGCGGGAAACCAGCTGGTGACTTTGAGGGAGCAATGTATCCCTTCCTGATGCAGTCTGACAGGTATTCTTGAAGGACCGTCTTCTCAGTAAGGGACAAGGCATATACCTTCCCATGAGGTATCATAAAACCAGGTACCAGTTCTATAGAACAGTCAAAGATTCGATGAGGAGGCAGTGGTATGTCTTCGGGTTCGGAAAACATGGTTTGAAATTCGGCGTATTCCTGTGGGACAGACAACAGGGAACAAAACCCAGGAGGACCAGTACCCCTCGTGAGGGGTATGGAGGAGATCTCCTTTCTTGACACGCCGGGCAAACAACAATCTTGGAGACAATGAGCAGAGGAGAATTCCAGAGTGCGAGCTCCCCAATCGATGGTTGGATTATGGTGAAGAAGCCAGAGCAAACCTAATACCACAGGATAGGAGGGTGGTCTGATGACATCCAAGGCGATTCTCTCCCCATGTTCTCTAATCTGGATATGTAGGCACGTGGTTTGTTGACGAATTGGGCCTGAAGATAAAGGGGTCCCATTGATCACCTCGACGGGCAGGACACTTCTCCGGGCGAACAGGGGTATTCCATGACAGACTGCAAATGTTTCATCTATGTAATTTCCGGAGGCCCCACAATCCAATAAGCCTAGAACCTCTGCCTCCTTGTCTAACCATGATAGCTTGATCTTCACAACCAGTAGAACAGCCGGTTGCATGGGCTGGAACAAGGTATTGTAATTGGAAAGGACTAAGTACGAGTCTGGACCTGTCGTTGCCCTTCCTACTGATGACAGGCCTTCTAGTTTTCCGACTTCCTTTGTGGGCGTAGAGGACAGGTACCCAAGAAATGCCCAGCAGCCCCACAGTATAAACAAAGTCTTAAACTTCTTCTGCGTTTTCGTTCTGCTTCAGAGAGCGGACCCCTAACGGCTCCCAACTGCATGGGTTCTGGACCGGGGTCCGAAGACCCGGAATTTCCGGCCTGAGCGTTGGGTGGTCTTGTGAACATCCGTTCAGCTCGTCGTCTCTCACCCCTCCGTTCTGCCAATCTGTGGTCTATACGCAAAACCTGTTCAATTAATTGCTGTAGGGTGTCTGGCTCTGGAATATGCAGTAATTCGTCCTTATACTCCTCTCTCAATCCTCTTCGAAACAAAGTCTTTTGGGTTATCTCAGGCCACTGGGAGTCGGTTGCCAATTGACGAAAACGACCAATGTAGGCTATTATATCCATAGAACCTTGTTTCAGATCCATCAATTGGTTCTGGGCTGTGGAGGCCAGATTTGGTGATTGAAAAACCTCCAAAAATGCTTTTTCAAAAGCTGCAAAGTCATTGAGTATGGGGCTATTGGCGGACACCAATGGGGCAGCCCACGCCAGGGCATTCCCAGTCAGATTTCCCAGAGTATATCCTATCTTGGCTTTGTCAGAATTGAAGTAGGAGGCTCTAAAGAGGAAATGTATTCTGCAGTGGTTGCAAAACTCTACCACACGTCTTGAATCTCCGTCAAACTTGGTGGGCGTGGTCTGGGACATAGCTACTTCTCCCTGAGGTGCTGCCCCTGAGGATTGTGACACCATCTGTCTTAGACCAATGTTCTCTTGACGGAGTGCTGTCATTTCGGCCCGAAGAACTCGCATCTCCTCCCGGAGTTCTTGAGCCTCATCCATCTCGGAGTCGGAAGGTAGGCGTCTCAATCTGTTAAAGATGGCGTCTCTAGGGCGCTGAGTACCTGAACTTCCGGTAGTTGATCGTGGTGAGGTCGCCAGGCTGTCCGACAGATGACTGCAGAAGATGTAACGCGAGAAACCAGTGCAGCCCTCTCCCTGGTGTCAACAGGGCTAGGGGTGGACCAGCTCCCAACGCCACAAGCGTGCACCTCCCTGATTCTCGTGGCGCCGGGGCAGTCTGGAGGGCCGGTGCTTGCGGACTGTATGCTGGAACCCGCTTCTGAGAGGTCCCCAAAAGTAGGCTGAAGATTTAAGGCTAATGTCCACAAAAGAAGTAGCAAGATTCCAGGAAACGGCTGGGGACCAATAGTTGAGCAGAGTAGGTAGTCCAAGGCAGTGACTGCAAGGCACAAGGAAGGCAGCAGGCAAGTTGGCTGGTCTGAGGAGAGCAGTCCGAGGCAGTAGCTGCAAGGCTCAGGGAAGGCAGCAGGCAAGTCGGCTGTTCAGGAGGGATTAGTCCATAGCAGTATGGCTGGGCAACAGGAAGGCTGCAGCAGGCAAGGCAGAAGAGAAGCAAGGCTGGGAGGGAAGGAGAAGAGCTAGGCAGCCTAAGGGAACCAAGGGAAGGGAGGACCAAAACCAAGGAAACAGGAGGGAACAGGAGGAACAGGAATCCAACAAGGAGGAAATGGGCGCAGCGGAAGGCTGCAGGAGCGAAAAGCACGATCTGGGAACAAACCGCGTTGAGACGCGGTGAGTCTCAAGATTCCATCCCTTAAATAGGGCTGGCAGCACCCGGGAGGCTTGGAACGCAAGCCGTGCTGTCCCCGAGTGCTGCCGTGCCCAGAACGAGGCTTGGGAAGCAAGCTTGTGGCTTCCCAAGCGTCTCGTGGACTGCGCATGCGCGAAGAACAAAACGCGGCCATCCGCGCATGCGCAAATCCCGAGACACAGAAACCCCGGAAGCGCCGAGTGCCGCAGAAGACCGCGGTCCCCCCAGCCGGTATCGGGGATAGCAGCGCCAGGATGGGGCGCGCCGGGACCCATAGGTGTGCCCCCTACGACAGGTAAGTGGTGATGTGGTAACACACAGTTCTCAATAAAAGAAGGTAATGCATATTCCTCTTGTTTACACATTTTGAAGGTACTGGTTGTCGGTGCTGCTTGGCCCTTTTTACCCTGTTCTGAGCAGGATCTCTAATGGTCAGCCACTGTATTCCTTGAGGTAGCACCACAGTAACCTCTGAACACCTCCATTTGGTCATTATGTGTGCAAGTGAATCCATTCGTGCCCCTGAATATTCATCTCAAAGGTTAGCTTTATCTTTAAAACAGTATACAAGGTTTCCTTAGAAATCCAATCCTGAAAATAGGCCACCCATCAACAATTTCAATTACTAGAGTAGCACACAAATCCATAGCACTCTCTCCTGCCTGGCTTGAGAACTTCAAACAGAGGAATGTATTTAAACTGATGCAACACTTTAGGCTCAATTTAAGGAGAAATATCAAACGGCCGGCCGGGGAAAAGGAAAATCCATTCTGATGATGTGGATGAGCGAGATATCTGACAGATAATACAACTAATTAAGCAAAAGCAGTGTGACTAAAATCTCCAGTAAGCAATTATTAGCCAGTGTTACGTTGGCATAACCAAGCACCCTCACAGGACACCAGATCATTTGAAACTCCTATTGACACATCTTGTTGGTGCAGAAGGTACATGGGAAAGTATTGGTTTAGGAGAAAGGGCTAGACTACATAATCCAGTTGCTTAGGTGAAGGAACTTACCGATTTTATTGACTTCAAGGCGAAGAGTTTGTTCAACCTGAAGTACCACAGTAAGTAGAGGCCTCTATTATGTGGTAAGTGACTGCCACCTAGTTTAGTGGTCTTGAGCTGAAAGACAGGGCATCTAACAAAAGCAGAGTTCACCTAGCACACAATAGAGGCCAATAGCAAGGCTTTCACAGTATTAGAGCTTGTGAATGGGGAAATGGGGCAGCCTCACATGGGGTTTCCTGAGCCAAAGTTTAGCCATGTCTCCTTGAATAGAGTACAGGTTGTATACACCACCAGTGGAAGCCTGAAATGTAGCCTATACAGATGATTAGAGCCTGCATTCCAAACTTGCTGATTGTTCTTGTCATAGTTTACATCTCTATAACCAAAGAAGAAACATAGAATGCAGGCTTGAATGGTGGTTGCAGCCTGGGTTTCACACTTTCTGATTGTCTAAAGAGAAATAAACTCTCTAATTAAGCTATGGAGACCCCGTACCAGGGTCGGACTGGCGGTATCGGTCGATTGGCCACTGGACGATGACCTTTGAGGACCTGGGGGCCTGTTTTTTATGAGGCCACCCTTGGGCCATTTAAAAAAGAAATTAAAATGTTTATTAAAACATTTGCACTGCAGACACACAGTGTGTCCACTCTGCCTCAGGCCGCGCGGCCCAAGCTGCTCCATTTTCTTTTGTATTGATGTTTTCACTTTGAGTCACAAGATGCTCAGCCTCAGGGTGCCGTTGCCTGCTGCCGAGCCAAAAGTGTCAGTGCGCGGCCCGAGCAGCTCGCCTCTTGGCAGCGGCACTGGAAAGGAAACTGGCACTCTCTCTGGCAGCAGGGGGCAAGGGTCTTCCTTGCGGAGCTGTTCCTGGAGCATAATTATTAATCAAAGCAAGGTAACAACAACACACACATTGTTACCTTGCTTTGATGATTTGCAAATTGCATGCATCATAGTTATGATGCATGCATGATGCAGCATCATGCATATGTTTATGGAGGGTTGGCCTTCAGGGCCGCCGCAGCCAGGCTGGCGGCCGTGCAGCCACTTCAGGGCCACCTTGGCCATGCTCCTGATTGATGTGTGAAGTGCTAATACGAACACCTGTGCAGCAGGAGGCTGGCTGGCTGCTCGCTCCGGCTCCTCCTGCCTGCAGGGTTGGGCTGGGGGCGGGGCTGCCCCCAAGTTCACAACAAGTTGCTTCCAAACTTTGCAGGAAGTAACACCAAGGAATCTGTTGCCCTGCAAAGTTGAAAGCAACTTGTGCCTGGGGCTGGAGACTGACACAGACTCCGTGCTGCCACAAATCTGGAGTGGTGGACAGGGACATGTGACTCTCACTCTAGTCTGAGAGGATATTAGTTCCCCTCCTGACCTGGGGCATTATTCTTTGGCCACCACGACAAGGCAGCTAGCCAGCAGCAGTGCCACGAATGATGCAGCACTGTAAGAGCCAACAGCAGACCCGGCTGCTCCCCCGCCGGCCGGCCCTCGGCCCGAAGAGTAGAACCCAGCAGCAGCAGGTGTTGACCGGAGGCGGCTAGTGGCTACACAGCTTTTATAGAGAGAGACTTGTGACACAATCACAGGTAAGATTGACCACCAGGGCACATGTACCAATGTTTCGCATTAGCGGGCACCTTTTAAGAGTGACTACGTTGCACTGTTCACATCTTGTACTCACTGTTAATGTACCCATGCATGATCAAGTAAGTAATCAAGAGTTGGGGCCTTCAGAAGACACACATCTCACCACTGCCTTTGACCTGGCTCATGTGTGCTACTAGTCCAGGACACAATGCATTTTTTTTCTTTTCAATGATTTTATGATTCTTCATGAGGCAGCTTACGGGCCTGCTCGCTTCTCAAGACTAGTCACTATTTTGGCAGAGACAGCTGCGGAACTTAACCAGACTTGGCATAGTCAGGCCCCCTGGATGATATCAGGGCCCCTGCACAGTGTAACCTTTGACTTACTCCGCCCCATCCCTCTTTGAAAGGAATGTCCACTGTCTGGGGGCCAGTGAACATAACACCACTTGGTACAGTCACTAGTGCCCGACTGGTGACGTGGGTTCCTACTTTGCAGTTTAAAGCCAAAGATTAGACATGAAAGAAAGGAGCCCAAAAAGGCACATATGGGTCAGGAATACTGTCTTAAAAGTCATCCTTTTTTTACAGGTCGCGACCCTCCGTGCCTTCCCACCATACATCTGAACTCCAGCTTCATTAGGTTCCCTTCTCCATTTTCTTCCTCCTTTTTCTGTTTCATGATGCTCTGGGCCACATCACATTACTATGGTTAGTGAAAAAAGACTCACTACTCTATGTTTTGCTGAATATTTAAAAGGGCTCTTCAACACATACCTCCCCTTAAACTTCGACATCTCTTATTAGGACCCCACAAAAGCGAAAAAGAAAATCTGTATGTTGGTGGTTTCTTATGCGCCTGTGGAAAATAAAAACCTATGGTTGGAGATATATGGTAGAAGCCATCTTGCTATTCATGCATCAGTGTCCTTTTCCAGTATCAAATAGTACATGATCAATGAAGAGGGAGAGACGACTTTCAACTGAATAATACCAAAGAAGCATACCTTCCCAATCGATGGCCAAACTCTCATGCTCGATGGTGGAATAATACGTTTTCCTTGGGAACAGCGTTTGGTTGACAAATGGGGCTGACTTTTCACCCTATCTTGGATATGCAAGAGAACCAGACCCACACCTATCCTTAATGCATTGGATTCATGGGTGAAGGGCTGGTTAAAATCCCATAATATTATTACTGGTGGTTGACACAACCCTCTCTTTACTTCTTAAAAATCCTCAGTAGTAAATTAAGTCCATCCCAATGAGTTGGACAGCATTTTTCTTAAGAGAAGTACCCGGGTGGAGAAGTGTGGACCACACTTCCAGAAGAAGTTGATCAAGCCTTGAAAAGATCTTCCTCAGGTAGTATTATTTTTTATCACATGTATCTTGCTGACAATAAGCTATTTCAATCCATTTCCAACATGGCATCCTGAGTATTTTACCAATGCTGAATTGGCAGAGAGACCAGTATCTCTGAGGGTGGAACAGACAAGCCTCTGGTATTTTAAGTCCTCTCCCACATTGGACTGTGAAAGGCTACATCATCAAGAGGGGCAGTGGCATATTCCCTGATGATCCTTTAGTCTCTGGAAAGTTGTGGGTGCCCTATACAACCCAAATGGTAGTAATAAGCACCCGAAAGACCTTTCAGGCTTACAAAGATGTTCTTTCCTTTGTCCTGACGATGGAGCAGCATTTATAACCCTTTTGTGAGATCCATGGAAGTAATGCATTTGGACTGTTTCAATCACGCTTTTATCACATTGATGTGGGGAATAGAATAATTGTCTGATGTAGAAATAGAATTAAAGTTCCTCACAATTTCCATTACCCTGTACAGGCCATGACACTGGGATAGTATCTTGTTGCCACTGGTGGGTAACAGAACCAGGACCAGCTCTACTATCTTGAAGCTGAACAGGAGGACATTGTTATTATATGTGAGTTTATATTTCTTTAATTTGCTCTTTTTATTGATTGCAACACATTGGGCCTCATTACGAGGTTGGAGGCAGCCATGCCGCTATTAGTGCCATGGCTGCCTCCAAAACCCTTCCGACTCCGGCCTGGTGAATGGAGTAATTACCGGTCCATTCCGAGGTCGGAGGGCCCGGTAATTCCCATTCACCAGGGCCATTTCCCATTCCCATTTAAACCCCCATAGGGCTCAATGGGAAGGTGGAAGGCGGCAATAACGGTACCACAAATTGCGGTACCGTTATTGACCCCGGTGTCCCTTTGCGGGTCCCATCTTTAACGCCTGCAAAAACCAGGCATTAAGGAAGGACCCGCAAAGGGAACTCGTAGTAGGGTGGTAAGGGATTGCCCTTACCGGTGCCAGTAATCCCTTATCGCCCACCTCGTAATGAGGCCCATTGTGCATCATCATTATCATCAAAAAAAATATAGTACTGCAACAGGATATCACTAGGTTTTTACTTCAAAATCATTCTGCAAATATACCATTAATGATCAGCTTCTGTATTCTGGAAAATATACATTCATAACAGATCTAGTGTAAATAAGTCCATTATTTTCATTTTTAAAGTGTTTGAACCAGAACTCGTCAATCTGTCCATCACGGATTATATCTTTGGCTGATTCCTTAAGTAGTATCGGAACAGGGCCAGTGATCCTTAGGCTTGGGAAAAGATTGGGAAATCTCTCTCCAAACTACCTTTTGGTTCTTACTCAGTTCAATCCATTCTTCTAACGTGGGAATTTGGGCTTTCATCCATCTCTTTGAAATAATTAATTGTGCCGCCAAGTATGCAGTTCCCAGAAAGTGTCTTGCCTATTTGCTTCCAAGATGGAGTATACCGCACAGGTAAACCTTCAGAGTCTTGGGGTCTGAGATGGTATTAGCCTACTTGTTCAAAAAACATTTGACCTTTTACTTTTGACCAAATTATGTTTATCTTTTTTTTTGGTCGCAATTTGGTCAAATCTAATTAAATATATATATGGGGTGGGGTAAGGGAATAGGGGGACACTGCAGGGGGGAATGGGGGGGGGCATTTTCGACAAAAAAATCTACCAAAAGAAATTCGGTAAAATGTAGAAAAGTCAAATATTTTCGACCAAGTAGACCAGAGCCTCTGAGATGTCAGCAATCTCTGAGACTTTAGCGCCGAATGCATCCTAAAAAAGGGCAATGGATGGACATTCAGATGCCATAAAGGGGAAGCTTGCGTTGCAGTTCGGAGATTTACCAGTGGCGCGTGGGACACTTCTCACAATGTGGTGGAGTGTGTAGTAAAATTGCATAAACACCTATATTGCAAAGGCTTGAGTCGGTAATTCAGTGATACCGTCTTTGCATGCAGTAACATCTGTGTCCATAGTTCATCAGTAATGTATAGACGCAGCTCCTTTTCCCAGTGTCTCCTGGGGACCGTCTCTGGCAGACATAAGGACATTGAAAGCTTATGGAAGGCAGAAGGTGGTCTCGGCTATTCCACAGGGTTGAGGAAAATAGGAATAAAGGGTTTTGTGGGAAATGGGAAAATAGGCTGGAGCTGAAATTTGCAACCATAAATACTATAAGGTTTGTGTTAATGAATTCCCACTGGTCTCCCTAGACCTGGCCATAGAAACAAATCTTCTATCTGTAATTAGGTACTCGAATCTCATGAGACTCAATTCTGGATGACCTTTTACTGTTTCCACTACAAAGGCGGGTAAGAGCCTTTCTATTGTGTTCTGATATACTTCCGAGTACTAGGATTCAGGTAGGCCCAGTCTGGGGTGCAAACGTGCATAGTCGCATGTTATACTGTGTGGACTGAGAAGTGAGAATGGATGTATCTTTGCTTTCTCAAGATATGCATGAGAGAGTAATGTAGAAATGACTTTACTTTGCTGGGAATGCTATGGTGAGTGTTCCCTTTCTTTGTGCTCCTGCCCCAAGCTACTTAATTCATTACTGTTGCCTACAAACTGTGTCCAGCCGCCTCATGACTTGTTTCAGTGCCGCTTCCTGGTTCCCTTGTCGCCTCCCTCATCCCTCCATCCCCTGACTCCTGATTGGGCATTGGCTCGTATTCTGTGAGCCTTTTGATTATTATTACCGGCTATCGTGTGGCAAATTTTACTTTGCTGGGAATGCTGTGGTGAGTGTTTGCTTTCTTTGTGCTCCTGCACCAAGCTACTTAACACATTTATGTTGCCTGCAAACTGTGCACAGCCACCTCATGGCTTGTTTCAGTGCTGCTTCCTTTTCCTTTGTCCCCTCCCTTTTCCCTTCCTCTCCCAACTCCTGATTAGGCAGTGGCCTGTACTCTGTGAGCCTTTTGATTACTATTGCCGGCTACCGCGCGACACATTATACTTTGCTGCATGCCGTGTTGAGTGTTTGCTTTCTTTGTGCTCCTGCAACAAACTACTTCATTAATTTCTGTTGCCTGCAAACTGTGGTTAAAAATAGGTATTGGGAGAATCCCATTTACGCAAAATGATACCAGACAGCGGTTGTTATGTGGTGGAGAATTTAAATACACACTACCTTTATCATGAACAACCCTGTATATGTCGTTTATTGTGGCCTCACATCCCGTTCTACCATCTAATACTCAGCTGGAAGGGATACGTGGGCTACATGTTTGTCTTCATTTGAAATTTGGTTTATTAGTGAGGAACCTGTTATGGCGGGATTGACCTTTCAATGGACCTCAGCGCCCTGTTGGTGCACTTATGATTGTCTGATCACGGTCGCACGGGAACGTAACAACAGAGCGCTTGGTTCCTCAACTCTGTTTTTGTTGAACGAAAAGTTTTTGGAGGTTACATAGACATATTCCCATGCGCACACACTTTACCAAGCAATGAAGACAAATGACTCCCTTCTTGGTGTTCAAACTGAACTTTGATGTTTTTATTAGTATAATTGTGGTACATGTGTTTCGACGACTTGCTTGTCTTTTTCAAATCAGGGTTGATCAAATGTTGTTTCCCATTCCCCAATAGTGCGGGTTTGAGAAAGTATAATTTCAGGTCTCGTGCAAATAAGTCCTTTTGAAAGGACTTATTTGCACGAGACCTGAAGGTTAAGATGTCCTGGGATTTAACCCTTGAACTTAGTCCAAAGACAGAAATTATACTTCCCTTCTTGCCTCCTCACACTTCCTTTGGTGCTCTCTATCTCTCTCATCTTCTCACAATGCTACTCTATCTCCTGTCCTATCCCTCTCACTAAGTCTGGAAGGAAAAAGTTCAAGAGGGATATCCTGGTCTCCAACCTAGGCCTCCTTATTGCTGATACCCACATCAGCGCTTCCTCCAGACAGACTCTCTTTGACATCCTCCTTGTCGTTTCGTCTCCAGACCTATGGACCCCTCATATGGTCTATGTTCTCTCTCCTTTCTCCTCCTCTCTCATTAATGGTGGCACCCATTGGGAGGTCCTTGTGGCCCCCATACATTCCTCCAAGACCATCATCAATATCTAAATGTACTGTCATGGTCAGGGTCCTCAGCCCAATCTCCTCCTTCTCAATAGGCATCTCCAGTGTCTCACCAACTTCCTCCCTTCTCCTACCACCCCTTCTAACACTTCTCTGGCCCCTCTGCTGCCTCCTGCATCCTCCGCCATCTCTGGCACACAACTACTCCTCCATTCTGGCCTCTATGCTACCTTCATCCACTGCCTCTGCCCACTCTTGGGCCTCTCCACCGCCTCCGCTGGTTGCACTTCACTCCTCTACCCCATCCCAGAGGTTTTTCAAATGTGGCAACCTGCTCCACATAGCTCTGCTGTCAAACATTCCTCAGACATCTGCCACCTACTCGAGGACCTGGACACTCTCCTCCCTGAGGGCTACAAGATCCTCACTGATCCCAGAACCAACTGCTGCAGAGGTGGAGTGGCCCTAATCTTTCCGCAGTGGGTCCCTGCATACGTCATTCCTATGCAGGTCTACTCCTCCTTTTTATTGCCTAGTTTGCAGGCTCTCTATCTCTCTATTTGACCCTCTCTCCCTTTCCATTCTTCCCTCTGGCCCAACACACTCTCTAACCCCCTCAACACTCTTCTCTCTTGGTCTGACCACTTTCTGCTCTCCTCTCACCTGAAACATCTTACCCCTCAAGCAAAGCCTACCCCAGCACTGCCACCAACCTTCTCAGTCATTCAGCCCATGAAACAAGTGTCAGTGGGCACCTTTGCCTCTAATCTCTCTGTTCCTCCTACTCCTGCAGCTGACTCACAGCCTGACTCAGCCCTCTATAACCTGCATCTTTCTCCAACACTCTGTAGATCCTTGCCCATGTCATGAGAATCCATCTGAAGCCTACCTCCAAGTGAAACTCTTGGTACGACTCCGACCTCGCCTCCCTGAAACACAAGTGTAGGATGGCTGAGAGGAAGTGGAGGGTGTTTCGGAGCATTCTCTGACAAACTGGCCTGCCACCTGCTCCAAAGGCAATACAGACTCTCTATTCTCTCCATGAAGAGGGTCCATATCCAAACCTGCAGCCTCTAATAACACAGTCAAACTCTTTAAAATCTGAAAGGAGCTGGCCAATCCTACTGCACTCTCCACCTCTCCTGTTCCCTCCCAGGCCCTCTGTATGGCCCTGGCCTCTGATTTCACCAATAAAACTGACAACATCATGTCCTCACTTTCCTTTTCCTCTCCCTCTACCTCTCTCAGGCCCCCTTTGGCCACCTCTCCCTCTCCTCTTCCATTTTCTCCTTTGATCCGACAACACCTGACAATGTCTCTAGACAAGTCTGATCTATGAAAGTGTCATCGAAACAGGTGCTCCCATGCTGCTCCAGAACCATCAAGGACCACATTGCCACCCTCGCTCCAGCTTTGGCTGATTTCTGCAATCACTCTTTTTCACCACTGGAGCTTTCCACCCTCTCCTCAAGCACTCCCTTGTGCACCCCTCCTAAATAAGACATCTATTGATCCTACATGTCTGGCAAACTATTGCCCGATTCTATCACTCCTTCCAGCCGACCCTCTACACTGAATCTGTTGGCTGCCTCCATAACCATCAGTCTGGCTTCCGTGCAGCCAGAGGCACGGAAACTGCTCTCCTGAACACCCGTGAAGATCTGCTCTCTGACCTAAATTCCAGCTCCTCCTCTGTCCTCATCCTCCTTGACCTTTACTCTGCCTTCAACACAGTCAATCACGCCACCCTGGTCAACTGACTCTGTGTTAACCTGTCATCATGGCTCAGACCCTAGCATGGCTGGCCTTCTTCCCCCTGGACCGTCCCTACAAGGTCCAACTTGGGTCCTTTCTCTCCATCACCTCTCTATGCACATGTGGAGTCCCCCACGGCTCTATCCTCTCACCCTGGCTCTTCAATGTCTGTCTAGCCCCTCTGGCCCACCTGATCTCCACCTTCTCTTCTTTTTTTTTCAAGATAGATATTTTATTTATTATTAACCAAAGAAATAACAATTAAACAGCAGACATCGGTATTGGCATAAGCTTAAAATGGCACAGTTCATTGTAATGTTAAAAAAATCATAAAATTAACATATATTTCATTCACAATGTTGCTTGGTCGAGGAACCAGGGGTGGCGGAGAAGAGCTCTGCATAGAGGAGGGTGCCTCGACTTGTGATTCAGTTTAGCCAACGGGCGGTAGGAGGCTTTTGCGTGAGGACTCAATAGCGTTCTGCATAGTCCATGAATGGGGCCCAAGTGTTTCGGAGGGGATTGAGGTTGCCCATGCGAAGTGCAGTGATCCTTTTTGCTATGGCGATGTCCCAACACTTGGCCCACGATAGTGGGTTAGAGGGACCCCCAGGGTGCTTCCAAAGATGGGCGAGGGCTATCTTGGCAGCTGTTAACAGGTGTGTGCACAGGCGGGCTGCATTCCCTGACAGCGGCAAGTCCCCATCCCCCGTGTCTCCCAGCAAAATGATTCCGGGGTCCCACGGGATACTGAGACCTGTGATTGCTTGGACATGCGTCAGTACCCCTTTCCAATAGTGCGCCGCTTTAGGACAGTCCCATCGGAGATGGAATAGCAATCCCTCTCACGGACGGCCTCTCCAGCAGTTCGGTGATGGGCTTACGCCCGCTTTGTACAGTTGGGCTGGTGTGATATAGTACCTGAAGCACACCTTATAACCCCCCTCCCTATTGGTAACACATTGGGTGTTTTTGTGAAGTCTTGCCCATATTTTGTTCCATGCCTCTGGCTCCAGGGGGCGCCCTAGGTCCCTCTCCCAATTCAACATGTATCTCTCTTTCGGCTCTGGGCTAGTCTTTTCCAAGAGTTTGTAGAGGGCGGATATCGTCACTGTGAGTTCTAGGGGCGTTTGGTCCCTGGAGCCGCGCTCTTTAACGATGCGTTGAGAGAGCCAGTGGCGGATCTGCGTGTAGTGGAACCGTTCCTCCTCGGGGATGTTAAACCTCGCCTTGCAGTTCACAAATGAGAGCAGTTGACCCTCTTTTAGAAAGTCGAAATTCTGTGAAGGCCGACCTCCTTCCACTTAGCGAAGCTGCGGTTGCAAAGGCCAGGGGAGAAACCCGGGTTGCCCCAGATTGGAGTCAGTGGGCCCAGTGAGCTTTTGATTCCCCACTTCCTGGCCGCAGTTCTCCAGCTGTCCACCGTGTTACATGTTGCTGGTAGCAGGTTCAGAGTGGGGGAGGGTGACTTACACCATGCTTCTTCCAGTTGCAGCCAACGTGGGCGATCCACGGTACGTGTCCAGGCAAAGGCGTGTGCGAGCTGGGCCGCTCTCCGGTATCTGGGGATGTGCGGGACTCCCAGTCCTCGTAGCTGATGACTCCAGATCATGATTTTCCTTGCAATGCGAGATCTCCCCCCCCCCCAAATGAATTTCATGACATCCTCTTCTGGGATCTGGGTTGGGAGTGCGTGGCATTGATACAACACTCTGGGGAGTACGTTCATTTTCACCGCCGTCGCTCGACCCAGCCAGGAAATCTCTTGTTTGTTCCACCGTTTCAAATCTGCTCGGAGCGTTTTAAATAGCTGCAGGAAATTGTGTTTGTAGACCAGTGCGCTAGTTTTGGGGATATGGACACCCAGGTATTCCAGTGTGGTATTGGCCCATGGGATCGGAAGGTCAGGGCACAGAGTGTCTCTCTGTCGCTTTGGTAGGTTGATTGGTAGAGCTGAAGACTTATCATAGTTCACTCTGAACCCGGAGATTGCGCCAAATGACTCTAGTTCTTCAAGCAGGGGTTGCAGTGATATATACGGATCAGTGATAGTCAAGAGGACGTCATCCGCATAGAGTGCCACTTTGTGTTCAATCCCACCCACAGTGACCCCCCTGATGTTTGGGTTAAGGCGAATCCTCTCGGCGAACGGTTCCATAGACAGGGAGAACACCAGGGGTGACAGCAGGCACCCCTGACGGGTCCCTCTGTATATGGGGATGGGCACTCATTTCCTACCGTTGACTCGGAGTTGTGTTGACGGGGACGCGTAGTTTGCCATCGTCCAAGTTATGAGATTGTGGCCCAGGCCCATGCTAGCCAGGATGCTCCGAATGTAGTCCCAGTTTACTAGATCAAACACTTTATGTGCGTCAAGGGATATTATCAACAGCGGGGTCTTCATTCTGTTTGCGGATTCGATAATATTTAGTGTGTGTCTAACATTATCGTGTGTCCCTCTACCCGGGATAAAGCCTGTTTGATCTTTGTGTATTAACTCGGGGAGAATCCTGCCTAGCCTGGCTGCTTGCACCTTGGAGTACATTTTCCCCTCGGTATTCATCAGTGCTATTGGCCTATATGAGGCCGCTTGCTCGGGGTCCTTCCCCGGCTTCTGGAATAGGATGGTGGTTGATTCAACCATGGAGTTTGTTACCTTTTTGGTGGATAGGAAGGAGTTGAACAACAACGTCAGTTGCGGAATTAAGATGCGTGCGAATGATTTATAAAACTTGGACGTCAGTCCATCCGGGCCTGGGGCAGTGTTCTTTAGTGATTTTATGGCGTCTAGGATTTCCTCTGCGGAGATCGGGGCTTCTAGGGAGTCGAGGGGGGACGTGACAATTGGGGCGCGAAATGACGCTTGGTAGCGTTGCTGCTGGGCTCTATCCTCTGGAGATGAGGGCGGCCCTTGCATGAACGACTTATGGTGGTTTACCAAAGTTTCTATTATGTCTGGGGTGGTGAATTTGCTATTCCCATGCAACCCTTTGAGGCTTATGATGTTGTTTCTGCTGTGTGTCTTTTGTAATTTGTATGCTAGTAACCGGTTTGCCTTATTGCTTTTATGATAATAAAATTGTTTTGTATAGGCCAAGACCTTTGCGGTGCGGTCGGCCCAGTGCATCTCTAGCGCTCTTCTGGCTTTTTTTTAGCTCCCTGTCCACCCTTCTAGAGTATTGGGTCTTTAGTTCTTTTTCTAGAGTGGAGACTTTGGATTCAAAAGCTTGTGTGCGGATCTTGGAGACTCTGACCTGTTCAGCAGCTGCGCTGATAAACACCCCTCTTATTACCGGCTTCATAGCCTCCCATAATAGCCCAATTGTGATTTCGGGGTTTTGATTTTCCTTGAAGTAATTGATCAAGGCGTGTTCCGCCTCTCCCCTAATCATCTGGTCCAGTAGAAGGGTGTTGTTGAGCTTCCAAAATCTGGGAGGTGGGTCGGGGCCCCCCAAGATCGAGAAGTCCGCCGACACTGGTGCGTGGTCGGACACCATGCGTGTGTGGATTTCAATGTTGCTAAAGCATGGGAATAGGGTGCTAGTGGCTAATAAGAGATCGATTCGGGAGTGCCCTCCATGTGCGTTTGAGTAGTATGTGTAGTCGCGGGTCTCTGGGTTGGCTACCCTCCATATGTCTACTGTGCCTGACTCTGAGCAATCTAGCTAGGGCCAGTCCTCTGGTGATATCTGGGTTATATGGGGGCAATGATTAATCCCTTGCGGGGTCTGGGACTGAGTTAAAGTCTCCCCCGATTAGGAGGTACCCCGTGGTGAAAGTTAGTAGTGGTGGGAGTAGCTCTCATATGAATTTGTCCTGATTTGCGTTAGGGGCGTAGATCCCCGCGATTGTAATTGGCTGCTCGGCAATGTATCCACGTATAAGGAGATATCTGCCCGCTGGGTCCTTTTTTAACCGTGGTGCTGGACAGAGGGAACTTGTTGCTTAATAGGATCGCCACCCCCCTCTTTTTCTCGCCACTGGAAGCAAAGAAGCCCTGTTTGAAGCACTTGAATTTGATTCGGTGCTCATCGACTGACAAAAGGTGGGTTTCCTGGAGAATTACTACATCCCCATTTAGCGCCGCCAACCTATTTTCCACCGATTTGCACTTCCTTGGAGAGTTAAGACCTTGGACGTTCCAGGTCAAAATACAGACATCTCGAACGTTGTCCGGGGGTATTGATTATGGGGGCGCGATTGGTTCTGTGCGGATAGTGCTGTATAGCAACAGGGGAGCCTTTGAGGGGTTTGAGGGATTTTAACTGTTCCCCGGTCCCTTAACTACCCCCCCCCCAAAACTGTTGGAAGGAGACCATAAAGCTCATTCATGGGGTTGCTGGCCAACCCCGTCGTCGGAAGTTGTGCCCCGCCGGAGTGGAGAATATCTGCAGGGTCCCGGTAATGTGGGCTCAGGGGCAGTGTGGATGATGTTGGCGTGAGGTTGTGTCCTTAGCTGCGTGTATACTGGTATCCCAGTGGGTGCTAGGCCCCTCCTCCCTCCTGCCAGGGTGAGAAGGGGGGATCCGGAGCGATGTCGGTGCTTGTATGTCTCTGGAGTGCTCCAAGGGGATATGGCACTAACCTGTCATATTGGCTTTGGGCGAGATACTAAGATCCGCCAATCAATTCGGATTATGCTGCTTCCGGGGGCCCCGGGGCCTGCAGCACCTGCCGGCCTGAGACCAGCAGTTGGATATTGGCGAGCCGGGTTGGGGATGGGAGCACGTAGCGGGTTCAGAGTCCTCGTCAGTGGATCCTTTTCTCAGAAATCGTTCCACCTCCTTAGGGTTGCGAATCTGCCTGCGAGTTCCATCCCATTCGAAGCATAGAGCTGTTGGGTGACCCCAGCAGTATTGTATTTTTTTCTTGCAGCCAATCCGTTAGGTTGCGGAGGGCTCTCCATTTCTGGAGGGTTATGCTTGCAAGGTCTTGATACAGCGCAATGTTGGCACCTCTAAAGGTGATTTGCTTCGAGGACCTGGCCTCCCTCATTATCTCCTCCTTGACCCTGAAAAAGTTGATTCGGGTGAGAACGTCCGGAGGGAAGGATAATGCTTGTCTTGCCACTGTGCGGTGGACTCTGTCGATTTCTAGGGGGGCACTGTCCGGTAATGTTATTATGAACCTAAACAGGTCTTTGGTGAAGCCCTCGAGCTCTGTGTTGGTGATTGTGGTAGGGATTCCGCGAATGCGGATATTGTTGCAACGGGATCGATTTTCACTATCCTCCTGTTTCATTTTGAGTGCATCGCACCTGGCTTCCAAGGCTGCTATTCTGTTTAAGCCACACTCCAGCTCGAATGTGTTATCACACAGGCCGTTCTCCACTTCCTCAGCGCGCTTTTCCACCTCCTCCACTCTTCTGTCCAGAGAGGCGATCTTTTTAGTGACTTCTTCTGTGCCCTTTTGGATCTCTTTGGTAAGGGCTAGTAGAAGATATTTTAGGTCTGTTTTAGTGGCAAAACGGTCAGGCTGCAATTGCTCCATTGCGTGGGCGCCCCGAGGTGTAATGCCTGCAGAGGGGTCGAACTTTCCTGCTTTATTCTGGCATGTGCTGGTCATCATTGTCATGATGTCCGCTTGTATTGCTGCTTTGCCACTTTTTGACATGGTTCCGCCGGATGGGAGGTGTGGGAGAAAATGCTATGGCTACTCTGTCTGCTTATAGCTTCGGAGGGCTCCTGCGGGGCAGAAGGCAGAGCTCCGCCGGTTGTGCCCTGCGTCGAGGGGAGTTGGCGTGCGCCTCTGTGAGGCTGTGCCGTCTGGTCTGGCGTGGAGACTGCTGCGAGTGCTGGAGTTGTGCGTATTGCATTCCAGGGTGACTCACAGTGTCCTGTTGTGCTCCACTGCGGTGGTGGGATGTTCCTGGGTTGTAGTTCACTATGGCTGGTGCGACGCCAGCCGGCTCCACCGAGGGGGACCCCCAGGATGCCACGCTTGATGCTTGGGACGCAGAGCCGGGGAGATTTCTGGTCTTGCTCCCGGCGGTTCTGACTTAGTGCTGCAGGGCGATGCGTGGAAAGAGTTCTGAGTGGGGGCCGCTTTAATTGCGAGTGGTGCTTTACTTTACTTGCGGGTTGCCCTGTTGGCTCGTACGCGGGTGTGCTTGGCTGAGCTAGTGCATGAAAAAGGGCTCTCTAAGATGGGGCAGGGTGCATAGCTGTTGTTAGCTGAGGGCACGGGGCAGGCGGCAGCTGTCCGGCGCTCTCACGGATGTGGGCTGCCCCACCCGCTGGTGTTCCTTCTGTTGTGGACTAACCTTTATAAGGGCCACTTGCCGGCTCAATAGCTGGTTCCAGGAGTCAGCTGGGGGAAGCGCCGGGGTGCAGACCCGGCTGACGCAGATCTGAAGGATTGCGCAGCAGCCTGAGTGTCTGAAGATCCGCCGCCGTCCCCTGGGTTGCAGGTGGGGGACGTTGCGGATGCTGGGAGCCCTCCTGATGGGTCCTGGGCTCAGCCTTTATCTTTGATGTCCCTTGGTGCGGCGTGCGTCGTGCATTCGGGCGCCGATGCTGAACCCGGCTGGATCATTGTGGGAGAAGCCGGAGCAGAGCGCCAGCGTCCCCTTGCGTTGCAGGAGGGGAACGTTGCGGATGTTGGGAGCCCTCTTGATGGGTCCTGGGCTCAGCCTTTATGTTTAATATCCCCTGGTGCGGCGTGCGGCGTGCGCTCGGGGGCGCTGCTACCGAACAAGCTGGATGATGGTAGGAGGGGCCGGACCGGAGCCCAGCATCCGCTGACTTTCTTCCTTTTCTGACTTTCCCCAGAAGTTCACTTTCTTAGGAGCCCTGGTTGTCTCCAGGCTGGACTACTGCAACAGCCTCTTTCTCAACTTGCCTACCTCTACTCTTCGCCCTCTGCAACTAATCCAGAACAGGATTGCAAGACTTCTCTTGTATCCCTCCAGCCCTGAAATCTCTCCACTAGCTCCCGGTGGCTGCAAGGATGAAGTTCAAGACCCTCTGCATCATCCACAAGGCATTCTAGGGGCGGGGCCCACACTACATCCAACTCTCTCGTCTGAAATACCTTCCTTCCAGAGTCCATCGCTCAGCTATCTCCAACTCTCTGAGGGTCAGACGCTTCACAAGACAAAGAGTGGGGGGTAGATTGCTCTCCTCTGCAGGTGCCGCCCTCTAGAATGGCATCTCTGCCCCCTCAGACTTGAGCCAGAGCACCTTAATTTCAGAAAGGAGCTCAATACCCTGCTTTTCTCCTCTGCCTTCTCTCTCTCGCTCCCTTGCTAACTTACCTGTGTATTGCGCCGACTGGTTGCCTGGTCCCCTCAGAGCCTCACTGGGTACCAGGCTCCTCCACGACCAGTCTTCCTTTGCACTGGCTCCTTGCCTTCTGTGCACTTAAGGGCTGTAACTGTAACCCCTACATACCCCCTTCCTCCTGCACTTACCCAGAGCTGCGCTGCCCTGGCTGCAATTACCCATAGCCTTGTTGCCCTGTTCGCGCCCCCTCTTTCGTCTCCCTTGCACTTCCCCCCTCTCTTTCCTCTCGCAATTCCCTTCTCACTTGCTCCATCTGAATGACACTACGCCTAGTAAGATCGCTTGTCTTGTCCTCCTCATGTCTTCCCATACATGTCTTGTGGTACATAGAAAAACATGTTTGTATTTTTGTATTTGTATTTATTTTATTTATAACGCGCAAACCCGCAGGCCCGGAGGCATCAGGGCGCAATTTATACAAGGTTACAGAAATGCATATACACAGGAATAGCAATACATAAATTTACACAAAGGAATTTGCATAAAAGGAATAACAATACATGATATAAACAAAGACATTAGGTGATTTAAAGGAGTCTATATACATATAATACAGTGGTACCGGAGCCGCTGAGTAATAACCAAGGTCGGCAGGTCAGAGTAAGTAAGACAGAGGTGCTGAGCGGGACTTAAAGCTGGTCGAAAAGCCAGGACCTAGTATTGGCTTTGAAAGTGTAAAATGACTCTTCAGCTCTAATTGTAGCAGGGAGGGAGTTCCAGAGCTTATAGGTACATTATAAATGCAATATCATATCATCATAAATATTACCCCGATAACATGCATAGTGTTTGAGGCAACCACGTAATAATTCTCCAGGTCAGGAACCCAGACACCATTGTTGAAAATAGGTTCATATACCGTGCACCTTGTAACTATTCTTTGCTTCCCAGCTCATATAAAAGTACTTGTCAAAGAGCGTAGGTTAGAGAAAAAGAATGTTGATAGACAAAACGAAATAGGTATATGGTTTTCGGGAGACTCCCCACCTAAATGATGCAGACCGTCATATATGATGCACATGCCTAATCATCCTGATCCATTCATTGTTATTCATTTTCCAGAAACTATATATGATTCGGAGACACGATGTCCTATGTGTTTTTAGCTATGACCACACCCCAAAAATCTATCTCTACACTAAACCAGCTACTGCGAAGAGGTTCTCCGCAGATGGAGCGAGTGAGGAAAATCTCAAATTTAGAAGCATTACTGCCCGTTCCATAGCATTACCCATAAGCCATCAATTCCTGCACAAATACAGTCATGTTTTCTCTTAGATGTGTGAGAGATAGTCTTAATATGTGGACGTCTTTTGGTTGTCAAACAGGGCCCAGGCTTAGCGCAGAACTGAAATTCGACCATCCTTGTCAATGTTTCAAGGTCTTGCCAAATCTCTTGATGAGCCCATCAGTATGACAATGGAATAGTGAGATTCATAATGTGTTTATTTATTTGAATGTATAAAGCACTTTTGATTAAGAGTTGTAAATCAGTTACAAAATGAGTAAGCATTTCATGAATATGTCCTGGGAGGATAGCTCAGCGGCAACGTGCTCGCCTTGGAAACAAGACGACATGAAGCAACACAGGTTCGATCCCCGGGTCCGCACTTAGAAACCTCTGGGTATTAAGCTTGTTATAAATAGGCAAGTAAGAGACATATTCCTGTAACAGCGCCTCGATGCCCACGGGCTGTGTGAGCACTTTAAAAATACAAATAAATAAATAGGAAAAATACAAACAACATGAAGTAGCAGTCTAAAAAGGAGAGAAGATGGGATTTGAGAAAAGAGAAAAACAAAACAAGCGTGAGTGGCAGAATGAACAGAGCAATGTTTCCCGTAAAATATTAGAAAAAGAACAGAAGCAGGATTGGGCACAAGGACGAGTAGGAAAAGCTAATAAGTGAAACAAGCAAGAGCAAAGAGAGCGAGGGGCAGAATAGACTGAAACAAGCGAGGAAATGTAACATAGAGCAGAGTCGTGGATACATTGAAAACAAATAAAATTAAACATGGGCAGAAAAGGAGAGCAGCTAAGAGTGGTCAAGGAGGAAAAGACAGAGGAATGGGGTGGAAGCCGGAAGAGAGACAAATAGCAGAATGAAAATGTAATTTAGAGGTAAAAACCCATACACTGGAAGACCAGGAAGAAGGGTGCTGCTAATCAAGGTGGGAAATGAAAAGGGCAGTAATAAGAATTCTAGTAGCTGAGAAAGTGAGAAAATTATGTATATTGTAGCTATTATAAAGTTGATACTGATAGCAATGAGCAGTACTGGGGGCAAGAAAAAGAGAGTGTCAGAACAAGTAGGCAGTCAGAAATAGAATAGTGAAGTTGGGCGGAAAAGTACGAGTAAGAGCAACAATATGGGGGTCATCAACGTAAAAATGACAAACCAGGCCAAATTAATGGATAATAGAAGAAAGAGGAATCGTAAGGAGGGTAAATAAAAAAGTCCCATGGACTGATCCTTGGGAACATCATAGGTAAAGGGAAAGTATGTGAAGGAACACCAGCTCAAACACACCAAATAGGAACAATCCAAGAGATAGGAAGATACTAGGAGAGACCAGCGCCAGAGATCTTGAGAGAAGAATTCCTATATCAATGAGCTGATTGGTGATTCAAGATCCTTAGATGCTCTAACAGGTGTTTCTATTAATCATTTTGCCTGATGCACCTATTCTGCAGTTACTTGTTCTTTTTCTTTTTCTTCTTTGATATGATATGCTATGTGATAAGTCATTTATAACGCGCCTGAACCCAAGTGTTTCAAGGTGCGACGAGACAAGGAAGGGAGAACAGAGGGAGGACAAAACAACAATCTTACTAGGCCTTGGGCCTCATTACGAGGTTGGAGGTAGCCATGGCGCTATTAGTGCCATGGCTGCCTCCAAACTCGTTCCGACTCCGCCCTGGTGAATGGAGCAATTACCGGTCCATTCCAAGGTTGGCGGGACCGGTAATTCCCCATTCACCAGGGCCATTTCCCATTCCCATTTGAGCCCCCATAGGGCTCAATGGGAATGGGGAAGGCGCTAATAACGGTACCACAAATTGCGGTACTGTTATTAGCTCCAGAGTCCCTTTGCGCCTCCCGTCCTTAACGCCTGGAAAAACCAGGCGTTAAGGGAGGACCTGCAAAGGGAACTCATAGTAGGGCGGTAAGGGATTACTGGCACCTGTGCCCTTACCGTTGCCGGTAATCCCTTACCGCCCACCTCGTAATGAGGCCCCTTTCTCATTTAGATTGCGCAAGTGCGAGGCTAAGGGAGGGGGAGAAGTGCTAAGAGGCTCATAAGTGCAGAGAATCGGGGGACTGTAGGGTTGCAGATACAGGCCCTTAAGTGCAGGGAGGCCCACAGGCAGTGCAAGGCCAACTGGACATGCAGACCCGAAGTTCAGTGGGTGGCCAGGTGACTAGTGTCATAGCAGTCACGAACATCAGCAGGGGAGAGGGAGGGAGAAAGCAGAAGCAAAAAGGAAGGTCTCAGTTGCTTCCGGAACCAGAGGTAGTCCTGCTCAAGTTTGAGAGGCAGGTAGCCTATTACAGAGGGAGGCCCCAGCCGATGAAAGAGATCTACCCCCACTCTCTGCCTGGAGAAGCGTCTGACCCTCAGAGCGTTGGAGGTGGATGAGCACAGGGCTCGAGAAGGAAGATGCTTAGGAAGAGAAAGTTGGAGGTAGTGTGGTCCCCTGCCCCAGAAAGCCTTTTGGACGATGCAAAGGGTCTTGAACTTGATCCTTGCAGCCACAGGGAGCCACTGGAGAGATTTCAGAGCTGGAGAGATACGATCCCGGGGCTTGAGGCCAAGGACAAGTCTTACAGTCCTGTTCTGGATATGTTTTAAAGGGCAACGAGTAGAGGCATGTAGATCTAGAAAGAAGCTGTTACAGTAGACCACCCTAGAGAGGTCCAGGGTGCTGGAGACAGTGAGTTTCTAGGGGAACGTGAGAAAAGGCAGAATACGTCTGAGGAGATCCAGCTGATAGTGTGACTTGTTAGAGACGTCAGACATGTGAGGAGAGAAGGACAGGGTGGAGTTGAAGATGATCCCCAGGTTCATAGCCTCAAAGGAAGGAGCAGGTAGAGGGCCCAGGGTGGGCGGCAGAGTGAGAGAGGAAAGGAGGTAGCAGGTGTCCCAATGAGGAGGATCTCAGTCTTACTGGCATTAAGGCAGAGATCGTTGGAGTCACACCATTCTTGAATTGCGGATAGGCAGTCTAGTATGAGAGAAGGAGCAGAAGTGGCTGAGGGGAGCCTGAAGGAGAGCTGGGTGTCATCCGCATAACAATGAAAGTTAGAGCAGAAGGTCAAGGTACGGTGGCCAAGAGGTACAAGATAGTGGTTGAAAAGCCAGGGAGAGAGGTTAGACCCCTGGAGAACACCACAAGTAGAATGAGAGACAGAGGAGAGGAAAGACCCAAGTTGGACCTGTGAGGGTCGATCAGTGACAATGGGGGTCAACCAGGGCAGGGCCTGACCAGAGATGCCCAGGTTGTCACAGAGTTCATTGAGCTGGATTGCGTGGTTGACCGTGTTGAATGCAGAGGATAGGACAAGGAGAATGAGGACAGAAGGAAGGTTAGAGTCAAGATTAGAGAGCAAGTCTTCTCTTTGCTCTTTTCCCTTGCGCTTAACTGATCTGAATGTCTATAATACCTCTTAGTGCTTGTTTTTCCTTTAAAGGAGCTACAAAGTGGCTGCACCTGTAGTTGGTTTTAAAAAAATCTCCTACAAATAAATAAATAGATTAAATAAGAATAGACGATGACGAGCAGAAAGGTCCATTAGTATGAGATTCAGACATAGTGTGGAGTGACGAGAAGAAGTAAGGAAATTAGTAGTATAGAGAAGTGCAGTTTCAGTCATGTGAGAGGGACGAAATACAGATTAAAGTGGGAAATAAGGGAATTAGAATCAAAGTAGAGAGAGATGAGAGTGATGCACCCATCCCAGGAGTTTGGAAAGAAAAGAAAGTAGAGAAATATGGTGATAACTAGATGGAAGAGAAGGATTGACCGTAGATTATTTTTTTAAGAATAGGCAAAATAGTCAAATATTGAAGGAAATAGAATTAAAATCCCAAAAGAGAGTGAATCGTTAGAAAATGGTGTCAGATCAGGACGAAGATGGAGATAAAGCCTGAAGGGGACAATCCAGTTTATGAGGCTTTTGCAAAAGAACAAAGGGCTGGGGGGAGGTGGAAAGAGGGGGAGTTCACAGACATCCAAAGAGGATTCCAAATTAGAAGACAACAGTGTAGAAGAAGAATCAAGATGAAGGACAGACATCAGACATATTAGCACCACGAGGAACAGAATGGTGTTATCTGCAATAAAAGCAAAAGTAATGGAATAATGTAGGTGATGATGCAATCAGAAGGGAGGAGTGGAAAAAGCATGAGAGGGAACAAGACAAAGACAAAATGTATGATCAGCACGAAAAAAGTAAAAGCAGATACAGGAGAAGTAGAAAGGGGGTTACGGAAAATCAAATCAAGTGAAGATGCAGTAACATGCCTAAGAAGAGAGAAACCGATTCTAGTGAAATGAATTCTATGGAAAACAAGGAACAAGACGAATCAATAATACAAAGTTGAAAATTAAAGTCACCACAAAGGGACATGGACAGTCAAGAGGAAAAAGCAGACACAACAAAGAAACAATATAGTCATAATGTCAAGGACCTCAAAGCGTTGGCACCTCCTACCTGTGATCCCCGCTTGGGGTGAAGGCTGCAACTCCACGGTGCTGCAAATGTACATGAAGAACGAGGAACCGATGACTCGGGAATACCGCCCAACATCCTGCACCATGAAATGAGTACCACAGAGGGGGGAACGGGGATAGCCACCCTGCACCATGGAGAGATGCCCCAGATTAACATGGTGCAAGGACAGTACAAAGCACTGACCTGGGCACCAGATGGACTATCAGGTGAGAGAACAGAGCACTTCAAGACATTCAAGGAACAGAGAACAGCAAAGTGAACAGCAAAGTGAAACAGGCAAGGAGGACTAAAGAGAGCAGACAGGTAGGCAAGCCATAGGTAGGCAGAGTCAGGACAGTGGCTGGGCATTGGCAACAAACCAGACAGGGGAAGAACAGAACTCCCAGAACAGGAGATGGAGGGCAGAGGAAAAGGAAGGGAGCAAAACACAACAAGAGATGTTGAAGCGCAAGGAACGCCTGTTACCTGGCAATGCCAGGAAGCTTTTCTAATGATGATGGAAACATCTCAACAATTATTCAGGCAGCAATCCATGGCAAGATCAGTGGAGTCATGGCATTTGAGGTCAAATGCTGCATTTGGTTTAATAGTGTATCATTATCACCTTCAGTCAAATGCGAGATGTTTAACTGGAAGAGGAACCTCTTTTCCCTACTGCTGCCTTCCTTGGAATTAGATATGGCCTACAAGTCCATAAGGCGAGATTCCGGAATGCCCCACTGCTGCATGCAATTAAAAGGTCTACAGTGCCTTCTAGTTATCATGTGCAAAGAGGAGGAAGGAACAAGTCTGTTCATCACTCTCCTCGAAGCACAGAATTCTGCTAGAGGAGAAGCGCAGGAAACGTCATCTGAACTTACTTGCTGCTGGTTCCTAAACCAATAGTCTATCACAAAATGTTGCAATTAAAGTTTTGAAAAAAGTACAGATTCTAAGAAAGAAGGAAGATCAGGATACACTTGCACAGCTAAACTCCATGGTACAGCTAGACTCCTTGGTATCTCGTTCTAACATCCAGGAAAATAAACTCTTTGCCTTTACCAGAGCATATGGCATGATGCTGGCCATTCTAATAGCCACATGGTTGAAAGGAGTAAGCACCGTTGAACACTGCTGCAGGTTGTCAAAGGAGGACCTGTGGCACTTTGTTTTGCTTTGTCAATTCTACAATGATACTCGCAGAAGAAACATGTTAAGTCTTCTGTGGAAGGAGGCTATTAGTGACAAGCAACAGCAGATTTCTACAACCTGAAGCAAATGGTTACTAGATCCACAGCTAGTTAGATCCACAGCTAGCCCAGCCACATCAAACTATGAAACATAAGTCCATACACCTCAAATGCGCCCTACTCAATGTACGCTCACTAAACGCACATGCTTTAGAAGTCAATGATCTAATCACCAGTCAGGACCTAGATATACTAGGCATAACAGAAACTTGGCTGCACGAAGCCTCCAGGCCCCACTATTACATTAGCCCCTACCCGAAGGCTACTCATTCCTAAAACAAGATAGGCTACCCAAAATGGGAGGGTGGGTTGCACTAATCTTCAAAGATACCCTAGCTATCAGAGCTTCTCCCCACCAAGGGGAAGATAAGATTGACATCCTATCAGCCAAAATATCACTCTCCCCCAAAGACACGATAAAAATTCATGTCATCCACCGACCTCCGGGTCCCCCCATCAACTTCCAAGGTCAAATCAACCACCTCCTAGGAAACAACATTAAAAAACTACCAAAACACTGCTCCTAGGCAACCTTAACCTTGGATTCAATGACAAAAATGATAAAGCTGCGACTTCTCTCGCTAAAGATCTCCTAGACCTAGGATTCTCACAGAAAATTACGTCACCAACTCACGCTAAAGGCTGCATCATAGACTGGGTGGTAGACCACAATTGTGACTCAACCATCAATTCCAACACAGTCCTCCCTTGGACAGACCACAACTGCCTACAATTCAGTGTCCATATTTCTCCATGCACCAAAACCACTACATCAGCACCCACTACCATAGCTAGGAGCGCAAAAAAACTCACTGCGGACAACATCCAAGCCTTTCTTGACATTCCATGCTTATCACCACCATTCTCTACAGACCCTGACATTCTAGCAGATATATTTAAAGACACCCGTACCCATGCTCTCAATTCCATAGCACCATTAGAAAACTAAAAAGGAAAAAAATCTTTCCATTCCAACTCCTGGTTCACAGATGAACTACTGAATTTACGCAAAAGCAAGCGTCAGGCGCTTAAAACTTGGCAGGCCAACCCTTGAGACTCCACCAAAGTAAGTTTCCAAATCATTGCTAAAGAATACAAAGACTCCATCTTTAAGGCCATATCCAAGCCTACAATCATTGCATCACAGAGGCCAACTCCCAAACAAAGGAACTCTTTACCATCTTCAAAGAGCTTACTATTCCTCCCATATGCACTGAGGAGATCGTTAAAGATGAAGCATGGTGCAACAGCATACAAGCGGCTATGCTAAAAAAATAGACTTTCTCCAAAATAAAATCGCAGAACATTACAAGGTTTTTCAAATCCACCAGACACAAACACAGACTACCTCCGAAAATAGTCACACTCCCAAATTCAAATTCGCCGAAATCACAGAAGCAGATGTCCTACACATCCTCATACATGTCAAACCTCCACAATGCAAAGGCGACATATGCCCCCCAAAAATCATCAAGGATTGTGCGGAGCCCTTTGCTCCTTTCCTTACTGCCTTCATCAACGCCTCGTTCAAGACAGGCAAAGTCCCTGACAGCCTTAAAGAGGCATGGGTGCGCCCGCTCTTAAAGAAAACAACACTAGACCCCGCTCAACCTAATAACTACCGACCCATCACAACCGTCCCATTTCTCCTTAAAATCCTAGATAAGGGCGCACCCATGCAGATCCAGCTGTACCTTGAAAATAACTCTATCTTAGGAAAAAGACAGTCAGGCTTCCATAAAGGGCACGGTACTGAAACCGTTCTACTAGACCTGAAGAACCAAATCACTCAGATCCTAGACAACGGCAAGACTGCCCTCCTTCTCCACCTAGACCTCTCAGCGGCGTTCGACCTGGTTGATCACAACACCCTCACCAACCACCTCACGGTAGGCTGCGCACTTCTCCAATCAAGCAGCAACATGGATCACCTCCTTCTGTGGAATCTGATAAAATGAGGAGCCTGGAATTGTTATTGTTAGACTCATCATTAGAGAATCATTAGAGAATAAGTACTCTTTGTTACAGAACCATTATCCATTATTAGACTCTTTGTTAGAGAACCATTATGTAGTATTATCCCTTTAGGCATCATGTTTAGTTATCCATTATTGCATTCCGTTTAGTAGTACAATGAAGAAGTAGCATCATTATATTATCCCCATTATTAGACTGCCACTTTGCATTAGCCATTGACATATTATGCATTTGAAGAGAGAAATAGGCCCTGTTGTATGAAGGGTTTGCTAGTTATGATATTGCCATGCATTATAGAAAGAGATGCTTTTAGAATGATATGTTTGCATTATAGCGCTTGCCATTAGGAGAGAAACATGCTAGACACTAAAGTTTGCAATAGAATGACACTTGCACTGTGATATTTGAAATGCCACGTAGAGCCATTTAGAATGTACATTGTTATGCTTTGTAGTTACACATGTAGAAATATGTTTGACACACATGTATGTATGTAGAGTGTGCACTTAGAATGAGTTTGTATGTAGCTAGCGCTTGCATTGCGAGAAGAATAACGTAAACGTTAGAAAGCATTTGGCTGGCATTTGAATCCATTCTAATGGAGACACACAGAAGTTGCCTGCGCCACTGGGCGGTATGCGAAGATTGTTTTGAGTTAACGTAAACGTTAGAAAGCAGTTGGCTGGTATTTGAATCCATTCTGATGGAGACACACAGAAGTTGCCTGCTCCACTGGGCGGTGTGCGAAGATTGTTTTGAGTTAACAGTGTACAAGGAATTCGTAAACATTGGGAGAGAGACACAGATAACACAAACCCTTGTCCGACTGGGGAAGGCGAAGGGAGCCTAATCAGCGTGGCTTATGTGCCGCGGAGACAGCAAGAGGGTTGGGGCCATGAAGGGAGAGACATGGGGAGAGAGGAGGGAAGCCTTTTCACACAAGGAGTTGCTTTGAAAACGGGCACTAAGAGAGCATTTCTTAATGCAGAGAGAGCCAATAGTGGAGTGAATGGAGAAATAGATGGAATTAGATGGTGTTTTGCACCGCAGACACAGAAGGTCAAGGGAGAGATATGATGTCCTATGTCAGATTGACACAGCACACGTAGTGACCAGAACATGAGACAGGACATAACACAGACTGGCAGGCATTGTTAAATGCTGAAGAGACATTCTTAGTAGAGAATGTGAGTAACCATGGGGGATGAGTGCATCATTGGAAGAGTATAACCGAGGGGAAGAGGGGACTGGCTGGAGGTAGTGGCTGGTAGTTGCTGGTAGTTGCCCGTAGTTGCTGTAGTTCTTGCTGGTTCCTGACAGTCTATTGGAGGATGGGGTTAGAAACTGATGGAGTTCGTTCGAGCTAGTTATTGATGGAGTTTGGATGGAGGATGCATTCCTGAGCATGAGGGAGAGATGTCTTGGTGTAGCAGAATCCGATGGCTTTGAGAGAGAGCTTGGCAGAGCTTGGCAGAAGCAGTCATGTGGCCAGATCTTGAGGGGCCTGCCACCACTGACTGACTGATTGAAGAGTGTAGCAGGAAGAGGAGAGACCTGGCTTGACAAAGACAGAGCTGGAGAGGACTAGACAAGCAAATGGGAAGTATGGTTCATGGCTAGACAAACTGATTGATCAAATTTAGTGGGGCAACTTTGCTGATGGGTTTGGGAAGGACATGGCATCTGAAGGGGAGGTGCCTGAGCCAAAATGAGTGGGGACAGAATGGTGTGCAATGGAGTTTGTGGGGACAGGCTTCCCTGTTCCCCCCCTAGAATTATGCCCACAACTAGAACAGACACTCACATAAAGAGCTTTGGGTTTGGCTGAAAGGGGAGATCAGACAGGGATTGTCTTAAGAGAGTGAGTGTGAAATATGGTGTGGATTGTTGTGGATCGAAGAGAGGATTGATTCTGCCTGAAGGAGAGGATTGAAGGAGAGGATTGCTGGATGTTTGACGCTTGCATTTTAGACTGCATTAGAATCATAGGCTTGCATCACAGGCCTGCATTAGGAACCTGAAAGGCTTATAGTTATTGCATGGTAGATTTGCACCAGAAGCAAAAAAGGTGTAAATTTGATATTGGCTAGAGTTTTAGTTTATTTTCAACATGCTTCACTGTAGCATAAATAAATGTATTCCATTGTTATGATTGAATCGATTCATGTGTTTTCTTTGTGTCTTATGTTATTTGTTTCCACAGTAGTAAGATAGGAGTATGTTGGAATGTTGTTAGAAGTAAGTTAGGAGTAACACAGTGAACACAGGGCTAGAGATACGAGAGCAGGGGGGTGTAGGGATCCACACACCCCCAGGGAGATTGTCTAAGCTTGTCTAAGACCGGAGCATGGTTGCCCAGGGGGGCAAGACCATGATAGGGCTTTATTTTGCAAACTAACACTTCCTCGAAGGAAGAGCGATGAAAGTGTTCTCTAATAGTGCAAACGCAGAGCCTACTATCATCCATTGTGGTGTCCCACAGGGATCATGTACTGCACCTACCCTTTACAATCTTTTAACTAAGCCACTCTTTGACAAACTGGATGCACTTGGGATCACATATACAAACTGCGGATGATACCCAAGTGCTCTTTCCCATTACAGGGCTGTATCACCAAGATGCTGCTACACTACAGCACATCTATTCCACCATCCAAGCCTGGATGGCCACTAATAGTCTTTGCCTCAATTGGGACAAGACCGAAATCCTCATCCTTGGTCAAAAGTCCACACTCATCAATCTCGATTCGCTATACTCCAATTTCTGTATCGACAACTGTGTCATCCCAGTTTTATCCTCTGTCAAAAGTCAAGGAGTCCACATTGACGCCACACTGTCTATGGACAAGCAAGTCAGCACTACCATCTCTGCTTCTGCTCTTAGCACTAAACTTATCAATGTCATTAAACCATTCTTAACCAATGATAACTGCCTTTCTATTGCCAGAGCTACTATTGGAGCCAAATTAGATTACTGCAACGTTCTCCTGGCTGGCACCTCAACAAATAAAATTAACCAGACTCCAAACCACACAAAACAGAGCACTCAGAGCAGCCCTTTATATACCTAAAAGAGATCACATCATGCAAGCTAGAAAGAAGGCTCACTGGCGCTCAGTTAAAGATCGCATTACATTCAAAATTCTTACAACCACGCACAAATGTATCAACCACTCAGCTCCATCATACTTATCTGACACTCTATCCAGAACACACTCCACAAGGCCTACTAGACAGTGCTACACTAACCATCTCAGGATACCACGTATCAAAAGAGCCAAAGCAGGTGGAATAAGCTTCCCCTATCTTGCACCTAATCTATGGAATGCACTACCCAATGCTCTTAGATCCGAAACGTCTCATTATGCCTTCCACAAAAATCTGAAAACAGCCCTTTTCAACTAACTTTCGACGCAGTTATATCTTTTCTTCCAATATAGCACGCCATGTATTCCTAGCATGCGTCGCTATCTGCTTTCTATGTAACTAAGCAATGATCATTTCCTGTATGTATCTAAGTCATGATCACCCTCTGTAACTAGCGCCACGATGCCCTTGGGCTGCTTGTGCGCTCAACAAATATGAATGAATAAATAAATAAATAGTTAGCTTAGAGAAGCATGGCCAAAAAGGGTACATGGTATCTTCTGTGGAGCCTATGGGTGGTAAATCATGACTAAGGCTCCTGCTTGTCTGGTATTTATTTTTCCAACGTTTCTGTCTGTATTTATCCATATTTATTTTTCAGTAATTTTATCTGCAGTCATCCGCACTCATTTTTTGCTTTGTACAAAAATTAGCTGCAACTAGTATGTTTCACATTTATTGACATGAAAAATATGATACCTCGATAACCATGATATATTTTTAAGTTAAAAGCAAATTGCTGTTCCTGCTATTGTTGGTCCGAGCAACACCGCTGTAGCATTCAAACATCTCCAAAAGGAAATCTATTCCTTTTTTTTATTTTCTGTATTGTGTTACATTGCACATACATTGGCCTGCAAGGCACGATTGGGAACTCGGAGAGCTGAGCATGAGATCTGTATTCCTGTTTTTTTCAAAAAAATACTGAAAGTAAACTGCATGATTTCTGTCTGCATTTATGGGTAAACACGGAAAACAGGGCACAACCCTCCAGATCATCATTTATCAGCCTGCCAAGCCATTACAGAAGCCATTACAGAAGGGGAAAGACCATTTGCAAATCAGGCTTGGTCCCACTTGGAGCGAGAGGGAGTTAGGGGAATTGATGGGAACCATTTTCATGCTTGGAAATAATCTTGGTTTTGGCACATTGTGGTGGTGGTTTAGGGCTGAAGAGTCACTGAAGCCAGAACCACTGTGATGTTTTTTGCAGAGAATTGACTGTACATAAGATACAGGCCAACTGTGAGGCTCTTGCTTACAAATTCCGGGTAGCTTTATTTACATATGTACAGTTCCAATTACTCTTACGCTATACCACCTGCACTCACCCTCATGCACTTCAGCCCAAGCTCCGAACTGACATATGCAGAGCATTCACACACCAAGCATTCATCAACATTCTCTTCAGCTGCACCATTATCCTATCAGCATTCATAGATGATGAGCAGGACAAGACAACATTCAACCAGTCACAATGTCTATCTTCCTTACCGACAACACAGCCACAACATTTCTCTAACATACGTCATCCAACTCAGTCACACGGACCTACATACACAACTGAAACCGGGTAGACATCAGATCACAACCAAGATAAACCAAACACAGTAGGAATACACTCCAAGTAAACAGGATAACATTCATCAGGGAGCCATAGGTCACCACCAAAACCAGGGGCTAGGATGCACACGTCCATGGAAGCAGAGCCCGGGCATGTCTACTACACAGTCCTATGCCCAACCAATACCACCAGCCTCCAAATAGTGTCATCTCTATCATTCAGTGCAAGGTGATGTGTGCCATCGTAGACAGCCTTCCACAATCCAAAGGAAACCAAACCACTGCAACCACACCTTACTGGTAGATAACTCGCTGGACACCTGGAGATGAGTACAACAATCCAAAATATAGCTAGACCTAACATGATAACATGGTACCCCAACTAGGATTCTTACAACACAATAGGACCAAACATACAGGACAAAGGCAATGCAATCACACACAGAGACACTACCAAAGGACACCATGCACCTCCAGATGCATCTGCACGTATAATCCGACATGCACAGGTACTGGTCATATACTCTGCATGCATTCTGTGAGAAGGCTAGTAACCAAGCCTTACCACAAGGGGACGGGCACCCCTCTGAGCTAATGGTGGGTTGCCTACAATTCCTACCCCTCCTTGATCCCGAAATCTTGCATGCAGACCCTTATCTCCTACCATGACTCTTGACTAGGTTGCTCACCAGTTCTCCTATTCTGGCAGACCTAAAGCAATGACAAATTGTCAGCCTGCCCAGCACAAAGAATTGAAGAAATACCAAGGGAGCCATCACCTATGTCAGAACCCCTCCAGCACTACCGAGCGACTTCCACGCCTGGAGAATGGGAAGGAGAGAGCGAGCTACCGGAGAAAGCCAGTCACAGAAACAGCGCAGTGCCTCCAGGACACACTAGCAGGAGCCCACCAATTGCCTCTGATCCACTAAATCAGAAGTGACATTTGAATAAACGTACCAACACCATCAGGGAGAAGGTGTCCCGAAACACAAACTATTGCATTTAACTTGGTATGCCGCTATTGCGTGGCGAACGTCCGCGGAGCAACTGTGTGGGGCTTAAGTACGTTTCCAAAGCTCCACCTTACACAAACACCTTGTCGGAGTGGGAAAAGCAGAACAGATTGGACAGGGAAAGAGAGCCAATCCTTAGGAGAGGATGGATATATAAAGAAAGAACAGGTAGTAGGGCGTGTGGGTGTAACTGCTGAGGCCAGAGGTGGAGGATGACCCAAGAGAGCAACAGGAGGAAGGAAGGAGAAGTGGCTTGTGGCGTAGATTGTTTGAACAGGTGAGCTATTGCTTTCAGAGTGATAGTGGATCTGACGATGAGTGTGTGTGTGTGCGTTTGGGTATGTGTGTGGTGAGCGAATAGAAGAAGATAGTGTAAGGAGTGAATATGAAGTGAATGATGCTTGGTTAATGGTGAGTGGTTGTGTAGTAGTGGGCTGAAGAGTGTAGTAGTGAGCGGATGAGTGTAGTAGTGGGTAGAGGAGTGTTGTAATGGGAGAAAGAGTGTAGTAGTTAACAGGGGAGGATTGTGTAGAGGAAGGCTGTCATAGACAACAGGAGAGTGGGGATTGGGAGGAGTGTTTACACCAGAGGGTGGAGGCTAAGAGTAGGCGGAGTGAAGCATCACAGGGACCTAGCATTGGATGGTGGAGAAAGTGACGAGAGTAGTAGTAAGAATAGCGGAGTAGAGATGATGTTCATGACTGGTCTAGCCTCAGTAGAACCGATCAAGTGCAAGGCACTTTCCAACCTCGTTGTAAACTCTACCCTGTGGTTACCTTAGGGAAAGATAAGAAGTACCTGACAGAGGTAATCCCACTTACATTTTAGGGAAGCCATCTTTAGAAGAAGTGAAGATCTTAGAGAGTAGGGGGTTAACAATAAATAGAAAAAACCCCGAGTTCTGGATGCCTGGGCTATGGAGGAGGCTTGTGGGCAGACGAGAGAGAGAGGGGGGACAGCACTAGGCACCCCAAACATTTTAAAAAACTTTTAACTATACGAAAGACTCTGTGTTTTTGTGGTGCCATCTGTGACAATTCAGACATACTGGTACACCCTCCATGGATTCATGCATCTGCGTCACCAGACACTGTATCAATCATCCGCTGAAGAGACATCAACAGGCATGCAGTACCTCCAGGTACGTAACGTAAAATGCGACAACATATAACTTGAAAAACTAACATGGATCCAAATAGTAACCTATTCAAAGTTGTATTTAAAGTCATGACTAACTCCACCTGAAACTAAGGGCCTCATTACAACCCTGGCGTTAAGGGGTTAACGGCGCCGTAAAAGGCTGCAGCGCCGTTAAACCCCTAACGCCAGATTCCCACTTTAACGCCTGCTTTTTGCGTTAAAGTCCAAGGCGCTAAGCGACCTTGGTGCTAATTACGGCACCGTAATTTACGGTGCCGTAATTAGCGCCTTCCCCATCCCCATTATGCCCTATGGGGCAAAAATGGGGAAGGGCAAAGGGTGAATGGGGAATTACCGCCCCACTCACCTTGGAATGGGGCGGTAATTCCGCCATCCACCATGGCGGAATCCGGCATGGACCATGGTGCTAATAGCACCATGGTCCACCGCCTGACTTGTAATGAGGGCCAATGGCTCAAACCTACCTAGAATGGGGTGTGTGTACCTATCACTTCTCTTCCCACTATTGTTGAGCAGAATGTATTGACTTGGAACACCTACGTAACCCAATGGCATGATGACGTGACCACAGCTGTATTTGCATAACAAAGACATATCATGATGCCATTAAAATGTATGCTGTAGAGAGGAAACACACGTCTGGATTCAAAACGTGTTCTGATAACACTTTTTGAAGTGTTAGGAAGGTCCATGTAAGGAAATACATTAATATACATAAGGAACGTGTGGGAGGTGGGTGAAGGTCGAATCACTACAAAGGCAAGAACAATTATAAAATGAGCCCCGTTAGCAACTGCGGCCATCCTAAGAAGATTCTTCAAAACAGCCACCAAAAAGGAAACAGCAAACATGTCCAACCTGCCTTCCCACACTACGTTGTTCTGTTGTGGGTCAATCTCTGCCTACTGACACAGCGGAGGTGTTTGGGCAGGGCCTGCGTGCGGCTAGCATGTTATGTTATGTTATGTTACTTTGCATTTATATAGCGCCTTATATACCATTGGTATGGTCTGAAGGCGCTGGTAGGTTGAACGCCCTTGGGAACCGAAGTTCAAGTCAGTAGAGAGAGTAGAGAGAGTCAAAGGTGCGTGTGAGCACCGGATATGTGTGCAGCTGGTGTGGCATTCGTGTCATAGCTGCTTCTTAGCGGTAGGTGTGGTGGTTGGGAGGTCAATAGTATGTGTTCGTTCTGGCGAGAATTATCCAGACCGATCATGGCTGCGTTACGCCTGAGGAGAACGCCTGGCTGGGGGGTGTGTAACCAGCAGTGTTTAGTTAGAGTGATGGGGAGTATGAGGCAGATGTTGGTATGAGAACAGCTATACCGAATGGTGTCATAGTATCGCTGTGTTCTATTTGAGTGGTGGTGTAAAGAAGAGAGTAAGCGTGGAGATGTGAGTATGGTGGTTTACTGTAGGTGCTTGAGATCGCGCCCACTCCAATACTTCCATGAACTTCATCCGTTCCATGTACTCCAACTGTTCCATGCATTACGACCGTTTCAAGCACTCAGACCATTCCTTTCAGTGTTCTTTCAGACATTCCATGCCCTCCAAACCATTTCATGTACGTCCCGCCATTCTGTGCACTCCAACCCGTTCCATGCACTCCCATCCGTTCCATGCACTCCCATCCGTTCCATGCACTTCAACCATTTTATGCCCTCCACCATTTTATGCACTACTCCCGTCATTCGTTCTAGCCACGTTATCCTTTGTCCATGCATCATCCATACACATAAGTCATCTTCGTACTGATCCTTTCATTCGTTCTACCCATGTTATCCTTACTCCATGCATCATCCATCCACATACGTCATCTTCACACGTTCCATTCACTTAACTATTTGTACCACTTCCCTCGTTCCACCCACTCCACTAGTTCCCCCCACTTCGCTGGTTCCAAGCACATCACCCGTTCATTCACCTACTTCATCCGTTCTACTATTTCACCCGTTCCACCTACTTCACCCATTCTACGTCAGTTCATCGGTTCCATCCACACCCTTCATCCGTTCCATCCACACCCTTCATCCGTTCCAACCCCATGCTTTGCCCGTTCCATCCCCATGCTTTGCCCATTCCATCCCCATACTTCACCCTTTCCATCCCCATACTTCACCCTTTCCATCCCCATACTTCACCCTTTCCATCCCCATACTTCACCCGATATAGGGCTTCCACTTCACCCGTTCACCCTATATAGGGTAGACTTTCAAGACTTTGGTACAGTGACGTTATTAGGGGCACTGTCAAATCCCGCTATGCCAGAGTGGTGTTGTTATATACACTTCTAGAATCAACTTTGTACCGAGAGGAAATTAGGCACACTTCTAAAATCAGCCAAGGCTCGTTAATAGGCACACTTCTAGGTACAACCAGGGCACGCTATCAGGTACAATTCTAAATTCCACCAAGGCACGCTATTAGGCACACTTCTAAGCTCAGCTTTGCAGAAATAGGATAATAGGCAGCGAAAACAGTTTTGCAGTGGGGATGATATTAGGCAACCAAATTTAAATTTGCATAGTGAGGATATACAACTAAGGCGCACTAATGGGCACACTTCTAGGTAAACCAAGGGCACGCTATCAGGCACACTTCTAAATTCAACCAGGGCACGATATTAGACACCCTTCTAAAATTCCGCTTTGCACGGAGAGGATTTTAGGCGCACTTCTAAATTCAACCAAGGCGCGCCGATAGGTACATTCCCAAATTCAACTTTGGACGGAGAGGATATTAGGCAACCCAATTCAACTCTGCACAGAGGAGATATCAGGCACACTTCTAAATTCAACCAGGGCGCTTTAATTTTGCACACTTCTAAAATCAGGCAAGGCACGTTATTAGGCACACTTCTGAATTCAACTTTGCACAGAGAGGATATTAGGTGCATTTCTAAAATCAACCAAGGCGTGCTCATAGGCACACTTCTAAATTCAGCCAAGGCGTGCTAATAGGCACACTTCTAAATTCAGCTTTGCACAGAGAGCGTATTAGGCACACTTCAAAATTCAACGAGGGAACGCTATTAGGCACACTTTCAAAGTCAACCGGGGCACGTTATTAGGTACATTTCTAGAGTCGACCAGGGCATGTTATTAGGCACACTTCTAAATTTAACTTTGTACAGAGAGGATATTATGCATACTTCTAAATTCAGCCAAGGCGCGCTAATAGGCACACTGCTAAATTCAACTTTGCCCAGAGAGGATAATAGGCGCACTTCTAAGTTCAACTTTGCACAGAGAGGATAATAGGCACATTTCTAGATTCAACTTTGCACAGAGAGGATTTTAGGCACATTTCTAGATTCAACTTTGCACAGAGAGGATAATAGGCACATTTCTAGATTCAACTTTGCACAGAGAGGATAATAGGCACATTTCTAGATTCAACTTTGCACAGAGAGGATTTTAGGCACATTTCTAGATTCAACTTTGCACAGTGAGGATAATAGGCACACTTCCAAGTTCAGCTTTGCACAGAGAGGATAATAGGCACATTTCTAGATTCAACTTTGCACAGAGAGGATAATAGGCACATTTCTAGATTCAACTTTGCACAGAGAGGATTTTAGGCACATTTCTAGATTCAACTTTGCACAGAGAGGATAATAGGCACATTTCTAGATTCAACTTTGCACAGAGAGGATATTAGGCATGCTTCAAAATTCAGCGAGGGCATGCTTTTTGGCCCACTTCTAAGGTCAACCAGGGCACGTTAATAGGCACATTTCTAGAGACAGCCAGGGCATGTTTATAGGCACATTTCTAAAGTCGACCATGGCATGTTAATAGGCATACTTCTAAATTCAACTTTGTGCAGAGAGGATATTAGGCACACTTCTAAAGTCAACCGGGGCACGTTAATAGGCACACTTCCAAATTCCACTTTGCACAGGGAGGATATTAGGCGCACTTCAAAATTCAACCAAGGCACGCTCATAGGCACATTTCTAAATTCAACATTGCACAGAGAGGAAATTAGGCACACTTCTAAAGCCAACCAGGGCATGTTAATAGGCACACTTCTAAATTCAATTTTACACCGAGAGGAAATTAGACACAGTTAATGTTAAAGGACATTTGTAACGTGCACAATCACCGCCAAGGTGGTCTCCCGGTGCTCTGGCGGCTCTGAAAAAGCGACGCAAGCTAGGGTTCAGAATCTAAGTGTGGTGCATGTTAAGAATCACATTTCTATCTGGACGCGACAGAGCCAAAGTTCAGAATTCCATACGAGTGTGGCACATGCTAACAATCCCATTTCGATCTAGATGCAGTGCAAGCTAAAGTTCAGTTCCCTAGATGTGTGGCACTAGCATATGCATCACGAAGGCAACATTTGCAGTCCATTTACAGTGGTCAAAAGTCTTCCTAAGTATGTATTGTTTAAGTCTATGGCAGTCTACGCTATGGAAGGTAAGGTAGGGTGACAGGGACTTTCTGGAGTAGAGTAATTGCTCTACACCCCACCCATGCAACACTCACAGTTTTGTTGGTGTCTGCTGGCTTCCCTGGCTTCCCCTGCGGACACCTGCTGACACTTCCTGGAGCCGCCTCTGTTGGAGCCGCCCTTGGCCTTGGGGCCCTTAGCCGCGGGCTGAGAGAGCTGATGCACCAGAGCACAGGCCAGAGCCCCACGCTGCCTTTCCAACTCTTCTTCACCTCTAGGGCTGGATGCCATGTGTGCCACCTCTTCTTTCTCCTGAAGCACGCTGCCCTACTCCTCATCCTTTGCCTCCACCACCCAGGTGTGTGCGCAGTGGGTATTAATGAACATGGCTCCTTCCACATTGTGGGCTGCAGGTGGTCTTAGCAGGTGCTGAGAGAAAATCTTGACAGCTTCATCTCAAACTCGGAAGTTGATAATGCCCTATCCCAACACGTTGGCTTTTTGGGGCGTCCCACGTGCTGCATGTGGATGAGCACATTGTGCAACTTGCACAGGTTTCTGTGCACAGCAGGATAAAGTCTCTACAACTCTGCAGCGGCCTCTCTCCCCTTGCCACACGTGACTGATGATACATCATGAGCCTCGTACCCCTCATGATACCAAGTACATAAAAGTACGAGTTTGTCTGTCTATTTGCACAGAGATATGTGTAGTTAAAACACACTTTAGTCTCTACCTGCACCACTTCTCTCTCCACATGCAAGCAATTTGCATGAACAGACAATCACACCTACTACTGACAATCATCTGTAGATATAGGACGCTTTGTGAAGTGGGGCACCTGCCCAAAGACACTCCAGTACAGCACCTCAAGCATCCTTATCTGCAGTGAAGTCAAACAGTATCATCTCCTGGGTGACCCACATGCTGTGGTCCTTTAGTGATAACCTCCTTGGCTTGATCTCTGACCTCGACTTGAGGTTGCCCCACCTTTTGCCCACCACCTCAATTGACAACAAAAGCCTGTCATTTAAATTCATGGCCAAGGCAATCTACTTATTTGGTAACAGGGAGTACTATTCAACAGGTTAAGATGGCTGCCGTAGAAACCGACCGGGTCTGCATGGCTAAACAAACATTAGGACTAAAATGTGGTGTACAAGTGGTGTTTCTTGGTGTTACTCTGTGGAGCTTTTCTGGCGTGCTGCTGGCCCCTTAACCCACGAGAGGAGGAGCCATTGTGGGTTGGGACTACTGCACACCTCTCAAAAGCACCTTCCCCTGCGAAAGTGGAGTGGAAGTGGTGCGCAAGTGATGTTTCTTGGTGTTATTCTGTGGAACTTTTCGGGCATGCTGCTGGCCCCTTAACCCACGAAAGGAGGAGCCATTGTGGGTTGGGACTACTGCACACCTCTCAAAAGCACCTTCCCCCACGAAAGTGGAGTGGAAGTGGTGCGCATGTGGTGTTTCTTGGTGTTATTCTGTGGAACTTTTCGGCATGCTGCTGGCCCCTTAACCCACGAAAGGAGGAGCCATTGTGGGTTGGGACTACTGCACACCTCTCAAAAGCACCTTCCCCCTCGAAAGTGGAGTGGAAGTGGTGCGCATGTGGTGTTTCTTGGTGTTACTCTCTGGAACTTTTCTGGCATGCTGCTGGCTGCTGGCCCCTTAACCCACAAGAGGAGGAGCCATTGTGGGTTGGGACTACTGCACACCTCCAAAAAGCACCTTCCCCCGTGAAAGCGGAGCAGAAGCGGTGCGCAAGTGGTGTTTCTTGGTGTTATTCTGTGGAACTTTTCGGGCATGCTGCTGGCCCCTTAACCCACGAAAGGAGGAGCCATTGTGGGTTGGGACTACTGCACACCTCTCAAAAGCACCTTCCCCCACGAAAGTGGAGTGGAAGTGGTGCGCATGTGGTGTTTCTTGGTGTTATTCTGTGGAACTTTTCGGCATGCTGCTGGCCCCTTAACCCACGAAAGGAGGAGCCATTGTGGGTTGGGACTACTGCACACCTCTCAAAAGCACCTTCCCCCTCGAAAGTGAAGTGGAAGTGGTGCGCATGTGGTGTTTCTTGGTGTTACTCTCTGGAACTTTTCTGGCATGCTGCTGGCTGCTGGCCCCTTAACCCACAAGAGGAGGAGCCATTGTGGGTTGGGACTACTGCACACCTCCAAAAAGCACCTTCCCCCGTGAAAGCGGAGCAGAAGCGGTGCGCAAGTGGTGTTTCTTGGTGTTTGCTGGTGTGGGCAGGTGCAAGCGCCATCATAGGGTGTGACACCGATCTTTACCGGAGGAGCTGCACTACGACGAAACTACAGACCGGTGACCAAATTGAGAGATTTTCTAAGAATGGGTGAGCAGCAAGAGGCCTGGACAAGACTACAGGTGAGGCAAAGAATAAACTCGCTCCCCACACAATCTCCCCATGTGACTGCTGTGCTACATCTTAAACAGACGCGCTTACCTTTCATCGTGCGGGAATCCTCATGCATACATCCTCAGCAAAACGGGGTTCTTGAAAGGAGGAACGAGGACCCGCTTCCTCTCAATCGAAAAGACAAGCACACAACTATCTCCGACCTGCCGACCTGCCACAAGCCCAGAAACTGGTTAGGATAAGGAAATGGTAGAAGGGCGCTTCATAGACCTTACAGCTGAATCTCCGTTGTCTAATGAAGGAGTGAGGGGGGTGGAGAGTGAATTGCTGGGAGTTGCTTTGAGGGAGAAAATCAGCAATGAACATTCTCAAGGTTCGCCCGAGAGTATTGACTGAAATAATAAATGACCCATGGCAAAAGAAATCGGCTATAAGGACAAAAAACATAATAAACACTGAAAACACAGCGCTCCAAAAAAGTAGGGACCAACTTGATGATGAGGTCTCTCCCCGGCCCCCCATGGTCAGAAGAGGAAACGCGTCGGGGAAGCATCCTCATGTGAGAAGGGGATTGTGGTACACGGAGGCGAGGAAGATGTTTTTATGGCAGAAAACAAGCTAGTCTCACCATTCGAACAACTACAAAATGTTCCTACAAACCAGCCGGCTATGACCTGGCCCTGACAGTAGCTGAAAACACTTTATTACAAACAAACAATTTGCGTCCTAAATGATTGGGTATTTTGGATTTAACAAATTCAAAGGAAGAATCGGCTGAAGAATTAAATATTATTCTCCCGGATGGATTGGCCTGGGACTTGCCGGAAGACTGGGATCTCTCTGAACCTTAAGCACAGCAAAGTGATATAGTCATTGGTAATGAACATTCTGCAAATAGCCCAGTTGAAGAAGTTGGTGCAACAGGGGCTACTGCACTGGGCTATTTCCCCGAAAACAGTTAAGATAGGGGGGAATTTCCTCTAGAGGGTAATCAGGATACGACATACGAGTTTCAATACAGGCCACCAAGAACCTTCTCTGCAGTCGAGGGCCGACACTCCTACATCTTTGAAACCAGACAGGATCCTTGGAACCCTGAGTAATGCAGCCCTAGCAGATAAACTTATACAAGACATCTCAGATCTGATGGGTAAAATAATGCGAGAAAAACGGAACAGTCTAGCATTCATTAAAGAAAAGATTGCGGCTCTTGACATCGAAGCCATTTCTGCCCATCCCACGCAGGAGAAAAATGGATGGGAAGGAAATGGCCCGAAAACCTCAAGGCAAATCTCACATCTGACCCGGAAACGGAGCTCAGATGTGGAGAAGGGGTTTAGAAACCCACACGGGCCAAAAAGGTCCATAAGCCAATCCTTTGACCATACAACATCAAAACGAGAGGAGAGGAGGGCAACAAGCCTGAATCAAAGAAATAGTAATGAGTTCAGGAATGACATAAGTCACACACAAAACACGGTAATGGCAGCTTTAACTATTACTATTGCTCCCTTTGTAAAGCTGTACGAAAACATAAATGAATCGATGCAAGATCTACCCACAGCCAATTTGAAGACAAAGGAAAAGATGATCGAACTCGAACATTTTATAAAAAAAGTCGAGTTGAGACTTGATGAAGCAGACCTAACAAACACATGGCAATACTCCTACGTCCCGTCCCCTCTCCTCCATACTTATGGGACATTCCTCCGTCCTGTGGGACGGGACCGGAGCACTTGTAAAAAGCATAACATTTTTCAAAAATGTGTCCTTCCTCTCTTTTTACATGGGGTACCGCACGCGGCCGTATACCCGCCCTTCTTAGCTCCACCCAGCGCATCGCCCATCAGTCCTTTTCTCTGCTCGCTCGGGACTGGACGCACTTGCCTCTTCGGAAGATTTTTTCCTTCCAGTTCCTCCTCTCTTGCTCTGGCTTAGCGGTCGCGTGGTAGTCCGTCTATGCCGTTTCAGCTAGACTTTCGAAATTGTTCTTCTTGTCAGCGAAACTTCGCTAGGGTGGATCCCCATCCTCTTTGCTTAGAGTGTTTGGGTCCGGAACACCGGTGGGGTTTGTGCTTTTATTGCGACTCCCTTTTGGTCCGGGCGCTTCAACGTCATTTGGAGCGGTGGGAGGAGGTGTTTCAACGTACTCCCTCAGCGCATTTTCAAACTTTCATCGACGAGAAAAAGAAACGCCCCTGGTGTTCGTTAGTTTTTAGGGCACCCCGGCCGGGGGACTCCTTCCCGGGGTCTTCCCGGTCCGGGAGGAGCGTCAAAAGCTCTATTACCGGGGCTAGCCCTGAGGTGCCTTCCAGGCCTAAGAATTGTACTGGAGTTTTCTCCGAGGGCTTCCGTAAGGGGCCTATTGACACTGGATTACATTCCGAGGCCCCTCCTGTGGGGGCAGTTTTTGGGCCCAGTTCTACTGAGGCATCGGGTACCGGAGCTTGCTTCGAGGTCTCCTTGGTTGGAGCTTCCCGTAAAATCACCGGGGCACGCCCTGTGACCTCGGTTGAGGTTGTTGACACGAAACGGAAGTTTGAGGCCCCTCGTGAAGAGGCTTTTACCGGACTCGGGTCCGAGGCCTGTCATTTAGAGGCTTAGGTGACCAACACTTCTGAGAAGCCTGTAAAGGCCTTGTCGGTGAGGTGTGTTCCTCATCGTTACCGCTCTTGCGGAGACCCCAGATCTGTTGAGGGGGCATGCAGTGAGGTTTTGGACTGTAATCCCTCCGTTACCGGCAGTGCCGAGGTCCTTCCTTTGAAGGCTAGTTTGGCTGTTACTATGTCACAGAAACATTCCAGGCCACACAGTACCAGCTCGGCCGAGGTTCCTTGTATTAAGGCTAAAATGAAGACCCCTGACCCACCTATGGCGACCCCTGCCTCACTTTCACATGTGTCGCAGTTCTCCTCATGTGCTGACAAAATGGCAGCCGTGCCCGCCAAGACCATGGCAGCCATTTTGGATACATTCCTTACAACTACGCCATCGGCCCTAGGTGTAGGGGGTGGTTTTTCAGGTGAACTTCGGTTTCCTTGTGCACATCCGTTTCTTCCAGTTTATTTCTGGAACACTAGGATGCCTCTACCACACAATGTCTTGCTTCCTGCGGCATCAGCGCCCTTGATTTATGTAGACAACAGTGGGGAAGGGCCCTCTTGGCAACCCTCTCCCTTACGCCCCTGGAATTACTCCGCTCATGAGAGGCCTCCTCCTGTCACGCCTAAATCATCGGCGGACGACGCCTTTTTTTTGGCAAGTTTCAAAAATTGATGCGTTCCGACCGCATGAAGGAGTACTTTCGAGGCTTGTTCAGGGAGATATGCCCGCCTGCGCCGATGGTCCCGGCTGCAGTTCCTGTGCCTCCGACGGCACCGCCTTTACCGGCTGGGCCTCCCCCGACTCGTTCACTCCTGCCTCCGTTGTCCCCAGTGGACAAGGCTATTGTGGTGCCGGATGTGACTCAACCTGATCCGGAACTGTCAGACGAGGTTCAGGGCGATCAGGACAGCGAAGACCAGCCCCGCTCTGTCAGAGCTGTTCATGACCGGGTGCTGGACATGATGTGTCTGTTAGATATTCCAGTACCTGAGGCACCCGCTCCGCAGGATGGCGTGCTTTTGGGGATGTTCACATTATCTCCTTCGGAGCGTACACCATCTTGTTCTTGCAGAAGGACGTTTTGGCCGAGGTCCGTAGAGTTTGGGAGAAGCCACACGTCTGACTGTTTGTCAACAAGAAGATTGACGCACGTTACAGGCTCCATCCTTCGGAAGAGGTGGCCTTAGCGTTGTGTCCGCCCCCCTCAACCACAGTGGTGGCTGCAGCCACTTTGCAATCCAGACCTGCATCATTCTCTTCTTCGACGGCTACACAGGTCCTGGACAAAGAGGATAAGCTTCTCGACTCCCTTGGGAGGAAGATTTTTGCTAACTCAGCCCTACAGCTGCGTCAAGCCAATGCAGAACTGGTGTTAGCGGGGGCGAATATGAAAATGTGGAAAGGTCTGTCGGAGTTTGAGGAGTTTATTCTAGCTGAAAAGTTGGAAGATTTCAAAGCGGGCTTGTCGGACGCCAGGGTCTTGGCACAGGATCTGTTGGAGGCTGCGGCGCACCATGTCGACACCTCGGCCCAGGGCCTTATACTTGGGGTGGATACCTCTCGTCAGGTTTGGCTGCACGCCACCAAGTTCTCCAAGGAGGTGCAGGATAAGGTTTTGGACCTGCCTTTCGATGGCAAGGAGCTCTTTCATTCTACAACAGATGTGGAGCTGACCAAAACTAAGGACAGCACTCAGACTGTCAAGTCCTTGTCTGTTCTGGTAAAACCTCCTTTCAGGACACAGAGATCGTTGTCAAAGCCTCAGCCTTCCTCTGGTTTCAGGGTTTTTTTATATCGAAAATCCTGCAGGGTTGACACCCCTTTGGGAAGTTCCTGCAGAAGGCAGCAACAGAGTTGGTTTTTCTCCCGCTCCTCAGCCTCTTCCTCAGGTTCAGGTGGTGCTGCCACCGAAAAACCAGCAAAGTGAGGGTTTTCTGCACTCGCACAAGACCCCGGTTGGAGGACGCATTGCGTCTCATTGGGAGGCGTGGCAGACCATCACAAGGACCGGTGGGTCTTGTCAGTCGCTCGGGAGGGCTTCCGCTTACCTCTTCCCCCTACCCCACCCATCAATCCTCCCTTCCAGCAGTCGGGGTCGCCCTCCCTCAAAGCCAAGATTCAGATGCTACTGGATCTCAGGGTGGTGGAACCCGTTCCTCTAGGGGAGCGAGGGGAGGGCTTCTGTTCCCGGCTCTTTACGGTGCCCAAACCCAACCAGGCTGGCCTGCACACCATCCTAGACCTTTCCCAGTTCAATCTCTCTCCACCCCAAGAGAAATTCAAGATGATCACACCCTGTCAGATAAAGTCCTCTTTACAGGAGGGCGATTGGTTCAGCGTGGTGGACCTCCAGGATGCGTATATGCATATCCTGATCTGGAATCCACATCGGAGATACCCACGGTTTTCTGTGGGGGTGGAGCACTTCCAGTTCTGCGTGCTCCCTTTTGGCCTCAGCTCGGCACCGCATGTCTTTACGAAGATGATGTTGGTTATCGCAGCTTATCTTCGGCTACAGGGTATCATGTGTATCTATATTTGGAAGTTTGGCTGCTGCGCAGTCCTTGTGCGCTGAAAGCCTCGAGCAATCTTCAGTCTCTCCTCCAGCTCCAGTTTCACCTTGGGCTGTTGGTGAACTGGCGGAAATCTTCCATGATGGTCTCTCAGGACTTGACTTTCCTGGGTTTTCGTTGGAACACGATCGACTGCAGAGTTTACCTGACCTGGGACAGAATGGCGGATCTGTTGGCCACGTGTCAGATGTTTGCGCAGTCGGAGAGCATGTCGGCCTGGTGGTTCCAGAGGCTTCTGGGCCTCATGGCCTCGTGCGTATTGGCTATTCCCCTTGCTCGGCTCAAGATGAGGCGGACTCAGATGGCTCTTCGGAGTTCTTGGCGTCAGGCTATAGATCCGGACTCCAAGATGATATCAATTCTGGCTTTCATGAGAGTGGACCTAGAGCGGTGGTCGTCTCTCAACAACCTGTCGGTGGGTGCAGGTTTCCAAGACCCCGCTCCGGTGGTGATGATTACAACAGACTCCTCCCTTCTGGGGTGGGGTGCGACGTTGGATCTTCTTTAGGTCTCCGACCTCTGGTCACCCCAAGACAAGTTCCTTCATATAAATCACCTGGAGCTTCTGGCGATCTTCCTGGCGCTCAAGGCGTTCAGGCCAGTCATTGCCAACAAAGTGGTTTGTGTCCGCACGGACAATGTGATGTCCATGTTTTCTATCAACAAGCAGGCGGGCACCAAGTCTCCTCCTCTTGTGGATCTGGCCCTTCCGATTTGGGAATGGGCGGTTCAGCATGGTGTCCGTCTGGTGGCATTACACATCCTGGGCCAGCTGAACGTCACGGCAGATGCCCTCAGCTGACAAACAGTGGTCAGCTACGAGTGGGAATTGAAAGCGGAGGTCCTCTTACAGATATTCCTTTGTTGGGGCACTCCGGAAGTGGACCTCTTCGCAACATTGACAAACAGGAAACTTCCTCTGTATGCCTCCTGAAACGGGCTGGGAGCCTTCTCTCTGGGAGATGCTCTCGAGATTCCATGGCACAACATAAGGGCCTATGCTTTCCCGCCTCTGCCTCTGATTCATCGGATGATTTGCAAGCTGAAGAACACGGCGAACTGTTCTCTTCTGCTCATAGCTCCGTGGTGGCCGGCCAGGTTCTGGTTTTCAGAGCTTCAACATCTGTCGGGGTGTGCACCGATCAGGCTTCCGCTAGTTCCCGATCTGCTTCACCAGAGAGATTGGCAGCTTTGGCACCCCTCCCCACAATCTTTCAGCTTGGCGGCATGGTGCCTGAGTTCAGATCTTTAGAACATCTCAACCTGTCTGCTGATAACATGCGCATAATTCAGGCAGCCAGGAAGCCCTCAGCGAGGTCTCAGTATAAGAGCAAGTGGCTTCAGTTCTGTCACTGGTGCTTAGCCAAACAGTCGGACCCCAGGGTAGCTACGATTGACACAGTGCTGTCCTTCGTCTCTCATCTAACGGAGTCAGGCACTCATGTCCTGTCATGCAGGACTTATCTTTCGGCTGTGGCTGCCTACCTATCCACGGAGCAGTGCTCTTTCTCACTGTCAAATCCAGTGATTAAACAGCACTTTGCGGGTCTAATGCGTCTTCATCCTACTGTTCGCAAACCGCATCCGATGTGGGATCTGAACATGGTTCTTACGGCCTTGTGCAATAAGCCTTTTGAACCTATGGCCAAGGTAGATCTTAAGCAGGAAGGTGGCTTTCTTGGTTGCCGTTACCTCAGCAAGGCGCGTGAGTGAGCTCCAAGCTTTGTCGGTGGAGCATCCCTTCTTAGTTTTCCACAAGGATAAGGTTGTCCTTAGGACAAATCCTTCTTTCTTACCAAAGGTGGTTTCTGATTTCCATGTAAGAGTCAATCTCGCAGCCTGTCTTTTTTCCAAACCTGGCTTCGGAAGCTAAGAGGGTTTTGCATTGCCTGGATGTTAGAAGAGCTCTTAAATTCTATCTGGACAGAACTTCTGAACTTAGGAGTTCCTCTCAACTTTTAGTGACCTTTGGTAACCCGCAAGGCAAGCAGGCCTCCAAATCGACTCTCTCCAGATGGATTGCTGCCTCTATTACGGAGTCTTACACTATTCAGGGCCTGCAGCCTCCTAAAGGGATTCATGCACATCTGGTACGGGGCAAAGCAGCTGCTGTTGCCTTTCAAAAGTATGTCCCCTGGGAGACCATTGCGAAAGCGGTTACTTGGGCCTCCCCATCGGTTTTTTGTAAACATTACTGCTTGGACTTGAGCTCCAGATCTGATGCTCAGTTTGGCATGGCTGTGCTGAAAAACCTTTTTCAGTAAGGAGGTTTACATCCACCTGTAGTTCCTGTGAGGAGTGCTTGGGAATCTCCCATAAGTTTGGAGGAAAGGGGACGGCACTTAGGAGTATAACCAGGTTACTCACCGTAGTGACCACCTTACTCCTAGTCCATAGTCCCCTTTCCTCCATATGCCCACCCGCCGTCCCCTCTAATACGTTTCCATTATTATTGCTTAAAGGCCTCTGACCTGGCGATAGAAAAAGACTAATGGGCGATGCGCTGGGCGGAGCTAAGAAGGGTGGGGTTACGGCCGCGCGCGATACCCTGCGTAAAAAGAGAGGAAGGACACATTTTTGAAAAATGTGATGCTTCTTACAAAGTGCCCCGGTCCCGTCCCAGAGGACGGAAGAATGTCCCATAAGTATGGAGGAAAGGGGACTATGGACTAGGAGTAAGGTGTTCACTATGGTGAGTAACCTGGTTAAACCGGCTGTGTGATTTGGTAAGAAGTGAGGCAAATGACAGAGCGCTGTTAATGGAGGTGGTCCTTGAGGATTGTAAATGGATGAGGGGACGAAATAAAAAAGGTGAAGTACAATCTGAGGATGCTCGAGGTGGTGATCCCCTACATGAATTCTCTAAAAAGAAGATAGAACAACCAAAGTCTGCAGGAACTGAAAATCTAACCTCCAATGATCCCCTGCACGAACTCTCTGATAAGAAGATGGAACATCTAACGCCTGCAGGAATTGAAAATCTAACCATCAACGATAAAGATGACAGCCACATACAGATTATGGAAAGTGGGCAGCTGACAGAGGGGAAACCTGATCACCATACGAAAAATGTTCCTAAACAAAAGAAAAAAAGGAAAGAGGACGTCATCCAGTTGTCGGGGCAAACTTCTGAAGACACAGCTCATGCAATCTTCTCAATCTTCCAAGGCCCAAAGAATGAGAGGAGTGCATCTATATCAGAAGGAAAAGACAATACTGTACTAGGAAAGGCTAATAAAAGCCAAAAAGAAAAAAAACCTGAAAAACATGAAGCAAATAGGAAAACGAAAAAGTAATGGCTCAAGAGCATTTTTAAGGAACATCAGAATGCCACTGTGATTGGAAATAACCGAGTCTGCAAAAAAGCCTAGACGAGAGATGACGATAGCATCAAATTCGCAAGAGACTGAAATATCCGACGACCATGAGGAGATGAAGGAGACGCTGGATGAAAGTGATCTGGTGGAAATAGATTCGGAAGATGGCCTTAGTGATTTAATTGAGCTCATAGAAGCAAATGAGGAGGAAGACAAATGGGAGAATCTTAGTTCCACTGAGTGGGAAGAGATAGACAAACAGGTACAAGGACTGTCGGTAGTTGAAGATAGCGAGACACTATTCTCAAAGTCCACTAAGAAAGATGGTGTTGGAATGCTGAAGGTGAAAAACAGGCCAGAAGAGAAAAATAGAAGGATGGACGTTGAGAGTGGGAGATCAATAGAAGTTTTCAGAACGTTGGAGGAAAAAAGGAAACTGTCTATTAAGAATAAAAGTGAGAAAGTGGAAGAGAAAGAAAAGAAAAGAAAGCTCCAGGATAAAAGACCTTTTATCAAGACAAAAGCACAATCTAAAATAAAAGAAAATGATCATGATAGGAAACGGCACAGACCTGCAAGTGGGTATAAAGTCTGGTTTGAGAAAGTCCGGAACGAGGCAAAAAGGACTTTATTAAATAGGGAAAACATAATAAATCTTTTCAAACAGATGCCCGGCCAGCGGTTTATTACATCAGATGACATCAAAATTGTTGAATTTGTAAATGAGAAGAGACTAGAATGGGTCACTTTGCATTTGAATACGAGAAGAACAAAATGATGATTAATGGAGAAGAGAGATAAAATTGCCCCTTTGGGCTACAATCTAAGTGACTTGGAAAATTGTGATCAAAAGAGGAGCTACAGCTCAATTGAAAGAAGCCATGTGAAGAAGGACAAATGGGGCAAGAAGGATAGAATCGAGGTTGAGAAGGAAAGGGGAAAAAAATGAGACAAGGTCTCAGCCGAGTAAAGGCATGACCCAAAAAAATTATAATATGAAAATAAAAACAATATATACTGTTGAAATTGAAAACAGGAAAAGAAATGAGGGGGAGATTCAAGTAGAGGGGAAAAGAGCAGAGGATCAAGCTCAAACATTAAGATTCACTATTGACAACTCTAGAAAACAACTGAAAATTATAAGAACCTCGAAAAAAGAAAATCAAAAAGATCTAGACTGGTCATGGATGGCTGGGGTGCTTGTCGGCAAAAAGGCACAATAGCATGGAGGGAATGAAGAACAGGAGCGAGTGGTATGTGCATCTTGGAACACTCACAGATTTAAACATCTGTTCTCAGGAGAAGATAACTTTTTGGGGCAATATGCAATCATTTGCCTGCAAGAAACCTTTTTTAGGGATAAGCCAATATGTGAGGGTTTTGAAGTCTATGCTAATCCAGCAAGGGCAGACCCCATGTGGGATTGCTTACCCTGGTCATAATTGATTGCGACTTGGCGGTAACAGGTCTTCAAATCCCAAATCCCTTTGTCCAGATACTAAAAATTAAGAAATGCCTGGGAAACCAAGAGATAAGAATTATCCTTATTAACACCTATTGGAGTGAAAATAAATGTAAGAGTGAGAAATCATAAAAGATATAATGAATGAGATTGATAGGTCACTGATAGAAGATCAACACCAGCTAATCATCATATGTGGAGACCAGAATATTAAATTCCTAAACAAAGAAGGAAAAAGCCTTAGGGAGTCTCAACTTGAAGATTGTGCCTTGAGATGGATCAATGAAATGGCAATACAAGGAATGAGGATATTAAATGGAAAGACATTGGGGGACTTAAATGGAGCTGATACATGGTTTAGTGGCAATAGTAGTGCCTGCCAAGACTATTTCTTTGTAGCGGGAAATACGTTACAGTGGATAAATAGATTTGAAGTTAAGAAACAGTATAATAGTGATCACAATCTATTAAGGATTGAAAGAAATCTACCACTAAAGAATTTGAAGACGACCTGGATTCCCCCACTTAAAACTACATGGAGGTGCAATAAACTGCGAATAAAATATAAGAAACTACCGGAAATGGTAGATAGATACATAAATCATGTAATTGACAACCCTACCAAGTGGACTATAGTTGGCTTTTGATGGACTTTGAAACTAAAAAAGATCATAGGAGACAACAAGTGGTGGCCAGAAAGCACGTCTACGATAAAGAATTGGTGGAAGAAAGGAAAAAATATAGAGCAAAACTAAAGAGATCCAGAAAAAAAAACTGTTCTAGTAAATTGGATCTGATAAAACGATGTAACCAAACATATAAAAACTGGCTTAAAGCTACCTGAGCAATAAGATCACAGAGAGACTCATATCGAATGCTGGCCGTGATAAGCTCAAGAAATGCGAGGAGCCTATGGGAAATCATTAATAAGGGTGATGATTTCCGGGCAACAGTAGAAATCAGTCAAGTCTCTGAAGAACATTGGGTGAACCATTATACAGCCCTATTTCAAAGGAAACCAGTAGTAACCCCAAACAAGATAAAAAACAAAGGGGAATCCTGGATGATAGATTTAGAACTGGAAGATATATCACAAATGATAAAAAAATTGAGTTCCTCGAGGGCAGCAGGACCTGATGGTATCTCAAATCACATGCTCAAGGAAAATAATGAAGTTTGGTCTACATTGATACATGCACTATTCAGGCAAATAATGCACAACAGGATTATACCATCATCATGGAAGGATGCAATTATAGTCCCCATCTACAAAAAGGGCGATCGTGCAGACCCTCAAAATTATAGGCCAATCGCCCTACTCGACTCAATAAGCAAACTATTTGCCTCTTTGTTGCTACGAGACATAAAAGCATGGGCATTGGAGGCAGATAGACCCGCGTCAAATATCATTTATAAGCAGAACTTATTCATCTTGAGCCTGCTAAAAGAACAAGCCTTAGAATCAAAGACCAGTATCTATCTGGGATTCATTGATTTAGAAAAAGCTTTTGATGGAATTAGTCACAACTTTTTATAGTCCAAATTAGAATGTTGGAATTGTCCAAAGGATCTGTTGGAAGTCATCCAGTGCTTGTATACGGATACAACCATTCAAGTGTTACTGTCAAAAAATGATGGTTCCATATCAAGGAAAATCAGAAATTTGGTTGGCATCAAAGAAGGCTGTGCTTTGGCTCTGTTTCTGTTTGCATTGTATCTGACAGATATGAAGGAGTTGCAAGAATGTATAAGAGCTTTTCTGCCCAAAATAGAAGATGGTTTGATCCCGTGGATAATCTGTGCAGATGACATTGTCTTCATTGACCTGACGGCAATTGGCCTACAGCGGAGACTGGATGTCTTTAAAGGATATTTAGATAAAACCGAAATGAAGATAAATGTCAACAAATCAAAGGGTCTAATACTGAAATCAGCCTGTGGAAAGCAGAAAAAGTCCAAAATGGTTAAATGGTCAATTGAGAAACAACAACTAGAAGTTGTCAATTCGATCCTATATCTGGGGATACGGATCAACAAAAATATAGATGAATCAGGTCACTATTCATTGATGAAGGAGAAATTGATGAAACTGACGATTCAAGGAAGGGCTGTCCACTACAGATATCGAAGATTTTCACTGATCCCGACTATCACCTTTTACAAGCAAAAGGTGGTAGCCATGCTGATGTATGGAGCCGAGGCTCTATTGAATCTTTCTTGGAGAATCTGGGGAGTGCGTGAAGCTTTCTTTTGGAGAAAGATACTCAATTTGCCAAACTCCTTTGAACTCCAGTGAACATAATAAGGTATGAGCTAAGACTCCAATCGCTACTATCGATGGTTATGTGGAAATCAATCTCCCTCTACCGGAAATGTATACTTGACTCCCCACTGGCCCCATTTAAGATCTTTGTTGGTGGTGGCCCAAGCAAAGATAAGAATTTGAAGAGATGGAAATCAAGATGTCAAGAATATCTAGAGACATATAGCATTGACCTAGAAACATTAAAAGCAAACTCAAACTAGGTGAAAGAAAAGTTACAGGTAAAAGACTGGGAGGAAACTCTGCAATGGAAACGCCAGAACAAACTGTGCACTAATATCATATAGGAATGGTAAGAATTAAATGTGCCACTCGAATACTTGAGGAAATTCCCATCGTCATATTATAGAGATCTACTAAGACCTTCACGAGAGGTTATGCTACGGAGAAAACAGATAAAAAGGCATGAAGCATATTGTCGCTATTGTAAAAAAGACAATCATATTGAAACTCTCAAGCATCTAGTGATGGACTGTTTATCTCTAACGGATCAGAGAATGAAATACATGGGAGTTTGTGAACTTTTTGGTGACGAAATACGGAAGGAAGAGTCCTGGGAGAGAATATTGACGGCTGAGAAGATTGGTAGAACGATTGATGCATTGACATTTTTGGAAACAATATTATTAAAAAGTGGGACTTGAAGCTCCCTAAACTATTAGATAGGAGAAAATGTCTGAATATGTAAAGTATTTCTAGGAGGTAAAATTGTATGTTAAAGGTTGAAATTTCATTAACCAATAAAACATTATATATAAAAAAAAATAGGACTATAAAAGGACTCATTATTTATGCATTGGACTACTTTTGCTGAATAGAGGGACACGGGAGCATATAGAACACATCCGGCTCGAGTTGAGGATCTGAATCTTTCTTAATGGGCAGTTTTAAGACTTGAAAGGTATTTTCCCTTCCAAATCAGGGACAAATAGACTGTGACTATTCCTGTAGTATTTGTCGTTATGATAAGTGACAGTTTACTACCCTGTATTGCAGGGCTGCTGCAAGAGCCGATAAGGGACGGCTTTTGTAAAATGGAGCACGGTGTTAATTAATAACAGGTCAGTTTCACTTGTACATATTTGAATATTAAGGACATTAGTGTAGCCCGGACTGGGCTTGTATACACATAAGAAGGACGCAGAGCCGTAGGGATAAGGAAACACAACTATCTTTATTTAAAATGAAACAGGAACTGGCGTACTCATGCCAACACGCCTCCCTCCAGTCCTTCGTCATTGGACACACCCCTCTGCACAACAGGCGTGCGCCTTAAAGGCACAAGGGAGTCTAACACCATCCCCGGACGAATGTTCAAACATCCGGGTCAACATTCTTCGACCCAGCTTAGCGGGTTCCGCGTCACTAGCTGGGGTCTGGCTTGTCGCTGCCCAGATTCTCTTTCTCCCAAAAGATCAAACGGGCTTCCTCCTTGACCTGGGTCCCCTCCGGGTGGGACCCACAGGTCGTCCTGTGGCTCCCGAAACACTGGGTCTGGCTCCGGCAAAGGAGGAGACTCACAGTCTTCTCTCTTGACTAAATGTTTGAATAGGGAGCTATTTTTCATGACAGCCTTGTCTTCATTCTGGGCCGTCACCATCGTCCCCTTGACGGCCGTGACAATCATGGGCTTCGGAGCAAAGTGAGAGTCTGTCTTCTTGATCATGGGCTGCTGGACAAGGACCTCGTCCCAATCTGGAAGCCCTTGGGTACCACTCAACACCTTACGTCGGACTCTTGCTTTGTTCTTGCCTTCACCTCTGCATCTCTATGGGCCACCTCAGCGTCCGTTCCCCCCAGGGTCGAGGAGTCCCTCACAATGCGTGTGTGCACATCGTATCAGACCATCAACTCTGCCAGGGTCTTGTTGATGGCCTTGTGCGGAGTATTACGATAGTCCCGTAGGAGCCGACACAAGGCCTGATGAGGATTGGTGGCCTCTATGCGGGCCCTTTGAAGTTTTTTCTTTATCAACGTCATGAAGTGTTCTGCCATGCTGTTTGCTTGTGGCCACCGTGGTGTTATCCTCAGGTGTTTGAATCCCAGGTGTCTTGCCAAGGCCTCGAATTCATGTTCGTTGAAGGGCGAGCCATTATCCGACTTGATCACCCTCGGGATGCCTCATTCACTGAGCACTTCATCCAGGGTAGCTGCTACCTGGGGGAACGCTGTGGTAGCGATTCTCCTAACGAAGGGGAAACGAGAGTAGTCATCAATGAGGAGGAGGAGGTACTCCCCAGACTCCAATGGTCCATAGGAGTCCACTGCAACTCTCTCCCACGGTCACTCTGGAATTTGCCTGAGTTGAAGGGGTACCGGGGGCTCTGCCGGTGCCGTACACTGGCAGGCTAGGCAGTTCTTGATCCACTCATTGACCAGCGAGTCCAGGAATGGGAACCAGACATGGCAGCGTAATTGTCTTTTGGTGTTTTCCACCCCTCAGTGTCCTTCATGAGCAGTTCGGACGGCGCAGCCCTGAGAGCGGCAGGAATGACAATGCGTCACCCTCTCAGGAGTATATTATGGTCCTTTACAGCCAGCTCAGACTGCACCATTGCCAGTCTCTCCATTTCCTCCTTGCACACCCCCGGGTGAGCCAAAACCGCACGTCGGTAGTCCTTCCATTTGTTTGTGTTCGTCAGGCTGATGTCAAGGGAGGTTGTTGGATCAGCAGCTGACGCAGCCGGACCGTGTCCAGGGATAGATCAGGTGGGAGCGAACTGGCAGCCACATAGTCGATGTACGCCACGTCACTCCTGCGGGTGACCAGAAGGCCTGCAGGATGGCAGGAGAGGTAGTCCGCCAGGTTCAGGTCACCCCCAGGCCTGTGCACAATGTCATAGTCTTACTCCTGCAGTCTGATGCCCCATCGCTCGATCCTCGTTGGGCATTTTGGTACGTGGGTTGCCAACCAAAGATAACAGCGCCTGATGATCGGTGATCAAGGTGAATTTTTCGCCGGTGATAAAATTGTGGAAATGCTCGCAGGCCCAAACTGCATCCAAGCTCTCCTTCTCGGCCTGCGAGTAGGCAGACTCAGGCGTGGACAAGGCCCTGCTAGCGTACACCACAATGTGTCTAGGGTTGATGTCTGGCATCCACTGTTATATCCGTGTGCCAGGAGGAGTCAAAATATGCAAGGCGATGGGCCTCCGTCAGGGCCTTCATGATGGACTTGAATGCCTGTTGGCATGCGGGGGACCACTCGAACGGCCTCCTTCTGTAGCAGCTTCCTGAGCGGTTCAGTGTTCGAGGCATAGTGGGGGATGTATCTCGCACAGTATCCTGCTAGCCCCAGAAAGGACAGCACATCGGCCACTTGCTGCAGCTCTTTCAGTTTGGTAATCGTGTCGACCTTCTCTGGGTCGGGCGTCATCCCCTCTCCAAAGAATATGTGCACAAAAAACGTTGGACTAACTGAACCGATACTTGTCAATATTGAGTGTAAACCTTGCGGCCTGGACCGCTGTGCAAGTGGCAAGGAGTGCTGCATCTTGAGCCTCTTTGGATGCTCCGAGGATGAGAATGTCATCACTGTAATTCAATGCCCCGGGGATAGGCCTGATGATCTGCCTCACAGCCTCCTGAAAAATCTCTGCAGCTGAGGAGATTCCAAAATGTTACCTCTGGTATCGGAACAGCCCTTCATGGGTGGAGAATGTGGTTATCACTCTTGAGTCAGGATGCAGCTCTAGTTGATGGTACCCATGTATCAAATCAAGTTTGGAGAACATTCGGGCATTGTTGAGTTGCACGATCATGTCCTCAATGCAAGGGCCCGAGTGTCTCTCCCTCTGGATAGCGGTATTCGCCATCCTCATGTCGACACACAGGCGCAGCCTCCCGCCCTCTTTTGGCACAATGACCAGGGGTGAGACCCATCATGTGGGCCCCGTGGTGGGCTCTATGATGCCGTCGGAAAGTAGCTGGTAGAGCTCTCCGGAGACAACCTCTTGAAGATGGAACCCAACCCTCCTGGGGTATTGTGGGACCAGTCTCACAGATGGTCTATGTGGAGCCTGATCGGTAGGCACTTTAGTCTTCCCAAGCCCATACACAGTTGAGGGAATTTTTCTATAATGTCTCATTTGCTGATGAGGCCTTGGGTATCGTCGGTCGTGACGGCTCTCATGGTGTCCTTGCGCCTCTGATTCACTGCAGCTGATGTTATCACATTGTGAGCACCAATGTGGATGTCAATGAGCCCCAGGCATGAGGCTGTGTAGTAGCTGAGGAGACATCGTCCTTTTGTGGGACATCGGATGATGTGTATGGTTGTGTCGATCTGCCGTCCTTCGAGGAGGAGCTGGCACTTGAAATGGCCAATGGTCTGCAGTGGTTTGGCCGCGCCCCACCTGAAAATTCTGAAGTGGGTCATCTCTAGCGCTGGTTTATCAGGGATTCTCAGGTACTCTTGCTCCCCCATGTTGTTCACGGTGGCGCCAGAGTCTACCAGAAAGTTAAAAAGGCAGTTAGACATCTTGACTGGGATCCGCAGAGCTTCCTTTGCCTCCTCACTATCTTGGATGAGGTTGACGTATTCATCCTGTGCTGCCAGGTCGTAATATGAGGCGCCTGGGTTGGGCATGGCCGTGTACTGACATTCTTCCTCTAGGTACCCTTCAGGGGGTTCATCGTACTCATCTGCCAAGACGGCTGTTCGTGGTGCCCATAGGCTTGTGGGTAGTCTGGATAGTGGTATTCATCAATGGCACAGACATCTTCCTGTTGATTGGGCTGGTAAAACCTCTGTTGAAAATATTGAGGTTGTGGTGGCCGGTACAGCATCCTAGTGGGCACCTGGGGTCTCAGGGTAGGAAACAGCCTCCCCTCCCTGCAGACAGATTGGAAGTGGCCCTCTCTCCTGCAGCTGGCACATCTTTGTGACAGCGCAGGACAGGAGCCTGAGTAGGGTAACGCCATGCCGCATCAGTAGCAGTGTCTCTGTTGTCTGGGCGGTTGCATGTTGGGTTGCCTATATGGAGTGACGCCCCTCTCTCCCTACCGTGGGACTGGCTGTTGAACTGCAGCAATGAACTCAGTCGTGTCGTACTTTAGTGCTGGTGCGACAGCCATTGAGGCAGCCTGTGCATCTACCCTTTCAAAGATTCTTGCAAGTTCACTGACTTCTGGGATTGTGAGGGGCTTTTCAGTAGTTGTTTCTTAAGCGTGGGTGATAGGCAGCCCTCAAAGATGTGCAAGCGTATAGCCTCGTCCAGCGAGAAAGACTGGCAGTGAGCCCCTATGACTCTCAAGCGGGTTATGTACTCGTCAACAGTCTCCTGTGGCTTTTGCGTGCATTGATTGAATAGGTATCTCTTATAGTCTCTGTTGGGCTCAATAATAAGTAGCCTGTCCAGTGCGGCGATCAGGGAGGCGAAATCAGGTTGGTCAGTCGTTGGGATGATTTTTGACGATAGCTTTCACCTCCCCCCACAGCCGATTGAGAAAGACGTCCCGTAGGTGAGGTGAGTCACCTTCCCTCGACCCTCTGACAAAGTAGTAGAAGTCCTCATCCAACCAGGGACCTTTGTTTGCTTGTGGCGTCATGGAAAATGGAAGGGGCATGCGTAGCTGTATGGATTTCATGCTGCGAGCGGGGGGTGGTGAGGCTGGTTGGTGCCCTTTCCGATGATCGTGAGGTAGGCATTGGCCCACCTACTCACTAGCTGTGGGTCCGGCGGTGAGCAAATGTCCCAGGGCACTGCTCTGATATGGCACACAGGAGAAGCCAGAACCAAGAAGAAAGAGAAACCAGAAATACACTGAGGGCGTCTCCAGTAGGCCCACAGGGTGTCTATGGGCACGTGTATAGATGTGAGGCCAAATAAGGAGGAGTAAAGTCTGCAGTGCCTGCTCCTGGCAGGCCTTTTTGGCTCTGCAGGCGAGTGGAGTGAAGAACGTGCCCCAGTAGGAACATGGGATACCAGCGGGATGCAGGGAGCGGAGCCGCGTCGAGCAAGTTCGCTCTCCTTTGACACAGCTGCTCACCGTCTGTGTGCTCCTGCTCCAGCAGGAGCGTAGATGGCCCGTTCTTCGTTGCTGCAGGCCGGCGCTGTGGGGGGGGGGGCTCTGCCTGATGTTACCGCGAGCACGCTCCTGAGCCACGGGGCGGACCGTCGGCCCACAGGGCCGCTGCAACTTTGGCGCTGCGTGTAGCCCTCCAGCAGGTCTTCACGGGTGGTGGGTGGGGCGGACTGCACCCAGAGCAGGATATCGTGTGGGCCGGGGCCCGTCACCGGAGAGGTGCGATGCGGGCGGGACTCGCCGTCACTGGACACTGGGCAGCTTTGTGGAGAAGGAGGAAGCGGCCCGGTGGGATCGCCGGCCGCATGTATTGGTGGATGCGTGGTGGTGAGATCACCCACGGAAGGAGGACTCAGCCTCGCGGGGAGAGGTCCTCGTTGCGAGATGTAGCCCGGACTGGGCTTGTATACACACAAGAAGGATGCAGAGCCAGAGGGATAAGGAAACACAACTATCTATTATTTAAACTGCAACAGGAACTGGCATACTCACGCCAACACTCCTCCCTCCAGTCCTCCGTCATTGGACACACCCCTCTGCCCAACAGGCATGCGCCTTAAAGGCACAGGGGAGACTAACAATTAGAAGCTTTTTGGCTTGTGGATGTGGCATCGTGATTTCGAAATTAACAGAGCACATTGTGTGCTTTCCTACAGATGCAGAATTAATACTTGATCTATATGTGCCTAGTTTGTGACACTCTTCCTTCCCAACTTACAAAGGTAAATAGGGGATGGTTTGTGTGGTGGGTGTGAAATACATTCTAACCATTTATGGTGTTAATGGCTGTCATTTAACTTATGTTGCAGGTTTGTGTATTCATCTTTTACTATCCTCTCAGAAGATATATGCTGGAGTGCCCTTTTCAATGCAACTGTGAAAAAATTGTAATTAGCGCCTGATGAATGTTCGCATTTCCTGCATTTGGAATTGAAACATGACCAGTTATGTAAGGCTCAGGTGCACACAATGATGTGTGCAATAAAAATAAAAATAAATAAATCTTGGTCATCTTGTGTGTGTGTGTGTGTGTGTGTGAGGAGTGAGTAACCTGTTTGTTCAACAAACAGGGTAGAATTATTTTTTGGTTGTGGACACTTCACTGTATTTTGTCTTAATGGGTGCAAAGAAGTTTGTAATATACCACTGGCGCTATTTTTTTATACTGATTTAGTGGATCGATGGGAGCTTTTAAAATGTATGTTGAATAGTGATTGAAGTGAGAATAATTGTGTAGGCATTTTATTTGCATTTGAGCTAATCTGTATATTAGACTGTTAGGGAGATTGGCTGATTTCCCTTACCTAATGAGTCCCTCAGCAGCTTTGCTGGATTTCTAGGATATATTTTTTTCACCTGGTAAGACCTGGTAAGAATGTGAGCCTTTTTTTCCCACGCTTACATGTGTTTTGTTGCTGTGTGTGTTCTTGGGCTCTAGAGCTTCGCCTACTCCATGAGCACCACTTTTGTGTGTTACACAGCACCCTCAGTGCAGTGACACAGGGGAGTCTTTTAGACTTTGCACTGACTCCATTTTTCTGGGGCTGACTACTGTCCCCCAGAAACATGCAAAGTTGCCATTAACTTTATGTAGTCTCTCGAAACCACAGACCCAGTACACCCCATCTTACATGGAGTATTGGAAAGGGTTCATTCTTATCCCCTTTTGTCTGTGTCTCTTGGAGCACTGTTTCACTCCCTTTTCATCAAGACTTGGCTGGTGGCAGTGGTAACTATCCTATTTTTTCTACCGCGGTTATCTTATTAACCATGGTATTGTTTTAGGCTATCATAGTAGCCTCAAACATAAATCCGCTTGACCATATTGATTTTAATATTACTCCGGCTGGGTTTATTTGCCATTTCTTTTTGTAAAAGTCTTCCTTGTGTTTTACTCTGCGTGCCAAACCAGGTTTGGTTCCTTTGTTTGCCGTCTTTTTGCAGGCTTCTGCACAGAAGCCCTCCTTAAGGTGCCTGAAAGTCTGGGTATGCAGGATGTGAGGGAGGGGTCTTAGGACCCCTGCCATGGGTTCCCTTGGTAACCCAAGTCACACTCCTGTTTGATTGGCTGGGTGACTGTCCTTGCCATGACAGCCACCCTGCTATGTGATTGACAGCCAGGCTGTGTGAATGGGGGAAAACTGCATAAAAAGCAGATCTCTGGGACTGGAAAGGCAGAGTCGCCACTGGCACGAAAGAACCAATGAGGAGCTGATGGAAGAAGACCCCTACAACGACTGAACCGCCCGGTGAAGCCCTGCTGCAGGTCCGAACCTTCAGAATCCAATGATAGAGAAGATCCACCAGGAAACTTCTTCCCTTAAACTGGTGGGACCAACCAGTTTGCCCAAACTCCAAGCCAGGACCCATCCTCTGGTCGAATCGCTGTACAGAGCTACAGTGGGCGGATAGCTAGGAAGGTCGGATCCTGCTTGGGTTTTAAGGAGCGCAGCTTTTATTCGTTGCTTTGCTCTGCTGCTGGTTTCTTCCCTGGGTAGTGCAGGACCCTCCAGTCTTCCTACTTATCGTCAGTCCGACAGTCGCTTCAGGAACCGTGAGCCTGCGGGAACTACCAGGAACATCCGCCTCAGCTGGAGCTCCCTCTCCGTTTTAAGGTACTGTGCAAACCCGGTTGTTCGTTTCGTTCAGCCGCAGTGAAAGTGTGTGAAACCTTTCGCCAAACCGAGGGCTTGTCCTTCTCTTCTTTTAACATTAACTTTTCTGCCAACCAACTTCGTCCGGGAACCCGTGGCAAGAACTTTACCGCGAACTACCCTGAACTGTATGATCTTGAGCAAAAGACTTTTGACCCATTGACTTTGGCCCTAAGCCTTTTCTACCTGATTCTATCATTGTAGTTCTTACTGCTCTACTGCCCTGAGTACTTACCTGTTGGTGTGGTTCTATTTTTATCTAACTTGGTCTTTCCCTCCCTTTTAAATTGCTAGAGTGCCATTTTGCTCCCACTTCATTTTGTGAGCTTAACTTGTCTGGGACTTATTGGGAGTGGTGTGGTGTATTTATGATTGTGATTTTTAGACTGCTTATAATAGTGAAATGTTATACAACGGTTCAGTAAATAAATATATATTCTTGTACTTAGAAACCTTGAGTAAGTGTTTGCCTGAATCATAGTAATTGTTGTCCTTTGTGTAACTATTAGATACTGCTCACTTACTCTTGAGATAATTCTGGCTGCTCAGCTACTGCTACCAATTGTTCTGGATAGTACAGATTTGTACCAAAGGTGAATTTGTACTGTCGCTTGTAGTCTTAATTGTGTGTGGTGTTCCCAAAGGGTACTGCATATAATTCTGCCTAACATAGACATATCATAAATGTGATTTTATATGATGCATCTGAGAGTTAGGATGTTATTTCCCTGCTGCACACATTGGTAATGATCCAGGCCCTTTTGCGGTTGGTTGTAAGTATTGAGTCCGGGGTAGGACTGGATCAATAACACAACTTTATTTGTGTTACTTTCCCGGGTGTCTCCCTTTGATTAACAAAGGCAACCTACTACCAGATAATACTTCTAGCCCTGGCAGCCACCTGTTACCAAGCACTGCAGATCAATTTGGCAAACATTTGGAGTGCCATTTGGCCTCATAATTCCCCTCTTGCCAGAGGAGAGCTTTATTCACCTCAGGAGAGAGTGCTCCTGCTCTTCCATCTTCTCTGGTGGCCTGGTGTGTGCGGGCAGCCTGGTGGTGGTGTACTGTGACAAGCACAGACATTAGGGCAGAAGAATAGGCTATGGGGTTCGGCTTTGCACATTAATGGTGCTTAGAGAATGCATGCGTGTTCAATGGCAACTCAAGTCTGAATTATCACATTTAATTTGTGTGCACTGTTACGGGGGGAGCTGGTCATGGACATCGCACCAGCTCCCCTGTGTGATACTATGGAACACCAGTATCACGGAGGCCCAGTGCCTCGGAAGATTGATAGGTGGGGGCTGGTCATGGACATCACACCAGCCCCTCCTTGAGGTGCTATGGGATACCAGCACCAGTGATAAGACACTATGCCTCGAGGGGTGGCAGGTATCAGCCTACCAGCTCATGCGGACCCTAGCTGCCTTCCTGTTAGGGGGCCCCATGGCAACCTGGCCTGCAGGCCCTGATTGTACAGGGTGGGCCTGCAGGCCATAATGAGAGACGGACTCAGTTCATTCCTGTTACGGAGTCTGCAGCCGTTCTGTCGCACGTGCCTGCAGGGCTCCCCTTTATTAACTTGGGCCATGACGCATTCATGACCCATCTTAAAAGGGCAATGCCTATAGGAGGGACACATTCATGGCCCATCTTAAAAGGGCAATGCCTATGGGAGGGACACATCCCCTTAAAGGGGAAACACACACGGAATGGTTCACTACACAACATCCCTCCTTTTTCATAAGGAGCAAAACAAATGGTAATACAACGTAACTGATTTCCCCCCCTCCCGTTACAGAACGACATTATTTCAGAGTCGTGGGACCAACTTCAAACAGGATGTGCTATTCACACATGTATGGTCTCACATGATTATATACATATCACCTACCGACCCATCACCCTCAGGTGACGGTCACAGGGGGCAAGCCTCCGGTGGATTGTTGGCAGTTGGACCGCACGTCACAAACCCTTTATTAACCTGGGGTACGGAATTGCCACCATTGCATGACGCTCACAGGGAGCCACTGGTACCATATAGAGCACCCCTACCATCTGCGGTAGCACAGCTTCATATCACTGTCTTTTGCTGAGACCACTTTAAGCATGCACATACTATGCAGGTTCGAGCATCAAAATGCATTTTTACTGAGTCCTCTTAAAGCACTGGCAGGACGGCAGGAGACCTCTGTTCACCCTCCATCAGCGTCCGTTCAGGAGTCACCTCCCCGGGTCCAGGTCCATTGATGGTACAGTTCCAAGCCAGCAAAGCCACAACAGGGGGGGGCCAGGGGCCACTTCGGCCTAGTCCCTTGATTTTGAGTGCTGTCCATGCCGGAGTTACCTCCCAGGATCCAGGTCCATTGATGGTACAGTTCAAAACCGGCAAAGCTGCACCTGGCCCGTGCCAGGGCCTACATCAGCATAGTCCCTTGGATTTATGGGTGGTGCAGCGAGACACAGCTCCGTGGGCGTCCAGGCTGCTCCACGGACTGCTCATTGGGTACGGGGTGAAGGGACCTCACTCACCCCCTTTTCGGCGATGTTCCTCCAGTCCACAAAGTGCTGCTCTCCAGTGGCACATGAGGGCGCACAAGCACTCCTGAGAAGCTGCAACCCTTACCTTTCCCAGAGTACCTCTTCCTCACAGTGGTGTCAGGGGCACCCATGTTCGTTGGTCGGACCTCAGCTGTTGGTAGAACCCAGGGCGCCAGCAGGTATCTCCCCCCAAGCCCACGTTGGCCTGGTCCTTTCGATGGGATAGCATGCCGGGTGACATTAGTGGCAGGCCGTCAGGGCCACTAGCTCCCTGGTCCTCAGACGGTACAGCAGGGGAAATTAGTGGCATGGTGTTGAGGCCACTTGTAGGGCAGGCAGGGTGGTTTCTGTGGCAGGGCGACTTCTATGGCAGGGTGTCCTGTTTTCCTGATGGCATCGTGCCGGGAGATGAATGCTTACAGTCTGGGTGGCCTTGCCTTTTGACTGCTGGTGTAGTGCAGGGGTTCTTGTCCGGCTGGCAGTGCAGGACTGGAGTGGCGTCCCCGATGTGAACCACATGGCCGTGCATAGCCCCTCTTTCTCGGTGCCTGACAGTGTACGGTCATTTACGTGCGCCATCTCAAGCATGGCACGGTTAGGCAGGCACCTAGCACCCAGAGCACGGGATGCTCACACCATTGGTGTAGAATTCTGATGAGCCGCAGAGTGGCAGATCCACCTTGGCGCTGCTGGAAATACTCCGCTTTGGTGATATATTGCTGCCGTTGGGCCCCGGGGTCTTGCAGTGTTGGTCCGATTTTCGGAGCCTAATATCTGCCTGAGTTGACAAGGTGCATTTTCCCCCTACTGTTGCAGCCGCCTTCTATGTTGTGCTCTACCCGAGCTGGTGACAGCACAAGGCTCCAGGCGGGCAATCCCAGAAAGGCATTTGGTGGTTCATATTTGCCTGCCTCACTCGGGTTTGTGTGTGGTCTCCCTTGCTGTTGCGGCTGCTCCTCATTTAGTTCTTGAGACTTCCACAACCTACCACTGTAGTAGGAAAGGATGACTGCATCAACGCCTGAGGAAGGATAGCTTCATGTTCAGATCTTGCAGAACTACCCTTGCTATTGTTGTACCTGAGGTCAGCATTTCTTGTCCTCCCCAGATTGTATGGATAGCTAAGCAGTTCTTAGAGGCGTGGGGGGTCAGCCATCATTCTTGACCAATAGGCTTTGGTGTTACTATCTCCCTTCATATGGGCGTTCGCCCTCGGTGTAGTGGTCTTTGATTACACACGTCATGTTCAGATCTTGCAGAACTACCCTTGCTATTGTTGTACCTGAGGTCAGCATTTCTTGTCCTCCCCAGATTGTATGGATAGCTAAGCAGTTCTTAGAGGCGTGGGGGGTCAGCCATCATTCTTGACCAATAGGCTGTGGTGTTACTATCTCCCTTCATATGGGCGTTCGCCCTCGGTGTAGTGGTCTTTGATTACACACGTTTCTGATGGCCACATCTTTCGAGCTTTGGCCCAGCTTACAGCTGATACATGGGTGCCCAACTTGCACACCAGGTCCTTCAGTGGGGTTATGGTCTTCTGCAGGGACTTGGACTGTGCACATCATTTCTCACTGCTAGTCGGCCCGGGATCCTACTGGGGCTCGGGCGGCACCGCAACACACATGACTGTGCTGTTGCGGCATGGGAAACCCACCTCCAGGCATTCACTCCCCACTGGAGCTCTTCATTTATTTCACTGCCAGCCCCATGCTTTTCAGAGGGCCATTTTCTGTATTTGAATCCGCTCCGGCAGGTAGCACGTACATATATATATTTTTCCATTCTGCTCCTGCCGGAGCACAGTAGCGCTCACCGCCAGCGGCCCGGGATCTTCCACAGGTGCTTTCTTATTATCATGCTCATGACCTCATTATACCGCCGGGCCTGGAATCACTGTGGGGACTCTGGCAGTGGCACAACACCAGTCACTGCTGCCACCTGCAGGAGGAATCCACCTCCTGTCATTCGCTCCGGAAGGGAGCATGAGACCATCTGCTGCCCGGCATCCCCATACTTTGAGGAGGGCTGCCGGCACATCTGACACGCGTTGTCAGCGCCTTTCATCTCCAGGCTGGTACCCCCCTCTATGGCACGGCGGATGCCGCAGGGGGCAGCAGATTGGATCCTTCCCTGGCCGCACAAGCACCCTCCTCACAGAGGGCTGTGGCCGGGGAGACCCAATGTACAGGGTGCTTCGTCCCTTCGCCTCTCACCTGGGGGCGGGGCAGCGAAACCGAAAGACAAGGGGCGTGCATTCAAGGCCAGTTGGGGCACATTTCGGAACATGACTAGGTGAGCTTGCTAAACGGAAAGACAAGGGGTGTGTTTCAAAGCCATTTGGGGCAACTTTCGCGACATGACTAGGTGAGCTTGCCAAACGGAAATATAAGGGACGTGCATGCAAGGCCTGGTGGGGCAAATTTCGGGACATGAGTAGGTGAGCTTGCTAAATAGAAAGACAAGGGGTGTGCATTCAAGGCCACTTGGGCAACATTCGCGACATGACTAGGTGAGCTTGCCAAATGGAAATACAAGGGACGTGCATGCAAGGCCAGTTGGGGCAACTTTCGCGACATGACTAGGTGAGCTTGCCAAACGGAAATACAAGGAACGTGCATGCAAGGCCAGTTGGGGCAACTTTCGCGACATGACTAGGTGAGCTTGCCAAACGGAAATACAAGGAACGTGCATGCAAGGCCAGTTGGGGCAACTTTCGGGACATGACTAGGAAACGGAAAGAAAATGGACATGCATTCAAGGCCAGTTGGGATAACATTTGGGACATGACTAGGTGAGCTTGCCAAGTGCAAAGACAAGTTCCTTGCATTCAAGTCAAGTTGGGACAACTTTCGGGACACAAACAGGTGAGCTTTTTAAACGTAAAGACAGGGGGTGTGCCTTCAAGGCCATTGGGGGCAACTTTTGCAACATGACTAGGTGAGCTTTCCAAACGGAAACACAAGGGACATGCATGCAAAGCCAGTTGGGGCAACCTTTGGGATATGACTAGGTGAGCTTGCCAAACGGAAAGACAAGGGACATATTTCAAGGCCAGTTGGAATAACTTTTGGGACATGACTAGGTGAGCTTGCCAAGCCAAAAGAGTAGGGGCGTGCATTCAAGGCCAGTTGGGGCAAATTATGGGACATGACTACGTGAGTTTTTTAAACGTAAAAACAAGGGGTGTGCCTTCAAGGCCGTTGGGGGCAACTTTCGCGACATGACTAGGTGAGCTTTCCAAACGGAAATACAAGGGACGTGCATACAAAGCCAGTTGGGGCAACTTTTGGGACATGACTAGGTGAGCTTGCCAAACGGAAAGACAAAGGACATGTATTCAAGGCCAGTTGGGATAACCTTTGGGACATGACTAGGTGAGCTTGCCAAGCACAAAGACAAGGTCCTGGCATTCAAGTCCAGTTGGGACAACCTTCGGGACACAACCAGGTGAGCTTGCCAAACGGAAAGACTAGGGGCTTGCATTCAAGGCCAGTTCAAGCAACTTTCGGGACATGACTAGGTGAGCTTACCAAATTGAAAGACAAGGGGCGTGCATTCAAGGCCAGTTGGTGCAAATTTTCGGGACATGATTAGGTGAGCTTGCTAAACGGAAAGACAAGGGTGTGTATTCAAGGCCATTTGGGGCAACTTTCGTGACATGACTAGGTGAGCTTGCCAAAAGGAAATACAGGGGACGTGCATGCAAGGCCTGGTGGGGCACATTTCGGGACATGACTAGGAAATGGAAAGACAATGGACATGCATTCAAGGCCAGTTGGGATCACTTTTGGGACATGACTAGGTGAGCTTGCCAAGCACAAACACCAGTTCCTTGCATTCAAGTCAATTTCGGACAGCTTTCGGGACACGACCAGGTGATCTTGCCAAACGGAAAGACAAGGGGCGTGCATTCAAGGCCAGTTGGGGCAAATTACGGGACATGACTAGGAGAGCTTTTTAAACGTAAAGACAAGGGGTGTGCCTTCAAGGCCGTTGGGGGCAACTTTTGGGACATGACTAGGTGAGCTTGCCAAACGGAAAGACAAAGGACATGTATTCAAGGCCAGTTGGGATGACTTTTGGGACATGACTAGGTGAGCTTGCCAAGCGCAAAGACAAGGTCCTTGCATTGAAGTCCATTTGGGACAACTTTCGGGACACGACTAGGTGAGCTTGCCAAACCGAGAGACAAGGGACGTGCATTCAAGGCCAGTTGGGGCAAATTTCGGGACATGATTAGGTAAGCTTGCTAAACGGAAAGACAAGGGGTGTGTATTCAGGGCCTTTTGGGGCAACATTCGTGACATGACTAGGTGAGCTTGCCAAATGGAAATACAGGGGACATGCATGCACGGCCTGGTGGGGTAAATTTCGGGACATGACTAGATGAGCTTGCTAAACAGAAAGACAAGGGGTGTGCATTCAAGGCCACTTGGGTCAACTTTCGCGACATGACAAGGTGAGCTGGCCAAACCGAGAGACAAGGGACGTGCATTCAAGGCCAGTTGGGGCACATTTCGGGACATGATTAGGTAAGCTTGCTAAACGGAAAGACAAGGGGTGTGTATTCAGGGCCATTTGGGGCAACTTTCGTGACATGACTAGGTGAGCTTGCCAAATGGAAATACAGGGGACATGCATGCAAGGCTTGGTGGGGTAAATTTCGGGACATGACTAGGTGAGCTTGCCAAGTGGAAAGACAAGGTCCTTGTATTCAAGTCCACTTGGGACAACTTTTGGGACACGACTAGGTGAGCTTGCCATACGGAAAGACAAGGGGAGTGCTTTCAAGGCCAGTTCGGGCAACTTTCGGGACACAACTAGGTGAGCTTGCCAAACGGAAAGACAAGGGGCGTGCATTTAAGGCCAGTTCGGGCAAGTTTTGGGACATGACTAGGTGAGCTTGCTAAACGGGAAGACAAGGGACATGCATTCAAGGCCAGTTGGGATAACTTTTGGGACATGACTAGGTGAGCTTGCCAAGCGCAAAGACAAGGTCCTTGCATTCAAGTCCAGTTGGGGCAACTTTCGGGACACGACCAGGTGAGCTTGCCAAACGGAAAGACAAGGGGCGTGCATTCAAGGCCAGTTTGGGCAACTTTCGGGACACGACAAGATGAGCTTACCAAACGGAAAGACAAGGGGCGTGCATTCAAGGCCAGTTCGGGCAACTTTCGGGACACGACTAGGTGAGCATGCCAAACCGAAAGACAAGGGGCGTGCATTCAAGGCCAGTTGGGGCAAATTTCAGGACATGACTAGGTGAGCTTGCTAAACGGGAAGACAAGGGACATGCATTCAAGGGCAGTTGGGATAACTTTTGGGACATGACTAGGTGAGCTTGCCAAGCGCAAAGACAAGGTCCTTGCATTCAAGTCCAGTTGGGACAACTTTCGGGACACAACCAGGTGAGCTTGCCAAACGGAAAGACAAGGGGTGTGCATTCACGGCATGTTGGGGCAAATTTCGGGACATGACTAGGAAACGGAAAGACAAGGGACATGCCTTGAAGGCCAGTTGGGATAAGTTTTGGGACATGACTAAGGGAGCTTGCCAAGCGCAAAGACAGGGTCCTTGCATTCAAGTCCAGTTGGGATAACATTCGAGACACGACCAGGTGAGCTTGCCAAACGGAAAGACAAGGGGCGTGCTTTCATGGCCAGTTTGGGCAATTTTTGGGACACGACTAGGTGAGCTTGCCAAGTGGAAAGACAAGGTCCTTGCATTCAAGTCCACTTGGGACAACTATTAGGACACGACTAGGTGAGCTTGCCAAGTGGAAAGACAAGGTCCTTGCATTCAAGTCCACTTGGGACAACTATTGGGACACAACCAGGTGAGCTTGCCAAACGGAAAGACAAGGGGTGTGCATTCACGGCATGTTGGGGCAAATTTCGGGACATGACTAAGTGAGCTTGCCAAGTGGAAAGACAAGGGGCGTGCTTTCAAGGCCAGTTGGGACAATTTTCGGGACACGACCAGATGAGCTTGCCAAACGGAAAGACAAGGGGCGTGCATTCAAGGCCAGTTCGGGCAACTTTCGGGACACGACTAGGTGAGCATGCCAAACCGAAAGACAAGGGGCGTGCATTCAAGGCCAGTTGGGGCAAATTTCAGGACATGACTAGGTGAGCTTGCTAAACGGGAAGACAAGGGACATGAATTCAAGGCCAGTTGGGATAACTTTTGGGACATGACTAGGTGAGCTTGCCAAGCGCAAAGACAAGGTCCTTGCATTCAAGTCCAGTTGGGACAACTTTCGGGACACAACCAGGTGAGCTTGCCAAGCGGAAAGACAAGGGGTGTGCATTCAAGGCCATTTGGGGCAACTTTTGCGACATGACTAGGTGAGCTTGCCAAACGGAAATACAAGGGACGTGCATGCAAAGCCAGTTGGGGCAACTTTCGGGACATGACTAGGAAACGGAAAGACAAGGGACATGCCTTGAAGGCCAGTTGGGATAACTTTTGGGACATGACTAAGGGAGCTTGCCAAGCGCAAAGACAGGGCCCTTGCATTCAAGTACAGTTGGGGCAACTTTCAGGACATGACCAGGTGAGCTTGCCAAACTGAAAGACAAGGGGTGTGCATTCAAGGCCAGTTTGGGCAACTTTCGGGACACGACTAGGTGAGCTTGCCAAGTGGAAAGACAAGGTCCTTGCATTCATGTCCACTTGGGACAACTATTGGGACACGACTAGGTGAGCTTGCCATATGGAAAGACAAGGGGTGTGCCTTCAAGTCCATTTGGGGCAACTTTCGCGACATGACTAGGTGAGCTTGCCAAACGAAAATACAAGGGACGTGCATGCATAGCCAGTTGGGGCAACTTTCGGGACATGACTAGGAAACGGAAAGACAAGGGACATGCCTTGAAGGCCAGTTAGGATAACTTTTGGGACATGACTAAGGGAGCTTGCCAAGCGCAAAGACAGGGTCCTTGCATTCAAGTCCAGTTGGGATAACTTTCGAGACACGACCAGGTGAGCTTGCCAAACGGAAAGACAAGGGGCGTGCTTTCATGGCCAGTTTGGGCAATTTTTGGGACACGACTAGGTGAGCTTGCCAAGTGGAAAGACAAGGTCCTTGCATTCAAGTCCACTTGGGACAACTATTGGGACACGACTAGGTGAGCTTGCCATATGGAAAGACAAGGGGTGTGCCTTCAAGGCCATTTGGGGCAACTTTCTCGACATGACTAGGTGAGCTTGCCAAACGAAAATACAAGGGACGTGCATGCAAAGCCAGTTGGGGCAACTTTCGGGACATGACTAGGAAACGGAAAGACAAGGGACATGCCTTAAAGGCCAGTTGGGATAACTTTTGGGACATGACTAAGGGAGCTTGCCAAGCGCAAAGACAGGGTCCTTGCATTCAAGTCCAGTTGGGACAACTTTCGAGACACGACCAGGTGAGCTTGCCAAACGGAAAGACAAGGGGCTTGCATTCAAGGCCAGTTCGAGCAACTTTCGGGACACGACTAGGTAAGCTTGCCAAACCGAAAGACAAGGGCCGTGCATTCAAGGCCAGTTTTGCCAAATTTTGGGACATGACTAGGTGAGCTTTTTAAACGTAAAGACAAGGGGTGTTCCTTCAAGGCCATTGGGGGCAACTTTCGCAACATGACTAGGTGAGCTTGACAAACGGAAATACAACTGACATGCATGCAAGGCCAGTTGGGGCAAATTTTGGGACATGACTAGGTGAGCTTGCCAAACGGTAAGACAAGGGACATGCATTCAAGGCCAGTTGGGATAACTTTTGGGACATGACTAGGTGAGCTTGCCAAGTGCAAAGACAAGGTCCTTGCATTCAAGTCCAGTTGGGACAACTTTCGGGATTCAACCAGGTGAGCTTGCCAAATGGAAAGACAAGGGGTGTGCATTCAAGGCCAGTTGGGGAAAATTTTGGGACATGACTAGGTGAGCTTGCCATACCGAAAGACAAGGGGCGTGCATTCAAGGCCAGTTGGGGCAACTTTCGCGACATGACTAGGTGAGCTTGCCAAACAGAAATACAAGGAATGTGCATGCAAAGCCAGTTGGGGCAACTTTCGGGACATGACTAGGAAACAGAAAGACAACTGACATGCATTCAAGGCCAGTTGGGATCACTTTTGGGACATGACTAGGTGAGCTTGCCAAGCGCAAAGACAAGCCCCTTGCATTCAAGTCAAGTTGGGACAACTTTCGGGACACGACCAGGTGAGCTTGCCAAACGGAAAGACAAGGGGCGTGCATTCAAGGCCAGTTCGGGCAACTTTCGGGACACGACTAGGAGAGCTTGCCAAACCGAAAGACAAGGGGTTTGCCTTCAAGGCCGTTGGGGGCAACTTTCACGACATGATTAGGTGAGCTTTCCAAACAGAAATACAAGGGACGTGCATGCAAGGCCAGTTGGGGAAACTTTTGGGACACGACTAGGTGAGCTTGCCAAACGGAAAGACAAGGGACATGCATTGAAGGCCAGTTGGGATAACCTTCTGGACATGACTAGGTGAACTTGCCAAGTGCAAAAACAAGGTCCTTGCATTCAAGTCCAGTTGGGACAACCTTCGGGACATGACCAGGTGAGCTTGCCAAACGGAAAGACAAGGGGCGTGCATTCAAGGTCAGTTCAAGCAACTTTCGGGACACGACTAGATGAACTTGCCAAACCGAAAGACAAGGAGCGTGCATTCTAAGCCAGTTGGGGCAAATTTCGGAAGATGACTAGGTGAGCTTGCTAAACGGAAAGACAAGGGGCATGCATTCAAGGCCAGTTGGGGCAAATTTCGGAACATGACTAGTTGAGCTTGCTAAACGGAAAGACAAGGGGTGTGTATTCAAGACCATTTGGGGCACCTTTCGCGACATGACTAGGTGAGCTTGCCAAACGGAAATACAAGGGATGTGCATGGAAGGCCTGGTGGGGCACATTTCGGGACATGACTAGGTGAGCTTGCTAAACAGAAAGACAAGGGGTGTGCATTCATGGCCACTTGGGACAACTTTCGCGACATGACTAGGTGAGCTTGTCAAATGGAAAGACAAGGGGCGTGCATGCAAGCCCAGTTGGGCCAACTGTTGGGACACGACTAGATGAGCTTGCCAAACTGAAAGACAAGGGGTGTGCATTCACGGCCATTTGGGGCACATTTCTGGACATGACTAGGTGAGCTTGTTAAATGTAAAGAGAAGGGGTGTGCATTCAAGGCCATTTGGGGCAACTTTTGCGACATGACTAGGTAAGCTTGACAAACGGAAATACAAGGAACGTGCATTCAAGGCCAGTTGGGGCAACTTTCGGGACATGACTAGGAAACGGAAAGACAATGGACATACATTCAAGATCAGTTGGGATAACTTTTGGGACATGACTAGTTGAGCTTGCCAAGCGCAAGCACAAGGGGCGTGCATTCAAGGCCAGTTCGGGCAACTTTCGGTACACGACTAGGTGAGCTTGCCATACTGAAAGACAAGGGGCGTGCATTCAAGGCCAGTTGGGGCAAATTTCGGGACATGACTAGGTCAGCTTTTTAAACGTAAAGACAAGGGGTGTGCCTTCAAGGCCGTTGGGGGCAACTTTCGCGACATGACTAGGTGAGCTTTCCAAACGGAAATATAAGGGATGTGCATGCAAGGCCAGTTGGGGAAACTTTTGGAACATGACTAGGTGAGCTTGCCAAACAGAAAGACAAGGGACATGCATTCAAGGCCAGTTGGGATAACTTTTGGGACATGACTAGGTGAGCTTGCCAAACAAAAAGACAAGGGGCGTGCATTCAAGGCCAGTTGGGGCAAATTTCCGGGCATTACTAGGTGAGCTTGCTAAACAGGAAGACAAGGGACATGCATTCAAGTCCAGTTGGGATAACTTTTGGGATATGACTAGGTGAGCTTGCCAAGTGCAAAGACAAGGTCCTTGCATTCAAGTCCAGTTGGGACAACATTCGGGACACGACCGGGGGAGCTTGCCAAACGGAAAGACAAGGGGTGTGCATTCAAGGCCAATTGGGGCACATTTCGGGACATGATTAGGTGAGCTTGCCAAATGGAAAGACAAGGGGTGTGCTTTCCAGGCCAGTTGGGGCAACTTTCGGGACACAACTAGGTGAGCTTGCCAAATGGAAAGACAAGGGGTGTGCATTCACGGCCAGTTGGGGCAAATTTTTGACATGACTAGGTGAGCTTGTTAAACGTAAAGACAAGGGGTGTGCCTTCAAGGCCATTTGGGCCAACTTTCGCGACATGACTAGGTGAGCTTGCCAAACGGAAATACAAGGGACGTGCATGCAAGGCCAGTTTGGGCAACCTGCGGGACGTGATTAGGAAACGGAAAGACAAGGGACATGCCTTCAAGGCCAGTTAGGATAACTTTTGGGACATGACTAGGGGAGCTTGCCAAGCGCAAAGACAGGGTCCTTGCATTCAAATCCAGTTGGGACAACTTTCTGGACATGACCAGGTGAGCTTGCCAAACGGAAAGACAAGGGGCGTGCATTCAAGGCCAGTCCGGGCAACTTTCAGGACACGACTAGGTGAGCTTGCCAAACCAAAAGACAAGGGGCGTGCATTCAAGGCCAGTTGGGGCAAATTTCCGGGCATTACTAGGTGAGCTTGCTAAACAGGAAGACAATGGACATGCATTCAAGGCCAGTTGGGATAACTTTTGGGATATGACTAGGTGAGCTTGCCAAGTGCAAAGACAAGGTCCTTGCATTCAAGTCCAGTTGGGACAACATTCGGGACACGACCGGGGGAGCTTGCCAAACGGAAAGACAAGGGGTGTGCATTCAAGGCCAGTTGGGGCACATTTCGGGACATGATTAGGTGAGCTTGCCAAATGGAAAGACAAGGGGCGTGCTTTCCAGGCCAGTTTGGGGCAACTTTCGGGACACAACTAGGTGAGCTTGCCAAATGGAAAGACAAGGGGTGTGCATTCACGGCCAGTTGGGGCAAATTTTTGACATGACTAGGTGAGCTTGTTAAACGTAAAGACAAGGGGTGTGCCGTCAAGGCCATTTGGGCCAACTTTTCGCGACATGACTAGGTGAGCTTGCCAAACGGAAATACAAGGGACGTGCATGCAAGGCCAATTGGGGCAACCTGCGGGACGTGATTAGGAAACGGAAAGACAGGGTCCTTGCATTCAAGTCCAGTTGGGACAACTTTCGGGACACGACCAGGTGAGCTTGCCAAATGGAAAGACAAGGGGTGTGCATTCAAGGCCAATTGGGGCAATTTTCAGGACATGACTAGGTGAGCTTGCCAAACGGAAAGACAAGGGGCGTGCATTCAAGGCCAGTTGGGGGAACTTTTGGGACACGACTAGGTGAGCTTGCCAAAAGGAAAGACAAGGGGTGTGCATTTAAGGCCAGTTGGGGCAACTTTCGTGATATGACTAGGTGAGCTTGCCAAACGGAAATACAAGGAACGTGCATGCAAGGCCAGTTGGGGCAACTTTCGGAATATGACTAGGAAACAGAGAGACAAGGGACATGCATTCAAGGCCAGTTGGGATCACTTTTGGGACATGACTAGGTGATCTTTCCAAGCGCAAAGACAAGTTCCTTGCATTCAAGTCAAGTTGGGACAACTTTCGGGACACGACCAGGTGAGCTTGCCAAATGGAAAGACAAGGGGCCTGCATTCAAGGCCAGTTCGGGCAACCTTTGCGACACGACTAGGTGAGCTTGCCAAACCGAAAGACAATGGGCGTGCAGTTGGGGCATTATGGGACATGACTAGGTGAGTTTTTTAAACGTAAAAACAAGGGGTGTGCCCTCAAGGCCGTTGGGGGCAACTTTCGCGACATGACTAGGTGAGCTTTCCAAACGGAAATACAAGGGACGTGCATGCAAGGCCAGTTGGGGCAACTTTTGGGACATGACTAGGTGAGCTTGCTAAACGGAAAGACAAGGGACATGTATTCAAGACCAGTTGGGATAACCTTTGGGACATGACTAGGTGAGCTTGCCAAGCACAAAGACAAGGTCCTTGCATTCAAGTCCTGTTGGGACAACTTTCGGGACACGACCAGGTGAGCTTGCCAAACAGAAAGACAAGGGTCGTGCATTCAAGCTCAGTTCGGGCAACCTTCGGGCCACGACTAGGTGAGCTTGCCAAACCGAAAGACAAGGGGCGTCCATTCAAGGCCAGTTGGGGCAAATTTTGGGACATGACTAGGTGAGCTTGCTAAACGGGAAGACAAGGGGTGTGTATTCAAGTCCAGTTGGGGCAACTTTTGCGAAAATGACCGGTGAGCTTGCCAAATGGAAATACAAGGGACGTGCATGCAAGGCCAGTTGGGGCAACTTTCGGGACATGACTAGCTGAGCTTGCCACTTAGTCGAATTTAACAGGTGCTCCTTGTTATAAAGTAACTTTGCAAGTTTACATTTGTTTGGAGATATACAGAAAAATAATCGAAACCCCTCATATTGTGTCTTGCATCCCTCTCCCCTTCTTTCTAACCCCACCCCAGCCATATATTATAGCAGGGGTTGCAACCTTTGACACTCCAGATGTTTAGACCACATCAGCCGGAAGCCACCATGAGGGATCACGGGAATCGTAGAGAGTACACAAGGCTTGGTATTAGGTAACCCAGCTTTTGGTATAGGTCTGTACTACACAAGTTGAAGCTCCTCAAGCCTTTCCTTTTCACCTCCTTTTTCCCCTCCTCTGCTATTCCCACAGCTGCTGAGATTGGTGACCAGGATCCTTATGTGTCCTTCCAGACCCCGGCCTCACACAGCCAATCACCTTCAGCCTCCACCCTCTCCCAGCTCTTGCCTTGGCACCCACGGGCCTATGCCAGTGTGTGCCTGCACTTACTTATTGGCCTGCACTTACCTATTTATTGGCAGAAGACCACTCCCTAGCACTTACATCCGCTGCTCACTCATGAGCACGGGCACCTCTAGCACTTACCCCCACTCCCTCTCCCCCTCTCTACCCTCTGCACTTACACATTCCGAATGCTCACAAGGCCTCCTAGGTCCGTCTTTATCCTCAGTGTTTAATTGTTTTTTTCCTCAATCCCATGTTCCCTCCCTGTTGCCCTGTGGACGCTTTGAACACAATTCACGTGCTGTATAAGCACCTTACACATGCACAATAAAAGAAATAAAAGAAACTTTGAGTTCAAAGTGCCAGCCAGTTTTTTTTTAGAGCAGTCTTCTGAAAGTGAATGTCTTCATTGGAAAGGTAAATGCCCTACTGGTGTAATTCAAATTTCTTAACCAGGTCTGGCTTCGGCCACTCAATTTATAAGCACTTTGCATGTGCTTCATTGAAGTCCTCTCACAAACATTGGCAACCCCAACAGTTTTGGCTTGTGGATAAGTATTAGGCATTTGGCACGCGCTCCATTAAATGCCCAGGTACTCACACCATTTTGCAGCTGCCACCATGAATGGTCAGTTATTACCATTACGTCAGTGCCTGGGAAATGCCTTTCCCATACTTACACATAGGTCTACACTCTTGGCATTGCCAATACAAGTTACAAGTAGGATCCGTTGGCCTATACTTTCCCAGCACCGAGAATCGACCAGTTCATAATTCTGCCTCTTTGAGTAGTGTAGTTGTTTTATATGTTGCACAACATTGCCATCTAGTGGTTATAGGAACACAACACATTGCCTAAAATGTATTCAGCGCCTCTAGTTTGAGAAATATCGGGTGAATGCAGCAAACATTAACATTGTTACAGAAATGAAAATATAACAAGGCATTCTGCATGCATCGCACCCCGTAGAGGGAGACAGATAATTATATGGTTTAATACATTCTGGAGAACCGGCTTAAAACGGATGAAAGAGTAATAACTCCAAGCACACCGAAGGGAAATATTGTGATTGGAAGATTAATCTTTTCAAAGAGTAATCGGTTTGCAATTACATTTCGCGCTCAGCAAACCGCCGCTTTTTTCCAATGGCGCAGGAATCGTTTTAACTGCCTAACTCCACGAGGAATAAAATGCTTGTTAAAATGTAAATTTTTGGGAAACAAATTAATCAATTTCTTCAGTATAAAATGCAGCAATTCTTTTAAGGGCTTATGTCTTTGCGATTGCGTGACTGCGGCCTAACTACCTTGAAATGTGAATATTTGATGCGCCGCAGCATTATTGGACGCCGAGAAACAAAGGTTTACAAAAGCAGTTTCGTGAGTCTGCTTATTCTAGGGGTCCCCTGCTTTTCTCCTTTGAATTTGTCCTTGCACGAGGGTGCTTTGGTCGCTTCTGTTTGGATCAGCGTGCCCCTGCATACTCGCTGGGAGGGTTGTGGGTTCCTGACTTGCAGTGGGGTTATAATGCACCCCTAGTACTCGGTGTCACCTCGTCTAGAGACCGGGCACCGCTGGACGCAGCTACCTATTGGGTTGGCAGAGGCAGGGTTACATTACCGAGGTTTTGGGCGGACACAACTGTAAATACCACTAGGGTAACAACTGCCCTATTGCAAAAATCATATTCTTTCAATGCATTTTTGCATCAGGGCAAAAGACAACGAACAGGGGAATCTTTGCTCTGGTTTAAAAATCGTTCGTGGTTGGAGGACCGCGAACACGGAAGCCTGAGGCACAAAAGGTCACCCACAAAAACGTATGTGCTGTGCCTCGGGCTTCAGGGCTTAGGGTGCTGACCGGGAATGGAGGCAGCCGGATTCCGCAGCAGGTAAGTGAAGGGTTCAGGGAGAGTGTGGCGGAGGAGGTCTGTGCAACTGAGGGAGGATATGCAAAGGGGGGGGGGGGCAAAAGGATTGGGAAAGGGCCAGGTACTAAAAGCCGATCCTGCGGGTGCAGCATTTTCTGCCTGGAGCCCGCGAAATTGACATTTTCTTCCCTGCCTTCAAACATAGATCCTTCAAAAGTCATTTAAAGGCTATGGGCCCGATTCATGGAAAAGTGCGCAGAGATCCTGCAAAGCCAGCGTGCCAAGAGGGACTCTGCACAAGCCTGTGCATAGAGGATTTTCTGCATGCTCCGCGTATTCATGGAAATGTTCGCGCAAAGTAAACCATATACGCAAGTTATGCCAGGAATGCCCTGACATGCCCCCACGCAAAGCAAAACCAGTCAGAAACAGCTACCTTTGTGCGTTCCACCGGGTGCAAATACATGCACCCTTTAAACAGTGCGTGGTGTCCCCCACAAGCAGGCCTGCATCTCCAGAACCCTGTGTGGGCTCCCCCATAACTGTTACTGGCCCCCGACAACATGCGTGCGATTTATTGTAACTCAGGTAAAACTCATAAAAACTGCCTGCGAGCCCCTGTAAACCATTCCTGCACCCCGCTACACTGCGTATGCACACCCCTAAGTTAGATCGGATCCCCGGCTGTGTACATCCTTAAATCCGACACCTGATCTTACCTCTGCACGGTGAATCCTATACGCAACCGTCTATGCGCCTGCCTTCGCGTGGCGGATAGTATGAGAGCTTTGCATGGCCATTACCCCGCTGAGAGGTTGCTCGGTCGGATCCATGAATACTTGGGCGTGTGATGGGCAGCCTGCGGGCCGTCCCACGTAACGCCCACATTTTCCCTTGTTTTTCCTTATTTTTTGAGTTCTGGCCTCTTTCCTGCCCGCTGCTCAAGCAACACCTACACTCTGCATGGTGTCACGCGCAAGGCACTCTGGCGCTCGAAGAGATGTGTTGAGCCTCTGCGAAGTCCCTGCAAAGTATGAAAAAATGCTGCAGTTTGGCGCGCAAAGTCCCTATTTACTGCACTAATAATTCCATGAATCAGTCCCTATAGGGCAAATTCTCAACACTTTTATTGGTGCAAGTGATGAGAACACAGCTCAGCACTTGCACCAAAAACCTTTTCACCCTATTCTCAAAGGGCATCTAAATGTGTGTAGGGCAAATGAGTTCATTCAGATGCCCTCTATCAGAACATTTATATATTAATGCACCAAAGGAGGCATTTCTGAGTATTACAATTCACATCCCACATTTAGAAATGGTACACAATTTGAAATGCTCAAAAATGAAAGAAATGAAAGAAATGTCCCTGTGCTGGTTTAGAACAGGCACAGTGCAATGCGCAATGCATGACAAGGTCAACCCGGCAGAATAAACTGCTGCTGTTCAACTTGCATTTCTATCCCTCCAACAGGGATAGAAATGCTTTTTGTCATTTTTTAGCATTTCAAAGTGACGGGCCCTTTAGAGCGCGTCTCTATGAAATGCCATCCCTGCACCCACATAGGTGCGCCGAGCCTGTACTACATTAGTGTTGGAGGCGCGCTCCCAACATGGCCAGCACATCAACTACGCTGCTGGTCAGGGGCTGATGTGCTGGCCAGTCCCACTGAAATGCTCCTGCCACCTTTATGAATAAGTTGACACGCACATTTCCCCAAACTACTGAAAATAAAAAAGCCCATCCTTAGCACTTTTATTATTTGCACTCGTTTTTGAGAATCTGCCCCTTATGTTTTTTGCACTAGGGACATTTTTGGCCTAGTATTTGCATCAGTTCAACACTTGTGCAGTATAAGCGGTAAGGTTTAGCGCCTGATAGTTGTGTCTTGGCTACTGTAGAGCAAATCTACTGAATACACTATATATGCCATTGAGGTCACAGTTTATACAACGCCAGCCTGAAACACGGCAACCAACCATGTTGGTGTCTGTGGCAAGCACGGCTGTGCACGTAGCACCAGATTCTCCTCAGGGGAACGTTACATAGATTCAGCGCAATTATCCCATATCGCACTGACGTCACAGTTGGTGTTTCAATACAGGCCTTGGCAAAAGTGGTTTAAGGGGTAATGGGTCAAAATGCAGGCAACACTAAGGTGAGAGCCACTGTGCCTCCCTGTAAGAGAGAGTAGAAAAGAAGGCTATATACGATAATGGCCAAAAATGTCGCCCTCACAATGACGACGGCCGAAAATGCTGACTTTTATTTGTTTTTTTTAGACCCCCCTTTGCACCACATGTATATGTGGGTGGGTATAGGATATAATATTAATATGGGGGAGGGGTCTGTGGGGTCTCCCCCCCGCATATATATGTGGATATATGTGGTGTGAAGTTTAAAAAAAAAAATCCTACAGTGATTGGAGAACAATGGTTACTCCCATTCACTGTGTTCATTCAAAACCGATGGGCAAAAACAGGCAGGACCTGGTCCCACTCCAGGAAATACTTCTGTGATTTCCTAGGCAGTCATGGGTTAATTGCTAAACGCCCAAGAGAGTTTCTTGCTTTCTTCGTGCACCAGACGGCTGAGTTCTGTGAGATTCTATTCGGTTTTGAATAGGCGACCGCCAGGCAGCGTCTAAATGTGACTATATCCCAAGGAAAATACTAGGTTACGTGCTACTCCGCCAACATAATAACTACGCATGAACATCTACCAGGGGTTTAAAGGAATCGCCGCCAACATAATAACTAGGCATGAACATCTACCAGGGGTTTAAAGGAATCACCGCTTGATACTGAAGAAATTATTGTCCTGAAGATGGCCTGAAATCTTAGAGTTAAGAGACACTAGGGATAGTGTCCAATGTATTAAAACAGCCGAAACATGTCGACAATCTAAGATACCCACAGCAATTACCCTGGGTTCTTCTTTTTGAAATTAAATGTTGATTAAATCTCTTTTGGAAATGAAATGTTGATCAAGTATCTGTTTTGTTTCACCTAATTCACCTTATTTTTTCATTGTTTTGTAATTGTTGTGATTTGTTCTATTCTGTACTTTTTCTTATGGACATTGTTTAAGTCCAGATTTTTATCTGTGTCAATCATGATAAAACAATGAATTCTAAATGTTTGTTCATGATGCACCTCATTTTATCTATTTAGTGATAAGTAATAAATCAGTCTTTCGCATAAGTTCCGTTTGGGTTCTATCATATCTTTCGTTTGTAATATGCCTTTTTTAAACCATATTTGTCTAATCTGTTAGCATTACCACCCTAATTGCGAGGTGGCGTAAAGAGGGGTAATCAGTCTCGCTGTTGCACATATCTTTGTGACATGCATATATGGCTGCACTGCGGGGTCAGGAGAATTCAAGCACCGCAGTGCACCGGCTCGGGCCTGTAATTGCAGAACTATGGTTCCTCCCATTCACTGTGTTCATGGTCACTCCCTAGAAGGTTGCAGCTAGAACTCGGAGCACTCAGCGCTGCCGTAGTAGCAGGCCTTTGTGACATGCATACATGGCTGCACTGCAGGGTCAGGAGAATTCAAGCACTGCAGTGCACCGGCTAGGGCCTGTAATTGCAGAACTATGGTTCCTCCCATTCACTGTGTTCATGGTCACTCCCTAGAAGGTTGCAGCTAGAACTCGGAGCACTCAGCGCTGCCGTAGTAGCAGGCCTTTGTGACATGCATACATGGCTGCACTGCAGGGTCAGGAGAATTCAAGCACCGCAGTGCACCGGCTCGGGCCTGTGATTGGAGAACTATGGTTCCTCCCATTCACTGTGTTCATGGACACTCCCTAGAAGGTTGCAGCTAGAACTCGGAGCACTCAGCGCTGCCGTAGTAGCAGGCCTTTGTGACATGCATACATGGCTGCACTGCAGGGTCAGGAGAATTCAAGCACCGCAGTGCACTGGCTCGGGCCTGTGATTGGAGAACTATGGTTCCTCCCATTCACTGTGTTCATGGACACTCCCTAGAAGGTTGCAGCTAGAACTCGGAGCACTCAGCGCTGCCATAGTAGCAGGCCTTTGTGACATGCATACATGGCTGCGCTGCGGGGTCAGGAGAATTCAAGCACCGCAGTGCACCTGCTCGGGCCTGTAATTGCAGAACTATGGTTCCTCCCATTCACTGTGTTCATGGACACTCCCTAGAAGGTTGCAGCTAGAACTCGGAGCACTCAGCGCCGCCGTAGTAGCAGGCCTTTGTGACATGCATATATGGCTGCACTGCAGGGTCAGGAGAATTCAAGCACCGCAGTGCACCGGCTCGGGCCTGTAATTGCAGAACTATGGTTCCTCCCATTCACTGTGTTCATGGACACTCCCTACAAGGTTGCAGCTAGAACTGGGAGCACTCAGCGCTGCCGTAGTAGCAGGCCTTTGTGACATGCATATATGGCTGCACTGCAGGGTCAGGAGAATTCAAGCACCGCAGTGCACCGGCTCGGGCCTGTAATTGCAGAACTATGGTTCCTCCCATTCACTGTGTTCATGGACACTCCCTACAAGGTTGCAGCTAGAACTGGGAGCACTCAGCGCTGCCGTAGTAGCAGGCCTTTGTGACATGCATACATGGCTGCACTGCAGGGTCAGGAGAATTCAAGCACTGCAGTGAACCGGCTCGGGCCTGTAATTGCAGAACTATGGTTCCTCCCATTCACTGTGTTCATGGACACTCCCTACAAGGTTGCAGCTAGAACTGGGAGCACTCAGCGCTGCCGTAGTAGCAGGCCTTTGTGACATGCATATATGGCTGCACTGCAGGGTCAGGAGAATTCAAGCACCGCAGTGCACCGGCTCGGGCCTGTAATTGCAGAACTATGGTTCCTCCCATTCACTGTGTTCATGGACACTCCCTACAAGGTTGCAGCTAGAACTGGGAGCACTCAGCGCTGCCGTAGTAGCAGGCCTTTGTGACATGCATATATGGCTGCACTGCGGGGTCAGGAGAATTCAAGCACCGCAGTGCACCGGCTCGGGCCTGTAATTGCAGAACTATGGTTCCTCCCATTCACTGTGTACATGGACACTCCCTAGAAGCTAGAACTCGGAGCACTCAGCGCCGCCGTAGTTGCAGGCCTTTGTGACATGCATATATGGCTGCACTGCAGGGTCAGGAGAATTCAAGCACCGCAGTGCACCGGCTCAAGCCTGTAATTGCAGAACTATGGTTCCTCCCATTCACTGTGTTCATGGACACTCCCTAGAAGGTTGCAGCTAGAACTCGGAGCAGTCAGCGTTGCCGTAGTAGCAGGCCTTTGTGACAAGCATGCTTGGCTGCGCTGCGGGGTCAGGAGAATTCAAGCACCGCAGTGCACCGGCTCGGGCCTGTAATTGCAGAACTATGGTTCCTCCCATTCACTGTGTTCATGGTCACTCCCTAGAAGGTTGCAGCTAGAACTCGGAGCACTCAGCGCTGCCGTAGTAGCAGGCCTTTGTGACATGCATACATGGCTGCACTGCAGGGTCAGGAGAATTCAAGCACCACAGTGCACCGGCTCGGGCCTGTAATTGCAGAACTATGGTTCCTCCCATTCACTGTGTTCATGGACACTCCCTACAAGGTTGCAGCTAGAACTGGGAGCACTCAGCGCTGCCGTAGTAGCAGGCCTTTGTGACATGCATACATGGCTGCACTGCAGGGTCAGGAGAATTTAAGCACCGCAGTGCACCGGCTCGGGCCTGTAATTGGAGAACAACGGTTCCTCCCATTCACTGTGTTCATGGACTCTCGATGCCAGCCCAGTTGCTAGCTACACACATGCTTTACAGTGCTCCGCTGCTCTAAAGCTGGGTCCGATCTTTAAACAATAAAATAAATAAAATAAAAAGATTTGACTCAACATTGACGATGCTAAGGCTGATGGGAATTGTTGTCCAAAACATCTGGAGAGCAAAAGGTTGCAGACTCCTGCTGGGTGTTTGTCAGCCTAATGCCATCAGACCGTCTGACATTGCTGAACAGTCATCAAAAGTGCCTATCTCTTCTCCCTGTCTGGTACACTCTTAGCCCTAGTCATGTCCCTCGGCTTGCTAGGAAATAACAACTAGGCCGAGGCCGGGTACTGAGTAGCATAATTTACTAACTCGGAAGCCCGCATTGGTATGGTACTGCATATCTGCTCCTATGTTGGAGTAATTGCCCCTGGAACGTCTTTGCTATGCGGGTGATTTTTGGTCAGCTGAGTTTACCTTTACGCGCAAAAAACATTTTCTATGCTCTTCTGGTCGTAAGTGCACTGTGTTTGCACCAGGGGTGTTGTTGGGTCTGGAAAAGATCAGGGGCTAAGCTATTGTTGGAACTGGCGGGACTCGGGGCTAGGTAGCATTTTGGTTGTAGCACTTGATCTGTTATCAGGGGCTACAACCAAAAGACCCGGGGCTATAGCCCCTTCAGCTCCCCCCCTAGCAACGCCTCTGCACCAATGGACACCAAGCAAATGACGTTAGCATGGGAGTCCCACTGTTCTGTCGCATCATTGGCCCCCTTCAGATCTGCAACCCCATTGGTGGTGGCCACATGAGGAAAGAGGAGGAGCTGTCTGTGTACGCAGCGGAGGAAAAGAATCCCACTGGCAGGAAGCACATATGGGAGACTGTAGGGACCTCTGCACACCACAGCAATATCTCTTAAAAACTGCTGTGCTTCCTGAAACTGTGAACATTATTAATTCGAATTGGAATGCTATTTTGTAGTCAACTGTACAGTGACGAATACTCTCGCAGTATTACACAGCTAAAATACATGAAATTGTTGGTTGCAGATTAAAAGTGCAATATCATCAGCAAACTTATAGACTCTGGGCCTCATCACAAGTATGGCGGTAAGGCAACAACAGCACCGGTATCACTATCGGCACCGTTGCTACCGTACCGCCGTACTAGGAGTTCTGCTCGTGGGTGCCCTTGCAGCGGTCTGACCTGGTGGCCGTACCGGCACCCGCGAGCAGAACATGATGGTAGCACTGGTACTGTTATTCTTATTAACAGTACCTGTGGTACCACCCTCCCCATTCCCATTGAGCCTTATGAGGCTCAATGGGAATGGGGATGTACCGGGCCTGGCACCCGCGAAAGGGCAATTACCAGGTCTGGCTGGTCTGGAATAGCCCAGTAATTGCCCATTCGCGGGTGCAGGACCCGGATGTGAGTTTGGAGGTAGCCTTGCCGGTAAAATCGTAATGAAGCCCTATGTCATGAATGAAATCGCAAGTCTGGAACACTGCTTCTCGAAATGTACATTTTTGAGTGACATGAAATGTAACTTTTAACCCCTTAAGTGCTAAGGACGAGTATGCTCCTCCTTTTTGCATAGATCTGCATAAAGCTCAGGTTTGCTTATGATCTAACTGCTCCTAAATCAATTAAATGTTGACATGGGATACTAAATGGATTTCAGATTTCCCTAATAATTGCAGCTGTACATTTATAGTGGCTATTTTTAAATGTATATGATACTGTCTCTTTTTGTATATTTTTGTGCGTATTCTTTAGATCTAAAAATTGTATATGATTGTGAATTTTGTTTTTCTACCATACCAACTTTTTCACTGCGATTGTAATAGGCACTACACACTTTTTTCAGTTTTTGTGTGCAAAAGTTTATATATAAAACGGTATCACACTACAATAATACAAAAATACAATATATGATTATACTACCATACCATGTAAATGTTCCTGAATGGCAGGGCATCTTGCCTTCGGGCCAGTTTGTGTGGCAGGAGGGAGGTGACCATAGAAGGATGGGTGGCCACCTTCCTCCACGGTGGCGTCTTGCCAGTCCACTTGCGCAATGACATTATCGCATCAGTGTGCCTTGCAGGGGTGTTGTTAGGTCTGGGAACGATCCGGGGCTATGCTAATGTCGGGTCTGTCGGGACACGAGACTAGCTAGCCTTTTGGTTGTAGCCCCTAAGCTTCTATCCGGGGCTACTACCAAAAGACCTGTGGCTATAGCCCCATCAGCCCCCCCCCCCTTAGCAACGCCTCTGGTGCCTTGCCACCTGTGTGGACGCCAGAGTCCCTTATAGGGTGCACAGCTGGGCCATAGCGTTCTTTTCCTTTCTGGTCCGGCCCGATAAGCATCAGAATTTCGCTCCCACCCTCCGTAATAGCAGAGGCATAGACAGTTTAGTGTGTGAGCAGGCACGGCCCACCCAAGATCTGTAAATGCCCACTCAGCAGCACTGTGTGGGCATATGCAGATGTTAATATCACTGCGGTCGGCCCAACAACACTAGCCTCAGGCCCCGCCTGTTAGACAATCCTGGCTACGCCTCTGCCTAATAGAGCTCTGCTAAGCGGCATCCACATTGCTATGGTAACCAGGCAGAGTAGGGGCGGACCCAGATGGATCTGGTTATACCAACTCGACTGGCCCCACTGCAGTGTCTACTCATCCATGTGGAGGAGCCAGGCAGGGCACTCTGGCATGAATGAATGTTACTGCACAGGGGCTAACAGGTAGCTCTTGTCAGCTCACATTTCCCGGGTTGTCAGGCAACAGGGCTCAGCCAGGCCGAGGGGTGAGGCAGCTCTCTCCCCAAGACACAGCCTCCTGTCTACCACAAAGAGGCCACCAACTTGGCAGCAGGTGCAAACAGCTGCTTAAGGGGCTTTTCCCCTATCATTTGTACCCAACAGCAACTAAAAGGGCTACAGTCTTATTTAACCCAAAGCTACCAGGCTCGGCTCCAGCGGGGGGGGGGGGCAGGGGGGCCAGGCCTCCCCAAGAAACTGCTCTGGCCCACCCCTAGAAAGGAGGCCTCTGCGCAGACCAAAAGTTGTTGCTGCTTGTGTGCCGTATCATTTTCTTTTAGTTCCGTTAATGAACATGAACAAAAGAAAACGGTACATGCACACAGTGCGCACATCGCACAGTGGTCAAGAATAGGGTTAAGGGCAATCGGGCTGCTATTATTAGACACAGCCACTTTTTGGACTCCAAAAAGCAGCCAGCAGCCTGCCGGCCATTAACCCTGGAGCACTGCAGTAAGTGGCTAAGTCACTCACAGAACACGCATGCAGAGCAACACAGAGCAAGGCTGCTCAGCTGGTGCTGGATCAGCGCACAGGCTGCCTTGGCCCATGCCTATGCATTAATTGAGCATTTTCACGTGCCCTGACTATGCGCAGGCGTGGGCCAAGCCTAAACACCCTTCCCTTGCTGGCACAAACATCATACTGCAGCGAATGCAGACATGGGTCGGGCCAGCTGCAGTGTCAGTGCGCCTACAATTTACATTGGAACTTCCCAAGTTCCAAGGCTGGAGTCAGCCGGACTTGGAGACAGAGGGCCTCATTACGACTTAATAAGGGCATGGCTGCCTCCAGAATCGTGTCCAGGTCCGGGTTCCCTGAATGGGGAAATACTGGGCCATTCCGAGTATGGAGGGCCCGGTATTTCCTCCTTCAGGGAACCCGGGCCCGGTCCTTCCCCATTCCCATTTGAGCCCTCATAGGGCTCAATGGGAATGGGGAGGGAGCTAACAACGGGCCCATTACGAACGGGCCCGTTGTTAGCTCCCTGGTCCACTCGCGGGACCCGCTATGGACGTCTGGAAAAACCAGATGTCTAGAGCGGGTCCCGTGAGGGGACCTCGTAATAGTGCAGAGTGGGTTTAACGGCACCGGCACCATTACCGGCGCCATTCAACCCATTCCGCACAAGCTATAATGAGGTCCAGAGAGTAGAATTTCAGTTAAAGGTAGGTGGTGGAGGAGGCAGAGGCCAGTCTGCCGTAGTCCCGGGGTGGCATACTTGGCAACCCTACAGATTTAGGCTGTAGGCAGTAGGCTACTGCTTTTTAAGCAGTCCTACAGCCTACACATAATCTGAACCTGCAGCATGCCATAGAGTCACATAAATGACTACTCTCCACTTTAAAAAGCAGTGGCCTACTGCCTACAGCCTAAATCTGTAGGGTTGATTTCAGTAACAGATCTTACTGCTTTTTAAAGTGGGGAGTAGTCATTTTTGTGACTCTACGCAGGCTGCAGAACCAAGCATGCAACACATAATTATACATTTTTAACATTTCAACATCTTTTCATGTTGTGCTGTTTAATGGGTTGTGTATTTTAGAATGCTACAATGGTGCCAAAAATGTATGTTTTGTGTTTTCCTGTGATGTCATTTTTATGGGAATTATTATTTCTGAAACTTGAAAAATCCTACATCTTTTTGGTCACAGAATGTTGGCAAGTATGTGGCACTGGCACACTGAGATTCTAACCAGAAACTGGCAGTCAGGGCACTGGCAGAAGACTCGGGATTGACAGTCTGTCAGGTACATCAGAGAAATAAATGACTGCCTGTCCTTCTCACTGAAGCCGGTAGACTCTACTGGCAGCCTGTGCTTTCCGAGATGCATGCTGATCGCAATAGAAACAGCTGTGTGTAACATTTCCAAGTTTAGTCCAAGAAAAAACAGTTTCATTTTGGCTTTAGTTGACACCTGGCCAGGAAATAAATGGGAAAGATTGCACAAATATATTTTAAAGGCATGCACTTTTACTTTTAAAAGAAGATAATTTTGAATTAAAAGCAGCAGGACGCACTTTTCACGTATTAGAACTTTTTAAGAGAGTGCAAAATCTGAACAGTCCTTGGAAATTTCAATATACTGTAATTGTGACTATGGAAGAGTTTTCACCACAGTGAGGGAACAGGCCCGCACAGACTAAATCACACTCTGGTGTCGTGTTACCAGCTTCAGTGAGAACGAAGGACAGACTGACCTGGCAGGGAACAAGCTAGGAAAGCCTGATGCTCTCAGTGCCAGGCACTGTAGCTCTGCTGCCCTTCTGGGCTTTTGTATTTGCAGCAGGAGGTAGGCAGAGAGACCCGGTAGTGGGCTAGTGGCTGGTAGTTTGTTGTTGTTGCTTTCTTGGCTGTGTAGGGTTAGAAAGTGACAGGTGCAGGGGGAGAGGTGCCATGCTTCTTTGGGAGAGACACACCACATGTCAGAATGAGGTGCAGGGAGAGATATATTGCATGAGGGAGACAGCAATGTGTGGTGGGGTTGGGAGTGAGGAAGAAAAATGGGAGGAGGCACCCCAGTAGAGTGTGGTGCATTTGGCAGTAGGGTGCAAGGGACTGTTGTAGTCATAGAAGGAGAAGTACACTGAGAATGGGCAGTTTAAGTAATAGTGAGGTAGGTTCAGAGAGCGTGGTCTATGAGAAATATAGCTAGCAGGGACTCGAGACAGGGTTTACACGAGAGAGCTCAGCTGTTTGGGAGATAGCCATGCACTGGCAAAACCATTGCTGCAACAACAAAAAATCACAGCAGGTTCAAATATTGCCACAATTTGTGAAGTGCTAAACAATTATGCATATGCTTTTCCAGGACTGCATGAAATATATGTCGCTCCACTGGTCATAGGCATTTCACCTACGTCCTTTGAGAACTCATTTTCTACTATGTCCCGTTGTAACGCTCACCTGATTCCCGTAGAGGTGCCGGTCTTGACTGGGCGTATACCGTATCTTCAAAGGTGATGTGTAACACACGGCTGGCTCTTTGGGCTGGACCTCTGTGCACTGTATGTCTGACTCGAAGGGTAAGATGTCTGCAGATAGAAAATATGGGATTAAGGAACTGGGTTATTGAATGTCTCTCTCTTCTTCCCTTTCTCTTCTCCTGTAGAACCCCAAAGGTTAACGCTCTCACCTTAGGTAAGTGAACGCTGTGCTCTCCATCTGCCTCGGGGCAGGGTGCTGTAACCAGTTTCTTCACTGGATAAGGGGAGCAGGCCTCTTGACTTCAGAGGACTGCTGTCCGTCGTTTACTGCACGAACGGTAAGTTTCGAGTAATTCTAATGTCTTTAAAGTCTTTAGTAATGATGTCTCTTGTTTTGCAGGGTTCCGGCGATGGCGGATGACGGGCTGAAGTGAGTTGAAGATGGAGCCCGTGTGATGAATAGAAGCGCCTGGAAGCACGTAAGTAAGCGCTTGTTGCCTGCTTCACGATGCGCTCTAACTGTCTTTTTATTTTGCAGGTACAAGTTCGGAGCGGCTGCAGGGTGCCGGAATACCCACTGGGTTAGATGTGGAAAGGAGTAATGGCACGTGAGTATTAAAGTTCCCCAATGTCTTTAAACGCACCTTGTTTTGTCTTTCAGATGCGGGATGCAGCGCCGAAGGCCTCCGGAGCGTGCGAAGAGTTGGTAAGCTTTTGTCTTTCAGATGCCGGAATGCAGTGTGAAGACCTCCGGAGCGCACGAAGAGTAGGTAAGCCTTTGTCTTTCAGATGCCGGAATGCAGCGCGAGGCGTTGGTGACAGCCGATGGACCAGGTAAGTGAAGAGCTGTCACTGAAGACCGTAATGCTAACCTGTTCTTTCTTGTCTTTATAGGTGTTGCTGAAGACTGGATTCAGGATGGTAAGCCTTTTTCCTTAGGCCCAGGATTAGATGCAGAAGACACGATGAGCGTTCTGCTGCAGAGGATGGAGAATAACGCAAAGCAAGATTCATCCATCGGGTGTGGTTTAAATAGCCTCCTGTAGTGCTTAGGTGTCTCCTTCCACAGCCACGCCTAGGTAAGAAAAGAGTTCCTGCTTTCCAGAAGAGTTCCAGTGTTCTGAATCTAGGGAGTGGCTCCTGCCCCACCCAACAGGAAAAGTAGTTCCAAACAGAAGAGGATCAGAGGCTCAACTGGCAGGCAAGTAAGCAGCATGGTCTGCTGCAGGTAAGTCCACCCAAGCATTATGAGCCCGGCGCTTCCAGCGCTGGGACTGGGCATATTTATGAGCCTGGTGCCACTGGCGCCAGGACTGGGTCCAAAAGGTCCCAATTGGGACTGGTTGGCACTTGGAACCTGGGTTATGGATCAGCTTCCAAGGGAGTTGGGAAAACCCTGACCTTTTGGAAGCAGAGATCATGACAGTACCCCCCCTCAAGGCCCCTCCCAAACCGGGCTTCTCTGGGGGTTTTGGCTTGTCAGGAAATGTTCGGGGAAATCTTTTGATTAGGCGAGGAGCGTGGACATATTCAGCAGGTTCCCAGGATCTCTCTTGGGGGCCGTAGCCTTTCCAGTCAATTAGGTAAAATAGTTTAGATTTGGAGATCTTGGAGTCCAGAATGCTTTTGACTTCAAACTCGAATTCTCCATCAACTAGGATAGGTTTTGGAGATTTAGTTAGTCGGGTTTGAGGTTGCACGGGTTTTAATAGAGAGACGTGGAAGACCGGATGTATCCTCATGTGCGGGGGCAAGTCCAACTTGACCGCTACTGGGTTTACTATGGTAGTGATGGAATAGGGACCAAGGTATCTTGGGTTGAATGTGCGTGGCCCTTTTAGAGGTAGATATTTGGTGGATAACCAGACTTGATCCCCTACTTGATATTGAGGGGCTTCCTTCCGATGTTGATCTGCTCCTTTCTTGTATTGTTCTTTAGCCCTTTGAAGGTGAGAAACAGCTTCCTTAAAGGCTTGGGTGATTGTAGAATGCAGGTAGTCTACTGCTGGTGTTTCAAGATCTTGGAGGGGATCCAACTCCGAGGTTCGAGGGTGACTGCCGTACAAAAGAAAAAACGGGGTTTTCCCAGTTCCCGAATGGACAGAGTTATTGTAGGCATATTCGGCTATCCAAAGGATGTCTTTCCAAGTTTTTTCAGTTTGTTGCAACATGCAGCGTAAATACTGTTCCAGAGTTTGATTGGTCCTCTCGGTTTGTCCGTCGGTCTGAGGGTGGTGACTGGTCGATAGTCTCACATCAATTTGAGCCGACCGACAGCAACTTCGCCAAAAATGAGAAATAAATTGACTACCTCGATCCGAAATTAGAACCGAAGGAAAACCGTGCAGTCGGACGATGTTTTCGAGAAATTCTCGGGCCAGAGTTGCTGCTGTTGGCAAGCCTTTGAGCGGAATGAAATGCGCCATCTTGGAGAATAAGTCCACGATTACTAGAATCGTATTGTATCCGGAGCATGGAGGTAGATCGGTGATGAAGTCCATAGAAAGCGTATGCCAAGGGCGAGGTGGGATGTCAATAGGGCGTAAGAGGCCTGCTGGTCTTTCCTTTTGACTCTTGTTTTGGGCGCATACTCCACAGGACATTATAAAGTCTCTGATATCTTTTTTCCAAGACGGCCACCAGAAGTAGCGCTTGATCTTTTCTGAGGTCTTGGCCATACCGGGATGTCCTTCCATTAAAGAATCGTGATAACAAGAGATTACTTTTTTCTGTAAATCTGTGCTGGGTAGGTATAATCGTTCTTGGAAATACAATAAGTTGTCCTTTACTGCAAAGTCCTTTCCCTGCAGATGCCAATTCTGTATGTCTGCTGGAGTTACAAGTTGCCTGGCTTTATCCTTAACTTCCTCTATGGATTCTGTGGCGATTACACCCAGAATTCTTTGTTCGGGAATGATTGGTACAGGTTTAGGGTTGATCAAGTGTTCTTCCACTCCCATCCGAGAAAGGGCATCAGCTTTACCGTTCTTTGTACCAGGTCGATAGGTAATTATGAAGTCAAACTCGGCAAAGAATAATGCCCAACGGAGTTGTCTAGAGGATTGGGCTTTTGCGGTTTTCAAATATTGCAGGTTTCGGTGATCCGTAATCACAGTAATGGTGTGTCGGGCCCCCAGCAGATAATGCCGCCAAGCCTTAAAGGCAGACTTGATAGCCAGAAGTTCCTTGTCAGTAATCGTGTAATTGATTTCAGGAGGCGAGAATTTGCGGGACCAAAATGCCACAGGATGCAACTGATTGGTTACCGGGTCCTTTTGTGATAGAACTGCCCCCATGGCAAGGCTTGAAGCATCAGTTTCCACGATGTAGGGGAGTTCGGGGCGAGGGTGTTTTAAGATTGGTGCAGAGATAAATTTAGTCTTCAAATCCTGGAAAGCTTGTTCCGCCTCGGTAGACCATTCAAAACGTTTGTTTTTCTTTAACAAGGCAGTGATGGGCTGGACTATTCGAGAGAATTCGGGGATAAACCTGCGGTAAAAGTTAGCGAAGCCTAACATGCTTTGCACACCTTTTACGGAGGATGGTGATGGCCATTTGAGAACTGCATCGACCTTCTTTGAATCCATACGCACTCCGCCAGGTGATAATATGAATCCCAAGAATTCAACTTCAGTCACGTTGAAAACACATTTTTCCAAACTTAGCGAAAAGTTTGTGTTGACGCAATCTTTCGAGGACCATTTTCACGTGTTTCCGATGTTCAGATTCCGATGAAGAATAAACGAGGATGTCGTCAATGTAAACAACAACACACACATCTATGAGCTCTCTGAGGACATCGTTCATAAAATATTGAAAGGCGGCCGGGGCATTGCAAAGTCCGAAGGGCATGACCTGATATTCAAATAGCCCATACTTGGTGCGGAAGGCCGTCTTCCATTCATCGCCCTCTTTTACTCGTACCAAGTGGTAAGCTCCTCTAAGATCCAGCTTTGTATATATGCATGCTTTTCTGACTTGGTCCAGGAGTTCAGGGATCAAAGGTAACGGATATCTATTCTTAACGGTGATCTGGTTCAGGGAGCGATAATCTATACAAGTTCTAAGGTCTCCTTCCTTTTTTGGAACGAAGAACAAAGCTGAAGAAGCAGGGGACTTGGAAGGACGAATAAACCCATTTGCCAGGTATTGATCCAGGTATTGTCGAAGGTGAAGGTTCTCAGGCTCGGTGAGGGCATAAATTCTACTACAAGGAGGAGTAGATCCAGGTATCAGGTCTATCTGGCAGTCATAAGACCTATGAGGAGGTAGAGAGTTAGCCTGATCCTTCCGGAAAACATCTTGGTATTCTAGGTATTCGGGAGGTAACTGGGGAGTCTCCGAAGAAATTGCTGCCAGTGCAACACCAGGTGGAGGGTGACAAGTAGAGACACATTCTGGAAACTGGACCGTTCTTGCTCGCCAATCGATCAGAGGATTGTGTTTCTCTAACCAAGGTATTCCTAGAATAATCTGAAACTGAGGGGCCTTGATCACATCGAACACGATCTTCTCATGGTGTCCATCTTGACTTACTAGCGTCACCTCTTGAGTGGTATGCGTTACTGGCCCGGAGGCTATCTCCGTACCATCCACCGTAGTAATGACGTCCTTTACAGCCTTGGGACAAAGAGTTAGATTCATCCTCAAAACCATTTCATGATCCACATAATTGCCGATGGCACCGCTGTCGACGTAAGCTTCAATTGCATGTAATCGATCCGGATTATCAGGGCTAATGAGGACCATAGGTATCACGAAATGGGAGGTCACGGAACTGGTTTTCACGCTCGGCAAGAGGACCTCTAGTCTTGTCGGGCGAGGTCGTTTCCCTGCTCAGAGTTTGTAACTTTGGTAACTGCAGCTCCTACTGCCTTCTTGGCAGGTTTCACCGGACAGTCTCGAAGAAAGTGCCCTGAGTTTCCGCAATAGAGGCATAATTGCAACTGTTTTCTCCTTTCCCGCTCCTTTTGTGTTAGAGGACCTTTCAGACCCCCTATTTGCATGGGTTCCCCGGAGTCTACTCCTTTGGAAGGAGTTGGCGGTTTGGAAAATACTTGAGCATCAAACTTGGAACGATCGGCCTTCCTGTTCTGCAGTCTGTGATCTATTTGAACGACTAAGTCTATAAAGTCCGAACAATCTTGTGGGGGATTCACTACTTGGGCTAACACATCTTTGAGCTCTCCACGTAGACCTCTATAAAACAGCGTAATCCTTTTGTCCTCAGGCCATTGAGTTTCCACTATCAGTCTGTTGAAAGACGCAATATAAGCCAAAAGGTCTTGATTACCTTGTCGCAACGAAAGAAACTCATTGTCCAAGGCCTGCCCCTGTGAATGTCTTGCGAACAGTTTTTCCATACTGAGCTGAAAAGCTTGAAAATCATGGAGGACCGGATCATCTTGATTTACTAGAGGGATCGACCAGTCTGCCGCATTGCCACTAAGGTACGAAAGCACGAAAGCTACTTTAGCTTGATCAGTTGGAAAGGCTGCTGGCCGGCATAAGAAATGCAACCGGCACTGATTGATAAATACTGCAAACCTCTTTGGGTCACCAGAAAATCGTTCGGGCGGAGCCAGAGGTACATTCCCAGGTAGGTTGATCTGCACTGGATTCATAGAGGATGTAGAAGGAAGATTTACCCCAGATGCGGGTAACGGGGTCTGTCCGGCTTGTGACTGTAGCAATTGTCTAGCGAGATCATCTGTTCGCTCCTTGGAAATAATCAGTTCCCTTCTTAGAGCGTTCGTTTCCTGACGGGCTGCATGCACTTCTGCCCTTAGTTCCCCAAGTAACTGGGCTAGCTGGTCGGTATCCGAGGTTTCCATAGCGCCTGGACGGGAGTTTTGTGGTAGGCTTTGCGTTCTGTAACGCTCACCTGATTCCCGTAGAGGCGCCGGTCTTGACTGGGCGTATACCGTATCTTCAAAGGTGATGTGTAACACACGGCTGGCTCTTTGGGCTGGACCTCTGTGCACTGTATGTCTGACTCGAAGGGTAAGATGTCTGCAGATAGAAAATATGGGATTAAGGAACTGGGTTATTGAATGTCTCTCTCTTCTTCCCTTTCTCTTCTCCTGTAGAACCCCAAAGGTTAACGCTCTCACCTTAGGTAAGTGAACGCTGTGCTCTCCATCTGCCTCGGGGCAGGGTGCTGTAACCAGTTTCTTCACTGGATAAGGGGAGCAGGCCTCTTGACTTCAGAGGACTGCTGTCCGTCGTTTACTGCACGAACGGTAAGTTTCGAGTAATTCTAATGTCTTTAAAGTCTTTAGTAATGATGTCTCTTGTTTTGCAGGGTTCCAGCTATGGCGGATGACGGGCTGAAGTGAGTTGAAGATGGAGCCCGTGTGATGAATAGAAGCGCCTGGAAGCACGTAAGTAAGCGCTTGTTGCCTGCTTCACGATGCGCTCTAACTGTCTTTTTATTTTGCAGGTACAAGTTCGGAGCGGCTGCAGGGTGCCGGAATACCCACTGGGTTAGATGTGGAAAGGAGTAATGGCACGTGAGTATTAAAGTTCCCCAATGTCTTTAAACGCACCTTGTTTTGTCTTTCAGATGCGGGATGCAGCGCCGAAGGCCTCCGGAGCGTGCGAAGAGTTGGTAAGCTTTTGTCTTTCAGATGCCGGAATGCAGTGTGAAGACCTCCGGAGCGCACGAAGAGTAGGTAAGCCTTTGTCTTTCAGATGCCGGAATGCAGCGCGAGGCGTTGGTGACAGCCGATGGACCAGGTAAGTGAAGAGCTGTCACTGAAGACCGTAATGCTAACCTGTTCTTTCTTGTCTTTATAGGTGTTGCTGAAGACTGGATTCAGGATGGTAAGCCTTTTTCCTTAGGCCCAGGATCAGATGCAGAAGACACGATGAGCGTTCTGCTGCAGAGGATGCAGAATAACGCAAAGCAAGATTCATCCATCGGGTGTGGTTTAAATAGCCTCCTGTAGTGCTTAGGCGTCTCCTTCCACAGCCACGCCTAGGTAAGAAAAGAGTTCCTGCTTTCCAGAAGAGTTCCAGTGTTCTGAATCTAGGGAGTGGCTCCTGCCCCACCCAACAGGAAAAGTAGTTCCAAACAGAAGAGGATCAGAGGCTCAACTGGCAGGCAAGTAAGCAGCATGGTCTGCTGCAGGTAAGTCCACCCAAGCATTATGAGCCCGGCGCTTCCAGCGCTGGGACTGGGCATATTTATGAGCCTGGTGCCACTGGCGCCAGGACTGGGTCCAAAAGGTCCCAATTGGGACTGGTTGGCACTCGGAACCTGGGTTATGGATCAGCTTCCAAGGGAGTTGGGAAAACCCTGACCTTTTGGAAGCAGAGATCATGACACCCGTGTAGTCACAGCCTTGCAGCGCTCAATGCTTCATGATTGCAAAGAAAATCTGACCATATTAGCATGCAAGAAGGAACTGACGGAAAATCTTTGCATGGATGACTTTGTATGGGAGTTTTCAAAGATAAAGAGAAAGTTACCCCTTTAAATCAGTTGCCAAAGGACTGTTCTCATTTGTCAAGAATACAGCTTTTTTGCATGGATGTCTTTGTAAGGGAGTTTAAAAAGTTAAAGAGAAAATTACCCTTTTAGTTTAAATCAAAATATTCTCATTTGTCGAGAATACAGTTTTTTTGAGAAACAAATTCACGTCTTGCTAATTTTTTCCTCTATTGTTTTTTGTTCACAGTATAAGTCTAACCTAATTAATCATAAATGTTTATGCAGTTTGAATTCTACAAATGAAAAAAAATTGAAAGAACACAGATGGGCTGCTTGGTTAAAAAGGCAAGGACAAAACCAACGGTTTGATCTTTTGGTTAAGTATGCGGTAGGCATCTGCTAGGCACTGCTACTATGGTGGTACCACCTGGCCATAGGCTTGCAACAGTGCTGTTAAAATTATATGATTACCTAGACATTTGATAGCAGTGCTTGGCACATTCCTATGTAATGCATATACATAAGCCACCTGGCTTTGCCAATCCTTGTTTTTAACAGGACTTCAGTGCAAGGAACAGATAATAATCAAGTGGTTAATAGCGCACTTGGTCAAGACATGTTTATTACACCATTAGACATTTACTTCTGCAATAAACACTCAGCAGACTGCTTAGAAATAACTCTGGCAGACAAAAGTGTGAAATTTCGTATTGATAGAGTGGTCTCAAAGAGATCTCAGGGGGTTGTGTTTTGGGTGGCCAGGGGCAGGTAGTGGGTGTGTACTTTCTCACTTGCCAACTCTCACTTTACTGTATTCGAATACAATAGTTTCAGATTAAAAGTGTCACATCATAGCCCAAACTAAAAATAAAATGGATAAGATGTGCAAATATGGACTCTGCAGAGCTGTTAATTATTACACAAACTGCATGCAGAGTGCCAACCCAGTAACGATGCCAAGAATGGGACTTTCAGAATGTCTCTTCTATACTTGGGTGTCAGGCAGCCTGCCCTGCCTGAAAATGTGTCATGGCAAGAATGATGACTTTGTTCCTCTTCACTCTAAGGGTACCTCTCATAATGATTCCTACCTAATCAGAATGTATCCTTTGTACTTGGGCAGGTTTAGCAGCTTGCCCTGCCTGCCAGGGACTAGGGCAAGATGGCGAGTATGGGCCGTGTTTTAGTGCTTTCTGTCGTACGTACTTACTAGAGGGTTTCTGACCAAACAAGTATGGAAGGCTCCGCGGCCAGAGGATGTCATGGCTGCGGCTGTTTATAAAGTACTGATCCTCATTAGCTCATGCAGTTTGGATAACTGTCCATAGTGCCTGTATGGAAACAGAATCTAACCCGTGCATTGTTTGTGCCAGAAGCTTGGAAGGCTATATAATGGAGCTCCGGGGTGGGTTAGACTACTCTCACACCAACTGGAAATTGAGCTCCCCCAATAACACCTCTTGCCCACATAGATGATACATTCTGGAGCTGGGCCTGGCTACCATAGAGTCTATATTCCATCCAAGCCTTTTACTTAATGTCTCCTGTTTTTGAGTGTGCATTTGTGAGCTGTTTAATGATTTTGCGCATTTTACTAATGCTGTGTTTCCTTTTAGAAAACTTTTGCAGACTCTCAAACGTTAAAAATACATACTGTACATCTTGAGAGGACTGTGCGACCCGCTGGTCAGGTAAAAGACCAAGAGGTTGGCACAGCTCTTAACAAACTCTAAAGTGTGGTGTCTCGTCGACTGAATGCCGCCTGGAGCGGTTCTAAATATGCGCGCGACCCCCGACCCGTCGTCCATTTTGCATTTCCCAAGAGCGCCATCTGCACTTCTGTTCTAGTTTGCAGCCTCATTAACCTGCGACACACGGGGCGCAGCGGCTGGCTAACGAGGTGGCTGAATAATAAAGAGGTTAACTAACTATAGCAGAGCGTGCCCTTTGCAATCCAGATCTGTTTCTTACTCATTGTCCTGCATTGTTTCTTACTGTCATTTGCTTGTCTGCGTTGCACGCTGTGCAGTCGATAATGACGCCTCAGAACACAGCCTGCTGAAGAGCACATATTATTAGGATATGATATTTTATTCATAGCGTGCCTATACACAAGTGTTTCAAGGCGCGAACATTCATTAAATGAATTAAAACAAACCAAATACTCTAGTTTAATTTACAAAGAAAATCCAAATGTCCTGCAATACAATCACAACGGTTTCTCACCAATAGCATTAGCATAGCCTTCATGTGCAAGATCAGTATTTATTCCGCCGGTTATATAATTGGTGTAATAGATACCGTTTTTGAAACGATATGTAGTCCTAGTTGCTTTCTGACCATCGTCCTTCGCATTCGCCAAACATCCTAAGGCTGGAGTTAGATTGGCAAATTCAACCATTGCAAGAACATGTGGCAAGTGTTTTTTTGGAGCAGGGGATACATGATATCACCACATAGAACAGAAAGCTGCTTACATGTTGTCAATGTTGTCCCACATGCATTCGTTTGTTCGTTTGTATGTGCATTAGCACAGAGGGGTAATAATAGCAATAAATGTGTTGGATTTTCGGTGGTGAAGTAAAAAACTTAAAATAGTGACTAAAGTAAAGAGCAAACTGTTAGTAAATTAAATTTGGTTTTATTTTGTAGTATTTAAAAAACAAGATTGTCTTCATAAGTTAAGCATTTTAATTGCAAGCATGGTTAAACCGGAAAAGGTTTAACATGAGCATGTATCAGGTATAACGTAAAAGTAAATGATTTCTAATTAAAAAAGGGAAAGCATTTGACCACGTCTTAGCTTTCTCTTTGCTGTGTTAACTTTGGTGTTTTAATGTGTCAGTGAGATAAATATTCCAATTGAGTGAGTGTATATTTGAAAAAATATCTTGCCCAAAACAAATTGAATTGTTGTTTCAATGTCTGCTTTGGGAAGCGAGAATGTTCAAAATGAAGTCATTGCCCGTAGTTATTGACTGCTCTCTGAACATTCTGATTGGCTTGTGAGGAGTTCAATAATGATCTCCATGTGCTAATAAATATTCAAGTCTGCACCTTGAAAAACGTCCCAGGTAATTTCCCGGGGTTAACCCAGTTGTCAGTAAAAGTGTTTGTTGATATGCTAAACTTTGACAGATGTCGATCTTGCGCTCATGTACACTCATTAGTGTTTTGACAAGTGTGTGAGGCTTAGATATTATCGGCTTGACATTAGTGAAAAGGGGTAAACATTTGCCCTGCAGCAGGAATGGAATTGGGCCAGAGCAAGACAGAGCTGCGCTGCAGCACAAGCTGTCTTGCCAGAGCCTCAAGTTGAGGGCTGCACACCTGAACGCTCAAGGGTCAATGTGTGCAGCTGTCCAAAGGCTTTACAAGCAATATCTGAAAGGCCCATTTGTACACAAGGACAGCCCAAACTCCAAGAGTGTAACTGTCCAAAGCTGCATATGTCTCGTGCTTTGCACACATTTTATTGTCATGGTGAGTATTCTGACAGGAAATGAGCACCATACCCAATGTTCATTGTATGCTCAGAAGGAATGCACGTTTGAATTACTATCACAGACATGTTTGATAAATTGGTGCTCAATCTTATATACCCAAAATGCTCATTGTTTTTATGCAAAGCAGACAGCATCCAATATTCACGACCCCACTAATGCCTCCCCCTGTGCGAAGGTGGGAGAGGAGGAAGAGCCAGCAGTACATTTTGCTCATTTCCAGCATTGGCCTGCAGGAATGGTGCAGACTGAGTTCTGCTCCACCCACTGAAATGGAATGTAGAGCATTGCACTTGCCTTCTTGGTTCTTCCTCCCATTGGTGTGTGGGCAGTGGGCACAGCAGAAAAGACTACAAGTCAGAATGCAAGCTCCTTACACATAGATTTCTTGAGAGAGGATATAGCCCTAAAAGCATCAATCTTGCAATTGACAAATATAGACACACCAAACAAAAAGAATTGGTCAATAAGAGTACCAAAGACAGATCCCAAACACAACCTATTGCAATTATAACACAATACACCAAAGAAAGCAATACTTTGTATCGAATGGCAGCCAAACACTGGGATAGCCTAAAATTAGATAAAGATTTGACTCCTTTTCTTTATGACAAGCCCAAGTTTACATTCACGCAAGCGCCAACCATTAGAAAAAAACGATGTCCGTCCTTTTAAAACACCAAATCAGAAACGCTGACAAAAAGCTGGCTATTAAGTGAAGGTGGCTTTTATAAATGTGGGCATTGTAATCAATGCAAATATGCTTGGGACAAATGTAAAATCTTTAGAGATCAGTTCGGCAACAAAATTAATATCAGAGACCACATTAATTGTAAAACATGCTATCTTGTTTATATAATTCAATGTGTTTGTGGTAAGAATTATGTTGGCAGTACTATCAGACAGTTGCGCATACGCATCAGGGAACATTTCTTAAGTTTGAAGAACACAGAGCCAAAGACACCACTGGCCATACATTGGCAAAGCCAACACTAGATGGATAATATGGATGATTTAAGATTTTTGGGTCTCATGAAAGCTAAAAAAGGAAAATGAGGTGGTAATTTAGAATTGTTACTACGGAAAATGGAAGCCAAATTAATTTGTCTTCTACGGTCTACAGAACATGGACTCAATTCAGATCATGAGATGCATGTATTTCTATGATTGTAATATACTGAATATATACTATGATGTCTTACAAAATCATCGGGGCAACATGTCGTTTACAACCTAACACCAACAGTGCGACCTAAGGGTAACACCCTCTTTAATAGCTGTAGGCTCTCTTTTCACCCACTAATAATTACGCTGTAGTTCAGCAGCAATTATTATCACAATTACTCAAAACTGAGCCTCATATAAATTAGACTGGCCTTCACAAAGTGTAACACAAATGCCAAGTCTAATTTCTATTCATACGTTTAAATAGTTTTATTCACATTACACACTAAGTACATGTACTAGGGCATTCAGATTGCAGCTGCATGCACCAGTAATCACAATGCAGACATGAGATTCGACTGAGTTAACAGTCAGATTCAAAATGAACTATAAGTGATGACGTTTATTGTTTACAGTATGACATCACGTGCTGTTTTGCGTGTGATGTCATCACTCAACGTGAGGCCAGCATTTTGTTTTGCCGCTAGTATCAAAAATGAGAAGAAACAGAATGGACGGTTTAATCGATGCTGATGTGAGGCTACTCTAGGGATTGACCCTTACTTAATAGGTGAGTTGAATTAATCTCTACAATACACTTTTTGTAGCCTGACAATAGATAATGTCAGTGAACATATATTTTGGATTTGTTTAGGATACTGGGATCTAACCCTAAAAACATTCCTGACTGCAATAGAAGAGATATCGTGTCACGATTGAAATAATGATCAGAATTTGAGGGGGGCGAAATTATTATTATTGATACAACCTCATATACAGAGAAGTACATAATGAATACCCCAATTAATAATAATACATTTTTGAATACAGATATTGAAGATTAAAACATAAGATAAGGGTAAGAAAAGCAACAATGTTGTGGCCAGTGTACAGGGGAGCACAATTTGGGTGCCTCGCACAATTTGGATTCTAGCATGCCTTTTTCTTTACAAAATCAACACCAATAGGTCATGGTGATTTAGGAATCAGAAACAACCTAATATTGGTAGAAGGTTGCACCAAGCGCATGCACCCCAATGATGGGTTAAGGACCACGTTATTTAATAATTAATCACAATAACTTATAGAATAAGATAACGAATTGTTAGAACTGTGTGAGAATATATGTTAATTCAAAATGCATAGTTAATTGGAAATGCTTTTTCTTTTGCCCAGCGCCGTAATTGCCATGGATGCTTACACTTCCCAACCTTCATCAACCTGTGTGGTATGTTTTGGAAAATTTGCTTTCTTTCTACATGCTGCTAATCATGATTTGTTTTTATTGCATCTCCCATGTTGATTTTGATATCAATGATAATGATCATCTATGTGCTTATGGTTTAATATGGTTTCTATGGATACAAATAGCCTTGAGAACGACCGCAGAGGTCGAAACACATGTCGGCTATACCGTTGTTGTTCTGCACGACAAGAATATAAAGAAAACAACATTTTGATTCCAATGTGTGGACTTTAATTGCTACCAAATAGAATACTATGGATGAGGAATATTAGTTCCAAGCGCGGTGATAGCCTTGCAACATACAAACAATTAGGGGCCGATTCATGGAACAAACGTGCGCCGAAAATCTACGCGCAAGTAGGCGCAAGCAGGCGCAAGCGGAAAAAAACAGGCGCACGCGCACGCGCGCGATTCATGGAAGTCCCTGCGCGTGTTCACCGCGCGATGTGCGCCAAACCCGTGCATGGCGCACAAGTCACTGCAACATCGCGAAAGGCGTGCGCGACGGTGCGCGACGCGCACAGTGAAAGCGCACAACCTCAGCGCACACAGCAGAAAGTGGGCGGGACATGGGGCGTAACGCGCGGAATGGGGAACAACACGCGAAAATAAGGGCGTAACTGGGGATGCACTGCACGGAAGCAGAGGTAACGCCCACACGCACACGAACCACACGTATTCATGGAATGGAATAGGGCAAACCCACGCACAGCCAAAGCCGCGCACAAGCTGAAACACGTCCGCCACACGAAGGCAGGCGGTAGAGTCCCAGCGCATCAAAAAAGTGGCGCCGCGGGAAGTAAAATACGCGATTGAGCGGGGTACGTGTATTCCGGGGGTGCGCGGGAAGTTACACACGCGAATGAGCGGGCTACGTGTATTCCGGGGGTGCGCGGGAAGTGACACACGCGATTGAGCGGGGTACGTGTATTTCGGGGGTGTGCGGGAAGTTCCACACGCGATTTGGCCGGGTACGTGGATATCAGGGGTGCGCGGGAAGTTCCACACGCGATTTGGCCGGGTACGTGGATTTCGGGGGTGCGCGGGAAGTTCCACACGCGATTTGGCCGGGTACGTGTATTTCGGGGGTGCGCGGGAAGTTCCACACGCGATTTGGCCGGGTACGTGGATATCAGGGGTGCGCGGGAAGTTCCACACGCGATTTGGCCGGGTACGTGGATTTCATGGGTGCGCAGGAAGTTCCACACGCGATTGAGCGGGGTACGTGTATTTCGGGGGTGCGCGGGAAGTTCCACACGCGATTTGGCCGGGTACGTGGATTTCAGGGGTGCGCGGGAAGTTCCACACGCGATTTGGCCGGGTACGTGGATATCAGGGGTGCGCGGGAAGTTCCACACGCGATTTGGCCGGGTACGTGGATTTCAGGGGTGCGCGGGAAGTTCCACACGCGATTGAGCGGGGTACGTGTATTTCGGGGGTGCGCGGGAAGTGACACACGCGATTTGGCCGGGTACGTGGATATCAGGGGTGCGCGGGAAGTTCCACACGCGATTGAGCGGGGTACGTGTATTTCGGGGGTGCGCGGGAAGTTCCACACGCGATTTGGCCGGGTACGTGGATTTCAGGGGTGCGCGGGAAGTTCCACACGCGATTGAGCGGGGTACGTGTATTTCGGGGGTGCGCGGGAAGTGACACACGCGATTTGCCCGGGTACGTGGATTTCAGGGGTGCGCGGGAAGTTCCACACGCGATTGAGCGTGGTACGTGTATTTCGGGGGTGCGCGGGAAGTTCCACACGCGATTCGGCCTGGTACGTGGATATCAGGGGTGCGCGGGAAGTTCCACACGCGATTTGGCCGGGTACGTGGATTTCAGGGGTGCGCGGGAAGTTCCACACGCGATTTGGCCGGGTACGTGGATTTCAGGGGTGCGCGGGAAGTTCCACACGCGATTGAGCGGGGTACGTGTATTTCGGGGGTGCGCGGGAAGTGACACACGCGATTTGGCCGGGTACGTGGATATCAGGGGTGCGCGGGAAGTTCCACACGCGATTGAGCGGGGTACGTGTATTTCGGGGGTGCGCGGGGAGCAGCACACCCTCTACAGTGTACCCTCTACACCCTCCACGGCCCCTGCAGGTGGCTCACACCACAGGGGCCTACCCAGCACATGTCCTGCAGGCACCCCATCCACCATGGCCATGCCCACCAGCCAACCCACATATCAACTAGCACTACTGCCCACCAACGCATGTCCCCCTGCACCCCCAGCCACCAGGGGCAGCCTCCAGCAGGCCCCCACCCATGTCTCCCCCCACCCCCCACCCCCCAGCAGTGCAGGGGCAGCCTCCACCTGGCACCCACACATGTCTCCCAGCACCCCCACCCCCTAGCATCCAGGGGCACCCTCCACCAGGCCCCCACTCATGTCTCCCCCCACCCCCACCCCCCAGCAGTGCAGGGGCAGCCTCAAACAGGCCCCCACTCATGTCTCCCACCACCCCCACCCCCCCAGCATCCAGGGGCACCCTCCACCAGGCCCCCACACATGTCTCCCAGCACACCCACCCCCCCAGCATCCAGGGGCACCCTCCACCTGGCACCCACACATGTCTCCCAGCACCCCCACCCCCTAGCATCCAGGGGCACCCTCCACCAGGCCCCCACTCATGTCTCCCACCACCCCCACCCCCTAGCATCCAGGGGCACCCTCCACCAGGCCCCCACTCATGTCTCCCACCACCCCCACCCCCCAGCCACCAGGGGCACCCTCCACCAGGCCCCCACTCATGTCTCCCCCCACCCCCACCCCCCAGCAGTGCAGGGGCAGCCTCAAACAGGCCCCCACTCATGTCTCCCACCACCCCCACCCCCCCAGCATCCAGGGGCACCCTCCACCAGGCCCCCACTCATGTCTCCCACCACCCCCACCCCCCAGCCACCAGGGGCACCCTCCACCAGGCCCCCACTCATGTCTCCCCCCACCCCCACCCCCCAGCAGTGCAGGGGCAGCCTCAAACAGGCCCCCACTCATGTCTCCCACCACCCCCACCCCCCCAGCATCCAGGGGCACCCTCCACCAGGCCCCCACACATGTCTCCCAGCACACCCCCCCCCCCAGCATCCAGGGGCACCCTCCACCTGGCACCCACTCATGTCTCCCATCACCCCCACTCCCCAGCAGTGCAGGGCACCCTCCACCAGGCCCCCACTCATGTCTCCCACCACCCCCACCCCCCCAGCATCCAGGGGCACCCTCCACCAGGCCCCCACTCATGTCTCCCCCCACCCCCACCCCCCAGCAGTGCAGGGGCAGCCTCAAACAGGCCCCCACTCATGTCTCCCACCACCCCCACCCCCCCAGCATCCAGGGGCACCCTCCACCAGGCCCCCACTCATGTCTCCCCCCACCCCCACCCCCCAGCAGTGCAGGGGCAGCCTCAAACAGGCCCCCACTCATGTCTCCCACCACCCCCACCCCCCCAGCATCCAGGGGCACCCTCCACCAGGCCCCCACACATGTCTCCCAGCACACCCACCCCCCAGCATCCAGGGGCACCCTCCACCAGGCCCCCACTCATGTCTCCCAGCACACCCACCCCCCAGCATCCAGGGGCACCCTCCACCAGGCCCCCACTCATGTCTCCCACCCCCCAGCACTGTGGGGCACCTGCCAGCAGGCCCCCACCCATGTCCAACTCATGTTCCCCACCCAACATGTCATCACAGTCCAGATCCCTGGTCTCTATGGTCAGCCCCCAAATGCAAAACACCCACCCGAGTATTGCATCCACCCACTCATATTCTGCAATTACATCACAGAACACCAATTGCAAGTTCCAAAACAAACACATGTCCCTCACATACACCCAATGGGTGTCAGTGAATCTCAAAACACATAACATGAAATGCATGAAAACAATGAGACACCACACATTGAAGTGCAACAAATAAATAATGTATTAAAGGAAAGATGAATAGAAACAAAAATGAAGAAACTGAAATGTGAATGGAAAAAAATGAAAAGAAGCATGTCCGTCCAAAAAAAAGAAAAAATCAAAGAATATAGAAATCCAAAGTAATGTACTACAAAGTCAATGTCCACCAAACAAAATCCAATGTGAAAAAAAAACATAAGCCATTGATCCATGGATAATTCCAAAAAAAAAAATATGTACAAGTCCACAACTATGTACAAAGCAAGAAGCCAGGGTCCATCATCCCAACAAAATAAAGGAAACCTAACTAACTACACTAACTAATAAAAAAAACTATATACAAAAATGTGGCCAATGTCCAAAAGGTCCAAATGAAATAAAAACAAAAATGAAACTTAACACTACCTACATAACTATGTACAAGGGCAGCGGGCTAGTTCCACGGCTCACTTCTGGATGTGCCGGGCCAGGGCATCATCGAACTCCTCCTCTATGTCCCGGAGGCGGTCCACCTCCATGGCCCCGAGGGTCCGCAGGGCCGTCGACGTGTCCACCTCCAAAGCCCTGCGGATTGCCTCGAGGCACTCGACCCGCCTCAGGGCCCTCTGCATGGAGTTCTCCGCCCTGACCATTGAGAGCCGTGCCTCTTCCGCCCGCTGCCGCTCCGCATCTATGGCGTGGCCCAACCGCTGCCACACGGAAGACACTTTTTGTCCTGGGTCCTCCTGCCCTCCGGCCGATGCCTGCCCCTCCGATGTCGAAGGCCCCGAGCCTTCATGGCTCCCACCATGGAGCTGCTGCTGCTGTGCCTCTGCCCCTGCACTGCCTCCTGCTGCCTGCACATCCTCCGCCGGCTGGGGTGCAGTCGTTGACGTGGCCACCCCTGCTGGACGTCCGACTCCCGACTGTGGCAGGGATGCCTCCTCCACCAGCCTGGCCGCACCGTCAGAGGCAGCTCCACAGGGCACCCAGGTGACTGATGGGTGGGAAGATGGCACAGAGGACGACTGGCGCGTAGGGGGTCCAGCTGAGGAGGGGGTCGTGGCAAGCCCCATCAGACGGAGGAATCCGGCCTGGGTGACCTGTCCCAGCAGGCTGACGTGGTCAACGAGCCATTCGAGATGACCTGCAGTCTCTTCATGAAAAGACTGCAGGTCGCCTCGCATGGCCCGTTGACGCAACGCCACTCCAGCCAGGACAGGCTCAACCCGGGCCTGGATAGCCACGTCCGCAGGCAGGGGAAGGCCAGTTGACGTCAGCTCATCCCCTGCCTGAAAACTGGTCTGGACATGGGCATCCCTGCTGGTGCAAGATGATGCAGGGACAGGATCAGAGACAGGATTGCACACAGGCACCTCCGCGGCGGCCTGTGCTGCCTCCTGTCCCTGGTCCTGCACTGCACCACTAGCACCAGTGGGATCCCCACCCCCAGACCCCGTCTCCGGTGCTTGCACGGCCTCCTCCTCCACCAAACCCCCCACCAACCTGGATGACTCTGTGCCATCTTCCCCCGTTGGGCCCTGTGGGGTCCCAGCTGCCCCTTCTGCTGCCGAGGAGTCCAACTGCAACCTCCGCCTCTTGGACCTCCCCCCGGCAGCTGCGGCCTGGGACGCGGCACCGGACTCCTCACTCCCCGACGAGATGACAACCTGGGAGGGGAGCCGGGCCTTGCGTCTCCGGCTGGCGGTCGGATCCCCGCCGCTGTGCTCCACAGCACCTTCTCCGCCCTCTTCATCAGTTGACGCTGCAGACAGGGAGAAACAAAACACAGGCATCAGGGCACTGTACAATGTACACATACACACATGACAGTTGTACATGAGTGGCATTGGCAAACCTCTGACATGTCATCACAATCCCCAACACACATGTCATTACAACTTGCACACACGAGCCATACCACAGCCATGTTGCAACTGCCAACACCATCCATACACATACAACAGCATCAGCAGGCAAAGGTGAGCCAGACATCACATGCAACACAGGAAGTGCACCACACATGTACACACACCACCACACTTGCATGCATGTGTACACCTCTGCTAAGTGTCGCAGTGTTCAGACGGGCATCCATGTCACATCTGCCAATCAGGCTTCCACATACCGCTGTCACATGCATCCATGTTGCATCACTGTTGCACCCTTGTCAAATACACACACATGCACATGTACACAGCGCTGATACAATCAGCTGAAAACAACATACATGCGTGACATCACGGACATGTCTACTCACATACACATTCATACAGACTTGTGTGCCCACACAACTGCATTTGGCATGCAAGCCCACACACACAGGCACCATCCATGTCTCACACATTACAGCCCTCGCATGTGTCAGCCCCACGGCCCTGTACACCCGCACCCATATTCGACCCCATACAAACAGATGTGCAACCTGCACACTACTGAACAATCACCACACGCACTGCTCACAATCAGGATGCATGTACACTCACCGCTCGACTCCAGACGGGTCTGCCTCTCAAGGACCTGGACGTGGAGCGCTGGGGATATGTGTTCCAGGACCCTCATCTGTTCTTCCGACAAGTGGCCCCGGCGCCCCTTGGCATCCGCTGCCTTCAAGAGGCGCCGGGCCTTGGTCAGGGTCCTGGACCTGAAGTCCTCCCAGCGCTTCTTGACATGTTGGAAGTCGCGGACTGCCACCCCCTCCGCGTTGATGGCAGTCACGATGTCAGTCCAGATCCGAGTCCGTCCTTCCTTGTCGGCGCGGCAACTTCCGAAGAGGGCATCATACTGGCCCAGGACTTGCTCCACCAGGACACCAACTTCGGTGGCACTGAAGCTGGTGCCCCTCTGCCTCTCTGGCCGGGGGTTGTCAGTGGTCACAGATGGAGTTGGCCCCGACATGACAACCCCAGAGGCAGGAGTGGGTGGGCAACTGGGTCCTGGGGCTGGGCTGTGGAGCGATGGAATCCCAGTCGGGAGTCTTTGGTTCCAGCAGGGGTGGTCACACCAACAGCACCCCTGGCTGATGTGCAGGCAGCAAATGGCAGGGCACGTGGGCAGCAGGCAGTCAGGCAGCAGCAGATGGCAGGTGGGAGCGTGCTCGGGGCTCTGGGGGGCAGTAGTTCGGCCTTCTGGGCAGGAGCGTGGTCTTCCGTGTGCTTACGCGTGGCCAGCTTGATACGGAGTGATTAGGCACGTGAAAATTCTGCACGTCAGCGTGTAATTCGAGGAAAGGCCCTTAGCGCGTAAGCGCGTCTGCACGCATACGCATTTTCATTGGACCAAAGGCCCTCAGCGCGTGAGCGCGTCTGTGACGTGACGTGCGAGGGAGTATCCCTCATTGCACGTGATGACAGTACACACGTGGATCCCAACCAATCGCGTGTGAAAGTTCACGGGACCCCGAAACACACGTACCCCGGCCAATCGCGTGTGGAACTTCCCGCGCACCCCGAAACACGTACCCCGGCCAATCGCGTGTGGAACTTCCCGCGCACCCCGAAACACGTACCCCGGCCAATCGCGTGTGGAACTTCCCGCGCACCCCGAAACACGTACCCAGGCCAATCGCATGTGGAAATACCCGCGCACCCCGAAACACACGTACCCAGGCCAATCGCGTGTGGAACTTCCCGCGCACCCCGAAACACGTACCCCGGCCAATCGCGTGTGGAACTTCCCGCGCACCCCGAAACACGTACCCCGGCCAATCGCGTGTGGAACTTCCCGCGCACCCCGAAACACGTACCCAGGCCAATCGCGTGTGGAAATACCCGCGCACCCCGAAACACACGTACCCAGGCCAATCGCGTGTGGAACTTCCCGCGCACCCCGAAACACACGTACCTAGGCCAATCGCGTGTGGAACTACCCGCGCACCCCGAAACACACGTACCCAGGCCAATCGCGTGTACGCTCGCTCCCCTCCGATCACACGCGATGACACCAGAATACGGGAAACCAACGATTCCGCCCACACGGAGGCGTCCCGCGCACAGCATAAAAGTGCGCGCAAACAACAAACGCGTAAATACAGCGACGATGAATGCCCCATTTGTTGCTGCAGTGATTGTGGGACACCGCAGGAGGAGGAGAATAGCCAGGCCACGCATTTTTGCACCACGGACAGGCCTTTTTGGGATGCCTGACGACCAGGTCTACGGCAGGTATAGGTTTCCACCCCATATCATCCTAGACCTGGTCAGGGAGTGGGAAGATGACCTCACATCCCCCACCCTTTGCTCCCAAGCATTGAGCCCCTTGGAGAAGCTGCTCAATGTCTTGCATTTCTTGGCCACTGGGTCGTTTCAGCGGACCACTGCCATAGTGGGGGGGGTCTCACAGGCCACGCAGTCACGCTGCCTACACCAGGTACTGGCAATCATGACAGCGCGCCCCTCAGTCCGCAGGCACATATACATGCCCAGAACACCCGCAGAAAGGCAGGCCGTTGTCCTGGATTTTTTCAGGGTGGCACACTTCCCCAAAGTGCTCGGTGCCATAGATTGCACCCATGTGGCCCTACGTCCACCTAGGGCCACTGAGCACATATACCGAAACCGCAAGCACTGGCATTCCATCAATGTACAGGTGGTATGCGATGCAAAGGGAATCATCACCTCTGTGTATGCAAACTACCCTGGCTCCACCCATGACAGTTTCATATACAGAATGTCCGCCCTGAGCCGGGCCCTGGAAGCTGGGCAGCATGGCGACACATGGCTCCTAGGTGAGTACAAATGCCCTTGCACATGCATGCAAGTCACACACAGCCAAATATACCAACCCCAATAATCTGAACAATTATCACCTCCCCAGGGGACAGTGCCTACCCTCTGAGCAACCACATGATGACGCCAATCCGGAACCCCACCACACCACCCCAGGTAAGATACAACGCTGCCCATATTGCAACCAGGGGCATAGTGGAGCGCACATTCGGAGTGCTCAAGTCACGTTTCCGCTCCCTTGACCGCTCTGGTGGGCAACTACTCTATGCACCAGCAGTTGTGTGCAGGATCATTGTGGCAGCATGTGTCCTGCACAATGTTGCAACACGGCAGGGCGTCCCGGTGGACATGGTGGTGCCCCCACATCCCCAACCACAGGCACAGGCGCTGGCCATGGGAGGGGACAGGGCACGTGGCGAGGTAGCCCGGACCCAGCTTGTGGCCACATTTTTCACCTAAACTCCCACCCCTGCGGAGTGCACACAGGCCTGGCACATACCAGGTGACAATCGATGATGACAAAGTGACAGTCAACTGTCACAACCCTACCACCCTGAGATAGTTGCCATGGAAGTGCCACATCGTCTGCATCCCTAGCTACTTAAACACAAGCTATCCTGTGCAACCAAAATGCACACATATGACATGTGACATGACATGAGCCATACACAAGTATTACAAGGCACAATGAGGCAGGGGGGGGGGAACAAGGGAACACAGAGAATGGTACTACTAGGCCAGGTGTCATTGTGATTGTGCAAGTGCAGGGGTAGGGGGAAGGGAAAAGTGCAAGGGTGGGGGGGAGTCCAGTACAGGGGAAGTAGGCCAAACAATTATACATAGGTCGCCTGGTGGCAACTGCTAAGGTAAGTGCAGACGAGTGCTGGGAAGGGAGGGCTGTAGGGATAGAGAGACAGTACTGCAGTGCAGGGGTTGCCAGGGTGGCAGTGCAAGTGGACAGTGGCTGGCCCAGGGACCGAGGTTGGTGAGAGTGGCCCAGTTGCAGCTCATGTGCAGTTCCAGTGAATAATTCTGCAAGGGAGAGGCAGAGAGTAAGCAGAAGCAAAGAGGAAGGTCTTGAGGTGCTTCCTGAACTGGAGATGGTTCCCCTCAAGTTCAAGTCAGGAAGTCTGTTTGAGGGGGAGGGCCCTGCTGCGGAGAGAAACCTACCCCCAGCTAGTTGCTCTGAGAAGCGGATGACCTGGACATGCAAGGTGTGCATCACACACACCTGCAAAACAGGCCATGGCCATCACTGTCATGACAGTCAAACCCTCCCAAACATCAACATGACATGGCAAGCAATACCCATACACCCACCCAGTAACGATAAGGTACACATTTCCATGTCCTAAATGTACAGTGGCATCGGACAATGATGCCTGACCCAGAATCCGATGAAATGACAGACCAACAAAATGTCCCACCAAAAATTAGTCGATTCCAAATGCATTACAACAGTCGTAGACGTAACATCACAATGAATGCCTGGCTATATGCACATGATGCATTGCAAAATGAACACCGCAGCTCATGTGTGCAATGTCCTACTCCTGCATCACACTGCTCAGCGCACAGCACAGTGAACAGCCATTGTGTGTGATGCACACCCTGAGCATCACATCTAAGTGACAGACTACATCAAACATCAAATTAGGCATGTACTCGAACCATAATCGGTCACAGAACATGTGCTGGCGGGACACAGTGGCCACCAGAAGGCAAACAGTGTACACGTGGATATGCAAGGGTGGGAGTACATGGAGTGCATCCGAGTGCAAGTGTGTGGTTCTGCAAGGACATGCACTCCACATATGCATGTGCACTCAAGTGACCATCAGTGTTCCCTACACATCACATGTGAACATCCACCATGTGTACACCCCAGCATGTCAAACCACTACTATCCCCTCGCACCTGAAAGGAAAACACAACACATGAACAGGCATTGATCAGCAGAACACAACATGTACATAGGACAACAACATTACAATGTCAGAGTTCCCATCACACTGCAGGGCAACGCAACTATCAACAACAACCCCCCCCCCCTCGCAAATGACCATGACCCACTGAACAACTGCACCTGGGTCATGGAGCCTCCAACCCTCATTCCCACCTGGCCACAGGATCACCTTTACCCTTCGTGTCCATCTCCCACCTTGTGTGTAAAGAGATGCCTGAACCCTCAGAATCCACACTCATTTCCAAATTCACATAATCCAAGGCATGAAAAGGAACCCAAACACCCTCCAGTAGATGACTTGACATAGCAGTACGTCTCAAAGGCCAAGTACTACCACAATGATGCAACAACCAAGGTAGCACAGCAAAACAATGTCACGACTGGATGTGAGACATGTGTGGTACATGACATAGGATGATGCACCATGAATGGATGTGTACTGTCACAGATCCCCTGTACAGGCGCTGGAGTCTCATGAAACAACCACCCACACCATGTCCCGGGTGCCTGCAAGGTCAAACTCACACAGGCCCCTGAGATCCTGGTGGGGAAAGAGGTTCAGGGATATGCAGTCTGGACAGGTGTAGACACACTGGATGACTGGAATGCGTGGCAGGTGAGGGGAGCAGGAATGACACATGAAACCAGGGAATGCACGAAAATGTACAACCTGCATGAACACATGCACAATACAAACAAACTTGGACATCATTGTCATGGCCTTCTGTAGTCCAGGCTCAGGAGTGGTACGAACCAACCACCCCCTCTAGGGTTTTGGCGCCTGCAAGTTCGGGGCTTACACAGGCATCCGCAACCCCAGTGGGGAAAGAGGGTCAGGGAACATTGCTTGGATAGGCATGGGAAGCAGGAACACCGGGTAGAGGGTACAGGTTTCGAAATTGCATAGGATCAAGGGTGATTAGGGTAAAAAACATACCAAATAGGACCACACATACATCCATGCATCAGTACACTCCCCAGCAAGCCTATGCAGGGCAGTTTGTAAGAAAATACAACAAGACACTTAGCTCTGGTTTTGAGTGCTGGCCTCCTGCCTGCGCACTCTCAGGTCCAGTTACAGGAGCACTGCAATGCTGCAAAGAGAGACACAGTCAGCAACCAGTACATGCCAATTGCACAAAAACACAACACAAAACATGCCCCATAACAACATACACCTCTACAAACAGAAAATCTGTGCTCCATGCTTCGTACCCATATATAATAACAACCCTGTGACGGGTCATTCACAGTCAATGCAGTAAGTCAGCCGCTGGTGGGTGCGTGGCAAATGGAACACCAATGTGTCACAATGCACACAACATGCAATGTTCCCTGGGTAAGCAGACAGACCCATATGGCAAGCCATGACTACAGATCAAGTTGTGTACCACCATGACCAAAAGAAAGTTGCCAGTGCATTTATCATGAAGTACGTGGAATAGACATGCACTGCACCCGAGTATGTCCCTTGCTGTATGTCCCTGTGAGCTGCCCCTTTCCATGTCTTGGAAGGCTACATGGTTGATACAAGTGCCTCAATGAACCCTGGTGTACCGCAGGGTATGTGCCACTGCCCCCGCATGTGTCCCAGACAACCCTACTATCAACAGCCATCAGTCCACAAACACATCTGAGCTGCATTCTGTGCTTCAACACCAATATTTGTCTAAGCTCACCCTCAGTGCTGTGACTAAGCCTGCACGTGCAACTCGCCTGGTGCAAGCTTTGCTGTCTCGTGGCCCCCCTGTGATGCTCACCTTGCCTGGAGTTGCTTGGAACATGTCAGCAGTTCTAGGATGTGGGTCTGCAATCACTGTGGCTCTGCTTGTGCACACATGTGCATGTGGGCACCAACAAACGGGTCAGGAATTAGGTCGTCCAATGGGCCATGTCTGCTGGCAAAGGTGCTCTGATGCCTCATCCCCCTGCAGAAAGTGCATGAAACACATGATTAATGCATCAAAGTGATCTGTGTGTGTCTCATCAGGCATCTCATTACTTGACCATGTCAGAGAGTCACATCACAAATCACACCATCAGTCCGTCTTTCACCTCCAAAGTGTGGAACACTAACTACAGCATGATTTGCAACAAGCACGTGTACAGGAAAGATATGAAACATAATACACAATGCATAGCAATCAATGTCCACATTAATCATGACACGCCCCATCTAGCAAAAGCTGAACAGTGGACAATTACACCTAAATCATCCCCACTAGGGGTGTCAACACAAGTCAAAAAGCACCAGACATGCCACTGATATGACAGTCCAAAGCCCTTGTGTAAAATTCTGTTACACCGAACCATCCTTGCGAGCCCATGGATAAGGGAGGCAGGAGTGGCATATGTGAGTCAAGGAACCCAAGCAGCAAACACATACACAAGACAACCATGAAGGGCCCAGCTGGAACAGACAGTGGATGCCTTCAAAAACCACAAGGCACCGCACTGTCACATGTAAGCACAATAGACTACAAATTTTAAACTAACTCAACTATTAACTAATTACACTAACTAAGGAAAACCTACATTACCTATTTAAACTAACTATCAAACAGAAACTTAACTAACTAAACTAAATGAAAAATCAAAAATGGCCACATACGACCCGGGGGGGAGGGGAGGCACCCAGGAGGGGGGAGGTACAGGGTGCTGCTCAACATCCACATGCGATGATGCTGAGCCAAAAAAAAATACCTCCATGGGCTCAACGCCTTCACAGCACGACCTATGTGGGAGATAGATGGTCGTCCGAGTCTGGCTCATCCTGGAAAGGAGGACATGGCACAGTAGCCTGGCCACGCCTAGCCGCAGCTTGCCCCTCGTCGGCAGCAAGTCTGCCGGACAGGTGAGCCTGGTTCTGTGTGGCGATGTTACATAGGTCTGCATGCAGGACCTCACGTGATACACGTGCTTCCTCTTGCAAGGTAGCACGTGTAACACGGAGTTCCTCCTGCAAGGCCTGGCTGGACAACCGCTGCACCTCCCGGCAAGCCTGTAGCTCAGCCGAGATGGTGCGCTCAAGCTGTGCAAACCTCTCCTCTGCCCGCTGCCTCTGGGACATCATAAGGACACCCAGAGTGGATCTGAGGGAGGCATACTCCTCCCTCAGGGCATCCATGTGCGCCTCTGCGTGAGCAGCAATTGCTTGACGCAGAGACGACATTTCAGCCTGGCGTGCCCTGTCTGAGGCCGCCATGCCCAGCCTGAGTGAGCGGGCCGTGGACCGTGCCGCCTGCTGCTGGAGTAGCACCTGCCGAGCAGGGGGGAGCACAGATCGGGCCACACGCTCCATGCTGTCAGCGATGTTCTCCATTGCTGCCCCCTGACGTTCTGAATTGGCAGTCATGTCTTGCTCCCACTCAGTATACAGCGGTTGCGCGCGGCGACCGCGTTGCCGGGCTTGACCCCTGCGGGACCCAAGGACCGGGGGTCCTCGCTGTGTTGGCACCGCCTGCGGCTGCACGACTACATGCCCCCGTCGACGTGATGTCCCAGGCACATCAGTGACTGGTGTGGAGGGTGACCCTGCGTCCCGATCCACCACGGGCGGAGGAACCAAGACTGTCTGATCCCTCAGTGCAGGGGTCGCAGACAGAGGAGTGTCCACATCAGAATCACTCACCCCTGACACATGGACTTGATGGTCATCCAACTCAACATGGACGTCAGAGTCGTCATCAAGGCTGGACTCATAGACAGCCAGAGACAGGATGGACTGCAGCACTTGGGGGTTTTCGTGGCCTACCACCCCACGACCCCCACTAGTGCCGGGTTGATGTGGTCTTACCAACCCTGTGTCTGGCATGACAACACCATCCTCTGCATCCATTGCGTCATCACCTGAAAAATAGAGAGGAAAGGGTCAGTACACATGTCAGAAGCACACAACACACACACACACACCGACAGCAAAGGCATCTGGCAGACATGTGACACACAACATATGACCATGCATGCATGCTGGGTCTACTTAGAATAGCTTCTGTGATCAGACCTGTTGAAAGGTGGCAGTTTGCATGGAAGTGGGTCTATGCAGTGCAGAAAATGTGTACGCCACTCACTACCTACATGTACAAGCACTCCATGGTGTGTGCCAGGAAATGTGAAGGCAGTGCAATGTCAAAATCAGACATCACGTGCATTGTGTATTCAATGTGTACCATGTCTAGAAGGCAAGCACCCCTCCACCCCAGTACCAAAGCAGGGATGCCTAGCATGGTATCAAAAGGCTGAGCATACACCTGTGTATTGACAAGCAGTGTTGACTGGCATCAACAGCTTAATGTGATTTCAATTACAACACTGCAAATGATGCTGGGACAGTGGGCAGGACACATGATGGAAGATCCGGAGGCCGGCCACGTGTGTAGAAGACACGACAGGAGTTGGACAGAGTCATTGGCCATTGAACAGGCTGAGGCCTGTGAGCCACACAGATTGTCATTGCCTAAACATGTGTGCAACGCAGGACTGAGCCACAGTTGACATGGGGAGGCCGATAATATGGCAGGCAATGTATGTAACCAAGGACTCATATTACAGTGATCATCCAGTCAAGGACACATAGGGGCATGTGTGCAATGCACATGGAGCATTAATGGGCACTCATGTCCCTGCGGGACATCTGAGCCATGCACAGTACAAGTGGGATGCCCTGCATCGAGTACTAAGGCTGTACCACACGGCATATGTCTGGCAGTTTCTAAGCTGGAAGTTAGCATCTACACAGGACACATGAACATGAAACTACACATTGGCAAGAATGTAGCAGACCAGTGCAAAGGTGGAACTGGGGTGCAGAGTGGCGGTGGAGGGGCAAGGGGGCATGGCCACATGGAGTCCCGCATGCAGGCAGAGGAGACATGCATGACGGTGGCATTGCATTACTTACACATCAGAACCATGTACAGGTCACATGTAGCAGCAATCATGCACAACACATCCCACATGTGAAACACACACGTCCTCAACAACTACGCATCAACACTCACTGGACTGGGCATCAAAGTCCAGCATCTCTCCCACACCTTCGACCAATTCTGGTGGTATGAACTCCGCAACGAGAGCCTCATGCGGAGTGAGTTCTTCCTCCTCTGGTGCAGGCCCACCGCCAGTCACCAGAGTCAAGTTGTAATTTGAGGCACGCTTGGCCTTAGTGCTGCGCTTGATGTCATTCCAGCGCTTTTTGCACTCCTGCGCCGTGCGCACCTCATGGCCGAATGAACTGACATGTTCCGCCACATGCTTCCAGTGGGTGTCACGTTGGGCAGCCGTAGTCTGACTATTGGCACCCACTAGCATGTCACGGCTGTGTCCCCGCACGTAGTCCACGAGGAAGTCCAGTTCCTGCTTACAGAAAGGCTTCTTCCTCGACGTGCAGGAGGTCGTGGCTGTGTGTGGGGTCCCAGCCTGTGCTGCAGATGCAACCTTCCTCCTCTTGGACTGTGGCGCAGACCCTGGCTGGCTAATGCCGCCCTGACCAGTATGGCCAGTGGGTTGGGTGGATTGAGCCGAGGGAGTGGCAGGTGGAGGGATGACCAAAGGCCTGACTTGTGTCAGTGGCAGCTGGGTGCCCACTAATGGACCCTGCGCAGCAACATCAGCTGTGGCAGGGTCATTGACCGCAACGGTCCTGGTTGGCAGACTCACAACCGGGGTGCTGTTGGGTGCATCTGCCCCTGCACTTGCCAACACCCGGCTGTTCGGGGCAGCAGATGACATGACTGCCCCAGGGACACGTGTCTTGGTCTGAGCAGCCCGGCCTGCCCCAATGGTTTCCCCCCTGGCCTGTTGGAGATCTACCAAGGGCTCTTCAAGTGCCAACGCAGCCTGCGCTGGCAGACCCTGAGCCTGGGTGGCGGTGTCCACAACTGCACCTGCAGCTACCGCTACCCTTGGGCCCGTGGCAGTCGATGTAACGGACTGCCGGGTCATACGGGTGCCAGTGCCAGATGCAGGAGCTGCATCCCCCTGAACCACAGGGGGTGGTGGCATGGCTGCACCGACACATGGCACAACATTGTGCTCAAGTGGCGCACCCCTGCCTCTTCCCCCTCTGTGGCTGCCCTGGACACCCTGGAGTCCCCCTACTCCCTGGTCACCACGGCCACGTCCCCGACCACGCCCGCCACGAGGAGGACGCCCAGCTGAGGCGCCCCTCACCTTTGGTAGCCTCCCTACCATGGCACAGATGTTATAGTGCTGGCACAGATGGAGTGGTGCCAATGGGAGGTGTACAGCACAATTGACCTGGGCAATTGGGGTGAAGGGGGTGGGAAGCAAGATGTTAACAGCCCCCCTGCACCTGCAAGGCTGTATGTGACCCCGGTGATGTGTTGACGGGTCACGCAACGCTCAGGCACCCCAAAACTGCAGTAAAACCGTGCACGCAACCCTGCAGCCTACGTGCGTGGATTAAACCTCCCGCAGTACGCGGTGGCACCCAGTAACACGTATAACGCGTACGCGTGGGACACGCAGGCTACGATGACATCGAAAATGGGTGCGATACACAGGGGCACCCGCAGTGGGAAAAGGAGCGTTTGCGACTCACCGTCTGACTAGCGCGATGCAGAAAAACACGCGTAGCCAATACCCCCGCCAAAAGAAGAGATACGTCCTTGAGAGCTGTGAAGTAGATGGCGCGCGAAACAACTGGAAGCAGCAACACACGTCGGTCTCCACGATAGGCACGTACAGCGAACTGCTGGGCCCGCTCACCTTTAACCCGTGCTGAGGGAAAACGCACGCGCGCGTCAAGTCACATGCGGACGTGCACTTTTTCACGTTTGATTACGCGCATTACACGCGGACGTGCAGTTTTTCACGCGCGCACGCTTATGCATGGGCCCTTTCCTCCTATTACACGCGGACGTGCAGTTTTTCACGCGCGCTTACGCGCATTACACGCAGCGTGCAGATTTTTCACGTGCCTACTCACTCCGTATGAAGCTGGCCACGCGAAAACGCACGGAAGACCACGCTCCTGCCCAGAAGGACACTTCACTGGCCCCCAGTGCCCCAAGCAGCCTCCCACATGCCATCTGCTGCTGCCTGCCTGCCTGCCTGCTGCCACCGTGCCCTGCCATTTGGTGCCTGCACATCAGCCATCTGCAGGGGTCCAGTTGCTGTGTCCACCCCTGCTGGTACAGAAGAGTCCCGACTCAAATGACATCGCTCCACAGCCCAGCCCCAGGACCCAGTTGGTCACCCACTCCTGCCCCTGGGGTTGCCATGTGGAGCACAACCACATCTGACACCAGTTGCAACCCCCGGCCAGAGGGGCAGAGGGGCAGAGGGGCACCAGCTTCACTGCCACCGAAGTTGGTGTCCTGGTGGAGCAAGTCCTGGGGCAGTATGATGCCCTCTTCGGATCGTCCCGCGCCAAGAGGGAAGGACGGGAGAGGACGCGGAGGGGGTGGCAACCCGCACCATCCAGAAGGTCAAGAAGCGCTGGGAGGACTTGAGGTCAAGGACCCTCATGAAGGCCCGGCGCCTTGTGGAGGGGGGCCGGGGCCGCATGAGTTCCATCCAGTTGAGGGTCCTGGAACGCATACACCCAGCGCTCCACGCCCAGGTCCTTGAGAGGGAGACCCGTCTGGAGTTGAGCGGTAAGTGGCCAAGCATTGCTGTGTGAGACAGGGCATGTTGCAGTGTGCTGGTTGTCTGATACCTGCCTGTATGTGTGACATAGGCCATGTACGCATGTATGTGTGCAGGGACATCATGGTAATGCATGTGCGACCTGTAATGTGTGAACCGCATGGTTGTTGCATGTGTTTGAATGTGACATGGGGAGCCCTGTGCAGATTGCACACATGACAGCATGGAAGTCTCTGTTCCTGGACATGGGTGGGGGCCTGGTGGAGGCTGCCCCTGGTGGCTGGGGGGTGGGGGTGCTGGGAGACATGGGTGGGGGCCTGGTGGAGGCTGCCCCTGGTGGCTGGGGGGTGGGGGTGCTGGGAGACATGGGTGGGTGCCAGGTGGAGGGTGCCCCTGGATGCTAGGGGGTGGGGGTGCAGGGGGACATATGTGTGGGGGCCTGGTGGAGGCTGCCCCTGGTGGCTGGGGGGTGGGGGTGCTGGGAGACATGGGTGGGGGCCTGGTGGAGGATGCCCCTGGTGGCTGGGGGGTGGTGGTGCTGGGAGACATGGGTGGGGGCCTGGTGGAGGCTGCCCCTGGTGGCTGGGGGGTGGGGGTGCTGGGAGACATGGGTGGGGGCCTGGTGGAGGCTGCCCCTGGTGGCTGGGGGGGTGGGGGTGCTGGGAGACATGAGTCGGACATGGGTGGGGGCCTGGTGGAGGCTGCCCCTGGTGGCTGGGGGGTGGGTGTGCTGGGAGACATGGGTGGGGGCCTGGTGGAGGCTGCCCCTGGTGGCTGGGGGGTGGGGGTGCTGGGAGACATGGGTGGGTGCCAGGTGGAGGGTGCCCCTGGATGCTAGGGGGTGGGGGTGCAGGGGGACATATGTGTGGGGGCCTGGTGGAGGCTGCCCCTGGTGGCTGGGGGGTGGGGGTGGTGGGAGACATGTGTGGGGGCCTGGTGGAGGCTGCCCCTGGTGGCTGGGGGGTGGTGGTGCTGGGAGACATGGGTGGGGGCCTGGTGGAGGATGCCCCTGGTGGCTGGGGGGTGGTGGTGCTGGGAGACATGGGTGGGGGCCTGGTGGAGGCTGCCCCTGGTGGCTGGGGGGTGGGGGTGCTGGGAGACATGGGTGGGGGCCTGGTGGAGGATGCCCCTGGTGGCTGGGGGGTGGTGGTGCTGGGAGACATGGGTGGGGGCCTGGTGGAGGCTGCCCCTGGTGGCTGGGGGGTGGGGGTGCTGGGAGACATGGGTGGGGGCCTGGTGGAGGCTGCCCCTGGTGGCTGGGGGGGTGGGGGTGCTGGGAGACATGAGTCGGACATGGGTGGGGGCCTGGTGGAGGCTGCCCCTGGTGGCTGGGGGGTGGGTGTGCTGGGAGACATGGGTGGGGGCCTGGTGGAGGCTGCCCCTGGTGGCTGGGGGGTGGGGGTGCTGGGAGACATGGGTGGGTGCCAGGTGGAGGGTGCCCCTGGATGCTAGGGGGTGGGGGTGCAGGGGGACATATGTGTGGGGGCCTGGTGGAGGCTGCCCCTGGTGGCTGGGGGGTGGGGGTGGTGGGAGACATGTGTGGGGGCCTGGTGGAGGCTGCCCCTGGTGGCTGGGGGGTGGTGGTGCTGGGAGACATGGGTGGGGGCCTGGTGGAGGATGCCCCTGGTGGCTGGGGGGTGGTGGTGCTGGGAGACATGGGTGGGGGCCTGGTGGAGGCTGCCCCTGGTGGCTGGGGGGTGGGGGTGCTGGGAGACATGGGTGGGGGCCTGGTGGAGGATGCCCCTGGTGGCTGGGGGGTGGTGGTGCTGGGAGACATGGGTGGGGGCCTGGTGGAGGCTGCCCCTGGTGGCTGGGGGGTGGGGGTGCTGGGAGACATGGGTGGGGGCCTGGTGGAGGCTGCCCCTGGTGGCTGGGGGGTGGTGGTGCTGGGAGACATGGGTGGGGGCCTGGTGGAGGATGCCCCTGGTGGCTGGGGGGGGTGGTGCTGGGAGACATGGGTGGGGGCCTGGTGGAGGCTGCCCCTGGTGGCTGGGGGGTGGGGGTGCTGGGAGACATGGGTGGGGGCCTGGTGGAGGATGCCCCTGGTGGCTGGGGGGTGGTGGTGCTGGGAGACATGGGTGGGGGCCTGGTGGAGGCTGCCCCTGGTGGCTGGGGGGTGGGGGTGCTGGGAGACATGGGTGGGGGCCTGGTGGAGGCTGCCCCTGGTGGCTGGGGGGGTGGGGGTGCTGGGAGACATGAGTCGGACATGGGTGGGGGCCTGGTGGAGGCTGCCCCTGGTGGCTGGGGGGTGGGTGTGCTGGGAGACATGGGTGGGGGCCTGGTGGAGGCTGCCCCTGGTGGCTGGTGACTGGGGGTGGTGGGAGACATGGGTGGGGGCCTGGTGGAGGCTGCCCCTGCACTGCTGGGGGGTGGGGGTGCAGGGGGACATGAGTGGGGGCCTGCTGGGGGGTGGGGGTGCAAGGGGACATGTGGCTTGGCTGGGGGGCATGCCCATGGTGGATGGGCTGCCTGCGGGACATGACCAGGGGTGCAGGGTAGTCCCCTGTGGTGTGGGCTGCCTGCAGAGGTCGTGGAGGGGGTAGAGGGGAGACCTGGGAGGACCCACACTGGCAATTCACCTCTTCAACTTCCCGCACACCTACGTAATACACTGCCCCACTCGCACAGGCCCAATCGCGTGTAGAATTTCTCGCGCACCCCTGAAATCCACGTACCCAGGCCAATCGCGTGTAGAATTTCTCGCGCACCCCTGAAATCCACGTAGCCAGGCCAATCGCGTGTAGAATTTCTCGCGCACCCCTGAAATCCACGTACCCAGCCCAATCGCGTGTAGAATTTCTCGCGCACCCGTGAAATCCACGTACCCAGGCCAATCGCGTGTAGATTTTCTCGCGCACCCCTGTAATACACGTACCCAGGCTAATCGCGTGTAGAATTTCTCGCGCACCCCTGAAATCCACGTACCCAGGCCAATCGCGTGTAGAATTTCTCGCGCACCCCTGAAATCCACGTACCCAGGCCAATCGCGTGTAGAATTTCTCGCGCACCCCTGAAATCCACGTACCCAGGCCAATCGCGTGTAGATTTTCTCGCGCACCCCTGAAATCCACGTACCCAGGCCAATCGCGTGTAGATTTTCTCGCGCACCCCTGTAATACACGTACCCAGGCTAATCGCGTGTAGAATTTCTCGCGCACCCCTGTAATACACGTACCCAGGCCAATCGCGTGTAGAATTTCTCGCGCACCCCTGAAATCCACGTAGCCAGGCCAATCGCGTGTAGATTTTCTCGCGCACCCCTGTAATACACGTACCCAGGCTAATCGCGTGTAGAATTTCTAGCGCACCCCTGAAATCCACGTACCCAGGCCAATCGCGTGTAGATTTTCTCGCGCACCCCTGTAATACACGTACCCAGGCTAATCGCGTGTAGAATTTCTCGTGCACCCCTGAAATCCACGTACCCAGGCCAATCGCGTGTAGAATTTCTCGCGCACCCCTGAAATCCACGTACCCAGGCCAATCGCGTGTAGAATTTCTCGCGCACCCCTGAAATCCACGTACCCAGGCCAATCGCGTGTAGATTTTCTCGCGCACCCCTGTAATACACGTACCCAGGCTAATCGCGTGTAGAATTTCTCGCGCACCCCTGTAATACACGTACCCAGGCCAATCGCGTGTAGAATTTCTCGCGCACCCCTGAAATCCACGTAGCCAGGCCAATCGCGTGTAGATTTTCTCGCGCACCCCTGTAATACACGTACCCAGGCCAATCGCGTGTAGATTTTCTCGCGCACCCCTGAAATCCACGTACCCAGGCCAATCGCGTGTAGATTTTCTCGCGCACCCCTGTAATACACGTACCCAGGCCTATCGCGTGTGGGGACTCCCGCACACCCCTGAAATACACGCTCCCCGCACTGCGTTTGCTGCTGCCCTTTGCGCTGGATTGGGGATTTTGATGGCTTTTTCCTGCGCAAGGGGCGTTCTTGGGGGCGTAACTGACGCTGCTGCAGGGTCGCTGCGCCACTCTGCGCCACGGCTGGTTGTGGATGTTGGAATCCATGAATACGCTGTGCGCCTGAATGTGTTTCGGCGCACGCGGCTGGCGCAGCCTACCGCACGCGCACACTGTGCGCCAGCCGCGTGCGCCACTTGTGCGCCGAATTCTATGAATTGGCCCCTTAGTGTCTTTATAGGATGAATCTTTTGTGGAGGATTCTCAGTTTGTGAGACTCCCGCAGCTGGATGTTTTACACTTGTCAATTATAATAATTGAATAGGCTGGGTGAATAGCACACAGGACCAAGTATATATCCACTACAAGTCAATTAGACAGCAGAAAAGTGGTTTGGCCAGAGCTCCCTGTTCTCAGGCCACCAAAGTGCCAACAATGCAGAATGGTCCACTGCCTTGAATGTTTGGTATCTCTTGGAAGTTCAGTGTGCACTGATTGGGCAGTTCGCTCCATTATTTGCCCACTGTACTGCCCTCCATTTTGGTATGGCAGCGGTACCAGCATTGTTGGTGGAATGTCCCTGTTATTTATTTCTCTCCTTTGGCGTGGTGGGCAGGCATTATGCGCACCCCTACTCTTTGGTGTGCCACCATTTTCCTTGTCAAACCCACACTAGACCTGCGGCCGAGTAGGCCTTCTGATGGCACGTGTTTACAACAGAGGCAGTTTGTGATAAGGAATAAACTTTATGTGAACTTCAGTTTCTTTGTGATTGTGTATGTCACCTTTCCTTGGGCATTAGCTGAATCCAAAAGACACCAAAAAGTGATGAATGGGAAGCTTGGAATAAATCATTACCAGTGGCATTCTGTTGGGCAACATTATTTTAAAAATTTTATATCCTGCGTCAACCATTACAGAATGGGACCAGCCATTTACCAATCAGTCTTGTTACTGCCAATACTATGAAAAGTCTGGTCTGAATGTCCCAACTGCACAAGAATACAAGCAGCCATAGCCATGGTTCAGAGTCGTCGTGAAACCTCTGTAGGGTGTAACTTAATTCACTATGTAACATTCCTCCCACTTAGGGAGACTGAGAATAATAATAATGAATCTTTGATAACGCGCTTCATACCGGTCTTTGAGCTCAGAGCCAGGATTCGTACCTGTGTTGTTCTGCGTTGTCTTGCTTCCAAGACAAACGATTTGTCCCTGATCTATCCTCCTGGATTAGACACCAAAAGTGCTTAATGGAAAATAGTCAGCCCTGGCATTGGTATGGGCAGCTTCCATCCATGAATTCATCCACTACTTCAATATTTCACCAGGGCAGAGAGTCACACCAAGCCTGAAGGTGAAATAGCATGCATGATCCCATCAGAAACATGTTACACCCAGTTGAAAATGCTGTGTAATTGTAGACGTTGGGCCTCATTACTAGTTCAGCCGTGTGGCCAGAAATTGTGGTAATGAAGTCTTTTTTTAAAATTTATTTTATTTGTTGTTTTATTTGGTTAACTTAACCTTTTACAATCATACAAAATTATTTCATTTCAAGTAATTCCATAGAAAAGATAATTCTACCGAAAAAGGGAAAAAACAGTTAATTAAACTAATAACCTAAACAGAGTTTAAAACCGATATAAAAATAAATCTCATAATTTCAACAATCAATTCCAAACTAAAAGACCCTTAACTACATTTCCTTCAGAAGTCCCTTCCCTTCCATAATGAAATTGAAACCCAATGCAAAATCCCTCCTTTCCTGTTTTGCCCCTCTCCCTCTTGTACACACCCTCCTGACAGGACGGGCCCGGTGAGGATATCCCATATATTGCTATTAGGAGACCACACTTTGGTGCTTACAACACTATATTACACCTTTCAAGCATTTGGATCACAGCTATTGTCCTATGCTGTGAGTGACCGTTGATCAGATTTTCCCAAAATAACTCTTGCATGTAATGTGTTCTTTCAAAGATGAATTTGCTGAAGAAAATTTGTCTTGCCTGCAGAGTGCCCTAATGAAGTCATAACTGGGATTACACTGCATTATCTCCACTTTACCACACCACCAAACTACGGGTTTGGAGGTAAGGCAGTGGAAAAAACCTCCAGCATAATGTCCATCGAAATCCCCATGGAGTCCAATAAATGGGGACTAACACCGCCAACGATCACTTGTAATCTGGCAGTAATTGCGCCAGACCAAGTGGTGGTAACCGCAAATCCGTTCAGAGGTATCTTGGCAGATTCACCGCTGAGATACCACCAAACTAGTAATGAGGACCATTGTGCCCATCTGAAACTATTTGCATAATACAAATTTTGCCGTGTGAAAAAATAACCATCAGGATTGTAGCAGCCTTGTAGAATTGTAGTTCCATAGTCATAAAATACTGTTGAACACAGGGCCATCTTAAGAACCTTTGGGGACCATAGAATGGATATATTTTGGGCCCCCCTAAACTAAACCAAATTAAGGGAACCAGAATATCTGGTTGAGCCCATTATGTCCTGATCACACCCCATAGCTTGACATGCTGCCTCACAGAGATCAAAATAAGCATGGATACCCCCTTTTGGTCCCCTTAATTCTTGCTGTAATCGGAATGATAAACAAGTAGCATATCAAGGGTGACGTTTGCAGTCCATAACAAGGGTGCCTGTTTTCTAGCATAGCTAGAGGGCAGTTTTCATCAATAGCAGCCACGAGAAAGGTATACCGGCCACAGTATAAATGCAGGATACAGATTTTTTTAACACAGTGTACATAATTCAGAATAAATGCAAAGTACAGATCCATCATGCTTTCTTCTGTTATTCAAAGAATGCTAACAGAGAAGGCTAACAAATAGCCTGTATGACCCTGTAACCATTGCTAACTGCCCGCTTAGAGATGGACTATTCCTAGACGGAGGTGGTGGGGCCTCCTATCTAGGGTGAGGGGACAGAGAAGAAACTGGCCCTCCGTTAACTAAGGCTAAAATGTCCAAAAACATTAGTGCTAAAAAATAGTGTGACATAAAAGTCCGGGACAACAGGAAACATCCGGACTGTGAGCACAAGTGGACGAACATATGATTTAACGATCCCACTTCTCTACTCAAAGACTATGTTAAAATCTTTATTTGATGAAGGGAGTCCGATCATTAGCTGGGCATCCCACTTATCTATGGTGAACCGCATTGGAGTAACTTTGCTGAAAATGTTGGGAGGGACATGACATCTGATGAAACGGTGCCCCACTCAAATGAATGGGGACAAAATGATGTACCATGAAAGTTGGGTGGACAAACACCCCTGTCCCCCCCTAAAATTACGCCCATGGTGAACCGGTTGCAGTGGGTTGTTTGATCTTTTTTATCACACTTTGTTCAGGACCCAATAGTTAGTTGGAATAAATTCTACATCCCACCCAGCTGGTCACTGGTTTAAACGTTTGGGCCACTGTGTCTCATTACGAGCTCTCCGTGGGTGCAAAGGCGCTGGCTCCATGTTTGGATACATAAAGCAACATATGCAAATTGGAGTAATGTCAAATTCCCATCATAATTGCTAATACATTTACAGTACCATTCAATGTGTACATATATTTTTTACTCACCAAATAAATTTGGCTATATTTGCTTTAACACAGCGATGACAGCCATCTGATTTCAGGCTGCTTGTAACACCTAAACGAACCAACTAATTAGGTGTAAACTGAAGGGCTGAAGGACAGAAAATACAGCAGTAATTTTGTGAGCTATCGCATTACACTATTCACTCCTTCAAGAAAGCATCTAAAAATCTCTAAAGAACTTTACAATAGGCTCCTTACCTCATTGTGTTGCTGCGAAAGGCGGCAGCCACGTCTTGCACCACTTCTTGGTGCCATTAAAAGAAGCACTGTAACTGTTATGAGTGCCCGTGCTCTAGACGCCATCTAGACAGACGCGTATCTCCTGTGGGCCCAGAGGTCCTTTACTAATTGTAACACCAGTGATGTCATGTATCTCATCACATGTCCATGTGGCTTGAGATATGATATGATATTTTGTTAAAAAAAAAATTATTTGTATCGCGCTCGTGCACAAGTGTTTCAGAGCGCAACTAGGCAAGGGAGGGGAACAAGGGAGAACACAGCACAACATAACGATCTTACTAGGCCCAGTGATTTTGAGAACATGCAAGTGCATGGGAAAGGGAAAAGGGGAAAAGTGCATGGAAGGGGGAGACTGGAAAGTGCAGAAGCCGAGGAGCGCAGATAAATAAAATAAATAGAAAATTGAGGCAAACTGTGGTAGTGAGCCAGCAAGTGGCAAGTGCTGTGTTTAAGGCAGCAGACTGGGTAAGTCTGAATAAGTGCAGAAAAGAAGAACAATGGGGGGGGCTGTATGGGTACAGATACAGTCCCCAGTGCAAGGGGTGGCCAGGAGGCAGTGCAGGAAGGTGGCAGGGTGAGCAGGTACCTGGGCCCAGGGGACAGAGGGTGGCCAGGTGCACAGTGCCAAGAGAGCAGATCAGCAGGGGAGAAGGGGAGCGAAGGCAGAAGCAAAGAGGAAGGTTTTGAGGTGCTTCCGGAACCGGTGATGGTTCTCCTCAAGTTTTAGAGTGGCAGGGAGGCTGTTCCAGAGGGAGGCCCCAGCCGAGGTTAGAGATCTACCCGCAGCTCATGTAGGCATGACTACCTGCTGTAAGAAACCTGACGGTATTCTCCCACATACTCCCCCAGGCTCTTCCATTCAGGTGGCCGGGAAAGGCAATAGCTTTTGGATCCCGACCCTGGGGGTGGACAAGCGAGGGAGGATCACCTGAGTGGAGGGTCACGGGGAATTGGGAGGAGAATACCTGAGGGTGAGACATGGTATTCCCCCTTTCACAATTATACACCAACCCACTCTCCCTCAGCCTTAATGGGGTATTTCCAGTCACACCGCATCTCCCCTCCCCATTTACAATAAGTACTGGGATGAGGAAGAGACGATCAGGAGCAATGATGAGTACTCATAGAAATAACATAGGAAAACAAAGTGAGGCCTACCATGTAACACCTTTGAATTGTCCCACTAAGAGAGTCAAGCAAGGTCAGGCACTTTATTCTGACTATTCACACCTGACTCAACTTGACACCAGTATAAAAGGTGTGGTTCTGCCCAAGAGTATGAGCAAGCTGGAGTTGCTGACGGGACCAGGAGAGCCAAGGAGCAGGAAGCTGCTGTGGGAGAAGCCTGGAGAGTCTGAAGGAGAGCGGCATGGCTTGACGCTGGCCCGGTGTCTTAGAGGGGCTCCAGTGCGGCTAGGGAGCCGTGTCTCCAGAGAGCCAGAGCAAGGCAGACTGCGACTTGCTGGCCGAGCCCAGAGAAATGCTTGTTCCCTTGGGACGTCTGCCGGTCCCAAAGGTGTCTGAGGTTAGGTGGTGAGGCCCTGACCTTGAACCAGTGTATATCGAGGAGACCGCTCGCCAGCGCCACGGTTTCTGATGAGTTTCGTGAATTTGAAGATAGAAATTCGGGAGCGTGCGGATGGCTGGAGTGGGAGTGCAAGCAGACAAGATTTGTAAGTGGCACAAAGGTAAAGAAAGCATAAAGAAAGAGAGAAAGTAAAGAAAGCAGGAAGCAAGAGAAAGAAAAGCATAAAGAAAGATGCGCAAGTGGCGTGGAAGTGAAGAGAGATCAGAGGAAAGTGTATTGTAAAGACTATAAGGGAAAAAGGTGCGAGCGACTCAACAGACTGAAAGTGAGAAATCGAGCAAAAGCCAAGAGAGGGTCCAAGCAACCCAAAACAGAAAAGAGGGTGCGAGTGACCCGAAAGACTGGAAAAGTGAAAGTAAAAGTGAGAGAAAGAAAAGAGAGGGTGCAAGCAACCCGAAAGCAGGAAAGAGGTTGCACGCAACCCTAAAGCATGAAAAGAGGGTATGTGCAACCCAAAGGATGAAAAGGAAAAGTGCAAGAGGCATGACAAAGAGAAAGGAAGGCGCAAGGGTGCACAAGCAAAGCAACAGAGTGAAAGAGTGTGCCTGGGGCATGAAAAAGACAAGAGGAGTGTGCAAGAGGCACAGTAAAGTGAAAAGAGGGTGCAGGTGTGCACAGCAATAGGAAATAAAGGTGAAAGAGAAGAATAACCAGAGTGGAAAGGGCACAGGAGGGAAAGGTGGCAGAAGAAAGATACAGAGTACAAAGAGAGGGGTCAGAAGTCAGAGTGGTCAGAGCCAAAGTCCAGTGTTTTCCAAAGTCTCTGACACTACTCCATGGAAAGAACTGTGTGTTAAAACAGTGCATCCTGACAAGGTGAACATTGGATTGTAACTAGATGTGCCTAAGCTTGGGGAAGGGAACCCTAAGATGCCCACAAAAGACATTGTTGAACTTTGTGAAGAGAGGCCTAGGCTTAGGAAAGGGAACCCTGAGAGGCCTAACAGGAACTGTGTCTTTTTGTTTGGAACTGGAAGGATCGAAGCTTGGGGAAGGGAACCCTAAGAGACCCAGAGACATTGTGACCTTAATTGACTTGCTGCAAGATCCCAACGTGGAAGGTTCCGAGGGCAACCCTTTTGGGTTGAACTATTTTTGAATTGGCAGAACTACACCTATTGGTAAGACTACCTGAAACCAGCTGTGGTTTACATTTTCTATTTAACCACAATTTTTCCTTTAAGAAGACGCCCTATCACATTTAGTTTAAGAGTGAGGGCAAGCATAGGTTTGGACATAGATGAACTTTGCTTTTGGACTTACGCACATCAACGGCCCTTAGAAGCATCAGTTGAGGGAACAATCCACTTGGAGTTAGGGCCAGGTAGGCAATTAACCAACCCCACAAAGTTTGATAATAAAAGTTTTCAAACTGTTACTTTTAAGTCTGTGTCTCTCTTGATACCATGCCTGTCTCACACTGCCCTGTCAAGATCAGGATTGGGGAACATAGGCCATGTATCCGCCATGTATCAGCACAGAGAAACTTTCAGCAACCATGGTGGAACATTTTGTAAGTTTCCACCACACACACTCAGATTTCACATGGACTGTTTTGGAAACTCAGATGGCTGTCATCTCAATGTTAAAGCAAATATAGCCAAATGTATTTGATGAGTAGAAACTATATGTACACACTGAATGATGCTGTACATTTATGAGGAATCATGATGGGAATTTGACATTATTCCAATTTGCATATGTTGCTTTATGTCTCCTAACAGGGAGTCAGCGCCTTTGCACCCACGGAGAGCTTGTAATGAGACACAGAGGCCCAAGCGTTTGAACCAGTGACCAGCTGGGTGGTATTTAGAATGTGTTCCAATTATCTATTGAGCCGTGAAGAAAGTGGGATAAAAGAGATTCAAAAACCCACTGAAACTGCTTGACCGTAGATAAAGTGGGATGCTTAACTAATGACTGCACACTGTAGAGGAGCAGCTGCATGCCTCTGCAGGATATCCCGCCCCCTGCCTCCTATATTTTGGAAGTTTGAGACTGCACCATGCTTAACAACAACTGTTGTGAACACACCATGGCGAGTATTTGAAAGAAGGTATCCACTGAGAAAACCCTATCAAATGTATCCCCGAAGAGCCGATAATCTGAGGGAGGAACTCCCTGAAGGAATAGGAAAAAGAGTGAAAGAGAAGCCAGTGACGTCACAAGAGACAAGTGAGACGCCCTGAAGATACTGGCTGAAAAGAATGTATGGATTGTATGGAAACTGATGACGAAGTTAAGAATCTAGTAAACTTTAATATGCGAGAAGAAGATTGCAAGTGTGTGAAGCACTGCAGAAAATGCAAGCCATTCAATAACTGTACAGATGCTGTAATGCAGGTAGACTAAGTGATCATAGAAGCTGGCTATACGTAGAGACTAGGCTTCAGGCGAAGCCGCCATTGTATAGAAGCTCAACATTATTGTCATGAATTTAGTAAGCTAGGACCCAAGGAGTGAAAGGCCGAGAACTGTGTCGCAGCACGAATAAGATGAGATCGTAGACGAGCATGTCGAGGCTGTCTGGCTTGGTGTCAAAGATGAAGCAAGGCAAGCACGGTTATCTATTCTTGAAGGCGGTGAATGTAAGAAGCTGAATCATCCCTTGTTAAGGTGCAAAGAAAGAACACCAAGTGTGCCAAGTTTGATTCATTTAAGACATTTAAATGCTGCAAAATGGACCAAATCATGGTCTCCTGTCACCTGAGCCAAGGATGGAAATAGAGTTGAGTGTGGAGTCCTAGGACAACAATATTGTGTGCTCGCAGTCCCATATATTCCCACAGACAAGGATACTTTGCAAGGCCAAGGTCAAAGACAATCTTCATGGCAGAAGGCATGGGTGATCAGAGATGTTGGGCTAGTTGGGTGGGGAGGTAAAGTCAATTCCACCTCCTAGCACCTGGGCATGAGCTTACATGCTGCTAAGTGAACCCGAATGTTCCAGACATGACACATGCTTATAGAGGGCCATATAATGAAGGGCCAAATAGTTAAACAGCCAATGATATACCATGTACTTAATAGTGTTGAAGATGACATGATTTTAGAGGTAGGCATAAGTTGTCCACCTGATAGTAGATAGCCAATCACAATCTCACCCCTTTTAGAAGGCAAACTTAGATGTTCCCCTTGAATGTATCACAATCCCTTGTAGGTTTCTCTTATTTGCCATATTGTATGACAACACGTCTCATGTATTTTTTGTGTAAAAGGCTGTTTTATGTGAAATTCACTGAGAGTGCGAGCGAACGTCAATTGATGTCTGCTGTAACTCCACGTTTTAGATAATTGTTAATAAAACAGCCACCTTTGCCATCTTCCTGAGTTGGTTCGATTATTTGGTGTCTGAGTTATTCTGCATCCCCTTCCATTGCATGCACGATACCCAAATGGCCATATGCTCAGCACCCTTGATCGAATGAAGATTTTAACATAGTCTTTGAGCAGAGAAGTGGGAGCATTTGAGCATATTTTCTTCCACTTGCGCTCACAGTCTGTATGTTTTCTGCTTTTCCGCATTTTTATTTCACACTTTTTGTTAACACCCATGCTTTTGCACTTTTTAGCCTTAATGAAATGAGGGTTAGTCTCTTATCTGACCCCTCACCCTAGATAGGCAGACCACCACCTTTGTCTAGGGATAGTTAATCTCTAAGTGGCCAGTTAGCAATCTTTGAATGGTCATACATGCTATTTGTTAGCATTCTTTGAATAACAGAAGTAGGCATGATGGACCTGTACTTTGTATGTGTTTAGCATTTGGGACTTTGTACAGGGTCTGGTTACCCAATTTCTGGTCCTCTTGTGTGTTAATCATAATTCAGTAGACATACAACTCAGATTAGCTGCTTCAAATATTGCAAAAGTGCTCAAGCATGGATACAGGAGACCAATTGGAAGCAAGGATTAAGCTACACATACCATAGCATAGGAAGTGGATGCAGATTAGAAGCTACCAGGAAGGTGTCCATAATGTGGCGAACTAGAAGAAAGATTCGGACACAATGTTGGCATTTCATTTGTCTATTGAATTAAAACGAAAAACAGGCTTTCTATCCCTCCTACTAATAAGACTTTTTCTGTGCCTACAAAACTAAGGTAAGGGTGCTTGTTTGTCATAAAAAACAAAGGTAGGCCTCAGTCAAAATCTAAACGTTATCTGGCCCTAGCACTGTGGAAAAAACAATATAAAAATATAAAACACAGCAATAACTCTCAGCTATGTCTATGTCCGGCCAATTGTCCTTTGGATCTCTCTCTCTGGAAATGGCTTTCAGTTAATGCAAAAATAGTTCAGACAAGAAGTGTTCTCCTCTCTCCTGTTACCCTCTTCAAATAGAATAGTAAGTATCTATATAAATCAAATGTTTCAAATTCCTTACATGGAGGGATGTTTCCCCTGTTCCTTTTTCACCACCTTGACCACTTTCTCTCTTTTGGTTCTGTATCTTGAACAGGTTGATTAAACCCTCCAAGTTCCCTTCTCCTTATGATTGTACCAATGTCACTTTTTTTCTCGAGGACTCTTTAGGCCCCTCTGACTTCACGTTTCCTAAACCTCTCTGGTTGCATATCTGCTTCTTGCCAAGATTCACTACTCAGGGTTGTAGGGCTCCTGTAACCCTAACTGTCAGTTTCTTTCTCTATATTTGTTTCCGCTCACCTCTCTCCACCCTAGGTAACCTTGGTGCCTTCAATGCCTTTGGATGGCATCTTAGCGGGAATGTTGCTGCTTGCCTTCTCCACAGAGTTGCCGGCACGTAAGCTTCAGCTTCTCTTCTTCTGCCCAATTCGGCACTCTCCATGGTCCTTGTGTTCCAAATGGAGGATTTGTCCCGCCGCCCTTCCTGGCATCTGCATAGTTTCCCAGGTCCCAGACTCACCATGGCTGCAGCGTGGTCATGCCACCAGGTAAGATGATCCCTCCGTCCCCATCTCTTACTTCTCTGCAACTGCCCGATTCCCGATTCGGCAGTCTCTGTGGCCCTTGAGTTCCAATGGAAGGAGTCGTTCCTCCGCTCTGTCCTGGCCTCATTGTAGCTTCCCGGATCCCAGACCCACCACCCTGCAGCGTGGTCATGACACCAGGTAACACAGTCCCTCCATTCCCATCTCTTACTTGGCTGTATAGCTTTTCTCAGCGCCGGCCTTCCGGCATCTCTGTCTTCTCTCTGCGTCTCTCCACGCTACTGTTGGTTCTGCAGTGTAGTGCGGCTCTGCCCCTCCAGGACATTTGTACATCAGAGGCTTGCCTCTGCATGAGATTCTTTCTTTTCCATTCAAGGTTCCTCATCCCTTTATTCTCACAACCATGCTTCAAATCAGCATGTTGCTTTTCGTCAGTTGCTGAGTTCAAGGAAATGCCAGTATTGCCCATGATATAAAAGCGCGCACCTTTAAGTACTTTAAAGTACGCTGTTCGCTGTGGCACACGTTGCAAAAACGTTTGAAAATCGTTTGTTTCCTGGGAAGACTTTTGCTTGAAGTTCCACGGACATTGCATGCTGCAGAGGACTGCTTTCTGGAGGAGGACATACTTTTCTGTGACACAGAAGTTGCCTGACCTAGAGAGTCAGTGATTGGTGTGGTGTTATTGAACCTGCCCCCTGACAGTCCCTCCCAGCAACTACAAATACCCAGGGTGCAGCGCACCTGCGCGCGCACCTTTAAGTACTTTAAAGTACGCTGTTCGCTGTGGCACACGTTGCAAAAACGTTTGAAAATCGTTTGTTTCCTGGGAAGACTTTTGTTTGAAGTTCCACGGACATTGCATGCTGCAGAGGACTGCTTTCTGGAGGAGGACGTACTTTTCTGTGACACAGAAGTTACCTGACCTAGGTGATTGCTTTTGGCTCTGTTCAAGCTGTTTTAAACGTAAAATGTCATCATGCCATCACGCTGTGTTAATGCACTGATTAGCTTGAATTAGCACACTTTATTGGTAACGTGCGTTTCCGTGCTAATACGGTCTCCCTTTCTCTTTGATTCCTAGAGAGTCAGTGATTGGTGTTGTGTTATTGAACCCGCCACCTGACAGTCCCTCCCAGCAACTACAAATACCCAGGGTGCAGCGCACCTGCGCGCGCACCTTTAAGTACTTTAAAGTACGCTGTTCGCTGTTAACTGAGAACGGAGAACGGTGAGCATGTATTCTAGTTCTAATTAGATAGTGCATCTTAAGAGGTTTCTTGAGATAAAGCTTGCTTGGGTGGTGTAGCGCAGTCTATGCTTATGCTTACATAGGGTTGAATTCAAAGTATTAAAACTAGCAGTGCTTCCTAGATCGATTATCGTGAGTGCTGAAAGTGTGCATGGTAGTATATCTCCAGCACTGACTTATTGTTTGAAGTAAGTGCAGAGGGGACTGGAGGGGTAACTTATTGTCTTGTGTCTGACGTAATAATGATTTTATGCTGCATCACCTATATACTTTAAAGTCTAATATGACATCAAAATTGGAAACCCTTAGACTGGTACAGCGGCTAAAGTACACGCCACTTAAGGAGAAACAAAATAGTGCCAGACTTAAAAGTTTGGCGGGAGGAGCTTTGACCGCAGTGTCCTCAGATATCCGCTCCTTCTACCCAGTGAGCGCACGAACTGTCCTTATAGCCGATGCAAATATAGAAACTGTGGCTGCTACAGATGTAAGTAGTCCATTGAAGGGAGTTACTCCTGCACCCACAATGGAGGCCTTAGTGACTTCCATCCCTTTGTTGGAAACACATAGCCCCAGTCTCATTCATACCCTACCGGATCAATTGGTGATGGCTGCAAGCCTAGGTTCTAGTGCACTGTCGCTAAAAACCGCTAACACTAGTTCGGTTACGGATCTCATTGATTTGGTTACGAACCGTTCAGCTGAGAATAATTCCTCAGCACAAAACAAAAGTTCCATTATGTTAGCTGACAGTGAGGCTAGCAGTCCTACAAAAAACATTTCAGCATCACAAAATGAAGCTATCCCTTACCACACCCCAGTGAATGCGAGAATCCCTAAAGAAGGGACTGGGGATATCAACGTATCTCACTATTCCTCTCTCTCACAATCTCCTATTTTATTCCCTGCTACAGCTCCTATCACTTCACCGTTGTCAATTTCATTTTCCGAACATTCACCGCTGAGAGGCTCTGATAAAAAAAAATCCCCTGTGATAAAGTCAGTAATGGAAGCTACATTACAGCCCACATTAGTGGCCATGAATCTGTCCCTTACTACGATGTTCAAATTGTATGAGCACATTGATGCGAAGTTACACTCACAGACAGCCACACTCCACACTATAGCTAAAGACAATTAGAGACTAACATAACCCTACATAAGCTCTTTACACAACGTCAAACATTGCAAAAAACCTTTGAGGACAGCCAAAAATTGATATTGACACCCGCCACTTTGGCAAGCCCTAAATTGAAAGGAAAAGAGGTGAATTCACTGGAATCTGTGAGCCCCCGATTCTCCGATGTTGAGATCTCGGACTCTTCAATGATTTGTGTCTGTACTCAAACTGTAAATGACAATCTGACTTCGGATGATAATGCAAGTGTTAGTATGTCCACTATCAAAGAATCAACCTTTACGCCTTTAAATTCAGTAGGTACAGTTGTGGATTTTGGTATTTTTTCTAAAACTGCTCGCGCATCACGGAAACAAAATAAGGACGTAATGCCTGTCAAAAAGACGAAGAATCACAAGAATCCTTCATTGCCCACTAGCACCGCATCCAAATCATTTATTAAAAGTTTAACTCGACCTAATAAACAAATTCTAGATGTAAGTGCTGCCATCAGCAAGAAATATGTGAACATCAGTAGGAAAAAAGTAAACAAAACCAAAAATGATACCTTGCCTCCAGTCACTGACTCGGCACCCCAAGAGCCTTTGGATGGAATTCTAGAGGCAATAAAAACAAATAAGATCCCGACAAGCAAAGATCTTACTGAAAAAGGGGCTACTCTTGCTCTAAATCAACCACTAGTGCCACCCAACCAGTGTGCCATTGACATGTCTAATATGCAGGAAAAAAGGCTTGCTGACATGGAAAGGTTAATTCTGCACTTTTTCTCTGGTCCAGGAACTGTTAATCAATCAAAAGACGATGCAATCATATCTGGTTCACAAAAGCAATCTGGTACACATCTCCAAGATGTTAAGGGGTCGGAGAGAAATCTACTTACACCCATCATAAGTGAGAACACTAAAAGTCATTCTGAGCATAGCACCAAAACAATTCAAAATAGCCGGCAATTTTCAAAACCTCCTCCTTCCCACACATTAATAATAAAGTGTAGATCCGATATAAACCAGAGATATGGGGCCTCATTACAACCTTGGTGCTAAGTGCACCAACTTTAACACCATGGTGTAAACTCTGTTTACACCATGGTGGATGGCGGATTTACCGCCCCATTCCAAGGTGAGTGGGGCGGTAAATCCCCATTTCCCATTTTCCCTTCCCCATTCCCATTTTTGCCCCATAGGGCATAATGGGAGTGGGGAAGGCGCTAATTACGCCGCCGTAAATTACGGCGGCGTAATAAGCACCATGGCAGGTTAGCGCCTGCCTGCTAAAAGCAGGCGTTAAAATCAGAATCAGGCGTTAAGGGTTAACGGTGGCGTTAACCCTTAACGCCTGAGTTGTAATGAGGCCCATGATCTCAACAGGACCTCTGTTTTGAACATTCTAACTGATGTAATTTCTTTGGTGGATGTATCAACCACAGACATAGATAGGGTTGACTTTCTCCATGAAAATGATCTTACGAGTGCTAGATTATGGATACGATCAGGAGCTATTCTAAATCTTATATGGCAGGCTAAGGATGACATCTATAGCTTGGGCTTCACATTGACTTATGAATCCTATGCAAACTATAGCAGCTTAGTGGATAAGTTCGCAGGAACTTTGACACCGAACCTGCAACTTTTGACCAGAAATTCAAACAACAGAGATAACTTACAGACACCAAGTAGAGCTTACCAAAGCTGTGTGAATCCACAACATCAATGATGTATTGAGAACTCATAGCCATTAAGAACTGATTCCATCACACCCTTATCTCTCCTATCTTGGAATACCCGAGGTCACAGCCATCTGTTTAATAACACTTCGAGTGGATTGGATGATTTTGATATAATTGAATTACAGGAAACATGGTTAGGCACGCCTCCCGTATGGAATAACCACTCGATTGTTATTAATCCAGCCATAAGTCCTGCAAAAGGTCGACCAATGGCGGGACTACTTGTGGCTGTCAAAAATTCTAGTGGTTTAACTTTGACGAATTGGGTAACTCCAAGTCCATATATTCAAGTGGTTAAAATCGTGGTGTCATTTTATACCATGGCACTGGTGAATATATATTGGAATCATATGGCAAAGAGTGAGGATACTTTTCTTGAACTAATGTATGCAACTATGGACATGATTGTGGCTGATATGTCTATCACATCTGTTATTATTGTGGGTGATCTCAACTTATATGATCTGTCTAACACAAAGTCTTCGTATAATGAGACGGAACGTAGATGGGTTGAATTCATGGAAGATAGGCAAATGTTACTTCTCAATGGTTCAGTAGAAAGTGATGTACCCACTCAGCCAACTTGGCGAAGGCAAACCCAACATGCAACTTTGAACTATATATATGTAGATCATAAAATGTTTACATGCGTAAAGAGCTTCAACATTCGGAAGCAAAATCAAAGTGACCATGAGCAGCTTATTATGTCTTGGTATTGGAACCTACCTCATACCTTACCAACATCAGATAATATGAGTGGACAAATACACATTAATAGTGGACGAAATCGTTTGATTTGGAATCACGATAAATTACAAAGTTTCTATGACAACCTAGCAACACACTGGTCCGGTAAAAACAGGTGCGGTCCGAGAAATTGTGATTATACATCTATACTACATCTATTTGTTGAGGTGAAAACAAAAAGCAATAAACCTGTTTTCTGTCACAAACATCAATATGACCCTGAGGTCAGAACAAGAAAAACTCTTTTAAGAAAAGAAATAATGAATCTTACAATTAATAAATCACATAATCATTTAACATTAATAAAAACTCTTAAAAGCAAGTACCAACATTGGATTAGGGCTCACAAAGCTCTTTTGTTACAACAGGACAGCGAAATGCTTCTTTGTGCGGTGGCTTCCAAGAACTCTCAAGCAATCTGGCACTTGCTGCATAGAACATCTTTAACATCTCAATCATCCTTACAGATAAATGCTGTCCCGGAGCTGGTATGGATGAATCATTTCTTTGAATTACATGCTGCAAAAAATGATAGTCCATACATACCATTATATGGCAGTTTGCCCAAAGATTTGTTGGCTTTTGACATAGATGATATAAAATTCTTTATAGCAAAGTTGAGTTCTTCGAGGGCCTCGGGCCCTGATGGCCTTTCCAATGTCACCCTGAAGACATACCCTGGTATATGGGCACAAATATTGTTCTTAATATATCGCGAAGTTTGTGACACAAATCGAATTCCATTTAACTGGAGGAAGTCTATAATTGTGCCTATTTTCAAAAAAGGCAATAGACAGTTACCCTCTAGTTATAGACCGATTTCTTTACTGGATATTCCAGCAAAAATATTCTCGCAAATTATATTGAGACAACTCACCCTGTGGATTAACAATCATACTTTGTTTGACCCACATCAGACGGGTTTTGTCCCAGGAATGGGCACTTCCATTAACCTCATATCCACAACAGCAATTCAACAACAAATTATTAAATCAAAACAACCAATATAATTGGCGTTTGTCGACTTCAAGTCGGCTTTTGACTCTATTAGCCGATCTCTAATGTTGCAAAAGTTAACAGCGGCCGGATGTCCAGATGTCTTACTTTCCTTCATAACACAGTTACATACAGATACGACCATACAGATCAGACTTACAACACATGGCAAGTTGTCACTGCCTCTCCCGACATATCGTGGACTGAAACAAGGATGTGTCCTTGCCTCTACCATCTTCAATTTTTTTATTGCTGACTTGGGAGTAGAATTTGCATCTGTACAGTCAGACCCTCCGAAACTTGGTGCTGCCCCACTTCCGTGGCTTTTCTATGCAGATGATTTGCTATTACTGTCTAAAACTCGGATTGGATTACAGAAACTAATAACCACTCTGCAAGAATACGCCATCAAAAATCATTTAGAAATTAACATTGAAAAAACTAAGATCCTATGCTGCCTTCCGAAATCTCGGACTAAAATACAAAAATTTAAATGGCACCTTAATGGTAAAACACTTGAGGTCATTGACCAGTATACATATTTGGGTATAAATGTTAACAATAATGTCACAGATCTACCATATGTTAGATCTGTAGAAATAAAGATGAAAACAGCAGCTGCCCAAGCTAAGATTATACAAGCGAAAATGGGAAAGTTTACTTTATCTGCTGCTATTACATTTTACTTACAAAAGGCTACGGTAATTATACTCTATGGGTCTGATACCAAAGCACCCAGATCGGAGAAATTTTGGTCTAAAATTGAAGGCTTTTACTGGAAAAGTATCCTTGGTCTGCCGAATAGCTTGCCTATGCCGATATTACGATATGAATTAGGTCTGCTGTCACTATTTGGAATGTATACTTGGCGTGTAATAAACCTTTACAGAAAGCTGGTCATGGCTTCACATACAGAGTTGCTAATAAAGAAAATAGCCATGTATATGCTATTATCAAATCACTCTTTTCCAAGTACATGGAGAGAACTTGTTCAACATGTAATGGACGCAGCAAGCATCACAATAGAGCTCCTTGTATCTAACCCTACTAAAGCAAAGACTAAGATATGGGAAACTGATTGGTTTAATACGATAGACAGTGCAAGTGGTACACATCATTTAAGGAAATCCCATTTGAATGTAAAAAGATGGGCAGGACCGAGTCTTACCTACTAAAATTCCCAGACGTCAAACTAAGACGAACATATTTACGCTTTCGTCTAAATCTATCTAACACCAAACAAATACAGGCCCGAAGAAGGCTCATATCAAATGCTGAGAACTATTGTCGATTCTGCTGCATTCAAAACCAGAAAAAGACTATGGAACATTTATGTACGGAATGCTCTGCTTTAACGTTGAAACGGATATTGTATTTCAAACCGTACTTTGAACATTATAGATCATTGACATCTAATGAACTATGGACAAAGCTATATCATACTCGCCTCACTAAGGTTCAGATAGCGATTGTGAAATTTATTAACCATATTGGAATTGAGACATAACATAAATGTGTTGAATGTTTTCACAATTCTTCTCTTCTTTATCTAGTGCTTTTAATAGCAGCTGATAGTTATTAGTGACAATTTGAATTGCTATACACGTTTATATGATAATGCATTGCCTTCTTAATCTTTGTATATGAACTAGAAAGAAGTTTACTTTTTTAATGTACAAACTTGTTTCTTTCAATTTCTGTACATAGAACTACTAAGAAGAAGATTATTTTTTATATTTTATTTTTCTCATGTAATTAAGAAAGGAGGAAAAATTACTTTTAATATTGTAAACATTATTTTATTATTTAAAATGTTGTTTATTGAAAAGTTGAGATTCAACTAAATCAATAAAAAAAAATTAAAAAAAACAATGTCAGTATTTGGATGTAAAACAGAAGTAATATTAGTCTCTTAAATTCCCCTATATGCAGACAGAATATTCTTCATAGGGAGTTCCTTGTAGGAATGGGTGTCCTTGTCCTCTAGTGGGGAGTCACTCCCAGTGAGATCCAGCTTTCCCTGACCCTAGGAAGGGCCTTGCTTAGCGAGCTCACCTCAATGCCTCAAAGTGGGTGGCTCCCCCTGTGGAGAAGGGACAAACTGGCCAGATTTGTCACAATCTCCAGACATATTGAGATTAGAAGAGGGACATGGCTTTCAAGTAGTGTTGACATTAGAGAAAAAAGGAGCAAGTGGCTATGGCGTGCAATGTACCAATGCTCACTATTATTATACAGAAAACTACACTAAAGCCAGTGACACTACGAGTGAGCCTAT